>NC_138999.1:47575796-48976796 GCF_964374135.1 Grampus griseus | reverse complement strand
GGCTGCTGCTGCTGCTGCTGTTGATGATGATGATAATGATGATGATGATGATGGGGAGAAGGAGGAGGAGGAGGAGGAGGAGGTGGAGGAGGACGAGGACGAGGACCAGGACGAGGACGAGGACGAGGACGAGGACGAGGAAGGTGATCTAATAGTTTCACAGCCACCACTACACACCGTCCACTGTTTGGAAGTTAAAGGCAGGCGCGGAAGGCTCGGTGGGGGTAGGGAAAGGGGAGACTGCCATTTCTGGAGCCACAGTGCCATCCAGCGGAATGCGTTATGTGAAAAGCCCAGGCAGCCGAGCTGTGTCTTCTGCCCTGCGCAGGGAACTGCGAGGCTGTGCTGGGCAGAATGGGTTCTGCCCAAGGCGCAGGAGGTCTCCTCCACGGGGTTTCAGAGGCCTGTGAGGGCGCCGTGCGCGCCAGTGCGACCCTGTGGGGAAAATCATGAGCTCTCGGGGCCCCGGACACAGCAGGCAGTTCCCGGACTGTCCAGCCCAGGGAGCGGAGCTTCCCCAGTCAGCCATTTTGGGGGTGGGCCCAGAGCAACTCTGCAACTTTTCCTCCGGTGTCCCTGCTGGGGAGTGCCGGGGTGCCCTGCCTGCGGCCGCACTGGGGTCACGTGGCCCCCTTCCTCACCGGAAGCTGAGGGTCTTAGAGGTCCTGGAGCCGGGGCCATTTGCACCGGGCACTCCCAGGGGCGGCCATCTCGTGCTGCCCCTGGGGTTTCTGAGGGCCTTGCCCAGCTGCACAACCAGGGTCCAGTCCCCCGCCGAGAGCACACATGAAGGCACGGCCCGGAGCCCATTGCCCATGTGCACCCTCAGGACAACACACCCACCCCAGCCCCACGCCGCGCCGTCCCCACTGGGCCAGTTGCTTCCAGCCCTGTGGCTGTCTCCATCCCTTGAGACCTGGTAACTGGCTTTGAGCGAAACCATCTCCGCTTGGTGGCAGTATAGCTCCATCAAGGCCAACTAAGCGCCTAACCCTGCCCCCACTACATCATCAGGCCTGGGTTCTCCTCCCCTTCTAATGTAAAACCAAAAGCAAAACCAAACCAACACAGACAGTGCCACGAAGGAGGAGAGAAAAGGAAAGAAAGCAACCACCCACCGGCACCCACGCGGACCACCAAATGCACAGGACGAAAGGACCACTGGCCACGAGGCTGGACCCCCTGCAGTCCTTTCCACTTCCTTTCCTCCAACCCCCTTTTTCTTGACTCCTGCTCTTGGGAGAAGTAAAAGGCAAAGGATACACCAAGCGACCTGGCTGGGTGACATTGCCTGAGTGTCTAAATCACAGGATTTCTCCTGGATCAGGTGGCAGCCACCTTACTGGTGGCGAAAACCTCGCTGGCTTGCAAGTCACTTTGTTGCAGGACTCCGCTTCCCTTTCAAGGCCCGGAGCTTCGGCTTGAGGCCACCACCTCGGGCTGGCCCAACAGTGCAGCCAGAAGTGGCTGGCCCAACCCGGAGGCGCCCCCAACATGGGGTGCCAAGGACTGGCTCTGGGCGGGCTGGCCTTGCCCTCACACAGGAACCTTGCAAGGCTAACAAACATCGCCAGTCACAGAGCCCCACACAGGACCTTGCTTCTCTTGAGGATGGGCACAGACTCTGCTCCCACTTGGAGACCCCATTTATCTGGCTAAACAAGGGACGTTTCAGGTTTACACTGGCAGCTTGGGTCCACCTGCTGACCGACGACTATCACCTGGAACACAGAATGGCTGCGTGTCCCTTTTTGAGAGCCCCTCTGGGAATGCGTGTTTCAGCCATTCTCAGAGTACTTGCTGCGGTCAGGGGGTGGGGTGGGGGTGGGGTGGGGGGAGACAGGTGCGAGGGTATAGAGGAAAGCACAGGTGACAGCGTGTGTCAGTATGTTTGTGGTTGTGTGAGGGTGTGCTGTGTGTGGCGGGGTAGGAAGATAGGGTGTGTGTGTGTGTTTGTGTGTGCGTGTGTGTGTGTTTGTCTGTGTGTGTGTGTGTACTCGAGCCCATGCTCTCACACCTGTCTAAGGTGCTTGCCTGCCCGTGGGCATGTGTTGCCGTGGGTATCCGGCTGTGGGTGCTTGATTGCCTGGTGTTCTGAGCGGCGGCCAGCACCAACCTGCCTGGGCTTGTGGACAGGGAGGCGACCGCTCGTAAGTAATACAGTGAAATGTACACTGTTCGGATCACGCCATTGGATTGGGAACCAACGGCAAGCAGGGTGCAACTTGAGGGGGCCCCTGCTGGCTCACGTTTGGACTTGAAGGGCTTCCATAAGGAGAACAACTGCACCGAATGGAAAGTCAAGAGATAATTTTGCAAGCCTCGAGTTCGTCATGCTGTTTCACTGCGAAGTAACTCCTAGATCTTGTTTGGTTTTGTTGGTGTTTAGTTTTCTGGGTTTTCCCGGAGGGTGACAATGCCCTCCACCGCTGGAGAAGGGAAAAGATGTCGAGGAGGAAGGGGAAGAGTCCGAAGTGAACCACACGACTGCCTTCTCCTCCACTCGTGCCTCCCCCTTAACCAAAGAGCAGACGTGCGAGGAGGACGCTGAGGACACTAGGCCAGCTCAGAATAGACAGTGAAAGGAATAGAGGGAAGCAGTAACTGACCACCACCACCACCACCACCACCGTCACCATCACCACCACCTCCACCACCGTCGCCACGACAACCACGAGCGTTGCCGTGGATCCAGTGCAGGGGCGCTTCACTGTGTATCTTTTGCAACATGCACGGGGAGTGACAGGGAGACACAAGCTGCCGGCAGACCAAAGGACAGGCCACCAGGCAGCCCCTTGACCTGGGCATGGCGGCGGGGGCGGCGTGGGGGTCCCTCCTGAGTGCCATCAAGGGCTCCGACTCAGCAGTGGGCCCGCCGGGCCTACAGAAGGCAAAAGGAGAGGTAGAGCCACCTCTGACACCCTGAGTATGTCATGGGTACACTGCAAAGGGCCAAAGAGCCTCGGGATGCACTCAGGGCACTCAGGAAAGGTTAGGTAGAACCCTGGGAACTCTAGGTTACTAAGGGGAGGTAAGGGACACGAGAGGGGTGAGGTAATCCCCGATGGCAATTAAGGGATGGCTGTGAGGGAATGCCCCTTACTCTCCTAGTCCACGGGGGCATTTTCCCTTGCACAGGGAAAGTACATGTATTGGCCATGTTGAGCTTCCCAGGCACGCTCCCAGCCGTGCCTTTTGTCCAGAGGGAAGAACTGAAAGTAAGGCATTGAGTGGAAGGCAGGAGCCGAAAGCGGAGAGCAAACAGAAATCAAAAGAAAGAACCATAATGGAGGTGAAGCATGAAGGCGATCCCCAGGGCACACTGTGTCCCAAGTTGGCAGATGGAACCGGCCGAAGCCTCCTGGGGCTTCCTGAGGGAAGAGCCGTCAGCCAAGGCTAAGTCTCAGCCACTCAGGCAAGGGGCAGAAGCGTGTCCAGGGAGAGGCCTGTTTGGCGATGCTGTAGTGCCCAACTGGGAAGTGGAAATAGCAACAGAAAAGGGCAAGGAGGAAGAACAGGGAACAAGGAAGGTAGGGCAACCGTCGGGTCCACGGAGACGGGCAGAGTGGGTACCAGTGCGGAGGCCTGCGCAGGCGTGCTGCCCTGAATGTGACCATGTGCGGGGTGGTGGGGGCGTGCGTGCGCGAGCCCGAGTGATTTCAGTAACATTAAGCCCTGGCGAACACAGGCAAGGGTGTGAAGCGATGCTGAGAGTAGGGGTTCCACCACGTGCTGCTCCCAATCCCTGCCCTCCTTCCTCCCTGCATTTCCCCCAAATCAGTGTCCGATGTGCCCTGATGTTTCATGCCTGGGAAAGATCCCCCTTAGGCCCTACCCGACAGGAAGGTGGTGACTTTTGTGGTCGCGGGATGTTTTCGTGTGTTTGTTTTTTCTCACCAGTTTCAAAGGTGGGCCTACTTCCTGGGACAGCTTGGCCTACAAGAATGTCCCAAACAGACACTCCACTCCTCAATTCTAAGAGTCCTTCAGATACTTCAGCGTGTGCGAAATCCCTGGGACGTGGATGTGCTTTCCCTTGGAGCTCCCTCCTGCTCGCTCTGCACACCTAGGAAGACTTTAGAGGAGCAAAGAAAGGAAACGTTGAGGAAACTGTAAGGAGCCTCACGATCACCTTCCACATTGGTCTCGCGCCAGGCTCTGGGTGGCATATGGGCATGACATCCTTAAACACTCACGCCACGGTGACCGCCTGCTTTGCTTTGCATCTGCGGACACAAAATGTCACCAGCCTCTTCAGTAAACAAAGGTTGTGGCCCTGCCATCGGCACTCACACACTGCCTCTGCCCCCAAGGGTGGCCCCCGAGGGCAATTCAAGATGGAGAAAAGCAGGATAGTAGTCCTGGAAAGTTCAGATGCATACCTAGGAATGATTTCAATGGACCAAGACTCTTGTGTCTTCCCATGATTAGAAAAGCGCTCAAATCTCTGACTTGAGATGTTCTGGGTGAGGTGTTGCTGTTGTTGTTGTTGTTGTTGTTGTTGTTCGTGGTGGTGCTGGTGCTGTGTTTATTTCATTGTATTGTTTTTTGTCTTTGTGATTAGCAGCAATCTTTTGGTATTCCCCGACATGTTTCTATTTTTTCCTCTTTTATTCAAGGAAAACTCCTACATAGCCTGGCTCCTTCCTCCCGTACTAATTCAAAACCTTTCCATAGCACTTTGTGAGTGGCTGTCGCCGTGTTTGTAGTCCTCAGTAAGATCCCCGAATAAAAGGTTCCTCTCAGCTTTTACGTTGGACCTTTTTCTGCTCTCTACACATCCCAGTCGGCTCTGGATAAAGGCCCTGATCCCTCGTTTTGAGGCTCTGCCTGGAAATGCATCATAGGGTTAGGGTTAGGGTTAGGGTTAGGGTTAGGGTTAGGGTTAGGGTTAGGGTTAGGTTTAGGGTTAAAGTTGGGGTTGGGGTTGGTGTTGTGGTTAGGGGTTAGGTTTAGGTTTAGGGTTAGGGTTAGGGTTAGAGGTAAGGTTAGGGTTTTAGTTAGGGTTAGGGGTTAGGGTTAGGGTTAGAGTTAGGGTTAGTGTTAGGGTTAGGGATAGAGTTAGGTTTATGGTTATGGTTAGGGTTAGGGTTAGGGAACGGGTACGGTTTATGGTACAGGTTAGGGTACGACAACGGTTTAGGGTTAGCGTACGTGTTAGGATACGGGTTAGTGTTACTGTACGGATTAGGATTATGGTTCGGGTTAGGGTAAGGATTAGGGTAAGCGTTAGTGTTAATGTTAGGGATAGGGTTAGGGAACGGGTACGGTTTAGGATGCAGGTTAGTGTACGACATCGGTTTAGGGTTAGCGTACGTGTTAGAGTACGGGTTAGTATTAGTGTACGGGTTAGAATTAGGGTACGGGTTAGGGTAAGGCTTCAGGTAAGGTTTAGGGTTACGTTTAAGGTTAGGGTTAGGCAACGGGTATGGTTTAGGGTACAGGTTAGGGTATGACAACGGTTTAGGGTTAGCGTACGTGTTAGGGTACGGGTTAGGGTAGTTGTTAGGGTACGGGTACGGGTTAGGGTTATGGTTAGGGAACGCGTACGGGTGACGGTTAGGGTTAGAGTTAGGGTTAGGAAACGGGTACGGTTTAGGGTACAGGTTAGTGTACGACAACGGTTTAGGGTTAGCGTAAGTGTTAGGGTACGGGTTAGTGTTAGTGTACGGGTTAGGATGAGGGTACGGTTTAGGGTAAGGCTTCGGGTAAGGTTTAGGGTTAGGGTTAGGGTTTCGGGTACAGGTTACTGTACGACAACGGTTTAAGGTTAGCGTAAGTGTTAGTGTACGGGTTAGTGTTAGTGTACGGGTTAGGATTAGGGTACGGGTTAGGGTAAGCCTTCGGGTAAGGTGTTGAGTGGTTCTTCAGAAGTGGTTTCTGAGATTGTGCATGCCCTTTCCGTGTGTGAGTGTGTGTGTGTGTGTGTGTGTGCCTGTGTGTGTGTGCGTGCGCGCGTGTTTACCGGGGATCCATAATTGCCCCTGCAAGATCTCACGGGTCTTCCAGTGAGAACACTAGGCCAGTGTCAGAGGTTAGGTTGAGAAGCAGAGAGATCTCCATGCCAAAGCAAGCCAAAAAGCTCCCTTCTTCCACATGACCCTCCAAACCCCAAGACCCACTTCCCCTCCCCCTCCGCCCTGTATTCCACCTTCTCCCAAAGGATAAAAATTCACAGGGGCACCTGGAAAGAATTGAGCATGACATGTGGACGGGCTTCTGGCGCAGAACTGAAGCCTGAGAGCCTGGCTAGCGAGGCCTGCGGGAAGAAAGACCCCGGTGGTAGCGAACTTGTGGACAAATGTAGTCGAGGCCAAGTGGCCTTCCCCAAGTAGGCCCACCGGTGCGACCCATGCCATCCCCAAAAGTCCCACCCTTGCGCACAAAGGATGCTCGTGGTTTCCACGCAGGGATGCAGCGCGGTGGTCACCTCCGGACCCTTATGACTCAAGTAAAGAAGGGTTCACAACCTTCGGAACCTTCCCGGGATGTGTCTGCCACTGACCCACAGGATCTTTGTCCCAGTGAAGCACTCAACTTGAGCAGAACAGCGGTTGCTCCCTAGGAAGTGATGCGGTGCAGACAAGCCACAGGACAGGAGTCAGAAGATACAAAGAAGAAACTGCAAGCTCACTGGTGGGATCTCTGCAGTGTCGTCGACAGCGGCGTTCACTGTGAACCAGGGCATCAAGGGAATCAAGAACTGCCTAGCTACACTTGCGGGTTTGCTGGAAAGTGGCCAAGTTGGTGAAAGAGCCCAGCTGAAGGTGACATGGGTGGTCGGTGAGCTGGACTATGGATGGGGATGAGGATAATGGGATATTGGTGCCTCTGTGGCTGCTGCTGCTGCTGCTGTTGATGATGATGATAATGATGATGATGATGATGGGGAGAAGGAGGAGGAGGAGGAGGAGGAGGTGGAGGAGGACGAGGACGAGGACGAGGACGAGGACGAGGACGAGGAAGGTGATCTAATAGTTTCACAGCCACCACTACACACCGTCCACTGTTTGGAAGTTAAAGGCAGGCGCGGAAGGCTCGGTGGGGGTAGGGAAAGGGGAGACTGCCATTTCTGGAGCCACAGTGCCATCCGGCGGAATGCGTTATGTGAAAAGCCCAGGCAGCCGAGCTGTGTCTTCTGCCCTGCGCAGGGAACCGCGAGGCTGTGCTGGGCAGAATGGGTTCTGCCCAAGGCGCGGGAGGTCTCCTCCACGGGGTTTCAGAGGCCTGTGAGGGCGCCGTGCGCGCCAGTGCGACCCTGTGGGGAAAATCATGAGCTCTCGGGGCCCCGGACACAGCAGGCAGTTCCCGGACTGTCCAGCCCAGGGAGCGGAGCTTCCCCCGTCAGCCATTTTGGGGGTGGGCCCAGAGCAACTCTGCAACTTTTCCTCCGGTGTCCCTGCTGGGGAGTGCCGGGGTGCCCTGCCTGCGGCCGCACTGGGGTCACGTGGCCCCCTTCCTCACCGGAAGCTGAGGGTCTTAGAGGTCCTGGAGCCGGGGCCATTTGCACCGGGCACTCCCAGGGGCGGCCATCTCGTGCTGCCCCTGGGGTTTTTGAGGGCCTTGCCCAGCTGCACAACCAGGGTCCAGTCCCCCGCCGAGAGCACACATGAAGGCACGGCCCGGAGCCCATTGCCCATGTGCACCCTCAGGACAACACACCCACCCCAGCCCCACGCCGCGCCGTCCCCACTGGGCCAGTTGCTTCCAGCCCTGTGGCTGTCTCCATCCCTTGAGACCTGGTAACTGGCTTTGAGCGAAACCATCTCCGCTTGGTGGCAGTATAGCTCCATCAAGGCCAACTAAGCGCCTAACCCTGCCCCCACTACATCATCAGGCCTGGGTTCTCCTCCCCTTCTAATGTAAAACCAAAAGCAAAACCAAACCAACACAGACAGTGCCACGAAGGAGGAGAGAAAAGGAAAGAAAGCAACCACCCACCGGCACCCACGCGGACCACCAAATGCACAGGACGAAAGGACCACTGGCCACGAGGCTGGACCCCCTGCAGTCCTTTCCACTTCCTTTCCTCCAACCCCCTTTTTCTTGACTCCTGCTCTTGGGAGAAGTAAAAGGCAAAGGATACACCAAGCGACCTGGCTGGGTGACATTGCCTGAGTGTCTAAATCACAGGATTTCTCCTGGACCAGGTGGCAGCCACCTTACTGGTGGCGAAAACCCCGCTGGCTTGCAAGTCACTTTGTTGCAGGACTCCGCTTCCCTTTCAAGGCCCGGAGCTTCGGCTTGAGGCCACCACCTCGGGCTGGCCCAACAGTGCAGCCAGATGTAGCTGGCCCAACCCGGAGGCGCCCCCAACATGGGGTGCCAAGGACTGGCTCTGGGCGGGCTGGCCTTGCCCTCACACAGGAACCTTGCAAGGCTAACAAACATCGCCAGTCACAGAGCCCCACACAGGGCCTTGCTTCTCTTGAGGATGGGCACAGACTCTGCTCCCACTTGAAGACCCCATTTATCTGGCTAAACAAGGGACGTTTCAGGTTTACACTGGCAGCTTGGGCCCACCTGCTGACCGACGACTATCACCTGGAACACAGAGTGGCTGCGTGTCCCTTTTTGAGAGCCCCTCTGGGAATGCGTGTTTCAGCCATTCTCAGAGTACTTGCAGTGGTCAGGGGATGGGGTTGGGGTTGGGCGGGTGGAGACAGGTGCGAGGGTATAGAGGAAAGCACAGGTGACAGCGTGTGTCAGTATGTTGTGGTTGTGTGAGGGTGTGCTGTGTGTGGCGGGGTAGGAAGATAGGGTATGTGTGTGTGTGTGTGTGTGTGCGTGTGTGTGTGTTTGTCTGTGTGTGTGTGTGTACTCGAGCCCATGCTCTCACACCTGTCTAAGGTGCTTGCCTGCCCGTGGGCATGTGTTGCCGTGGGTATCCGGCTGTGGGTGCTTGATTGCCTGGTCTTCTGAGCGGCGGCCAGCACCAACCTGCCTGGGCTTGTGGACAGGGAGGCGACCACTCGTAAGTAATACAGTGAAATGTACACTGTTCGGATCACGCCATTGGATTGGGAACCAATGGCAAGCAGGGTGCAACTTGAGGAGGCCCCTGCTGGCTCACGTTTGGACTTGAAGGGCTTCCATAAGGAGAACAACTGCACCGAATGGAAAGTCAAGAGATAATTTTGCAAGCCTCGAGTTCGTCATGCTGTTTCACTGCGAAGTAACTCCTAGATCTTGTTTGGTTTTGTTGGTGTTTAGTTTTCTGGGATTTCCTGGAGGGTGACAATTCCCTCCACCGCTGGAGAAGGGAAAAGATGTCGAGGAGGAAGGGGAAGAGTCCGAAGTGAACCACACGACTGCCTTCTCCTCCACTCGTGCCTCCTCCTTAACCAAAGAGCAGACGTGCGAGGAGGACGCTGAGGACACTAGGCCAGCTCAGAATAGACAGTGAAAGGAATAGAGGGAAGCAGTAACTGACCACCACCACCACCACCACCACCGTCACCATCACCACCACCTCCACCACCGTCGCCACGACAACCACGAGCGATGCCGTGGATCCAGTGCAGCGGCGCTTCACTGTGTATCTTTTGCAACATGCACAGGGAGTGACAGGGAGACACAAGCTGCCGGCAGACCAAAGGACAGGCCACCAGGCAGCCCCTTGACCTGGGCATGGCGGCGGTGGCGGGGTGGGGGTCCCTCCTGAGTGCCATCAAGGGCTCCGACTCAGCAGTGGGCCCGCCGGGCCTACAGAAGGCAAAAGGAGAGGTAGAGCCACCTCTGACACCCTGAGTATGTCATGGGTACACTGCAAAGGGCCAAAGAGCCTCGGGATGCACTCAGGGCACTCAGGAAAGGTTAGGTAGAACCCTGGGAACTCTAGGTTACTAAGGGGAGGTAAGGGACACGATAGGGGTGAGGTAATCCCCGATAGCAATTAAGGGATGGCTGTGAGGGAATGCCCCTTACTCTCCTAGTCCACGGGGGCATTTTCCCTTGCACAGGGAAAGTACATGTATTGGCCATGTTGAGCTTCCCAGGCACGCTCCCAGCCGTGCCTTTTGTCCAGAGGGAAGAACTGAAAGTAAGGCATTGAGTGGAAGGCAGGAGCCGAAAGCGGAGAGCAAACAGAAATCAAAAGAAAGAACCATAATGGAGGTGAAGCATGAAGGCGATCCCCAGGGCACACTGTGTCCCAAGTTGGCAGATGGAACCGGCCGAAGCCTCCTGGGGCTTCCTGAGGGAAGAGCCGTCAGCCAAGGCTAAGTCTCAGCCACTCAGGCAAGGGGCAGAAGCGTGTCCAGGGAGAGGCCTGTTTGGCGATGCTGTAGTGCCCAACTGGGAAGTGGAAATAGCAACAGAAAAGGGCAAGGAGGAAGAACAGGGAACAAGGAAGGTAGGGCAACCGTCGGGTCCACGGAGACGGGCAGAGTGGGTACCAGTGCGGGGGCCTGCGCAGGCGTGCTGCCCTGAATGTGACCATGTGCGGGGTGGTGGGGGCGTGCGTGCGCGAGCCCGAGTGATTTCAGTAACATTAAGCCCTGGCGAACACAGGCAAGGGTGTGAAGCGATGCTGAGAGTAGGGGTTCCACCACGTGCTGCTCCCAATCCCTGCCCTCCTTCTTCCCTGCATTTCCCCCAAATCAGTGTCCGATGTGCCCTGATGTTTCATGCCTGGGAAAGATCCCCCTTAGGCCCTACCCGACAGGAAGGTGGTGACTTTTGTGGTCGCGGGATGTTTTCGTGTGTTTGTTTTTTCTCACCAATTTCAAAGGTGGGCCTACTTCCTGGGACAGCTTGGCCTACAAGAATGTCCCAAACAGACACTCCACTCCTCAATTCTAAGAGTCCTTCAGATACTTCAGCGTGTGCGAAATCCCTGGGACGTGGATGTGCTTTCCCTTGGAGCTCCCTCCTGCTCGCTCTGCACACCTAGGAAGACTTTAGAGGAGCAAAGAAAGGAAACGTTGAGGAAACTGTAAGGAGCCTCACGATCACCTTCCACATTGGTCTCGCGCCAGGCTCTGGGTGGCATATGGGCATGACATCCTTAAACACTCACGCCACGGTGACCGCCTGCTTTGCTTTGCATCTGCGGACACAAAATGTCACCAGCCTCTTCAGTAAACAAAGGTTGTGGCCCTGCCATCGGCACTCACACACTGCCTCTGCCCCCAAGCGTGGCCCCCAAGGGCAATTCAAGATGGAGAAAAGCAGGATAGTAGTCCTGGAAAGTTCAGATGCATACCTAGGAATGATTTCAATGGACCAAGACTCTTGTGTCTTCCCATGATTAGAAAAGCGCTCAAATCTCTGACTTGAGATGTTCTGGGTGAGGGGTTGCTGTTGTTGTTGTTGTTGTTGTTGTTCGTGGTGGTGCTGGTGCTGTGTTTATTTCATTGTATTGTTTTTTGCCTTTGTGATTAGCAGCAATCTTTTGGTATTCCCCGACATGTTTCTATTTTTTCCTCTTTTATTCAACGAAAACTCCTACATAGCCTGGCTCCTTCCTCCCGTGCTAATTCAAAACCTTTCCATAGCACTTTGTGAGTGGCTGTCGCTGTGTCTGTAGTCCTCAGTAAGATCCCCGAATAAAAGGTTCCTCTCAGCTTTTACGTTGGACCTTTTTCTGCTCTCTACACATCCCAGTCGGCTCTGGATAAAGGCCCTGATCCCTCGTTTTGAGGCTCTGCCTGGAAATGCATCATAGGGTTAGGGTTAGGGTTAGGGTTAGGGTTAGGGTTAGGGTTAGGTTTAGGGTTAAGGTTGGGGTTGGGGTTGGGGTTGTGGTTAGGGGTTAGGTTTAGGTTTAGGATTAGGGTTAGGGTTAGAGGTAAGGTTAGGGTTTTAGTTAGGGTTAGGGGTTAGGGTTAGGGTTAGAGTTAGGGTTAGTGTTAGGGTTAGGGATAGAGTTAGGTTTATGGTTATGGTTAGGGTTAGGGTTAGGGTTAGGGAACGGGTACGGTTTATGGTACAGGTTAGGGTACGACAACGGTTTAGGGTTAGCGTACGTGTTAGGATACGGGTTAGTGTTACTGTACGGATTAGGATTATGGTTCGGGTTAGGGTAAGGATTAGGGTAAGCGTTAGTGTTAATGTTAGGGATAGGGTTAGGGAACGGGTACGGTTTAGGGTGCAGATTAGTGTACGACAACGGTTTAGGGTTAGCGTACGTGTTAGAGTACGGGTTAGTATTAGTGTACGGGTTAGAATTAGGGTACGGGTTAGGGTAAGGCTTCAGGTAAGGTTTAGGGTTACGTTTAAGGTTAGGGTTAGGGAACGGGTACGGTTTAGGGTACAGGTTAGGGTATGACAACGGTTTAGGGTTAGCGTACGTGTTAGGGTACGGGTTAGGGTAGTTGTTAGGGTACGGGTACGGGTTAGGGTTATGGTTAGGGAACGCGTACGGGTGACGGTTAGGGTTAGAGTCAGGGTTAGGGAACGGGTACGGTTTAGGGTACAGGTTAGTGTACGACAACGGTTTAGGGTTAGCGTAAGTGTTAGGGTACGGGTTAGTGTTAGTGTACGGGTTAGGATGAGGGTACGGTTTAGGGTAAGGCTTCGGGTAAGGTTTAGGGTTAGGGTTAGGGTTTCGGGTACAGGTTACTGTACGACAACGGTTTAAGGTTAGCGTAAGTGTTAGTGTACGGGTTAGTGTTAGTGTACGGGTTAGGATTAGGGTACGGGTTAGGGTAAGCCTTCGGGTAAGGTGTTGAGTGGTTCTTCAGAAGTGGTTTCTGAGATTGTGCATGCCCTTTCCGTGTGTGAGTGTGTGTGTGTGTGTGTGTGTGCCTGTGTGTGTGTGCGTGCGCGCGTGTTTACCGGGGATCCATAATTGCCCCTGCAAGATCTCACGGGTCTTCCAGTGAGAACACTAGGCCAGTGTCAGAGGTTAGGTTGAGAAGCAGAGAGATCTCCATGCCAAAGCAAGCCAAAAAGCTCCCTTCTTCCACATGACCCTCCAAACCCCAAGACCCACTTCCCCTCCCGCTCCGCCCTGTATTCCACCTTCTCCCAAAGGATAAAAATTCACAGGGGCACCTGGAAAGAATTGAGCATGACATGTGGACGGGCTTCTGGCGCAGAACTGAAGCCTGAGAGCCTGGCTAGCGAGGCCTGCGGGAAGAAAGACCCCGGTGGTAGCGAACTTGTGGACAAATGTAGTCGAGGCCAAGTGGCCTTCCCCAAGTAGGCCCACCGGTGCGACCCATGCCATCCCCAAAAGTCCCACCCCTGCGCACAAAGGATGCTCGGGGTTTCCACGCAGGGATGCAGCGCGGTGGTCACCTCCGGACCCTTGTGACTCAAGTAAAGAAGGGTTCACAACCTTCGGAACCTTCCCGGGATGTGTCTGCCACTGACCCACAGGATCTTTGTCCCAGTGAAGCACTCAACTTGAGCAGAACAGCGGTTGCTCCCTAGGAAGTGATGCGGTGCAGACAAGCCACAGGACAGGAGTCAGAAGATACAAAGAAGAAACTGCAAGCTCACTGGTGGGATCTCTGCAGTGTCGTCGACAGCGGCGTTCACTGTGAACCAGGGCATCAAGGGAATCAAGAACTGCCTAGCTACACTTGCGGGTTTGCTGGAAAGTGGCCAAGTTGGTGAAGAGCCCAGCTGAAGGTGACATGGGTGGTCGGTGAGCTGGACTATGGATGGGGATGAGGATAATGGGATATTGGTGCCTCTGTGGCTGCTGCTGCTGCTGCTGTTGATGATGATGATAATGATGATGATGATGATGGGGAGAAGGAGGAGGAGGAGGAGGAGGAGGTGGAGGAGGACGAGGACGAGGACGAGGACGAGGACGAGGAAGGTGATCTAATAGTTTCACAGCCACCACTACACACCGTCCACTGTTTGGAAGTTAAAGGCAGGCGCGGAAGGCTCGGTGGGGGTGGGGAAAGGGGAGACTGCCATTTCTGGAGCCACAGTGCCATCCGGCGGAATGCGTTATGTGAAAAGCCCAGGCAGCCGAGCTGTGTCTTCTGCCCTGCGCAGGGAACCGCGAGGCTGTGCTGGGCAGAATGGGTTCTGCCCAAGGCGCGGGAGGTCTCCTCCACGGGGTTTCAGAGGCCTGTGAGGGCGCCGTGCGCGCCAGTGCGACCCTGTGGGGAAAATCATGAGCTCTCGGGGCCCCGGACACAGCAGGCAGTTCCCGGACTGTCCAGCCCAGGGAGCGGAGCTTCCCCCGTCAGCCATTTTGGGGGTGGGCCCAGAGCAACTCTGCAACTTTTCCTCCGGTGTCCCTGCTGGGGAGTGCCGGGGTGCCCTGCCTGCGGCCGCACTGGGGTCACGTGGCCCCCTTCCTCACCGGAAGCTGAGGGTCTTAGAGGTCCTGGAGCCGGGGCCATTTGCACCGGGCACTCCCAGGGGAGGCCATCTCGTGCTGCCCCTGGGGTTTCTGAGGGCCTTGCCCAGCTGCACAACCAGGGTCCAGTCCCCCGCCGAGAGCACACATGAAGGCACGGCCCGGAGCCCATTGCCCATGTGCACCCTCAGGACAACACACCCACCCCAGCCCCACGCCGCGCCGTCCCC
The DNA here is from genome assembly GCF_964374135.1 of Grampus griseus. Classification (NCBI taxonomy): domain Eukaryota; kingdom Metazoa; phylum Chordata; class Mammalia; order Artiodactyla; family Delphinidae; genus Grampus; species Grampus griseus. Next base: position 48,962,297 of record NC_138999.1, on the reverse strand, counting down.
ACTGGGCCAGTTGCTTCCAGCCCTGTGGCTGTCTCCATCCCTTGAGACCTGGTAACTGGCTTTGAGCGAAACCATCTCCGCTTGGTGGCAGTATAGCTCCATCAAGGCCAACTAAGCGCCTAACCCTGCCCCCACTACATCATCAGGCCTGGGTTCTCCTCCCCTTCTAATGTAAAACCAAAAGCAAAACCAAACCAACACAGACAGTGCCACGAAGGAGGAGAGAAAAGGAAAGAAAGCAACCACCCACCGGCACCCACGCGGACCACCAAATGCACAGGACGAAAGGACCACTGGCCACGAGGCTGGACCCCCTGCAGTCCTTTCCACTTCCTTTCCTCCAACCCCCTTTTTCTTGACTCCTGCTCTTGGGAGAAGTAAAAGGCAAAGGATACACCAAGCGACCTGGCTGGGTGACATTGCCTGAGTGTCTAAATCACAGGATTTCTCCTGGATCAGGTGGCAGCCACCTTACTGGTGGCGAAAACCCCGCTGGCTTGCAAGTCACTTTGTTGCAGGACTCCGCTTCCCTTTCAAGGCCCGGAGCTTCGGCTTGAGGCCACCACCTCGGGCTGGCCCAACAGTGCAGCCAGATGTAGCTGGCCCAACCCGGAGGCGCCCCCAACATGGGGTGCCAAGGACTGGCTCTGGGCGGGCTGGCCTTGCCCTCACACAGGAACCTTGCAAGGCTAACAAACATCGCCAGTCACAGAGCCCCACACAGGGCCTTGCTCCTCTTGAGGATGGGCACAGACTCTGCTCCCACTTGAAGACCCCATTTATCTGGCTAAACAAGGGACGTTTCAGGTTTACACTGGCAGCTTGGGCCCACCTGCTGACCGACGACTATCACCTGGAACACAGAGTGGCTGCGTGTCCCTTTTTGAGAGCCCCTCTGGGAATGCGTGTTTCAGCCATTCTCAGAGTACTTGCAGTGGTCAGGGGATGGGGTTGGGGTTGGGCGGGTGGAGACAGGTGCGAGGGTATAGAGGAAAGCACAGGTGACAGCGTGTGTCAGTATGTTTGTGGTTGTGTGAGGGTGTGCTGTGTGTGGCGGGGTAGGAAGATAGGGTATGTGTGTGTGTGTGTGTGTGCGTGTGTGTGTGTTTGTGTGTGTGTGTGTACTCGAGCCCATGCTCTCACACCTGTCTAAGGTGCTTGCCTGCCCGTGGGCATGTGTTGCCGTGGGTATCCGGCTGTGGGTGCTTGATTGCCTGGTCTTCTGAGCGGCGGCCAGCACCAACCTGCCTGGGCTTGTGGACAGGGAGGCGACCGCTCGTAAGTAATACAGTGAAATGTACACTGTTCGGATCACGCCATTGGATTGGGAACCAACGGCAAGCAGGGTGCAACTTGAGGGGGCCCCTGCTGGCTCACGTTTGGACTTGAAGGGCTTCCATAAGGAGAACAACTGCACCGAATGGAAAGTCAAGAGATAATTTTGCAAGCCTCGAGTTCGTCATGCTGTTTCACTGCGAAGTAACTCCTAGATCTTGTTTGGTTTTGTTGGTGTTTAGTTTTCTGGGATTTCCCGGAGGGTGACAATGCCCTCCACCGCTGGAGAAGGGAAAAGATGTCGAGGAGGAAGGGGAAGAGTCCGAAGTGAACCACACGACTGCCTTCTCCTCCACTCGTGCCTCCTCCTTAACCAAAGAGCAGACGTGCGAGGAGGACGCTGAGGACACTAGGCCAGCTCAGAATAGACAGTGAAAGGAATAGAGGGAAGCAGTAACTGACCACCACCACCACCACCACCACCGTCACCATCACCACCACCTCCACCACCGTCGCCACGACAACCACGAGCGATGCCGTGGATCCAGTGCAGCGGCGCTTCACTGTGTATCTTTTGCAACATGCACAGGGAGTGACAGGGAGACACAAGCTGCCGGCAGACCAAAGGACAGGCCACCAGGCAGCCCCTTGACCTGGGCATGGCGGCGGTGGCGGGGTGGGGGTCCCTCCTGAGTGCCATCAAGGGCTCCGACTGAGCAGTGGGCCCGCCGGGCCTACAGAAGGCAAAAGGAGCGGTAGAGCCACCTCTGACACCCTGAGTATGTCATGGGTACACTGCAAAGGGCCAAAGAGCCTCGGGATGCACTCAGGGCACTCAGGAAAGGTTAGGTAGAACCCTGGGAACTCTAGGTTACTAAGGGGAGGTAAGGGACACGAGAGGGGTGAGGTAATCCCCGATGGCAATTAAGGGATGGCTGTGAGGGAATGCCCCTTACTCTCCTAGTCCACGGGGGCATTTTCCCTTGCACAGGGAAAGTACATGTATTGGCCATGTTGAGCTTCCCAGGCACGCTCCCAGCCGTGCCTTTTGTCCAGAGGGAAGAACTGAAAGTAAGGCATTGAGTGGAAGGCAGGAGCCGAAAGCGGAGAGCAAACAGAAATCAAAAGAAAGAACCATAATGGAGGTGAAGCATGAAGGCGATCCCCAGGGCACACTGTGTCCCAAGTTGGCAGATGGAACCGGCCGAAGCCTCTTGGGGCTTCCTGAGGGAAGAGCCGTCAGCCAAGGCTAAGTCTCAGCCACTCAGGCAAGGGGCAGAAGCGTGTCCAGGGAGAGGCCTGTTTGGCGATGCTGTAGTGCCCAACTGGGAAGTGGAAATAGCAACAGAAAAGGGCAAGGAGGAAGAACAGGGAACAAGGAAGGTAGGGCAACCGTCGGGTCCACGGAGACGGGCAGAGTGGGTACCAGTGCGGGGGCCTGCGCAGGCGTGCTGCCCTGAATGTGACCATGTGCGGGGTGGTGGGGGCGTGCGTGCGCGAGCCCGAGTGATTTCAGTAACATTAAGCCCTGGCGAACACAGGCAAGGGTGTGAAGCGATGCTGAGAGTAGGGGTTCCACCACGTGCTGCTCCCAATCCCTGCCCTCCTTCCTCCCTGCATTTCCCCCAAATCAGTGTCCGATGTGCCCTGATGTTTCATGCCTGGGAAAGATCCCCCTTAGGCCCTACCCGACAGGAAGGTGGTGACTTTTGTGGTCGCGGGGTGTTTTCGTGTGTTTGTTTTTTCTCACCAATTTCAAAGGTGGGCCTACTTCCTGGGACAGCTTGGCCTACAAGAATGTCCCAAACAGACACTCCACTCCTCAATTCTAAGAGTCCTTCAGATACTTCAGCGTGTGCGAAATCCCTGGGACGTGGATGTGCTTTCCCTTGGAGCTCCCTCCTGCTCGCTCTGCACACCTAGGAAGACTTTACAGGAGCAAAGAAAGGAAACGTTGAGGAAACTGTAAGGAGCCTCACGATCACCTTCCACATTGGTCTCGCGCCAGGCTCTGGGTGGCATATGGGCATGACATCCTTAAACACTCACGCCACGGTGACCGCCTGCTTTGGTTTGCATCTGCGGACACAAAATGTCACCAGCCTCTTCAGTAAACAAAGGTTGTGGCCCTGCCATCGGCACTCACACACTGCCTCTGCCCCCAAGGGTGGCCCCCGAGGGCAATTCAAGATGGAGAAAAGCAGGATAGTAGTCCTGGAAAGTTCAGATGCATACCTAGGAATGATTTCAATGGACCAAGACTCTTGTGTCTTCCCATGATTAGAAAAGCGCTCAAATCTCTGACTTGAGATGTTCTGGGTGAGGGGTTGCTGTTGTTGTTGTTGTTGTTGTTGTTCGTGGTGGTGCTGGTGCTGTGTTTATTTCATTGTATTGTTTTTTGCCTTTGTGATTAGCAGCAATCTTTTGGTATTCCCCGACATGTTTCTATTTTTTCCTCTTTTATTCAACGAAAACTCCTACATAGCCTGGCTCCTTCCTCCCGTGCTAATTCAAAACCTTTCCATAGCACTTTGTGAGTGGCTGTCGCTGTGTCTGTAGTCCTCAGTAAGATCCCCGAATAAAAGGTTCCTCTCAGCTTTTACGTTGGACCTTTTTCTGCTCTCTACACATCCCAGTCGGCTCTGGATAAAGGCCCTGATCCCTCGTTTTGAGGCTCTGCCTGGAAATGCATCATAGGGTTAGGGTTAGGGTTAGGGTTAGGGTTAGGGTTAGGGTTAGGTTTAGGGTTAAGGTTGGGGTTGGGGTTGGGGTTGTGGTTAGGGGTTAGGTTTAGGTTTAGGATTAGGGTTAGGGTTAGAGGTAAGGTTAGGGTTTTAGTTAGGGTTAGGGGTTAGGGTTAGGGTTAGAGTTAGGGTTAGTGTTAGGGTTAGGGATAGAGTTAGGTTTATGGTTATGGTTAGGGTTAGGGTTAGGGTTAGGGAACGGGTACGGTTTATGGTACAGGTTAGGGTACGACAACGGTTTAGGGTTAGCGTACGTGTTAGGATACGGGTTAGTGTTACTGTACGGATTAGGATTATGGTTCGGGTTAGGGTAAGGATTAGGGTAAGCGTTAGTGTTAATGTTAGGGATAGGGTTAGGGAACGGGTACGGTTTAGGGTGCAGATTAGTGTACGACAACGGTTTAGGGTTAGCGTACGTGTTAGAGTACGGGTTAGTATTAGTGTACGGGTTAGAATTAGGGTACGGGTTAGGGTAAGGCTTCAGGTAAGGTTTAGGGTTACGTTTAAGGTTAGGGTTAGGGAACGGGTACGGTTTAGGGTACAGGTTAGGGTATGACAACGGTTTAGGGTTAGCGTACGTGTTAGGGTACGGGTTAGGGTAGTTGTTAGGGTACGGGTACGGGTTAGGGTTATGGTTAGGGAACGCGTACGGGTGACGGTTAGGGTTAGAGTCAGGGTTAGGGAACGGGTACGGTTTAGGGTACAGGTTAGTGTACGACAACGGTTTAGGGTTAGCGTAAGTGTTAGGGTACGGGTTAGTGTTAGTGTACGGGTTAGGATGAGGGTACGGTTTAGGGTAAGGCTTCGGGTAAGGTTTAGGGTTAGGGTTAGGGTTTCGGGTACAGGTTACTGTACGACAACGGTTTAAGGTTACCGTAAGTGTTAGTGTACGGGTTAGTGTTAGTGTACGGGTTAGGATTAGGGTACGGGTTAGGGTAAGCCTTCGGGTAAGGTGTTGAGTGGTTCTTCAGAAGTGGTTTCTGAGATTGTGCATGCCCTTTCCGTGTGTGAGTGTGTGTGTGTGTGTGTGTGTGCCTGTGTGTGTGTGCGTGCGCGCGTGTTTACCGGGGATCCATAATTGCCCCTGCAAGATCTCACGGGTCTTCCAGTGAGAACACTAGGCCAGTGTCAGAGGTTAGGTTGAGAAGCAGAGAGATCTCCATGCCAAAGCAAGCCAAAAAGCTCCCTTCTTCCACATGACCCTCCAAACCCCAAGACCCACTTCCCCTCCCGCTCCGCCCTGTATTCCACCTTCTCCCAAAGGATAAAAATTCACAGGGGCACCTGGAAAGAATTGAGCATGACATGTGGACGGGCTTCTGGCGCAGAACTGAAGCCTGAGAGCCTGGCTAGCGAGGCCTGCGGGAAGAAAGACCCCGGTGGTAGCGAACTTGTGGACAAATGTAGTCGAGGCCAAGTGGCCTTCCCCAAGTAGGCCCACCGGTGCGACCCATGCCATCCCCAAAAGTCCCACCCCTGCGCACAAAGGATGCTCGGGGTTTCCACGCAGGGATGCAGCGCGGTGGTCACCTCCGGACCCTTGTGACTCAAGTAAAGAAGGGTTCACAACCTTCGGAACCTTCCCGGGATGTGTCTGCCACTGACCCACAGGATCTTTGTCCCAGTGAAGCACTCAACTTGAGCAGAACAGCGGTTGCTCCCTAGGAAGTGATGCGGTGCAGACAAGCCACAGGACAGGAGTCAGAAGATACAAAGAAGAAACTGCAAGCTCACTGGTGGGATCTCTGCAGTGTCGTCGACAGCGGCGTTCACTGTGAACCAGGGCATCAAGGGAATCAAGAACTGCCTAGCTACACTTGCGGGTTTGCTGGAAAGTGGCCAAGTTGGTGAAGAGCCCAGCTGAAGGTGACATGGGTGGTCGGTGAGCTGGACTATGGATGGGGATGAGGATAATGGGATATTGGTGCCTCAGTGGCTGCTGCTGCTGCTGCTGTTGATGATGATGATAATGATGATGATGATGATGGGGAGAAGGAGGAGGAGGAGGAGGAGGAGGTGGAGGAGGACGAGGACGAGGACGAGGACGAGGACGAGGAAGGTGATCTAATAGTTTCACAGCCACCACTACACACCGTCCACTGTTTGGAAGTTAAAGGCAGGCGCGGAAGGCTCGGTGGGGGTGGGGAAAGGGGAGACTGCCATTTCTGGAGCCACAGTGCCATCCGGCGGAATGCGTTATGTGAAAAGCCCAGGCAGCCGAGCTGTGTCTTCTGCCCTGCGCAGGGAACCGCGAGGCTGTGCTGGGCAGAATGGGTTCTGCCCAAGGCGCGGGAGGTCTCCTCCACGGGGTTTCAGAGGCCTGTGAGGGCGCCGTGCGCGCCAGTGCGACCCTGTGGGGAAAATCATGAGCTCTCGGGGCCCCGGACACAGCAGGCAGTTCCCGGACTGTCCAGCCCAGGGAGCGGAGCTTCCCCCGTCAGCCATTTTGGGGGTGGGCCCAGAGCAACTCTGCAACTTTTCCTCCGGTGTCCCTGCTGGGGAGTGCCGGGGTGCCCTGCCTGCGGCCGCACTGGGGTCACGTGGCCCCCTTCCTCACCGGAAGCTGAGGGTCTTAGAGGTCCTGGAGCCGGGGCCATTTGCACCGGGCACTCCCAGGGGAGGCCATCTCGTGCTGCCCCTGGGGTTTCTGAGGGCCTTGCCCAGCTGCACAACCAGGGTCCAGTCCCCCGCCGAGAGCACACATGAAGGCACGGCCCGGAGCCCATTGCCCATGTGCACCCTCAGGACAACACACCCACCCCAGCCCCACGCCGCGCCGTCCCCACTGGGCCAGTTGCTTCCAGCCCTGTGGCTGTCTCCATCCCTTGAGACCTGGTAACTGGCTTTGAGCGAAACCATCTCCGCTTGGTGGCAGTATAGCTCCATCAAGGCCAACTAAGCGCCTAACCCTGCCCCCACTACATCATCAGGCCTGGGTTCTCCTCCCCTTCTAATGTAAAACCAAAAGCAAAACCAAACCAACACAGACAGTGCCACGAAGGAGGAGAGAAAAGGAAAGAAAGCAACCACCCACCGGCACCCACGCGGACCACCAAATGCACAGGACGAAAGGACCACTGGCCACGAGGCTGGACCCCCTGCAGTCCTTTCCACTTCCTTTCCTCCAACCCCCTTTTTCTTGACTCCTGCTCTTGGGAGAAGTAAAAGGCAAAGGATACACCAAGCGACCTGGCTGGGTGACATTGCCTGAGTGTCTAAATCACAGGATTTCTCCTGGACCAGGTGGCAGCCACCTTACTGGTGGCGAAAACCCCGCTGGCTTGCAAGTCACTTTGTTGCAGGACTCCGCTTCCCTTTCAAGGCCCGGAGCTTCGGCTTGAGGCCACCACCTCGGGCTGGCCCAACAGTGCAGCCAGATGTAGCTGGCCCAACCCGGAGGCGCCCCCAACATGGGGTGCCAAGGACTGGCTCTGGGCGGGCTGGCCTTGCCCTCACACAGGAACCTTGCAAGGCTAACAAACATCGCCAGTCACAGAGCCCCACACAGGGCCTTGCTCCTCTTGAGGATGGGCACAGACTCTGCTCCCACTTGAAGACCCCATTTATCTGGCTAAACAAGGGACGTTTCAGGTTTACACTGGCAGCTTGGGCCCACCTGCTGACCGACGACTATCACCTGGAACACAGAGTGGCTGCGTGTCCCTTTTTGAGAGCCCCTCTGGGAATGCGTGTTTCAGCCATTCTCAGAGTACTTGCAGTGGTCAGGGGATGGGGTTGGGGTTGGGCGGGTGGAGACAGGTGCGAGGGTATAGAGGAAAGCACAGGTGACAGCGTGTGTCAGTATGTTTGTGGTTGTGTGAGGGTGTGCTGTGTGTGGCGGGGTAGGAAGATAGGGTATGTGTGTGTGTGTGTGTGTGCGTGTGTGTGTGTTTGTGTGTGTGTGTGTACTCGAGCCCATGCTCTCACACCTGTCTAAGGTGCTTGCCTGCCCGTGGGCATGTGTTGCCGTGGGTATCCGGCTGTGGGTGCTTGATTGCCTGGTCTTCTGAGCGGCGGCCAGCACCAACCTGCCTGGGCTTGTGGACAGGGAGGCGACCGCTCGTAAGTAATACAGTGAAATGTACACTGTTCGGATCACGCCATTGGATTGGGAACCAACGGCAAGCAGGGTGCAACTTGAGGGGGCCCCTGCTGGCTCACGTTTGGACTTGAAGGGCTTCCATAAGGAGAACAACTGCACCGAATGGAAAGTCAAGAGATAATTTTGCAAGCCTCGAGTTCGTCATGCTGTTTCACTGCGAAGTAACTCCTAGATCTTGTTTGGTTTTGTTGGTGTTTAGTTTTCTGGGATTTCCCGGAGGGTGACAATGCCCTCCACCGCTGGAGAAGGGAAAAGATGTCGAGGAGGAAGGGGAAGAGTCCGAAGTGAACCACACGACTGCCTTCTCCTCCACTCGTGCCTCCTCCTTAACCAAAGAGCAGACGTGCGAGGAGGACGCTGAGGACACTAGGCCAGCTCAGAATAGACAGTGAAAGGAATAGAGGGAAGCAGTAACTGACCACCACCACCACCACCACCACCGTCACCATCACCACCACCTCCACCACCGTCGCCACGACAACCACGAGCGATGCCGTGGATCCAGTGCAGCGGCGCTTCACTGTGTATCTTTTGCAACATGCACAGGGAGTGACAGGGAGACACAAGCTGCCGGCAGACCAAAGGACAGGCCACCAGGCAGCCCCTTGACCTGGGCATGGCGGCGGTGGCGGGGTGGGGGTCCCTCCTGAGTGCCATCAAGGGCTCCGACTGAGCAGTGGGCCCGCCGGGCCTACAGAAGGCAAAAGGAGCGGTAGAGCCACCTCTGACACCCTGAGTATGTCATGGGTACACTGCAAAGGGCCAAAGAGCCTCGGGATGCACTCAGGGCACTCAGGAAAGGTTAGGTAGAACCCTGGGAACTCTAGGTTACTAAGGGGAGGTAAGGGACACGAGAGGGGTGAGGTAATCCCCGATGGCAATTAAGGGATGGCTGTGAGGGAATGCCCCTTACTCTCCTAGTCCACGGGGGCATTTTCCCTTGCACAGGGAAAGTACATGTATTGGCCATGTTGAGCTTCCCAGGCACGCTCCCAGCCGTGCCTTTTGTCCAGAGGGAAGAACTGAAAGTAAGGCATTGAGTGGAAGGCAGGAGCCGAAAGCGGAGAGCAAACAGAAATCAAAAGAAAGAACCATAATGGAGGTGAAGCATGAAGGCGATCCCCAGGGCACACTGTGTCCCAAGTTGGCAGATGGAACCGGCCGAAGCCTCTTGGGGCTTCCTGAGGGAAGAGCCGTCAGCCAAGGCTAAGTCTCAGCCACTCAGGCAAGGGGCAGAAGCGTGTCCAGGGAGAGGCCTGTTTGGCGATGCTGTAGTGCCCAACTGGGAAGTGGAAATAGCAACAGAAAAGGGCAAGGAGGAAGAACAGGGAACAAGGAAGGTAGGGCAACCGTCGGGTCCACGGAGACGGGCAGAGTGGGTACCAGTGCGGGGGCCTGCGCAGGCGTGCTGCCCTGAATGTGACCATGTGCGGGGTGGTGGGGGCGTGCGTGCGCGAGCCCGAGTGATTTCAGTAACATTAAGCCCTGGCGAACACAGGCAAGGGTGTGAAGCGATGCTGAGAGTAGGGGTTCCACCACGTGCTGCTCCCAATCCCTGCCCTCCTTCCTCCCTGCATTTCCCCCAAATCAGTGTCCGATGTGCCCTGATGTTTCATGCCTGGGAAAGATCCCCCTTAGGCCCTACCCGACAGGAAGGTGGTGACTTTTGTGGTCGCGGGGTGTTTTCGTGTGTTTGTTTTTTCTCACCAATTTCAAAGGTGGGCCTACTTCCTGGGACAGCTTGGCCTACAAGAATGTCCCAAACAGACACTCCACTCCTCAATTCTAAGAGTCCTTCAGATACTTCAGCGTGTGCGAAATCCCTGGGACGTGGATGTGCTTTCCCTTGGAGCTCCCTCCTGCTCGCTCTGCACACCTAGGAAGACTTTAGAGGAGCAAAGAAAGGAAACGTTGAGGAAACTGTAAGGAGCCTCACGATCACCTTCCACATTGGTCTCGCGCCAGGCTCTGGGTGGCATATGGGCATGACATCCTTAAACACTCACGCCACGGTGACCGCCTGCTTTGGTTTGCATCTGCGGACACAAAATGTCACCAGCCTCTTCAGTAAACAAAGGTTGTGGCCCTGCCATCGGCACTCACACACTGCCTCTGCCCCCAAGGGTGGCCCCCGAGGGCAATTCAAGATGGAGAAAAGCAGGATAGTAGTCCTGGAAAGTTCAGATGCATACCTAGGAATGATTTCAATGGACCAAGACTCTTGTGTCTTCCCATGATTAGAAAAGCGCTCAAATCTCTGACTTGAGATGTTCTGGGTGAGGGGTTGCTGTTGTTGTTGTTGTTGTTGTTGTTCGTGGTGGTGCTGGTGCTGTGTTTATTTCATTGTATTGTTTTTTGCCTTTGTGATTAGCAGCAATCTTTTGGTATTCCCCGACATGTTTCTATTTTTTCCTCTTTTATTCAACGAAAACTCCTACATAGCCTGGCTCCTTCCTCCCGTACTAATTCAAAACCTTTCCATAGCACTTTGTGAGTGGCTGTCGCCGTGTCTGTAGTCCTCAGTAAGATCCCCGAATAAAAGGTTCCTCTCAGCTTTTACGTTGGACCTTTTTCTGCTCTCTACACATCCCAGTCGGCTCTGGATAAAGGCCCTGATCCCTCGTTTTGAGGCTCTGCCTGGAAATGCATCATAGGGTTAGGGTTAGGGTTAGGGTTAGGGTTAGGGTTAGGGTTAGGTTTAGGGTTAAGGTTGGGGTTGGGGTTGGGGTTGTGGTTAGGGGTTAGGTTTAGGTTTAGGATTAGGGTTAGGGTTAGAGGTAAGGTTAGGGTTTTAGTTAGGGTTAGGGGTTAGGGTTAGGGTTAGAGTTAGGGTTAGTGTTAGGGTTAGGGATAGAGTTAGGTTTATGGTTATGGTTAGGGTTAGGGTTAGGGTTAGGGAACGGGTACGGTTTATGGTACAGGTTAGGGTACGACAACGGTTTAGGGTTAGCGTACGTGTTAGGATACGGGTTAGTGTTACTGTACGGATTAGGATTATGGTTCGGGTTAGGGTAAGGATTAGGGTAAGCGTTAGTGTTAATGTTAGGGATAGGGTTAGGGAACGGGTACGGTTTAGGGTGCAGATTAGTGTACGACAACGGTTTAGGGTTAGCGTACGTGTTAGAGTACGGGTTAGTATTAGTGTACGGGTTAGAATTAGGGTACGGGTTAGGGTAAGGCTTCAGGTAAGGTTTAGGGTTACGTTTAAGGTTAGGGTTAGGGAACGGGTACGGTTTAGGGTACAGGTTAGGGTATGACAACGGTTTAGGGTTAGCGTACGTGTTAGGGTACGGGTTAGGGTAGTTGTTAGGGTACGGGTACGGGTTAGGGTTATGGTTAGGGAACGCGTACGGGTGACGGTTAGGGTTAGAGTCAGGGTTAGGGAACGGGTACGGTTTAGGGTACAGGTTAGTGTACGACAACGGTTTAGGGTTAGCGTAAGTGTTAGGGTACGGGTTAGTGTTAGTGTACGGGTTAGGATGAGGGTACGGTTTAGGGTAAGGCTTCGGGTAAGGTTTAGGGTTAGGGTTAGGGTTTCGGGTACAGGTTACTGTACGACAACGGTTTAAGGTTACCGTAAGTGTTAGTGTACGGGTTAGTGTTAGTGTACGGGTTAGGATTAGGGTACGGGTTAGGGTAAGCCTTCGGGTAAGGTGTTGAGTGGTTCTTCAGAAGTGGTTTCTGAGATTGTGCATGCCCTTTCCGTGTGTGAGTGTGTGTGTGTGTGTGTGTGTGCCTGTGTGTGTGTGCGTGCGCGCGTGTTTACCGGGGATCCATAATTGCCCCTGCAAGATCTCACGGGTCTTCCAGTGAGAACACTAGGCCAGTGTCAGAGGTTAGGTTGAGAAGCAGAGAGATCTCCATGCCAAAGCAAGCCAAAAAGCTCCCTTCTTCCACATGACCCTCCAAACCCCAAGACCCACTTCCCCTCCCGCTCCGCCCTGTATTCCACCTTCTCCCAAAGGATAAAAATTCACAGGGGCACCTGGAAAGAATTGAGCATGACATGTGGACGGGCTTCTGGCGCAGAACTGAAGCCTGAGAGCCTGGCTAGCGAGGCCTGCGGGAAGAAAGACCCCGGTGGTAGCGAACTTGTGGACAAATGTAGTCGAGGCCAAGTGGCCTTCCCCAAGTAGGCCCACCGGTGCGACCCATGCCATCCCCAAAAGTCCCACCCCTGCGCACAAAGGATGCTCGGGGTTTCCACGCAGGGATGCAGCGCGGTGGTCACCTCCGGACCCTTGTGACTCAAGTAAAGAAGGGTTCACAACCTTCGGAACCTTCCCGGGATGTGTCTGCCACTGACCCACAGGATCTTTGTCCCAGTGAAGCACTCAACTTGAGCAGAACAGCGGTTGCTCCCTAGGAAGTGATGCGGTGCAGACAAGCCACAGGACAGGAGTCAGAAGATACAAAGAAGAAACTGCAAGCTCACTGGTGGGATCTCTGCAGTGTCGTCGACAGCGGCGTTCACTGTGAACCAGGGCATCAAGGGAATCAAGAACTGCCTAGCTACACTTGCGGGTTTGCTGGAAAGTGGCCAAGTTGGTGAAGAGCCCAGCTGAAGGTGACATGGGTGGTCGGTGAGCTGGACTATGGATGGGGATGAGGATAATGGGATATTGGTGCCTCAGTGGCTGCTGCTGCTGCTGCTGTTGATGATGATGATAATGATGATGATGATGATGGGGAGAAGGAGGAGGAGGAGGAGGAGGAGGTGGAGGAGGACGAGGACGAGGACGAGGACGAGGACGAGGAAGGTGATCTAATAGTTTCACAGCCACCACTACACACCGTCCACTGTTTGGAAGTTAAAGGCAGGCGCGGAAGGCTCGGTGGGGGTGGGGAAAGGGGAGACTGCCATTTCTGGAGCCACAGTGCCATCCGGCGGAATGCGTTATGTGAAAAGCCCAGGCAGCCGAGCTGTGTCTTCTGCCCTGCGCAGGGAACCGCGAGGCTGTGCTGGGCAGAATGGGTTCTGCCCAAGGCGCGGGAGGTCTCCTCCACGGGGTTTCAGAGGCCTGTGAGGGCGCCGTGCGCGCCAGTGCGACCCTGTGGGGAAAATCATGAGCTCTCGGGGCCCCGGACACAGCAGGCAGTTCCCGGACTGTCCAGCCCAGGGAGCGGAGCTTCCCCCGTCAGCCATTTTGGGGGTGGGCCCAGAGCAACTCTGCAACTTTTCCTCCGGTGTCCCTGCTGGGGAGTGCCGGGGTGCCCTGCCTGCGGCCGCACTGGGGTCACGTGGCCCCCTTCCTCACCGGAAGCTGAGGGTCTTAGAGGTCCTGGAGCCGGGGCCATTTGCACCGGGCACTCCCAGGGGAGGCCATCTCGTGCTGCCCCTGGGGTTTCTGAGGGCCTTGCCCAGCTGCACAACCAGGGTCCAGTCCCCCGCCGAGAGCACACATGAAGGCACGGCCCGGAGCCCATTGCCCATGTGCACCCTCAGGACAACACACCCACCCCAGCCCCACGCCGCGCCGTCCCCACTGGGCCAGTTGCTTCCAGCCCTGTGGCTGTCTCCATCCCTTGAGACCTGGTAACTGGCTTTGAGCGAAACCATCTCCGCTTGGTGGCAGTATAGCTCCATCAAGGCCAACTAAGCGCCTAACCCTGCCCCCACTACATCATCAGGCCTGGGTTCTCCTCCCCTTCTAATGTAAAACCAAAAGCAAAACCAAACCAACACAGACAGTGCCACGAAGGAGGAGAGAAAAGGAAAGAAAGCAACCACCCACCGGCACCCACGCGGACCACCAAATGCACAGGACGAAAGGACCACTGGCCACGAGGCTGGACCCCCTGCAGTCCTTTCCACTTCCTTTCCTCCAACCCCCTTTTTCTTGACTCCTGCTCTTGGGAGAAGTAAAAGGCAAAGGATACACCAAGCGACCTGGCTGGGTGACATTGCCTGAGTGTCTAAATCACAGGATTTCTCCTGGACCAGGTGGCAGCCACCTTACTGGTGGCGAAAACCCCGCTGGCTTGCAAGTCACTTTGTTGCAGGACTCCGCTTCCCTTTCAAGGCCCGGAGCTTCGGCTTGAGGCCACCACCTCGGGCTGGCCCAACAGTGCAGCCAGATGTAGCTGGCCCAACCCGGAGGCGCCCCCAACATGGGGTGCCAAGGACTGGCTCTGGGCGGGCTGGCCTTGCCCTCACACAGGAACCTTGCAAGGCTAACAAACATCGCCAGTCACAGAGCCCCACACAGGGCCTTGCTCCTCTTGAGGATGGGCACAGACTCTGCTCCCACTTGAAGACCCCATTTATCTGGCTAAACAAGGGACGTTTCAGGTTTACACTGGCAGCTTGGGCCCACCTGCTGACCGACGACTATCACCTGGAACACAGAGTGGCTGCGTGTCCCTTTTTGAGAGCCCCTCTGGGAATGCGTGTTTCAGCCATTCTCAGAGTACTTGCAGTGGTCAGGGGATGGGGTTGGGGTTGGGCGGGTGGAGACAGGTGCGAGGGTATAGAGGAAAGCACAGGTGACAGCGTGTGTCAGTATGTTTGTGGTTGTGTGAGGGTGTGCTGTGTGTGGCGGGGTAGGAAGATAGGGTATGTGTGTGTGTGTGTGCGTGCGTGTGTGTGTGTTTGTGTGTGTGTGTGTACTCGAGCCCATGCTCTCACACCTGTCTAAGGTGCTTGCCTGCCCGTGGGCATGTGTTGCCGTGGGTATCCGGCTGTGGGTGCTTGATTGCCTGGTCTTCTGAGCGGCGGCCAGCACCAACCTGCCTGGGCTTGTGGACAGGGAGGCGACCGCTCGTAAGTAATACAGTGAAATGTACACTGTTCGGATCACGCCATTGGATTGGGAACCAACGGCAAGCAGGGTGCAACTTGAGGGGGCCCCTGCTGGCTCACGTTTGGACTTGAAGGGCTTCCATAAGGAGAACAACTGCACCGAATGGAAAGTCAAGAGATAATTTTGCAAGCCTCGAGTTCGTCATGCTGTTTCACTGCGAAGTAACTCCTAGATCTTGTTTGGTTTTGTTGGTGTTTAGTTTTCTGGGATTTCCCGGAGGGTGACAATGCCCTCCACCGCTGGAGAAGGGAAAAGATGTCGAGGAGGAAGGGGAAGAGTCCGAAGTGAACCACACGACTGCCTTCTCCTCCACTCGTGCCTCCTCCTTAACCAAAGAGCAGACGTGCGAGGAGGACGCTGAGGACACTAGGCCAGCTCAGAATAGACAGTGAAAGGAATAGAGGGAAGCAGTAACTGACCACCACCACCACCACCACCACCGTCACCATCACCACCACCTCCACCACCGTCGCCACGACAACCACGAGCGATGCCGTGGATCCAGTGCAGCGGCGCTTCACTGTGTATCTTTTGCAACATGCACAGGGAGTGACAGGGAGACACAAGCTGCCGGCAGACCAAAGGACAGGCCACCAGGCAGCCCCTTGACCTGGGCATGGCGGCGGTGGCGGGGTGGGGGTCCCTCCTGAGTGCCATCAAGGGCTCCGACTGAGCAGTGGGCCCGCCGGGCCTACAGAAGGCAAAAGGAGCGGTAGAGCCACCTCTGACACCCTGAGTATGTCATGGGTACACTGCAAAGGGCCAAAGAGCCTCGGGATGCACTCAGGGCACTCAGGAAAGGTTAGGTAGAACCCTGGGAACTCTAGGTTACTAAGGGGAGGTAAGGGACACGAGAGGGGTGAGGTAATCCCCGATGGCAATTAAGGGATGGCTGTGAGGGAATGCCCCTTACTCTCCTAGTCCACGGGGGCATTTTCCCTTGCACAGGGAAAGTACATGTATTGGCCATGTTGAGCTTCCCAGGCACGCTCCCAGCCGTGCCTTTTGTCCAGAGGGAAGAACTGAAAGTAAGGCATTGAGTGGAAGGCAGGAGCCGAAAGCGGAGAGCAAACAGAAATCAAAAGAAAGAACCATAATGGAGGTGAAGCATGAAGGCGATCCCCAGGGCACACTGTGTCCCAAGTTGGCAGATGGAACCGGCCGAAGCCTCTTGGGGCTTCCTGAGGGAAGAGCCGTCAGCCAAGGCTAAGTCTCAGCCACTCAGGCAAGGGGCAGAAGCGTGTCCAGGGAGAGGCCTGTTTGGCGATGCTGTAGTGCCCAACTGGGAAGTGGAAATAGCAACAGAAAAGGGCAAGGAGGAAGAACAGGGAACAAGGAAGGTAGGGCAACCGTCGGGTCCACGGAGACGGGCAGAGTGGGTACCAGTGCGGGGGCCTGCGCAGGCGTGCTGCCCTGAATGTGACCATGTGCGGGGTGGTGGGGGCGTGCGTGCGCGAGCCCGAGTGATTTCAGTAACATTAAGCCCTGGCGAACACAGGCAAGGGTGTGAAGCGATGCTGAGAGTAGGGGTTCCACCACGTGCTGCTCCCAATCCCTGCCCTCCTTCCTCCCTGCATTTCCCCCAAATCAGTGTCCGATGTGCCCTGATGTTTCATGCCTGGGAAAGATCCCCCTTAGGCCCTACCCGACAGGAAGGTGGTGACTTTTGTGGTCGCGGGGTGTTTTCGTGTGTTTGTTTTTTCTCACCAATTTCAAAGGTGGGCCTACTTCCTGGGACAGCTTGGCCTACAAGAATGTCCCAAACAGACACTCCACTCCTCAATTCTAAGAGTCCTTCAGATACTTCAGCGTGTGCGAAATCCCTGGGACGTGGATGTGCTTTCCCTTGGAGCTCCCTCCTGCTCGCTCTGCACACCTAGGAAGACTTTAGAGGAGCAAAGAAAGGAAACGTTGAGGAAACTGTAAGGAGCCTCACGATCACCTTCCACATTGGTCTCGCGCCAGGCTCTGGGTGGCATATGGGCATGACATCCTTAAACACTCACGCCACGGTGACCGCCTGCTTTGGTTTGCATCTGCGGACACAAAATGTCACCAGCCTCTTCAGTAAACAAAGGTTGTGGCCCTGCCATCGGCACTCACACACTGCCTCTGCCCCCAAGGGTGGCCCCCGAGGGCAATTCAAGATGGAGAAAAGCAGGATAGTAGTCCTGGAAAGTTCAGATGCATACCTAGGAATGATTTCAATGGACCAAGACTCTTGTGTCTTCCCATGATTAGAAAAGCGCTCAAATCTCTGACTTGAGATGTTCTGGGTGAGGGGTTGCTGTTGTTGTTGTTGTTGTTGTTGTTCGTGGTGGTGCTGGTGCTGTGTTTATTTCATTGTATTGTTTTTTGCCTTTGTGATTAGCAGCAATCTTTTGGTATTCCCCGACATGTTTCTATTTTTTCCTCTTTTATTCAACGAAAACTCCTACATAGCCTGGCTCCTTCCTCCCGTACTAATTCAAAACCTTTCCATAGCACTTTGTGAGTGGCTGTCGCCGTGTCTGTAGTCCTCAGTAAGATCCCCGAATAAAAGGTTCCTCTCAGCTTTTACGTTGGACCTTTTTCTGCTCTCTACACATCCCAGTCGGCTCTGGATAAAGGCCCTGATCCCTCGTTTTGAGGCTCTGCCTGGAAATGCATCATAGGGTTAGGGTTAGGGTTAGGGTTAGGGTTAGGGTTAGGGTTAGGTTTAGGGTTAAGGTTGGGGTTGGGGTTGGGGTTGTGGTTAGGGGTTAGGTTTAGGTTTAGGATTAGGGTTAGGGTTAGAGGTAAGGTTAGGGTTTTAGTTAGGGTTAGGGGTTAGGGTTAGGGTTAGAGTTAGGGTTAGTGTTAGGGTTAGGGATAGAGTTAGGTTTATGGTTATGGTTAGGGTTAGGGTTAGGGTTAGGGAACGGGTACGGTTTATGGTACAGGTTAGGGTACGACAACGGTTTAGGGTTAGCGTACGTGTTAGGATACGGGTTAGTGTTACTGTACGGATTAGGATTATGGTTCGGGTTAGGGTAAGGATTAGGGTAAGCGTTAGTGTTAATGTTAGGGATAGGGTTAGGGAACGGGTACGGTTTAGGGTGCAGATTAGTGTACGACAACGGTTTAGGGTTAGCGTACGTGTTAGAGTACGGGTTAGTATTAGTGTACGGGTTAGAATTAGGGTACGGGTTAGGGTAAGGCTTCAGGTAAGGTTTAGGGTTACGTTTAAGGTTAGGGTTAGGGAACGGGTACGGTTTAGGGTACAGGTTAGGGTATGACAACGGTTTAGGGTTAGCGTACGTGTTAGGGTACGGGTTAGGGTAGTTGTTAGGGTACGGGTACGGGTTAGGGTTATGGTTAGGGAACGCGTACGGGTGACGGTTAGGGTTAGAGTCAGGGTTAGGGAACGGGTACGGTTTAGGGTACAGGTTAGTGTACGACAACGGTTTAGGGTTAGCGTAAGTGTTAGGGTACGGGTTAGTGTTAGTGTACGGGTTAGGATGAGGGTACGGTTTAGGGTAAGGCTTCGGGTAAGGTTTAGGGTTAGGGTTAGGGTTTCGGGTACAGGTTACTGTACGACAACGGTTTAAGGTTACCGTAAGTGTTAGTGTACGGGTTAGTGTTAGTGTACGGGTTAGGATTAGGGTACGGGTTAGGGTAAGCCTTCGGGTAAGGTGTTGAGTGGTTCTTCAGAAGTGGTTTCTGAGATTGTGCATGCCCTTTCCGTGTGTGAGTGTGTGTGTGTGTGTGTGTGTGCCTGTGTGTGTGCGCGTGCGCGCGTGTTTACCGGGGATCCATAATTGCCCCTGCAAGATCTCACGGGTCTTCCAGTGAGAACACTAGGCCAGTGTCAGAGGTTAGGTTGAGAAGCAGAGAGATCTCCATGCCAAAGCAAGCCAAAAAGCTCCCTTCTTCCACATGACCCTCCAAACCCCAAGACCCACTTCCCCTCCCGCTCCGCCCTGTATTCCACCTTCTCCCAAAGGATAAAAATTCACAGGGGCACCTGGAAAGAATTGAGCATGACATGTGGACGGGCTTCTGGCGCAGAACTGAAGCCTGAGAGCCTGGCTAGCGAGGCCTGCGGGAAGAAAGACCCCGGTGGTAGCGAACTTGTGGACAAATGTAGTCGAGGCCAAGTGGCCTTCCCCAAGTAGGCCCACCGGTGCGACCCATGCCATCCCCAAAAGTCCCACCCCTGCGCACAAAGGATGCTCGGGGTTTCCACGCAGGGATGCAGCGCGGTGGTCACCTCCGGACCCTTGTGACTCAAGTAAAGAAGGGTTCACAACCTTCGGAACCTTCCCGGGATGTGTCTGCCACTGACCCACAGGATCTTTGTCCCAGTGAAGCACTCAACTTGAGCAGAACAGCGGTTGCTCCCTAGGAAGTGATGCGGTGCAGACAAGCCACAGGACAGGAGTCAGAAGATACAAAGAAGAAACTGCAAGCTCACTGGTGGGATCTCTGCAGTGTCGTCGACAGCGGCGTTCACTGTGAACCAGGGCATCAAGGGAATCAAGAACTGCCTAGCTACACTTGCGGGTTTGCTGGAAAGTGGCCAAGTTGGTGAAGAGCCCAGCTGAAGGTGACATGGGTGGTCGGTGAGCTGGACTATGGATGGGGATGAGGATAATGGGATATTGGTGCCTCAGTGGCTGCTGCTGCTGCTGCTGTTGATGATGATGATAATGATGATGATGATGATGGGGAGAAGGAGGAGGAGGAGGAGGAGGAGGTGGAGGAGGACGAGGACGAGGACGAGGACGAGGACGAGGAAGGTGATCTAATAGTTTCACAGCCACCACTACACACCGTCCACTGTTTGGAAGTTAAAGGCAGGCGCGGAAGGCTCGGTGGGGGTGGGGAAAGGGGAGACTGCCATTTCTGGAGCCACAGTGCCATCCGGCGGAATGCGTTATGTGAAAAGCCCAGGCAGCCGAGCTGTGTCTTCTGCCCTGCGCAGGGAACCGCGAGGCTGTGCTGGGCAGAATGGGTTCTGCCCAAGGCGCGGGAGGTCTCCTCCACGGGGTTTCAGAGGCCTGTGAGGGCGCCGTGCGCGCCAGTGCGACCCTGTGGGGAAAATCATGAGCTCTCGGGGCCCCGGACACAGCAGGCAGTTCCCGGACTGTCCAGCCCAGGGAGCGGAGCTTCCCCCGTCAGCCATTTTGGGGGTGGGCCCAGAGCAACTCTGCAACTTTTCCTCCGGTGTCCCTGCTGGGGAGTGCCGGGGTGCCCTGCCTGCGGCCGCACTGGGGTCACGTGGCCCCCTTCCTCACCGGAAGCTGAGGGTCTTAGAGGTCCTGGAGCCGGGGCCATTTGCACCGGGCACTCCCAGGGGAGGCCATCTCGTGCTGCCCCTGGGGTTTCTGAGGGCCTTGCCCAGCTGCACAACCAGGGTCCAGTCCCCCGCCGAGAGCACACATGAAGGCACGGCCCGGAGCCCATTGCCCATGTGCACCCTCAGGACAACACACCCACCCCAGCCCCACGCCGCGCCGTCCCCACTGGGCCAGTTGCTTCCAGCCCTGTGGCTGTCTCCATCCCTTGAGACCTGGTAACTGGCTTTGAGCGAAACCATCTCCGCTTGGTGGCAGTATAGCTCCATCAAGGCCAACTAAGCGCCTAACCCTGCCCCCACTACATCATCAGGCCTGGGTTCTCCTCCCCTTCTAATGTAAAACCAAAAGCAAAACCAAACCAACACAGACAGTGCCACGAAGGAGGAGAGAAAAGGAAAGAAAGCAACCACCCACCGGCACCCACGCGGACCACCAAATGCACAGGACGAAAGGACCACTGGCCACGAGGCTGGACCCCCTGCAGTCCTTTCCACTTCCTTTCCTCCAACCCCCTTTTTCTTGACTCCTGCTCTTGGGAGAAGTAAAAGGCAAAGGATACACCAAGCGACCTGGCTGGGTGACATTGCCTGAGTGTCTAAATCACAGGATTTCTCCTGGACCAGGTGGCAGCCACCTTACTGGTGGCGAAAACCCCGCTGGCTTGCAAGTCACTTTGTTGCAGGACTCCGCTTCCCTTTCAAGGCCCGGAGCTTCGGCTTGAGGCCACCACCTCGGGCTGGCCCAACAGTGCAGCCAGATGTAGCTGGCCCAACCCGGAGGCGCCCCCAACATGGGGTGCCAAGGACTGGCTCTGGGCGGGCTGGCCTTGCCCTCACACAGGAACCTTGCAAGGCTAACAAACATCGCCAGTCACAGAGCCCCACACAGGGCCTTGCTCCTCTTGAGGATGGGCACAGACTCTGCTCCCACTTGAAGACCCCATTTATCTGGCTAAACAAGGGACGTTTCAGGTTTACACTGGCAGCTTGGGCCCACCTGCTGACCGACGACTATCACCTGGAACACAGAGTGGCTGCGTGTCCCTTTTTGAGAGCCCCTCTGGGAATGCGTGTTTCAGCCATTCTCAGAGTACTTGCAGTGGTCAGGGGATGGGGTTGGGGTTGGGCGGGTGGAGACAGGTGCGAGGGTATAGAGGAAAGCACAGGTGACAGCGTGTGTCAGTATGTTTGTGGTTGTGTGAGGGTGTGCTGTGTGTGGCGGGGTAGGAAGATAGGGTATGTGTGTGTGTGTGTGTGTGCGTGTGTGTGTGTTTGTGTGTGTGTGTGTACTCGAGCCCATGCTCTCACACCTGTCTAAGGTGCTTGCCTGCCCGTGGGCATGTGTTGCCGTGGGTATCCGGCTGTGGGTGCTTGATTGCCTGGTCTTCTGAGCGGCGGCCAGCACCAACCTGCCTGGGCTTGTGGACAGGGAGGCGACCGCTCGTAAGTAATACAGTGAAATGTACACTGTTCGGATCACGCCATTGGATTGGGAACCAACGGCAAGCAGGGTGCAACTTGAGGGGGCCCCTGCTGGCTCACGTTTGGACTTGAAGGGCTTCCATAAGGAGAACAACTGCACCGAATGGAAAGTCAAGAGATAATTTTGCAAGCCTCGAGTTCGTCATGCTGTTTCACTGCGAAGTAACTCCTAGATCTTGTTTGGTTTTGTTGGTGTTTAGTTTTCTGGGTTTTCCCGGAGGGTGACAATGCCCTCCACCGCTGGAGAAGGGAAAAGATGTCGAGGAGGAAGGGGAAGAGTCCGAAGTGAACCACACGACTGCCTTCTCCTCCACTCGTGCCTCCTCCTTAACCAAAGAGCAGACGTGCGAGGAGGACGCTGAGGACACTAGGCCAGCTCAGAATAGACAGTGAAAGGAATAGAGGGAAGCAGTAACTGACCACCACCACCACCACCACCACCGTCACCATCACCACCACCTCCACCACCGTCGCCACGACAACCACGAGCGATGCCGTGGATCCAGTGCAGCGGCGCTTCACTGTGTATCTTTTGCAACATGCACAGGGAGTGACAGGGAGACACAAGCTGCCGGCAGACCAAAGGACAGGCCACCAGGCAGCCCCTTGACCTGGGCATGGCGGCGGTGGCGGGGTGGGGGTCCCTCCTGAGTGCCATCAAGGGCTCCGACTGAGCAGTGGGCCCGCCGGGCCTACAGAAGGCAAAAGGAGCGGTAGAGCCACCTCTGACACCCTGAGTATGTCATGGGTACACTGCAAAGGGCCAAAGAGCCTCGGGATGCACTCAGGGCACTCAGGAAAGGTTAGGTAGAACCCTGGGAACTCTAGGTTACTAAGGGGAGGTAAGGGACACGAGAGGGGTGAGGTAATCCCCGATGGCAATTAAGGGATGGCTGTGAGGGAATGCCCCTTACTCTCCTAGTCCACGGGGGCATTTTCCCTTGCACAGGGAAAGTACATGTATTGGCCATGTTGAGCTTCCCAGGCACGCTCCCAGCCGTGCCTTTTGTCCAGAGGGAAGAACTGAAAGTAAGGCATTGAGTGGAAGGCAGGAGCCGAAAGCGGAGAGCAAACAGAAATCAAAAGAAAGAACCATAATGGAGGTGAAGCATGAAGGCGATCCCCAGGGCACACTGTGTCCCAAGTTGGCAGATGGAACCGGCCGAAGCCTCTTGGGGCTTCCTGAGGGAAGAGCCGTCAGCCAAGGCTAAGTCTCAGCCACTCAGGCAAGGGGCAGAAGCGTGTCCAGGGAGAGGCCTGTTTGGCGATGCTGTAGTGCCCAACTGGGAAGTGGAAATAGCAACAGAAAAGGGCAAGGAGGAAGAACAGGGAACAAGGAAGGTAGGGCAACCGTCGGGTCCACGGAGACGGGCAGAGTGGGTACCAGTGCGGGGGCCTGCGCAGGCGTGCTGCCCTGAATGTGACCATGTGCGGGGTGGTGGGGGCGTGCGTGCGCGAGCCCGAGTGATTTCAGTAACATTAAGCCCTGGCGAACACAGGCAAGGGTGTGAAGCGATGCTGAGAGTAGGGGTTCCACCACGTGCTGCTCCCAATCCCTGCCCTCCTTCCTCCCTGCATTTCCCCCAAATCAGTGTCCGATGTGCCCTGATGTTTCATGCCTGGGAAAGATCCCCCTTAGGCCCTACTCGACAGGAAGGTGGTGACTTTTGTGGTCGCGGGGTGTTTTCGTGTGTTTGTTTTTTCTCACCAATTTCAAAGGTGGGCCTACTTCCTGGGACAGCTTGGCCTACAAGAATGTCCCAAACAGACACTCCACTCCTCAATTCTAAGAGTCCTTCAGATACTTCAGCGTGTGCGAAATCCCTGGGACGTGGATGTGCTTTCCCTTGGAGCTCCCTCCTGCTCGCTCTGCACACCTAGGAAGACTTTAGAGGAGCAAAGAAAGGAAACGTTGAGGAAACTGTAAGGAGCCTCACGATCACCTTCCACATTGGTCTCGCGCCAGGCTCTGGGTGGCATATGGGCATGACATCCTTAAACACTCACGCCACGGTGACCGCCTGCTTTGGTTTGCATCTGCGGACACAAAATGTCACCAGCCTCTTCAGTAAACAAAGGTTGTGGCCCTGCCATCGGCACTCACACACTGCCTCTGCCCCCAAGGGTGGCCCCCGAGGGCAATTCAAGATGGAGAAAAGCAGGATAGTAGTCCTGGAAAGTTCAGATGCATACCTAGGAATGATTTCAATGGACCAAGACTCTTGTGTCTTCCCATGATTAGAAAAGCGCTCAAATCTCTGACTTGAGATGTTCTGGGTGAGGTGTTGCTCTTGTTGTTGTTGTTGTTCGTGGTGGTGCTGGTGCTGTGTTTATTTCATTGTTTTGTTTTTTGTCTTTGTGATTAGCAGCAATCTTTTGGTATTCCCCGACATGTTTCTATTTTTTCCTCTTTTATTCAACGAAAACTCCTACATAGCCTGGCTCCTTCTTCCCGTACTAATTCAAAACCTTTCCATAGCACTTTGTGAGTGGCTGTCGCCGTGTCTGTAGTCCTCAGTAAGATCCGCAAATAAAAGGTTCCTCTCAGCTTTTACGTTGTACCTTTTTCTTCTCTCTACACATCCCAGTCGTCTCTGGATGAAGGCCCTGATCCCTCGTTTTGAGGCTCTGCCTGGAAACGCATCATTCCCTTAAGGTGTTGATTGGTTCTTCAGAATTGGTTTCTGAGATGTGTGCATGTGCGTGTCCGTGTGTGAGTGTGTGTGTGTGTGTGTGTGTGTGTGAGAGTGTGTGTGTGTGTGTTTGCGTGTTTACTGGGGATCCATAATTTCCCCTGTAAAATCTCAGGGTTCTTCCAGGGAGAACACTAGGTTAGTGTCAGATGTTATGTTGAGAAGCAGAGAGATCTCCATGCTAAAGAAAGCCAAAAAGCTCCCTTCTTCCACATGACCCTCCAAACCCCAAGAGTCACTTCCCTTCCCCCTCCTCCCTGTATTCCACCTTCTCCCAAAGAATAAAAATTCACAGGGGCACCTGGAAAGAATTGAGCATGACATGTGGACGGGCTTCTGGCACAGAACTGAAGCCTGAGAGCCTGGCTAGCGAGGCCTGCGGGAAGAAAGACCCCGGTGGTAGCGAACTTGTGGACAAATGTAGTCGAGGCCAAGTGGCCTTCCCCAAGTAGGCCCACCGGTGCGACCCATGCCATCCCCAAAAGTCCCACCCCTGCGCACAAAGGATGCTCGGGGTTTCCACGCAGGGATGCAGCGTGGTGGTCACCTCCGGACCCTTGTGACTCAAGTAAAGAAGCGTTCACAATCTTCGGAACCTTCCCGGGATGTGTCTGCCACTGACCCACAGGATCTTTGTCCCAGTGAAGCACTCAACTTGAGCAGAACAGAGGTTGCTCCCTAGGAAGTGATGCGGTGCAGACAAGCCACAGGACAGGAGTCAGAAGATACAAAGAAGAAACTGCAAGCTCACTGGTGGGCTCTCTGCTGTGTCGTCGACAGCGGCGTTCACTGTGAACCAGGGCATCAAGGGAATCAAGAACTGCCTAGCTACACTTGTGGGTTTGGTGGAAAGTGGCCAAGTTGGTGAAGAGCCCAGCTGAAGGTGACATGGGTGGTCGGTGAGCTGGACTATGGATGGGGATGAGGATAATGGGATATTGGTGCCTCTGTGGCTGCTGCTGCTGCTGCTGTTGATGATGATGATAATGATGATGATGATGATGATGGGGAGAAGGAGCAGGAGGAGGAGGAGGAGGTGAAGGAGCACTGAGACGAGGACGAGGATGAGGACGAGGATGAGGACGAAGAGGATGAAGGTGATTTAAGAGTTTCACAGCCACCACTACACACCGTCCAGTGTTTGGAAGCGCTCCAATCTCTGACTTGTGAGGTCTGGGTGAAGTTTTTTTGTTCTTGTTGTTCGTGGTGGTGGTGTTGCTGGTGGTGGTGGTGTTCTGTTTATTTCATTGTTTTGTTTTTTGTAATTAGCAGCAATCTTTTGATATTCTGTGACATTTTTAAATTTTTTCTTCTTTTTTTCAATAATAACTCCTAAATAGCCTTCTCCTTCTTCCCATACTTCTTCAGAATCTTTCCACAGCACTTTGTGAGTGGCTGTCGCCGTGTCTCTAGTCCTCAGTTAGGTTCCTGAATAAAAGGTTCCTCTCTTCTTTTACGTTGTGCGTTTTTCTTCTCTCCACACATCCCAGTCGGCTGTGGATAAGGCCCTGATCCTTCATTTTGACCCTCTGCCTGGAAATGTATCATTCCCTTAAGGTGTTGAGTGGTTCTTCAGAAGTGATATGTGAGATGTGTGCATGTGTGTGTGCGAGTGTGTGTGTGTGTGTGTGTGTGTTTACCGGGTATTCATAATTTCCCATGCAGGTTCTTACGGGTCTTCGTGGGAGAACTCTAGGCTAGTGTCAGGGGTTAGTTTGAGAAGCAGAGAGATCTCCATGCCAAACCAACCCAAAAAGTTCCCTTTTTCCACATGACCCTCCAAACCCCATTCCCCAGTTCCCCTCCCCCTCCTCCCTTAACTGCAACGTCTCTCCAAGGATAAAAATTCACGGGGGCACCTGGAAGAATTGAGCATGACATGTGGATGGGCTTCTGGTACAGAACTGAAGCCTGAGAACATGGCTAGCGAGGCCTACGGGAAGAAAGACCCCGGTGGTAGCCAACTTTTGGACAAATGTAGGCGAGGCTAAGTGGCCTTCCCAAAATAGACCCACCTGTGTGACCCGTGCCATCCCCAAAAGTCCCACCCCTGCGCACAAAGGATGCTCGGGGTTTCCACGCAGGGATGCAGCGTGGTGACCTCTTCTGGATCCTTGTGATTCAAGTAAAGAAGGGTTTACAACCTTCGGAACCTTGCCGGGATGTGCCTGCCACTGACGCATGGGATCTTTGTCCCAGTGAAGCACTCAACTTGAGCAGAACAGAGGTTGCTCCCTAGAATGAGAGGCGGTGCAGACAAGCCACAGGCCAGGAGTCAGAAGATACAAAGAAGAAACTGCAATCTCACTGGTTGGATCTCTGCAGTGTCGTCTGCAGCGGCGCTCACAGTGAACCAGGGCATCAAGGGAATCAAGAACTGCCTAGCTACACTGCAGGTTTCGCAGTAAGTGGCCAATTTAGTGAGGAGCCCAGCTGAAGGTGCCATGGGTGGTCTGTGAGCACAGCTATGGATGGGGATGAGGATAATGGGATATTGGTGCCTGTGTGGCTGCTGCTGCTGCTGCTGTTGATGGTGATGATAATGGTGATGATGATGATGATGGGGAGGAGGAGGAGGAGGAGGTGGAGGAGGAGTAGGGGGAGGAGGGGGGGAGGAGGAGCAAGGTGATGTAATTGTTTCACAGCTACCACTACACACTGTCCACTGGAAGTTAAAGGCAGGCACGGAAGGCTCGGTGGGGGCAGCGAAAGGGAGACTGCCATTTCTGGAGCCACAGTGCCATCCGGCGGAATGCGTTATGTGGAAAGCCCAGGTAGCCGAACTGTGTCTTCTGCCCTGCGCAGGGAACCGCGAGGCTGTGCTGGGCAGAATGGGTTCTGCCCAAGGCGCAGGAGGTCTCCTCCACGGGGTTTCAGAGGCCTGTGAGGGCCCCGTGCGCGCCAGTGCGACCCTGTGGGGAAAATTATGAGGTCTCGGGGCCCCGGACACAGCAGGCAGCTCCCGGACTGTCCAGCCCAAGGAGCGGAGCTTCCCCCGTCAGCCATTTTGGGGGTGGGCCCAGAGCAACTCTGCAACTTTTCCTCCGGTGTCCCTGCTGGGGAGTGCCGGGGTGCCTTGCCTCCGGCCGCAGTGGAATCATGTGGCCCCTTTTTTCACTGGCACCTGCACAGAATGGAAAGTCTATAGATGTTTTTACTCATGGAACACAGAAGTGCTGATGTTCACTTTTGAGCGCTCCTGTTGTAATATGTGTTTGCTATTTGTGCTTGTTCGGCTTGTTTATTCTTGTGTGTGAATTTTTGGTAGACATTTTGTTTTTGTGAATGGTTGTGTGGGTTTTCAAAAAGTGATTTTTTGTTTTAGTTTTTTAGTGGTATGATATGTTTTTTTTTTTTTTTGAGTTCATGTGTTCCTCATTCTTGTTTGAGAAATAGACTGTGTTTAATTGTGGTTGTTTTTGATTGTAGAGGTCTCATTATGAACAATTTTAAATGCTTTTTCAGTTCTTCAATTCAGGAATGGTCTTTAAATGTTCATAGTGTAAGTTATGTTTTTCTTTTTTTTGTTTCTCCCTTATTCTTATCTCCTCATTCTCCTTTAGATATAAGGAAAGAAAACTTTGATAAAATATTGTGTCGGCTTAAAATTTATTCGGGTTTTTCTTTAAGATATACGGGAAAATCTGAAGGAACATTTGGCCAACGCTGTAGCTCGTATGTTGTTCAAACAATTTAAAGAGTAGTACCATATGATGCAACAATCCCACTTGTAAGTATATATCGAAAACAAATTAAATTAGTGTGTGTAAGATACATCTCTATTCCCAGGTTCATTGTAATATTATTCACATTTGTCAAGTATGAAATAACCCATGTGTCAGTTGTATGATTGTTGGATGAAGAAAAGAAAAATGTATATACATTTTTAAAATGGAAACTTATTTAGCCTTCAAATAAGGAAAATCCTGTCGTCTCTGCTAATGTTGTTAATCTGGAACATGTTATGCTAATTGTAATAATCCATATACAGAATTATAAATACTGCATGATTTCACTTGTATGTGCAATCTACAAAGGCTGAACTTATAGATGCAGTGGGTAGAATGGTGGTCATCAGGCACCTTAGTTTTGGGGAAATGGGGATATGTCAGTCACAGGCTATAAGGTTTTCATCTGTAAGGTTAATGATTCTGGATATCTAATATATAGCACCATGACTATAGTTAATAATCATTGAAATTAATATACTAAAATATATATATATATTTAGTATATTCTTGAAATTTGGTAAGAGAATAGAACATAAACTTTAAATTAAGTCTGTGCGGTGATGAATGTGTTAATTGTCTTGATAATTATTTTACAAGGTATGGAATATTACTCTTTAGTCTTTAAATATATGCAACTGTGATTTGTCAAAATAAGGAAAACGTTGAAAAAAAATTAATGCAACATGAAATGTTATATACAGTCTTCCTTCGATATTTATAGGACCCCCCCAGATGTATAGAAATATGGGGATGTTCACATCCTTTATATAAAATGGCGTAGTATTTGTCTGTAACTTAAGCATAAACTCAGGAATACCTTATAACATCTCTAAATTACTTATAATACCAAATACAATGCAAATGCTATGTAAAAATTTGTTGGTGAGGGGTAAATACAAGTTTTACTTTTTGGAACTTTGTGGAAATTTTTCTCCCCAATATTTTCAGTCCTCAGCTGGTTGAATCCTTGGATGTGGAACCCACCAATACTGAGGGCCAACTGTATCCTAAGTGGACAACAAATTCTAATGTGGGAAAGTATTAGCATATTACATCCAATATTTCTTCACCAATGTATTCTCATACTACCCATGTGTGAGAGAGCTATTCTTACTTAAAATTAGTATCATTAATATTTAAAATAATAGTCAGTCTTACAGGGGTCATATGAGGATCTCCTTTTTAAATCATTTTTACCACCCAAGCACTAACATGTGTCTAGAGACAGTCTAGATTGTTTTAAATTTTAACATCTTACATATGGGCTTCCCTGGTGGCACAGTGGTTAAGAATCTGCCTGCCAATGCAGGGGACACGGGTTCGAGCCCTGGTCTGGGAAGACCCCACATGCCGCGGAGCAACTAAGCCCGTGCACCACAACTACTGATCCTGTTCTCTAGAGCCCGCGAGCCACAGCTACTGAAGGCCGTGTGCCTAGATACCGTGCTCTGCAACAAGAGAAGCCACGACAATGAGAAGCCCGCGCACCGCAACGAAGAGTCGCTCCCGCTCACTGCAGCTAGAGAAAGCCCTTGCACAGCAACGAAGACCCAACACAGCCCCAAATAAAAACAAATAAATAAATTTATTTTAAAAATCTTACATATATTTTAATTTTTCCACTTGTCTGTCATTTTCTTTTCACAAACCCCACTAATGTATTGGTTTCTCTTTCACTATGAGATTATTTTTGACATATTTTAACTTTTTTTTTTTTTTTTTTTTTTGCAGTATGCGGGCCTCTCACTGTTGTGGCCTCTCCCGTTGCGGAGCACAGGCTCCACACGCGCAGGCTCAGCGGCCATGGCTCATGGGCCCAGCCGCTCTGCGGCACGTGGGATATTCCTGGGCCGGGGCACGAACCCGTGTACCCTGCATCGCCAGGCGGACTCTCAACCACTGCGCCACCAGGGAAGCCCACATATTTTAACTTTTGACATGACTTTAACTCTTTCCTATTAGCTGGCCTTTTCTTATGGCATTTTGCAGAATAAATATTCTCATATTTTATCTTGTTAAATATGTTATTTTTTGTCTTTTTGGACTTCTGATTTATGTATCAGACTTGTGAGTATTCTTTTCCAAATGAAGAGTTATTTATTATTTTATTTCCTCTTTTATTCAACTGTGGTGAAATTCAAGTATCATGAAATTAACTATTTTATTTTATTTAAGAATTTATTTATTATTTATTTATTTTTGTCTGTGTTAGGTCTTCATTGCTGCGTGTGGGCTTTCTCTAGTTGCAGCGAGCTGGGAGTACTCTTCGTTGCGGTGCACTGGCTTCTCATTGCGTTGCCTTCTCTTGTTGCAGAACACGGGATCTAGGAGCATGGGCTTCAGTAGTTATGGCTCGCGGGCTCTAGAGTGCAGGCTCAGTAGCTGTGGAGCACGGGCTTAGTTGCCCCATGGCATGTGGGATCTTCCTGGACAAGGGCTCGAACCCGTGTCCCCTGCATTGGCAGCCATATTCTTTTTTTGTTTGTTTGTTTAACATCTTTATTGGAGTATAATTGCTTTACAATGATGTGTTAGTTTCTGCTTTATAACAAAGTGAATCAGCTATACATATACATATATCCCCATATCTCCTCCCTCTTGCGTCTCCCTCCCACCTTCCCTATCCCACCCCTCTAGGTGGTCACAAAGCACAGAGCTGATCTCCCTGTGCTATGCGGCTGCTTCCCACTAGCTATCTATTTTACATTTGGTAGTGTATATATGTCCATGCCACTCTCTCACTTCGTCCCAGCTTACCCTTCCCCTTCCCTTGTCCTCAAGTCCATTCTCTACTTCTGCATCTTTATTCCTGTCCTGCCCTTAGATTCATCAGAACCTTTTTTTTTTTTTTTAGATTCCATATATGTGTGTTAGCATGTGGTATTTGTTTTTCTCTTTCTGACTTACTTCACTCTGTATGACAGACTCTGGGTCCATCCACTTCACTACAAATAGCTCAATTTCATTTGTTTTTGTGGTGAGTAATATTCCATTGTAAATATGTGCCACATCTTCTATATCTATTCATCTGTCGATGTACACTTAGGTTGCTTCCATGTCCTGGCTATTGTAAATAGAGCTGCAATGAACATTGTGGTACATGACTCTTTTTAAATTATGGTTTTCTCAGGGTATGTGCTCAGTAGTGGGATTTTTGGGTCGTATGGTAGTTCTATTTTTAGTTTTTTAAGGAACCTCCATAGTTCTCCATAGTGGCTGTATCTATTTACATTCCCACCAACAGTGCAAGATGGTTCCCTTTTTTCCACACCCTCTCCAACATTTATTGTTTGTAGATTTTTTTGATGATGTCCATTCTGACTGGTGTGAGATGATACCTCCAAATTAACTATTTTAAAGTGAACAGTGGCATCTATCACTTTCACAGTGCTGTGCAACCTCCACCTCTATCGAATTTCAAGACAGTTGCATCAAGCAAAAGGAAATTCTCTACCCATTAAGCAGTTTTCCACTTCCTTACCAACTGCCTGCCTCTGGCTGCTTTTCATCTCTACAGATTTACCCATTCTGGACATCTCATATCAATGGAATTATACAGTATGTGACCTTTTCTGTCTACCTTCTTTCACTTAGAATATTTTTGTGGTTCGTCCATGTTTAGCATGTATCAGAACTTCATTGCTTTCTATGGCTGAATATTATAATAGTTGATTATATATATATATGTGTGTGTGTATATATATATATATATATATATATATATATATATATAGCACAATTTCTTTATCAATTCTTTCCTTGATTTGGGTTGTTTCCACATTTTAGCTATTGTTAAAAGTGCTGCTATGAACATTAGTGTGTAAGAATTTGTTTCAGTGCCTGTTTCAATTCTTTTGGGTGTATATATAGGAATGGAATTTCTGGGTTGTATGGTAATTCTATGTTAACTTTTTGAGAAACAGCTCAACTCTTTCTATAGCAGCTGCACCGTTTCACTTTTCTATCAGCAATTGTACCAGTATTCCAATTTCTCTACATCCTCACCAACACTTATTACCTTTATTTGCCCCCAATTATAGCCATCCTCGTGGGTTTGTAGAGTTCTGGTTTAGATTTGCATTTCCTTTATGACCAATGATGTTCAGCATGTTTTCAAGTCCTTATTGACCATTTGTATATCTTCTTTAGAGAAATGTCTATTCAAGCTTCTCCATCCTTCATGGAAGCAACCTAAGTGTCCATCGACAGATCAATGGATAAAGAAGATGTGGCACATATATACAATGGAATATTACTCAGCCATAAAAAGAAACAAAATTGAGTTATTTGTAGTGAGGTAGATGGACCAAGAGTCTGTCATACTGAGTAAAATAAGTCAGAAAGAGAAAAACAAATACCATATGCTAACACATATATATGGAATCTAAAAAAAAAAAAGGTTCTGAAGAACGTAGGGGCAGGACAGGAATAAAAACATAGATGTAGAGAATGGACTTCAGGACACGGGGAGGGGGAGGGGTGAGCTGGGATGAGGTGAGAGAGAGACATGGACATATATACACTACCAAATGTAGAACGGTGGCTGGTGGGAAGCAGCCACATAGCACAGGGAGATCAGCTCAGTGCTTTGTGACCACCTAGAGGGGTGGGATAGGGAGGTTGCGAGGGAGACGCAAGAGGGAGGGGATATGGAGATATATGTATACGTGTGGCTGATTTACTTTGTTATATAGCAGAAGCTAACACACCATTGTAGAGCAATTGTACTCCAATAAAGATGTTGAAAAAAAAAACAGTTTCTCCATCCTTCTTAAATTTGGGCTGTTCATCTCTTTGTTGTTGAGTTGTACGAGTTTTTTTTCATATTCTGGATATGGGCCCTTACCAGATATATGATTTGCAAATATTTTCTCCCATTCTGTAGGTTGTTTTCCCTTTCTTTATGTCCTTTCCTACCCCAAAGTTCTCAATTTTGATGAAATCCACCTATTTGTTATTTTTCTTTCATTGCTCTTGCTTTTGGTGTCATAATCAAACATTTACTATCAAATCCAAAGTAAAAACTTACATTTGCTTCTAAGAGTTTTATGTTTTAGCTCTTGTAATTAGGTCATTGATTCATTTTGAGTTGAATTTCTTATATTATATTGCGCATGTGGATATCCAGTTTTCCCAACATCATTTGTTGAAGAGACTGTCCTTACTCCATTGAGTGGTCTTGGCACCTCTGTTGAAGTTCATTTGACCATATAGGTTTATTTCTGGGCTCACTAGTCTATGCTAGTAGTCTGTTTGTCTGTCTTTATGCCAATACCACACTGTTTTGATTACTGTAGTTTTGTAATATGTTTTGAAATCAGGAAGTGTGAGTCCTACAATTTTATTCTTTTCCAAAATTCTTCTAGCTATTTGGGGTTCCTTAAGTATCCATATAAATTTTAGGATGAGTTTTTTCTATTTCTGCAAAAAAAAAGCCCAAGAATTTGGATAGGGACTGCATTGAATCTGTATATCATTTTCAGTAGTATGGACATCTTAACAATATTAAGTTTTCCAATCCATGAACATGGAATGTCTTTCCGTTCATTTGTTTTCTTTAATTTCTTTCATCCATATTTTGTAGCTTTCAGTATACAGGTCTTTCACCTACTTGGTTAAATGTATTACTAGGTATTTATTTCTTTTGGATAGTCTTGTAAATAGGACTGTTTTCTTCTTTTTTTTTAATTAAAAATTATTTATTTTAACATCTTTATTGGAGAATAATTTCTTTACAGTGGTGTGTTAGATATGGGGATATGTGTATATGTATAGCTGATTCACTTTGTTATAAAGCAGAAACTAGCAGTGAAGTAAGTCAGAAAGAGAAAAACAAATACTGTATGCTAACACATGTATATGGAATCTAAAGAAAAAAAAAGTTCTGAAGAACCTAGGGGCAGGACAGGAATAAAGACACCGATGTAGAGAAGGGACCCTTCTTAATTTTCTTTTTGGATTATTCACTGCTGGTGTATAGAAACATAGCTGAATTTTGTGTGTTGATTTTGTATCTTGCAACTTTACTGAATTCTTTTATTAGCTTTTATAGGGTTTTTTTGGTATGTGGATCCTTTGGGATTTTTAATATATAGGGGATCATGTGATCTGCAAATGGAAATAGTCTTACTTCTTTCTTTCCAATTTGGATGCCTTTTATTTATTTATTTTTTCTTCATAACTGCTCTTGTTAAAATTTCCAGTGCAACGTTGAACCACAGTGGTGAAAGCAGGCCTCCTTGCCTTCTTGATCTCAAGAGGAATGCTTTAACTCAGTTATCATTAAGTATTGTGTTAGCTGTTTATTGTTCATAGATGTCTTTTATTACATTGAGGAAGTTCTCGCTATTCTTAGCTTTCTGATTTTTAAATCAGAAAATGCTTTTTTCTGCATCAATTGAGATTATGTATTTCCTTCCTTCATTTTATTAGTGTGATGTATTACATTGAGTGATTTTCTTATATAGAACCACGCTTTTTTATTTCTGAGATAAATCCTACTTGGTCATGGTGTATAATCAATCTATTTCTCCCCCACCCCATCCCATATATATAATGCAGTGTTGGATTCACTTTGCTAGTATTTTGTTAAGGACATTTGTATTTATATTCATAAAGGATATTGGTCTATATTTTTTTTCCTGTGGTTTCTTGTCTGGCATTTATATCAGGGTAATTCTGGCCTCATAAATTAACAGGCAGTGTTCCCTCCTCTTCTATTTTTGGAAGAGTTTGTGAAGGATTGGTGTTAATTCTTCTTTAAATATTTGGTACAATCTATCAGTGAAGATCAGAGAGATTCTTGATTACTGATTCAGATTTTCTGTTTCTTCTTAAGTTTCAGTAAGTTGTGTACGTTTAGGAATTTGCCCATTTAATTTAGGTTAACTAACCTGTTTGTATGCAATTGTTCACAGTACTCTCTTATAATCCTTTTTTATTTCTGTAAGGTAGTAATGTCCCCCCCTCACTTCTGATTTAGTTATTGTTTTAGTTAGTTGTGTCTTATCCCTTTTTTCCTTGGTCCAGGGAATGTTTTCTCAATTTTGTTGATCTTTTCAAAGAACCAACTTTTGATTTTGCTTGTGCTATTGTTTCTCTACTCTCTATTTTATTTACACTCTAATTTTTATTATTTCCTTCCTTCTGCTAGCTTTGGGTTTGTTTTGTTTTTCTTTTCTTGGTTCCTTAAGTTATAAAGTCAGGTTTTGAGATCTTTCTTCTTTTTTAATGTTGACATTTACCAAATGTATACATTTGGTATATTGTGTTTTCATTTTAATTTATCTCACAGTATTATATTATATTTCCCTCATGATTTCTTCTTTGACCCATTTGCTGTTTAAGGATGTGCTATTTAATTCCATCTATTTGTAAATTTTCCAGTTTTCCTGTTATTAATTTCTAGCTTCAGTCAATTTTGGTGGGAGAAGATACACTGTATGATTTAAATTTGTGGACTAACACATGGCCTATCCTAGAGAATGTTCCTGGCAATTGAGAGAAATGTGTACACTACTGTTGTTGGGTGGAGTGTGGTATACTTCTCTGTTAGGTCTACTTGTTTATAGTGTTGTTTAAGTCTGCTATTTCTTTATTGGCCTTCTGTCTACATGTCCTATCCATTATTGAAAGTAGAGTATTTTTCTCCAACTATTACTGTCTATTCCTCCCTTCAGTTTCTTCGAAATTCTTGATATTTCAGTTTGCATTGTCATAGATAATACATGTGCTACAACATTTTATTTCATTGTGAGGATACCCATCCAAATGGGCATAGACTTTCTGATTTTTCTGACTGAAGAGTTGTTGAAGTCTTTGTTTCCCTCTTGGAACATTACCTTCATGGGCTATTTCAGTATCTTATTTCCTCATAGGCACCATTAGGGTGCCCAAGAGTTCTAAGGTTTTTATAAGAGTTCATACAAAAACCTGTCAGTCAAAAGAGCACATACTCTGTGATTCCATTTATACAAAGTTCAAGAACAGGCCAAATTAACCAATGGTGATAGAAGTAACAATAGTGGTTACTTCTTGAGGGTACTGACTTGGAAGGGGCACAAATGGGTCTTTTGAGTTACTGGAAATGTTCTATATTTTGTTTTAAGTGGTGGTAGTTACACAAGTGTATAAATACATATACAAATTCACTGAGCTATATACTTAAGATTTATTACTTTACTATGAGTTATATATCAATTAATAAGCAAAACAAAGAAAACAAACCAATGAACTTCTGTTGTGTACTTTATTTCTTTTTTAACAATCCTAATCAACCAGATGGAAAGATACTACACTGAGAATTCAAATCAAATCAATGTGCATCTACCAAGTGTGTATATGATATATGCAGTAATAGACAAATACCAGGCAGAGAAGTAGCAAAGAGGGAGTAGTCACATCTAGAGACTGAGGACAGGAAATGAGGGAATATTTTCCTGAGACTAGGACAGCTGAGAAGGGCTTTGAAGAACAAAATTCATGAGGTAGACAAGGGCCTAAAGATATTAGAGGGAGCCAACTGTACAAAGAAATGGGAATGAAATAACAAAGTTCAAGGAAAGCTTAGTGGAATATAAAATACAAGAAGAGGGTTGTAGAAGTCTGGGATGGGGGATAGGAATTAGAGGCAACAAGCAAGGCTTGAGTAAGAGGATTATCATAGAGAATCTTTTAGGTCAGGTTAACATTTTATCATAGAAAATAGGAAGTCATTAAAGGATTTTAAGTAGGTAAAAATATGGTTAGATACTAATTCTAGAGGCTGTACCAAGGGTCAACAGGCAGTAGTGGAACAAGCTGGAGATCAGTTAGAAAACTATTATTGTCATTTAGGAGAAAAATGGTAAGGGTCCAAACCAGGGTATGGGAATGGAGATTTGGGAATGGAAAAGAAGAAAAATTCATGAGATATTTTGAAGGAATAATAATTATGATTTTGTGACAGATTAAACTGTGGAAGTGTGAAAGGAGAAATATGACATGATGCCCTCGTTTTTGCCTTGGGAGTATTAATACCAACAAGAAAAAGGTTTGTGGTGCTGCTGGTGGAGCCATGAAAAGTTCAGTTTTAGCTGTGTTCAGTTTGAGATGCTGGTAAGGCATCCACATAGAAAAAGCCAGCAGGCAGTTGGCTTCATGAGTCTGAAGCCTGGCATAAAGACTTGTGTTGGAGATACAGATTTGGGAGTCATCTGCATAATGTTTAATTAACTCAAAGAAGTGAGTGAGATTGCCAAGCAGAAGTGAGAATCAAAACAAGGAGATTCAGGAACCACCAAATCTAAGGATCCAGATAGAGTATTCAGAAAAGAAAGTGAGAAAACAATGAAAGAGGAGAACTGGAAGTGAAGGGTGTCATAGAAAGGAAGAGAGGAGATAATTTTAAATGTCACAGAAGGTCAAGATAAGGACTGAAAACAATTCACTAGATTTGTCAATTAGAGTTATGGTAACCTCTACCACAAAGCATAATGCATGGCCATTCTCACAAATTCCTGCATCTCTACATAAAGTTTATTAACATTCTCACCCATTTTTATCTTCTTTCCTCTGGTTAGTTTTCTCAATCCTATCTAGCCCACTTTCTTAAATATTTTAATACCTATTTTAATATCATGAAATTAAATACACAAAATTTCAAAAATTTGTTATCAATAATATGAAAGAGAAATACAAAGAAAGTAGTTTATAAAGAAATAAGATGTATTTCAATATGTAAATGCTGGGACATAACACTAAAAGACATATGTAGAAAAATATACAGAAAATGCCTGTAAATGTGGCAACTACAAATGATGACCGATACAGGTATGTTATTACCGTTATTTCAAATATCCAAGAGCAGCATTTTTGTATGTGACATGATTTTCCAAAATTATGAACATTCTTGGTAACATCATGAACAAAACAAAGTAAGATCTTAAGTTGGTTTACATGGTAGTTGTATTCTGGGAAAAGTCAGTGTATATTAAAACTTTCTTCTTTGTATATAAAATGGAGTTCAATTCAAGGCCTAGATCAACGTAAACATACTTTTCACCTATATGAATATTCAATGGGCTATTCAAGTTGTATGGGATATAGAAAAATTAAATTTTGTGCAGGCTGTCCTGCATATTGCAGGACATTTGGGAATCTTGACCCTGCCCACGATATGCCAGGAAGCCCTCCATCATTATGATATTCTTTTTTTTTTTTTTTTGGCCATGCCACGTGGCATGTGGGATCTTAGTTCCCCGACCAGGGATTGAGCCCGTGTCCCCCCTACAGTGGAATCGCGCAGTGTTAACCACTGGACTGTTAGGAAAGTCCCCATTATGATATTCTAAAATGCTTCTCACAAACTTTCAAACCATCCTTTGGGTTTATACTACCTTCATTGAGAGCCATTATTTTGTTCTCGTCCAAAGAAGAAAACAAGTGCTTCCCTTGGCATTGCATCGCCCTCTAACAACTAGGCCTATTTCTTTTCCTGCTCAGTTATTATGAATTGTCTTCTCTCCTAGATCATCAATCTCTCCCTCTTTTCTTGTTACTTTCAGCCAATACACTTTCTCAAATTTCTACCATTTTCTATATCATCTAATTTTTATCTTCCCCTTCTCAGTTAAACATCTCCTATGAGTGGTCTACACCAACTAGCTTCAATTTGGCACCTCCTAGTCACTCCTTAACCCACTGCAATATGGCTTTTGCTCTAACAACATTGAAACCAATCATGCTAAATTCACTAATGAACTTAATTCACAAATTAATGGTTATATTTCAGCACTAAACTTACTGAACCTCTACTGCTGTTCACTACATGTTTTCTTAAAACTGGGCATCAAAAACTTCTGGATCCTCCCCTCATCCTATTTATACTTTAGCTTTTCATCTTTTTCTAGATAATCCCTTAATGTTGGTGGTTCCCAGAATTTCCTCCTCAGCTAGTAACTTTTCCCTATATACACCCCCTACTAGATTATCTATTTTACTCACCTGGTTCAACTATCACCTTTATGCTGATGGTTTCCAAATGTATTTACCTGCTAGTTCTGCAATCTCATAACTTTATAGATATATCTTACTCAAAACGTCCAAAACTTGCTCCTCTTGTATTCTATATCTCGGTTAGTGATTTCATCTAATACTCAAGACAGAAACTTAAGAATCATTCTTTATTATTCTGTCTCCACTGGCCCCCATCCCATTTGTGATGGTCTTTTAATATGTAAACTTGGCTAGTTAGATTTTCCAGTTGTTCAATCAAGCACAGATCTAGGTATTACTGTGAAACCATTTTGTACAAGTGATTAATGTCTGTAATCTCCTTTAAGTAAAGGAGATTATCCTAGATAATCTGGGTGTATCTGATTCAATCAGTTGATAGACCTTAAGAGCAGACCTGAGACTTTCCTGGAGAAGAAATATCTCCTATGAACACCAACTTCAGTTTGTGCCAGAGGTCCAGCCTGAAACTCCTGAGAGACTGCTCTGTGGATTTCAGACTTGCCTAGCCAGTCCCCAAAATCACATAGGTCAATTCTTTGCAATAAATTTCTTAATATGTATCTCTTACTGGCTCTGTTTCTCTAGTTTAACCTTGATTGATATGTCATGTATTTAGTAATACTTCATCAACCTTTCTCAAATCCATTCCTCTGTTATTCATCCCAACTAATAATATTATTATTTTTTTGCGGTACGCGGGCCTCTCACTGTTGTGGCCTCTCCCGTTGCGGAGCACAGGCTCCGGACATGCAGGCTCAGCGGCCATGGCTCACGGGCCCAGCCGCTCCGCGGCATGTGGGATCTTCCCGGACCGGGGCACGAACCCGTGTCCCCTGCATCGGCAGGCGGACTCTCAACCACTGTGCCACCAGGGAAGCCCATCTCAACTATGATTGACTGAGTTCAGGTCCTTATCATTTCTTGTCAGGATTATCACAAAAGCATCTTAAATGGTCTCACCCCAATCTTTACACCATCCTCCATATGATCACTAGTATGATCTATATAAAATATAAATGCGAACATAGTACCCTCTTTAAAAATCTTCAATGACTTCTAATTTCCTACGTATTTATCTTAAACCTATCTAGCAAGGCACATAAGGTCTTCACGTTCATGCTCTAGCTTGCTAATCTAGTTTCATCTCTCCACTCTAGGAAACCTATTTGACTTGTAGATATGCTTACCATCCACCTCCATCCCCCAACAAGAACAGGCTATATCAAACTTCTGTACCTTTGGTATTCTATTCTCATTGCTTAAAGTTATTCCATCTATTTGTCTCTCTACCATCACCCATCCTAACTTAATACTTCTACTCTTTTTATTAAGACGCTGCTTAGACATTGATTCACACAGGAGGTCATCCCAGACCTTACTAGTATACGCCCTCCTCTTTTCCCTTATAACACTCTATTCCAATTTCTACTTACAGCACTTACCACATCAGCTTATGAACTCCTTACGTAAGTTAGGTGTCTTAATTTTGTGACCCTAGCATCTAGAAAAATGCCTAGAATTTAAAAGATGCTCAATATATTTTTATTGATGGAATGAAAGGATAGATGTATCACACTCTGGATATCAGTTTGGTTGCTATAATGGAATCTGTAGTAGGCAGAATTATGGCTATCCAAAGATATTCACACCCTAGTTCCATGGCAAAAGGAAGTTTGCTGATGTGATTAAGAACATTGAGATGGGGGAGATGATTCTGGATTACCTGGGTGGTCACACTGTAGTTGCATGAGTCCCTTAAAGCAGAGAATTTTTCCTCAGGAGAATCAGAGAGAGATGGGAAGACAAAAGAAAATGGAGATTTCTGCATATATATCCAAAGGAAATAAAAACAGGACATTGAAAAGATAGCTACACTCCCATATTCATTATAGCATTATTCACAAGAGCCAAGATATGGAAACAACCTAAGTGTCTATCAAAGGCTGATATAATAAAGAAGTTATTATATATTAATATATAATATATATAATATATTAATAATATATATATACATATATATATGTATAATCAGCCATGAAAATGAAGGAAATTCTGACATTTCTGACATTCTGACATAACGGATAAATTTTGACAGCATTATGCTGAGTGAAATAAGCCAGAGAGAGAAAGACAAACACTGCATGGTATCACTTATATGTGGAATCTAAAAAAAAAAAGTCAAACTCTTAGTAACATAGAGTAGAAAAATAGTTGCTAGGAGCTAGGATGTGGAGGAAATAGAGACAGGTTTGTAAAAGGTTACAAATTTTCAACTATAAGATGAAGAAAGTTTGAGGATCTAATGTAAAACATGTTAACTATAGTTGATAACACTGTATTACATAATTGAAATTTGCTAAGAGATTAGAACTTAAATGCTCTCACCAAAAAAAAAAAAAAAAAAATGCGAGGTGATAAATGTGCAGATTAACTAGATGATGGGAATCCTTTCACAATGTATATGTATAACAAATCACCACGATTACTCTTTAAATATCTTACAATTTTGTCAATTATACCTCAACAGGGAAATTCCCTGGCAGTCCAGTGGTTAGGACTCCCTGCTTTCACTGCCAAGGGCCTGGGGTTTGATCCCTGGTCAGGGAACTAAGATCCCACAAGCTGCACAGTGTGGCCAATAAATAAACAACAAATATTTTTTTAAAAATGAAAACAGATTATACCTCAAAAAAGCTGAAAAATAATTTGTGAGATGAAGATAAAAGCTTCCATTAATACCCACCCTTATTAGAGGGTGCAGGGTACATATAGTCCACGTGCAGAAAAATTTCTGTCTCTATGCTCCATGAGGACACTTTTATACGTTCTTTATGGTTGAGGGTAATAGTCAGAAAATGTGCTTTTAGCGGAGAGATTCCCGCACAGAGGATCGGTGCCGACCAGCACTCAACCAGCCCGAGAGGCTTGTCTGCTCACCGCCGGCGCGGGCGGGGGCTGGGAGCTGAGGCTCGGCCTTCCGTCGGATCGCAGGGAGAGGACTGGCGGTGTGAACACAGCCTGAAGGGGTTAGTGCACCACGGTTAGCCACGAGGGAGTCCGGGAAAAAGTCTGGACCTGCCGAAGAGGCAGGAGACTTTTTCTTGCCTCTTTGTTTCCTGGTGCGCGAGGAAAGGGGATTAAGAGCGCTGCTTAAAGGAGCTCCAGAGACGGGCGCGAGCCGCGGCTAACATCGCGGACCCTAGAGACGGGCATGAGACGCTAAGGCTGCTGCTGCCGCTACCAAGAAGCCTGTGTGCGAGCACAGGTCACTATTCACACCTCCCCTCCAGGGTGACTGTGCAGCCCGCCACTGCCAGGGTCCCGTGATCCAGGGAAAACTTCCCTGGGAGAACACACGCGCGCCTCAGGCTGGTGCAACGTCACGCCGGCCTCTGCCGCCGCAGGCTCGCCCTACACTCCGTGCCCCTCCCTCCCCCCGGCCTGAATGAGCCAGAGCCCCCGAATCAGAAAAAAAAAAAGAAAATGTGCTTTTATTCACCTTTTTGCAGGTCAAGTGTGGTAGTGTATGGCTGACCATGGAAGCTTGGAGGATTTGACGCATATTGATTTGGGAGCTCTGAAACTAAAATTGCAATTGATTTAATATATTGTACATGCACATAGCTTTTTTATTTGACTTATGTCACTTTCACAATAGCTTATGAGTCAAATGTGACAGACATTATTTTCATTTAAAAAGACGAAAACTGGACTCAGAAGCTGGACTTGCTTCAAATGATATAATTAGAAAATCAAGAAATCATATTTGAACCCAGATTTTATGATTTCAGAAGAGATTATCTTACAACAACATAAAATGCTTCTGTTTTCTATTTTTTCCTCAAAAGTAAATCATATAAATATTATTTTAAAAGAAAAGTAATCTGACATTCTCTTAGTGTCACCGTAATTTTTTTAGTGCAGTGCTGTTCAAACATATACATATATCCTAGGTGATATAAATTTCCAAAGTTTATACCTCTCAGATAAAAAAAGAAAATGGAGAATTTCTAATGTGAGAAGGACTCGACCTGTTGTTGTTGTCTTTGAATATGGAAGAAGTATGCAACAAGCCAAAGAATGCAGGTGGCTTCTAGAAGCTGGGAAAAGCCCTCAGTCAACAGCCAGCAAGGAAACAGCGATCTCAGACCTACAGTTAAGAGGAACTGAATTCTGCCAATAACCAAATGAGTAAGACACAGATTTCCCCCTAAAGCCCTCAGAAAGAAATGCAGCCAGCCAACTCCTTGATTTTCACTCAATGAGACTCATATTGGATTTCTGACCTACAGAACTATAATATAATAAATGTGTCGTGTTAAGCCTCCAAGTTTGTGATAAATCTGTTATGGCAATAATAGAAAACTAATACAGAATCAGTGCAAAAAAACCCGGTGCACTTCCAAGAAAGACGGACTGAGATGTGATAGCATGTCAGGAAGTAAGATTACCAAGAAAGGAACTTATATCACATTTTCCTTTTAAAGATGATCAATCTAAAGTATTATAGGAAGGTGCTTGCGTAATGAGAGGCAAAAAAAGGCTAATAACACAGAGAAAGGTGCTTAAGGAGATTCTGCACATGAAGCTGTTAAAAAACCTCTTCTTTGTGGGTGAAAACTTCCCTCGTGGGGGTCGAGGGCAGACTATCAACCCCTGAGCAGAGGTTAGTGGTCGAGCACATTTCTCAGTGGGCTTATGAATCTCTGGCCTAGGAAGTATCATGACTGTACACCTTCCTGCCAGCTCCTCTCTATTCTGGGAAGTGTCACGGCTGTACACCTTCCCTCCTGTCATGGATTTCTCTTATACTCTCCTTCTCTCCTGACTTCTTGGACTCTCTGTTGATCCTTGAGCCTCCTGGCCAGCTTTGCCAGCAGGTTGGGTGTTACCTCTTTTACTTCTGTGGAGAGGCAGCCCTCTTCAACATCACAAGGACCATATCCTGAGAGGAGCTTTTGCCTTGTATTGTTATCACTGCCTTGTGGTGCTCCAGTCCTACATTATTTGTTTCTCTTTCTTTTGTTTCAGTGATAAAGGTAATCCGTTTAGTTGGCTCAGGGCCTAGGTCTCTTCCCTCCCTCTCTGAAGGATTTAGGCCCTGGGACTCTGGTTGCTTTTTCTCCCACAGGCTCTTGTTCCTTTCCTTGACTAATCCAAGGGGCCTCCTCAGGCTCACCGACCAGGCAGATTTTGGGTGCTCACAGAGACCCCACTGTTGACACTGGGAGAACACCAGGACAAATAACTACCACCTGGCCAGGATGCAGCAGACCCACGTCTTGTCAAGACATCCTAATAAAAAATGGGGGTGACTACAAGCATCCTGAAGGACTGCCCACTAAGATGCACATTAGCTAATTGGGGAAAATTTAGACAGGATGGTTTAAGAAAAATTAATTTTCTTTTGCAATATTCATGGCCCGAATACAAACTAGGGGACCAAGAGATCTGGCCAAAAAAATGGGTCATTGAATTACAATACCATCTTGCAGTTGAGCCTATTTTGTAAAAGGAAAGGTAAATGAGGGGAAGTCCTATACATCCAAATGTTCATGACCCTATTCCAAAATCCAAGTCTAAATAACTCCTGCTTGGTGTGCCTGGCTCACATCCCTTCAAAGTGCCTTCTTCCCCCACAGGAGCCTGATGTTTTAGATGATCTCTT
Source organism: Grampus griseus (assembly GCF_964374135.1). NCBI lineage: Eukaryota > Metazoa > Chordata > Mammalia > Artiodactyla > Delphinidae > Grampus > Grampus griseus. The sequence goes on along the minus strand of NC_138999.1, from coordinate 48,917,484 downwards.
TATGAGTCCACCTCCTTGAGGTATACAGCTGGGACAGTCTTCCGGATCATCTACCCCTAATGCCCCATCTGAGGAGCTGGAGAACCCAGACCCCCATCAATCAGCTCATGCATTTGGCCTTTGGAGTATTTAACAATTGAGATAGGGTTGAAGAGACAAAAAGGATTCAGGGATGAAACTGAGGGGGGCTCTGTGGGGCTCCCATGTTTGGAGGCCTTTTTGCCCCCTGTTTCTCATAGGTAAGACTCCAGCCTCCATGACCTTCCCTGAGTTCCAAAGGGCATATTTGAACAGCTGCTAATCAAGGGAGAAGCAGCCAAGAAACCACCTGATGCAAGAGTAAAGGGAACAACAAAAAAACCCCCACAAAATCAAAACCAAACCCACCCCCCCAAATAAATTCTTTTTAAAAAAAGATCATTTAAAAATTTTTTAAAATTAAAATAAAAAAGATTAAAGGGACCAAAGAAGCTCATCAAGGTTAGGAGAGGAGAGGAGCCCTACACACACCCTAATCTTGTCAACAAGCCCACCCTTTGAACTATTGCTATAAAACCCCTTAAATCCTCCCGGGTTGGGACACATTTTTCTTTTTATACATCTTTATTGGAGTATAACTGCTTTACAATGGTGTGTTAGTTTCTGCTTTATAACAAAGTGAATCAGCTATACGTATACATATAACCCCATATCTCTTCCCTCTTGCGTCTCCCTCCCACCCTCCCTATCCCACCCCTCTAGGTGGTCACAAAGCACTGAGCTGATCTCCCTGTGCTATGCAGCTTCTTCCCACTAGCTATCTATTTTACGTTTGGTAGTGTATATATGTCCATGCCACTCTCACTTCATCCCAGCTTACCCTTCCCCTCCCCGTGTCCTGAAGTCCATTCTCTATGTCTGCATCTTTATTCCTGTCCTGCCCCTAGGGTCTTCAGAACCATTTTTTTTTTAGATTCCAAATATATGTGTTAGCATATGGTATTTATTTTTCTCTTTCTGACTTACTTCACTCTGTATGATAGTCTCTAAGTCCATCCACCTCACTACAAATAACTCAATTTCATTTCTTTTTATGGCTGAGTCATATTTCATTCTATATATGTGCCACATCTTCTTTGGGACACATAGATTTTTGAGGCGGGAGCCTGCTGTGTCCCCCTTTGCCTGGCAAAGCAATAAAGCTATCCTTTTCTACTTCACCCCAAACTCTGTCTTGGAGGTTCAATTTGGTGCCTGTGTACAGAGGAGCTGAGCTTTCAGCATCAGGGACAACAGCAAAAAAGCACAATTACTGGTGGCAGCCCTAAGACCTGCACCACCTCAGGGTTACCCTCCCTTGTGAAGACCCATGGTGAGGACAGGATACAGGAGGGCTAGATCAGAGCCACTGTTTTGCCGAGAAAGCATCTGTTTTAAGCATCTGTTTAAGCATCTGTTTTAAGCATCTGGTGAGGACAGGGTACAGGAAGGCTAGATCAGAGCCACTGTCTCGCCGAGAAAGCATCTGTTTTAAGAGTAGCCAGGAGGGCCACTGGAAAGACTAATGCTCCCTGTATGGGAAAAGTCCACTGGGACCCTGTGCAATATACAACTAGAATGCAACTGGAAGCAGAACTGCCTCCAGTCCCGAACAGGACTCAGGTTCCCAAACCAATCATGGCCAAGAGGATGAAGACTGATGGGTCCCGGACCCTTCCTGTCTCCCAAAGCACACCTGGTCATTTCTCTGGAGGAGCCTCGGGTAACACTTGACGTGGCAGGTAGGAAAGTTATCTTCTTATTAGATATGTGGGCCGCCTACTTTGTGCTGACTGATTTCCCAGGACTCTAGTCCCCCCAATCCTGTATGATAATGTGGACTGATGGAAAGCCCTAAATCAAGCGATTCACCCCTCCCCTCAACTGCTTTATAGGAAATTGTACCTTTGCGCCTCAGTTTCTGCTCATGCCTGAGTGCTCCGTCCCCTTACTGGTGTCAACGACAAATTGGCACTTGCCGTTGACATTTGCTTTCTACCTCTACAAAGATTAAATCATGAGCTGCTGCAGCTGCTGACTTTCAACACCCCCTGAAAGGAGTTCAGGGTGGAAAGCAAAAATGAGGCACTCTGTGCTCTGGGAAAAACTGGCAGAACAGGTCTTCAGACAGTTAGATATTTTTAGGAGACGATTTTATGAGCCCAATTCTTGTATCTCCTCATATCTAGAAAAGCACTAAAATCCTTAAAGGTGATTCTGCACCTTGTGACTAGCAGTACCTTCACCAGACTATCAGAACCTTCTGCAAAAAATATGTGCACATGTACTCCCCCTTCACCAAAATCACATATATACTGACCTTCCCCCCTACCTCTCTGGAGCAGTTTCTCAGAGCTACCTGAGATGCTGTCTCTCAGGCTATAGTTCTCATTTTCCCCAAATAAAAACTCACAACACTCACATTGTGCATTATTTTTAAGTTGGCATTGGGAAGGGACTTACTAAATTCCAGACAGTCCAAGGTGGAGACTCTCACAGAAAAGGGACCCACCAAGAGAAACAGTTCTTCTTGGCCAGAAGAATCAACCTCAGTCCCCAACCAGAAGAGGTCTCCATTCCACCCCGTCTAAGTTTTTAAACTATGGGCTGTTAAACTTGTTCACAGTGCTAGAACAAAAGGTCGCGATCCTCTGTACCCAGACTCCCAGTAACTCTTTGCCTTTGAGTAGACAAATTCAGACACTCTAATGCCATGAATGCTTCCATTCGGTGTGTTTATAAAATTCAAGCCAAGGATGCCTACAGGATAAAAATTGAATGGACAAAAATTTGGGCAAAAATTGTCCAGCTACCTTTAAATATGGGATCACATGAGCCTGTAGACAAGCCTCTTTAGATCAAAGGCTGAACTGAGGGCCATAATTAAATAATTTCTTAAACCCAGGGAGGATTCCCAAAAGTGTTTGTAAATAGATTACCAAAGTAGGAGGCCACTGATCTGACTAAACTAACCATACCTGATAGGAAGTTTTGGGGAGGCCCTCTCTCCTAAGCTAAAACATTCCAATATAAATAAATGGGTCCTTCAATATCATTGAGATAGTCACCCAATTCTTTGAAAAAGAAAGAAAAAAAAACTGTCCTTGTTTTACAAATCTAGTCTTTACATAGCCAGAGGTATGGTTACAAAAATAATCCAAAACCCACCAATCTCTTCACCACTCCCCAAACCTTCCCTATTTAATTTAAGAGGCTCTTAAGTATCAAACAAAAGGAGAACAAAGTCATCCCAGGAGGAACTTGCCTTTCTCCTCCCATGCTTTTGAAATGCAAATATTCTACCTGGTTTTCTCCAAGAACCTTTATCTCTGCTATCTTTTAAAATACAAGTTTTGAAAAAGAGGCAGGTAATCTGGAACTTATTAAGGACAAATAAAAGTCTTAAGTGTCTTCGCCATAAATATTAGTAAGAAAAGATTTAACCATCTAGACAGGTGACCTTGATGTGTATATAAATATTCATAAATAAGAAAGAAACTGGCCAGAGTAAATTGCACGTTCACGTGATATAGAAAATATTCAGTATTAAATTAATACCTGGCATTAGCTCCAGCCTCTTGGTTTGATTAATATAGATGTCTTTAAAGTCATCAATGTTAAGTATAATACTCCTCTTGTAGCTAGGTTTACTACAGGTCAAATAAGACCTTCACTTGATATGATGAAAGTTTTAAAAGTGAATTAAATGCAAGTGAGATAAGAGCTTCTGGATGAACTTTTTTTAAAACATCTTTATTGGAGTAGAGTTACTTAACAATGGTGTGTTAGTTTCTGCTTTATAACAAAGTGAATCAGCTATACATATACATATGTTCCCATATCTCTTCCCTCTTGCGTCTCCCTCCCTCCCACCCTCCCTATCGCACCCCTCTAGGTGATAACAAAGCACCAAGCTGATCTCGCTGTGCTATTCGGCTGCTTCCAACTAGGTATCGATTTTACATTTGGTAGTGTATATATGTCCATGCCACTCACTCACTTTGTCACAGCTTACCCTTCCCCGTCCCCAAATCCTCAAGTCCATTCTCTAGTATATCTGTGTCTTTATTCCCGTCTTACCCCTAGGTTCTTTTTTTTTTTAAACATCTTTATTGGAGTATAGTTGCTTTAAATGGTGTGTTAGTTTCTGCTTTAAAACAAAGTGAATCAGTTCTACATATACGTATGTTCCCATATCTCCACACTCTTGCGTCTCCCTCCCTCCCACCCTCCCGATCCCACCCATCCAGGTGGTCACAAAACACCCAGCTGATCTCCTGTGCTATGCGGATGCTTCCCACTACCTATCTATTTTATGTTTGATAGTGTATATATGTCCATGGCACTCTCTCACTTTGTAACAGCTTAACCTTCCTCTCCCCATATCCTCAAGTTCATTCTCTAGTAGGTCTGTGTCTTTATTCCCGTCTTACCCCTAGGTTCTTCATGACATTTTTTTCTTAGATTCCATACATATGTGTTAGCATACGGTATTTGTCTTTCTCTTTCTGACTTACTTCACTCTGTATGACAGACTCTAGGTCCATCCTTCTCACTAAAAATAACTCAATTTCGTTTATTTTTATGGCTGAGTAATATTCCATTGTATATATATGCTACATCTTCTTTATCCATTCATCCAATGATGGACACTTAGGTTGCATCCATCTCGGGGCTATTGTAAATAGAGCTGCAGTGAATATTTTGTTACATGACTCCTTTTGAATTATGGTTTTCTCAGGGTATATGCCCAGTAGTGGGATTGGTGGGTCGTATGGTAGTTCTATTTGTAGTTTTTTAAGGAAACTCCATACTGTTCTCCATAGTGATTGTACCAATTCACATTCCCACCAGCAGTGCAACAGTGTTCCCTTTTCTCCACATCCTCTCCAGCATTTATTGTTTCTAGATTTATTGATGATGGCCATTCTGACCGGTGTGAGATGATATCTCATTGTAGTTTTGATTTGCAATTCTCTAATGATTAATGATGTTGAGCATTCTTTCATGTGTTTGTTGGCAATCTGTATATATTCTTTGGAGAAATGTCTATTTAGGTCTTCTGACCATTTTTGGATTGGGTTGTTTGTTTTCCTATTATTGAGCTGCATGAGCTGCTTATAAATTTTGGAGATTAATCCTTTGTCAGTTGCTTCATTTGCAAATATTTTTCCCATTCTGAGGGTTGGATTTTTGTCTTGTTTATGGTTTCATTTGGTGTGCAAAAGTTTTAAAGTTTCATTAGGTCCCATTTGTTTATTTTTGTTTTTATTTCCATTTCTCTAGGATGTGGGTCAAAAAGAACCTTGCAGTGATTTATGTCATACAGTGTTCTGCCTATGATTTCCTCTAAGAATTTGATAGTTTCCGGCCTTACATTTAGGTCTTTAATCCACTGTGAGCTTATTTTGTGTATGGTGTTAGGGAGTGTTCTAATCTCATACTCCTACATGTACCTGTCCAGTTTGCCCAGAACCATTTATTGAAGAGGCTGTCCTTTCTCGACTGTACATTCTTGTCTACTTTATCAAAGATAAGGTGATCATATGTGCGTGGGTTTATCTCTGGGTTTTCTATCCTGTTCCATTGATCTATCTTTCTGTTTTTGTGCCAGGACCATACTGTCTTGATTACTGTAGCTTTATAGTATAGTCTGAAGTCAGGGAGCCTGATCCCTCCAGCTCCGTTTTTCATTCTCAAGATTGCTTTGGCTATTCGGGGTCTTTTGTGTTTCCATACAAATTGTGAAAATTTTTGTTCTACTTCTTTGAAAAATGCCAGTGGTAGTTTGATAGGAATTGCATTGAATCTGTAGATTGCTTTGGGTAGTAGAGTCACTTTCACAATGTTGATTTTTCCAATCCAAGAACATGGTATATCTCTCCATCTATTTCTCTCACCTTTAATTTCTTTCATCAGTGTCTTATAATATTCTGCATACAGGTCTTTTGTCTCCTTAGGTAGGTTTATTTCTGGATATTTTTTTCTTTTTGTTGCAATGGTAACTGGAGTGTTTTCTTAATTTCACTTTCAGATATTTCATCGTTAGTGTATAACAATGCCAGAGATTTCTGTGCATTAATTGTGTATCCTGCTACTTTACCAAATTCATTGATTAGCTCTGGTAGTTTTCTGGTAGCCTGTTTAGGATTCTCTATGTATAGTATCATGTCATCTGCAAACAGTGACAGCTTTACTTCTGCTTTTCTGATTTGGATTCCTTTTATTTCTTTGTCTCTCTGATTACTGTGGCGAAAACTTCCAAAACTATGTTGAATAAGAGTAGTGAGAGTGGGCAACCTTGTGTTGTTCCTGATCTTAGTGGAAATCTTTTCAGTTTTTCACCACTGAGGATGACGTTGGCTCTGGGTTTGTCATATATGGCCTTTATTATGTTGAGGAAAGTTCCCTTTATGCCAACTTTTTGCAGGGTTTTTATCGTAAATGATGTTGAATTTTGTCGAAAGCTTTCTCTGCATCTATTAAGATGATCATATGGTTTTTCTCCTTCAATTTATTAATGTGGTTTATCACATTGATTGATTTGCGTATATTGAAGAATCCTTGCATTCCTGGAATAAACCCCACTTGACCATGGTGTATTATCCTTTTAATGTGCTGTTGGATTCTGTCTGCTAGTATTTTGTTGAGGAGTTTTGCATCTGTGTTCATCAGTGGTATTGGTCTGTAGTTTTCTTTCTTTGCAACATCTTTGTCTGGTTTTGGTATCAGGGTGATGGTGGCCTCATATAATAAGTTTCGTAGTGTTACCCCCTCTGCTATATTTAGGAAGATTTTGAGGATAGGTGTTAGCTCTTCTCAAAATGTTTGATAGAATTCGCCTGTGAAGCCATGTGGTCCTGGGCTTTCGTTTGTTGGATTTATTTATTTATTTTTGTGCACAACACAGGCCTCTCACTTTAGTGACCTCTCACGCTGCGGAACACAGGCTCCGGAAGCGCAGGCTCAGCGGACGAGGCTCACGGTCGCAGCCATTCCGTGGTGCCCGGGATCCTCCCTGACCGGTGCATGAACTCGTGCCCACTGCATCGGCAGGCGGACTCCCAATGACTGCGCCACCAGGGAAGCTCTGTTGGAAGATTTTAAATCACAGTTTCAATTTCAGTGCTGCGATTGGTTTTTTAATATTGTCTATTTCTTCCTGATTCAGTCTTGGCAGGTTGTGCATTTTTAAGAATTTGTACATTTCTTCCAGGTTGTCCATTTTATTGTCATAGAGTTGCTTGTAGTAATCTCTCATGATCTTTTGTATTTCTGCAGTGTCAGTTGTTACTTCTCCTTTTTCGGTTCTAATTCTATTGACTTGAGTCTTCTCCCATTTTTTTGTTAATGAGTCTGGCTAATGGTTTATCAATTTTGTTTATCTTCTCAACAAACCAGCGTTTAATTTTATTGATAATTGCTATTGTTTCCTTCATTTCTTTTTTTTTACATCTTTATTGGAGTATAATTGCTTTACAATGGTTTGCTAGTTTCTGCTTTATAACAAAGTGAATCAGTTATACATATACATATGTTCCCGTATCTCTTCCCTCTTGCGTCTCCCTCCCTCCCAACCTCCCTATCCCACACCTTTAGGTGGTCACAAAACACTGAGCTCATTTCCCTGTGCTATGCGGCTGCTTCCAACTAGCTATCTATTTTACTTTTGGTAGTGTTTATATGTCCATGGCACTCTCTCACTTTGTCACAGCTTACCTTTCCCCCTCCCCATATCCTCAAGTCAATTCTCTAGTAGGTCTGTGTCTTTATTCCTGTCTTACCCTAGGTTCTTCCTGACATTTGCTTTTCTTAAATTCCATATATATGTGTTAGCATATGGTATTTGTCTCTTTTTTCCCTAATTCTGAAGTGAAAGAATCTTTATTATTATTATCTTAACAACTTTATTAGGGTATAATTGCTTTACAATGGTGTGTTAGTTTCTGCTTTATAACAAAGTGAATCAGTTCTACATATACCTATGTTCCCATGTCTCTTCCCTCTTGGGTCTCCCTCCCTCCCACCCTCCCTATCCCACCCCTCCAGAAGGTCACAAAGCACAGAGCTGATCTCCCTGTGCTATGCGGCTGCTTCCCACTAGCTATCTACCTTATGTTTGGTACTGTATATATGTCCATGCCTCTCTCTCGCTTTGTCACAACTTACCCTTCCGCCTCCTGATATCCTTAAGTCCATTCTCTAGTAGGAGTGTGTCTTTTTTTTTTTTAACATCTTTATTGGGGAATAATTGCTTTAAAACGGTGTGTTAGTTTCTGCTTTATAACAAAGTGAATCAGTTATACATATACATATGTTCCCATATCTCTTCCCTCTTGGGTCTCCCTCCCTCACACCCTCCCTATCCCACCCCTCCAGGCGGTCATAAAGCACAGAGCCAATCTCCCTATGCTATGCGGCTGCTTCTCACTAGCTATCTACCTTATGTTTGGTAGTGTATATTGTCCATACCTCTCTCTCACTTTGTCACAGCTCACCCTTCCCCCTCCCAATATCCTCAGGTCTGTTCTCTAGTAGGTCTGTGTCTTTATTCCTGTCTTAGCCCTAGGTTCTTCATGACATTTTTTTTTCTTACATTCCATATATATGTGTTAGCATACGGTATTTGTCTTTCTCTTTCTGACTTACTTCACTCTGTATGAAAGACTCTAGGTCTATCCACCTCATTACAAATAGCTCATTTCTTTTCTTTTCATGGCTGAGTAATATTCCATTGTATATATGTGCCACATCTTCTTTATGCATTCATCCGATGATGGGCACTTAGGTTGTTTCCATCTCTGGGCTATTTTAAATAGAGCTGCAATGAACATTTTGGTACATGACTCTTTTTCAATCATGGTTTTCTCAGGGTATATGCACAGTAGTGGGATTGCTGGGTCATATGGCAGTTCTATTTGTAGTTTTTTTAAGGAAGCTCCATACTGTTCTCCATGGTGGCTGTACCAATTCACATTCCCACCAGCAGTGCAAGAGTGTTCCCTTTTCTCCACACCATCTCCAGCAATTATTGTTTCTAGATTTTTTGATGATGGCCATTCTGACAGGTGTGAGATGATATCTCATTGTAATTTTGATTTGAATTTCTCTAATGATTAGTGATGTTGATCAGTCTTTCATGTGTATGTTGGCAGGCTGTATACTTTCTTTGGAGAAATGTCTTTTTAGGTCTTCTGCCCATTTTTGGATTTGTTTGTTTGTTTTTTTGCTATTGAGCTGCATGAGCTGCTTATAAACTTTGGAGATTAATCCTTTTTCAGTTGCTTCATTTGCAAATATTTTCTCCCATTCTGAGGGTTATCTTTTTTTTTTTTTTGCGGTAAGCGGGCCTCTCACTGTTGTGGCCTCTCCCGTTGCGGAACACAGGCTCAGGACGTGCAGGCTCAGCGGCCATAGCTCACTGGCCCAGCCGCTCCACGGCATGTGGGATCCTCCCGGCCCGGGGCACGAACCTGTGTCCCCCGCATCGGCAGGCGGACTCTCCACCACTGCGCCACCAGGGAAGCCCCTGAGGGTTATCTTTTAGTCTTGTTTATGGTTTCGTTTGTTGTGCAAAAGCTTTGAAGTTTCATTAGGTCCCATTTGTTTATTTTTGTTTTTACTTCCATTTCTCTAGGAGGTGGGTCAAAAAGGATCTTACTGTGATTTATGTCATAGAGTGTTCTGCCTATATTTTCCTCTAAGAGTTTGATAGTTTGTGGCCTTACATTTAGGTCTTTAATCCATTTTGAGCTTAACTTTGTGTATGGTGTTAGGGAGTGATCTAATCTCACACTTTTACATGTACCTGTCCAGTTTTCCCATCACCAATTATTGAGGAGGCTGTCCTTTCTCCACTGTACATTCCCGCCTCCTTTATCAAAGATAATGTGACCATGTGTGGGTGGGTATATCTCTGGGCTTTCTATCCTGTTCCGTTGATCTATCTTTCTGTTTTTGTGCCAGTACCATACTGTCTTGATTACTGTAGCTTTGTAGTATAGTCTGAAGACAGGGAGCCTGATTCCTCCAGCTCGTTTTTTCGTTCTCAAGATTGCTTTGGCAATTTTGCACAGAGATTTCTGTGCATTAATTTTGTATCCTGCTACTTTACCAAATTTATTGATTAGTTCTAGTAGTTTCTGGTAGCACCTTTAGGATTCTCTATGTATAGTATCATGTCATCTGAAAACAGTGACAGGTTTACTTCTGCTTTTCCAATTTGGATTCATTTTATTTCCTTTTCTTCTCAGATTTCTGTGGCTAAATTTCCAAAACTATGTTGAATAAGAGTGTTGAGAGTGGGCAACCTTGTCTTGTTCCTGAGCTTAGTGGAAATGCTTTCAGTTTTTCACCATTGAGGACGATGTTGGCTGTGGGTTTGTCATATATGGCCTTTACTATGTTGAGGAAAGTTCCCTCTGTGCCTATTTATGCAGGGTTTTTATCATAAATCGGTGTTGAATTTTGTGGAAAGCTTTCTCTGCATCTCTTGAGATGATCATATGGTTTTTTTCCTTCAATTTTTTAATATGGTGTATCACGTTGAGTGATTTGCGTATATTGAAGAATCCTTGCATTCCTGGAATAAACCCCACTTGATCACGGTGTAGGATCCTTTTAATGTGCTGTTGAATCCTGTTTGCTAGTATTTTGTTGATGATTTTTGCATCTATGTTCATCACTGATTTGGCCTGTATTCTTCTCTCTTTGTGACATCCTTGTCTGGTTTTGGTGACAGGGTGATGGTGGCCTCGTAGAATGAGTTTGGGAGTGTTCCTTCCTCTGCTATATTTTAGAAGATTTAGAGAAGGATAGGTGTGAGCCGTTCTCTAAATGTTTGCCAGAATTCGCCTGTGAAGCCATCTGGTCCTGGGCTTTTGTTTGTTGGAAGATTTTTAATCACAGTTTGAATTTCAGTGCTTGTGATTGGTCTGCTCATATTTTCTATTTCTTCCTGATTCAGTCTTGGCAGGTTGTGCATTTCTAAGAATTTGTCCATTTCTTCCAGGTTGTCCATTTTATTGTCATGGAGTTGCTTGCAGTAATCTCACATGATCTTTCGTATTTCTGCAGTGTCAGTTGTTACTTCTCCTTTTTCATTTCTAATTCTATTGATTTGAGTGTTCTCCCTTTTTTTCTTGATGAGTCTGGCTAATGGTTTATCAATTATTTTTATCTTCTCAAAGAACCAGTTTTTAGTTTTATTGATCTTTGCTATCATTTCCTTCATTTCTTTCTCATTTATTTCTGGTCTAATCATTATGATTTCTTTCCTTCTGCTAACTTTGGTGGTTTTTGTTCTTCTGTCTCTAATTGCTTTAGGTGCAATGTTAGGTTGTTTATTCAAGATGTCTCCTGTTTCTTACGGTAGGATTGTATTGCTATAAACTTCCCTTTTAGAACTGCTTTTGCTGCATCCCGTAGGTTTTGCGTCACTATGTGTCCATTGTCATTTGTTTCTAGGTATGTTTTGATTTCCTCCTTGATTTCTTCAGTGATCACTTCTTTGTTAAGCAGTGTATAGTTTAGCCTCCATGTGTTTGTATTTTTTACAGATCTTTTCCTTTAATTGATACCTAGTCTCATTGCATTGTGGTCCAAAAAGATACTTGATACAATTTCAATTTTATTAAATTTACCAAGGCTTGATTTGTGACCCAAGATATGATCTATCCTGGAGAATGTTCCATGAGCATTTGAGAAAAATGTGTATTCTGTTGTTTTTGGATGGAATGTCCTATAAATATCCATTAAGTCCATCTTGTTTAATGTATCATTTAAAGCTTGTGTTTCCTTATTTATTTCCATTTTGGATGATCTGTCCATTGGTGAAAGTGGGGTGTTAAAGTCCCCTACTATGAATGTGTTACTGTCAATTTCCCCTTTTATGGCTGTTAGTATTTGCCTTAGGTATTGAGGTGCTCCTATGTTGGATGCATAAATATTTACAATTGTTATATCTTCTTCTTGGATCGATCCGTTGATCATTATGTAGTGTCCTTCTTTGTCTCTTCTAATGCTCTTTTTTTTAATGTCTATTTTGTATGATATGAGAATTGCTACTCCAGCTTTCTTTTGGTTTCCATTTGCATGGAATATCTTTTTCCATCCCCTCACTTTCCGTCTGTGTGTGTCTGTAGGTCCGACGTGGGTCTCTTGTCCACAGCATATATTTGGGTCTTGTTTTTGTATCCATTCATCCAGTCTGTTTCTTTTGGTGGAAGCATTTAATCCATTTACATTTAAGGTAATTATCGATATCTATGTTCCTATTCCCATTTTCTTTATTGTTTTGGGTTCATTATTGTAGGTCTTTTCCTTCTCTTGTGTTTCCTGTGTAGAGAAGATCCATTAGTATTTATTGTAAAGCTGGTTTGGTGGTGTTGAACTCTCTCAGCTTTTGCTTGTCTCTGAAGATTTTAATTTCTCTGTCAAATCTGAATGAGATCCTTGATGGGTAGAATAATCTTGGTTGTAGGTTCTTGCCCTTCATCACTTTAAATATATCCTGCCACTCCCTTCTGGCTTGCAGATTTTCTGCTGACAGATCAGCTGTTAACCTTATGGGGATTACCTTGTGTGTTATTTGTTGTTTTTCCCTTGCTGCTTTTAATATGTTTTCTTTGTATTTCATTTTTGACAGTTTGATTAATATGTTTCTTGGCATGTTTCTCCTTGGATTTATCCTGTATGGGACTCTGTGCTTCCTTGACTTGATTAACTATTTCCTTTCCCATATTAGGGAAGTTTTCAACTATAATCTCTTCAAATATTTTCTCAGTCCCTTTCTTTTTCTCTTCTTCTTCTGGAATCCCTATAATTCGAATGTTGGTGTGTTTAATGTTGTCCCAGAGGTCTCTGAGACTGTCCTCAGTTCTTTTCCTTCTTTTTCCTTTATTCTGCTGTGCAGTAGTTATTTCCACTATTTTATCTTCCAGGTCACTTATCTGTTCTTCTCCCTCAGTTATTCTGCTACTGATCCCTTCTAGAGTATTTTTAATTTCATTTATTGTGTTGTTCATCATTGCTTGTTTTATCTTTATTTCTTCTATGTCCTTGTTAAATGTTTCCTGCATTTTGTCTCTTCTATTTCCAAGATTTTGGATCATCTTTACTATCATTATTCTGAGTTCTTTTGCAGGTAGACTGCCTATTTCCTCTTCATTAGCTAGGTTTGTTGGGTTTTTTTCTTGCTCCTTCAACTGCTGTGTATACTTCTGTCTTCTCATTTTGCTTATCTTACTGTGTTTCAGGTCTCCTTTTTTCAGGCTGCAGGTTTGTAATTCCCGTCGTTTTTTGTGTCTGTCCCCATGGCTAAAGTTGTTTCAGTGGGTTGTGTAGGCTTCCTGGTGGATAGGACTAGTGCCTTTGTTCTGGTGGATGAGGCTGGATCTTATCTTTCTGGTGGGCAGGTCCATGTCTGGTGGTGTGTTTTGGGGTGTCTGTGGACTTATTATTATTTTAGTCAGCCTCTCTGATAATGGGTGGTTTTGTTTTCCTGTCTTGCTAGTTGTTTGGCATAGAGTGTCCAGCACTGTAGTTGCTGGTCGTTGAGTGAAGCTGGGTGTTGATGATGAGATGGAGATCTCTGGGAGATTTTCACTATTTGATATTACGTGGAGCTGGGTGGTCTCTTGTGGACCAGTGTCCTGACGTTGACTCTCCCACCACAGAGGCACAGCACTGACTCCTGGCTGTAGCACCAAGAGCCTTTCATCCACATGGCTCAGAATAAAAGGGAGAAAAGGTAGAAATAAAGCAAGAAAGGGGATAAAAGAAAATAAAATAAAGGCAAAATAAAATAAATTAACATAAAAAATAAGTATTAAGCAATTTTTTTGTTTGTTTTTTGCCGTACACAGCCCTCTCACTGCTGTGGCCTCTCCTGTTGTGAAGCACAGGATCTGGACGCACAGGCTCAGTGGCCTTGGCTCCCGGTCCCAGCCGCTCCATGGAATGTGGGATCTTTCTGTACGGGGGCATGAACCCGCATACCGTGCATCGGCAGGCGGACTCCCAACCACTGCGCCACCAGGGAAGCCCTAGAAAATTTTTTTTTGAAAATTAAAAACAAAAACACAGACGGATAGAATCCTAGGACAAATGGTGAAAGCAAAGCTATACAGACAAAATCTCACACAGAATCATACACTTACACACTCACAAAAAGAGGAAAAGGGGAACAATAATAAATCGTGCTCTCAAAGTCCACCTCATTAATTTGGGATGATCTGTTGTGTATTCAGGTATTCCGCAGATGCAGAGTACATCCAGTTGATTGTGGAGATTTAATCCGCTGGACCGGAGCCTGCTGGGAGAGATTTCCCTTTCTCTTCCCTGTTCGCACAGCTCCCAGGGTTAAGCTTAGGTCGTCAGACGGCGTCTGTTCTTCACTCAGGACAGGGTTAAAGGAGCCACTGATTCGGGGTCTCTGGCTCACTGAGGCCGCAGGGAGGGAGGGGCACAATGTGGGATGAGCCTGCAGCAGCAGAGGCCAGTGTAACATTGCACCAGCCTGAGGCGCGCCGTGCGTTCTCCTGGGGAACTTGTCCCTGGATCCCGGTACCCTGGCAGTGGCGGGCTCCACAGGCTCCCGGGAGGGATAGTGGGGATAGTGACCAGTGCTCACACACAGGATTCTTAGTGGTGGCAGCAGCAACCTTAGTGTCTCATGCCCGTCTCTGGGGTCCGCGGTGATAGCCGCCGCTCGCGCACATCTCTGGAGCTCCTTTAAACAGAGCTCTTAATACCCTCTCCTCGTGCAGCGGAAAAGAGGGAAGAAAAAGTCTCTTGCCTCTTCAGCAGGTCCAGACTTTTTCCCAGACTCCCTCCTGGCTAGGTGTGGCGCACTAGCCCGTTCAGGCAGTGTTCATGCCGCCAACCCCAGTCCTCTCCCTGCGATCCGACTGAAGCCCGAGCCTCAGCTCCCAGTCCCCGCCCACCCCGCCGGGTGAGCAGAAAAGCCTCTCAGGCTGGTGAGTGCCGGTCAGCACTGATCCTCTGTGCAGGAATCTCTCTGCTTTGCCCTCCACACACCTGTTGCTGTGCTCTCCTCCGCAGCTCCTCAGCTTCCCCCCTCCGGCACCTGCAGTCTCCACCTGTGAAGGGTCTTCCTAGTGTGTGGAAACCTTTCCTCCTTCACAGCTCCGTCCCACTGGTGCAGGTCCCATCCCTATTCTTTTGTCTCTGTTTATTCTTTTTTCTTTTGCCCTACCCAGGTACATGGGGAGTTTCTTGCCTTTTGGGAGGTCTGAGGTTTTCTGTCAGTGTTCAGTAGGTGTTCTGTAGGAGTTTTTCCACGTGAAGATGTATTTCTGATGTATCTGTGGGGAGGAAGGTGGTCTCCACGTCTTACTCTTCCGCTGTCTTCCCCAATCTTGATGAACTTTTTAGGAATAATTATGTTTTAGGAATGTGTACTTAAAAAGAATCTCTCCAGGGTGTGGAGAAAAGGGAACCCTCCTACACTGTTGGTGGGAATGTAAATTGGTACAGCCACTATGGAGAACAAAACTTAAAACATAGTTACCCTATGATCCAGTCATCTACTCTGGGCATATATCTGGAGAAAACCATAATTCAAAAAGATACATGCATCCCGATGTTCACCACAGCACTATTTAGAATAGCCAGGACATGGAAGCAACATAAATGTCCATCAACAGAGGAATGGATAAAGAAGATGTGGTACATATATACAATGGAATATGACTCAGCCATAAAAAGGAATGAAGTAATGCCATTTGCAGCAACATGGATGGACCTAGAGATTGTCATAATGAGTGAAGTAAGTCAGACAGAGAAAGACAAATATCATATGCTATCGCTTATATGTGGAATCTAAAAATATGGTACAAATGATCTTACCTCCAAAACAGAAATAGAGTCCCAGATATAGAAAACAAATTTATGGTTACCCAGGGGGATGGGGGAAGGGATAAATTTGGAGATTGGGATTGACGTATACACACTAATATATATAAGATAGATAACCAAGAAGGACGTATTGCATAGCACAGGGAACTCTACTCAATAATCTGTAATTACCTATATGGGAAAAGAATCTAAAAAAGAATGGATATATGTATATGTATTAACTGATCCATTTCGCTGTACAGCAGAAACTAACACAACATTTTAAATCAACTATACTACAATAAAAATTAAAGAATCTCTCCAGATATTTGGAAATTTACTTGATATGTAGAGTTGTTCTAAGTTAAGTGATGGAAGTTTATTTAATAGCTAGGTTATTCCCAAATAAAATAAGTTACTGAGATATAAATTACTGAACAGAGAAACTAAAGGTATTTAGCACTAATGATAAATATATTTGGTGCCACCCTGAGTTATTCTCTATAAGAAAGCATATGTTTTTAGAAATCATTAGTATTTATGTTTACCAATCTACAAAGTCCTGGTGCAGAACACAGTTTATGGTTGCTTAAGGAATGTAGGGTGTGTATTTTAAACAAAAGAAGGTGTGAGGAAGGGCATTACATTCTCTTAAGGGAAAAGAGCAATTTTTGTCCTACAGCTGGTTGCTCCTAAATGGAAAGAAAATGGACAAAATAACATAGATACAAAAAGTTGTCAAAGGTTTGTGGAAAAGGAAAAGGAAACTTAGTTGGGTAAATGGATTTTGTTGGGAGTGGGCTGGGGCAAGAATGGATTTGGTTTCTCCCTCCAAAGTTTTCTTAAAATGCTGCTTTTAGTAACAGGTTGTATGAGTTTCTTTGCCTTTAAGTGATCTGTATTTGCTTTTGAGATCTCTTTTAACTTTGGTTAAGGAATAAGTATTGTCTCACAGTGACCTATGATCTTATTTGACCAAGTGTTTTGAAAGTTTTTCACAAACTTCCCAAGTAACAAATTTTAATTCAATTTCTTTTGACTTCCAGCTAACTTTGGGATGCTTTAGAGGGCCCCTGAGGTATCTTAACAAAAGATATTTAACTAGTATTATTTGGTATGTTAAATTACATGGAGAACATTATCACATGAGCAATAAACCTACTTAAAATACACTGTATGGATGAATGGCATTAATATAGACATTCTAAAAATTATATAAATTTTCTGAAATTTGGATATGTCCTGGTATAATGCTATAGTTGTAGTTGTTATCTTAAAATGTTGTATGTCACAACAGTAACCAAGCTTCTTTATCGATTTCACTGTAATCAGATGTTTAACCATGCATGCTTTAGTCTTTTGTCATTTATAAACAGTTATTGTTGTACTGATGCTGTTGCAAAAAGTGCTTCATCTTCAAGAAGATTCATAGGAAGGCTACAGAAGCAGTTACAACAGTTTGACATCAAGATGTTGGCTACATGAGGATTCCAGGATTCTAGTCCTTACTACCCTCTGACTCAAAACAAGAAGCCATCCTGCCACTGGGGTCACTAGATCAGGCATCCAGAGAGTTTTATTCCCTGACAGGCAGGGTTAACACTTCTAGTCAGCTCTCAAGCAGCTACAGAAGAGAGACCATCACCCCTCTGCTTCCCAGAAGATTATGGGAGTAAAATCTCTGAGGGGGGAAGGAAACAAGAGAGAAGGAGGCATGGCACAACCTCTAAAAGAATGACACAGCCCTTGAGGATACGACATAAACTGGTTAGAACCATCTAGGTCCAAGATGGCGGAAGATTCAACTTCCAGTAGACCTTGGGCCTCATTATATGCTCATTGTAATACACTAGCATGCTAAAAGACTCACCCACAGGTGCCATGGCAGTTCTGAGGCCGACCATAAAACGTGAAAAAGTGGGCAGTGGCACAATTCTTGGAAATCCCCGCCCCTTTGCCAAAATAGTTGCAATAATCCTCCCACTCATTAGCCTATGAAATTACCCAGCCCATAAAAACTGACCACCCCATATTTTGAGGCCTCTTGCCTTCTGAAATGGCCCACACTCTGTCTATGGAGTGTGTATCTCCCTGAATAAACCTTCTTTCTCTTAAAAAAAAAAAAAGAAAGAAAACAAGTTAACCTCTTCTGGGAGACAGAAATGGAAAAAACAATCTCTTCTGGGAGAGAGAAATGGACAGACAACCAGCCAGGCTACATAAATGCTCTGAGGAAGGAAAATATTATGGCAGAATAGACATGAGAACTCCCTTTAATGCTGAGCACTTCTATAAACGTAGACAACGAATACGATGCTATTTATAAACTATAATTTCACCTGTTTCCAAAAAAGTGTGACTATTTCCCAAGGAGAAAGTAAAAAGTACCCACATAGCTATTCATAAAGTCACTGAAGGGCATCAAAGCCTTACATTCTGACATCTCCTGAACAGCATTCTGTAACAAGAAATTGAAAGTTAAAGAACAATTTGACATTGTGCACCACCTAATATAAAACACTGAGAAGAAAAAAAACCTCATTTCAGTGGTATTCCTTGACAAAAGTACATAAGCTGAATCTAACCATGAGGAAAGCTCGGAAAACTGAAATCAAAGGAAATTCTATAAAATAACTGTGTTATATCTTCAAAAACATTTTTTTCTTAGACAAAGAAAGTCTAAGAAATTATTGCAGATTAAAGAAAATTAAACAGACATGACAACTAAATGCAACATATGATTCTGGAGTGGATCCTGGACCAGATTTTCTTTTCTTTCTCTTTACCTAAAGGACATTTATTGGCATAATTGGTAAAAAATAAATAAGGTCTTTAGGAAACACATACTGAAGTGTTTTTGAGTCATGAGGCAACTTATTGTCTAATGTTTCAAAAAATATATGTGTACATATAAAAGAAGAAATAAATGTATAAATATAACTATAAATATAAAAAATCATGATTCTTGATGTTTATCCAAAAGAGTTGAAAACTCATATCCACACAAAAACCTGCACATGGCAGTTTATAGCAGCCTCATTCATACTTGCCAAAACTTGGATACAGCCTTCAGTAGATGAATGGACAAATAAACTGGTACATCCAGACAATGGAATGTTATTCAGCATTGAAAATAAATGAGCTATCAGGTCATGAAAAGACATGGAGGAAGCATAAATGCATATTACTAAGGGAAAGAGGACAATCTGAAAAGACTACATAATGTATGATTCCAACTACACGACATTCTGGAAAAGGTAAAACCATGGAGTCTCTAAAAAGATCAGTGGTTGCCAGGGGTTGAGGCAGTGGGATGAATAGGTGGAGCACAGAAGATGTTAAAGGCACTGAAAATACTCTGTATGATGAATACATGTCATTATACATTTGTGCGAACTCATAGAATGTATAACAGCAAGAATGTATATTGTTCAAGAGTAAAAATATAACTATGGACTTTGGAATATAATGATATGTCAATGTACGTTCATCAAATGTGACAAATGTACAAATCTGGTACGAGATGTTAATAATGGAGAAGGCGCTATGCCTGTGTAGGGGCAGTGGGCATATGGGAAATCTCTGTTCCTTCCTC
This sequence comes from Grampus griseus, assembly GCF_964374135.1. Classification (NCBI taxonomy): domain Eukaryota; kingdom Metazoa; phylum Chordata; class Mammalia; order Artiodactyla; family Delphinidae; genus Grampus; species Grampus griseus. The sequence continues at coordinate 48,898,013 of NC_138999.1, read as the reverse complement.
TCAATTTTTTTGTGAACTTAAAACTGCTCTTAAAAAAGTCTTTAAACAAGGTCAACAAACTTAACATCGTCAATAATGAATGGGACCAAATGGCATTTTGTGCCTCTTGATGTGATGCAATAGCAAGGACAGAGCATCACCTATGTAGACTTCTTACTAAAAATGCTCAAATTAATCTTGGGAAAGCAGACAAGTTTGGATTGTGGGATGAATGTAGGACAACTGCCTGGACTCATCCAAAATGCCAATGTAATGAAAAATTAAAAGAAAAGGATGGGAAGGTGCAATTCGAGATTTTAAAAGACTAAAGGGGCATGACAGCTAAATATGGTGCATGATTCTTGACTGGATCCTGGATCAAAACAAATAAAAAGATATAAAGGATATTGTTAAGACAACTGGAGAACTTTGACATGAATAGTATATTAGATAATTGCATCAATGTTGAATTTTTCTGAGTGTGATAATAGTAATGCACTCGCTCCTAAGAGATACACATCAAAGTGTTTAAGGTTGAAGTGTCACAATAGCTGCAAGTTACTTCCAAAAGGTTCAGCAAAAAAAGTGTATATCTATCTATCTATCTATCTATCTATCTATATATATATATATATCTACAAAGAGAAAAAATATGTAGAAAAATAAACAATAGACGTATCTACATGAAGGATGGCTTTTGATGTTCCTGAAGAGTTGAAGTTTCATAAAATAAAAAATTGGTGAAGAAAATAATGTTTGGAGCTATGAAGTTTATCCTTAATTCTAATTATAAATCCTACTGGTAAATTCAGAAGTAAACCAATGCATTCAATTTTTTTGGCAAAAAATTCTCTGAAAAATAAAAGAAAGGAAATAAAGAAATTAAGTAAGTAAAAGGATAGAAAACAGAAATATCATCCAAAACAAAGTCTATCAAAGTAGACTTTAAATTCAAAAAGGTCAAATGAGTCACTATAAAAGATAAAAAGTGTATCTATTTTAGACTAGTATGCACATAATAAAGCCTTGAATATATAAAGCAAAAACTTACAGAACTACAAGAATTTGACAAATCTACAATTACAGTGGGAGATTTTTATTTTTTTATTTATTTATTTTTATTTTTTTTTTTTTGTGGTACGCGGGCCTCTCACTGTTGTGGCCTCTCCTGTTGCGGAGCACAGGCTCCAGACGCACAGGCTCAGCGGCCATGGCTCACGGGCCCAGCCGCTCCGCGGCATGTGGGATCCTCCCGGACCGGGGCACGAACTCTTGTCCCCTGCATCGGCAGGCGGACTCTCAACCACTGCGCCACCAGGGAAGCCCAGTGGGAGATTTTTAATTGCTCTCAATAATGGATAGATGTAGCAGACAAACAGAATTAACAGTAATATAGAAGACAAACAATACAATTAACAAGTTTAATGGACTTTTATAGAATGCTACATGAAACAATTAGAATATACAAAATATTTTCAGGCACACATGAAACACTTATAAATTCACCATGTTCTCTAGAACATAAAGCAAATCTCAACATATACTAAAAATCAGTACCATGTAAACCATGTTGTCTGTACTAAGTGCAATTAAATGGAAAAGAGTAACAAAATATTAAGCTAAAAAATATCCATGTGACCTTCAAGATGGCAGAGGAGTAAGAAGTGGAAATCACCTTTCTCCCCAGAAATATGTCAGAAATACATCTACATGTGGAACGACTCCTATAAAATACCTACTGAATGCTGGCAGAAGAACTCAGACTCCCCAAAGGCAAGAAACTCCCCATGTACCTGTGTAGGGCAAAAGAAAAAACAGAGACAAAAGAATAGGGAAGGGACCTGCACCTCTGGGAGGGAGCTGTGCAGGATGAAAAGTTTCCAGACACTAGGAAGCCCCTTCACTGGCAGAGAAGGGAGGTGGCAGAGGGAAGTTTCAGAGCCTTGGAGGAAAGGGCAGCAATAAAGGTGCAGAGGGCAAAGCAGAGAGATTCCCACACAGATGATCAGTGCCGACCAGCACTCACCAGCCTGAGAAAGCCCACTGGGTCAGGTGGGGAATGGGAGGTGAGGCTCCAGCTTCAGAGATCAGATCTCAGGGAGAGAACTGGGATTGGCTGCATGAACACAGCCTGAAGGGGGCTAGTGTGCCACAGCTAGCCAGGAGGGAGTCCAGGAAAAAGTCTGTAACAGCCTATGAGAAAGGAGACCATTGCTTCAGGGTGTGCGAGGAGAGGGAATTCAGAGCACTGTGTAAATGAGCCCCGGAGACAGGTGCGAGCTGTGGCTATCAGTGCAGACACCAGAGATGGGCATGAAATGCTAAGTCTGCTTCTGCAACCACCAGGAAGCCTGTGTGCAAGCACAGGTCACTATCCACACCTCCCCTCCCAAGAGCCTGTGCAGTCCGCCACTGTCAGGGTCCCGTGATCCAGGGACAAATTCCCCAGGAGAACACATGACATGCCTCAGGCTGTTGCAAGCTCACACCCCCGCCTCTGCTGACGCAGGCTTGTCCCACATTCCGTATCCCTCCCTCCGCCGCGGCCTGAGTGAGCCAGAGCCCCCTAGTCAGCTGTTACTTTAACCTCGTCCTGTCTGAGTGAAGAAAAGACACCCTCAGGCAACCTACATGCAGAGACGGGGTCAAATCCAAAGCTGAACCCAAGCAGCGGTGCAAACAAAGAAGAGAAAGGGAAATTTCTCCCAGCAGACTCGGGAGTAGCGGATTAAATTGCCACAATCAACTTGATGTACCCTGCATCTCTGGAATTCCTGAATAGACAACGAATCATCCTAAAATTGAGGCAGTGGATTTTGGGATCACCTTTAGACTTTGGGTTTGCTTTCTACATCTAATTTGTTTCTCGTTTTATGTTTATCTTAGTTTATTATTTAGAGTTTATTATCATTGGTAGATTTGTTTATTGATTTGGTTGTTCTCTTCCTTTCTTTTCTTTTCTTTATATATATATATATATATATATAATTTTTTTCCCTTTTTCTCTTGTTGTGAGTATGTATGTGTATGTTTCTGGGTGTGATTTTGTCTGTATAGATTTGCTATTACCATTTGTACAAGGGTTCTGACTGTCCATTTTTATTTTTGTTTTTTTTTAGTATAGTTTTCAGTGCTTGTTATCATTGGTGGATTTGTTTTTCAGTTTGGTTGCTCTCTACTTTCTTTCGTTTTTTTCATAACTTTTAAAGAGTTTAAATTGTAATATTTAAAATAAATTTTATTTTAATAACTTTATTTATTTTTCTTTCTTTCATTATTTTCTCTTTTCTTCTGAGACGTGTAGCTGACAGGGTCTTGGTGCTCCATCTGGGTGACAGGCCTGTGCCTCTGAAGGTGGGAGAGCCGAGTTCAGGACACTGGTCCATCAGAGACCTCCAGGCTCCACGTACTATCAAACAGCAAAAGATCTCCCAGAGATAGCCATCTCAACACTAAGACCCAGCTCCACTCAATGACCAGCAATCTACAGTGCTGGACACCCTATGCCAAACAACTAGCAAGACAGGAATACAACCCCACCTATTAGCAGAGAGGCTGCCTAAAATCATAATAATGTCACAGACATGCCAAAACACACCACCGGACATGGTCCTGCCCACCAGAAAGAGAAGATCCAGTCTCAGCCAACAGAACACAGGCACCAGTTCCCTCTACCAGGAAGCCTACACAACCTAATGAACCAACATTATTCACTGGGGCCAGACACCAAAAACAACGGGAACTACGAAAATGCAGCCTGTGAAAAGGAGACTCAAAACACAGTAAGTAAGTAAGATGAGAAGACAGAGAAACACACAGCAGATGAAGAAGGAAGATAAAAACCCACCCACCAAAAATATGAGGAAATAGGCAGCCTACCTGAAAAAGAATTCAGAGTAATGATAGTAAAGATGATCCAGAATCTCAGAAATAGAATCAAGAAAATACAAAAAATGTTTCACAAAGACGTAGAAGAAATAAAGAGCAAACAAACAATGATGAACAACACAATAAATGAAATTAAAAATTCTCTAGAAGGAATCAACGGCAGAATAACTGATGCAGAAGAATGGCTAAGTGACCTGGAAGATAATATAGTGGAAAAACTACCACAGAGCAGAATAAAGAAAAAAGAATGAAAAGAATTGAGTCTCAGAGACTCTGGTAGAACATTAAACACACGAACATTCAAAGTATAGGGGTCTATGAAGAAGAAGAAAGGAAGGGTGCGAGAAAATATTTGAACATATTATAGTTGAAAACTTCCTTAATATGGGAAAGGAAATGGTCAATCAAGTACAGGAAGCACAGAGAATCCCATATAGGATAAATCCAAGGAGAAACACACCAAGACACAAATTAATCAAACTATCAAAAATTAAATACAAAGAAAAACTATTAAAAGCAGCAAGGGGAAAACAACAAATAACATACAATAGAATCCCCAGAAGGTTAACAGCTGATCTTTCAGCAGAAACTCTGCAAGACACAAGGGAGTGGCAGGACATATTTAAAGTGAGGAAAGGGAAAAACCTACAACCAAGATTACACTAAACAGCAAGGATCTCATTCAGATTTGATGGAGAAAGTAAAAGCTTTACAGACAAGCAAAAGGTAAGAGAATTCATCACCACCAAACCAGCTTTACAACACATGCTAAAGGAACTTCTCTAGGCAGGAAACACAAGAGAAGGAAAAGACCTACAATAACAAACCCAAAACAATTAAGAAAATGTTAATAGGAACATACATATTGATAACTACCATAAATGCAAATAGTTTAAATGCTCCACCAAAAGACATAGACTGGCTAAATGGATACAAAAACAAGACCCATATACATGTTGTCCACAAGAGACTCACTTCAGACGTAAGGACACATATAGACTGAAACTGAGGGGATGGAAAAAGATATTCCATGGAAATGGAAATCAAAACAAAGCTGGAGGGCTTCCCTGGTGGCACAGTGGTTGAGAGTCCACCTGCCGATGCAGGGGACATGAGTTCCTGCCCTGGTCTGGGAAGATCCCACATGCCATGGAGCAGCTGGGCCCGTGAGCCATGGCCGCTGAGCCTGTGAGTCTGGAGCCTGTCCTCTGCAATGGGAGAGACCACAACAGTGAGAGGCCCGTGTACCAAAAAAAACAACAAAACAAAAAAACAAAAAAAACAAAGCTGGAGTAGCTATTCTCATATCAGACAAAATAGACTTTAAAATACAGACAATTACAAGAAACAAAGAAGGACACTACATAATGATCAAGGGATCAATCCAAGAAGAAGATATAACAATTGTAAATACTTATGCACCCAACATATATAAGGCAAATGCTAACAGCCTTAAAAGGGGAACTTGACAGTAACACAATTATAGTAGGGGACTTTAACACGCCACTTTCACCAATGGACTGATCATCCAAAATGAAAGTAAATAAGGAAACCCAAGCTTTAAATGATACATTAAACAAGATGGACTTAATTGATATTTATAGGACATTCCATCCGAAAACAACAGAATACACTTTATGGTCAAGTGTTCATGGAATATTCTCCAGGATACATCATATCTAGGGTAAGCCTTGGTAAATTTAAGACAATTGAAATCATATTAACTATCTTCCCCGACCACAACGCTATGAGACTAGATATCAATCACAGGAAAAATTGTGTAAAACATAAAAACACATAGAGGCAAAATAATACACTACTAAATAACCAGGAGATCACTGAAGAAATCAAAGAGGAAATAAAAAAATACCAAGAAAAAAACGACCATGAAAACATGATGACTCAAAACCTTTGGAATGCAGCAAAAGCAGTTCTAAGAGGGAAGTTTATAATAATACACGGCTTCCTCTGCAAAGAAGAAAAATCTCAAAAAATCTAACCTTACACCAAAAGGAACTAGAGAAAGAAGAGCAAACAAAGCTCAAAGTTAGTAAAAGGAAAGAAATCATAAAGATCAGAGCAAAAGTTAATGAAATAGAAACAAAGAAAACAATAGCACAGATGAATAAAACTAAAAGCAGGTTCCCTGAGAAGATAAACAAAATTGATAAACCATTATCCAGACTTATCTAGAAAATGAGGGAGAGGACTCCAATAAAATTAGAAATGAAAATGGAGAAGTTACAACAGACACTGCAGAAATACAAAGCATCGTAAGAGACTACTACAAGCAACTCTATGCCAATAAAATGCACAACCTGGAAAAAAATGGAGAAATTCTTAGAAAGGTATAACCTTCCAAGACTGAATTAAGAAGAATTAGAACCGGAGGGGAAGATGGCGGAAGAGTAAGACGCGGAGATCACCTTCCTCCCCACAGATACACCAGAAATACATCTACACGTGGAACAACTCCTACAGAACACCTACTGAACGCTGGCAGAAGACCTCAGACCTCCCAAAAGGAAAGAAACTCCCCATGTACCTGGGTAGGGCAAAAGACAAAAGAAAAAACAAAGACAAAAGAATAGGGACGGAACCTGCACCAGTGGGAGGGAGCTGTGAAGGAGGAAAGGTTTCCACACACTAGGAAGCCCCTTCACGGGCGGAGGCTGCAGGTGGCAGAGGGGGTAGCTTCAGAGCCACGGAGGAGAGCACAGCAACCGGGGTGCGGAGGGCAAAGCGGGGAGATTCCCGCACAGAGGATCAGTACTGACTGGCACTCACCAGCCCAAGAGGCTAGTCTGCTCACCCGGTGGGGCGGGCGGGGCTGCGAGCTGAGGCTCGGGCTTCGGTTGGAGCACAGGGAGAGGACTGGTGTTGGCTGTGTGAACACAGCCTGAAGGGGTTAGTGCACCACGGATAGCCAGGAGGGAGTCCGGGAAAAGGTCTGGAGCTGCCGAAGAGGCAAGAGACTTTTTCTTCCCTCTTTGTTTCCTGGTGCGTGAGGACAGGGGATTAAGAACGCTGCTTAAAGGAGCTCCAGAGACTGGTGCAAGCCGTGGCTAAAAGTGCGGACCACAGAGACGGGCAGGAAACGCTAGGGCTGCTGCTGCTGCCACCAAGAAGCCTGTGTGCGAGCACAGGTCACTATCCACACCTCCCTGGGAGTCTGCAGCCAGCCACTGCCAGGGTCCTGGGATCCAGGAACAACTTCCCCAGGAGAATGCATGGCGCGCCTCAGGCTGGTGCAATGGAATTCTGGTCTCCGCTGCCGCAGGCTCGCCCCGCACTCCGTGCCCCACGCTTCCCCCGGCCTGAGTGAGCCAGAGCCCCGGAATCAGCGGCTCCTTTAATCCCGTCCTGTCTGAGCGGAAAAAAAGATGCCCTCTGGCGACCTACACGCAGAGGCAGGGCCAAATCCAAACCTGAGCCTCTGGGAGCTGTGAGAACAAAGAAGAGAAAGGGAAAACTCTCCCAGAAGCCTCAGAAGCAGCGGATTAAAGCTCCACAATCAACTTGATGTATCCTGCATCTGTGGAATACATGAATTGACAACGAATCATCCCAAATTGAGGAAGTGGAGTTTGAGAGCAAGATTTATGATTTTTTCCCCTTTTCCTCTCTTTGTGAGTGTGTATGCTTCTGTGTGAGATTTTGTCTGTATAGCTTTGCTTCCACCAATTGTCCTACGGTTCTATCCGTCTTTTTAAAAAATTTTTTTTCATAATAATTATTTTTTATTTTAATAACTTTACTTTATTTTACTTTATCTTCTTTCTTTCCTTCTTTCTTTCCTTCCTTCCCACCTTTAGACAACGAATCATCCCAAATTGAGGAGGCGGACTTTGAGAGCAAGATTTATGACTTTTTCCCCTTTTCCTCTTTTCGTGAGTGTGTATGTTTATGCTTCTGTATGAGATTTTGTCTGTATAGCTTTGCTTCTACCATTTGTCCTAGGGTTCTATCAGTCCATTTTTAATTTTTTTCCTTAATAATTATTTATTTATTTTAATAATTTTATTATATTTTACTTTGTTTTATTTTACTTTATCTTTTTTCTTTCTTTCCTTTTTCCTTCCTTCCTGCCTTTCTTCCTTTCTTCCTTCCTCCCTACGTCCCTCCCTCTCTCCCTCCCTCCTTTCTTTCTCTCCTTCTTTTCTTCTTTCTTTCTTTCTTCCTTCCTTCCTTCCTTCCTTTCTTTCTTTCTCTATTCTTTCTTTGTACTTCTACTAATGCTTTCTTTCTACTTTTTCTTCCTTTTACTCTGAGCTGCGTGGATGAAAGGCTCTTGGGGCTGCAGGCAGGAGTCAGTGCTGTGCCTCTGAGGTGGGAGAGCCAATGTCAGGAAACTGGTCAAAAAGAGACCTCCAAGCTCCACATAATATCAAACGGCGAAAATCTCCCAGAGATCTCCATCTCAACGCCAGCACCCACCTTCACTCAACGAACAGCAAGCTACAGTGCTGCACACCCTATGCCAAACAACTAGCAAAACAGGAACACAATCCTACCCATTAGTAGAGAGCCTTCCTAAAATCATAATAAGTCCATAGACACCCCAAACACACCACCAGTGGTGGACCTGCCCACCAGAAAGACGAGATCCAGCCTCATCCACCAGAACACAGGCACTACTGCCCTCCACCAGGAAGCCTACACAACCCACTGAACCAACCTTAGCCACTGGGGACAGACACCAAAAACAATGGGAACTATGTACCTGCAGCCTGCAAAAAGGAGACGCCAAAAACAGTAAGATAAGCAAAATGAGAAGGCAGAAAAACACACCACAGATGAAGGAGCAAGATAAAATCTCACTGGACTTAACAAATGAAGAGGAAATAGGCAGTCTACCAGAAAAAGAATTCAGAATAATGATAGTAAAGATGATCCAAAATCTCGGAAATAGAACAGACAAATGGCAAGAAATATTTAACAAGGACCTAGAAGAACTGAACATGAAACAAACAATGATGAACAACACAATAAATGAAATTAAAAATACTCTAGATGGGACCAGTAGCAGAATAACTGAGGCAGAAGAACGGATAAGTGACCTGGAAGATAAAATAGTGGAAATAACTACTGCAGAGCAGAATAAAGAAAAAGGAATGAAAAGAACTGAGGACAGTCTCAGAGACCTTTGGGGACAACATGAAACGCACCAATATTCGAATTATAGGGGTTCCAGAAGAAGAAGAGAAAAAGAAAGGGACTGAGAAAATATTTGAAGAGATTATAGTTGAAAACTTCCCTAATATGGGAAAGGAAATAGTTAATCAAGTCCAGGAAGCACAGAGAGTCCCATACAGGATAAATTCAAGGAGAAATATGCCAAGACACATATTAATCAAACTGTTAAAAATTAAATACAAAGAAAACATATTAAAAGCAGCAAGGGAAAAACAACAAATAACACACAAGGGAATCCCCATAAGACTAACAGCTGATCTTTCAGCAGAAACTCTGCAAGCCAGAAGGGACTGCCAGGACATATTTAAAGAGATGAACGAGAAAAACCTGCAATCAAGATTACTCTACCCAGCAAGGATCTCATTCAGATTTGACGGAAAAATTAAAACCTTTACAGACAAGCAAAAGCTGACAGAGTTCAGCACTACCAAACCAGCTTTGCAACAAATGCTAAAGGAACTTCTCTAGGCAAGAAACACAAGAGAAGGAAAAGACCTACAATAATGAACCCAAAACAATAAAGAAAATGGGAATAGGAACATACATATCGATAATTACCTTAAATGTAAATGGACTAAATGCTCCCACCAAAACACATAGATTTGCTGAATGTATACAAAAACAATACCTATATAGATGCTGTCTACAAGAGACCCACTACAGACCTAGAGACACACACAGACTGAAAGTAAGGGGATGGAAAAAGATTTTCCATGCAAAGGAAACTAAAAGAAAGCTGTAGTAGCAATTCTCATATCATACAAAATAGACATTAAAATAAAGAGCATTAGAAGAGACAAAGGACACTACATAATGATCAAGGGTTTGATCAAATAAGAAGATAAAAGAATTGTAAATATTTATGCACCCAACATAGGAGCCCCTCAACACATAAGGCAAATACTAACAGCCATAAAAGGGGAAATCGATAGTAACACAATCATAGTAGGGGACTTTAACACCCCATTTTCACCAATGAACAGATCATCAAAAAATGGAAATAAATAAGGAAACACAAGCTTTAAATGATACATTAAACAAGATGGACTTAATTGATATTTATAGGACATTCCATCCAAACACAACAGAATACACATTTTTCTCTAGTGCTCATGGAACATTCTCCAGGATAGATCATATCTTGGGTCACAAATCAAGCCTTGGTAAATTTAAGAAAATTGAAATTGTATCAAGTATCTTTTCTGACCACAACGCTAAGAGACTAGATATCAATTACAGGAAAAGGTCTGTAAAAAATACAAACACATGGAGTCTAAACAATACACTACTTAATAACGAAGTGATCCCTGAAGAAATCAAAGAGGAAATCAAACAATACCTAGAAACGTATGACAATGGAGACACGACAACCTGAAACCTACGGGATGCAGCAAAAGCAGTTCTAAGAGGAAAATTTATAGCAATACAAGTCCACCTTAAGAAACAGGAAACATTTTGAATAAACAACCTAACCTTGCACCTAAGGCAATTAGAGAAAGAAGAACAAAAATCCCCAAATTTAGCAGAAGGAAAGAAATCATTAAAATCTAACCAGAAATACATGAAAAAGAAATGAAGGAAATGATAGCAAAGAGCAATAAATCTAAAATCTGGTTCTTTGAGAATATAAAAAAAATACATAAACCATTAGCCAGACTCATCTAGAAAAAAAAGGGAGAAGACCCAAATCAATAGAATTAGAAATGAAAAAGGAGAAGTAACAACTGACACTGCAGAAATACAAAAGATCATGAGAGATTACTACAAGCAACTCTATGCCAATAAAATGGAAATACTGGAAGAAATGGATAAATTCTTAGAAATGCACAACCTGCCAAGGCTGAACAGGAAGAAATAGAAAATATGAACAGACCAATCACAAGCACTAAAATTTTAACTGTGATTAAAAATCTTCCAACAAACAAAAGCCTAGGACCAGGTGGCTTCACAGGCGAATTCTATCAAATATTTGGAGAAGAGCTAACATCTGTCCTTCTCAAACTCTTCCAAAATATAGCAGAGGGATGAACACTCCCAAATTCATTCTACGAGGCCAGCATCACCCTGATACCAAAACCAGACAATGATGTCACAAAGAAAGAACACTACAGGCCAATATCATTGATGAACATAGATGCAAAAATCCTCAACAAAATACTAGCAAACAGAATCCAACAGTACATTAAAAGGATCATACACCACTATCAAGTGGGGTTTATTCCAGGAATGCAAGGATTCCTCAATATACGCAAATCAATCAATGTGATAAACCATAGTAACAAATTGAAGGAGAAAGCCATATGATCAACTCAATAGATGCAGAGAAAGCTTTCGACAAAATTCAACACCCATTTATGATAAAAACCCTGCAGAAAGTAGGTATAGAGAGAACTTTCCGCAACATAATAAAGGCCATATATGAAAAACCCACAGCAAACATCATCCTCAATGGTGAAAAACTGAAAGCATTTCTACCAAGATCAGGAACAACACAAGGTTGCCCACTCTCACCACTCTTATTCAACATAGTTTTGGAAGTTTTATCCACAGTAATCAGAGAGACAAAGAAATAAAAGGAATCCAAATCGGAAAAGCAGAAGTAAAGCTGTCACCGTTTGCAGATGACATGATACTATACATAGAGAATCCTAAACAGGCTACCAGAAAACTACCAGAGCTAATCAATGAATTTGGTAAAGTAGCAGGATACACAATTAATGCACAGAAATCTCTGGCATTGTTATACACTAATGATGAAATATCTGAAAGTGAAATTAAGAAAACACTCCAGTTACCATTGCAACGAAAAGAACAAAATATCCAGAAATAAACCTACCTAAGGAGACAAAAGACCTGTATGCAGAATATTATAAGACACTGATGAAAGAAATTAAAGGTGAGAGAAATAGATGGAGAGATATACCATGTTCTTGGATTGGAAAAATCAACATTGTGAAAAGGACTGTACTACCCAAAACAATCTACAGATTCAATGCGATCCCCATCAAACTACCACTGGCATTTTTCACAGAAGTAGAATAAAAAATTTCACAATTTGTATGGAAACACAAAAGACCCCGAATAGCCAAAGCAATCTTGAGAATGAAAAACGGAGCTGGAGGAATCAGGCTCCCTGACTTTAGCGTATACTACAAAGCTACAGTAATGAAGACAGTATGGTACTGGCACAAAAATAGAAAGATATATCAATGGAACAGGTTAGAAAACACAGAGATAAACACATATGGTTACCTTATTTTTGATAAAGGAGGCAGGAATGTAGAGTGGAGAAAGGACAGCCTCTTCAATAATTTTTGTTGGGAAATCTGGACAGGTACATGTAAAAGTATGAGACTAGATCACTCCCTAACACCATACACAAAAATAAACTCAAAATGAATTAAAGACCTAAATGTAAGGCCAGAAACTATCAAAGTCTTAGAGGAAAACATAGGCAGAACATTCTATGACATAAATCACAGCAAGATCCTTTTTGACCCACCTCCTAGAGAAATGGAAATAAAAACAAAAATAAACAAATGGGACCTAATGAAACTTCAAAGATTTGCACAACAAACGAAACCATAAACAAGACTAAAAGATAACCCTCAGAATGAGAGAATATATTTGCCAATGAGGCAACTGACAAAGGATTAATCTCCAAAATTTACAAGCAGCTCATGCAGCTCAATAACAAAGAAACAAACAACCCATTCAAATACTGGGCACAAGACCTAAATAGACATCTCTCCAAAGAGGATATATAGACTGCCAACAAACACATGAAAGAATGCTCAAAGTCATTAATCATTAGAGAAATGCAAATCAAAAGTACAATGAGGGCCTTCCCTGGTGGCGCAGTGGTTGAGAGTCCGCCTGCCGATGCAGGGGACATGGGTTCGTTCCTTGGTCCGGGAAGACCCCACATGCCCCGGAGCAGCTGGGCCCATGAGCCATGGCCACTGAGCCTGTGCGTCTGGATCCTGTGCTCCACAACTGGAGAGGCCACAACAGTGGGAGGCCCGCATACCGCAAAAAAAAAGAAAAGAAAACTACAATGAGATATCATCTCACACTAGTCACAATGGCCAGCATCAAAAAATCTAGAAACAATAAATGCTGGAGAGGGTGTGAAGGAAAGGGAACACTCCTCCACTGCTGGTGGGAATGTGAATTGGTACAGCCACTATGGAGAAGAGTATGGAAGTTCCTTAAAAAACTACAAATAGAACTACCATATGACCCAGCAATCCCACTAATGGGCATATACCCTGAGAAAACCGTAATTCAAAAAGAGTCATGTACCAAAATATTCATTGTAGCTCTATTTACAATAGCCCAGAGATGGAAACAACCTAAGTGTTCATCATTGGATGAATGGATAAAGAAGATGTGGCACATGTATAGAATGGAATATTACTCAGCCATAAAAAGTAATGAAATTGAGTTATTTGTAATGAGGTGGATAGACCTAGAGTCTGTCATACAGAGTGAAGTAAGTCAGAAAGAGAAAGACAAATACCATATGCTAACACATATATGTTGAATTTAAGAAAAAAATGTTATGAAGAACCTAGGAGTAAGACAGGAATAAAGACAGAGACCTACTAGAGAATGGACTTGAGGTTATAGGGTGGGGGAAGGGCAAACTGTGACAATGTGAGAGAGAGGCATGGACATATATAAACTACCAAACGTAAGGTGGATAGCTAGTGGGAAGCAGCTGCATAGCACAGGGAGATCAGCTCTGTGCTTTGTGACCGCCTGGAGGGGTGGGATAAGGAGGGTGGGAGGGAGGGAGACGCAAGAGGGAAGACATATGGGAACATATGTATATGTATAAGTGATTCACTTTGTTATAAAGCAGAAACTAACACACCATTGTAAAGCAATTATACCCCAATAAAGATGTTTAAAAAAAAAAAGCAGAAACTACCACACCATTGTAAAGTAATTATACTCCAATAAAGATGTAGAAAAAAATAAGGAGAAATAGAAAATAAGAAAAGACCAATCAAAAGTAATGAAATTGAAACTGGGATTAAAAATCTTACAACAAACAAAAGTCCAGGACTGCATGACTTCACAGGAGAATGCTATCACATATTTAGAGAAGAGCTAAAACCCATCCTTCTCTAACTCTTCCAAAATATTGCAGATGTAGGAACACTCTGAAACTCATTCTATGTGGTCACCATCACCGTGATACCAAAAGCAGAGAAAGACACTACAACAAAAGAAAACTACAGACCAATATACTGTTGAATATAGATGCAAAATTCTCAACAAAACACTAGGAAACAGAATCCAACAACACATTAAAAGGGTCATATACTATGGTCAAGTGGCATTTATCCCAGCGATGCAAGAATTCTTCAATATACGCATTTCAATCGATGTGATACACCATATTAACAAACTGAAGAAGAAAAACCATTATGATCATCTCAATAGATGCAGAAAAAGCTTTGGACAAAATTCAACATGCACTGATGATAAAAACTCTACAACAAGGGGGCATTAGGTAACCTACTTCGACATAATAAAGGCCATATACAACAGATTCACAGCAAAATCATTCTCAATGGTGAAAAACTGAAAGCATTTCCTCTTAGATCAGGAACAAGACAATAATTTTCACTCTCACCACTGTTATTCAACATAGTTTTGGCAGTCGTAGCCACGGCAATCAGAGATGAAAAAGAAATAAAAGGAATACAAATTAGAAGAGAAGAATTAAACTGTCACTGTTTGCAGATGACATGATACTATACATGGAGAATCCTAAAGATGCCAACAGAAAACTACTAGAGCTAAGCAATGAATTTGGTAAAGTTGCAGGATATCAAATTTATACACAGAATTCTCTGGCATTCCTATACACTAATGATGTAAAATATGAAAGAGAAATTGGGGAAATACTCCCATTTACCATTGCAACGAAAAGAATAAAATATCTAGGAATAAACCTACCCAAGGAGACAAAAGACCTGTATGCAGAAAATTATAAGACGCTGATGAAAGAAATTAAAGATGACACAAATAGATGGAGAGATATACCATGTCCTTGGATTGGAGGAATCAACATTGTGAAAATGACTCTACTACCCAAAGCGATCTACAGATTCAATGCAATCCCTATCAAACTACCACTGGCATTTTTCACAGAACTAGAACAAAAAATAGCACAATTTTTATGGAAACACAAAAGACCCCGAATAGCCAAAGCAATCTTGAGAATGAAAAATGGAGCTGGAGGAATCAGGCTCCCTGACTTCAGACTATACTACAAATCTACAGTACTCAAGACAGTATGGTACTGGCACAAAAACAGAAAGATATATCAATGGAACAGGATAGAAAGTCCATAGATAAACCCACGCACATATGGACACCTTATCTTTGATAAAGGTGGCAGGAATGTAGAGTGGAGAAAGGACAGCCTCTTCAATAAGTGGTGCTGGGAAAACTGGACAGGTACATGTAAAAGTATGAGATTAGATCACTCCCTAACACCATACACAAAAATAAGCTCAAAATGAATTAAAGACCTAAATGTAAGGCCAGAAACTATCAAACTCTTAGAGGAAAACATAGGCAGAACACTCTATAACATAAATCACAGCAAGATCCTTTTTGACCCACCTCCTAGAGAAATGGATATAAAAACAAAAATAAACAATAGGAACCTAATGAAACTTCAAAGCTTTTGCACAGCAAAGGAAACCATAAACAAGACCAAAAAACAACCCTCAGAATGGGAGAAAATATTTGCAAATGAAGCAACTGACAAAGGATTAATTTCCAAAATTTACAAGCAGCTCATGGAGCTCAATAACAAAAAAACAAACAACCCAATCCAAAAATGGGCAGAAGACCTAAATAGACATTTCTCCAAAGAAGATATACAGACTGCCAACAAACACATGAAAGAATGCTCAACATCATTAATCATTAGAGAAATGCAAATCAAAACTACAATGAGATATCATCTCACACCAGTCAGAATGGCCATTATCAAAAAATCTAGAAACAATAAATGCTGGAGAGGGTGTGGAGAAAAGGGAACACTCTTGCCCTGCTGGTGGGAATGTGAATTCATTCAGCCACTATGGAGAACAGTATGGAGGTTCCTTAAAAAACTACAAATAGAACTACCATATGACCCAGCAGTCCCACTACTGGGCATATACCCTGAGAAAACCAAAATTCAAAAAGGGTCATATACCAAAATATTCATTGCAGCTCTATTTACAATAGCCCGGAGATGGAAACAACCTAAGTGCCCATCATCGGATGAATGGATAAAGAAGATGTGGCACATATATACAATGGAATATTACTCAGCCATAAAAAGAAATGAAATTGAGCTATTTGTAATGAGGTGGATAGACCTAGAGTCTGTCATACAGAGTGAAGTAAGTCAGAAAGAAAACGACAAATACCGTATGCTAACACATATATATGGAATTTAAGAAAAAAAATGTCATAAAGAACCTAGGAGTAAGACGGGAATAAAGACACAGACCTACTGGAGAATGGACTTGAGGATATGGGGAGGGGCATGGGTGAGCTGTGACAGGGCGAGAGAGAGGCACGGACATATATACACTAACAAACATAAAGTAGATACCTAGTGGGAAGCAGCCGCATGGCATAGGGATATCGGCTTGGTGCTTTGTGACTGCCTGGGGGGGTGGGATAGGGAGGGTGGGAGGGACGGAGACACAAGAGGGAAGAGATATGGGAACATATGTATATGTATAACTGATTCACTTTGTTATAAAGCAGAAACTAACACACCATTGTAAAGCAATTATACCCCAATAAAGATGTTAAAAAAAAACAACGTAGGAATAAACCTACCTAAGGAGACAAAAGAGCTGTATGCAGAAAACTATAAGACACTGACGAAAGGAATTAAAGATGATACAAACAGATGAAGAGATATACCATGTTCTTGGATCAGAAGAATCAACATTGTGAAAATGACTATACTACCCTAAGGAATCTCAAAATTCAATGCAATCCTATCAAAATAACAGTGGCAGTTTTTACAGAACTACAACAAGAAATCTTAAAATATGTATAGAGACACAGAAGACCCTGAATATCTAAAGCAGTCATGAGGGAAAAATACGGAGCTGGAGGAATCAGACTCCCTGACTTCCGACTATACCACAAAGCTACAGTAATCAAGACAATATGATATTGGCAGAAAAACAGAAATATAACTATAACACAAAGCTACAGTAATCAAGACAATATGATATTGGCAGAGAAACAGAAATAGATGAAAGGATCAGGATAGAAAGCCCAGAGATTAACCCAGCTACCTATGGTCAACTAATCTGTGACAAAGGAGGCAATGATTAACAATGGAGAAAAGACAGTCTCTTCAATAAGTGGTGCTGGGAAAACAGGACAGCAACATGTAAAAGAATGAAATTAATAACACTCCCTAACACCATACACAAAAATAAATTCAAACTGAAATGGAGACGTAAATGTAAGACTGGAGATTATAAAACTCTTAGAGCAAAACATAGGAAGAATACTCTTTGACAAAAATCACAGGAAGATTTTTTTGATCCACCTTCCAGAGTAATGGAAATAAAACCAAAACTAAACAAATGAGACCTAATGAAACTTCAAAGCATTTCCAAAGCAAAGGAAGCTACAAACAAGACGAAAAGACAACCCTCAGAATGGGAAGAAATATTTGCAAATGAATCAACTGACAAAGGATTAATCTACAAAATGTATAAAGAGCTCATGCAGCTCAATATTAAAAAAACAAACAATGCAATCCAAAACTGGGCAGAAGCCCTAAATAGACATTTGTCCATAGAAGACATACAGATGGCCAAGAAGCTCATGATAAGCTTCTCAACATCACTAATTATTAGAGAAATGCAAATCAAAACTACCATTAGGTATCACCTCACACCAGTTAGAATGGGCATCATCAGAAAATCTATAAACAACAAATGCTGGAGAGGGTGTGGAGAAAAGGGAACCCTCTTGCACTGCTGTGGGAATGTAAATTGATACAGTCAGTATGGAGAACAGTATGGAGGTTCCTTAAAAAACTAAAAGTAGAATTACCATATGACTCAGCAATCCCACTACTGAGCATATACCCAGAGAAAATCATAATTCAAAAAGACACATGCACCCTAATGTTCATTGCAGCACTATTTACAATAGCCAGGTCATGGAAGCAACCTAAATGCCCATTGACAGATGAATGGATAAAGAAGATGTGGTAGATATGTACAATGGAATATTACTCAGCCATATAAAGGAACAAAATTGGGTCACTTGCCGAGACATAGATGGATCGAGAGACTGACATACAGAGTGAAGTAAGTCAGAAAGAGGAAAACAAATATTGTATATTAATGCATATATGTGGGATCTAGAAAAATGTTACAGATGAAGCGGTTTGCAGGGCAGAAATAGAGACAGAGATGTAGAGAAAAAACGTATGGACACCAAAGGGGCAAAGTCGCGGGAGGGGGCATTTGGTGTGACACACTGGGAGATTGGGATTGACAAATATACACTAATATGTATAAAATGGATAACTAATAAGAACCTGCCGTATAAAAAAATAAATAAAATTCAAAATAGTGTAAAAAAAACAGGAAAATAAATAAGGAAACACAAGCTTTAAATGATACGTTAAAGAAGATGGACTTAATTGATATTTATAGGAGATTCCATCCAAAAAAGACAGAATACAGTTTCTTCTCAAGTGCTCATGGAACATTCTCCATGATTGATCATATCCTGGGTCACAAATCAAGCCTTGGTAAATTTATGAAAATTTATGAAATCGTATCAAGTACCTTTTCCTACTACACCACTATGAAACTAGATATCAATTACAGGAACAAATCTTTAAAAAAAACAAACACATGGAGGCTAAACAATACATTACTAAATAACCAAGGGATAACTGAAGAAATCAAGGAGGAAATAAAAAAATACTTAGAAACTAATTACAATGAAAACATGACAACCCAAAACCTATGGGATGCAGCAAAAGCAGTTCTAAGAGGGAAGATTATAGCAATAGAATCCTACCTCAGGAAACCAGAAACATCTTAAATACACAACCTAACCTTATACCTAAAGCAATTAGAGAAAGAACAAAAAAACCCCCAAAGTTGGCAGTAGGAAAGAAATCATGAAGATCAGATCAGAAATAAATGTAAACAAAATGAAGGAAACAATAGTGAAGATCTATGAAATAAAAGGTGGTTCATTGAGAAGATAAACAAAATTGAAAAACCATTAGCCAGGCTCATCAAGAAAAAAAGGGAGGGGCTTCCCTGGTGGTGCAGTGGTTGAGAATCTGCCTGCCAATGCAGGGAACACAGGTTCAAACCCTGGTCTGGGAAGATCCCACATGCCGCGGAGCAACTAAGCCCGTGCGCCACAACTACTGAGCCTGCGCGTCTGGAGCCTGTGCTCTGCAACAAGAGAGGCCGCGACAGTGAGAGGCCTGCGCACCGCGATGAAGAGTGGCCCCCGCTTGCCACAACTAGAGAAAGCCCTCACACAGAAACGAAGACCCAACACAGCCAAATAAATAAATTAATTAAATTTAAAAAAAAAAGAAAAAAGAAAAAAAGGGAGAAGGCTCATATCAATAGAATTCAAAATGAAAAATGAGAAGTAACACCTGATACTGAGGAAACACAAAGGATCTTTAGATATTACTACAAGCAACTATATACCAATAAATTGGACAACCTGGAAGAAATGGACAAATTCTTAGAAAAGCACAACCTTCCAAGACTGAATCAGGAAGAAATATAAAATATAAACAGAGCAATTGAAGCACTGAAATTGAGACTGTTTTTCAAAATCTTCCAACAAACAAAAGCTGAGTACCAGATGGCTTCACAGGTGAATTCTATCAAACATTTAGAGAAGAGCTACCAACCATCCTTCTCAAACTCTTCTAAAATATAGCAGACGGAAGAACACTCCCAAACTAATTCTACGAGGTCATATCACCCTGATTCCCAAATTAGACAAAGATGTCACAAAGAAAGAACACTACAGGCCAATATCACTGATGAACATAGATGCAAAAATCCTCAACAGAATACTAGCAAACAGAATCCAAAACACATGAAAAGGATCATGCACCATGATCAACTGGGGTTTATCCCAGTAATGCAAGGGTTCTTCAATATAAGCAAATCAATCAATGTGATAAACCGCATTAACAAACTGAAGGAGAAAAATCCATATGATCATCTCAATAGATGCAGAAAAAGTTTTTGACAAAATTCAACACCCATTTATGATAAGAACCCTTCAGAAAGTAGGTATAGAAGGAGCTTACTTCAACATAATAAAGGCTATATATGACAAACCCACAGCCAACATCATTCTCAATGGTGAAAAACTGAAACCATTTCCTCTAAGATCAGGAACATGACAAGGTTTTCTATTCTCACCACTATTATTCAACATAGTTCTGGAAGTTTTAGCCACAGCAATCAGAGATGAAAAGGAAATAAAAGGAATCCAAATCAGAAGAGAAGTAAAGCTGTCACTGCTGATGACACGATACTGCACATAGAGAATCCTAAAGATGTTACCAGGAAACTACTAGAGCTAATCAGTGAATTTGGTCAAGTAATTAATGCACAGAAATCTCTTCCATTCCTATACACTAATGATGAAATATCTGAAAGAGAAATTAAGGAAACACTCCCATTTACCACTGCAACAAAAAGAATAAAATACCTAGGATTAAACCTAGTTAGGGAGACAAAAGACCTGTACTCCAAAAACTGTAAGACACTGATGAAAGAAATTGAAGACATAAAAACATGGAAAGATATACCAGATTCTTGGGTTGGAAAAATCAATATTGTTAAAATGACCATACTATCCAAGGCAATCTGAAGATTCATTGCATTCCCTATGAAAGTACCAGTGGCATTTTCCATAGAACCTGAACCAAAAATCATAAAATTTTTATGGAAACACAAAAGACCCATAATAGCCAAATCAATCTCCAGAAGAAAGAACAGAGGTGGAGGAATCATGCTCCCTGACTTCATACTATACTACAAAGCTACACTAATCCAAATCATACGGTACTAGAACAAAACAGACATGTAGATCAATGCAACAGGATAGAAAGCCCAGAAATAAACCTACACACTCACAGTCAATTAATCAATGACAAAGGAGGCAGGAATACACAGTGGAGAAAAGACAGTCTCTTCAATAAGTAGTGCTAGGAAATCTGGACAGCTACATGTAAAAGAATGAAATTACAACATTCTCTAACACCATATACAAAAACAAACTCAAAATGGATTAAAGACCTAAATGTAAGATTGGATACTATAAAACTCCTAGAGGAAAACAAAAGCAGAATACTCTTTGACATAAATCACAGCAATATTTTTTTGGATCTGTTTCCTAAAGTAAAGGAAATAAAAGCAAAAATAAACAAATGGGACCTAATCACGTTTAAAAGCTTTTGAAGAGCCAAGGAAACCACTGACAAAATGAAAAGACAGCTTAGTGAATGGGAGAAAATATTTGAAAATGGTATGACCTATGAGGGATTAACAACCAACATATATAAACAGCTCATACAGTTGAACATCATAAAAAAAACCCAACTAAAAAATGGGCAGAAGAACTAAATAGACATTTATCCAAAGAGGAAATGCAGATGGCCAACAGGCACATGAAAACATGCTCAACATCACTAATCAGGGAAATGCAAATCAAAACCACAAGATAACACTTCACACCTATCAGAATGGCTATCATTGAAAAGAGCACAAATAAAAAATGTTGGTGAGCATGTGGAAAAAGGGACCATTTTATACTCTTGTTGGGAATGTAAATTGGTGCAGCTACTGCGGAAAACAGTATGGAGGTTTCTCAAAAAACTAAAAATAGTACTACCATATGACCCAACAATTCCACTCTTGGGTATATATCCAACAACAACAAAAAACAGTCATTTGAAAAGATACATGCAACCCCAATGTTCCTAGCAGCATTATAATTGCCAAGATATGGAAGCAACCTAAGTGTCCATCAACAGATGAATGGGTAAAATTGGGTATACACACACACACACACACACACACACACACACACACACACAATGGAATACGACTCAGCCATAAAAAAGAATGAAATTTTGTCATCTACAGCAACATGGATGGACTTGGAGGGCATTATGCTAAGTGAAATAAGTCAGACAGAGAAAGACAAATACTGTGTGATATCACTTATATGTGGAATCTAAAAAATACAACAAAGTAGTGAATATAACAAAAAAGGAGCAGACTCACAGATATAGAGAACAAGTGGTCACCAGTGGGGAGAAGGGGGAGGGGCAGTATAGGGGTGGAGGAGTGGGAGGTACGAACCATTGGGTATAACACAGGCTCAAAGATGTGTTGTACAACGTGGGGAATATAGCCAATATTTTGTAATAACTGTAAATGGAAAGTAATCTTTATAATTGTATGAAAAATTTTTTAAAAAGTTAAAAAAAATCCATGTACCCATGTCTTGGTTTCCAAATACTGTCTCCCACTAAATGGTACCAGAGATCCATAGAGAAATGGTCAATGAGTCAGGAAACACCAGACAAACATGAAAGTAAAAAAGTAAGGAAATATTGAACTCAAAGTATATATCAAAGAATGATGGGAATATGTCAAATAATCAGAGAATCCAGGTTGAATGGGCTGCCACTGGGACAATTTGAGCATTAAAATAAATTATGATAGCAATAGCGTATTCATGAAATAAAGTAAAAAAAATCTGTGTGCCAAACTAAGATAAATAAATAAATAGATGGAGGGGGAAAAAAGCTCTTCCTTGAAGTAGAATACAAACTAATGTAGTAAAAATGATGATGTTTGAAAATGACCATTTTGCAGTCTTCATAGTAATAACTGATGTGGTAAAGAATTATCAATAGATATTAAGGCCAGTGGATTTTAGTTTGATGAGGAATAGGATATCTACACAGTTTCAAAGTACCCCCAGCAAAATTATTAACTACAAAGAGGAAAACGGAACTTTATAGTGGATTAATCTAGCAAACATCATCTGAACAAAGTAATCAAGGTTAACATTTCTTCTAAGGGGTCAAATCAATATTATACGCCACTGATATGCTGCCCTAAGAACAATTTATTACTTCTCTGACATTCCTGCCAAAATGCATAATCTATACATAATAATGAGGAACTGGCATGCAAATTTAAACTTAGGAACAATCTACAAAATAACTGTTCTGTAGTCTTCTAAATTGTCAATGTCATGAGAGATAAAGAAAGGTTGAACTGTTCCAGGTTAATAATAAAAAAAAAAAACTGAAGAGACATGAGAACTAAATGCAATGCATCATCTTGGATTGAAATTTTGATCAGGAAAAGAAAATAGCTATAAAAGACATTATTGGGATAAATAGGTGAAATTGGAATATGGCCTAGATAATAATATTGGAACCCCAATTTCATATACTACAAAACTATAGTAATCAAAAGAGTATGGGGCTGACATAAAAACAGACATACAGACCTTGGAACAGAATCGGGAGCCCAGAATAAAATGCTGCATATACAGTCCACTAATATTTGACAAGGGATCTGAGAGTACTTAATGGAGAAAAGATAGTCTATTTCATAAATAATGCTGAGGAAACTGAATATTCACACAAAAAAGAATAAAACTGGAGCCCAATCTTATACCACTCGCAAAAATTAATTCAAGATAGATTAAAGACTTAAAGGTAAGGATCTGAAACCATGAAATTCCTAGAAGAAAACAGGGAAAAAGCTTCTTGATATTTGTCTTTGCAATGATTTTATGGATATGACACCCGAAGCATAAGCAACAAAAGCAAAAAATAAACGAATGGGACTATACCAAACTAAAAAGCTTCTGCACAGAAAAAGAAATGATTGACAAAATGAAAAAGCAAACTATGGAATGGGAGAAAATATTTTTAAAACATATATCTGATAAGAAATTAATATCCAGAATATATAAGGAACAGAAAAACAAGTAATCTAATTCAAAAAGGTGCAAAAGACCTAAATAGACATTTTCCCAAAGAAGACATATCTGGCTAACAGGCACATGAAAAGGTACTCAACATCACTAATCATCAGGGAAATACAAATCAAAAACACAATGAGATATCTCACACTTTTTAGAATGGCTATTAACAAAAGCAGGAGATAACAAATGCTGGTGATGATATAGAGAAAAGTGAACCCTTGCACATCCCTTGATGGGAATGTGAACTGAAATATCTACTATGGAAAGCAGTATGTTGGTTCCT
This sequence comes from Grampus griseus, assembly GCF_964374135.1. Classification (NCBI taxonomy): domain Eukaryota; kingdom Metazoa; phylum Chordata; class Mammalia; order Artiodactyla; family Delphinidae; genus Grampus; species Grampus griseus. Next base: position 48,873,589 of record NC_138999.1, on the reverse strand, counting down.
CAAAGAATTAAAAATAGAACTACCATATGATCCAGCAATTCCACTCCTTGGTATATCTGAAGGAAATGAAATCACGATCTCGAAATATCTGCAACCCCTATGTTTACTGCATCATTATTTACAATAGCCAAGATGTGGAAACAAACTAAGTGTCCACTGACAGATGAATGGACAAAGAAAAAAAAATACACAATGGAACATTATTCAGTTATAAAAAAAAAGGAAATCTTGTCATTTCTGACATAGTGGATAAACCTTGAGGGCATCAGGCAAAGTGAAATAAGTCAGACAGAAAAAGATAAATACTGTATGCTCTCACTTATGCATGGAATCTAAAAAAACTGAACTCATAGAAACAGAGAGTATATTGGTGGTTTCCAGGGGTGGTAGGGTAGGGGAAATGGGTGAAGGTGGTCAAAGGGTATAAACTTTCAGTGGTAACATGAATAAGTTCTAGGGATCTAATATAAAGCATGATGTATATTATACTGTAATTAATACTATAGTTATAGTATATATAGTTATATAACTATAGTTAGTAGAGTTAATACTATAGTATAATGACTACAGTTAACAATTCTGTATTGTATACTTAAAAGTTGCTAGGAGAGTAGATCTTAAAAGTTCTCACCACACACACACACACAAATAGTAACTATATGAGGTGATTGATGTGTTAACTAATCTTATCCTGTGTAATCATTTTGTAATATATACATGTAGCAAATCATCACACTGTACACTTTAAACTTACAATGTTATATGTCAAATATAACAGTATGGAGGTTCCTTAAAAAACTAAAAATAGAACTACCATACGAGCCAGCAATCCCACTACTGGGCATATACCCTGAGAAAACCATAATTCAAAAGGACACATGTACCACAATGTTCATTGCAGCGCTATTTAGAATAGCCATGATATGGAAACAAATGTCCAATGACAGATGAATGGATAAAGAAGATGTGGTACATATATACAATGGAATATTACTCAGCCATAAAAAGGAATGAAATTGGGTCATTTGTGGAGATGTGGATGGACCTAGAGTCTGTCATATAGAGTGAAGTAAGCCAGAAAGAAAAAAATAAATATCGTATATTAGCGCATATATGTGGAACTTAGAAAAATGGTACAGATTAACCTATTAGCAGGGCAGGAATAGAGATGTAGACATAGAGAAAGGACATGTGGATATGGTGGGGGAAGGGGAGGGTGGAACAAAGTGGGAGATTAGGTTTGACATAAATACACTACCATGTGTAAAATAGCCAGTGGGAACCTGCTGTATAGCACAGGGAACTCAGCTCAGTGCTCTGTGACAACCTAGATGGGGCGAGGGGTGGGAGGGAGGTTTAAGAGAGAGGGGATATTGGTATACATATAGCTGATTCTGATTCACTTCATTGTACAGCAGAAGCTAACACAACACTCTAAAGCAATTATACTCCAATAAAAAAATAAAGCTGGAAAAAATGAACTATAATAGAGCTTACACTGTCCATTTGAAATACATGTTCTCCCAAACTCATCCCTTTTTCAGTGAGTATGAGTGGATAATCTTGACAATAAAGGTTTATGGAACAAAAAATTGGAACAATGTCCAATTTCTATTTTGACACATGTACTGAGGCTATGTAAGAGAAAGGCATTATTCTGAGGAAATATACACTGAAGTATTTACAGGTAAAGGAGCATGATGTCTGCAAGTTACTCTCAAATAGTTCAAAGAGAGAGAAGGAGGGAGGGGGGAGGCTTAAGACAGGGAAGGGAAAGGGGAAGGGAGAGTGAGAGGGAGAAACAGAAATAGAGAATTATAAAGCAAACATGGTAAAATGGTAATTGGTGAACCTGGGTAAAGGGTGTATGGGAGTTTTTTGTAATATTCTCAGAACTTTTCTTTAAGTGTAGAATTAGATCAAAATAAAAGGTTTAAAATCACAAGTGTAAATATCATCAATAACTCCATCACTGAATAGCGTAATCAGTTTCCCTATGTATTTAATGAAAGAAAAAGTTTTATATTGCTGAAATCTATTGGGATGAGGAGCCAGTGTATAATTTTGTTTTTGTTACCAGAAGAATAATAAAGATGAAGTTTAACTGTAACTGGATTAATAATTTCACAATATGATTTCTAAAAAAGAGATCATATGTATGTAAATTGAAACAAAACCAAATAACTCATGAGTCAAAAAAGAAATCATAAGAGCAATTAGATACTAATAATTGAATAATAATAAAAATACTACACATAAAAACCTGTGAAATTCTTCTAAAGTGGTATGTAGTGGAAAACTTCGTTATAAATTCTTATTTTAGGAAAGAAGATTTAAAATTACTGAGCTAATGGTCCAAATAAATAAATTAGAAAAAGAGCAAACAAAAAGAAAGTAAAGAGAAAAATAAAGATAAAAGGAAAAATTATAAAAATAGGGGACAAAATATTCAATGGTGAGGCCTGATGAAACCAAAAGCAGGAAATACATTAGAAAACTGAATATTATAATTTATCACACAGTCACAGTGTCATATTAATGGAGGAAAATACCCCACATGATCATGGCAGTAGATACAAAGTATTTGGAGAAAAAACTCCATACTCATTCAGAATAAAAGCTCTCAGCAAACTAAGAATACAAAGGAATTTCTTTAACCCGAAAAAGAAAATCTACTAAAAATGGTGAAATACGTATAGTTTCCTTGTAAATTCAGGAGCAAGACAAGGAAATCCTCTGTCACTGCCACTATTTCTCATTGTACCGAAGATCCTAGCTAGCCCGGTAAGACAAATTAAAAAATAAATATTGGAAAGGAACAAACTGCCATTATTCACAATATAATAAATTAACAGATAATCCAGAGAACCTACAAATTATTAGAACAGATATAAATCAGAAAGGTTACAGTGTATAAAATCAGTATGTAAAAATATCAATCGTGTTCTCATTTACGGGCAATAATCTGAAAATGTGGTTTAAAATATACATTTCACAGTAACAGCAGGAACTATAAGGTAATTAGGAATGAATATAGCAAAACAGCTTATAGATAACATTATTATTATATGGTATATATGCTTTCATATAATGTAGAAAATGGTTTCAATTTATCATTTGGTGCTAGCTTTTTGTTTGGCTAGTTATATTTAATGTGTCATAATCAACTCTTATTCCTCCTCCTTCCTTAAAAAGTTTTTGGTAAAGAGATTACCTTAAAAATCACAACTTCCTGAAGCAGGACATCAGAAAAGCAGGGTAGCGTTGTCAATAATCTTCATTGTCTTCACTGAATAATTATTTTATGGATGCACCAAGGAAATGGAGTCATACTGCAATCCCTCAAAGACTGAAAAATAATAAAATAACATTAAATCATTTCTTCTGTTACTGTTCATCTCTTTCCCCTGGGCTCCTCAAGTCCTTATGCTTTACCATACCCCCATTGCAGTTATATATTCATGAAAAACAGTTACATAGACAGTAGTAGAAGGGATCTATTGCATAGTAATTATGAGCAGAGACTTTAGGAAGCTTTGTAGAACAGTGTCTGGCACATAAAGATGTTCAGTAAATATTTGCTATTATTATAATTTTCAATGATTTGAGTCACTGGAGGAAATTATGTAGCTCTTGCACTTTTTGCCCTGTACAACCTTCTTTGTTTTCTGTTTGAGCATTGCTATCCCTATGGTGCCTCCCAGCCCCAACTCTACCCCTTTGAACAAAGAGGTAAAGTTGAGGGAAATCAGGCAGTAAGGAATGACTGGGTGATGCCTCCAAGCACAATAGAGCTCATTCTTTTTCTATGCACTACCACCAAGCCCCAAGTCCAGAACTCCCTTAGTTGCCACTGTTATCCCATCATTCATTGACCTATTTATTCAAATATCTGTTTCACTCCTATGTGCTTTGGTTATCCATCCCCTACAGCTCCCAACATAATGCCTAGTCCATTGCAAGGGCTTCTTAAAGGTTTGTTGCATGAATGAAGAAAGGATGCCCTGTCTCCTTTGGATTACAAGAATCTGTGAGGTTTCGGTCAGCGTTTGTTTTTTGTATTCTATAAGCTCATCTAAATAGAAGATCATTTTTCTGATAGTAAAAACTGGACTGCTAAAATACAATACTTCCTTGAAAATCTTCAGTGGCTTCCACTGCTTATGGATTAAACTGCATACTCCTTAGCATAACATTTAAAGCCCTGCAGCACTCTATCTCACCTAGTTCTTCTCATACATTCAGAGTTATAGCCAAGTTTTCCTAGAACAAGCCTGCCTTGGGAAAGGTAAGCCAGAAAAACATTCTCTCCCCCTCCACATGGCAGATGTCACTCACCCTTTAAGGTCCACCCAGAGTTACCCCTTTCTCTTTGATGGCTCAAGATTACTACCAGGCAGAATGATTTGGTCCATCTCGTCCCCCCCACCCCCGTGCTTCCTAAATACCTTGAACAAGCAAACATTATGGCACTTGGGTTTGAGTTACCATATTGTAACTTTTTGTTTTTTACTAATTGAATTCTCCTGCCATACACAGAGAAGCACACACCTCTGAAGGCTCACCTTACAATACTGCTACCACAGTGCTAGCCATAGGAATTAGGCCTTCAATATAATGTTGTTATTGATCTTGAACCAATCATTTTTTGAATGGAAAAGTTTCAAATATACACAAAAGTAGCAAGAACAGTTTAATGAATCCCCATGTATACGTCACTCAGCTTTAACAATTATTAACTCATGAACATTTTGTTTGTACCCCTCACCTTGGCCCTACTGAATTACTTTCAAGCATATCAAAAGATTAAGTCTACTTCTTAAAAATATAACCACGATTGTCATAGCTAATATATTAAAATAATTACTTAATGTTATTAAATATCCATAAATTCACCCCCACATATTTTGTGAAAGAGCTATTTAATGCCTGCATGTTCTTTCTTCAACTTTGAAATCCTGGAGAGAATAGGGAAAGGGAGAAGGAGATCTGGGAAAATATATAATTAAGTTTCAGAGAGCCTGGATATCCCAAATGAGAAAGAATCTGACCTGGTTTGGGGTGAGAGAAGTATATTGTACTATTTCTCCGGAGAAGGTGGGTGCGACTTCAGGCCCGGTGATGCTGGAGGAGGTGTGGAAGGGAGAGGGGTACTACCTCCGTTGGGGGTTCCTTCTGGATAATCCCAACGTGGAGCTAGGAGGCAGCGCTTTTTTGGAGGCTTGATTTCCCGCGTGTTTCCAGGCTGGAGCGTGGATCTCCCGGAGGTACAAGGTTGGTCCCCCATAAGGATTATAGGACCCGGGTGTCAGCTCTCTCCGGTGGGCCCTGGCGAAGCCAAGAGACCGGAGATGGCGGCGGGTCCCCTCCAGGCACAGAGCTTCCTCCGGGTTTCGCTTTTTCCGTATTTCCTGTATCCTGAGACGTATATCCCCTCTCCGCCTCGCTCCCTACCCCACCACATTTTAACGTTTCTACAAGGATGGGTCTTTAAAAAAACGATGCTCATATTTAATATAATGTTTTCCCCATCCCGCCCCCCAGTGTAACTAAATCTGTGAACAGTCTTATACTGTCTATGAAATTCTAAGTTACAAGAAATTTAGGTTTACTCATAAGTGGTAAACTCTGCGTAGATTGTTGAAAGGCGCTTGGTGTGGGGGCGGGGCGGCGGGGGGGGGAGGAGAACAAAGAGGTGATTGAAGAGCTAAGAGCTTTACGATCTAGTTGCAGAAGCACAACACAGAGCCATGAAACAATCTACGACCATTTAGAAAGCAATATACAAACGTCTTAGTTGACTAAAGTGCAGAATAGCACACCAGCCACCAGCACTGACCGTGGAAATTGAATGTAGAAAACAAATTCATCGTATGTCATAGAATCTAAGATTACTTTCTTCTTCATATTTTAACAAATTAGAAATCTGTGAAGGCTTACCTTTTAAAAAATATTTCAACATCTAGGAAATCTCTGACAATTGATGGTATATCATACTTTCGTTGTCAATTTTTTATCTTTTCTAGAGTTAAGGAAAATAATGATTCATCCTCCTATGGCTGGTGTATTATATTCTGGGATATACGGTAAGCAACCGGAAGAGGGTGCACTGTGGCTTAGAATAAAAGGCTATTGGAACGTCTTAGACCTTCCTCATTCACATCCATCTCCCTTTGGCTATGGACACACTTTTCCAGCACTATCCCCAGTGTTTTTTAATGTAGAGAGTTCAATCCTTAATGTCAAAATAGAACTGACTTTTAAAATACTCTGCTATTTACAAGCTCTGTGATAGTTAAGTAGTTGATTAAGCACTTGAGGCTTTCGTTTCCAGGAGATAATAATTTCTTCCTTGTAAAACTATTGCCATAATCAGGGATAATGCATTTAAGACACTTACTATGATTACCTCTCATCTCCACCACCACTACCTTCTTTCAAATACTAGTGCTGCCCTTTACACAAACTAGATACTCAGTAAGTGTTTGGGAAATAAATGACCCTGTGGTTTTCTACCAGATGCTACTTATAAAGACAAGAAACGTAGCAGTAAGTTAATGAAAAGATGTGAAGGGAAATACAAAGAAAAAATGCTCTAGAGCTAGAAGAACAGTTGGGACTAGGCATAAAGATGTGGGAGTTAGCAACATAGAATTGTAGTTGAAGTCATGAGTGATGTTCCCAAGAGAAAATGTAGAGGAAAAGAGAAGTGGGCTGCTAAAGGCAGACTATTGAGCAATTAGAGTCAGAAGAGGAGAAGCCTGCTGCAAAGGCTGAGAAAGAGTGGCCAGATTCAGAAGAGAGGGTGCCAACCCAAGGTTTCTCACTCTTGGCACTATTGACATTTGGGGACAGATCACTCTTTCTGGTGGGAGCCTGTCCTGTGCACTGTAGGATGTTTAACAGTATCCCAACCCAGGCCAATAGCATGCCCCCACATCCCGCAACTGCCTCCAGGTGTGGTAACCAGAAATGTCTCCAGGTACTCCCAAATGTCCCCTGGGGGGGAAATCATACCTTTTGAGAACAGTTGATCTAGCCCTAATCCTCCAAACTTGCTCCTTTCCTACTCTTCATTTCAGTGAATGTCACACTTCTACCCAGTTGTACAAGTCAAACCTTGGAGTTTTGTGTGTGTGTGTGTGTGTGTGTGTGTGTGTGTGTATATATATATATATATATATCAGACTATTTATTATTTCCCAAAGTAAATGTAGTAATATTTTCACAATCTTTTTACAGGGGTCTCTAAATCTTGCAAGACAAAAGACTTTAAGAGTAAAATTGGAAATTAAGTTGTTTTATAGCTATAGATATAGTTTTAGTAAATTAAGAGAAATATGTGCGTATTTTAGTAAAATGACTGGAATTAAAAATTGTATCAAATCAAGGTGGGTTTGATTTATGGGAAACATTTGACTTGAGTTGAAAACATTCCCAACTTAGAGCTGCTGACATCAACCCGAACCATTTATACTTTAAATGCATTTATTTATTTTTATTTTAAACTGCATTAAGATGCATATAACATAAAATTGACCATATTAACCTTTTTTAAGTGTACAGTTCAGTCATGCTAAGTATATTCACAGAGTTGTACAACCAAAGTCCAGAACTTTTTATACCCATTAAACAACTTCACATTTTCCCCTCTCCCCAGCCCTGTCAATCACCATTATACTCACAACTGGATTTTTGTGTTTTTTTGTTATACTAGAATGGAAAACTAAAGCCTTTTACTTCTAGGTTTCAAAATGATTTTTCCCCATCATTTTTTCCAAGTTCAGCCTTTTTTTTTTCAACATTGATGAACTAGCTGCATGTGAAACATGGAACAAGAAGAGGGCATTGCCAAGGTGAAGGACTATAGATCTGAAATTCTTTCATAATTTCAAGTGCTCAAAGGATGACAACAGAGAACAAAACTGAACCCTCTGGGCGATAGTAATCTGTTTTCATTTAGGGTTTTTAAATTGAGGAGTTCGTTGATTCATTGTGTTTTTTCTGGAAATTAGCTTTCATCTTAAGGCCAAGAATTTTTCTCTTCTTTGAACAAATATAAAGGACTTCTCTGTTAATTTTTTTAAGGTAAAAATCTAAGGATAAGAACCATGGAGTCCCTGTAACATTCTCATAAAATGAAAAATAAGAATGATTTGGAGGAAGACTACATGTATTTTTGTGTGTGTGTTTTACTTCAGGTTTTTTTTTTTTTTTTTTTTGGCACGCGGGCCTCTCACTTGCTGCGGTCCCTCCCCCTGCGGAACACAGGCTCCGGACGCGCAGGCTCAGAGACCACGGCTCACGGGCCCAGCTGCTCTGCGGAATGCGGGATCCTCCCGGACCGGGGCACGAACCTGCATCCCCTGCATCGGCAGGCAGACTCTTAACCACTGCGCCACCAGGGAAGCTCTTACTTCAGGTTTTCAATGTAATATTTCACTTAGAATTTTTTAGAATTCTATGAAACACAAAGAAGAAAGTAAGAAGATCTATTATCTCTCTATCTAGATAGCCTCTATAAACATTCAAAAGATTAAATAAGTAAAAGAGATAAAATAGTGTAAGATTAGAAAAAATTAATACTGCAGAAAGAGCCAATGAAAAGTAAAAATATCCAAAGTTGGCCAGTATAGTCATGATTCAATAATTAATAGCGTGGAGAAGAGCAGAATATAAATTTGTATATGTTTACACAAACACACACATACACACAGATATGTGTGTGAGAGTTGCATCTACCTGCATATGTGTTGCTTTTCATTTCACAAAGTGATCATACATTCACCATTTTGGTAGGGTGTTTTTTTAAAGTTAACCATGTAGCTTGGTGATTTTTCCATGTAACATGTTCTTTATTCTCATTTTTAAAGGTCCTTTTAATGGCTGCACACAAACCCATTGTATGGACTTACCATAATTTTTAATTTAAATAATTATCTATTCATGGATGTTTGTGTATACTTTCATTGTTTCCAGCTTTTAAAATTGAAAATTAATCCATAACCATAAATTCACCTTTTTATAGTATACAATTCAGCGTTTTAAAGTATACACAGGGGCTTCCCTGGTGGCGCAGTGGTTGGGAGTCCGCCTGCCGATGCAGGGGACACGGGTTCGTGCCCCGGTCCGGGAAGATCCCACATGCCGCGGAGCGGCTGGGCCCGTGAGCCATGGCCGCTGAGCCTGCGCGTACGGAGCCTGCAATGCGAGAGGCCACAGCAGTGAGAGGTCTGCGTACCGCAAAAAAACAAAAAACAAAAAAAAAAAAACCAAAATAAAGTATACACAAAATTGTGCATCCATTACCACTATCTAATTCCAGAATATCTTTATCACTTCAAAAAGAAAACATGTACCAATTAGCAGTCACTCCCAATCCTCCATCCCACAGCCACTGGAAACCACTAATCTATTTTCTGTCTCTATGGATTTGACTATTCTGGATATTTCATATAAATGGAATCATAGAAATAACAACATGGCAGAGTAGAAGGACGTGCACTTACTCCCTCTTATGAGGACACCGGAATCACAACTAACTGCTGAACAGTCATCAACAGGAAGACACTGGAACTCACCAAAAAAGATACCCCACATCCAAAGACAAAGGAGGAGCCACAATGAGATGGGAGGAGGGGCGCAATCACAATAAAATCAACTCCCATAACTACTGGGTGGGTGACTCACAAAGAACACATATAGCACAGAAGTCCACCCACTGGAATGAAAGTTCTGAGCCCCACATCAGGCTTCCCAACCTGGGGGTCCGGCAATGGGAGGAGGAATTCCTAGAGAATCAGACTTTGAAAGCTAGTGGGATTTGATTGCACAACTTTGACAGGACTGGGGGAAATAGGGACTCCACTATTGGAGGGCACACACAAAGTAGTGTGTTCATCGGGACCAGGGGAAGGAAAAGTGACCCCATAGAGACTGAACCAGACCTACCTGCTAGTGTTGGAGGGTCTCCTGCAGAGGCTGAGGGTAGCTGTGGCTCAACGTGAGGACAAGAACACTGGCAGCAGAAGTTCTGGGAAGTACTCCTTGGCGTGAGCCCTCCCAGAGTCGGCCATTAGCCCCACCGAGGAGTCTGGGTAGGTTCCAGTGTTGGGTTGACTCAGGCTAAACAACCAACAGGGAGAGAACCAAGTCCCACCCATTAGCAGACTAGCGGATTAAAGTTTTACTGAGCTCTGCCCACCAGAGCAACACCCAGCTCTACCCACCACCAGTCCCTCCCATCAGGAACCTTGCACAAGCCTCTTAGATAGCCTCATACACCAGAGAGCAGACAGCAGAAGCAAGAAGAACTAGAATCCTGCAGCCTGTGCAACAAAAACCACATTCACAGAAAGATAGACAAGATGAAAAGGCAGAGAGCTATGTACCAGATGAAGGAACAAGATAAAACCCCAGGAAAACAACTAAATGAAGTGGAGATAGGCAACCTTCCAGAAAAAGAATTCAGAATAATGATAGTGAAGATGATCCAGGACCTCAGAACAAGAATGGAGGCAAAGATCGAGAAGATGCAAAAAGTTTTAACAAAGACCTAGAAGAATTAAAGAACAAACACCTAGAAGAATTAAAGAACAAATGAACAGGGATCAATAATACAATAACTGAAGTGAAAAATAAACTAGAAGGAATCAATAGCAGAATAACTGAGGCAGAAGAACGGATAAATGACCTGGAAGACAGATGGTGGAATTCACTGCCACAGAATAGAATAAAGAATGAAAAGAAATGAAGACAGCCTTCAGACTTCTGGGACAACATTAAAGTCTTCATTCATTAAAGACTTCATTCAGCCTTCACAGACTTCTGGGACAACATTAAAAGGAACAACATTCGCATTATAGGGGTCCCAGAAGGAGAAGAGAGAGAGAAAGGACCCGAGAAAATATTTGAAGAGATTATAGTGAAAGATTCCCTAACATGGGAAAGGAAATAGTTAATCAAGTCCAGGAAGCACAGAGTGTCCCAGGCAGGATAAACTCAAGGAGAAAGATGCCGAGACACATAGTAATCAAATTGACAAAAATTAAAGACAAAGAAAAATTACTGATAGCAACAAGGGGAAAACTACAAAAAACATACAAAGGAACTCCCATAAGGGTAACAGCTGATTTCTCAGCAGAAACTCTACAAGCCAGAAGGGAGTGACATGACATATTTAAAGTGATGAAAGGGAAGAACCTACAACCAAGATTACTCTTCCCAGCAAGGATCTCATTCAGATTTGATGGAGAAATCAAAAGCTTTACAGACAAGCAAAAGCTAAGAGAATTCAGCACCAACAAACCAGCTCTAAAAGAAATGCTAAAGGAACTTATCTAAGTTGGAAACACAAGAGATGAACAGAACCTACAAAAAAACCCCACCCATAACAATTACAAAAATGGTAATAGGAACATACATATGGATAATTACCTTAAACATGAATGGAATAAATGCTCCAACCACAAGACACAGGCTCGCTGAATGGATACAAAAACAAGACCCATATATATGCTGTCTAAAAGAGACCCAGTTCAGACCTAGGGACACATAGAGACTGAAAATGAGAGGACGTGAAAAGATATTCCATGGAAATCAAAAGAAAGCTGGAATAGCAATACTTATATCAGATAAAATGAGTTTAAAATAAAGACTGTTAAAAGACACAAGGAAGGATACTACATAATGATCAAGGGATCAATCCAAGAAGAAAATATAAAAATTATAAATATATATGCACCCAACATAGGAACACCTCAATACATAAGGAAACTGCTAACAGCTATAAAAGAGGAAATTGACAGTAACACAATAATAGTGGGAGACATTTAACACCTCACTTACACCAATGGACAGATCATCCAAAAGGAAGTTAATAAGGAAAACAGGCTTTAAATGACACAGTAGATCAGATAGGTTTAATTGCTACTTATAGAAAATTCCATCCAAAAGAGCAGATTACACTTGCTTCTCAAGTGCACACAGAATGTTTTCTAGGATAGATCACATCTTGGGTCACAAATCAAGCCTCAGTAAATTGAAATCATATCAAGATTCTTTTCTGACCACAATGTTATGAGATTAGAAATCAATTACAGGGAAAAAACAGAAAAAACACAAACACATGGTGCCTAAATAATATGTTACTAAATAACCAAGAGATCACTAAAGAAATCAGAGGAAATCAAGAAAAATACCTACAGACAAATTACAATGAAAACACGACAATCCTAAACCTAAGGGATGCAGCAAAAGCAGTTTGGTATAAAGAGGCAAGTTTATAGCAATACAAGCCTACATCAAGAAACAAGAAATATAAATAAAATTTCTAACATTTCACCTTAAGGAATTAGAGAAAGAAGAACAAACAAAACCCAAAGTTAGTAGAAGGAAAGAAATCATAAATATCAAGCAGAAATAAATGAAATAGAAAAAAAGAAAACAGTAGCAAAGATCAATAAAACTAAAAGCTGGTTCTTCGAGAAGATAGACAAAATTAATAAACCATTAGGCAGACACATCAAGAAAAAGAAGGAGAAGACTCAAATCAATAAAATTAGAAAGGAAAAAGGAGAAGTTACAACAGACACTGCAGAAATACAAAACATCGTAAGGGACTACTACAAGAAACTCTATGCCAAAAAAAATGGACAACATGGAAGAAATGGAAAAATTCTTAGAAAAGCACAACCTTCCGAGACTGAACCGGGAAGAAATATAAAATATGAACCGACAAATCCCAAGTAATGAAATTGAAACTGTGATTAAAAATCTTCCAGGGCTTCCCTGGTGGAACAGTGGATGAGAGTGCGCCTGCCAATGCAGGGGACATGGGTTTGTGCCCCAGTCGGGGAGGATTCCACATGCCACGGTGCAGCTGGGCCCGTGAGCCATGGCTGATGAGCCTGAGCATCCGGAGCCTGTGCTCCACAACGAGGGAGGCCACAACACTGAGAGGCCAGCGTACCACAAAAAAAAAAAAACTTCCAACAAACAAAAGTCCAGGACAAGATGGCTTCACATGTGAAGCCTGTCAAATATTTAGAGAAGAGTTAACACCCATCGTTCTCAAACTCTTCCAAAAAATTTCAGAGGAAGGAACACTCCCAAACTCATTCTATGAAGCCAACATCACCCTGATACCAAAATCAGACAAAGATACTACAAAAAAAAAAATTACAGGCCAATATCACTGATGAATATAGATGCAAAAATGCTCAACAAAATACTAGAAAACAGGATACAACAACACATTAAAAGGATTATACACCATGATCAAGGGGGACTTATCCCATGGATGCAAGGATTCTTAAATATATGCAAATCAATCAACATGATACACCATATTAACAAATTGAAGGAGAAAAACCATATGATCATCTCAATAAATGCAGAGAAAGCTTCCGACGAAATTCAACACCCATTTATGATAAAAACCCTACAGAAAGTAGGCATAGAGGGAACTTTCCACAACATAATAAAGGCAATATATGAAAAAACCACAGCCAACATCATCCTCAATGGTGAAAAACTGAAAGCATTTCCACTAAGATCAGGAAGAAGTTGCCAACTCTCACCACTATTATTCAACATAGTTTTGGAAGTTTTAGCCACAGCAATCAAAGAAGAAAAAGAAATAAAAGGAATCCAAATGGGAAAAGGAGAAGTAAAGATGTCACTGTTTGCAGATAACATGATACTATACATAGAGAATCCCAAAGATGCTACCAGAAAATTACTAGAGCTAATCAAGGAATTTGGTAAAGTAGCAAGATACAAAATTAAGGCACAGAAATCTCTGGCACTCCTATACACTAATGATAACAAATCTGAAAGTGAAATTAAGAAAACACTCCCATTTACCACTGCAACAAAAAGAATAAAATATCTAGGAATAAACCTACCTAAGGAGAAAAAACCTGTATGCAGAAAACTGTAAGACACTGATGAAAGAAATTTTAGATGATACAAACAGATGGAGAGATATACCATGTTCTTGGACTGGAAGAATCAACACTGTGAAATGACTATACTACCCAAAGTAATCTACAGATTCAATGCAATCCCTATAAAACTACCAATGGTATTTTTCACAGAACTAGAACAAAAATTTCACAATTTGTATGTAAACATAAAAGATACTGAAGAGCCATAGCAATCTTGAGAATGAAAAAACGCAGCTGGAGGAATCAGACTCCCTGACTTCAGACAATACTACAAAGCTATGGTAATCCAGGAAATATGGTACTGGAACAAAAACAGAAAATAAGATCAATGGAACTGGATAGAAAGCCCAGAGATAAACCCACGCACATATGGTCACCTTACCTTTAATAAAGGAAGCAGGAATGTACAGTGGAGAAAGGACAGCCTCCTCAATAAGTGGTGCTGGGAAAACTGGACAGGTACATGTAAAAGTATGAGATTAGATCACTCCCTAACACCATACACAAAAATAAGTTCAAAGTGAATTAAAGACCTAAATGTAAGGCCAGAAACTATCAAACTCTTAGAGGAAAACATAGGCAGAACACTCTATGACATAAATCACAGCAAGATCCTTTTTGACCCACTTCCTAGAGAAATGGAAAGAAAAACAAATGGGACTTAATGAAATTAAAAGCTTTTGCACAGGAATGGAAACCATAAATGAGAAGAAAAGACAACCCATAGAATCGGAGAAAATATTTGCAAATGAAGCAAGTGACAAAGGATCAATCTCCAAAATTTGCAAGCAGCTTATGTAGCTCAATATCAAAAAAACAAACAACCCAATCCAAAAATTTGCAGAAAACCTAAATAGACATTTCTTCAAAGAAGATGCACTTATTGCCTTCAGTCACATGAAAGAATGCTCAACATGACTAATCATTTGAGAAATTCAAATCAAAACTACAGTGAGGTATCACCTCACAGCAGATAGAATGGCCATCATTGAAAATCTACAAATAATAAATGCTGGAGACGGTGTGCAGAAAAGGGAACCCTCTTTATTCTTTTTTTTTCTACATCTTATTGGAGAATAATTCCTTTACATTGGTGTGTTAGTTTCTGCTTTATAACAAAATGAATCAGTTATACATACACACATGTTCCCATATCTCTTCCCTCTTGCATCTCCCTCCCTCTGAGCATCCCCATCCCACCCCTCCAGGTGGTCACAAAGCACCGAGGTGATCTCCCTGTGCTATGCGGCTGCTTCCCACTAGATATCTATTTTACGTTTGGTCGTGTATATATGTCCATGCCACTCTCTCACTTTGTCACAGATTACCCTTCCCCCTCCCCATATCCTCAAGTCCATTCTCTAGTAGGTCTGTGTCTCTATTTCTCTCTTACTCCTAGCTTCTTCATGACATTTTTTTCCTTAGATTCCATACATATGTGTTAGCATACGGTATTTGTCTTTCTCTTTCTGACTTACTTCACTCTGTATGACAGACTCTAGGTCCATCCACCTCACTACAAATAAGACAATTTTGTTTCCTTTTATGGCTGAGTAATATTCCATTGTATATATGTGCCACATCTTCTTTATCCATTCATCTGATGATGGAGACTTAGGTTGTTTCCATCTCCTGGCTATTGTAAATAGAGCTGCAGTGAATATTTTGGTACATGACTCTTTTTGAATTACGGTTTTCTCAGGGTATATGCCCAGTAGTGGGATTGCTGGGTCATATGGTAGTTCTATTTGTAGTTTTTTTAAGGAACCTCCATACTGTTCTCCATAGTGGCTGTACCAATCCACATTCCCACCAGCAGTGCAAGGGTGTTCCCTTTTCTTTTCTTTTTTTTTTATAACATCTTTATTGGAGTATAATTGCTTTACAATGGTGTGTTACTTTCTGCTTTATAAAAAAGTGAATCAGTTATACATATACATATGTTCCCATATCTCTTCCCTCTTGCATCTCCCTCCCTCCCACCCTCCCTATCCCACCCCTCCAAGCAGTCACAAAGCACAGAGCTGATATCCCTGTGCTATGCGGCTGATTCCCACTAGCTATCTACCTTACGTTTGATAGTGTATATATGTCCATGTCTCACTCTCGCTTTGTCACAGCTCACGCTTCCCCCTCCCCATATCCTCAAGTCCGTTCTCCAGTAAGTCTGTGTCTTTATTCCTGTCTTACCCCTAGGTTCTTCATGACATTTTTTCCCCTTAAATTCCATATATATGTGTTGGCATACGGTATTTGTCTTTCTCTTTCTGACTTACTTCACTCTGTATGACAGACTCTAGGTCTATCCACCTCATTACAAATAGCTCAATTCCGTTTCTTTTTATTGCTGAGTAATATTCCATTGTATATATGTGCCACATCTTCTTTATCCATTCATCCAATGATGGGCACTTAGGTTGTTTCCATTTCCGGGCTATTGTAAATAGAGCTACAATGAACATTTTGGTACATGACTCTTTTTGAATTTTGGTTTTCTCAAGGTATATGCCCATTAGTGGGATTGCTGGGTCATATGGTAGTTCTATTTGTAGTTTTTTAAGGAACCTCCATACTGTTCTCTATAGTGGCTGAACCAATTCACATTCCCACCAGCAGTGCAAGAGTGTTCCCTTTTCTCCACACTCTCTCCAGCAATTATTGTTTTGGTTTTTTTTTTTTGTGTGTGTGTGTGTGTGGAACATAGGCCTCGTATTGCTGTGGCCTCTCCCGTTGCAGAGCACAGGCTCTGGACGTGCAGGCTCAGCAGCCATGGCTCACGGGCCAAGTCTCTCCATGGCAAGTGGGATCTTCCCGGACTGGGGCACGAACCCGTGTCCCCTGCATCGGCAGGCGGACTCTCAATCACTGCGCCACCAGGGAAACCCTGTTTCTAGAATTTTTGATGATGGCCATTCTGACTGGTGTGAGAAGATATATCATTGTAGTTTTGATTTGCATTTCTTTAATGATTAATGATGTTCAGCATTCTTCCATGTGTTTGTTGGAACTCTGTATATCTTCTTTGGAGAAATGTCTATTTAGGTCTTCTGCCCATTTTTGGATTGGGTTGTTTGTTTTTTTGTTATTGAGCTGCATGAGCTGCTTGTAAATTTTGGAGATTAATCCTTTGTCAGTTGCTTCATTTGCAAATATTTTCTCCCATTCTGAGGGTTATCTTTTGGTCTTGTTTATGCTTTCCTTTGCTGTGCAAAAGCACTGAAGTTTCATTAGGTCCCTATTGTTTATTTTTGTTTTTATTTCTATTTCTCTTGGGGATGGGTCCAAAAGGATCTTGCTGTGACTTATGTCATAGAGTGTTCTGCCTATGTTTTCCCCTAAGAGTTTGATAGTTTCTGGCCTTACATTTAGGTCTTTAATCCATTTTGAGCTTATTTTTGTGTATGGTTTTAGGGAGTGATCTAATTTCATCCTTTTACATGTACCTGTCCAGTTTTCCCAGCACCATTTATTGAAGAGGCTGTCTTTCTCCACTGTACATTCCTGCCTCCTTTATCAAAGATAAGGTGACCATATGTGCGTGAGTTTATCTCTGGTCTTTCCATCCTGTTCCATTGATCTATCTTTCTGTTTTTGTGCCAGTACCATACTGTCTTGATCACTGTAGCTTTGTAGTATAGTCTGAAGTCCAGGAGCCTGATTCCTCCAGCTCCTTTTTTCGTTCTCAAGATTGCTTTGACTCTTCGGGGTCTTTTGTTTTTCCATACAAATTGTGAAATTTTTTGTTCTAGTTCTGTGAAAAATGGCAGTGGTAGTTTGATAGGGATTGCATTGAATCTGTACATTCCTTTGAGTAGTAGATTCATTTTCACAATGTTGATTCTTCCAATCCAGGAACATGGTATATTTCTCCATCTGTTTGTATCATCTTTAATTCCTTTCATCAGTGTCTTATAATTTTCTGCATACAGGTCTTTTGTCTCCTTAGGTAGGTTTATTCCTAGATATTTTATTCTTTTTGTTGCAATGGTAAATGGGAATGTTTTCTTGATTTCACTTTCAGAATTTTCATCATTAGTGTATAGGAATGCCAGAGATTTCTGTGCATTATTTTTGTATCCTGCTACTTTACCAAATTCATTGATTAGCTCTAGCAGTTTTCTGGTAACATTTTTAGGATTCTCTATGTATAGTATCATGTCATCTGCAAACAGTGACAGCTTTACTTCTTCTTTTTCGATTTGGATTCCTTTTATTTCCTTTTCTTCTCTGATTGCTGTGGCTAAAACTTCCAAAACTATGTTGAATAAGAGTGGTGAGAGTGGGCAACCTTGTCTTGTTCCTGATCTTAGTGGAAATGCTTTCAGTTTTTCACAATTGAGGATGATGTTGGCTGTGGGTTTGTCATATATGGCCTTTATTATGTTGAGGAAAGTTCCCTCTATGCCTACTTCCTGCAGGGTTTTTATCATAAATGGGTGTTGAATTTTGTTGAAAGCTTTCTCTGTATCTATTGAGATGATCATATGGTTTTTCTCCTTCAGTTTGTTAATATGGTGTATCACATTTATTGATTTGCATATACTGAAGAATCCTTGCATTTCTGGAGTAAACCCCACTTGATCATGGTGTATGATCTGTTTCCTGTGCTGTTGGATTCTGTTTGCCAGTATTTTGTTGAGGATTTTTGCATCTATTTTCATCAGTGATATTGCCCTATAGTATTCTTTCTTTGTGACATTCTGGTCTGGTTTTGTTATCAGGGTGATGGTGGCCTCGTAGAAGGAGTTTGGGAGTGTTCCTCCCTCTGATATATTTTGGAAGAGTTTGAGAAGAATAGGCGTTAGGTCTTCTCCAAATGTTTGATAGAATTTGCCTGTGAAGCCATCTGGTCCTGGGCTTTTGTTTGTTGGAAGATTTTTTATAACAGTTTCAATTTCATTGTTTGTGATTGGTCTGTTCATATTTTCTATTTCTTCCTGATTCAGTCTTTGGAGGTTGTGCATTTCTAAGAATTTGTCCATTTTTTCCAGGTTGTCCATTTTATTGGCATAGAGTTGCTTGTAGTAATCTCTCATGATCTTTTGTATTTCTGCAGTGTCAGTTGTTACTTCTCCTTTTTCATTTCTAATTCTATTGATTTGTGTCTTCTCCCTTTTTTTTTTGATGAGTCTGGCTAATGGTTTATCCATTTTGTTTATCTTTTCAAAGAACCATCTTTTAGTTTTATTGATCTTTGCTGTCGGTTCCTTCATTTCTTTTTCATTTATTTCTGATCTGATTTTTACGATTTCTTTCTTCCTGCTAACTTTGGGTTTCTTTTTGTTTTGCTTCCTCTAATTGCTTTAGGTGCAAGGTTAGGTTGTTTATTCGATATGTTTCTTGTTTTGTAAGGTAGGCTTATATTGCTATAAACTTCCCTCTTAGAACTGCTTTTGCTGTATCCCATAGGTTTTGGGTTGTTGTGTCTCAATTGTCATTTGTTTCTAGGTATTTTTTAATTTCCTGATTGATTTCTTCAGGGATCACTTCGTTATTAAGTAGTGTATTGTTTAGCCTCCATGTGTTTGTATTTTTTTTACAGATCTTTTCCTGTAATTCATATCTTGTCTCATAGCGTTGTGGTCAGAAAAGTTATTTGATACAACTTCGATTTTCTTAAATTTACCAAGGCTTGATTTGTGACCCAAGATATGATCTATCCTGGAGAATGTTCCATGAGCACTTGAGCAAAATGTGTATACTGTTGTTTTTGGATGGAATGTCCTATAAATATCAATTAAGTCCATCTTGCTTAATGTATCATTTAAAGTTTCTGTTTCCTTATTTATTTTCATTTTGGATGATCTTTTCATTGGTGAAAGTGAGGTGTTAAAGTCCCCTACTGTGAATGTGTTACTGTCGAGTTCCCATTTAATGGCTGTTAGTGTTTGCCTTATTTATTGAGGTGTTCCTATATTGGGAGCATAAATATTTACAATTGTTATATCTCCTTCTTGGAGCAATCCCTTAATCATTAAGTAGTGTCCTTCTTTGCCTCTTGTAATCATCTTTATTGTAAAGTCTATTTTGTCTGATATGAGTATTGCTACTCCAGCTTTCTTTTGGTTTCCATTTGCATGGAATAACGTTTTCCATTCCCTCACTTTTAGTCTGTATGTGTCCCTAGGTATGATGTGGGTTACTTGTAGACAGCATATATATAGCTCTTGTTTTTGTATCCCTTCAGCCAGTCTGTGTGTTTTGGTGGGAGCATTTAATCCATATTCATTTAAGGCAATTATCGATATGTATATTCCTATTCCCATTTTCTTAATTGTTTTGGGTTTGTTATTGTAGGTCTTTTCCTTCTCTTGTGTTTCTTGCTTAGATAAGATTCTTTTGCATTTGTTGTAAAGCTGGTTTGGTGGTGTTGAACTCTCTTAGCTTTTGCTTGTCTCTAAAGTTTTTAATTTCTGCATCCAATCTGAATGAGATCCTTGCTGGGAAGAGTAATCTTGGTTGTAGGTTCTTCTCCATCACTTTAAATATTTCCTGCCTGTCCCTCTGGCTTGCAGAGTTTCTGCTGAAAGAGTAGCTGTTAACCTTATGGGGATTCCCTTTTGTGTTATTGGTTGTTTTTCCCTTGCTTCTTTATTATGTTTTCTTTGTATTTAATTTTTGACAGTTTGATTAATATGTGTCCTGGCATGTTTCTCCTTGGATTTATCCTGTATGGGACTTTCTGTTCTTCCTGGAGTTGATTAGCTACTTCCTGTCCCATATTTGTGAAATTTTCAACTATAATCTCTTCAAATATTTTCTCATTCCCTTTATTTTTCTCTTCTTCTTCTGGAACCACTATAGTTCGAATGTTGGTGCATTTAAAGTTGTCCTAGAAGTGTCTGATACTGTCCTCAATTCTTTTTATTACCTTTTCTTTATTCTGCTCTGCAGTAGTTATTTCCACTATTTTATCTTCCAGGAACTGATCCATTCTTCTGCCTCAGTTATTCTGCTATTGATCCCTTTTAGAGTATTTTTAATTTCTTTTATTGTGTTTTTCATCGTTGCTTGTGTCATCTTTAGTTCTCCTAGGCCTTTATTGAATGTTTCTTGTATTTTCTCTATTCTATATCCAAGATTTTGGATAATCCTTACTATTATTATTCTGAATTCTTTTTCAGTTAGACTGCCTATTTCCTCTTCTTTAGTTAAGTCTGATGGGTTTTTTATCTTATTCCTTCATTTGTTTTGTGTTTCTCTGTCTTCTCATTTTGCTTATCTTACTGTGCTTCGGGTCTCCTTTTTGCATGCTGCTGGTTTGTAGTTCCCGTTGTTTTTGGTGTCAGTCCCCAGTGGCTAAAGTTGGTTCATTGGGATATGTAGGCTTCCTGGTGGATAGGACTAGTGCCTGTGTTCTGGTGGATGAGGCTGGGTCTTGTCTTTCTGGTGGGAAGGTCCACATCTGGTGGTGTGTTTTGGGGTGTCTGTGGACTTATTATGATTTAAGTCAGCCTCTCTGCTAATGGATGGTGTTGTGTTCCTGTCTTGCTAGTTGTTTTGCATAGCGTGTGCAGCACTGTAGCTTGCTTTTCGTTGAGTGACGCTGGGTGTTCATGTTGAGATGGAGATATCTGGGAGATTTTCGCCATTTGATATTACATGGGGCTGGGTGGTCTCTTGTGGATCAGTGTCCTGAAGTTGGCTCTGCCACCTCAGAGGCTCAGCAGTGCCTCCTGGCTGCAGCACCAAGAGACTTTCATCCTCATGGCTCAGAATAAAAGGGAGAACTAGTAGAAATAAAGAAAGAAAGAAAGAGGGTAAAATAGAATAAAGTAAGATATAATAAAATAAAGTTATTAAAATAAAAAGTAACTATTAAGAATTTATTTACGTATTTTTTTTTGCCGTACACAGGCCTCTCACTGCTGTGGCCTCTCCCATTGTGGAGCACAGGGTCTGGACGCACAGCCTCAGTGGCCATGGCTCACGGGCCCAGCCTCTCTGCAACATGTGGAAGCTTCCTGGACCGGGGCACAAACCCACGTCCCCAGCATTGGCAGGTGGACTGCCAACCACTGCACCACCAGGGAAGCCCTAGAAAAAAATTTTTTTTAAAAGGAAAAAGAAAACAAATGAAAACGGAGGGATAGAACCCTTGGACAAATGGTGAAAGCAAAGCTATACAGACAAAATCTCTCACAAAAGCATACACATACACTCTCACAAAAAGAGGAAAAGGGGAAAAAATAATAAATCTTTCTCTCAAAGTCCACCTCCTCAATTTGGGATGATTCGTTGTCTATTCATATATTCCACAGATGCAAGGTACATCAAGTTGATTGTGGAGCTTTAATACGCTGATTCTGAGGCTGCAGGGAGAGATTTCCCTTTCTCTTCTTTGTCTGCACAGCTCCCGGGGCTCAGCTTTTTATTAGGCCCTGCTGTACGTTTAGGTCGCCGGAGGGCTTCTGTTCTTTGCTCCGACAGGACGGGGTTACAGGAGCCCCTGATTCGCGGGCTCTGGGTCACTGATGCTGGGGGGAGGGTGAGGCACGATGCGGGGCGTGTCTGCGGCGGCAGAAGCCAGCGTGTCTTTGCACCAGCCTTAGGTGTGCCGTGTGTCCTCCCGGGGAAGTTGTCCCTGGATCCCGGGCCCTGGCAGTAGCGGGCTGCACAGGCTCCCGGTAAGGGCATTGGGCATAGTGATCTGTGCTCTCACACAGGCTTCTTAGTGGTGGCAGCAGCAGCCTTAGCGTCTCATGCCCGTCTCTGTGGTCTGTGCTTTTAGCCGCGGCTCGCACCCATCTCTGGAGCTCTTTTAAGTAGTGCTCTTAATCCCCTCTGCTTGCACAGCAGGAAACAAAGAGGGAAGAAAGAGTCTCTTGCCTCTTCAGCAGGTCCAGACTTTTCCCCAGACTCCCTCCCTGCTAACCGTGGTGCACTAAACCCCTGCAGGCTGTGCTCATGCTGCCAACCCCAGTCCTCTCCCTGCGCTCCGACCAAAGCCCGAGTCTCAGCTCACAGCCCCGCCTGCCTCGGAGGGTGAGCAGACAAGCCTCTCGGGCTGGTCAGTGCCGGTCGGCACCGATCCTCTGTGCGGGAATCTCTCTGCTTTGCCCTCCGCTCTCCTGTTGCTGTGCTCTCCTCTGCGGCTCCGAAGCTTTCCCCCTCCGCCACCCGCAGTCTCTGCCCACGAAGGGTCTTCCTAGTGTGTGGAAACCTTTCCTCCTTCACAGCTCTCTCCCACTGGTGCAGGTCCCGTCCCTATCCTTTTGCCTCTGTTTATTCTTTTTTGTTTTGCCCTACCCAGGTACGTGGGGAGTTTCTTGCCTTTTGGGAAGTCTGAGGTCTTCTGCCAGCGTTCAGTAGGTGTTCTGTAGGAGTTGTTCCACGTGTAGATGTATTTCTGTTGTATCTTTTTTTCTTTTCCTTTGTGCTTGTCTAGTTTCATTCGCAGTGCACCCGGCTCTTCAGACCAGAGATCCTAGTGTGAAACTGCGGCACCCAGCACCTCAGCTTTCCAGGCCGTGTGCCTGCTTTCATGTTTTAAAATATGTTTTTTTTTCCTGCTGTTCTGATTGAGTGATTTCCATTATTCTTTCTTCCAGATCACGTATGCATTCTTGTGTATCACTTGGTCTGCTATTCATTCTTTCTTGTGTGTTTTTTATTTAAACTATTGATTAATTGTAGTTTGTCCTTTTTCATATTTTCTACTTCCTTTTAAAATGTTTACTGTGTACATCAATTATTTTCTCTAATTTAGTCATCCCTTTTATTTCCATTGTTTTGAATTATTTATTCAGTAAATTGTTTATTTCTGTTTTATTATTTATTTTTTCAGGGAATTACTCTTGCTCTTTCAGTTGAATGTAGTTCCTCTGCCTTTTCATTTTGTTTTACTTTCTCAAACCCTATGAATTTAGGTGGAACACTTACCTATTGTGGTCTCGAAGGGTTGTTCTTATGTAGAAGCTTCCCTATACAGTATGCATGTGTCCAATGCCTTTGGTGGAAATATTTGAAGTGGACGTATGTCACGTTTTTCCTCAGGGTGTGTTGGCAGATATCACCTTTGTATGGAGTGGACTTGGAGATGGATGGACTAGAGCTGGCAATGTGTGTGAGGAAGAACTTCCTCTCTGCTCAGTGGCCATCACTGCCTTATTGGGGATGGGGACTGATCCCAAGTTGCTGGAGTAGAAGCCCTGTGGGTCTACCTGATCTGGCTGTTTCCTTTACATGTGTGTTTTTTTCTCTCCCCACACAAGGACTTTTGTTCCAGAGTAGGTGATTGCAAGAACAAGTGGCATCCATAGAGTTCTTATGTGCTACCTCTACAGCTGGTTCTGTTCAGATGCAGCCAAGGGTGCAAGGCCCCTTTGTCCCTCAGAGCTGATCACTGCCCTCAGCCTCCACCACCCCTACCCTGTTGTGGAACAGATCTGCAGTTCTGGCTTGAGCTCATGTGGAAATTTTTTTGTGTATCAGGAGGTGAGCTGTGATAGAACAATCACCATCATAGATCTGGTGGCTTCTGAGGAGCTGCTTAAGGGAGTGTCAACAGTGGTTGCCACTGCACCACTCAGGTTCCACCCTGGAACCAGGATTCCTCTGTTTCCTAAGGTCTAGTCTTTTCCCTAATCATGGGTGCCCCATGTACACTGTTGTGCTCTTGCATGAAGTGAGTAGAGCGGGGTGTTTGCTGTGCTCAGGCTGGGGTTTAACACAAGGTATTCATGGGAAACCCAGAAACTTGATTACACCTCTCTCCACCCTGCTTTGGGGGCAAGTCCCCTTTGTCTTCCATAGTTGATCACTGTCCCCAGGCTCAACCTCTCCTGCCCAGTTGTGGAACCACTCCACAATGTAGGCAGTGCCTGCATGACCTTTCTGCATATATCAGGAATGAGCCATGGTGGAGTTGCAATCGTCCGAGGTCTGGGCTGCTTCTGTGTTACTACTTGAATATGGACCAACAATGGCACATGACACCCCACCAGTGCTCCACCCCGGGATTGGGTCACTTCTATGTCCCATTGTTGTCTTCTTCCTTGTCATGGCTGACTTATAACCAGTGCCACACTGTGTCATGGAGTGTGGGGGCTGAAACATTTGCTGGGTTTTGGCTGGGATGTACGGCTTGGTGGTCATAGGAAACCCAGCAGCTTCCCTGCCTCAGAAGCTAGCCAGTGCTGGAACACTGCTGTTGAGTGGAGTCCAGGCTTCACATTACACTTCTTTTAGTCACAGAGATGCTCCAACCAACTATGGATGCTTGTTTCCCCCATGAAAGACCTCAGGACAGGGTCACCCAATCTGTGGCTTGAACCACTCACTCACCAGGGGAGGTGTCCAGCTGTGTAATCTCCTTTTTCTTATGAATCCTCTCCCAAGGGCTCAGGTCTCAACTCAATAAGTTTTCTTCCCTTCCTACCTGATAATGTGTGTATCTTTCTTACAGACATGGTTGTAACAGGAGTCCTTCTTCCAGTTTCCAGTTAGTTTTCAGTGAGTATTCTTCCACATGTAGATGTATTCTTCATGTGTTCATGGTGGGGTGGAAGGTGAGCTCCATGTCCACTTACTCCACCATCTTGATTCCTCCCTCCCTTCTCTATTGTTCTCTTCCTCTTTTAGTCTCTTCCATTGTGGTTTAATGATTTTCTTTATTGGTATGTTTGGGTTTCTTCTGCTCTAGTATTTGTGTATCTACAGCTGGGTTTGATGTACGTTTACCATCATGTTCACATGTGTTGACTTAAAAGTATATCTACTTGTTTTAAACTGATAGTCAGATACATTCTAAAAGATCTACATTTTTACACCTTACTCAAAATGAAAATAAATAAGGAAACACAAGAATTAAATGATACATTAAACAAGATGGACTTAATTGATATTTATAGGACATTCCATGCAAAAACAACAGAATACACATTTTTCTCAAGTGCTCTTAGAACATACTCCAGGATAGATATCTTGAGTCACAAATCAAGCCTTGGTAAATTTAATAAAATTGAAATTGTATCAAGTATCTTTTCCAACCACAATGCTATGAGACTAAATATCAATTACAGGAAAAGATCTGTGAAAAATACAAACACATGGAGGCTAAACAATACACTACTTAATAACGAAGTGATCCCTGAAGAAATCAAAGAGGAAATCAAAAAATACCTAGAAACAAATGACAATGGAGATACAAAGACCCAAAATCTATGGGATGCAGCAAAAGCAGTTCTAAGAGGGAAGTTTAAAGCAATAAAATCTTACCTTAAGAAACAGGAAACTTCTCGAATAAAGAACCTAACCTTGCACCTAAAGCAATTAGAGAAAGAACAAAAAACCCCCAAAGTAAGCAAAAGGAAAGAAATCATAAAGATCAGATCAGAAATAAATGAAAAAGAAATGAAGGAAACGATAGGAAAGATCAATAAAACTAAAAGATGGTTCTTTGACAAGATAAAAAAAATGATAAACCATTAGCCAGACTCATCAGGAAAAAAAAGGAGAAGACTCAAATCAATAGAATTAGAAATGAAAAAGGAGAAGTAACAACTGACACTGCAGAAATACAAAAGATCATGAGAGATTACGACAAGCAACTGTATGCCAATGAAATGGACAACCTGGAAGAAATGGACAATTTATTAGGAATGCACAAGCTGCCAAGACTGAATCAAGAAGAAATAGAAAATATGAACAGACCAATCACAAGCACTGAAATTAAAACTGTGATTAAAAATTGTCCAGCAAACAAAAGCCCAGAACCAGTTGGCTTCACAGGCGAATTCTATCAAATATTTAGAGAAGAGCTAACACCTATCCACTCAAACTCTTCCAAAATATAGCAGAGGGAGGAATACTCCCAAACTCATTCTATGAGGCCACCATCACCCTCATACCGAAACCAGACAAGTATGTCACAAAGAAAGAAAACTACAGGCCAATATCACTGATGAACATAGATGCAAAAATCCTCAACAAAATACTAGCAAACAGAGTCCAACAACACATTAAAAGGATCATACACCATGATCAAGTGGGTTTTATTCCAGGAGTGCAAGGATTCTTCAGTATACGGAAATCAATCAACGTGATACACCATATTAACAAATTGAAGGAGAAAACCATATGATCATCTCAATAGATACAGAGAAAGTTTTCGACAAAATTCAACACCAATTTATGATAAAAACCCTACAGAAAGTAGGCATAGAGGGAACTTTCCTCAACATAATAAAGGCCATATATGACAAACACACAGCCAACTCGTCCTCAAGAGTGAAACAGTGAAAGCATTTCCACTAAGATCAGGAACAAGAAACTGTTGCCCACTCTCACCACTCTTATTCAACATGGTTTTGGACATTTTTGTCACAGCAATCATAGAAGAAAAGGAAATAAAAGGAATCCAAATTGGAAAAGGAGAATTAAAGCTGTCAGTGTTTGCAGATGACATGACACTATACATAGAGAATCCTAAGGATGCTACCAGAAAACTACTAGAGCTAATCAATGAATTTGGTAAAGTAGCAGGATATAAAATTAATGCACAGAAATCTCTGGCATTGTTATACACTAATGATGAAATATCTGAAAGTGAAATTAAGAAAACACTCCCATTAACCATGGCAATGAAAAGAATAAAATATCAGGAATAAATCTAACTAAGGAGACAAAAGACCTGTATGCAGAAAATTATAAGACACAGATGAAATTAATTAAAGATGAGAGAAATAGATGGAGAGACATACCATGTTTTTGGATTGGAAGAATCAGCACTGTGAAAATGACTCTACTACCCAAAGGACTGTACAGATTCAATGCAATCCCTATCAAACTACCACTGGCATTTTTCGCAGAACTAGAACAAAAAATTTCACAATTTGTATGGAAACATGAAAGACCCCGAATAGCCAAAGCAATCTTGAAAATGAAAGATGGAGCTGGAGGAATCAGGCTTCCTGACTTCAGACTATACTACAAAGCTACAGTGATCAGGACAGTATGGTACTGTGACAGAAATACAAATATCGATCAATGGAGCAGGATCAAAAGCCCAGAGATAAACCCACACACATATGGTCACCTTATCTTTGATAAAGGAGGCAGGATTATACAGTGGAGAAAGGACAGCCTCTTCAATAAGTGGTGCTGGGAAAAGTGGACAGGTACATGTAAAAGTATGAGATTAGAACACTGCGTAACACCATACACAAAAATAAGCTCAAAATGGATTAAACACCTAAATATAAGGCCAGAAACTATCAAACTCTTAGAGGAAAACATAGGCAGAACACTCTATGACATAAATCACATCAAGATCCTTTTTGACTCATCCCCCAGTGAAATGGAAATAAAAACAAAAATAAAGAAATGGGACCCAATGAAACTTCAAAACTTTTGCACACCAAAGGAAACCATAAAAAAGACCAAAAGACAACCCTCAGAATGGGAGAAAATATTTGCTAGTGGAGGAACTGACAAAGGATTAATCTCCAAAATTTACAAGCAGCTCATGCAGCTCAATATCAAAAAAAAAAAGCACAATCCAAAAATGGGCAGAAGACCTAAATAGACATTTCTCCAAAGAAGATATACAGACTGCCAACAAACACATGAAAGAATGCTCAACATCATTAATTATTAGAGAAATGCAAATAAAAACTACAATGAGATATCATCTCACCCAGGTCTGAATGAGCATCATCAAAAAATCTGGAAACAATAAATGCTGGAGAGGGTGTGGACAAAAGGGAACACTCTTGCACTGCTGCTGGGAATGTGAATGGGTTCAGCCACTATGGAGAATAGTATGGGGTTCCTTAAAAAACTACAAATAAAACTATCATACCACCCACTAATCCCACTACTGGGCATATACCCTGAGAAAACCATAATTTAAAAAGAGTCATGTACCAAAATGTTCGTTGCAGCTCTATTCACAATAGCCCGGAGATGGAATCAACCTAAGTGCCCATCATCAGATGAATGGATAAAGAAGATGTGACACATATATATAATGGAATATTACTCAGCCATAAAAAGAAACGAAATTGAGCTATTTATAATGAGGTGGATAGACCTAGAGTGTGTCATACAGAGTGAAGTAAGTCAGAAAGAGAAAGACAAATACTGTATGCTAACACATATATATGGAGTTTAAGAAAAAAAATGTCTTGAAGAACCTAGGGGTAAGACAGGAATCAAGACACAAACCTACTAGAGAACGGACTTGAGGATATGGGGAGGGGGAAGGGTGAGCTGTGACAAAGCGAGAGAGAGGCATGGACATATATACACTACCAAGCATAAGGTAGATAGCTATTGGGAAGCAGCCGCATAGCACAGGGAGATCAGCTCAGTGCTTTGTGACCGCCTGGAGGGGTGGGATAGGGAGGGTGGGAGGGAGGGAGACGCAAGAGGGAAGAGTTATGGGAACATATGTATATGTATAACTGATTCACTTTGTTTTAAAGTAGAAACTAACACACCATTGTAAAGCAATTATATCCCAATAAAGATGTTAAAAAAAATAAGGAAATGAAATTGAGTTTTTTGTGGTCAGGTGGATGGACGTAGAGTCTGTCATACAGAGTAAAGTAAGTCAGAAAGAGAAAGAGTAATACCATATGCTAACACATATATATGGAATCTAAGAAAAGAAATGTCATGAAGAACCTTGGGTTAAGACATGAATAAAGATACAGACCTTCTAGAGAATGGATTTGAGGATATCAGGAGGGGGAAGGGTAAGCTATGATAAAGTGAGAGAGTGGCATAGACATATATACACTACCTAATGTAAAGTAGATAGTTAGTGGGAAGCCGCCTCATAGCACAGGGAGATCAGCTAGGTGTTTTGTGACCACCTAGAGGTGTGGGATTGTGCTGGTGGGAGGGAGGGAGACGGAAGAGGGAAGAGGTATGGGAACATATGTATATGTATAACTGATTCCCTTTGTTATAAAGCAGAAACTAACACATCATTGTAAAGCATTTATATTCCAATAAAGATGTAAAAAAAAAATAAAAAAATAAATAATCAGCATCCTGAAACAAATACATATATATATATATATATATATATATATATATATATATAGAGAGAGAGAGAGAGAGAGAGAGAGAGAGAGACAGATAGACTGTTATGCAAAAACCTCAAGGGAAGCACAAATCGAACACGTATAATGGCAGGGACATTCAAGATAATGGAGGAGTAAGACGTGGAGGTCACCTTCCTCCCCACAATACATCAAAAATACATCTACATGTGTAACAACTCCTACAGAACACCTACTGAATGCTGCTAGAACTCAGAATTCCCAAAAGGCAAGCAAGTCCCTACAGACTTGTCTGTATGTCTGACAGGGTCTCAGTGCACTGGCCTGGTGTCAGATCTGAGCCTCTTAGGAGGGAGAACCGAGTTCAGGATATTGGACCAACAGAAACCTACTGGCCCCACGTAATATCAGTTGGCAACAGCTCTCCCAGAGATTTCCATCTCAATGCTTAGAGCCAGCTCCACCCAACGGATAGCAAGCTCCAGTGCTGGACAGCCCATGCCAAACAACTAGCAAGACAGGAACACAACTCCACCCATTAGCAGAAAGGCTGCCTAAAATAATACTAAGTTCACTGACATGAAAAACATACCACCAGACAGGGCCCTGCTCACCAGAAAGCCGATATCCAGCCACACTCCCCAGAACAAAGGCACCAGTCTCCTCCACCAGGAAGCCTAAACAAGCTACTGAACCAACAATAACAACTGGGAGCAGACAACAAAAAGAAGGAGAACTACAAACCTGAAGCCTGTGAAAAGGAGATCTCAAACACAGTAAGTTAAAGAAAATGAGAAGACAAACACACAGCAGATGAAGGAGTAAGGTAAAACCACACCAGATGAAACAGATTAAGGGGAAGTAGGTAGCATAAATGAAAAAGAATTCAGAGTAAGGATAATCAAAAATCTTGGAAATAGAATGGAGAAAATACAAGAAACGTTTAACAAGGACATAGAAGAACTAAAAAGCAAACAAACAATGATGAACAACACAATAAATGAAATTAAAAATTCTCTAGAAGGAATCAATAGCAGAATAACTGAGGCAGAAGAATGGATAAGTGACCTGGAAGATAAAGTAGTGCAAATAACTACCACAGAGCAGAATAAAGAAACAAGAATGAAAAGAACTGAGGACAGTCTCAGAGACCTCTGGGACAACATTAAAAACACCAACATTCGAATTATAGGGGTCCCAGAAGAAGAAGAGGAAAAGAAAGGGACTGAGAAAATATTTCAAGACATTATAGTTGAAAACGTCACTAAGATGGGAAAGGAAGTAGCAAACAAGTCCATGAAGCACAGTGAGTCGCATACAGGAAAAATCTAAGGAGAAATACACCAAGGCACAAGTATGATAGTATTAATCAAACTATCAAAAATTAAATACAAAGAAAAAAAATTAAAAACAGCAAGGGAAAATCACGAAGTAACATACAAGGGAGTTCCCATAACGTTAACAGTGGATCCTTCAGCAGAAACTCTGCAAAACACAAGGGAGTGGCAGGACATATTTAGAGTAATGAAAGGGAACAATATACAACCAAGATTACTCTACCCAGCAAGGATCTCATTCAGATTTGATGGAGAAATTTAAATCTATACAGAAAGAAAAAGTTAAGAGAAATCAGCACCACCAAACCAGCTTTAAAACAAATGCTAAAGCAATTTCTGTAGGCAGGAAACACAAGAGATGAAAAAAACCTACAATAACAAACCCAAAACAATTAAGAAAATGGTAATAGGAACATACATATCGATTATTACCTTAAATGTAAACGGATTAAATGCACCAACCAAAAGACACAAACTGGCTGAATGGATACAAAAACAAGACACGCATATATGCTGTCAACAAGAGACCCATTTCAGACCTAGGGACACACACAGACTGAAAGTAAGGGAATGAAAAAAGATATTCCATGCAAATGGAAACCAAAAGAAAGCTGTAGAAGCAATTCTTATATCAGAAAAATAAACTTTAAAGTAAAGACTATTACAAGAGACAAAGAAGAACACTACATAACGATCAAGGGATCAATCCAAGAAGAAGATATAACTATTGTAAATATTTATGCAGCCAACAGAGGAGCACCTCAATACATAAGGCAAGTGCTGACAGCTATTAAAGGGGTAATAGACACTAACACAATCATAGTATGGGACTTTAACACCCCACTTTCACCAATGGACAGAACATCTGAAATGAAAATAAAAAAGGAAACACAAGCTTTAAATGATACATTACACAAGATGTACTTAATTGATATGTATAGGACATTCAATCAAAAAACAACAGAATACAGTTTCTTCTCAAGTGCCCATGAAACATTCTCCAGGATATATCATATCTTGGGTCACAAGTCAAGCCTTGGTAAACTTAAGAAAATGGAAATCCTATCAAGTATCTTTCCTGACCACAACACTATGAGACTATGATATCAATTACAGGAAAAACAAATGTGAAAAATACAAACAAATGGAGGCTAAAAAATACGCTACTAAATAACCAGGAGATCACAGAAGAAATCAAAGAGGAAATCAAAAAATACCTAGAAACAAGTGACAATGTAAACATGACAACCCCAAACCTATGAGATGTAGCAAAAACAGTTCCAAGAGGGAAGTTTATAGCAAGACAATCCTACCTGAAGAAACGAGAAACATCTCAAATAAACAACCTAACCTTGCACCTAACACAATTAGAGAAAGAACAAAAAGAACCACAGTTAGCAGAAGGAAACAAATCATAAAGATCAGATCAGAAATAAATAAAAAAGAAATGAAGGAAACAATTGCAGAGATCAATAAATCTAAAAGCTGTTTCTTTAAGAAGATAAATAAAATGGATAAACCGTTAGCCAGACTAATGAAGGAAAAAAGAGAGAAACCTCAAATTAACAGAGTTAAAAATGAAGGAGAAGTAACAACTGACACTGCAGAAATGCAAAGGATCATGAGAGGTTACTACAAGCAATTATATGCCAAAAAAATGGACAAAC
Organism: Grampus griseus; assembly: GCF_964374135.1. Classification (NCBI taxonomy): domain Eukaryota; kingdom Metazoa; phylum Chordata; class Mammalia; order Artiodactyla; family Delphinidae; genus Grampus; species Grampus griseus. The sequence continues at coordinate 48,840,623 of NC_138999.1, read as the reverse complement.
TGGAAAAATTCTTAGGAAAGCATAAACTTCCGAGACTGAACCAGGAAGAAATAGAAAATATAAGCAGACCAATCCCAAGCACTGAAATTGAGACTTTGATTAAAAGTCTTCCAACATGCAAAAGCCTTGATTAAATGTCTTCCAACAAGCAAAAGCCTAGGATCACATAGATTCACAGGCAAATTCTATCAAGTATTTAGAGAAGAGCTAACACCTCTCCTTCTCAAACTCTTCCAAAGTATAGCAGAGGGAGAAACACTCCCAAACTCATTCTGTGAGGCCACCATCACTCTGATACGAAAGGCAGACAAAGTTGTGACAAAGAAAGGAAACTACAGACCAATATCACTGATGAACATAGAGGCAAAAATCCTCACAAAATACTAGCAAACAGAATCCAGCAGCACTTTAACAGGATCATACAACATGATCAAGTGGGGTTTATCTGAGGAATGCAAGGATTCTTCAATATATGCAAATGAAACAGTGTGATACACCATATTAACAAAACGAAGTATAAAAAGCATATGATAAGCAAAATAGAGGCAGAAAAAGCTTTTGACAAATTTCAACACCCAGTTATGATAAAAACTCTCCAGACATTAGGCATAGAGGGAACTTACCTCAACATAATTAAAGCCATATATGAAAAATCCACAGCCAACATCATTCTCAATGGAGAAAAACTGAAACCATTTTCTCTAAGATCAGGAACAAGACAAGGTTACCCATATTCACCACTATTATTCAACATAGTTTTGGAAGTTTTCGCCTCAGCAAACAGAGAAGAAAAAGAAATAAAAGGAATCCAAATCAGAAAAGAGGAAGAAAAACTGTCACTGTTTGCAGATGACATGATACTATACAGAGTATTGCAAAGATGCTACCAGAAAACTACTAGAGCTAATCAGTGAAACTGGTAAAGTAGCAGTATACAAAATTAATGCACTGAAATCTCTGGCATTCCTATACCCTAATGATGAAAAATCTGAAAGAGAAATTAAGGAAACACTCCCGTTTACCATTTCAGTGAAAGGAATAAAATTCGTAGGAATAAACCTACCTAAGGAGACAAAAGACGTGGATGCAGAAAACAATAAGACACTGATGAAAGACATAAAGACAATATAAACAGATGGAGAGATAAACCATATTGTTGGATTGGAAGAATCAACTCTGTGAAAATGACTATACTATCCAAAGCAATCTACAGATTCAATGCAATCCCTATAGAATTACCACTGGCATTTTTCACAGAACTAGAAAAAAATTTTCACAATTTGTATGGAAACACAAAAGACCCTGAAGAGTCAGAGAATCTTGAGAAAGTCAAATGGAGTTGGAGGAATCAGGCTCCTGGTCTTCAGTCTATACTACAAAGTTACAGTAACCAAGGCAGTATGCTACTGGCACAAAAACAGAAATATAGGTCAATGGAACAGGATAGAAATCTCAGAGGTAATTTCATGCACGTATGGTCACCTTATATTTCATAAAAGAGGCAAGAATATACAATGGAGAAAAGACAGCCTCTTTAATAAGTGGTTCTGGGAAACTGGACAGTTTCATGTAAAGGAATGAAATTAGAACACTTCCTAGCACCATACACAAAAATAAACTCAAAATGTATTGAAGGCCTAAATGTAAGGCCAGACACTATAAAACTCTTACAGAAAATCAGAGGCAGAATGCTTTTTGATGTAAATCACAGTAAGATCATTTTTGACCCACCTCCTAGAGAAATGGAAATAAAACAAAAATAAACAAATGGGACCTAATGAAACTTCAAAACTTTTGCACACCAAAGGAAATCATAAACAAGACCAAAATACAACCCTCAGAATGGGAGAAAATATTTGCAAATGAAGCAACTGACAAAGGATTAATCTCCAAAATTTACAAGCAGCTCATGCAGCTCAATATCAACAAAACAAACAACCCAATCCAAACATGGGCAGAAGACCGAAATAGATATTTCTCCAAAGAAGATATACAGATTTGCAACAAATACATGAAAGAATGCTCAAGATCATTAATCATGAGAGCAATGCAAATCAAAACTACAGTGAGATATCATCTCACAGCAGTCAGAATGGCCATCCTCAAAAAATCTAGAAACAATAAATGCTGGAGAGGTTGTGGAGAAAGGGAAACCCTCTTGCACTGTTGGTGGGAATGTGAATTGGTACAGCCACTATGGAGAACAGTATGGAGGTTCCTTAAAAAACTAAAAATAGAACTACCATACAACCCAGCAATCCCACTACTGGGCATATACCCTGAGAAAACCATAATTCAAAAAGAGTCATGTACCAAAATGTTCATTGCAGCTCTATTTACAATAGCCAGGACATGGAAGAAACCTAAATGTCCTTCAACAGATGAATGGATAAAGATGATGTGGCACATATATACAATGGGATATTACTCAGCCAAAAAGGAAACAAATTGAGTCATTTGTAGTGAGGTGGATGGACCTAGAGTCTGTCATACAGAGTGAAGTAAGTCAGAAAGAGAAAAACAAATACCATATGTTGACACATATATATGGAATCTAAAAAAAAACCCAACAACAATGGTTCTGAAGTACCTAGGGTTTGGGCAGGAATAAAGACACAGACATAGATAATAGACTTGAGGACATGGGGAGGGGGAAGGGTAAGCTGGGACGTAGTGAGAGAGTGACATGGATATATATACACTACCAAATGTAAAGTAGGTAGCTAGTAGGAAGCAGCTACATAGCACTGGGAGATCAGACAGTTGCTTAGAGACCATCTAGAGTGGTGGGATAAGGAAAGTGTGAAGGAGACTCAAGAGGGAGGTTATAAGTAGATATATGTATCCATATAGCTGATTCATTTTGTTATACAGCAGAAACTAACACAACATTGCAAAGCAATTATACTTCATTAAAGATGTTTAAAAAATCAAAACAAATCTATAATAGATATGTACATAATAAAGAAAAGGAATACCAACATAACACTAAACATAGTCATCAAATCACAAGAGAAGAGAACAAAAGAGGAAAGGAAAAAAAACCAAAAAAAAATCTAGAAAAGTTAATAAAATGGAAATAAGAATATATATATTATACATATTTTAAAAATATACATATTAATTACCTTATATATAAATGGATTAAATGCTCCCACTGAAAGTCATAGACTGGATGAATGGGTACAAATCCACAATCCATATATATTATTTCTCCAGCAGACCCACTTCTAATGTAGATACACATACAGACTGAAAGTTAAGGGATGGAATAATGTATTCCATGCAAATGAAAATCAAAAGAAAGCTGGAGTAGCAATATTCATATCACACAAAATAGACTTTAAAATGCAGACTGTTGCAAGAGACAAAGATGGATACTACATAATGATCAAGGGATCAACTCAAGAAGAAGATATAACAATTGTTAATATATATGCACCCAACATAGGAATACCTCAATATATAAGGCAAATATTAACAGACATAAAAGAAGAAATTGACAGTAACACAATAATAGTGGGAGACCTTGACACCCTGCTTACATCAATGGACAGATCATCTAGACAGAAATCAATAAGGAAACACAAGACAGAAATCAATAAGGAAACACAGGACTTTAATGACATATTAGACCGGAAGGATTTGATTGATGTTTATAGAGCATTCCATCCAAAAACAGCATACACACGTTCTTTTCAAGGGTACATGGATCATTCTTCAGGATAGATCACAGTCTGGGAGACAAAGCAAGCTTCAGTAAATTTAAGAAAATGTGAAATCATATCAGGCATGTTTTCCATCCACAACACTACGAGATTAAAAATCAAATAGAAGAAAAATACTGCAAAAAACACAAACACGTGGAGGCCAAACAATATGCTACTAAATGACCAATGGATAACTGAAGTAATCACAGAGCAAATACAAAATATCTACAGACAAATGAAAACAAAAAACACGATGATCCTAAACCTATGGGAGACACAAAAGTAGTTCTATGAGGGAAGTTTATCATGATACAAGCTTACATCAGGAAACAAGAAAAATCTCAAGTAAACAACCTAAGTTTACACCTAAAGCAAGTAGAGAAAGAACAAACAAAACCAAACATTACTAGAAGGAAAGAAATCATAAAGATCAGAGCAGTAATAAATGAAATAGAGACTAAGAAAACAATAGAAAAGATAAATGAGGGCTTCCCTGGTGGCACAGTGGTTGAGAGTCCGCCTGCTGATACAGGGGACACGGGTTCATGCCCCGGTCCGGAAGGATCCCACAGGCCGTGGAGCGGCTGGGCCCATGAGCCATGGCCGCTGAGCCTGTGCGTCCGGAGCCTGTGCTCCACAAGGGGAGAGGCCACAACAGTGAGAGGCCCGTGTACCGCAAAAAAAAAAAAAAAGATAAATGAAACTAAAATCTGGTTCTTTGAAACGATAAACAAAATTGATAAACCTTTAGCCATACGCATCAAGAAAACAATGGAAGGGGCCCCGATCTATAAAATTAGAATAAAAAATGAGTTACAATGAACACCACAGAAATAAAAAGGATCATAAGAGACTACTACAAGAAACTATATGCCAATAAAATGGACAACCTAGAAGAAATGGGTAAATTCTTAGAAAAGTGCAATCTTCCATGACAGAAGCAGGAAAAAAAGAAAATATAAACAGATCAATTAGAAGTACTGAAATTAAATCTGTGATTTAAAAAATGCCAGCAAACAAAAGTACAGGACTCGAAGACTTCATAGGCAAATTCTACCAAACCTTTAGAAAAGAGTTAACACCTATTCTTTTTTGTTTTTTACTCAATAAATGATTTTATTATTGTGCTGTTTGTAAACTATAAGCTTGTGTCTTATTCACTCAGAACAGCTTTAGTACCTGGTTTGTGCAGAAAATGTAATATATGCTCAAAAAAACCCCACTTGCTGAATGAATGGATGGTTAGAAGAAATGTGTTATTCCACCACCTTTTCCCTCATTTTTAAAGGGGTTTAATTCTATTTCAAAACAGAATTGAGTCTTTCTTTGAACTAAGTTGTCTATCAAAAGCTTCATATATATCAACTCATTTAATTTTCATAACTACTCTAAGACGTGGTTGTCATTATTATTTTATAGGTAAGAAAATGATGTCATAGCCATAGCAATAATAAAGAGCAGAACTCTGACTCAAATTCAGGACTGGCTTGCTCCAAAGGTGTTCAATATTTGTCACTAGAAAAATAAACCTTTCCTCAGGTTGTATCCTGAAGAGAAGGATGGATGCATATGTGGGTGGCAAATCATGCCTGTATGGGTGGCATTTTAAAGCTTCTCCTGGGTGTCTGTGTAGCTGAGGGTAGTTATGAAGTGGTCTGTGGCTCATTATTGGACCCATTTCCTCATGGATTTAGACTGTGAGTCTTTGAGATGATGTTTATTCACGGCATAGGTTTGGGTGTACATGTATATGTATATACCTGCTGGATACCTGGCTTGTAAGCAAGCCCATCTGTAGCTCACGTTGATGGAGCAGCTGCACACAGAACTTTTAGAGAAGGACTGGAAAAGCCTAAATGCACTTCTCAATAGGAGCTTGTTTGCAGGATCATCTATCTAATCATAGATTCCAGGAGTTCCAGGTCATGATGAAAAGCAGTGACCCTGTGGCCATGGCAGGCTGGGTGCAGTGCCAGGGCTGAGATTCAGAGAATAACTGGGTGTTGGTCAACCTAGGAGCAAATAAGACACGCTTTGCTCTAAACATACTGGGGATGTATATTAGGAGCATGCTAGAGGGTAAGGGGCTGATTAGTATTTTATTGACACTAAAAGTAATTTCAAACCTGTCTTTAGCATTCATACAGCTAGGATTGGAAAGACAAATTGTTACTGTTTGGGAATGACTGGGAGGCTCATCCCCCAGAATCCTTCGATTAATGAACCAAGACAATCATATACCAGCCGCCCTGCCTTCTTCCATCTTCCTGTGAGATCAACCCAGTCTATCCAGTGTTGTTTGGCTGGTGGATGGCTTTGGCTATGAGTAAGGACACTTTTATGAAAATCAGGTTAGAAAATGTTTTCAGTGATTATAATGAGCTAACTGGAGATAGAGCAAAAAGGGAGTTCAGAGAAAGAGGTGTGAGAAAACACCCAGACTGGGGGAAGACGGTAGGCAAGGTCCCTACTGTGAATACTGAGACCTACAGTGATTGGTGAGGAGAGCAGCTGGGTTAGGTCAGGGATAAATGAGTCTGCTAGTGGGATAATCCATAGCCTGGAACTTGAATGTAGGGATTGCTGAGGGCATGCTGGTATCAAATCCTCAACTCTAGCAACAATTACTGATTTCTTTATAAACTTCCTGCCCCCAAAACACACCCTGGTGCTGGGTGACAGCCAGGAGGGGACAAAGCCTATGGATGGAAGACGGATGCTCTAAATATAGCCAATATTGGCAACATCGTAAGGTAAAAAAATAACAAAAATAAACAACACCTCTCTCAAAGAGGACGGCCAGGGTTAAATAATAGCATACCTAATAGCTAACTGAATAAGGAAAAGTGTACTTCATCTTCCCAGTCCATATTTCAAAATGTTCTTTTGCAATTAGTATCTGTGAGAGATAAGTTATCTCAACCTTCTAAATAAACTATCAATTATTAACTGAAACATGGATCCCAGTACTTTATGAGTTACTGTAGTAGTGGTGTCTCTGCAGGTTGACTTTTCCTTCTGCTGACACAAATAACTCCCACATCTTTCTGTCGTCCAGGGAAATCTTACTTCTTCAAATTCTGCCCTACATAACTGGTGTACACATCATGTACCATACTTACCTGATTTTGTCAGATTTCAATATAAGATGTCAATGATTAGTGAGTCCTGTGGAAAACTGGGGTTGTTCCAAGCGTGGAGCCCACAGCACACAAACACTGTTCTTCACCTTGTAAAATGGTTGGCTATCCTGGTTTCAGGTTTTGCTTCAATGATAGTTTACATTGCTGGACTTTTCCAACTTTAGAGGGGGGGAAATAGGATGCATATGCAGAACCAGCATATCTATAGTCTTCACATAGACAAGGATCCAAAAGTGAGGGCCTTCGTGTGTAGGACAGGGTAACCTAAACAGAAACATGGAACCAGGATAGCCAAAAGTTTTGCAATGTGAAGAACAGTCCCATTTTTCCTCAGGATTCACCAATCACTGAAATGTGATAGAAACAGGTAAGTGTGGTTATACGAAAACTTTAATTGGCAATTATACTGTTTCAAGACAGCAACATAAACTGAAACTTAAATTACTGGTAGTTTACTGGATTTGTCAAATCAGTCATTTCCTTAAAAGTTGAAATGAAAAGGAGACTTCCTTTGCCTTGTCAATATAACTATGCTACACTGAGTGTAGTAAAAAGCGCAGAGAATGAAGCATAAACATGTTTATGCCAAAACTGAAGTCTGACATTCTCTTCATTAGAATTCATCTTTTCTTTGTTCTTCAGGATCAGTAAGGTAGGTTCATGGTTTGATTGTTAAGGTGAAGGGGGATTGAAAGAGATGTACTTTCTCAATCTTCACTTGAAAGTCAACTTAGTGTAATGATACTTGATAGATTTTGGTTTTGGTTGAGGGATTTTTGTTTCTCAAAACCAATCCATGGGGGAGAAAATGAAGTACAACTTTCTTTATGCAAGAACTTCTGATTGCACCATTCACTTTTAAAATTCCAGAGACTCAGGATCAAGAAGGAACAAGGTATATGACAGGTCAATTTTGCACTCTGAGAATTTGCTGTCCTCTTCGTCAGTGGAAATGTGACTTGAAAAAACTGTACAGTGCCCCACTTTCAAATTCCTTATCTTTTTTGAGCCACTTCTTTCTGTTTATATAACTTCAGGATTGGAATGCATTTGGCTAATTAAGGAAAGGGGAAAAGTGACTGATGGAAATATAGAGACTACCAGTATGGCTGGATTTAAAATTTTACTCTGTACTAATCCTTGACTCACCATTGTACTGCATCAGAGAGTTGACTGGAGTAATCCTTTGGTAGTTATTAGATGGCTGGAAAAGACCGACATCCTCTGGGCATGTTTAGTACTACAACTGCTTCTCCCCCAAGGTGCCCCAGTTTGTACACTTCCTAGGGACTACCCTGGATACAGGGTAAGGTGTGTATGCTATGTGTAGATTTTATTTTAGTTTTTGGAATATTTAAATTGCAGTATAGTTGATGTACAAATTTTCAGGTGTACATCAAGTGATTCAGCTATATATATATATATATATATATATATATATATATATATATATATATACATATATATATACTTTCTCCGATTCTTTTCCATTAAATGTTACAACAAGATATTGAATATAGTTCCCTGTGCTATACAGTAGGTCCTTGTTATTTCTTTTATATATAGTAGTCTGTATCTGCTAATCCCAAATTCCTATTTTATCCCCCCCATTTCTCCTTTGGTAAACATTGAGTGTTTTCTAAGTATGTGAGTTTGTGTTTTGTAAATAAGTTCATTTGTATCATCTTTTTAGATTCCACATATAAGTGATATCATATGATACTTGTCTTTCTCAGTTGACTTACTTAGTATGATGATCTATGGCAATCCATTTTACTGCAGATGGCATTATTTAATTTTTTTAAACATCTTTATTGGAGTATAATTGCTTTACAATGGTGTTTTAGTTTCTGCTTTATAACAATGTGAATCAGCTATACATATACATATATTCCCATATATCCTCCCTCTTGCGTCTCCCTCCCACCTTCCATATCCCACTCTTCTAGGTGGGCACAAAGCACTAAGCTGATCTCCCTGTGCTATGCAGCTGCTTCCCACTAGCTACCTATTTTACATTTGGTAGTGTATATATGTCAATGCTACTCTCTCACTTCGCCCCAGCTTACCCTTCTCCTTCCCCGTGTTCTGAAGTCCATTCTCTATGTCTCAGTCTTTATTCCTGTCCTGCCCCTAAGTTCTTCAGAGCCATTTTTTTAAGGTTCCATATATATGTGTTAGCATACGGTATTTTTTTTCTCTTTCTGACTTACTTCATTCTGTATGACAGACTCTAGGTCCATCCACCTCACTACAAATAACTCAATTTCGTTTCTTTTTATGGCTGAGTAATATTCCATTGTATATATACCATGTCTTCTTTATCCATTCATCTGCTGATGGACATTTAGGTCTGGATTTTTAAAATTAATTTTTATTGGAGTATACATGCATTACAATATAAGTTGTGTTAGTTTCTGCTGTAGAGCAAAGTGAATCAGCTATATGTATACATAATCCCCCCTTTTTGGATTTCCTTCCAATTTAGGTCACTACAGAGCATTGAGTAGAGTTCCCTGTGCTATACAGTAGGTTCTCATTAGACATCTATTTTATACATAGTAGTGTATATGTGTGTTATCATAAGGTATTTGTTTTTCTCTTTCTGACTTCACTCTGTATTACAGATCTAGGTCCAACCACCTAACTACAAATAACTCAATTTTGTTTCTTTATATGGCTGAGTAATATTCCATTGTATATATGTGCCACATCTTCTTTATCCATTCATCTGTCAATGGACACTTAGGTTGCTTCCATGTCCTGGCTATTGGAAATAGAGCTGTAATGAACATTGTGGTACATGACTATTTTTGAATTATGGTTTTCTCAGTATATATGCCCAGTAGTGGGATTGCTGGGTCATATGGTAGTTCTATTTTTAGTTTTCTAAGGAACCTCCATAGTGTTCTCCATAGTGGCTGTATCAATTTAAATTCCCACCAACAGTGCAAGAGGGTTCCCTTTTCTCCACACCCTCTCCAGAATTTATCGTTTGTAGATTTTTTCATGATGACCATTCTGGCTGGTGTGAGGTGAGACTTCACTGTAGTTTTGATTAGAATTTCTCTAATGATTAATGATGTTGAGCATTCTTTCATGTGTTTGTTGGCAATTTGTATATCTTCTTTGGAAAAATGTCTATTTAGGTCTTCTGCCCATTTTTGGATTGGGTTGTTTGTTTGGTTTTGATATTGAGCTGCATGAGCTGCTTGTTAATTTTGGAGATTAATCCTTTGTCCTTCACTTAATGTGCAAATTTCTCCCATTCTGAGGGCTGTTTTTTCATCTTACTTATGGTTTCCTTTGCTGTGCAAAAGCTTTTAAGTTTCATTAGGTCTCATTTATTTATTTTTATTTATTTTTTCCATTTCTCTAGGAGATGGGTCAAAAAGGATCTTGCTGTGATTTATGTCATAGAGTGTTCTGCCTACGTTTTCCAGTAAGAGTTTTATAGTTTATATATGTCTGTCTGGCCTTACATTTAGGTCTTTAATCCATTTTGAGTTTATTTTTGTGTATGGTGTTAGGGAGTGTACTAATTTCATTCTTTTACACGTAGCTTTCCAGGTTTTCCAGCACCACTTTTTGAAGAGGCTGTCTTCTGTCCATTGTATATTCTTGCCTCTTTTATCAAACATAAGATGACCATATGTGCGTAGGTTAATCTCTGGGACTTCTATCCTGTTCCATTGATGCATATTTCTGTTCTTGTGCCAGTACCATAATGTCTAGATTACTCTAGCTTTGTAGAATAGTTTAAAGTCAGGGAGTCTGATTCCTCCAACTCCGTTTTTCTTTCTCAAGAATGCTTTGGCTATTCGGGATTTTTTGTGTTTCCATAAAAATTGTGATATTTTTGGCTGTAGTTTTGTGAAAAATGCCATTGGTAGTTTGCAAAAAGGGACAGTTTTACTTCTTTTTTTCCGATTTGGATTCCTTTTATTTCTTTTTCTTCTCTCATGACTGTGGCTAAACCTTCCAGAACTATGTGGAATAGTACTGGTGAGAGTGGACAACCTTGTCTTGTTCCTGATCTTAGAGGAAATGGTTTCAGTTTTTCACCATTGAGAATGATGCTGGCTGTATGTTTGTCACATAAAGCCTTTGTTATGTTGAGGTAAGTTCCCTCTATGCCTACTTTCTGGAGGGTTTTTTTCATAAGTGGGTGTTGAATTTTGTAAAAAGTTTTTTCTGCATCTATTGATATGATCATTTGTTTTTTATCCTTCAATTTGTTGATATGGTGTATCACATTGATTGATTTGCATATATTGAAGAATCCTTGCATTTCTGGGATAAACCCCACTTCATCATGGTATATGATTCTTTACATGTGCTGTTGGGTTCTGTTTGCTAGTATTTTGTTGAGGATTTTGGCATCTATGTTCATCACTGATATTGGCCTGTAGTCTTCTTTCTTTGTGACATCTTTGTCCAGTTTTGGCATCAGGGTGATGGTGGCCTTGTAGAATGAGCTTGGGTGTGTTCCTTCCTCTGCTATATTTTGGAAGAGTTTGAGAAGTATAAGTGTTAGCACTTTCTCTAAATGTTTGATAGAATTCGTCTGTGCAGGCATCTGGTCCCGGGTTTTTGTTTGTTTGGAGATTTTTAATCACATTCGTAATTTCAGTGCCTGTGATTGGTCTGCTTATATTTTCTATTTCTTCCTGGTTCAGTCTCGGAAGGTTGTGCTTTTCTAAGAATTTGTCCATTTCTTCTAGGTTGTCCATTTTATTGGCATACAGTTGCTTGTAGTAATCTCTCATGATCTTTTGTATTTCTGCACTGTCAGTTTTTAGTTCTCCTTTTTCATTTCTAATTCTGTTGATTTGAATGTTCTCCCTTTTTTTCTTGAAGAGTCTGGCTAACGGTTTATCAATTTTGTTTATCTTCTCAAAGACCAGCTTTCAGTTTTATTGATCTTTCCTATTGTTTCCCTCAATTCTTTTTTGTATACTTCTGATCTGATCTTTATGATTTCTTTCATTCTGCAAACTTTGGGTTTTTTTTTTATTCTTTCTCTAATTGCTTTAGGTGTTAGGTTAGGTTGCTAGTTTGAGATGCTTCTTGTTTCTTGAGGTAGGATTGTATTGCTATAAACTTCCATCTTAGAAATGGTTTTGCTGCATCCCATAGGTTTTGAGTCATCGTCTTTTCATTGTCATTTTTTCTAGGTATTGTTTGATTTCCTCTTTGATTTTTCAGTGATCTCTTCATTATTAAGTACTGTATTGTTTAGCCTCCATGTGTTTATATTTTTTACAGATTTTTTTCCTGTAATTGACATCTAGTCTCATAGCACTGTGTTCAGAAAAGATACTTGATACGATTTCATGGTTAAATGGTTAAATTTACCAAGGGTTTATTTGTGACCCAAGACGTGATGTATCTTGGAGAATGTTCCATGAGCACTTGGGAAGAAAGTGTATTCTGTTGTTTTTGGATGGAATGTCCTATAAATATGAATTAAGTCCATCTTGTTTCATGTATCATTTAAAGCTTGTATTTCCCTACTTATTTTCATTTTGGATGATGTGTCCATTGGTGAAAGCGGGGTGTTAAAGTCCCCTACTATGATTGTGTTACTGTCCATTACCCCTTTAATAACTGTTAGCACTTGCCTTATGTATTGAGGTGCTCCTATGTTGGGTGCATAAATATTTACAATTGTTATATCTTCTTCTTGGATTGATCCCTTGATGATTATGTAGTTTCCTCTTTTGTCTCTTATAAGAGTCTTTATTTTAAAGGGTATTTTGTCTGATATGAGAATTTCTACTCCAGCTTTCTTTTGATTTCCATTTGCATATAATATTTTTTGCTATCCCCTCACTTTCAGTCTGTATGTGTCCCTAGGTCTGAAGTGGGTCTCTTGTCGACAGCATACATACACGTCTTGTTTTTGTATCCATTCAGCCTGTCTATGTCTTTTGGTTGAAGCAGTTAATCCATTTACATTTAAGGTGATTATCGATATTTATGTTCCTATTACCATTTACTTACTTCTTTTGGGTTTGTTATTGCAGGTCTTTTCCTTCTCTTGTGTTTCCTGCCTAGAGAAGTTCTTTTAGCATTTGTTGTAAAGCTGGTTTGGTGGTGCTGAATTCTCTTAACTTATGCTTGTCTGTAAAGGTTTTAATTTCTATTTCAAATCTGAATGAGATCCTTGCTGTGTAGAGTAATCTTGGTTGGAGGTTTTTCCCCTTCTTCACCCTAAATATGTCCTGCCTGTCCATTGTGTCTTGCAGAGTTTCTGCTGAAAGATCAGCTGTTAACCTTATGGGGATTCCTTTGTATATTATTTGTTGTTTATCCCTTGCTGCTTTTAATATATTTTCTTTGTATTTAATTTTGATAGTTTGATTAATATGTGTCTTAACATGTTTGTCCTTGGATTTATGCTGTATGGGACTCTCTGTGCTTCCTGGACTTAACTATTTCCTTTCCCATATTAGGGAAGTTTTCAACTATAATGTCTTCAAATATTTTCTCAGTCCCTTTCTTTTTCTCTTCTTCTTCTTGGACCCTTATAATTCGAATGTTGATGCATTTATTGTTGTCCCCGATGTCTCTGAGACTGTCCTCAATTCTTTTCATCCTTTTTTCTTTATTCTGCTCTACAGTAGTTATTTCCACTATTTTATCTTCCAGGTCACTTATCTGTTCTTCTGCCTCAGTTATTCTGTTATTGATTCCTTCTAGAGAATTTTTAATTTCATTTATTGTGTTGTTCGTCATTGTTTGTTTGCTCTTAAGTTCTTCTAGGTCTTATTAAACGTTTCTTGTATTTTTTCCATTCTATTTCCACGATTTTGGATCATCTTTACTATCATTACTCTGAATTCTGTTTCAGGTAGGCTGCCTATTTACTCTTCATCTGTTTCATCTGGTGCCTTTTTACCTTTCTCCTTCATCTGCTGTGTGTTTCTCTGTCTTCTCATTTTTTTGACTAACTGTCTTTGGGGCCTCCTTTTTACAGGCTGCATATTCGTATTTCCCGTTGTTTTTGGTTAATGTCCACAGTGGCTAAGTTTGGTTCAGTGGGTTATGTAGCCTTCTTGGTCGAGGGGACTAGTGCCTATGTTATGGTGGATGAGGCTGGATCTTCTCTTTCTCATGGGCAGACCCATGTCTGGTGGTGTGTTTTGGGGTGTCTGTGACCTTATTATGATTTTAAGCATCCTCTCTACCAATGGTGGGTTGTGTTCCTGTCTTTCTAGTTGTTTGGCATAGGGTGTCCAGCACTGTAGCTTGCTGGTCATTGAGTGGAGCTGTGTTGAAACATTGAGATGGAGATCTCTGGGAGAGTTATTGCCATTTGATATTATCTGGAGCCGGGAGGTCCATGGTGGACCAGTGTCCTGAACTCGGCTCTCCCACATCTGAGGCACAGGCCTGACAGCTGGCAGGAGCAGCAAGACCCTGTCAGCCACATGGCTAAGAAGAAAAGGGATAAAAAAAGAGAGAAAAAATAAAATAAAGTTATTAAAATAAAAAGTAAAAAATACATATTAAAAATAAAAGATAAAAAGTAATAAGAAAGAAAAAAACACAAGAAAGAAAGCAAGAAGAGAGCAACAAAACCAAAAAAAAAATCCAGCAATGATAACAAGTGTTAAAACTATACTAGAAAAAATATAAAAAGAAAAATCGGACAGACAGAAACCTAGGATAAATTGTAAAAGCAAAGCTATAGAGACCAATCACACAAAGAAGCATATACATACACACTCACAAAAAGTGAAAAAGGAAAAATATATATATAATTGGACTCCCAAAGTCCACTGCCTCAATTTTGTGATGATTTGTTGTCTATTCATGTATTCCACAGATGTAAGGCACATCAAGTTGGTTTTGGAGGTTTAATCCGCTGCTCCTGAAGCTGCTGGGACAGATTTCCCTTTCTCTTCTTTGTTAGCACAGCTCCTGGATTCAGCTTTGGATTTGGCCCCGTCTCTGGTGTTCGTCGCCTGAGGGTGTCTGTTCTTCGCTCAGACAGGACGGGGTTAAAGTAGCAGCTGATTAGGGAGCTGTGGTTCACTCAGGCTGGTGGGAGGGAGGGGTACGGAATGAAGGGCGAGCCTGTGGCAACAGAGGAAAGGTGACATTGCAACATGCTGAGGCACGCCATGTGTTCTCCCAGGGAAGTTGTCCCTGGCACTGGAACCTGGTAGTGGTGCGCTGCACAGGTTCCCGAAAGGGGAGGTGTGGATCGTGACCTAGGCTTGCACACAGGCTTCTTGGTGGCTGCAGCAGCAGCCTTAGCATTTCATTTCCGTCTCTGGTGTCCGCGCTGATAGCCGCAGCTTGCGCCCATTTCAGGAGCTCGTTTAGGCAGTGCTCTGAATCCCCTGTCTTCGTGCACCCTGAAACAGTGGTTTCTTGCCTCCTAGGCAGGTCAAGACCTTTTCCAAGACTCCTTCCCAGCTAGCTGTGGTGCACTAGCCCCCTTCAGGCTGTGTTCACGCAGCCAATCCCAGTCTTCTACCTGGGATCTGACCTCCGAAGCCGGAGCCTCAGCCCCCAGCCCCCACCCATCCCACCGGGTGAGCAGAGAAGCCTCTTGGGCTGGTGTGTGCTAGTCGGTACTGATCCTCTGTGTGGGAATCTCTCTGCTTTGCCCTCTGCAACCCTGTTGCTTCGCTCTCCTCCATGGATCCGAAGCTTCCCTCCGCCACTCCCCGTCTCCACCAGTGAAGGGGCTTCCTAGTGTGTGGAAACATTTTCTTCTTCACAGCTCCCTCCCAGAGGTGTAAGTCCCATCCCTATTCTTTTCTCTCTGCTTTTTTTTCTTTTTTTGTTTTGCCATACCCAGGCACATGGAGATTTTTTTGCCTTTTGGGAAGTCTGAGGTCTTCTACCAGCATTCAGTAGGTGTTCTGTAGGAGTTGTTTCACATGTAAATGCATTTCTGATGTATTTGTGGGGAGCAAGTTGATCTCCACGTCTTCATCTTCTGCCATCTTGAAGGTCTCCCACTGGTACTACTCTAGAAAATAAAAGTTGCTCACCAACCACAGCATAAACCTCTGAATGTCCTTTCTATGATCACCCTGTCCAAAGAATGGGGACAGTAGACATCCCTCTCTCTTCAAAAAGAGGGCTTCTAATAACAGCTGTTGTCAAATTAAGGTCTGTATGTCTTCTTCAGGAAAATGTCTATCTAGGTCTTCTTTCTGCCCATTTCTTAATTGGGTTTCTTTTCTTTTCTTTTCTTTTTTTCTTTTTCTTTTTTTGTATTGATCTGCCTGAACTGTTTGTACATTTTGGAGATTAATCCTTTGTCAGTTGCTTCATTTGCAAATATTTTCTCCCATTCTGAGGGTTGTCTTTTCGTCTTGTTTAGGGTTTCCTTTGCTGTGCAAAAACTTTTAAGTTTCATTAGGCTCCATTTGTTTATTTCTGTTTTTATTTTCATTACTCTAGGAATTGGGTCAAAAATGATCCTGCTGCAATTTATGTCAAGAGTGTTCTGCCTATGTTTTCCTCTATGACTTTTATAGAGCCCAGCCTGACATTTCGTTCTTTAATCCATTTTGAGTTTACTTTTGTGTATGGTAAAAGGGAGGGTTTTAATTTTATTCTTTTACATGTAGCTGTCCAGTTTTCCCAATACAACTTATTGAAGAGACTGTCTTTTCTCAATTGTATATCCCTGCCTCCTTTTTCATACATTAGGTGATCATAGGTGTGTGGGTTTATCTCTGGGATATGTATCCTGTTCCATTGATCTATATTTCTGTTTTTGTGCCAGTACCATACTGTCTTGATTATTGTAGCTTTGTAGTACTGTCTGACGTCAGGGAAGCTGATTCCTCCAGCTCCCCTCTTCTTTCTGAAGATTGTTTTGGGATGTTTGGTGTTTTCATACAAATTGAAAAAGTTTTTGTTCTAATTCTCTGGGAAATGCCCTTGGTAATTTCAGAGGAATTGCATTAAATCCATGGATTTCTTTGGGTTGTATAGTAATTTGGACAATATTGATTCTTCCAATCCGAGAACATGGTATATGTCTCCATCTGTTTGTGTCATCTTTGATTTATTACATCATTATCTTCTAGCTTTCTGATTACAGGATTTTTGCCTCCTTATTTAGGTTTATTCCTAGGTATTTTATTGTTTTTATTGCAATGGTAAATAAGATTGCTTTCTTAATTTCCCTTTCTGATTTTTCATTGTTAGTGTATAGGAATGCAAGAGATTTCTGTGTATCAGTTTTGTATCCTGCAACTTTACCAAATTCATTGATTAGCTCTAGAAGGTTTCTGCTGGCATCTTTAGGATGTTCTATGTATAGTATCATGTCAACTGAAAACAATGACAGTTTTACTTCTTCTTTTCCAATTTGAATTACTTTTATTCCTTTTTCTTCCCTGATTTCCATGCTAGGACTTCCAAAACTATGTTGAATAAAAGTGGCGAGAGTGGATATCCTTGTCTTGTTCCTGATCTTAGAGGAAGTGCTTTCAGTTTTTCACCATTGTGAATGATGTTTGCTGTGCGTTTGTCATACATTACTTTTATTATGTTGATGTAGGTTCCCTCTATGCCCACTATCTTGAGAGATTTTATCATAAATCGGTGTTGAATTTTGTCAAAAGCTTTTTCTGCATCTATTGACATGACCATAAGGTTTTTATTCTTCACTTTGTTAGTAAGGTGAATCACATTATTTGTGTATATTGAAGAATCCTTGCATACCTGGGATAAATCTCACTTAACCATGGGGTATGATCCTTTGAATGTGTTGTTGGATTCGGTTTACTAGTATTTTGCTGAGGATTTTTGAGTCTGTTTATCAGTGATATTGGCCTGTATTTGTGTGTGTGTGTGTGTGTGTGTGTGTGTGTATGTGATATATTTGTCTAGTTTTGGTATCATGATGATGGTGGCCTCATAGAATGAGCTTGGGAGTGTTCCTCCTCTGCAATTTTTTGGAATAGTTTGAGAAAGATAGGTGGTATCTGTTCTCTAAATGTTTGATAGAATTCTCCCATAAAACCATCTGGTCCTGGAATTTTCTTTGCTGTAAAAATTTTAATCACAGTTTCAATTTCATTACGTGTGTTTGGCCTGTTCATATTTTCTATTTCTTCCTGGTTCAGTCTTGGAAGCTTGTACTTTTCTAAGAATTTTCCATTTCTTCCAGTTTATCCATTTTATTGGTATATAGTTACCTGTAGTAGTCTCTTATGTTCCTTTGTATTTCTGCAGTGTCAGTTGTAACATCTCCTTTTTCGTTTCTAGTTTTACTGATTTGAGTCCTCTCCATTCTTTTCTTAATGTGTCTTGCTAAAGTTTTATCCATTTAGTTTATCTTCTCAAAGAACCAACTTTTAGTTTCATTGATATTTTCTATTGTTTTTTTCATCTTTATTTCAATTATTTCTGCCCTGATCTTTATGATTTCTTTCCTTCTGCTAACTTTCGGTTTTGTTTGTTTTTTCTCTAATCACTTTAGGTGTAACTTTAGGTTGTTATTTGAGACTTTTCTTGTTTGGTGAGGTGGGATTGTATTGCTATAAACTTTGCCCTTAGAACTGCTTTTGCTCAATCCCATAGGTTTTCTGTTTTTGTGTTTCTATTGTCATTTGTTTCCAGGTATTTTTTGCATTTCTCTTTGGTTTCTTCAGTGATCCATTTGTTATTTAGTAGCATATTATTTGGCCTCCATGTGTTTGTGTTTTTAAAGTTTGTTTTCCTGAAATTGATTTCAAATCTCATAGCATTGTGATCAGAAATGATGCTTGATATGATTTCAATTTTCTTAAATTTACTGAGTTTGGATTTGTAACACAAGATGTAATCTATCCTGGAGAATGTTCTATGTGTGCTTGAGAAGAAAGTGTATTCTGCTATTTTCAATAGAATGCCTATTTATATCAATTAATTCTATCTGTTCTAATGTGTCATTTAAGCCTTGTGTTTCCTTATTAATATTCTGTGTGGATGATTTGTCCATTGGGGCAAGTGGAGTATTAATGTCCCCCACTATTATTGTGCTATTGTCGATTTCTCCTTCTATGGCTGTTCACATTTGCCTTATGTATTGAGGTGCTCCTATGTTGAGTGCATAAATATTTACAATTGTTATAACCTCTTCTTGGATTGATCCCTTGATCATTATGTAGTGTCCTTCCTTGTCACTTGTAATAGTCTTTATTTTAAAGTCTATTTTGTCTGATATGAGAATTGCTACTCCAGCTTTCTTTTGATTTCCATGTGCATGGAATATCTTTTTCCATCCCCTCATTTTCAGTTTGCATCTGTCTCTAGCTCTGAAGTGGGTTTCTTGTAGACAGTGTATGTTCGGGTCTTCTTTTTGCATCCATTCAGCCAGTCTATGTCTTTTGTTTGGAGCATTTAATCCAGTTTCATTTAAGGTCATTATCAATATGCATGTTCTTATTACCATTTTCTTAATTGTTTTGGGCTTGTTTTGGTAGGTCTGTTTCTTCTCTTGTGTTTCCTGCCTAGAGAAGTTCCTTTAGCATTTGCTTTAAAGCTGGTTTTGTGGTGCTGAATTCTCTTAGCTTTTGCTTGTCTGTAAAGCTTTTGATTTCTGCATTGAATCTGAATGATATCGTTTCTTGGTAGGTTCATCTTGGTTGTACGTTTTTCTGTTTCATCGCTTTAAATATATCTTGCCACTCCCTTCTGGCCTGCTGAATTTCTGCTGAAAAATCAGCAGCTAATCTTATGGGGATTCCCTTGTATGTTATTTGTTGTCTTTCCCTTGCTGCTTTTTATATTTTTTCTTTGTATTTAATTTTTGTTAGTTTGATTAATATGTTTCTTGGCATGTTTCTCCTGGGATTTATCCTGTACGGGACTTTCTGTGCCTCCTGGACTTAGGTGACTATTGGCTTTCCCATGTTAGGGAAGTTTTTGACTACAATCCCTTCAAATATTTTTGTAGGCCCTGTCTCTTTCTCTTCTTCTTCTAGGACCTCTATTATTTGAATGTTGGTGCTTTTAATACTGTCTCATGGGTCTCTGAGACTGTCCTTATTTCTTTAGATTCTTTTTTCTTTATTCTCCTCCTTGGCAGTTATTTCCGCAATTCTGTCTTCCAGCTCACTTATCCATTCTTCTGCCTCAGTTATTCTGCTCTTGATTCCTTTGAGTGTATTTTTCATTCAGTTATTGCGTTGTTCATAACTGATTGCTTGTTCTTTAGTTCTTCTAGGTCCTTTCAAACATTTCTTGTATCTTCTCAATCCATACCTCCAGTCTATTTCTGTGATCTTGGGTCATCTTTACTACCATTACTCTGAATTATTTTTCACATAGATTCCATATTTACTCTTCATTTTTTTTGGTGTTGTAGAATTTTACTTGCCTCCTTTGTCTGGAATATATTTCTATGTCGTCTCATTTGTCTAACTTTGCTTGTAGTCTCCTTTCCACAGGCTGCAGGGCCATAGTTCCTCTTGCTTCTGGTGTCAGCCCCTTTGTGAGTGAGTTTGGTCCAAGGGTTTGTTTAAGCTTCTTAGTGGGAAGGACAGGTGCATGTGCTCTGGTGGGTGGAGCAGAGTCTTGTCCCTCTGGGGAGCAGGGCTGCGTCAGGTGTTGTGTTTTGGGTTGTCTGTGAGCTTAGTACAACTTTAGGAAATGTGCCTGCCGATAGGTGGGGCTGTGTTCCTGTCTTGCTGGTTGTTTGGTCCAGCACTGATGCGTGCAGGCAGTTGAGTGGAGTCAGGTCTTTGTGTCAATGTGGAGACCTGCAGGAGAGCTGACACTGTTTAATATTCCCTGGGGCCAGGAATTTTCTGGGGGTCCAGCATCTTGGACTCATTGTTTTTACCGCAGAGGCTAAGTCCTGATCCCTGGCTGGGGAACCAAGATCACACAAGCAATGCAGCACAGCCAAAAAAAGAAAAAAAGAAAAGAAAACAAACAGAAAAACAAAACCCAAGACAAATGATAAAACCAAAACCAACCAAAAAGTAAAAAAAAAGAAAAAAGAAAAAGAAACAAAGAAAACAAGAGAACAGCCCAACAAACAAAGAACCTGAAAAGAAAATAAAAAAATAAAACCAAAACTTACAAAAACAAACACAAACAGAAAGCAAACTAAAAGAAAACAAAAGAAACACAAGCCAAACACAAAAACAATAAAGAAAATCAAGAAAAACAGCACTTCCCTGGTGGCCCAGTGGTTAAGAATCTGCCTGCCAATGCAGAAGACATGGGTTTGAGCCCTCATCCAGGAAGGTCTCACATATCACGGAGCAACTGAGTCCGTGCACCACAACTACTGAGCCTGCACTCTAGAGCCTGTGAGCCTCAACTGCTGAAGTCCACACACCTAGAGCCTGTGCTCTGCAACAAAAGAAGCTACCATAATGAGAAGCCCATGCACTGCAATGAAGAGTAGACCCTGCTTGCTACAACCAGAGAAAAGTCTGAGCGCAGCAACAAAGACCCAATACAGCCAAAAATAAAATAAATAAAATACAATAAATAAATAAATAAATTTTAAAAATTAAAAAAAAGAAAATCAAGAGAAACAAAATGCAAAACAAAGAACAAAAACAAGAAAATACTGAAGACAACAAAAAAGTAAAGTAAAAATGGAAAAATAAAAATATGTTAAAAATTTTAAAAGAGGAAAGCAAAGAGAAAATAAAACATTGAAAATAAAAAAAACCCAACAGAACAAAATGAAACAAAAAACAAAACAAAAATAATAGAAATAATAACATTTTCCTGAAGGCTCCACTCTAGTGTTCTTGCCTCCACAGTGAGCCACAGCCAACCCCCTGCTTCTCTACAAGGTCCTCCAATACCTCTAGGTAGGTCTCTGGACAAACTGAGGGCACTGTGGAGGGCAGCTTGGACTCTCACCTGACCCAACTCCCATGTGTAATTGCCCACAAAGTGTAGCTGCTAAAGCTAGACGAATCTCAGTTTTTGGACCACTTCTTGTCCATTCAGATATTCCACAGACTCAGGGTTTACCAAGCAGATCAGAGGGATTTAATCTGTGCCTTGTGCAGCTACAGGGAGAGATTTCTGTTCCTCTTCCTTAGTCACGTGGCTCTTGGGGCTCAGTTTTGGTTTTGGCCTCACCTCTATGTGTGTGTGACCCTCAGTTATCTGTTTCCTCCACAGGCAAGATGGGGCAAAAGCAGTGGTTGATTGGGGTACTTACTCACTCATAACAGGGATGGGTAAGATAGCCACAACTTCAGGTGTGCATGAAGCGCCTGTGCCAGGAGAGACAGGCACGAGTTTCAACAGACGGAGATGCCGCTCTGGTGGGAGTCCCTCCCAGTGCCCATGGAGATGGGCTGGTGTGTGGGGAACGGGGTTGCAATGGGGGCCCCGTCACTTGTGTGCCATTCAAAAATGGCACCTCATTTCCAAGGCAGACCACACTTCCTCTAGGAGTGTTCCTGGCCTTGGAGCCCCTCACTCCTGTCCCCTCAGGTTCTCTCTGCACAGCCAACAATGGTCCTCTCCCTGGATCCTCTCTCTTAACTCCACATTGTAACACTCATCCCCACCAACACTGGCAGCTTCGCATCTCAGGCTGGGAAACCCAGGGCTGATTCCAGAGGAGGCTTTGCCAGGGTTGACATGCACAGTCACACCAGCACCTGTGTGGTGAAAGAAGGTTTTGGTGGTGGTGCTTGGGACCCTGGAGCCTACAGAGTCAGAGGGGGCCTTGGTTTGAGGAGTGGACAAGGCTGCTCAGATGGGTGCCCTTCCCAGGGCCCATGGAGGCAGGGGCTGGCGGGTGGGGCAGGGAGTTGCAATGGTGGCCTCACCCCTTGCACAGAAATGGCACCTTGCTTCTATAGTGGCCTGGGCTTCTTCAGAAAAATATCCCTGTTGTGCAGCTCCTTAGTCCAATCCCTTCAAGCTGGTCTCTTCACAGTGAACAGCTGTCCCCTCCCTGGGTCTGCTATCCAAACACCACTTTCTAGCACCCAGCCCCCATCCACACCAAGAGACACACAACTCAGACTGGGGTGTGCGAGGCTGCAGGGCAGACCATGTGTGCAGTTCTTTGTCCTGCCTTCTAGAGACTCTTTGCTGCATTCTCCTCCAATCACCCAAAGTTTCCTTTCTGTCCCAGGTGATTTTCCTGCTGTGAGTGGGCTTTTCTGAGTGTGGGAATATTTCCTTACCTTCAGTTTCCCACCAGGGGTGCGGGTGCTTCCTGTTTCCTCTTTTCCTTATAATTTTCTTTCTTCCATCCTACCTGGTTGTATGTGGGATTCTTCTTGTCCTTTTAGGTGTCTGAGATCTTCTGCTACTGTTCAGTAGGTGCTCTGTGAGAACTGTTCCATTCATCTGTAGATGTATACTTCATGTACTTGTAGGAGATGAGAATTCCATGTCCTCCTATTCTGCCATCTTGACTCCTCCTCCAATACCTATTCTTCCGAAATTATTTCAAAAAATTGCAGAGCAGGGAGCGCTTCCAAATTCATTCTCTGAAGCCACCATCACCTTATACCAAAACCAGAAATAGATAATGCAAAAAAGAAAATTACAGGCCAGTATCACTGATGAACATAGACACAAAAATCATAAACAAATTACTAGCAAACCAAATCCAACAATCCATTAAAAGGATCATATAACATGATCACGTGGGATTTATCCCTGGAATAAAAGGATTTTTCAATATCTACAAATCAACCAGTGTGGTACCTCACATTAACAAACTGAAGAATAAAAACCACATGATCATCTCAATAGATGCAGAAAAGCTTTTGATAAAATTCAATATCCATTTATGATAAAAACTCTCCAGAAACTGGGTATACAGGGAACCTACCTCAACATTATAAAGGCCATATATGACAAACCCACAGCAAACATCATTCTTAATGGTGAAGAACTGAGAGCATTTCCTCTAAGATCAGGAGCAGTACAAGGTTGCTCACTCTTGCCACTTCTATTCAACATAGTTTTAGAGGTCCTACCCATGCCAATCAGAGAAGAAAAAGAAAGAAAAGGAATCCATATTGGAAAAGAAGAAGTAAAACTGTCACTGTTTGCAGATGACATGATACTATATACAGAAAATCCTAACGATGATATCAGAAAACTACTAGAGCTCATCAATGTTTTTTATAAAGTTGCAGGATTAATTTTGATTAATACACAGAAATCTGTTGCATTTCTATATACTAATAATGAAACGTCAGAAAAAGAAATTAAGAAAACAGTTCAATTTACCATCACATCAAAAAGAATAAAATACCTAGGAATAAACCTATCTAAGGAGGCAAAACCTGTACTCTGAAAACTATACATTGTTGATGAAAGAAATAAAAGATGACACAGATAGAGAGGTGTGTCATGACCTTGGACTAGAAAAAATAAATATTGTTAAAAAGACTATCCTACCCAATTCAATCTAAATATTCAATGGAATTCCTATCAAATTAACAATGCCATTTTTCACAGAACTAGAACAAAAAAATCTTAAAATGTATATGAAAAATGCAGAAGACCCTGAATAGCCAAAGCAATAATGAGAAAGAACAGAGGTGGAGGAATCATGCTCTCTGACCCCACACTGCACTACAAATCTAGCATAATCAAAACAGTATGGTATTGGCACAAAAACAAGCACATAGACCAGTGGAACACGATAGAAACCCCAGAAATAAACACATGCACCTGTGGTCAATTAACCTATGGCATTAGAGGCAAGAATATACAATGGAGAATTGAGAGTCACTTCAGTCATTGTTGCTGGGAAAACTGGACAGCTACATGTAAAAGAATCAAATAAGAGCATTCTCTAATACTATATATAAAAAAAAACTCAAAATAGATTAAAGACCTAACTGTAAGACCAGATACTATAAAACTCTTAGAGGGAAACATAGGCAGAACACACGTTGACATAAACCACAACAATATCTTTTTGGATCCGTTTCCTTGAATAATGAAATAAAAACAAAAATAAACAAATGGGACCAATTAAACTTAAAAGGTTTTTCACGGAAAAGGAAGACACAAACACAAGTAAAATACAACCTACAATATGGGAGAAAATATTTGCAAATGAAGCAAACAGCAAGGGATTTATCTCAAATATATACAAACGGCACCTACAGCTCAATACCAAAATAATAAACAATGCAATAAAAAAAATTGGCAGAGGGTCTAAATAGACATTTCTCCAAAGAAGAGATACAGATTGCCACAAAGCACATAGAAAGATACTCAACATCACTTATTTTTAAGAAAATCAAATCAAAATTACAATGAGGTATCACCTCACTCCAGTCAGAATGGCCATCATCAAAATGTTTGCAGGACTTCCCTGGTGGTGCAGTGCTTAAGATCCACCTGACAATGCAGGGGACACGGGTTTGAGCCCTGGTCCAGGAAGATCCCACATGCCATGGTGCAACTAGGCCTGTGCAACACAACTACTGAGCCTGCACTCTAGATCCCACAAGCCACAACTACTGAGCCCACGTGCCACAACTACTGATGCCCACATGCCTAGAGCTCACGCTCTGCAACAAGAGAATCCACCACCATGAGAAGCCCATGCACTGCAACGAAGAGTAGCCTCAGCTCTCTGCAACTAGAGAAACCCATGTACAACAAAAGAGACAAAACACAGCCAAAAAAAAAAATAAGTTTACAAATTATAGGTGCTGGAGAGCATGTGGAGAAAAAGGAACCCTCTTACTCTGTTGATGGGAATGTAAATTGGTGCAGCCACTATGGAAAATAGTACGGTGTTTCCTGAAAAAACAAAAATAGAGTTACCATATGATCTAGCAATCCCAGCCCTGTGCATATATCTGTGGAAACCTCTGATTTGAAAAGGTACATGCACCCCAATGATCACAGCAGCACTATACAATAGCCAAGACGTGGAAGCAACCTAAGTGTCCATTAAGAGATGAATGGATAAAGAAGATGTGGTATATATACAGTATGGAATATTACTCAGCTGTAAAAATGAATGCACTAATTCCATTTTCAGCAACACAGATTGAACATAGAGATTATTATACTATGTGAAGTAAGCCAGACAGAGAAAGACAGATATCATGTGATATCACTTATATGTGGTATCTAAAAAAAATGATATAATTGAACATATATATATATAACAGAAACAGACCCACAGACATAGAAAATGAAATTATGCTTATCAAAGGGGAAGGAGAGGAGGGATAAATTAGGAGTCTGGAATTAAGATATACACACTGGGCTTCCCTGGTGGCGCAGTGGTTGAGAGTCCACCTGCCGATGCAGGGGACACGGGTTCATGTCCCAGTCCGGGAAGATCCCACATGCCGCGGAGCGGCTGGGCCCGTGAGCCATGGCCGCTGAACCTGCGCGTCTGGAGCCTGTGCTCCACAACGGGAGAGGCCACAACAGTGAGAGGCCCGCGTACCGCAAAAAAAAAAAAAAAATATATATATATATATATATATACACACTACTCTATATAAAATACATAAACAATAAGGACTTACTATATAGCACAGGGGATTATAATCAATAATTTATAATAATCTACAAGGGAATAGAATCTGAAATGGAATATATATATGTGTGTGTGTATATATGCAGGGGACACGGGACATACACACACACACACACACACACACACACACACACACACACACATATATATATATATACCTGAATCACTGTGCTGTATACCTGAAACTAACACAACACTGTAAATCAACTATAGTTAAATTATAAAATGAAATTTTATGATGATTTAAAATTAGTAAATAATGGGAGAACTACCATATTATTCAGTAATTCCATTCTTGAGTGTGTATCCTGAAAAAAATGAAAACAATAACTCAAAAATTTACAGGCACCACAATTTTAATAGTGACCCTATTTATAATAGCCAAGATATGGAAGCAACCTAAGTGTTCTAAGTGTCTATTAACAAAGATGTTTATATATATACACACACACACACACACACACACACACACACACACACAAAGACACACACAGAATGGAATACTACTCACTCCTAAAAATTAAACTCTTGTCATTTGGAGCTCTGTAATGGATGTAGAGAATATTATGCTTAGGGAAATAAGTTCGAGAAGGAAAATACTGCATGATAGAAAAGGATGTATATATCAAAATGAAGCAGATAAAGAAAACAGAGAAAACAAAGTAACAATTGCCAGAGGGGAGATGGAAAGAGGGAGGAGAAAGTTAGGGCTATGGGATTAAGAGATAGAGACTGCTGTGTATAAAATAGATTAGCAACAAGGATAGGCCATACAGCATGGGGAATTATAGCCAGTATCTTCAGAAAATTTTAATGGAGTATAAAATGTAAAAACACTACACCAGAATGCTCTGCACCTGGAACTAGTAAAATATTGTAAATCAATTATGATTCATTTAAAAACAGTAGAGAACTACAAAACAACCAGAAAACAAGTAACAAAACTGCAATAAATACCTACCCATTAATACTTTAGGCCTGTGCCTTTGTTAGGGGTGAAAGGGACTCCAGTTGGCATCTGGAAAATTGGCTCACCCTCCCTCCTGCATGAGCCATCTGTATCCCCTGAGTTGCAGACCAACACAGCACATCCTCACAGAGGCTGAAGCACAAGGGTGTGCAAAGCTCTGCAGGCGAGCCCACATGGGGTCTGGCTTTCACTGTTGAAGGGTGGTTTCCAGCACCCCTGTGCACCTGAGAGCATGTGCACTGCCTCCATGGCTGCATTAGGCTCTGGGGTGCAGCGCCCAGGAGACACCCCCCAAAGCGAAGCAGTTCCAGCTACAGGAAGACATTAGAGAGGCTTCAACTCCCTTTTATTCCCCAACTAACTAACTGAGGTTAAAGTTCCTGGCTTTCTGGTCGTGCTTGAGATGAAGCACTCCAAGCTGATTAGCCTTGGTGCCCTGGCCTGGTGTCAGACCTGAGCCTCTGACTGGGGACAGCTGAGTTCAGGACATTGGACAAAAAGAAGCCTCCCGGCTCCACATAATATCAATCGCCAAGATCAAATCGAGAGACCTCTGTCTCAGTGCAAAGACACAGCTCCATCCAATGGCCAGCAAGATACAGTGCTGGATGCCCCATACCATACAACTAGCAAGACAGGACACAACCTGGTCCACTAGCAGAGACATGGCCTAAAATCATAAAAAGTTCTTAGCCACCCCAAAACACATCATCAGATGTGGCCCTGCCATGAGAAAGACAAGATACAGACCCAACGATCAGAACATAGGCAACAGTCCCCTCCACTAGGAAACCTACAGAAGCCACTGAACCAACCTTACCCCTGGGGATAGAAAAAAAACACAATGGGAACGACAAACCTACAGCCTGAAAAAAGGAGACCTCCAAAACAGTAAGTTACACAAAAGGAGAAGACAGAGAAATATGCAGTAGATGAAGGAGCAAGGTGAAAATGCACAAACCAAACAAATGAAGAGGAAATAGGCAGCTTACCTAAAAAACAATTCAGAGTAATGAAAGTAAAGATGATCCAAAATCGGGAAGGAGAATGGAGAAAATATAAGAAATGTTTAATAAGGACCTAGAAGAACTAAAGAGCAAACAATGATGAACAACAAAATAAACGAAATTAAAAACTCTCTAGAAGGAATCAATAGCAGAATAACTGAGGCAGAAGGACGCATAAGTGACCTGAAAGGTAAAATAGTGGAAATAACTACTGCAGGACAGAATAAGAAAAAAAATTGAAAAGAATTGATGACAGGGCTTCCCTGGTGGCGCAGTGGTTAAGAGTCTGCCTGCTGATGCAGGGGACACGGGTTCGTGCCCCGGTCCAGGAAGATCCCACATGCTGCAGAGCAGTGGGGCCCGTGAGCCATGCCCGCTGAGCCTGTGCATCCGGAGCCTGTGCTCCACAATGGGAGAGGCCACAACAGTGAGAGGCCCACGTACAGAAAAAAAAAAAATTGACAACAGTCTCAGAGACATCTGGGACAAGAGTAAATGCACCAACATTCGAATTATAGGGGTCCCAGAAGAAGAAGAGAAAAAAAAAGGATCTGAGAAAATATTTGAAGAGATTATACTTGAAAACTTCCCAAACATGGGAAACGAAAGAGTCAATCAAATCCAGGAAGCACAGAGAGCCCCATACAGGATAAATCCCAAGAGGAATATACCAAGACGAATATTAATGAAGCTATAAAAATTAAACACAAAGAAAAAATATTAAAAGCAGCAAGAGAAACGGAAAAAATAACAGTCAAGGGAATCCTCATAAGGTTAAATGGTGATCTTTCAGCAGAAATTCTGCAAGACAGAAGGGAGTGGCAGGACATATGTAAAGTGATGAAAAGGAAAAACAAACTACAACCACGAATACTCTACCCAGCAAGGATATCGTTCAGATTTGATGGAGAAATTACAATATTTACAGACAAGCAAAAGTTCAGAGAATACAGCACCATCAAACCAGCTTTACAACAAATGCTAAAGGAACTTCTCTAGTCAGGAAACAACAGAGAGGAAAAGACCTAGAAAAAGAGACACAAAACAATTAAGAAAAGGCTAATAGGAAAAACCAATTTATAATTACCCTAAAAATAAATGGATTTAATGCTCCAACCAAAAGACATAGACTGGCTGAATGGATATAAAAACAAGACGTGTATATATGCTGTCTACAAGAGACCCACTTCAGACCTAGGGACACATACAGACAGAAAGTGAGGAGATGGAAAAGTATATTCCATGCAAATGGAAATCAAAAGAAAGCTGGAGTAGCAATTCTCATATCAGTCAAAATAGACTTGAAAACAAAGACTATTACAACAGTCATCAAGAAAAAAGGGAGAAGACTCAAATCAATTGAATTAGAAATGAAAAAGGAGAACTAACAACTGACATTGCAAAAATACAAAGGATCATGAGAGATGACTACAAGCAACTCTATGGCAATAAAATGGACAACCTGGAAGAAATGGACAAATTCTTAGAGATGCACAACCTGCTGAGACTGAGCCAGGAAGAAACAGAAAATATGAACACACAAATCACAAGCACTGAAATTGAAACTGTGATTAAAAATCTTCCAACAAACAAAAGCCCAGGACCATATGACTTCACAGGCGAATTCCATCAAACATTTAGAGAAGAGATCACAACTATCCTTCTCAAACTCTTCCAAAATATAGCAGAGGGAGGAAAAATTCCAAACTCATTCTACGATGCAACCATTACCCTGGTACCAAAACCAGACAAAGATGTCACAAAGAAAGAAAACTACGGTGATTCGCTTTGTTGTAGAGCAGAAACTAACACACCATTGTAAAGCAACTGTACCCCAATAAAGATGTTAAAAAAAAAACAAAACTACGGGCCAATATCACTGATGTACACAGACGCAAAAATCCTCAACAAAATACTAGCAAACAGAATCCAACAACACATTAAAAGGATCATACACCATAAGCAAGTGGGGCTTATTTCAGGAATGCAAAGATTCTTCAATATATGCAAATCAATCAATGTGATACAACCTATTAACAAATTGAAGGAGAGAAATCATATGATCATCTCAATAGATGCAGAGAAAGGTTTCCAAAAAAATTCAACACCCATTTATGCTAAAATCCCTGCAGAAAGTAGGCATAGCGGGAACTTTTCTCAACATAATAAAGGCCATATATGACAAACCCACAGTCAACATCGTCCTCAATGGTGAAAAACTGAAGGCACTTCCACTAAGATCAGGAACAAGACAAGGTTGCCCACTCTCAACATTCTTATTCAACATAGTTTTGGAAGTTTCTGCCACAGCAATCAGAGAAGAACAGGAAATAAAAGGAATTCAAATCAGAAAAGAAGAAGTAAAACTGTCACTGTTTGCAGATGACATGATACTCTACATAGAGAATCCTAAAGATGCTACCAGAAAACTACTAGAGCTAATCAATGAATGTGTTAAAGTAGCAGGATACAAAATTTATATACAGAAATCACTGGCATTCTTATACACTAATGATGAAAAATCTGAAAGTGAAATTAAGAAAACACTCCCATTTACCATTGCAACTAAAAGAATAAAATATCTAGGAATAAACCTACCTAAGGAGACAAAAGACCTGTATGCAGAAAATTATAAGACACTGATGAAAGAAATTAAAGATGATATAAATAGATGGAGAGATATACCATGTTCTTGGATTGGAAGAATCAACATTGTGAAAATGACTCTACTACCCAAAGCAATCTATAGATTCAATGCAATCCCTATCAAACTACCACTGGCATTTTTCACAGAACTAGAACAAAAAATTTCACAATTTGTATGGAAACACAAAAGACCCCGAATAGCCAAAGCAATCTTGAGAACGAAAGAAGGAACTGGAGGAATCAGGCTCCCTGACTTCAGACTATACTACAAAGCTACAGTCATCAAGACAGTATGGTACTGGCACAAAAACAGAAAGATAGATCAATGGAACAGGATAGAAAGCCCAGAGATAAACCCATGCACATATGGACACCTTATCTTTGATAAAGGTGGCAGGAATGTACAATGGAGAAAGGACAGCCTCTTCAATAAGTGGTGCTGGGAAAACTGGACAGGTACATGTAAAAATATGAGATTAGATCACTCCCTAACACCATACACAAAAATAAGCTCAAAATGGATTAAAGAACTAAATGTAAGGCCAGAAACTATCAAACTCTTAGAGGAAAACATAGGCAGAACACTCTATGACATAAATCACAGCAAGATCCTTTCTGACCCACCTCCTAGAGTAATGGAAATAAAAACAAAAATAAACAAATGGGACCTAATGAAACTTCAAAGCTTTTGCACAGCAAAGGAAACCATAAACAAGACCAAAAGACAACCCTCAGAATGGGAGAAAATATTTGCAAATGAAGCAACCGACAAAGGATTAATCTCCAAAATTTACAAGCAGCTCATGCAGCTCAATAACAAGAAAACAAACAACCCAATCCAAAAACGGGCAGAAGACCTAAATAGACATTTCTCCAAAGAAGATAAACAGACTGCCAACAAACACATGAAAGAATGCTCAACATCATTAATCATTAGAGAAATGCAAATCAAAACTACAATGAGATATCATCTCACACCAGTCAGAATGGCCATCATCAAAAAATCTAGAAACAATAAATGCTGGAGAGGGTGTGGAGAAAAGGGAACACTCTTGCACTGCTGGTGGGAATGTGAATTGGTTCAGCCACTATGGAGAACAGTATGGAGGTTCCTTAAAAAACTACAAATAGAACTACCATATGACCCAGCAATCCCACTACTGGGCATATACCCTGAGAAAACCAAAATTCAAAAAGAGTCATGTACCAAAATGTTCATTGCAGCTCTATTTACAATAGCCCGGAGATGGAAACAACCTAAGTGCCCGTCATCGGATGAATGGATAAAGAAGATGTGGCACATATATACAATGGAATATTACTCAGCCATAAAAAGAAACGAAATTGAGCTATTTGTAATGAGGTGGATAGACCTAGAGTCTGTCATACAGAGTGAAGTAAGTCAGAAAGAAAAAGACAAATACCGTATGCTAACACATATATATGGAATTTAAGAAAAAAATGTCATGAAGAACCTAGGGGTAAAGCAGGAATAAAGACGCAGACCTCTTAGAGAACGGACTTGAGGTTATGGGGAGGGGGAAGGGTGAGCTATGACAGGGCGAGAGAGAGTCATGGGCATATACACACTAACAAACGCAGTAAGGTAGATAACTAGTGGGAAGCAGCCGCATGGCACAGGGATATTGGCTCGGTGCTTTGTGACAGCCTGGAGGGGTGGGATGGGGAGGGTGGGAGGGAGGGAGATGCAACAGAGAAGACATATGGGAACATATGTTTATGTATGACTGATTCACTTTGTTATAAAGCAGAAACTAACACACCATTGTAAAGCAATTATACCCCAATAAAGATGTTAAAAAAAAAAAAAAAGAAAACACTCCCATTTACCACTGCAACAAAAAGAATAAAATATCTAGGAATAAACCTACATAAGGAGAAAAAAGACCCATATGCAGAAAATAATAAGACACTGATGAAAGAAATTAAAGATGATACAAATAGATGGAGAGATATACCATGTTCTTGGATTGGAAGATTCATCATTGTGAACATGAGTCTGCTACCCAAAGCAATCAACAGATTCAATGCAATCCCTATCAAATTACCACTGGCATTTCTCACAGAACTTGAGCAAAAAATTTCACAATTTGTATGGAAACACAAAAGACCCCGAATAGCAAAAGCAATATTGATAATGAAAAATGGAGCTGGAGGAATCAAGCTCCCTGACTTCAGACTATACTACAAAGCTACAGTAATCAAGACAGTATGGTACTGGCACAAAAACAGAAATATAGGTCAATGGAACAGGATAGAAAGGGCAGCAATAAACCCATGCACATATGGTCACCTTATCTTTGAAAAACGAGGCAAGAATATACAGTGGACAAAAGACAGCCCTGCAATAAGTGGTGCTGGGAAAACTGGAAAGGTACATGTAAAAGTATGAAATTAGAACACTCCCTATCACCATACACAAAAATAAACTCAAAATGGATTAAAGACCTAATGTAAGGCCAAACAGCATCAAACTCTTATTGGAAAACAAACGCAGAATACTCTATGACATAAATCACAGCAAGATCCTTTTTGACCCACCTCCTAGAGAAATAGAAATGAAAACAAAAAAACCAAATGGGACATAATGAAACTTCAAAGCTCTTGCACAGCAAAGGAAACCATAAAGAGGACCAAAAGAGAACCATGAGAATCGGAGAAAATATTTGCAAATGAAGCAACTGACAAAACATTAATCTCCAAAATTTACAGGCAGCTCATGCAGCTCAATAACAAAAAAATTAAAAACCCAATCCAAAAATGGGCAGAAAACCTAAATCGACATTTCTCCAAAGATGTACAGATAGACAAAAACACATGAAAGAATGCTCAGCATCATTAATCATTAGAGAAATGCAAATCAAAACTACAATGAGATATCATCTCACAGTACTCAGTATGGCCATCATCAAAAAATCTAGAAACAATAAATGCTGGTGAGGGTGTGGAGAAAAGGGAACACCCTTGCACTGCTGGTGGGAATGTGAATTGGTACAGCCACTATGGAGAACAGTATGGAGGTTTCTTAAAAAAATACAAATAGAGCTATCATATGACACAGCAATTCCACTACTGGGCATATACTTTGAGAAAACCATAATACAAAAAGAGTCATGTACCAAGATGTTCATTGCAGCTCTATTTACAATAGCCAGGAGATGGAAACAACATAAGTGTCCATCATTGGATGAATGGATAAAGAAGATGTGGCACATATATACAATGGAATACTACTCAGCCATATAAAGAAACGAAATTGAGCTATTTGTAATGAAGTGGATGGACCTAGAGTCTGTCACACAGAGTCAAGTAAGTCAGAAAGAGAAAGACAAATACCATATTCTAACACATACATGTGGAATTTAAGAAAAAAAATGTCAAGAAAAACCTAGGGATAGAACAGGAATAAAGACACAGACCTACTAGAGAATGGACTTGAGGGTATGGGGAGGGGAAACGGTATGCTGTGACAAAGTGAGAGAGTGGCATGGACATACGTACAGTACCAAACCTAAAATAGGTAGCTAGTGGGAAGCAGCCGCATAGCAGAGGGATATCAGCTCAGTGCCTTGTGACCACCTAGAGGCGTGGGAAAGGGACAGTGTGGGGGGCAGATTCAAGAGGGAAGATATATGGAATCATATGTATAAGTATAACTGAGTTTCTTTGTTATAAAACAGAAACTAACAAAGCATTGGAAAGCAATTATCATCCAATAAAGGTGTGAAAAAAAATTAAAAAAAGGATCATACACCATGATCATGTGGGGTTTACTCCAGGAATGCAAGGATTCTTCAAAATACACAAATCAATGAAGGTGATAAATGCTTTTTACAAATAGAAGGAAAAAAAGCATGTGATCATCTCCATAGATGCAGAGAAAGCTTTCAACAAAATTCAACACCCATTTATGATAAAAACCCTCCAGAAAGTAGACATAAAGGGAACTTTCCCCAACATAATGAAGGCCATATATGACAAACGCACAGCCAACACTGTCCTCAATGGTGAAAAACTGAAACCATTTCCACTAAGATCAGGAACAAGATAAGGTTGCCCACTCTCAACATTCCTATTCAACATACTTTTGGAAGTTTTAGCCACAGCAATCAGAGAAGAAAAGGAAATAAAAGGAATCCAAATTGGAAAAGAAGATGTAAAGCTGTCACTGTTTGCAGATGACATGATACTATACACAGAGAATCCTAAAGATGCTACCAAAAAACTACTAGAGCTAATCATTGCATATTGTAAAGTAGCAGAATACAAAATTATTGCACAGAAATATCTGGCATTCTTATACACTAATGATGAAAAATCTGAAAGTGAAATTAAGAAAACACTCGCATTTACCATTGCAACAAAAGAATAAAATATCTAGGAATAAACCTACCTAAGGAGACAAAAGACCTCTATGCAGAAAATTATAAAATACTGATGAAAGAAATTAAAGATGATACAAATAGATGGAGAGATATACCGTGTTCTTGGATTGGAAGAATCAACATTGAGAAAATGACTCCACTACCCAAAGCAATCTACAGATAAAATGCAATCCCTATCAAACTACCAGTGGTATTTTTCATAGTACTAGAACAAAAAATTTTGCAATTTGTATGGAAACACAAAAGACCCCGTATAGCCAAAATAATCTTGAGAACGAAAAACGGAGCTGGAGGAATCAGACTCCCTGAGTTCAGACTATACTACGAAGCTTCAGTAATCAAGACAATATGGTACTGGCACGAAAACAGAAAGATAGATGAATGGAACAGAATAGAAAGCCCAGAGATAAACCCATGCACATATGGTCACCTTATCTTTGATAAAGGAGGCAGGAATGTACAGTGGAGAAAGGACAGCCTCTTCAATAAATGATGCTGGGAAAACTTGAGAGGTACATATAAAAGTATGAGATTAGAAAGTCCCTAACACCATACACAAAAATAAGCTCAAAATGGACTAAAAACCTAAATATAAGGTCAGAAACTTTCAATTTCTTAGAGGAAATTATAGTCAGAACACTCTATGACATAAATCACAGCAAGATCCTTTTTGACCCACCTCCTAGTGAAATGGAAATAAAAACAAAAGTAAACAAATGGGACCTAATGAAACTTCAAAGCTTTTGCACAGCAAAGGAAACCATAAACAAGACCAAAAGACAACTCTCAGAATGGGAGAAAATATTTGCAAATGAAGCAACTGACAAAGGATTAATCTCCAAAATTTATAAGCTGCTCATGCAGCTCAAAAACAAAAAAACAAACAACCCAATCCAAATGTGGGCAGAAGACCTAAATAGACATTTTTCCAAAGAAGATATACAGACTGCCAACAAACATATGAAAGAATGCTCAGCATCATTAATCATTAGAGAAATGCAAATCAAAACTACAATGAGATATCATCTCACAGCAGTCAGAATGGCCATCATCAAAAAATCTAGAAACAATAAATGCTGGTGAGGTTGTGGAGAAAAGGGAACGCTCTTGCACTGCTGGTGGGAATGTGAATTGGTACAGCCACTATGGAGAACAGTATGGAGGTTCCTTAAAAAACTACAAATAGAACTACTATATGATCCAGCAATCCCACTATTGGGCATATATCCTGAAAAAACCATAATTCAAAAAGTGTCATGAACTAAAATGTTCATTGCAGCTCTATTTACAATAGCCCGGAGATGGAAACAACCTAAGTGTCCATCATCGGATGAATGGATAAAGAAGATGTGGCACATATATACAATGGAATATTACTCAGACATAAAAAGAAATGAAATTGAGCTATTTGTAATGAGGTGGATAGACCTAGAGTCTGCCATTCAGAGTGAAGTAAGTCAGAAAGAAGAAGACAAATGCTGTATGCTAACACATATATATGGAATTTAAGAAAAATACGTCGTGAAGAGCCTAGGGGTAAGACAGGACTAAAGACACAGACCTACTAGAGAATGGACTTGAGGATATGGGGAAGGGGTAGTGTAAGCTGGGACAAAGTCAGAGAGTGGCATGTACATATATACACTACCAAGTGTAAAACAGATAACTAGTGGGAAATAGCCGCATAACACAAGGAGATCAGCTTGGTGCTTTGTGACCACCTAGTGGGGAGGGATAGGGAGGGTGGGAGGGAGGGAGACACAAGAGGGAAGAGATATGGGAACATATGCATATGTATGACTGATTCACTTTGTTATAAAGTAGAAACTAACACACCATTGTAAAGCAATTATACTCCAATAAAGTTGTTAAAAATATTTATGCACCAAATATAGGAGCACCTCAATACATAAGGCAAATACTAACAGCCATAAAAGGGTAAATTGATAGTAGCACAATTATAGTAGGGGACTTTCACAACCTTCTTTCACCAATGGACACATTATCCAAATTGAAAATAAATAAGGAAACACAAGCTTTATTTTTTTAATTTATTTTTTTATATTAGTTTTTTTAACTTTTGAATTTCGTTTGACTTATTTTTATATACAGCAGGTTCTTATTAGTCATCAATTTTATACACATCAATGTATACATGTCAATCCCAATTGCACAATTCAGTGTAGCACCATCCCCTCCCCCTAGTGGCTTTCACCCCTTGGTGTCCATACGTTTGTTCGCTACATCTGTGTCTCAACTTCTGCCCTGCAAAACGGTTCATCTGTACCATTTTTCTAGGTTCCACATATATGCGTTAATAGACGATATTTGTCTTTCTCTTTCTGATTTACTTCACTCTGTATGACAGTCTCCAGATTCATCCACGTCTTAGCAAATGACTCAATTTCATTCATTTTTATGGCTGAGAAATATTCTATTGTATATATGTACCACTACTTCTTTATCCATTCGTCTGTCGATGGGCATTTAGGTTGCTTCCATGACCTGGCTATTGTAAATAGTGCTGCAATGAACATTGGGGTGCATGTGTCTTTTTGAATTATGGTTTTCGCTGGGTATATGCCCAGTAGTGGGATTGCTGGATTATATGTAACTCTATTTTTAGTTTTTTAGGGAACCTCCATACTGTTCTCCATAGTGGCTGTATCAATATACATTCCCACAAACAGTGCAAGAGGGTTTCCTTTTCTCCACACGCTCTCAAGCATTTGTTGTTTGTATATTTTCTGATGATGTCCATTATAACTGGTGTGAGGTGATACCTCACTGAAGTATTGATTTGCATTTCTCTAATAATTAGTGATGTTGAGGAGTTTTGATGTGCTCTTTGGCCATCTTTATGTCTTCTTTGGAGAAATGTCTATTTAGGTCTTCTGCCCATTTTTGGATTGGGTTGTTTGTTTCTTTAAAATTGAGCTGCATGAGCTGTTTCTATATTTTGGACATTAATCGTTTGTCCGTTGGTTCATTTGCAAATATTTTCTCCCATTCTGAGGGCTGTCTTTTAGTCTTCTTTATGGTTTCCATTGCTGTGCAAAAGATATGAAGTTTTATTAGATCTCATATGTTTATTTTTGTTTTTACTTCCATTACTATAGTAGGTGGATCAAAATAGATCTTGCTGTGATTTATGTCAAAGAGTGTTCTTCCTATGTTTTCACCTAAGAGATTTTTTGTTGCTGTTTCTGCTGTATAACAAAGTGAATCAGTTATACATATACATATGTTCCCATATCTCTTCCGTCTTGTGTCAGCCTCCCTCCCACCCTCCCTATCCGACTCCTCCAGGCGGTCACAAAGCACCGAGCTGATCTCCCTGTGCTATGCAGCTGCTTCCCACTAGCTATCTATTTTACATTTCGTAGTGTATATATGTCCATACCTCTCCCTCACTTTGTCACAGCTTACCCTTCCCACTCCCCATAACCTCACGTCCATTCTCTTGTAGGTTTGTGTCTTTTTTCCCATTATCCCTACGTTCTTCATGACCCTATTTTTTCTTAGATTCCATATATATGTGTTAGCATGCAGTATTTGTCTTCCTCTTTCTGACTTACTTCACTCTCTATGACAGACTCTAGGTCCGTCCACCTCACTACAAATAACTCAATTTCGTATCTTTTTATGGCTGAGTAATATTCCATTGTATATATGTGCCACATCTTCTTTATCCATTCATCTTGTGATGGACACTTAGGTTGCTTCCAACACCTGGCTATTGTAAATAGAGCTGCAATGAACATTTTAGTACATGACTCTTTTTGAATTACGTATTTCTCAGGGTTTATGCCAGGTAGTGGGATTGCTGTGTGGTATGGTAGTTCTATTTGTAGTTTTTTAAGAACCACCATACTGTTCACCATAGTGGCTGTTACATTCCCACCAACAGTGCCTGAGTGTTCCATTTTATCCCCACCCTCCCCAGCATTTATTGTTTCTAGATTTTTGATGATGGCCATTCTGACTGGTGTGAGATGATATCTCATTGTAGTGTTTTTTTTTTTTTGCAGTATGAGGGCTTCTCACAGTTGTGGCCTCTCACGTTGCAGACCACAGGCTCCGGACACACAGGATCAGTGGCCATGGCTCAGAGGCACAAGCGCTCTGCGGTGTGTGGGATCATCCTGGACCGGGGCACCAACCCGTGTCCCCTGCATTGGCAGGCGGACTCTCAAAGACTGTGCCACCAGGGAAGACCCTCATTGTAGTTTTGATTTGCATTTCTCTAATGATTAATGATGTTGATCATTCATTCATGTATTTGTTGACAATCTGTATATCTTCTTTGGAGAAATGT
The DNA here is from genome assembly GCF_964374135.1 of Grampus griseus. Lineage (NCBI taxonomy): Eukaryota > Metazoa > Chordata > Mammalia > Artiodactyla > Delphinidae > Grampus > Grampus griseus. Next base: position 48,800,934 of record NC_138999.1, on the reverse strand, counting down.
CTATTTAGGTCTTCTGCCCATTTTTGGATTGGGTTGTTTGTTTTTTGTTATTGAGCTGCATGAGCTGCTTATAAATTTTGGAGATTAATCCTTTCTCAGTTTCTTCATTTGCAAATATTCTATCACGTTCTGAGGGTTGTATTTTGGTCTTGTTTATGTTTCCTTTGCTGACCAAAGGCTTTTAAGTTTCATTAGGTCCCATTTTTTTGTTTGTTTTTATTTCCATTTCTCTAGGATGTGGGACAAAAAGGATCTTGCTGTGATTTATGTCATAGAGTGTTCTGCCTATGTTTTCCTCTAGGACATTGATAGTTTCTATTCTTACATTTAGGTCTTTAGTCCATTTTGAGCTTAATTTGTGGATGGTCTTAGGGAGTGTTCTAATCTCATACTTTTATATATAGCTGTCCAGTTTTCACAGCACCATTTACTGAAGAGGGTGTCCTTTCTCCACTGTACATTCCTGCCCTCTTTATCAAAGATAAGGTGACCATATGTGCGTTGGTGTATATCTGGCATTTGTATCCTGTTCCACTGATCTATATTTGTGTTTTTTGTGCCAGTACTGTACTGTCTTGATTACTGTAGCTTTGTAGTATAGTCTGAAGTCAGGGAGCCTGATTCCTCCAGCTCTGCTTTTTGTTCTCAAGATTGCTTTGGCTATTTGGGTTCTTTTTTGTTTCCATACACATTGTGAAATTTTTTGCTCTAGTTTTGTGAAAAACGTCAGTAGTAGTTTGAAAGGGATTGCATTGAATCTGTAGATTGCTTTGGGTAGTAGAGTCATTTTCACAATGTTGATTCTTCCAATCCAAGAACATGGTATATCTCAACATCTATTTGTATCATGTTTCGTTTTTTCATCAATGTCTTATAATTTTCTGCAAACACGTCTTTTGTCTCCTTAGGTAGGTTTATTCCTAAATACTTTATTCTTTTTGTTGCAATCGTAAATGGGAGAGTTTTCTTGATTTCATTTTCAGATTTTTCATCAGTGTATAGGAATGCCAGAGATTTCTGTGCATTAATTTTGTATCCTGCTACATTACCAAATGCATTCATTAGCTCAGGTAGTTTTCTGGTAGCATCTTTAGGAATCTCTATGTATAGTATCATGTCATCTGCAAACAGTGACAGTTTTACTTCTTCTTTTACGATTTGGATTCCTTTTATTTCCTTTTGTTCTCTGATTGCTGATTGTAATGCTTCCAAGACTATGTTGAATAAGATTATTGAGAGTGGGCAACCTTTTCTTTTTCCTGATCTTAGTGGAAATACTTCCAGTGTTTCACCATTGAAGACGATGTTGGCTGTGGGTTTGTCATATATGGCCTTTACTATGCTGAGGAAAGTTCCCTCTATGCCTAATTTCTGCAGGGTTTTTATCATCAATAGTTGTTGAATTTTGTCGAAAGCTTTCACTGCATCTATTGAGATGATCATATGGTTTTTCTCCTTCAATTTGTTAATATGGTGTATCACGTTGATTGATTTGCATATATTGAAGAATCCTTGTATTCCTGGAGTAAACCCCACTTGATCATGGTGTATGATCCTTTTAATGTGCTGTTGAACTCTGTTTTCTAGTATTTTGTTGAGGATTTTTGCATCTCTGTTCATCAGTGATATTGGCCTGTAGATTTCTTTCTTTGTGATATCCTTGCCTGGTTTTGGTATCAGGGTGATGGTGGGTTCGTAGAATGAATTTGGGAGTGTTCTTCCCTCTGCTATATTTTGGAAGAGTTTGAGACGGATAAGTGTGAGCTCTTCTCTAAATGTCTTATAGAATTCGCCTGTGAAGCAATCTGGTCCTGGTCTTTTGTTTCCTGGAAGATTTTTAATCACAGCTTAAACTTCAGCACTTGTGCTTGGTCTGCTCATTTCTTCCTGGTTTAATCTTGGCACGCTGTGCATTTCTAGGAAGTTTTCCATTTCTTCCAGGTTGCCCATTTTATTGGCATAGGGTTGGTTGTAGTAATCTCTCATGAACTTTTGTATTTCTGCAGTTTCAGTTGTTACTTCTCCTTTTTCATTTCTAAGTCTATTGATTTGAGTCTTCTCCCTATTATCTTGGTGAGTCTGGTTAATGGTTTATCACTTTAGTTTATCTTCTTAAAGAACCAGCTTTTAGTTTTATTGATTGTTGCTGTCGTTTCCTTCATTTGTTTTTCATTTATTTCTGATCTAATCTTTATGATTTCTTTCCTGCTGCGAACTTTGGGTTTTTTTTTTTCTTCTTTCTCTAACTGCTTTATGTGCAAGGTTAGTTTGTTTATTCGAGATGTTTCCTGTTTCTTCAGGTAGGATGTTAGTGGTATAAACTTCCCTCTTAGAACTGCTTTTGCTGCATCCCATAGGTTTTAGGTCGTTGTGTTTCCATTTTTATTTTTTTCTAGGTATGTTTTGATATCCTCTTTGATTTCTTCAGTGACCAGTTCGTTATTAAGTAGTGTATTGTTTAGCCTCCATGTGTTTGTATTTTTTACAGACCTTTTACTGTAATTGATATCTAGTCTCATAGCGTTTTGGTCGGAAAAGATACTTGATACAATTTTAATTTTGTTAAATTTACCAAGGCTTGATTTGTGACCCAAGATATGATCTATGCTGGAGAATATTCCATGAGCTCTAGAGAAAAATGTGTATTCTGTTGTTTTTGGATGGAGTGTCCTATAAATATCAATTAAGTCTATCTTGTTTAATGTATCATTTAAAGGTTGTGTTTCCTTATTTATTTTCATTTTGGATGATCTGTCCATGGGTGAAAGTGGGGTGTTAAAGTCCCCTACTATGAATGTGTTACTGTCGATTTCCCCTTGATGGCTGTTAGTATTTGACTTATGTATTGAGGTGCTCTTATTTTGGGTGCATAAATATTTACAATTGTTATATCTTCTTCTTGGATCGATCCCTTAATCATAATATAGTGTCCTTCTTTGTCTCTTGTAATTGTCTTTATATTAAAGACTATTTTGGCTCTTATGAGAATTGCTACTCCAGCTTTCTTTTGGTTTCCATTTGCATGGAATATCTTTTTCCATCCCCTCACTTTCAGTCTGTATGTGTCTCTAGGTCTGAAGTGGGTCTCTTGTAGACAGCATATATATGGTTCTTGTTTTTGTATCCATTCAGCCAGTCTGTGTCTTTTGCTGAGAGCATTTAGTCCATTTACATTTAAGGTAATTATCAATATGTATGTTCCTATTCCCATTTTCTTGTTTTGGGTTTGTTATTGTAGGTCCTTCATTTTTCTTGTCTTTCTTGCCTACAGTAGTTCCTTTAGCATTTGTTGTAAAGCTGGTATTGTGGTGCTGACCTCTCTAAGCTTTTGCTTGCCTGTAAAGTTTTTAATTTCTCCATCAAATCTGAATGAGATCCTTGCTGGGTAGAGTAATTGTGGTTGTAGCTTTCTCTCTTTCATCACTTTAAGTATGTCCTGCCAGTCCCTTCTGGCTTGCAGAGTTTGTGCTGAGAGATCATCTGTTAACCTTATGGGGATTCCCTTGTGTGTTATTTGTTGTTTTCCCTTGTTACTTTTGATATATTTTCCTTGTATTTAATTTTTGACAGTTTGATTAATATGTGTCTTGGCGTGTTTCTCCTTGAATTTATCCTGTATGGGACTCTCTGTGCTTCCTGGACTTGATTAACTATTTCCTTTCCCATATTAGGGATGTTTTCAACTCTAATCATTTCAAACATTTTCTCAGGCCCTTTGTTTTCCTCTTCTTCTGGAACTGCTATAATTAGAATGTTCGTGTATTTAATGTTGTCCCAGCTGTCTCTGAGACTGTCCTCAGTTCTTTTCTTTATTCTTCTCTGCAGTATTTATTACCACTATTTTATCTCTCAGGTCACTTATCCGTTCTTCTGCCTCAGTTATTCTGCTATTGATCCATCTAGATTATTATTAATTTCATTTAATTTCATTTCATCATTGCTTGTTTCTTCTTTAGTTCTTCTAGGTCCTTGTTAAATGTTTCTGGCATTTTCTCTATTCTTTTTCCAAGATATTGTACCATCTTTACTATCATTATTCTGAATTCTTTTTCAGGTAGAATGCCTATTTCCTCTTCATTTGTTAGGTCTGGTAGGTTTTTATCTTGCTCCTTCATCTACGGTTTGTTTTTCTGTCTTCTCATTTTGCTTATCTTACTGTGTTTGGGGTCTCGTTTTTGCAGGCTACAGGTTCGTAATTCCCGTTGTTTTTTGTGTCTGTCCCCAGTGACTAAAGTTGGTTCAGTGGGTTGTGTAGGCTTCCTGGTGCAGGGGACTAGTGCCTGTGTTCTGGTGTTTGAGGCTTGATCTTGTCTTTCTGTTGTGCAGGTCCACGTCTGTTGGTGTGTTTTGGGGTGTCTGCGGACTTATTATGATTTTAGGCAGTCTCTCTGCTAATGGGTTGTGTGGTGTTTCTGTCTTTCTAGTTGTTTAGCCTAGGGTGTCCAGCACTTTAGCTTGCTTGTCATTGAGTGAAGCTGGGTGCTCGTTTTGAGATGGAGATCTCTGGGAGATTTTCACCCTTTGATATTATGTGGAGCTGGAAGGTCGCTTGTGGAGCAGTGTCCTGAAGTTAGCTCTTCCATCTCAGAGGCACAACACTGACTCCTGGGTGCAGCACTAAAAGCCTTTCTTCCACAGAGCTCAATATAAAAGGGAGAACAAGTGGAATGAAAGAATTAGTAGAAGTAGAAAGAAAGAAAGAAAGAGTAAGAAAGAAGGAAGGAAGGAAGGAGAGAAGGAAGGAGGGAAAGAAGGAAAGAAAGAAAGAAAGAAGATAAAATTAAATAAAGTATGATAAAATAAAATAAGGTTATTAAAATAAAAAATAATTATTAAGAAAAAAATTTTTTAAAAACCGGATGGATAGAACCCTAGGACAAATGGTGAAAGCAAAGCTATACAGACAAAATCTCACACAGAAGTATACACATACACACTCACAAAAAGAGGAAAAGGGGAAAAAATCATAAATCTTGCTCTCAACATCCACCTCCTCAATTTGCGATGATTCGTTGTCTATTCATGTATTCCACAGATGAAGGGTACGTCAAGTTGATTGTAGTGCTTTAATCCGCTGCTTCTGAGGCTGCTGGGAGAGATTTCCCTTTCTCTGCTTTGTTTTTTTTTTGTTTTTTTTTTTTGTTTTTTAACATCTTTATTGGGGTATAATTGCTTTACAATGGTGTGTTAGTTTCTGCTTTATAACAAAGTGAATCAGTCATACATAAACATATGTTCCCATATGTCTTCCCTGTTGCGTCTCCCTCCCTCCCACCCTCCCCATCCCACCCCTCCAGGCTGTCACAAAGCACCGAGCCAATATCCCTGTGCCATGCGGCTGCTTCCCACTAGCTATCTACCTTACTGCGTTTGTTAGTGTGTATATGCCCATGACTCTCTCTCGCCCTGTCATAGCTCACCCTTCCCCCTCCCCATAACCTCAAGTCCGTTCTCTAGGAGGTCTGCATCTTTATTCCTGCTTTACCCCTAGGTTCTTCATGACATTTTTTTCTTAAATTCCATATATATGTGTTAGCATACGGTATTTGTCTTTTTCTTTCTGACTTACTTCACTCTGTATGACAGACTCTAGGTCTATCCACCTCATTACAAATAGCTCAATTTCGTTTCTTTTTATGGCTGAGTAATATTCCATTGTATATATGTGCCACATCTTCTTTATCCATTCATCCGATGACGTTCGCACAGTCTCGGGGCTCAGCTTTGTATTTGGCCCTGCCTCTGCCTGTAGGTCGCCAGAGGGCATCTGTTCTTCGCTCAGACAGGATGCGGTTAAAGGAGCAGCTGCTTTGGGCTCGGGCTTCAGTCGGAGCGCCGGGAGAGGACTGGGGTTGGCGGCATGAACACAGCCTGCAGGGGGTTAGTGCACAACGGCTAGCTGGGAGGGAATCCGGGGAAAAGTCTGGACCTGCCGAAGAGGCAAGAGACTTTTTCTTGCCTCTTTGTTTCCTGGTGTGCGAGGACAGGGGATTAAGAGTGCTGCCTAAAGGAGCTCCAGAGATGGGCGCGAGCCGCGGCTAACAGCGTGGACCCCAGAGATGGGCAGGAGACGCTAAGGCTGCTGCTGCCACCACCAAGAGGCCTGTGTGTGAGCACAGGTCACTATCCACACCTCCTTTCCGTGGATCCTTGCTGCCCGCCACTGCCAGGGTCCCAGGATCCAGAGACAACTTCCACGGGAGAACGCAGGGATCGCCTAAGGCTGGTGCAATGTCCTGCTGGCCTCTGCCACTGCAGGCTCATCCCGCATCTGCACCCCTCCCTCCCCCCGACCTCAGTGAGCCTAGCCCATTTTTGTTGGACAATAGTCTGGAATGACCAGTGTTCATTTGGTTCCAGTTGTTAAACATTTTCAATATGACTCCTGATCATGTACATAAATAACATATTCACTGAAGACATATAATTTAATTATTTAAGCCTATTTTGGAAATGTTCTCTTTTTTTGAAAAGAAAAAAAAAGCAATGCTCCTTACATTCCTGTTGAATTGATGCTAACTTCTTCTTTTCCCCACTTCACCCCAACATGCACACACACACAGAAAAATGGATGACTCAGGCTGAGTAGGAGAGAGTTCAAGTGAATAAAGATGTGAAAGAGAGGGCTTTCCTGGTGGCGCAGTGGTTGAGAGTCCGCCTGCCGATGCAGGGGACACGGGTTCGTGCCCCGGTCTGGGAAGATCCCACATGCCGTGGAGCAGCTGGGCCCATGAGCCACGGCCGCTGAGCCTGCGAGTCTGGAGCCTGTGCTCCACAACGGGAGAGCCACAACAGTGAGAGGCCCGCGTACCGCAAAAAAAAAAAAAAAAGAAAGAAAAAAAAAGATGTGAAAGAGAAACCATAATAGACATAATGTTCCTATCAACATGCTTTATTTATTTATTTATTAATGGCCACACTGTATAATTTGAGGGATCTTAGTTCCCTGACCAGGGATTGAACCCATGCCCTCGTCAGTGAATGTGCAGAGTCTTACCCATTGGACCATCAGGGAATTCCCAACAACCATTCATAAATCCTACTTCCATCCCCGACTCTAAGAAAATATAATCTTTATTGAGATAGCTTCTCTTGGGAATTTGAATGAAATCGATAATTTGAACAGATAATTTCTCGTGTTGAAACTGAATCTGTAATAAGAAAACTCCAAAAGTAAGTCCAGAATCAAACATCTTTACAGGGAAATTCTACAAAACATTGAAAAAAGAGGTAATACCTAGGCTGCTGAAACTATTCCCAAAACATTGAAGAAAAGGGAACAGGCTGAAACTCATTCTACAAGGCAAACATTACCTTGATACATAAAAACAAAGACACTGCAAAGAAAGAGAGAAAAATACAGGCCAATACAAGATTCAACAAACTTAAGACTATAGTTTATTTCAAATATCTTTTCTGATCACAGTGGCATGAAACAGGAAATCAACCACAGAAGGAGAAATGAGAAAAGTCCTATTACATGGAGACTACACAGCATGCTCCTAAAAAACCAAACGGTTAACAATGAAATCAAAGAGGAAATTAAAAAATATCTTCAGACAAATGACAATGAAAACACAACCATACACATGCAATGGTATGCAGCAAAAGCATTTCTTAGAGGGAACGTCATAGTGATACAGGCCTTCCTCAGAAAACAAGAAAAATCTTATATAAACAACCTAACCTACCACCTAAAAGTATTAGAAAAAGAAGAACAAACAAAACCTAAATTCAGCAGAAGGAAGGAAATAGTAAAGGTCAGAGGGGAAATAAATAAAATAGAGATTAATAAACAAGAGAAAAATCAATAAAACCGAGAGCTGGTTCTTTGAAAGGGTAAACAAAATTGAGACACTTTTCACTGGGCTCACCAAGGAGAAAAGAGGACCCAAATAAACAAAATAAGAAACGAAAGAGGAGAAATAACAACCAATACTGCAGAAATACAAAAACCCATAAGAGAAAACTGTGAACAATTATTTGCCAACAAATTGTACAACCTAGAAGAAATGCACAAGTTTCTAGAAACATACAGCCCATGAAAACTAAATCAAGAAGAAATAATTTGGACAGACAAATCACTAGAAGTGAAAGATAATCTATAAAACAAAAACCAACAAAAACAAATAAAAAACCTCCCAGCAAACAGAAGTCCTATCCTTCCCAAACTCTTCCAAAAGATTGAGGAGGACGGAACACTTCCAATGTCATTCTGTGAATCCACCACCACCCTGATACCAAACACAGACAAAGATACTACAAGAAAAGAAAATTACAGGCCAAGATCTTTGATGAATATACATGCAAAAATTCTCAACAAAATTCTAGCAAATTGTATCTAACAACGCATAAAAAAGATTATACACCATGATTAAGTTGAATTCGTCCCAGGGTCACAAGGATGGTTCAACATACACAAACCAATAAATGTGACCCACCACATCAACAAAAGAAAAGACAAAAACCATATGATCATCTCAATAGATGCAGAAAAACATTCGATAAAATTCAACATCAATTCATGTTAAAAAATACTCTTACCAAAGTGGGTATAGAGGGAACATATCTCAACATAATAAAAGCTATTTATGACAAATGCACAGCCAACATTATACTCAACAGTGAAAAGCTGAAAGCCTTCCCACTAAACTCTGGAACAAGGCAAGGATGCCCACTCTCACAACTTTTATCCAACATAATTTTGGAAGTCCTAGTCACAGTGATCAGACAAGAAAAAGAAATAAATTTATCCAAATTGGAAGGGAAGATGTAAAATTGTCATTATATGCAGATGACATGATATAGAAAATATTAAAGACTCCACATATAAACTACTAGAACTGATCAATGAATTTAGCAGAGTAGAAAGACACAAGATTAACATACAGAAATTGGTTGCATTTCTTTACACTAAAAATGAAATATCAGAAAGGAAAAGTAAGAAAACAATCCCTTTTAAAATTGCATCAAAAAGAATAAAATACTTAGGAATAAACCTGACCAAGGAGGTGAAAGACTTATACACTGAAAACTATAAAACAATGATAAAGGGAATTGAAGATGATTCAAAGAAATGGAAAGATATACCATGCTCTTGGATTGGAAGAACTAATGTTGTTAACGTGGCCATACCACCCAAAGCAATCTACAAATTTGATGTGAACCCTATCAAATTAACTATGGCATTTTTCACAGAAGTAGAACAAATAATCCTAAAATTTATATGGAACCATAAAAGACCCAGAATTGCCAAATTAATCCTGAGAAAAAGAACAAAGCTGGAGACATAACCTTCCCAGACTTCATACAATACTGCAAAGCTACATTAATCAAACCAGCTTGGTATGGGCACAAGAAACAGATATATGGATCAAAAGAACAGAATAGAGAGTCCAGAAATAAACCGACACACTTACAGTGAAATAATCTTTGACAAAGGAACTAAGAAAATACAATGGAGAAAAGACAGTCTCTTCAGCAAGTCCTGTTGAGAAAGCTGGACAGTCGCATGTAAATCAATGAAGTTAGAACACACCCTCACACCATACATAAAAAATAAACTCAAAATGGCTTAAAGACTTAAATGTAAGACATGACACCATAAAACTCCTAGAAGAGAACTTAGGCAAAGATTATGTGACATAAATAATACCAATGTTCCCTTAGGTCAGTCTCCCAAGACAATAGAAATAAACACAAAAATAAACAATGTGACCTAATCAAACTTACAAACTATTGCACAGCAAAGGAAAACATAAACAAAAAGAAAAGACAACCTATGGACTGGGAGGAAATATTTGCAAGTGATGCAATCGACAAGGTCTTAATTTCCAAAATATTCAAACAGCTCATACAATTCAATAACAAAAATACCCCACACAATCCAATCAAAAAGTGGGCAGAAGACCTATGTAAACATTTCTCCAAAGAAGACATACAGATGGCCAATAGGCACATGGAAAGATGCTGCTCAGAGCTCTCACCCTTGTGGGAGAACTTCTGCGATATAATTATTCTCCAATTTGTGGGTCACCCACCCAGGTGGTATGGGATTTGATTATATGAGAAGTGCTCCCCTCCTACTGTCCCACTGTCCCTTATTTGTCTTTGGATGTAGAATATTTTTTCTTGGTAGATTCCAGTCGATTTTATCAATGGTTGTTCAGCAGTTAGTTGTGATTTTGGTGTACTCATGAGAGGAGGTGAGCTCAGGCCCTTTCATTCCACCATCTTATCCAATACCCTTGCCAATATTTTATAATAACTTCATTAGGATATAATCTATAAAAATATAAAATTAGTACATTGTACACCTGAAACTTATATAATGTTGTAAGTCAACTATACTTTAATTTTAAAATATGTTAGTTTCACTTTTCTTTTTTATAAAAAAATATTTCTTCTCTGATTTTTAAATTCCTTCCTTCCACTAACTTTGCTCTTTTCTTACTTTCTTTTTTCCAGCTTTGTTTAGTTATAGTTGACACATAACACTGTGCTAAAATTGTATAACATGTTAATTTGAAACATTTATATGTTGTACAATTATTACCACTATAGCATTAGCTACCACTTCCACCACATCACATAGTTGCCTTTTTTGTATGTGTGCTGAGAACTTATAATATCTAAATTCTTACAAAATTCAATATATGATATAGTATACTAGCTATAACCAACTGTGCTGTACATTAGATCCCCAAACGTGTTGATCTTATAACTGGACATTTGTATTCTTTATCCAATATCTCCAATTTCCTCCAGCCTCAAGCTTCTGGTAACCATCACTTTATTCTGTTTCTCTGAGTTTCACTTTATTGGATTTCACATATAAGTGATATCATACATTATTTGTGTTTCTCTGTCTCACTTATTGCATAATGCCCTCAAGATTCATCACATTTGTAATAGATGACAGGATTTTCTTTTTTCATATATGCATATGAGAGATCCATTTGTGGATTGGGCTGTTTGTTTTTTTGATATTGAGCTGCATGAGCTGCTTTTACATTCTGGAGATTAATCCTTTGTCAATTGCTTCATGTGCAAATATTTTCTCCATGCTGAGGTTTGTCTTGTTTATGTTTTCCTTTGCTATGCAAAAGCTTTTAAGTTTCATTAGGTGCCAATTTTTTATTTTTGTCTTTATTTCCATTTTTTAGGTGGTGGGTCAAAAAGGATCTTGCTGTGATTTATGTCATAGAGTATTTTTTTTGACATCTTTATTGGAGTATAATTGCTTTACAATGGTGTGTTAGTTTCTGCTTTAATAACAAAGTGAATCAGTTATACATACACATATGTCCCCATATCTCTTCCCTCTTGCATCTCCCTCCCTCTGATCCCCCATATCCCACCCCTCTAGGTGGTCAAAAAGCACAGAGATGATCTCCCTGTGCTATACGGCTGCTTCCCACTAGCTATCTATTTAACATTTGGTAGTGTATATATGTCCATGTCACTCTCTCACTTTGTCAAAGCTTACCCTTCCCCCTCTCCATATCCTCAAGTTCATTTTCTAGTAGGACTGTGTCTTTATTCCTGTTTTAACCCTAGGTTCTTCATGACATGTGTTTTCTTAAATTGCATATATATGTGTTAGCATACAGTACTTCCCTTTCTCTGTGTGACTTACTTCACTCCGTATGAAAGACTCTAGGTCCACCCACCTCATACAAATAGATCAATTTCGTTTCTTTATATGGCTGAGTAATATTCCATTGTATATATGTGCCACATCTTCTTTATCCATTCATCCGATGATGGACACTTAGGTTGTTTCCATCTTCTGGCTACTGTAAATAGAGCTGGAATGAACATTTTGGTACATGACTCTTTTTGAATTATGGTTTTCTCAGGGTATATGCCCAGTAGTGGGATTACTGGGTCATATAGTAGTTCTTTTTGTAGTTTTTAAAGGAACCTCCATACTGTTTTCCATAGTGGCTGTACCAATTAAGAATCCCACCAGCACTGCAAGAGTGCTCCCTTTTCTCCACACCCTCTCCAGCATTTAGTGTTTGTAGATTTTTTGATGATGGCCATTCTGACTGGTGTGAGATGATATCTCATTGTAGTTTTGATTTGCATTTCTCTACTGATTAATGAGGTTTAACATTCTTTCATGTGTTTGTTGGCTATCTGTATATCTTCTTTGGAAAAGTGTCAATTTAGGTTTTCTGCCCATTTTTGGATTGGGTTGTTAGTTTTTTTTGTTATTGAGCTGCATGAATTGCTTGTAAATTTTGGAGATTAATCCTTTGTCAGTTGCTTCATTTGCAAATGTTTTCTTCCATTCTGAGGGATGTCTTTTTGTCTTTTTTGCTGTGCAAAAGCTTTGAAGTTTCATTAGGTCCCATTTGTTTATTTTTGTTTTTATTTCCATTACTCTAGGAGGTGGGTCAGAAAGGATCTTGCTTTGATTTATGTCATAGAGTATTCTGCCTATGTTTTCCTCTAAGAGTTTGACATTTTCTGGCCTTATTACAGGTCCTTAATCCATTTTGAGTTTATTTTTGTGTAGGGTGTTAGGGAGTGTTCTAATTTGATACTTTTACATGTACCTGTCCAATTTTCCCAACAGCACTTATTGAGGAGGCTGTTCTTTCTCCACTGTATATTCATGTTTTCTTTATCAAAGATAAGGTGACCATATGTTCATGGGTATATCTCTGGGCTTTCTATTCTGTTCCATTCATCTACATTTTTGTTTTTGTGCCAGTACCATACTGTCTTGATTACTGTAGCTTTGTAGTATAGTCTGAAGTCAGGGAGCCTGATTCCTCCAGCTCCGTTTTTCCATCTCAAGATTGCATTGGCTATTCGGGGTCTTTTGTGTTTCCATACAAATTGTGAATTTTATTTTCTAGTTCTGTGAAAAATGCCAGTGGTAGTTTGACAGGGATTGCATTGAATCTGTAGATTGCTTTGGGTAGTAGAATCATTTTCACAATGCTGACCTTCCAATCCAAGAACATTGTATATCTCTCCATCTATTTGTCTCATCTTTAATTTCTTTCATCAGTGTCTTATAATTTTCTGCCTACAATTCTTTTGTCTCCTTAGATAGGTTTATTCCTAGACATTTTATTCTTTTTGTTGCAAGGTAAATGGGAGTGTTTTCTTGATTTCACTTTCAGATTTTTCATCATTAGTGTATAGGAATGCCAGAGATTTCTGTGCTTTTATTTTGTATCCTGCTACTTTACAAATTCATTGATTAGATCTAGTAGCTTTCTGCTAGCATCTTTAGGATTCTCTATGTATAATATCATGTCATCAGCAAACAGTGACAGCTTTACTTCTTCTTTTCCGATTTGGATTCCTTTTATTTCCTGTTCTTCTCTGATGGCTGGGGCTAAAACTTCCACAACTATGTTGAATAAGAGTGGTGAGAGTGGGCAACCTTGTTGTGTTCCTGATCTTAGTGGACATGGTTTCAGTTTTTCACCATTGAGGATGATGTTGGCTGTGTGTTTGTCATATATGGCCTTTATTATTATATTGTGGAATGTTTCCTCTATGCCTACTTTCTGGAGGGTTTTTTTTTTAAATCATAAATGGGTGTTGAATTTTGTCAAAAGCTTTCTCTGCATCTATTGAGATGACCATATGGTTTTTCTCCTTCAATTTGTTAATATGGTGTATCACTTTGATTGATTGGCGTATATTGAAGAATCCTTGCATTCCTGGAATAAACCCACTTGATCATGGTGTATGATCCTTTAAATGTGTGGTTGGATTCTGTTTGCTAGTATTTTATTGAGGATTTTTGCATCTATGTTCATCAGTGATATTGGCTTGTAGTTTTCTTTCTTTGTGACATCCTTCTCTGGTTTTGGTCAGGATGATGGTGTCCTCGTAGAATAAATTTGGGAGTGTTCTTCCCTCTGCTATATTTTGGAAGAGTTTGAGAAGGATAGGTGTTAGCTCTTCTCTAAATGTTTGATAGAATTCGCCTGTGAAGCCATCTGGTCCTGGGCTTTTGTTTGTTGGAAGATTTTTAATCAGAGTTTCAATTTCATTTCTTGTGATTGGTCTGTTCATATTTTCTGTTTCTTCCTGATTCAATATTGGCAGGTTGTGCATTTCTAAGAATTTGTCCATTTCTTCCAGGTTGTCCACTTTATTGGCATAGAGTTGCTTGTAGTAATCTCTCATGATCTTTTGTATTTCTGCAGTGTCAGTTGTTACTTCTCCTTATTCATTTCTAATTCTATTGATTTGAGTCTTCTCCCTTTTTTTTCCCTGATGTGTATGGCTAATGGTTTATGAATTTTGTTTATCTTTTCAAAGAAACAGCTTTAAATTTGTTGATCTTTGCTATCATTTCCTTCATTTCTTTCTGATCTGATTTTTATGATTTCTTTCCTTCTGCGAACTTTGGGGTTTTTTTGTTCTTCATTGTCTAATTGCTTTAGGTGCAAGGTTAGGTTGTTTATTCGAAATGTTTCCTGTTTCTTATGGTAGGTTGTATTGCTATAAACTTCCCTGTTAGAACTGCTTTTGCTGCATCCCATAGGTTTGGGTCGTCATTTGTCCATTGTGATTTGTTCCTAGGTATTTTTTGATTTCCTCTTTGATTTCTTCAGTGATCACTTCGTTATTAAGGAGTGTATTGTTTAGGCTCCATGTGTTTGTATTTTTTACAGATCTTTTACTGTAATTGATATCTAGTCTCATAGCGTTGTCGTTGGAAAAGATACTTGATACAATTTCAATTCTCTTAAATACCAAGGCTTGACTTGTGACCCAAGATGTGATCTATCGTGGAGAATGTTCCATGATCACTTGAGAAAAATGTGTATTCTGTTGTTTTTGGATGGAATATCCTATAAATATCAATTAAGTGCATCTTTTTTAATGTATCATTTAAAGCTTGTGTTTCCTTATTTATTATCATTTTGGATGATTTGTCCATTGGTGAAAGTGGGGTGTTAAAGTCCCCTACTATGAATGTGTTACTGTCGATTTCCCCTTTTATGGCTGTTAGTATTTGCCTTATGTATTGAGGGGCTCCTATGTTGGGTGCATAAATATTTACAATTGTTATATCTTCTTGGATCTATCCCTTGATGATTATGTAGTCTCCTTCTTTGTCTCTTCTAATACTCTTTATTTTAAAGTCTATTTTGTCTGATATGAATATTGCTACTCCAGCTTTCTTTTGATTTCCATTTGCATGGAATATCTTTTTCCATCCCCTCACTTTCAGTCTGTATATGTCTCTAGTTCTGAAGTGGGTCTCTTGTAGACAGCATATATATGGGTCTTGTTTTATATCCATTCAGCCAGTCTGTGTCTTTTGGTGGGAGCATTTAGTCCATTTACACTGAAGGTAATGGTTGATATGTATGTTCCTCTTCCCATTTTCTTAATTGTTTTGAGTTTGTTATTATAGGTCTTTTCCTTCTCTTGTGTTTCTTGCCTAGGGAAGATCCTTTAGCATTTGTTGTAAAGCTGGTTTGGTGGTGCTGAACTCTCTCAGCTTTTGCTTGTCTGTAAAGTTTTTAATTTCTCCATCAAATCTGAATGAGATCCTTGCTGGGAAGAGTAATCTTGGTTGTAGGTTTTTCTTCTTCATCACTTAAATAAGCCCTGCCAGTCCCTTCTGGCTTGCAGAGTTTGTGCTGAAACATTAGCTGTTAACCTTATGGAGATTTCCTTGTGTGTTATTTGTTGTTTTTCTGTTGCTGCTTTTAATATGTTTTCTTTGTATTTAACTTTTGACAGTTTTAATAATATGTGTCTTGGCATGTTTCTCCTTGGATTCATCCTGTATGGGACTCTCTGTGCTTCATGGACTTGATTAGCTATTTTCTTTCCCATATTAGGGAAGTTTTCAACTATAATCTCTTCAAGTATTTTCTCAGTCCCTTTCTTTTTCTCTTCTTCTTCTGGAACACCTATAATTCGAACATTGTTGCATTTAATATTGTTCCAGAGGTCTCTGAGACAGTCCTCAGTTATTTTCATTCTTATTTCTTTATTCTTCTCTGCCGTAGTTATTTCCATTATTTTATATTCCAGGTGACTTATCCATTCTTCTGCCTCAGTTATTCTGCTATTGATCCCTTCTAGAGTATTTTAAATTTCATATATTGTGTTGTTTATCATTGCTTGTTTCATCTTTAGTTCTTCTAGGTCCTTGTTAAATGTTTCTTGCATTTTCTCTATTCTATTTCCAAGATTTTGGTTCATCTTTAGTGCCATTATTCTGAATTCTTTTTCAGGTAGACTGCCTATTTCTTCTTCATTTGTTAGGTCTGGTAGGTTTTATCTTGCTCCTTCATCTGCTGTGTGTTTTTCCTTCTTCTCATTTTGCTTATCTTATTGTGTTTGGTGTTTCCTTTTTGAAGGCTGCAGGTTCACAATTCCCGTTTTTTTCAGTGTCTGTCCCCAGTGTCTAAAGTTGGTTCAGTGGGTTGTGTAGCCTTCCTCCTGGAGGGGACTAGTGCCTGTGTTCTGGTGGAAGAGATTGGATCTTGTCTTTCTGGTGGGCCGGTCCATGTCTGGTGGTGTGGTTTGGTGTGTCTGTGGAGTTATTATGATTTTAGGCAGCCTCTCTGCTAATGGGTGAGGTTGTGTTCCTGTCTTGCTAGCTGTTTGGCATAGGGTGTCCAGCACTGTAGCTTGCTGGTCGTTGAGTGAAGCTGGGTGCTTGTGTTAGATGGATATCTCTAGGAGATTTTTGCCATTTGATGTTACGTGAAGCTGGGAGGTCTCTTGTGGACCAGTGTCCTGAAGTTGGCTGTCCCACCTCAGAGGCAGAGGTAGAGGCTGCAGCACCAAGAGCCTTTCATCTGCATGGCTCAGAATAAAAGGGAGAAAAAGTAGAAAGAAAGAAAGAGGATAAAGGAAAATAAAATAAAGTAAGGTAAAATAAAATTATTAAAATAAAAATAGAATTATTAAGAAAAATTTTTTTAAATTAAAAAAAATCGATGGACGGATACAACCGTAGGACAAATGGTTGAAAGCAAAGCTATACTGACATAATCTCACACAGAAGCATACACATACACACTCAAAAAAGAGGAAAATAGGAGAAAAATATTAAATATTGCTCTCAAATTTACCTCCTCAATTTGGAATGATTCTTTGTCTCTTCAGGTATTCCACAGATGCAGGGTACATCAAGGTGATTGTGGAGATTTAATGCAGTGCTCCTCAGACTGCTGGGAGAGATTTTCCTTTCTCTTCTTTGTTTGCACAGCTCCGGGGTTTCAGCTTTAGATTTTGCCCTTCCTCTGCATGTAGGTCACTGGAGCCCGTCTGTTCTTCTCGCAGACAGGACGGGGTTAAAGGAGCAGCTGATTCGGGGGCTCCGGCTCACTCAGGCTGGTGGGAGGGTAGGGTACGGAGTGCGGGGTGAGCCTGCGGAAGAAGAGACCAGCGTGACGTTGCAGCAGCCTGAGACGTGCTGTGCATTCTCCCAGGGAAGTTGTCTCTGGATCACGGGACCCTGGTAGTGGCGGGCTGCATAGGCTCCCCAGAAGAAAAGTGTGGAGAGTGACCTGTGCTCGCACACAGGTTTCTCGGTGGCAGCAGCAGCAGCCTTAGCATCTCATGCCCGTCTCTGGGGTCTGCGCTGTTAGCTGCAGCTCATGACTGTCTCTGGAGCTCCTTTAAGCAGCGCTCTTAATCCCCTCTCCTCATGCACCGGGAAACAAAGAGGGAATAAAAAGTCTCTTGCCTCTTCGGCATGTCCGGACTTTTTCCCGGACTCCCTCCCGGCTAGCCATGGTGCACTAACCCCTTCAGGCTGTGTTCATGCCGCCAGTCCTCTCCTTCCACGTCGACCGAAGCCATAACCTCAGCTCCCAGTGCCCCCCACTCCGGCGGATGAGCCGAGAAACCTCTCACGCTGGTGAGTGGTGGTCGGCACCGGTCCTCTTTGCAGAAATCTCTCCACTTTGCCCTCTGCACCTCTGTTGCTGCACACTCCTTTGCAGTTCCGTAGCTCCCTTCTTCCACCACCCCACTGGTGCAGGTCCCATCCCTATGCTTTTGTCTCTGTTTATTCTCTTTTCTTTTGCCCTACCCAGGTACGTGAGGAGTTTCTTGCCTTTTGGGAAGTCTGAGGTCTTGTGCCAGCGTTCAGTAGGTGTTCTGTAGGAGTAGTTCCACATGTAGATGTATTTCTGATGTATCTGTTTGGAGGAAGGTGATCTCTCCATCTTACTATTGTGCCATCTTCCCCTTCTCCTGTCATAGAGTATTATGCCTATGTTTTCCTCTAAGAGTGTTATAGTGTTTGGCCTTACATTTAGGTCTTTAATCCATTTTGATTTTATTTTTGTGCATGGTGTTATGGAGTGTTCTAATTTAATTCTTTTACATGTAGTTCTCCTGCTTGCCCAGCACCATTTATTGAAGAGGCTGTCTTTCTCATTTGTATATTCTTGCCTCCTTTATGAAAAATAAGGTGACCATATGTGCATGGGTTTACCTCTGGGCATTCTATCCTGTTCCATTGATCTATATTTCTGTTTTTGTGCCAGTACCATATTGTCTTTATTATGTAGCTTTGTAGTATAGTCTGACGTCCAGGAGCCTGATTCCTTCAGCTTTGTTTTTCTCTGTCAAGATTGCTTTGGCTATTCGGGGTGTTTTGTGTTTCCATACTCTCTGACATTTTAGATTATCTCTTTCTAAGCTCTCCCGGCTCTCATGGGGAAAACTGAGCTCACCCTACTCCTGACAGTATCCCTACTTCTCTGGAACCACCTAATTCTCCAGAGTCACCTACTTTTCCTGGTCCCTCTGCCCAATCTCAAACTCCAACTCATGTCCCTCCATACCTACCATTACCCCAAGAAAGAGAGACTAGTCTCTCTGTGGTAACTCATAGTGGAGCTTCCGATCACCCAGGATCAGGGAAATTATGCCATCTTAGGGATGAGGCAAATGGTGAAGGGACGATGAGTGTACATGTGCCCTTCTCTTTAACCAACTTAGCCCAATGCAAACAGAGACTGGTCCAATTTTCTGAGGACTCTAGTAAGTTTGTTGAAGGGTTTCATGCCCCAACTGTGACGTATGATACAACTTGGAAGGATGTCCAAGTAGTTGTAATTATTTGCTGTATTCCTGAGGAAAAATAGAGAATTTAAACAGCAGCCCATGGGCATGCTGACAAGTTTGCCAGGAAGCAACCTGAACATTATGCTATGGGTAGAGACACAGTCCCAAATCAGGAACACCCTTGGATTTTTATTTCCTGGATGGGAAGAGAAGCAAGGAGGCACATGATCCATCGTGTATTAGAAGGGATCAGAAAGTGTACCCAAAAGTCAGTTAAATATGAAAAGCTTAAAGGAGTGACCCAAAGAGAAACGGAAAATCCAGCCCTCTTTTATGGGCAGCTTGTGGAGGCTTTTTTTTTTAAATATCTTTATTGGAGTATAATTTCTTTACAATGGTGTGTTAGTTTCTGCTTTACAACAAAATGAGTCAGTTATATATATACATATGTTCCCATATTTCCCCCCGCTTGTGTCTCCCTCCCACCCACCCTCCCTATCCCAACCCTCCAGGTGATCACAAAGCACGAAGCTGATCTCCCGGTGCTATGTGGCTGCTTCCCACTAGCTATCTACCTTACGATTGGTAGTGTATATATGTCCATGACTCTCTCTCGCTTTGTCACAGCTTACTCTTCCCCCTCCCCATATACTCAAGTCCATTCTTTAGTGGGTTTGGTCTTTATTCCTGTCTTACCCCTAGGTTCTTCATGACATTTTTTTTCATAGATTCCATATATATGTGTTAGCATACGGTATTTATCTTTCTCTTTCTGGCTTACTTCACTCTGTATGACAGACTCTAGGTCTATCAACCTCATTACAAATAGTTCAATTTCATTTCTTTTTATGGCTGAGTAATATTCCATTGTATATATGTGCCACATCTTCTTTATCCATTCATCCAAAGATGGACACTTAGGTTGTTTCCATCTCTGGGCTATTGTAAATAGAGCTGCAATGAACATTTTGGTACATGACTCTTTTTGAATTTTGGTTTTCTCAGGGTATATGCCCAGTAGTGGGATTGCTGGGTCATATGGTAGTACTATTCGTAATTTTTTAAGGAACCTCCATACTGTTCTCCATAGTGGCTGAACCAATTCACATTCCCACCAGCAGTGCAAGAGTGTTCCCTTTTCTCCACACCCTCTCCAGCATTTATTGTTTCTAGATATTTTGATGATGGCCATTCTGACTGGTGTGAGATGATATATCATTGTAGTTTTGATTTGCATTTCTCTAATGATTAGTGATGTTGAGCATTCTTTCATGTGTTTGTTGGCAGTCGGTATATCTTCTTTGGAGAAATTTCTATTTAGGTCTTCTGCCCACATTTGGATTGGGTTGTTTGTTTTTTTGTTATTAAGCTGCATGAGCTGCTTATAACTTTTGGAGATTAATCCTTTGTCAGTTGCTTCATTAGCAAATATTTTCTCCCATTCTGAGTGTTGTCTTTTGGTCTTGTTTATTGTTTCCTTTGCTGTGCAAAAGATTTGAAGTTTCATTAGGTCCCATTTGTTTATTTTTGTTTTTATTTCCATTTCACTAGGAGGTGGGTCAAAAAGGATCTTGCTGTGATTTATGTCATAGAGTGTCTTGCCTATGTTTTTCTCTAAGAGTTTGATAATTTCTGGCCTTACATTTAGGTCTTTAATAAACTTTGAGCTTATTTTTGTGTATGGTGTTAGGGTGTGATCTAATTTCATACTTTTACATGTACCAGTCCAGTTTTCCCAGCACCACTTATTAAAGAGGCTGTCCTTTCTCCACTGTACATTCCTCCCTCCTTTATCAAAGATAAGGTGACCGTATGTGCGTGGGTTTATCTCTGGGCTTTCTATCCTGTTCCATTGATCTATCTTGCTGTTTTTGTGCCAGTACCATACTGTCTTGATTACTGTAGCTTTTTAGTATTATCTGAAGTCAGGGAGCCTGATTCCTCCAGCTCAGTTTTTCGTTCTCAAGATTCCTTTGGCTATTCGGGGTCTTTTGTGTTCCATACAAATTGTGAAAATTTCTTTTCTAGTTCTTTGAAAAATGCCTGTGGCAGTTTGATAGGGATTGCATTGAATTTGTAGATTGCTTTGGGTAGTAGAGTCATTTTCACAATGTTGACTCTTCCAATCCAAGAACACTGTATATCTCTCCATCTATTTGTATCGTCTTTAATTTGTTTCATTAGTGTCCTATGATTTTCTGCATACAGGTCTTTTGTCTCCTTAGGTAGGTTTATTCCTAGATATTTTATTCTTTTTGTTGCAATGGTAAATGGGAGTGTTTTCTTGATTTCACTTTCAGAGTTTTCATCATTAGTGTAGAGGAATGCCAGAGATTTGTTTGCATTAATTTTGTATCATGCTACTTTACCAAACTCATTGATTAGCTCTAGTAGCTTTCTGGTAGCATCTTTAGGATTCTCTATGTAGAGTATCATGTTATCTGCAAACAGTGACAGCCTTACTTCTCCTTTTCCAACTTGGATTCCTTTTATTTCCTTTTCTTCTCTGATTGCTGTGGCTAAAACTCCAAAACTATATTGAATAAGAATGGTGAGAGTGGGCAACCTTCTTTTGTTCCTGATCTCAGTGGAAATGGTTTCAGTTTTTCACCATTGAGGATGATGTTTGCTGTGGGCTTGTCATATATGGCCTTTATTATGTTGAGGAAAGTTCCCTCTATGCCTACTTTCTGCAGGGTTTTTATCATAAATAGGTGTTGAATTTTGTCGAAAGTTTTCTCTGCATCTATTGAGATGATCATATGGATTTTCTCCTTCAATTTTTTAATATGGTTTATCATATTGATTGATTTGCATATATTGAAGAATCCTTGCATTCCTGGAATAAACCGCACTTGATCATGGTGTATGATCCTTTTAATGTGCTGTTGGATTCTGTTTGCTAGTATTTTTCGGACGATTTTTGCATGTATGTCCATCAGAGGTATTGGCCTGTAGTATTCGTTCTTTGCGATATCCTTGTCTGGTTTTGGTATCTGGGTGATGGTGGCCTCATAAACTGAGTTTGGGAGTCTTCCTCCCTCTGTTATTGCTTGGAATAGTTTGAGAACGATAGGTGTTAGCTCTTCTCTAAATGTTTGATAGAATTCGCCTGTGAAGCCATCTGGCCCTGGGCTTTTGTTTGTTGGAAGATTTTTAATCACTGTTTCAATTTCAGTGCTTGTGGTTGGTCTGTTCATATTTTCCATTTCTTCCTGATTCAGTCTTGGCAGTTGTGCGTTTGTAAGAATTTGTCCATTTCTTCCAGGTTGTCCATTTTATTGGCATAGAATTGCTTGTAGTAACCTCTCATGATCTTTTGTATTTCTGCTGTGTCAGTTGTTACTTTTCCTTTTTCATATCTAATTCTATTGATTTGAGTCTTCTCTGTTTCTGATGAGTCTGGCTAATGGTTTATCAATTTTGTTTATCTTCTCAAAGAACCAGCTTTTAGTGTTATTGATGTTTGTTATCGTTTCCTTCATTACTTTTTCATTCATTTCTGATCTGATTATTATGATTTCTTTCCTCCTGCTAGCTTTGTGGTGTTTTTGTTCTTCTTTCTCTAATTGCTTTAGGTGCAAGGTTAGGTTGTTTATTCGAGATGTTTCCTGTTTCATAAGGTGGGCTTGTATTGCTATAAACTTCTCTCTTAGAACTGTTTTTGTTGCATCCAATAGGTTTTAGGTCGTCGTATCTCCACTGTCATTTGTTTCTAGGTATGTTTTGATATCCTCTTTGATTTCTTCTATGATCACTTTGTTATTAAGTAGTGTACTGTTTAGCTTCCATTTGTTTGTATTTTTTACACATCTTTTCCTGTAATTGATATCTAGTCTCATAGCATTGTGGACAGAAATGTTCATTGATACAATTTCAATTTTCTTTAATTTACTACGGTTTCATTTTTGACCCAATATATGATCTATCCTGGAGAATGTTCCATGAGCAGTTGAGAAAAATGTGCATTCTCTTATTTTTGGATGGAATGTCCTATAAATATCACTTAAGTCTATCTTGTTTAATGTATCATTTAAAGCTTGTTTTTCCTTATTTATTTTCATTTTGAATGATCTGTCCATTGGTGAAAGTGGTGTGTTAAAGTGCCCTACTATGAATGTGTTACTGTTGATTTCCGCTTTTATGGCTGTTAGTATTTGCCTTATGTACTGAGGTGCTCCTATGTTGGGTGCATAAATATTTACAATTGTTATATCTTCTTCTTGGATCGATCCCTTGATGATTATGTAGTGTCCTTTTTTGTCCCTTCTAATAGTCTTTATTTTAAAGTCTATTTTGTCTGATATGAGAATTGCTACTCCAGCTTTCTTTTGGTTTCCATTTGCATGGAATATCTTTTTCCATCCCGTTACTTTCAGTATGTGTGTCTCTCTAGGTCTTAAGTGGGTCTCTTGTAGACAGCATATATATGGGTCTTGTTTTTGTATCCATTCAGCCAATCTGTGTCTTTTGGTGGGAGCATTTAGTCCATTTACATTTAAGTTAATTATCGTTATGTATGTTCGTATTCCCATTTTTTATTTGTTTTGGTTTCGTTATAGTAGGTCTTTTTCTTCTCATGTGTTTCTTGCCTAGAGAAGTTCCTTCAGAATTTTTTGTAAAGCTGGTTTGATGGTGCTGAACTCTCTCAGCTTTTGCTTGTCTGTAAAGGTTTTAATTTCTCCATCAAATCTGAATGAGATCCTTGCTGGGTAAAGTAAGCTTGTTTGCAGGTTTTTCTCCTTCATCACTTTAAATATGTCCTGCCAGTCCCTTCTGTCTTCCAGAGTTTCTGCTGAAAGATCAGCTGATAACCTTATGGGGATTCCCTTGCGTGTTATTTGTTGTTTTCCCTTGCTGCTTTTAATATGCTTTCTTTGTATTTAATGTTTGACCGTTTGATTAATATGTGTCTTGGCATATTTCTCCTTGGATTTATCCTGTATGGGACTCTCTGTGCTTCCTGGACTTGATTAGCTATTTCCTTTCCCATATTAGGGAAGTTTTCAACTATAATCTCTTCAAATATTTTCTCAATCCCTTTCTTTTTCTCTTCTTCTTCTGCAATCCCTATAATTCGTATGTCAGTGCATTTAATGTTGTCCTAGAGGTCTCTGAGACTGTCCTCAGTTCTTTTCATTCTTTTTCTTTATTCTGCTCTGCAGTAGTTATTTCCACTATTTTATCTTCTATGTCACTTATCCATTCTTCTGCCTCAGTTATTCAGCTATTGATCCCATGTAGAGTATTTTAAATTTGTTTTATTGTGCTGTTCATTGTTGTTTGTTTCATCTTTAGTTCTTCTAGGTCCTTGTTAAATGTTTCTTTCATTTTGTCTATTCTATTTCCACGATTTTGGAACATCTTTACTATCATTATTCTGAATCTTTTTCCAGGTAGACTATTTCCTCTTCATTTTTTAGGTTTGGTGGGTTTTAATCTTACTCCTTCATCTGCAGTGTGTTTTTCTGTCTTCTCATTTTGCTTATCTTACTGTGTGTGGGGTCTCCTTTTTGCAGGCTGCAGATTCAGAGTTCCCGTTGTTTTTGGTGTCTGTCCCCAGTGGCTAAGTTTTGTTCCGTGGGTTGTGTAGGCTTCCTGGTGGAGGGGCCTAGTGCCTGTGTTCTGGTGGATGAGGCTGGATCTTGTCTTTCTGGTGGGGAGTTCCACGTCTGGTCGTGTGTTTTGGGGTGTCTGTGGAGTTATTATGATTTTAGGCACCCTCTCTTCTAATGGGTGGGTTTGTGTTCCTGTCTTTGTAGTTTTTTGGCATAGGGTGTCCAGCACTGTAGCTTGCTGGTCGTTGAGTGAAGCTGGGTGCTGGTGTTGAGATGGAGATCTCTGGGAGCTTTTCACTGTGTGATATTATGTGGAGTGGGAAGTGTCTTGTTGACCAGTGTCCTGAAGTTGGCTCTCCCACCTCAGAGGCACAGCAGTGACTCCTTGCTGCAACACCATGAGCCTTTCATCCACACGAATCCGAATAGAAGGGAGAAAGTTTTGAAAGCAAAAATTAGTAGAAGTAGAAAGAATGAAAGAAAGAGAAAGAAAGAAAGAAAGAGAAAGAAAGAAAGAAAGGAAGATGGTAGGAAAGAAAGAAGGGAGGGAGGGAGGGAGGAAGGAACAAAAGCAGGATGGAAGGAAAAAAAGAAAGAAAGACAGAAGATAAAGTAAAATAAAATAAGATAAAATATAATAAATTTATTAAAATAAAAATAATTGTTAAGAAAAAAATTAAAAAAAAAACGGATGGATAGAACCCTAGGACAAATTGTGGAAGCTAAGCTATACAGACAAAATCTCACAGAGAAACATACACATAAACACTCACTAAAAGAGGAAAGTGGGAAAAATCATAAATCTTGCTCTCAAAGTGCACCTCCTCAATTTGGGATGATTCTTTGTCTAAAGGAGGGAAGGAAGAAAAGAAAGAAAGAAAGAAAGAAAGAAAGAAAGAAAGAAAGAAGGAAGGAAGGAAGGAAGATAAAGTAAAATAAAATAAAGTTATTAAAATAATAAATAATTATGAAGAAAGAAAAATTAAAACAAAACAAAAAAACCCTGGATGGATAGAACCCTAGGACAAATGGTGGAAGCAAGGCTATACAGACAAAATCTCACACAGAAGCACACACATAAACACTCACAAATAGGGGAAAAGGGGAAAAAATCATAAATCTTGCTCTCAAAGTACACCTCCTCAATTTGGGATGATTCGTTGTCTATTCATGTATTCCACAGATGCAGAGTACATCAAGTTGACTGTGGAGCTTTTATTCTCTGCTTCTGAGGCTGCTGGGAGATATTTCCCTTTCTCTTCTTTGTTATCACATCTCCCAGATGCTCAGCTTTGGATTTGGCCCCGCCTCACATGTAGGTTGCAGGAGGCCGTCTGTTCTTTGCTCAGACAGGAGGGGGTTAAAGGAGCAGCTCCTTCGGGGACTCTGGTTCACTCAGGCCGGCGGGAGGGGGGCACGGAGTGCGGGGCGATCTTGTGGCGGCAGAGGCTGGTGTGACGTTGCACCAGCTTGAGACGTGCCGTGTGTTTTCCCAGAGAAGTTGTCCCTGGATCCCGGGACCCTTGCAGTGGCGGGCTGCACAGGCTCCCCAGAAGGAAGGTGTGGATAGTGACCTGTGCTCGCACACAGGCTTCTTGGTGGCAGCAGCAGCAGCCTCAACATCTCATGCCTGTCTCTTCGGTCCATGCTTTTAGCCGCAGCTTGCTCCAGTCTCTGGAGCTCCTTTAAGCAGCGCTCTTAAGCCCCTCTCCTCACGCACCAGGAATCAAAGAGGGAAGAAAAAGTCTCTTGCCTCTTTGACACGTCCAGACTTTTCCCTGGACTCCCTCCCAGCTAGCCGTGGTGCACTAACCCCCTGCAGGCTGTGTTCGTGCCACCAACCCCAGTCCTCTCCCTGTGCTCCGACTGAAGGCTCAGCTCGCAGCTCCGCCCACCCCGTCGGGTGAGCAGAGAAGCCTCTTGGGCTGGTCAGTGACGGTCGGCACCGATCCTCTGTGTGGGAATCTCTCTGCTTTGCCCTCCGCACCCCTGTTGCTGTGCTCTCCTCCATGGCTCTGAAGCTTTCCCCCTTCACCACCAGCAACCTCAGCCCATGAAGGGGCTTCCTAGTTTGTGGAAAGCTTTCCTCCTTCACAGCTCCCTCCCTTTGGTGCAGGTCCCATTCCTATCCTTTTGTCTGTGTTTTTTCTTTTTTCTTTTGCCCTACCCAGGTACGTGGGGAGTTTCTTGCCTTTTGGGAGGTCTGAGGTCTTCTGCCAGCATTCAGTGGGTGTTCTGTAGGAGTTTTTCCACGTGTAGATGTGTTTCTGGTGTATGTGTGGGGAGAAAGGTGATCTCCATGTCTTACTCTTTGGCCATCTTCCCCTCGTCCTCTTGGAGGCTTTTAGAAAGTACACTAACATTGATCATTCCACTTCTGAAGGTCAGTCCCTAATGGGACAACATTTTATCAGCAAGTCTTCCTCTGCTATTAGGCCGAAACTCCAAAAGTTACAATTAGGCCCACAAACTTCCATGCCCAAACTATTAGGTGTGGCTTTTGGGGTATTTAATAATCAAGATCAAGCTGAGGAAGAAGAGAGAACCGAACATGATAAAAGACAGGACAGGACTCATACAAAATTGATAGCCATTGCTGTCAGTCATGCGTTGTGATCCCAGGACAACCCAAGGGGGCCGAGAAAGTTCAACTATCCTTCTGGAGGTAAGACCAACATGGAGGAATGCTTCAAATGCAAGTCAACTGATTACTGAGCCTAAGATTGCCAGAAAGAACACCCTGGGCCATGCCAAGCATGCAAACAAAGAGGTCATTGGAAGAGGGACTGCCCTCAGCCCTGAAGGGGAAGGGGGTCCCCTGCTCTCTAGATGGCCATGCTGGAAGACTGAGGTGGTCCAGGGAGTCCAGCAGCTTGCCGCAATATGATGTCTATCTCCATCAAGGAGCCTTGGGTGGTCCTTGATATGGCAGGTAAGAAGACTGATTTTTTTAATTGATATGGGAGCCAATTACTCTGCCTTAATTTCTCACACTGGACCCCTTTCCTCCCAAAGCTGTACTGTGACTGGTATCAACAGAACGCCTCACACCCATTACTTTACTGGGCTCTCACTTGCCAATTTTGAGCAGTGGTTGATTTTGCATGCCTTTTTAGTTGTTCCTGAGTGTCCTAGCCCACTAATGGGGAGAGATCTTCTGAGCTCCCTCAGGGCCATACTACAATTAGGAGGTCCCATGCAGCCCCTTATGTTGACTCTGACTAAGACAGACCAGACAGAAGAACACAGTTCTATTCTCAGCCATATTCTATAAGCAGTGAACGCGTCAGTATGGGACAAAGGAATCCTCAGAACGCCCAACAGTTAAGAATTAGCCTTAGGACAGAAGCCACGTACCCTAACAAGAGACAATACCCTTTAAAGTTGGAAGCAAAGAATGGTTTACAGCCCCTCATAGATAACTTCTTAAAACATGGCATCTTGGTATCCTGCCAGTCGTCTCCATGCAATATTCCTATTTTGCAGTTGTTTAGTCAAATGGGGAATACACGATGGTACAAGACCTGAGAGCAGTAAAAAATTCAGTGATCTCTGCACATACCCTCATGGCCAATCCTTATAACATATTAGCCCAAATCCCTGAGGACGCTAAATGGTTTACTGTGTTTGACCTGAAGCGTGTTTTTTTTTTTTTTTTATCCCAGTTCATCTCTCATCAAAATATCTGTTTTCCTTCGAGTGGACTAACCCTAACTCAGGGCAAATGCAACAATATACCTGGACAGTATTGTCTCAGGGGTTTGGGGACAACCCACACTTGTTTGCCGAGGCCCTAGGAAGAGAACTAAGGGAAATACACCTAAAAGAAGGGGCTATTCTACAGTATATAGATGATATATTAATATGTAGTCCCTCCATGGAAGTCTTAGATGAAAATACCATTGAAATCCTTAATTTCCTTGGGGCCCAAGGTTACAGAGTCTCTCAGACAAAGGCAGAACTCTCAAAGCAACTTGTTAAATACCTGGGATATATTATAAACCCTGAAAGTAGATAGTTATGTCCAGATAGAAAAAAAGCTATAGTAGGCCTAAGTAGTCCAAAGAGAAAGAAATATCTCTCTACCTTTTTTGGGCATAGCAGGATTCTCTAGAATTTGGATTCCAGGATTCAGGCTAAAGGCTAAGGCCCTATATGGAGCTACTAAAGGCCCAGATACAGAACCATTACTTTGGAATGGGGAATAGGAAAGGGCTTTTAAGGATATCAAGCAGGCCCTCACCAGAATCCCTGCTCTGGGTCTCCCCAGTTTGAAAAAGCCATTCATCTTGTACCTGGCTGAAAAGTAGGGGAAAGCTCTGCGGGTCCTTATACAGAAGCTAGGGGAAGTTCATTAGCCTATAGGCTATTTTTCCAAGGAACTAGATTCCATGGCCAAATGTTGACCTGGCTGCCTCTGGTCAGTAGCTGCCACCACTTTATTAGTGGAAGAAGCTAACAAGCTTACCTTTGGAGAGCCACTGGAAGTCCAGACCCCTCATCAAGTGCAAGGGATTCTAGAGATCAAAGGCCGCCATTGGCTAACTGGAGGCTGGTTTATTAAGTACCAGGCTTTGCTCCTCGACTCCCTCCCCAGAGCTAACCCTCAAAACGTGCCATACTCTTAACCGCACTACATTTATGCCTGCTGAAAGCCCAGAGCTAACACATTCTTGCCTCAAAACCCTTGACCAGGTCTATGCCTGTAGGTCTGATCTAACAGACCAGGCCATAGAAAACCCTGAGGAGTTATGGCTTACTGATGGCAGTAGTTCCATTAAAGATGGAATCAAGAGGGCAGTGTATGCCATTGTGAGTGCTCATAGCATCATAGAAGCAAAATTTTGCCACCTAACATCTCAGCCCCAAAGGTTGAACTGATAGCTCTAACTCAAGCCTGAGCCCTGGGGGAAGGAAAGATTGTAAATGTATACATAGACTGAAAATATGCCCTCCTTGTTTTACATGTCCATACCATTATCTGGAAAGAGAGAGGACTTCTAAATGCAAGAAATTCCCCTATAAAATATGGGGCTGAGATTTTATATCTCATAGAAGCGGTTCAAAAACCAAAACAGGTAATAGTCATTCACTGCCATAAGTATCAAAAGGGAACTTCTCAAATTTCCCAAGGAAACAACAGGACAGATAGGGAAGTGAAGAAAGCAGCCCTGATGTCCATAACAGAAATGGCATTAATCCCATCACTTACCCCTTCTAGCATTATACCTAGATACTCAAACTCCAAAGAGAACTGGGCATGAGACAGAGGAGGAACTAAGGGAACAGATGGCTGGTGGCACACAGATCAGAAATTACTCATACCTCTCTCTGACCTATGGAAAATTATTAAAGGGGTACATGATTCTCTCCATCTGGGGAGAGATGCAATGTCTACAATTGTTTTCCCTCTTTTTACAGGGAAAGTGATCCCAGAGACATTCAGAAGAGTTACTCGAGCCTACACCCTTTGCACCACCCATAATCAAGGAGGCAACCTCAAGCCTCCCCCTCTTGTTAGCCCAGCTCAGCTACGTGGGACTTACCCAGGAGAGGACTGGGAAATATATTTCACTCAGATGCCCTCTTTTCAGGACTTCAAATACTTACTAGTGTTTATAGATACTTTTACTGGATGGGTAGATGTCTTCCTCACTAGAACAGAGAAGGCCAATGAAGTGGTTACGGTGCTCCTAAAGGAAATTATTTCTAGGTTTGTGCTGCCCCTTCACCGTCAGAGTGACAATGGACCTTCGTTTGTAGCAAAGATCACTCAACAGCTTTCACAGGTTTTAGGAATTAAATACCACCTCAATTCGTCCTGAAGACCTCAATCCTCAGGAAAAGTAGAACAGGCTAATCATATTTTAAAGAAAACCTTGGGCAAACTTTCAAGAAATGTCATAGTTGTGGTATCGCCTATAGCCAATTGCCCTCATAAGGGTCAGGGCAGGCCCTAAAACAACCACTAAGTTGAGCCCTTTCAAAATGACATATGGAAGGCCATTCCTTACTCTGGACATGCTAACTGACCCAGAAACCCAGGCTCATCTTAAATACATTATAAACATAGGCCAGGTCCAGAAGGCTATACAAGAATATGGCAGCCCTCCACTGGCAGGGTCCAGTGATTCAGGGACAACTTCCCCGGGAGAAGACATAGCGTGCCTCAAGCTATTACAATGTTATGCCGGCCTCTGCTACCACAGGCTTACCCCATATTCCTTTCCCCTTCCCCACTGGCCTGACTGAGCCAGAGCTCTCTAATCAGCTGCTACGTTAACCCCATCCTGTCTGGGTGGAGAACAGACGCCCTCAGGCGACCTACATGCAGAGGGGGACAAAATCCAAAGCTGAATCTCAGGAGCAGAGCAAACAAAGAAGAGAAAAGGAAATTTCCCCCAGTAGCCCCAGGAGCAGAAGATTAAATCTTCACAATCAACTTGATGTACCCTGCATCTGCAGAATACTTGAATAGACAATGAATCACCCCAAAACTGAGGCTGTGGAAATTGGGAGCAACTGTAGACTTGGGGTTTATTTTCTGGATCTAATTTTTTCTGATTTTATGTTTCTCTTAGTTTAGTATTTAGAGCTTATTATCATTGGTAGATATGTTTATTGATTTGTTTGCTCTCTTCCTTTATTTTCTTTTTACAAATATATATACATATTTTTTCCGTTTTTCCATTTTTGTGAGTGAGGATGTGAATGCTTCTTTGTGTGATTTTTTTTAACATCTTTATTGGAGTATAATTGCTTTACAATGGTGTGTTAGTTTCTGCTTTGTAACAAAGTGAATCAGTTATACATATACATATGTTCCCATATGTCTTCCCTCTTGCGTCTCCCTCCCTCCCACCCTCCCTATCCCACCCCTCCAGGCTGTCACAAAGCACCGACCCAATATCCCTGTGCCATGCGGCTGCTTCCCACTAGCTATCTACCTTACTATGTTTGTTAGTGTGTATATGTCCATGACTCTCTCTCGCCCTGTCATAGCTCACCCTTCCCCCTCCCCATAACCTCAAGTCCCTTCTCTAGTAGGTCTGCGTCTTTATTCCTGCCTTACCCCTAGGTTCTTCATGACATTTTTTTTTTCTTAAATTCCATATATATGTGTTAGCATACGGTATTTGTCTTTTTCTTTCTGACATACTTCACTCTGTATGACAGACTCTAGGTCTATCCACCTCATTACAAATAGCTCAATTTCGTTTCTTTTTATGGCTGAGTAATATTCCATTGTATATATGTGCCACATCTTCTTTACCCATTCATCCAATGATAGGCACTTAGGTTGTTTCCATCTCTGGGCTATTGTACATAGAGCTGCAATGAACAATTTGGTACGTGATTCTTTTTGAATTTTGGTTTTCTCAGGGTATATGCCCAGTAGTGGGATTGCTGACTCATATGGTAGTTCTATTTGTAGTTTTTTAAGGAACCTCCATACTGTTCTCCATAGTTGCTGAACCAATTCACATTCTCACCAGCAGTGCAAGAGTGTTCCCTTTTCTCCACACCCTCTCCAGCATTTATTGTTTCTAGATTTTTTGATAATGGCCATTCTGACTGGTGTGATATGATATCTCATTGTAGTTTTGATTTGCATTTCTCTAATGATTAATGATGTTGAGCATTCTTTCATGTGTTTGTTGGCAGTCTGTTTATCTTCTTTGGAGAAATGTCTATTTAGGTCTTCTGCCCATTTTTGGATTGGGTTGTTTGTTTTTTTTGTTATTGAGCTGCATGAGCTGCTTGTAAATTTTGGAGATTAATCCTTTGTCGGTTGCTTCATTTGCAAATATTTTCTCCCATTCTGAGGGTTGTCTTTTGGTCTTGTTTATGGTTTCCTTTGCTGTGCAAAAGCTTTGAAGTTTCATTAGGTCCCATTTGTTTATTTTTGTTTTTATTTCCATTACTCTAGGAGGTGGGTCAGAAAGGATCTTGCTGTGATTTATGTCATAGAGTGTTCTGCCTATGTTTTCCTCTAAGAGTTTGATAGTTTCTGGCCTTACATTTAGGTCTTTAATCCATTTTGAGCTTATTTTTGTGTACGGTGTTAGGGAGTGATCTAATCTCATACTTTTACATGTACCTGTCCAGTTATCCCAGCACCATTTATTGAAGAGGCTGTCCTTTCTCCACTGTACATTCTTGCCACCTTTATCAAAGATAAGGTGTCCATATGTGCATGGGTTTATCTCTGGGCTTTCTATCCTGTTCCATTGATCTATCTTTCTGTTTTTGTGCCAGTACCATACTGTCTTGATTACTGTAGATTTGTAGCATAGTCTGAAGTCAGGGAGCCTGATTCCTCCAGCTCCTTTTTTCGTTCTCAAGATTGCTTTGGCTATTCGGAGTCTTTTGTGTTTCCATAGAAATTATGAAATTTTTTGTTCTAGTTCTGTGAAAAATGCCACTGGTAGTTTGATAGGGATTGCATTGAATCTATAGATTGCTTTGGGTAGTAGAGTCATTTTCACAATGTTGACTCTTCCAATCCAAGAACATGGTATATCTCTCCATCTATTTGTCTCATCTTTAATTTCTTTCATCAGTGTCTTAAAATTTTCTGCATACAGGTCTTTTGTCTCCTTAAGTAAGTTTATTCCTAGATATTTTATTCTTTTTGTTGCAATGGTAAATGGGAGTGTTTCCTTGATTTCACTTTCAGATTTTTCATCATTAGTATATAGGAATGCCAGGGATTTCTGTGCATTAATTTTGTATCCTGCCACTTTACCAAATTCATTGATTAGCTCTAGTAGTTTTCTGGTAGCATCTTTAGGATTCTCTGTGTATAGGATCATGTCATCTGCAAGCAGTGACAGCTTTACTTCTTCTTTTCCGATTTGGATTCCTTTTATTTCCTTTTCTTCTCTGATTGCTGTGGCTAAAACTTCCAAAACTATGTTGAATAAGAGTGGTGAGAGTGGGCAACCTTGTCTTGTTCTTGATCTTAGTGGAAATGCTTTCAGTTTTTCACCATTGAGGAAAACGTTTGCTGTGGGCTTGTCATATATGGCCTTTATTATGTTGAGGAAAGTTCCCTCTATGCCTACTTTCTGTAGGGTTTTTATCATAAATGGGTGTTGAATTTTGTCAAAAGCTTTCTCTGTATCTATTGAGATGATCATATGGTTTTTCTCCTTCAGTTTGTTAATATGGTTTATCACATTGATAGATTTGCGTATATTGAAGAATCCTTGCATTCCTGGAATAAACCCCACTTGATCATGGTGTATGATACCTTTAATGTGCTGTTGGATTCTGTTTGCTAGTATTTTGTTGAGGATTTTTGCATCTATGTTCATCAGTGATATTGGCCTGTAGTTTTCTTTCTTTGTGACATCCTTGTCTGGTTTTGGTATCAAGGTGATGGTGGCCTCGTAGAAGAAATTTGGGAGTGTTCCTCCCTCTGCTATATTTTGGAAGAGTTTGAGAAGGATAGGTGTTAGCTCTTCTCTAAATGTTTGATAGAATTTGCCTGTGAAGACATCTGGTCCTGGGCTTTTGTTTGTTGGAAGATTTTTAATCAGAGTTTCAATTTCATTTCTTGTGATTGGTCTGTTTATATTTTCTATTTCTTCCTGATTCAGTCTTGGCAGTTTGTACATTTCTAAGAATTTGTCCATTTCATCCAGATTGTCCATTTCATTGGCATAGAGTTGCTTGTAGTAATCTCTCATGATCTCTTTTATTTCTGCAGTGTCGGTTGTTACCTCTCCTTTTTCATTTCTAATTCTATTGATTTGAGTCTTCTCCCTTTTTTTCTTGCTGAGTCTGGCTAGTGGTTTATCTATTTTGTTTATCTTCTCAAAGAACCAGCTTTTAGCTTTATTGATCTTTGCTATTGTTTCCTTCATTTCTTTTTCATTTATTTCTGATCTGATTTTTATGATTTCTTTCTTTCTGCTAGCTTTGGGGTTTTTTTTGTTCTTCTTTCTCTAATTGCTTGAGGTGCAAGGTTAGGTTGTTTATTCGAGATGTTTCCTGCTTCTTAAGGTGGGCTTGTATTGCTATAACTTTGTGTGATTTTGTCTGTACAGCTTTGCTTTAACCATTTGTCCTAGGGTCCTGTGGTTCTGTCTATCCTTTTTTTTTTTTTTTTTGTATAGTTTTTATTGCCTCTTAACATTGGTGGATTAGTTTTTGGGCTTGGTGGCTCTCTTCTTTCTTTCTATTTTTTATTACTTTTAAAATTCTTAATATTTATTTTAATACATTTAAAGTTTTCTTTTCTCTC
The DNA here is from genome assembly GCF_964374135.1 of Grampus griseus. Classification (NCBI taxonomy): domain Eukaryota; kingdom Metazoa; phylum Chordata; class Mammalia; order Artiodactyla; family Delphinidae; genus Grampus; species Grampus griseus. The sequence goes on along the minus strand of NC_138999.1, from coordinate 48,766,095 downwards.
CTCTCTCTCTCTCTCTCTCCTGTCTCTCTTTCTTTCCTCAATTTTCTGCTCAGCTGTGTGGCCAATGGGTATTGGTGCTCCAGCCAGGTGCCAGGATTGAGCCTCTGAGGTGGGAGAGTTGAGTCGAGGACATTGGTCCACAAGAGGCCTCTTGGCTCCACGTAATATCAAACAACAAGAGCTCTCCCAGAGATCTCCATCTCCATGCTAAGATCCAGCCCCACCCAATGACCAGCAAGCTACAGTGCTGGACACTCTATGCCAAACAACTAGCAAGACAGAAACACAGACACACCCATTAGCAGAGAGGCTGCCTAAACTCATAATAAGTTCAGAGAACCCCAATACACACAATTGGACATGGTGCTGCCTACCAGAAAGAGAAGATTCAGACTCATCCACCAGAACACAGACACCAGTACCCTCCACCAGGAAGCCTCCAAAACCCACTGAACCAACGTTACCCACTGGGGGCAGACATGAAAAACAACAAAAATTATGAACCTGCAGCCAGCAAAAAGGAGATCCCAAACACAGTATGTTAAGCAAAATGAGAAGGCAGAGAAATACACAGCAGATGAAGGGGCAATGTAAAAACACATCAGACCAAACAAATGAAGAGAAAATAGGCAGTCTACCTGAAAAAAATTTAGAGTCATGATAGTAAAGATGATCCAAATTCTTGTAAATGGAATGGAGAAAATACAAGAAATGTTTAACAAGGACCTAGAAGAATTAAAGAGCAAAACAAACGATGATTTAAAACACAATAAATGAAATTAAAAATTCTCCAGAAGGCATCAATTGTAGAAAAAAATGAGGCAGAGGACTGAAAAGTGACCTGGAAGATAAAACAGTAGAAATAACTACCACAGAACAGAAAAAAAAAAAAAAAAAAGGAATGAGGGCTTCCCTGGTGGTTCAGTGGTTGAGAGTCCACCTGCCGATGCAGGGGACATAGGTTTGTGCCCTGGTCTGGAAAGATCCCACATGCCACAGAGCGGCTAGGCCCATGAGCCATGGCTGCTGAGCCTGCGCGTCCAGAGCCTGTGCTCTGCAATGGGAGAGACCACAACAGTGAGAGGGCCACGTACTGCAAAAAAAAAAAAAAAAAAAAAAAAAGGAATAAAAAGAATTGTGGACAGGCCAAGAGTCCTCTGGGACAACATTAAAGGCACTAACATTTGAATTATATGGGTCCCAGAAGAAGAAGAAGAAAAAAGAGAGACTGAGAAAATAATTGAAAAGCTTATATTTGAAAACTTCCCAAACATGGGAAAGAAAAATAGTCAACCAACTCTAGGAAGTCAATCAAGTAAAGGAAGAACAGAGAGTCCCATACAGGATAAATCCAAGGAGAAACACGTTAAGACATATATTGATCAAACTATCAAAAATTAAATACAAAGAAAAAATATTAAAAGCAGCAAGGGAAAGCAACAGAAAACATTACAGGGTATCCCCATAAGGTTAAAAGCTAATCTTCTTTTTCATTTTTTTAAACATGTTTATGAATATAATTGCTTTACAATGGTGTGTTAGTTTCTGCTTTATAACAAAGTGAATCCGTTATACATATACATATACATATACATATATCCCAATATCTCTTCCCTCTTGCGTCTTCCTCCCTCCCACCCTCTCTATCCCACTCCTCAAGGTGGTCACAAAACACCGATCTTATCTTCATGTGCTATGTGGCTGCTTCCCACTAGCTATCTATTTTATATGTAGTAGTGTATATATGATCATGACACTCTCTCACTTTGTCCCAGCTTACACTTCCCCCTCCCTATATCCTCAAGTCCATTCTCTAGTAGGTCTGTGTCTTTATTCCTGTCTTGCCCCTAGGTTCCTCATGACCATATTTTTTTGTTTTGTTAGATTCTATATATATATATATATATATATATATATATATATATATATATATATATATATATATATATGTTAGCATACGGTATTTGTTTTTCTCTTTCAGAGTTACTTCACTCTAACAGCTGATCTTTCAGCAGAAACTCTGAAAGCCAGAAGGGAGTGGCAGGACATATTTAAAGTGATGAAGGAGAAAAACATACAACCAAGATTACTCTATCCAACAAGGATCTCATTCAGAGAGAGATTAAAAGCTTTACAGACAAGCAAAACTTAAGAGAATTCAGCACCTCCAAACCAGCTTTACAACAAATGCTAAAGGAACTTCTCTAGGCAGGAAACACAAGAGAAGGAAAAAACTTACAATAAAAAACACAGGACAATTAAGAAAATGGTAATAGCAACATACATATCAATAATTACTTTATTGATACAATAATATATTAATATATATTAAATACTATTTATTATTAATTAAATATTATAATTTAATTAATAATACATTAATATATGATATAATAATAATCCCCGAATAGCCAAAGCAATCTTGAGAAAGAAAAATGGAGTTGAAGGAATCAGGCTTGCTGACTTCAGACTATACTACAAAGCTACAGAAATCAAGACAGTAGGGTACTAGCATAGAAACAGAAATATAGATCAATGGAACAGTATAGAAAGCCCAGAGATAAACCCATGCACATAAGGTCACCTTATCTTTGATAAAGGAGGCAAGAATATACAGTGGAGAAAAGGCAGCCTGTTCAATACGTGGTGCTCGGAAAACTGGAGAGCTACATGTAAAAGAATGAAATTAGAACACTCCCTAACACCATACACCAAAATAAACTCAAAATGGATAAAAGACCTAAATGTAAGGCAAGACACCATCAAACACTTAGAGGAAAACATAGGCAGAATACTCTATGACATAAATCACAGCAAGATCCTTTTTGACACACCTCCTAGAGAAATGGAAATAAAAACAAAAATAAACAAATGGGACCTAATGAAACTTAAAAGATTTTTCACAGCAAAGGAAACCATAACAAGATGAAAAGACAACCCTCAGAATGCCAGAAAATATTTGCAATTGAAGCAACTGACAAAGGATTAAACTCCAAAATTTACAAGCAGCTCATGCAGCTCAATATTAAAGAAACAAACAACCCAATCTAAAAATGGGCAGAAGACCTAAATACACATTTCTCCAAAGAAGATATACAGATTGCCAACAGACACTTGAAAATATGCTCAATATCATTAATCATTAGAGAAATGCAAATCAAAACTACAATGAAATATCATCTCACACCGGTCAGAATGGCCATCATTAATAAATCTGAAAACAATAAATGCTGGAGAGGGTGTGGAGAAAAGGGAACCCTTGAAGGAGATTCAACATGGTGGAAGAGTAAGACGTGGAGATCACCTTCCTCTCCACAAATACAACAGAAATACATCTACATGTATAACCGCTCCTACAGAACACCTACTGAACGCTGGCAGAAGACCTCAGCCCTCCCAAAAGGCAAGAAACTCCCCACGTACCTGTGTGGGGCAAAAGAAAAAAGAAGAAACAGAGTCAAAAGAATAGGGATGATACCTGCACCAGTGGGAGGGAGCTGTGAAGGAGGAAAGGTTTCCACACACTAGGAAGCCCCTTCGTGGGCAGAGACTCCGGTTGTGGAGGGGGAAGTTTCAGAGCTACGGAGGACAGCACAACAACAGGTGTATGGAGGGCAAAGTGGAGAGATTCCGAAAAGAGGATCGGTGCTGATCAGCATTCAGCAGCCCGAGAGACTGGTCTGCTCATGTGCTGGGACGGGTGGGGGCTGGAAGCTGAGGATCGGGCTTCAGTCGGATCCCAGGGAGAGGACTGGGGTTGGCTGCGTGAATACAACCTGATGGGGCTAGTGTGCCACGGCTAGCCGGGAGGGAGTCCGGAAAAGAGTCTGGAGCTGCCAAAGAGGCAAGAGACTTTTTCTTGCCTCTGATTCCTGGTGCGTGAGAAGAGGGGATTAAGAGCACCACTTAAAGGAGCTCCAGAGATGGGTGCGAGCCACAGCTAACAGCGGAGACCACAGAGATGGGCATGGGATGCTAAGGCTGCTGCTGCAGCGACCAAGAAGCCTGTATGAAAGCACAGGTCACTGTCCACACCTCCCCACCCGGGAGCCTGTGCATCCCACTACTGCTAGGGTCCCGAGATGGAGGGACAACTTCCCTGGGAGAACGCACGGCACACCTCAGGCTGGCAAAATCACACTGACCTCTGCCGCTGCAGGCTCGCCCCGCATCCGTACCACTCCCTTCCCCAGGCCTGAGTGAGCCATAGCCCCCAAATCAGCTGTTCCTTTAACCCCGTCCTGTCTGAGAGAAGAACAGATTCCCTCAGGCGACCTACATGGAGAGGTGGGTCCAAATCCATAGGTGAACACCAGGAATTGTGGGAAAAAAGAAGAGAAGGGGAAATTTCTCCCAGCAGCCTCAGGAGCAGAGGATTAAATCAGCACAATCAACTTGATGTACCCTGCCTCTGTGGAATACCTGAATAGACAACGAATCATCCAAAATTGAGAAGTCCCAATTGGACTTTGTGAGCAAAGATATATATATATATATATATATATATATACTTTTTTCTCTTTCTGTGAATGTGTAATCAACTGAAAACATTTAAGAAAATGGTAATAGGAACATACATATCAATAATTTACTTAAATGTAAATGGTTTAAATGCTCCAACCAAAAGACATAGACTGGCTGAATGGATACAGAAAAAGACCCGTATATATGCTGTCTACAACAGACCCACTTCAGACCTAAGGACACATACAGACTGAAAGTGAGGGTATGGAAAAAGATATTCTATGCAAATAGAAATAAAAAACAAGATGAAGTAGCAATTCACATATCAGACAAAAGAGAGTTAAAAACAATGACTATTAGAAGAGACAAAGAAGGACACTACATAATGATCAAGGGAACAATCCGAGTAGAAGATATAAAAATTGTAAATATTTATGCACCATAGAAAGGAGCTCCTCAATACATAAGACAAATAGTAACAGCCTTAAAGGGGAAATTGACAGTAACATAATAATAGTATGGGAATATTAACACCCTGTTTCACAAATGCACAGGTCATCCAAAATGAAAATAAATAAGGAAACACAAGGTTTAAATCATACATTAAACAAGATGGACTTAATTGGTATTTATATGACATTGCATCCAAAAACAGCAGAATACAATTTCTTCTTAAGTGCTCATGGAACATTCTCCAGGATAGATCATATCTTGGGTCACAACTCAAGCCTTGGTAAATTTAAGAAATTTGAAATCACATAAAGTATTTTTTCCTACCCCAACACTATGAGACTAGATATCAATTACAGGAAAAATGTGTAAAACATACAAACACATGGATGCTAAACAATACGATACTAGATAATCAAGAGATTACTGAAGAAAGCAAAGAGGAAATTAAAAAATACCTAGAAACAAATAAGAATGAAAACACGACGACGCAAAATCTATGGGATGCACCACAAGCAGTTCTATGAGGGAAGTATATAGCAATACAATCCTACCTTAAGAAAAAAAAAACATCTCAAATAAACAACACAACCTTACAACTAAAGGAATTAGGGAAAGAAGAACAAAAAAACCCACAAAGTTAGCAGAAAGAAAGAGGACATAAAGATCAGATGACAAATAAATGAAGGAAATTATAGGAAAAATCAATAAAACTAAAAGCTGGTTCTTTGAGAAGATAAACAAAATTGATAAACCATTAGCCAGACTCATCAAGAAAAAAAGTGAGAAGACTCAAATCAATAGAATTAGAAATGAAAAAGGAGAAGTAACAACTGACACTGCAGAAATACAAAGGATCATGAGAGACTACTAAAAGCAACTCTAAGCCAATGAAATGGACAACCTGGAAGAAATGGACAAAGTCATAGAAATACACAACTTTCTGAGACTGAAGCAGGAAGAAATACAAAATATGAACAATCCAATCACAAGAACTGAAATTGAAACTGTGATTTAAAATATTCCAAGAAAAAAAAGCCCAGGACCAAATGGATTCACAGGTGAATTCTATCAAACATTTAGAGAAGAGCTGTCACCTATGCTTCCCAAACTCTTCCGAAATAGAGCAGAGGGAGAAACACTCCCAAACTCATTCTAGAGGCCACGATCACCCTGATACAAAAACCAGACAAAGACGTTACAAAGAAAGAAAACTACAGAGCAATATCGCTGATGAATATAGATGCAAATATCATCAACAAAATACTAGCAAACAGAAACCAACAGCACATTAAAATGATCATACAGCATGATCAAGTGGGGTTTATCCCAGGAACATAAGGAATCTTAAATATATGCAAATTGATCAATGTGATACAGCATATTAACAAATTGAAGGAGAAATACCATATGATCATCTCAGTAGATGGAGAAAAAGCTTTGCACAAAAGTCAACACAGATTTATGATAAAAACCCTCCAGAAAGCAGGCATAGAGGGAACTTTCCTCAACATAATAGAGGCCATATATAACAAACACACAGTCAACATCATCCTCAATGGTGAAAAAGTGATACCATTTCCACTAGGATCAGGAACAAGACAAGGTTGCCCACTCTCACCACAGTTATTCAACAAAGTGTTGGAAATTTTAGCCACAGCAATCAGAGAAGAAAAAGAAACAAAAAGAATCCAAATTGGAAAAAAAAAGTGAAGATGTCACTCTTTGCAGATGACATGATACTCTACATAGAGAATCCTAAATATGATACCAGAAAACTACTAGAGCTAATGAATGAATTTGGTAAAGTAACAGGGTACAAAATTAATGCACAGAAATCTCTGGCATTCCTATACACTAATGATGAAAAATCTGAAAGTGAAATTAAGAAAACACTCCCATTTACCATTGCAACAAAAAGAATAAAATATCTAGGAATAAACCTACCTAAGGAGACAAAAGACCTGTATGCAGAAAATTATAAGACACTGATGAAAGAAAGACGATACAAATAGATGGGGAGATTTACCATGTTCTTGGATTGGAAGAATGACCATTTTTAAAATGAATCTACTACCCAAAGCAATCTACAGATTCAATGAAATCGCTATCAAACTACCACTGGCATTTTTCACAGAACTAGAACAAAAAATTTCACAATCTGTATGGAAAGAAAAAAGACCCCTCATAGCCACAACAATCTTGAAAATGAAAAATGGAGCTGGAAGAATCAGGCTTGCTGACTTCAGACTACACTACAAGGTAAAGTAATCAAGACAGTATGTTACTGGCACAGAAACAGAAATATAGATCAATGGAACAGGATAGAAAGACCAGAGATAAACCCATGCACATATGGTCACCTTATCTTTAATAAACAAGGCAAGAATATACAGTGGAGAAAAGACAGCCTCTTCAATAATTGGTGATGGGAGAATCGGACAGCTACATGCAAAAGAATGAAATTAGAACACTCCCTAACCCCATACACAAAAAGAAATTCAAAATGGATTAAAGACCTAAATGTAAGGCCAGATACTATCAAACTCTTAGAGGAAAACATAGGCAGAACACTCTATGCCATAAATCACAGCAAGATCCTTTATGACTGAACTCCTAGAGAATTGGAAATTAAAAAAAATAAATAAACAAATGGGACCTAATGAAACTTAAAAGCTTTTGCACAGCAAAGGAAACCATAAACAAGACCAAAAGACAAACTGCACAATGGCAGAAAATATTGCAAATGAAGCAACTGACAAAGGATTAATTTCCAAAATTTACAAGCAGCTCATGCAGCTCAATAACAAAAAAACAAACAACCCAATCCAAAAATGGGCAGAAAACCTAAATAGACATTTCTCCAAAGAAGATATACAGACTGCCAACTAACACATGAAAGAATGCTTAACACCATTAATCATTAGAGAAATGCAAATCAAAACTACAATGAGACATCATCTCACACCAGTCAGAATGGCCATCATCAAAAAATCTAGAAACAATAAATGCTGGTGAGGGTGTGGAGAAAAGGAAACACTCTTGCACTGCTGGTGGGAATGTGAATTGGTACAGCCACTATGGAGAACAATATGGAGGTTCCTTAAAAAACTACAAATAGAACTACCATATGACCCAGCAATCGCACTACTGGGCATATACCCTGAGAAAACCATAATTCAAAAAGAGTCATGTACCAAAATGTTCATTGAAGCTCTATTTACAATAGCCCAAAGATAGAAACAACCTATGTGTCCATCATCAGATGAACGGATAAAGAAGATGTGGCACATATATACAAAGGAATATTACTCAGCCATAAAAAGAAATGAAATTAAGCTATTTATAATGAGGTGGGTAGACCTAGAGAATGTCATACAGAGTGAAGTAAGTCAGAAAAAGAAAGACAAATACCATATGCTAACACATATATATGGAATTTAAGGAAAAAAATGTCATGAAGAACCTAGGGTTAAGACAGGAATAAAGACAGAAACCCACTAGAGAATGGAGTTGAGGATATGGGAAGTGGGAAGGGTAAGCTGTGACAAAACGAGAGGGAGGCATGGACATATATACACTACCAAACGTAAGGTAGATAGCTAGTGGGAAGCAGCTGCATAATAGCACAGGGAGATCAGCTCGGTGGTTTGTGACCACCTAGAGGGGTGGTATAGGGAGTGTGGAAGGGAGGGAGACACATGACGGAAGAGACATGGGAAAACATGTATATATATAATTGATTCACTCTGTTATAAAGCACAAACTAACACACCATTGTAAAGCAATTATATTCCAATAAAGATGTTTTTAAAAAGCATAATATATCTAGGAATAAACCTACCTAGGAGAAGAAAACCTGTATGCAGAATATTTTAAGATGCTGATGAAAGAAATTAAAGGTGATACAAATAGCTGGAAAGTTATACCGTTATCTTCGATTGGAAGAATCAACAATGTGAAAATGATTCTGCTACGCAAATCAAGCTATATATCCAATGCAATCCCTATCAAACTACTACTGGCATTTTTCACAGAACGAGAACAAAAAATTTCACAATTTGTATGGAAACACAAAAGAACATGAAAAGGCAAAGCAGTCTTGAGAAAGAAATCAGAGCTGGTGGAATCAGGCTTCCTGACTTCCGACTATACTACAAAGCTACAGTAATCAAGACATTACGGTACTGGCACAAAAACAGAAATATACATCAATGGAACAGCATAGAAAGCCCAGAGATAAACACACGCACATATGTTCAACTTATCTTTGATAAAGGAGGCAAGAATATACAGTGGAGAAAAGGCAGCCTGTTCAATACGTGGTGCTCGGAAAACTGGACAGCTACATGTAAAAGAATGAAATTAAAACACTCCCTAACACCATACACAAAAAGAAACCAAAATGTATTAAAGACCTCAATGTAAGACCAGATACTATCAAACTTTTAGGAGAAAACATAGGCAGAACATTCTAGGACATAAATCAAAACAAGATCCTTTTTAGCCACCTCCTATACAAATGGAAATAAAAACAAAAATAAACAAATGAAAACTAATGAAATTCAAAAGGTTTTGCACAGCCAAGGAAACCTTCAACAAGACGAAAAGACAACCATCAGAATGAGAGAAAATATTTGCAAATGAAGCAGCTGTCAAAGGATTAATCTCCAAAATTTACATGCAGCTCATGCAGCTTAATAACAAAAAAACAAACAACCCAATCCAAAAATGGGCAGAAGACCTAAATAGACATTTCTCCAAAGAAGATGTACAGACTGCCAACAAACACATGAAAGAATGCTCAACATCACTAATCATTAGAGAAATGCAAATCAAAACTACAATGATATATAATCTCACACCAGTCAGAATGGCCATCACCAAAAAATCTAGAAACAAAAAATGCTGGAGAGGGTGTGAAGAAAAGGGAACACTCTTGCACTGTTGGTGGGAATGTAAATTGATACAGCCACTGTGGAGAACAGTATGGAGGTTCCTTAAAAAACTGCAAATAGAACTACCATATGACCCAGCAATGCCACTACCGGGCATATACCCTGAGAAAACCATAATTCAAAAAGAGTCATGTACCAAAATGTTCATTGCCACTCTACTTACAATAGCCAGAACATGGAAGCAACCTACGTGTCCATCAACAGATGAATGGATAAAGAAGATGTGGCACATATATACAATGGAATATTACTCAGCCATAAAGAGAAACGAAATTGAGTTATCTGTAGTGAGGTGGTGTATATAAAGTCTGTCATACAGAGTGAAGTAAGTGAGAAAGAGAAAAACAAATATCGTATACTGACACATATATATGGAATGTCAGGAAAAACAAAATTCATGAAGAACCTAGAGGCAAGACGAGAATAAAGACACAGACCTACTAGAGAATGGACTTTAGGATATGGGGAGGGGGAAGGGTTAGTTGTGAAAAAGTGAGAGAGTGGCATGGACTATATACACTACCAAACATAAAATAGATAGCTAGTGGGAAGTAGCCGCATAGCACAGGGAGATCAGCTCTGTGATTTGTGACCACCTAGAGGGGTGGTTTAGGGAGGGTGGGAGGCAGGGAGATGCAAGACTGAAGAGATATGGGGACATATGTATATGTATAACTGATTCAGTTTGTTAGAAATCAGAAACTAATACACAATTTTAATGCAATTGTACTCCAATAAAGATGTTATGAAAGAAAGAAAAAGGTTTCAATAGCATTCTATACCCATTTATGTTAAAAACCCTACAGAAAGTAGGCATAGATGGAACTTACTTCAACATAATAAAGGCCATATATGACAAACCCACAGTCGATATCATTCTCAATGGTGAAAAACTGAAACCATTTCCTCTAAGATCAGGAGCAAGACAAGTTTGTCCACTCTCACCACTATTATTCAACATAGTTTTGGAAGTTTTAGCCACAGAAGTCATAGAAGTAAAAGAAATCAAAATAATGCAAATCGGAAAAGAAGTAAAGCTGTCACTGTTTCCAGATGACATGATACTATACATAGAGAATCTTAAAGATGCTACCAGAAAACTACTAGAGCTAATCAATGAATTTGATAAAGTAGCAGGATACAAAATTATTACACAGAAATCTCTCTCATTCCTGTACACAAATCATGAAAATTCTGAAAGAGACATTAATGAAACACTCACATTTACCATTGCAACAAAAAAATAAAATACATAGGAATAAATCTACCCAAGGAGACTAAAGACCTGTATGCAGAAAACTATAAGACACTGATGAAATAAATTAAAGATCATACAAACAGATGGAGAGATATGCCATGTTCTCGGATTTGAAGAATCACCATTGTGAAAATGACTATACTACCCAAAGCAATGTACAGATTCAATGCAATACCTATGAAACTACCAATGGCATTTTTCACAGAAGTAGAAGACATATTTCACAACCTGTATGGAAACACAAAAGATACCGAATAGCCAAAGCAATCTTCACAAAGAAAAATGGAGCTGGATACATCAGGCTTCCAGACTTAAGACTATAGTACAAAGCTACAGTAATCAAGACAGTATGGTACTGTCACAAAAACAGAAATATAGATCAATGGAATAGGATAGAAATCTCAGAGGTAAACCCCCACATATATGGTCACCTTATCTTTCATAAAGGAGGGAAGAATACAATGGAGAAGAGACAGACTCTTCAATAAATGTTGCTGGGCAGTCTGGACACTTGTATGTATAGGAATGAAATTAGAACTCTCCATAACACCATACACAAAAATAAACTCAAAATGTATTAAAGGCCTAAATGTAAGGCCAGACACTGTCAAACTCTTAGAGGAAAATCTACGCAGAATCCTCCATGACTTAAATCACAGCAGGATCCTTTTTGACCCACCTCCTGGATTAATGGAAATAAAAACAAAATAAACAACTGGGACATAATGAAACTTAGAAGATTTTCCACAGCAAAGGAAACCATAAACAAGATGAAAAGACAACCCTCAGAATGGGAGACAATATTTGCAAATGAAGCAACTGACAAAGGATTAATCTCCAAAATATACAAGCAGTCATGCAGCTCAATAGCAAAAAGAAAAAACAACGCAATTCAAAAATGGGAAGAAGGACTAAATAGACATTTCTCCAAAAAAGTTATACAGATTGCCAACAAACACATGAAAGTATGCTCAACATCACTAATCATTAGAGGAATGTAAATCAAAACTCCAATTTGCTATCACCTCACACTGGTCAGAATGTCCATCATGAAAATATCTGCAAACAATAAATGCTGCAGTGGTTGTGGAGAAAAGGGAACCCTCTTGCACTGTTGGTCGGAATGTAAATTGATACAGCCACTATTGAGAACATTATGGAGGTTCCTTAACAAACTAAATATAGAACTACCATATGACCCAGCAATTGCACTACTGGGGATATGCCCTGAGAAAACCATAATTCAAAAAGAGTCATGGGAGGAACTTCAAGTTGGTGGAAGAATAAGACATGGAGATCAGCTTCCTCCCCACAAATACATCAGAAACTCTTCTAAATGTGGAACAACTCCTACAGAACACCTACTGAATGCTGGCAGAAGACCGCAGACCTCCCAAAAAGGAAAAAAACCTCCCCACGTACCTGGGCCAAAAGAAAAGACAGAGTCAAAAGAATAGGGACGCGACCTATAAGAGTGGGAGGGAGCTGTGAAGGTGGAAACGTTTCCACACACTAGGAAGCCCCTTCGTGGGTGGAGACCGCGGGTGGCAGTGGGGGGCATCTTCATAGCCACCGAGGGGAGCTCAGCAACAGGGGTGCAGAGGGCAAAGCAGAGAGATTGCTGCACAGAGGATTGATGCTCACCAGCACTCACCAGCCCAAGAGGCTTGTCTGCTCTCCCGCTGGGGTGGACTGGGGTTGGGAGCTGACGCTCCGACTTCGGTCTGAATCCTGGAAGAAGATGGAGGTTGGCTGCGTGAACACAGCCTGAAGGAGGCTAGTGCACCACGGCTAGCTGGGAGGGAGTCCAGGAAAATGTCTGGAACTGCCAAAGAAGCAAGAGACTTTTTCGTGCCTCTTTGTTCCCTGGTGCAGGAGGAGAAGGCATTAAGATCTCTGCTTGTAGCACAGGGAGATCAGCTCGGTGCTTTGTGACCACCTAGAGGGGTGGGATAGGGAGGGTGGGAGGCAGGGAGATGCAAGAGGGAAGAGATATGGGGACATATGTATATGTATAACTGATTCACTTTCTTATAAAGGAGAAACTGACACACCATTGTAAAGCAATTATACTCTACTAAAGATGTTAAAAAAAAAAAACCCACAAGAAGATCGCTGCTTGAAGAGGCTCCAGAGACAGGCGGGATCCGCGGCTATCAGCGTGGACCCCAGAGAAGGGCATGAGACACGGTGGCTGCTGCTGCAGCCACCAAGAAGCCAGTGTGCAAGCACAGAGCACGATCCACAACTTCCCTCCCAGGAGCCTCTGCAGCCTGCCAATGCTAGGGTCCCATGTCCAGGGACAACTTACCCAGGAGAACACACAGCACACATAATGTTGTTGCAATGTCATACTGGCCTCTGCCGCCGCAGGCTTGCGCCGCACACCATAAACATCCCTCCCCCTGGCCTGAGTGAGTCAGAGCCCCAGAAGCACCTGTACCTTTAACCCCGTCCTGTCTGAGAGAAGAACAGAGGCCCTCAGGCGACCTACACGCAGAGGCAGGGCCAAATCCAAAGCTGAATCCCAGGAGGTGTGTGAACAAAGAAGAGAAAGGGAAATCTCTCCAAGCAGCCTCAGGAGCAGTGAATTAAATCTCCACAGTCAACTTAACGTACCCTGTATCTGTGGAAAACCTCAGTAGACAACGAATGATCAAAATTCAGGAGGTGGACTGTGGGAACAACGATATAGATATATTATTTCCCTCTTTCTCTATTTGTGAGTGTGTATGCATATGCATCTCTCTGTGATTTGTCTGTATAGCTTTGCTTTACCATTTGTCCTAGGGTCCTGTCATTCCATTTTTTTTTTTAGTATAGTTTTCAACACTTTTTATCATGGGTGGATTTGTTTCTTGGTTGTTCTTTCTTTCTAAGTACTTAAAAATTTTTTAATACTTATTTTTGTTCTTAATTTTATAAATATTTTATTTCATTTTATCTTTTTCTTTCTTTCTTTCTTTTTATCTCCCTTTTATTCTGAGCCATATGGATGATGGACTCTTGGTGCTGGAACCAGGAGTCAGGGCTGTGCCTCTGAGGTAAGAAAGCCAAGTTCAGGAAATTGGTCCACCAGAGACCTCCAAGCTCCATGTAATATCAAACGGCAAAATATCCCAGAGATCTCCATCTCAACACCAACCGCACTCCACTCAACGACCAGTAAGCTACAGTGCAAGACACCCTATGCCAAAGAAGTAGTAATACAGGAACACAACCCCATCCATTAGCACAGAGGCTGCCAAAAATCATAACAAGTCCACAGACACCTCAAAACACACTACCAGACGTGGACCTGCCCACCAGAAAGACAAGATCAAGCCTCATCAACCAGAACACAGGCACTAGTTCCCTACACCAGGAAGCCGAAACAAACCACTGTAACAACTTTAGCCACTGGGGACAGACACCAAAAACAACACAAACTACGAAACTGCAGGCAGTGAAAAGGAGACCACAATCACAGTAAGTTAAGAAAAAGGAGAAGACAGAGAGATACAGCAGATGAAGGAGCAAGGCAAAAACCCACCAGACCTATCAAATGAAGAGGAAATAGGCAGTATACCAAAAAAGAATTCAGAATAATGATAGTAAAGATGATCCAAAATATTGGAAATAGAATGGAGAAAATACAAGAAATGTTTAACAAGAACCTAGAAGAACTAAAGAGCAAACAAACAGAGAAGAACAACACAATAAAGAACTTAAATATTCTCTAGAAGGTTTATCAATTTTGTTTATCTTCTCAAAGAAACGGCTTTTAGTTTTATTGATATTTGCTATCATTTCCTTCATTTCTTTTTCATTTATTTCTGATCTGATCTTTAAGATTTCTTTCCTTCTGCTAACTTTGGGGTTTTTTTGTTCTTCTTTCTCTAATTGCTTTAGGTTCAAGGTTAGGTTGTTTATTTGAGATGCTTCCTGTTTCTTTTTTTTTACATCCTTATTAGAGTATCATTGCTTTACAATGGTGTGTTAGTTTCTGCTTTATAACAAAGTGAATCAGTTATACATATACATATGTTCCCATATCTCTTCCCTCTTGTGTCTCCCTCCCTCCCACACGCCCTATTGCACCCCTTCAGGCGGTCAAAAAGCACCGAGCTTATCTCCTTGTGCTATGCGGCTGCTTCCCACTAGCAATCTACCTTACATTTGGTAGTGTATATATGTCCATGCCTCTCTCTCGCTTTGTCACAGTTTACCCTTCCTCCTCCCCATATCCTCAAGTCCATTCTCTAGTAGGTCTGAGTCTTTATTCCTGTCTTACCCCTAGGTTCTTCATAACATTTTTTTCTTAAATTCCATATATATGTGTTAGCGTACGGTATTTGTCTTTCTCTTTCTGACTTACTTCACTCTGTATGACACACTCTACGTCTATCCACCTCATTACAAATAGCTGAATTTCATTTCTTTTTATGGCTGAGTAATATTCCATTGTATATATGTGCCAAGTCTTCTTTATCCATTCATCTGATGATTGACACTTAGGTTGTTTCCATCTCTGGGCTATTGTAAATAGAGCTGCAATGACCATTTTGGTTCATGACTCTTTTGAATTATGGTTTTCTCAGGGTATATGCCCAGTAGTGGGATTGCTGGGTCATATGGTACATCTATTTGTATTTTTTAAGAACCTCCATACTGTTCTCCATAGTGGTTGTACCAATTCACATTCCCACCAGCAGTGCAAGAGTGTTCCCTTTTCTCCACACCCTCTCCAGCATTTATTGTTTCCAGATTTTTTATGATGACGGTTCTGACTGGTATGAGATGATATCTCATTGTAGCATTGATTTGCATTTCTCTAATGATTAATGATGTTGAGCATTCTTTCATGTGTTTGTTGGCAGTCTGTATATCTTCTTTGGAGAAATGTCTATTTAGGTCTTCTGCACATTTTTGGATTGTGTGGTTTGTTTTTTTTTGTTATTGTGCCACATGAGCTGCTTATAAATTTTGGAGATTAATCCTTTGTCAGCTGCTTCATTTGCAAATATTTTCTCCCACTCCGAGGGTTGTCTTTTGGTCTTGTTTATGGTTTCCTTTGCTGTGCAAAAGCTTTTAAGTTTCATTAGGTCCTATTTGTTTATTTTTGTTTTTATTTCCATTTCTCTAAGTGGTGGGTCTAAAAGGATCTTGCTGTGATTTATATCATAGAGTGTTCTGCCTGTTTTCCTCTAAGAGTTTGATAGTTTTTGGCCTTAAATTTAGGTCTTCAATTCATTTTGAGATTATTTTTGTGTATGGTGTTATGAAGTGATCTAATCTCAAACTTTTACATGTACCTGTCCAGTTTTCGCAGCACCATTTACTGAAGAGGCTGTCCTTTCTCCTCTGTACATTCCTGCCTCCTTTATCAAAGATAAGATGAACATAGGTGCGTGGGTTTATCTCTGGGCTTTCTATCCTGTTCCATTGACCTATCTTTCTGTTTTTGTGCCAGTACCATACTGTCTTGATTACTGTAGCTTTGTAGTATAGTCTGAAGTCAGGGAGCCTGATCGCTTCAGCTCCATTTTCGTTCTCAATAGTACTTTGGCTATTTGGGGTCTCTCGTGTTTCCATACAAATTGTGCAATTTTTTGTTCTAGTTCTGTTAAAAATGACAGTGGTAGTTTCATAGGGATTGCATTGATTCTGTAGATTGCTTTGGGTAGTAGAGTCATTTTCACAATGTTGATTCTTCCAATTCAGGAACATGGTATATCTCTCCATTTATTTGTATCATCTTTAATTTCTTTCATTAGTGTCTTATAATTTTCTGAACACAGGGCTTTTGTCTCCTTAGGTAGGTTTATTCCTAGATATTTTATTCTTTTTGCTGCAATGGTAAATGGGAGTGTTTTCTGGATTTCATTTTCAGACTTTTCATCATTAGTGTATAGGAATGCCAGAGATTTCTGTGCATTAATTTTGTATCCTGTTACTTTACCAAATACATTGATTAGCTCTAGTAGTTTTCTGGTATCATCTTTAGGATTCTCTACATATTGTACCATGTCATCTGCAAAGAGTGACAGCTTTACTTCTTCTTTTCCGATTTGGATTCCTTTTTTTCCCTCTACTTCTCTGATTGTTGTGGCTAAAACTTCCAAAACTATGTTGAATAAGAGTGGTGAGAGTGGGCAACCTTGTCTTGTTCCTGGTCTTAGTGGAAATGCTTCCCGTTTTTCACCATTAAGGACGATGTTGGCTGTGGGTTCGTCATATATGGCCTTTATTATGTTGAGGAAAGTTCTCTCTATGCCAACTTTCTTTAGGATTTTTATCATAAATCGGTGTTGAATTTTGTCAAAAGCTTTCTCTGCATCTACTGAGATGATCATATGGATTTTCTCCTTCAATTTGTTAATATGGTTTATCACTTTGATTAATTTGTGTATACTGAAGAATTCTTGCATTCCTGGAATAAACCCCACTTGATCATGTTGTATGATCCTTTTAATGTGCTGTTGGATTCTGTTTGCTAGTATTTTGTGGAGGATTCTTGCATCTATGTACATCAGTGATATTGGCCTGTAGTTTTCTTTCTTTGTGACATCCTTGTCTGGTTTTGGTGTCAAGGTGATGGTGGCCTCGTAGAATGAGTTTGGGAGTGTTCCTCCCTCTGCTATATTGTGCAAGATTTTGAGAAGGATAGGTGTTAACTCTTCTGTAGATGTTTGATAGAATTCGCCCGTGAAGCCATCTGGTCCAGGGCTTTTGCTTGTTGGAAGACTTTTAATCACAGTTTCAATTTCAGTGCTTGTGATTGGTCTGTTCTTATTTTCTATTGCTTCCTGACTCAGTCTTGGCACTTTGTGCATTTCTAAGAATTTGTCAATTTCTCTCAGGTTGTCTATTTTATTGGCATAGATTTGCTTGTAGTAATCTCTCATGATCTTTTGTATTTCTGCTCTGTCAGTTGTTATTTCTCCTTTGCATTTCTAATTCTATTGATTTGAGTCTTCTTCCTTTTTTTCTTGATGAGTCTGGCTAATGGTTTATCAATTTTATTTATCTTCTCAAAGCACCAGCTTTTAGTTTTATTGATATTTTCTATTGTTTCCTTCATTTCTTTTTCACTGATTTCTGATCTGATTTTTATGATTTCTTTCCTTCTGCTAACTTTGGTTTTTTTTTGTTCTTCTTTCTCTAATTGCTTTAGGTGCAAGTTTAGGTTGTTTATTCGAGATGTTTCCTGTTGTTTAAGGTAGGATTGTATTGCTATAAACTTCTCTCTTAGAACATTTTGCTGCATCCCATAGGTTTTGGGTCATCGGGTCTTCGTTTTCATTTATTTCTAGGCACTTTTTGATTTCCTCTTTGATTTCTTCAGTGATCACTTGGTTATTAAGTAGAGTATTGTTAGCCTCCATGTGTTTGTATTTTTTACAGATCTTTTCCTGTAATTGATATCTAGTCTCATAGCATTGTGGTCAGAATAGATACTTGATACGATTTCAATTTTCTTAAATTTACCAAGGCTTGATTTCTGACCCAAGATATGATGTACCCTGGAGAATGTTCCAGGAGCACTTGTGAAAAATGTGTATTCTGTTGGTTTTGGATGGTATGTCCTATAAATATCCATTCAGTCCATCTTGTTTAACGTATCATTTAAAGCTTGTGTTTCCTTATTTATTTTCATTTTGGATGATCTGTCCATTGTTGAAAGGGGGGTGTTAAAGTCCCCAAATATGATTGTGTTACTGTGGATTTCCACTTTTATGGCTGTTAGTATTTGCCTTATGTATTGAGGTGCTCCTATGTTGGGTGCATAAATAATTACAATTGTTATATCTTCTTCTAGGATCAATCTCTTGATCATTATGTAGTGTCCTTCTTTGTCTCTTGTAATAGTCTTTATTTTAAAGGCATTTTTTTCTGATAGGACAATTGCTACTCTAGCTTTCTTTTGATTTCAATTTTCATGGAATATCTTTTTCCATCCCCTAACTTTCTGTCTGTATGTGTCCCTAAGCCTGAAGTGGGTGTCTTGTAGAGAGCATATATATGGGTCTTGTTTTTGTATCCATTTTGCCAGTCTGTGTCTTTTGGTGGGAGCACTTAATCCATTTACGTTTAAGGTAATTATCAATATGTATGTTCCTATTCCCATTTTCTTAATTGTTTTGCATTTGTTAATGTATGTCTTTTCCTTCTCTTGTGTTTCTTGCCTAGAGAAGCTCCTTTAGAATTTGTTGTAAAGCTGGTTTGGTGGTGCTGTACTCTCTCAGCTGTTGCTTGTCTGTAAAGCTTTTAATTTCTCCATCAAATCTGAATGGGGTACTTGCTGGGTAGAGTAATCTTGGTTTTAGGATTTTCTCCTTCATCCCTTTAAATATGTCCTGCCACTCCCTTCTGGCTTGCGGAGTTTCTGCTGCAAGATCAGCTGTTAACCTTATGGGGATTCCCTTGTGTGTTATTTGTTGTTTTTCCCTTGCTGCTTTTAATATGTTTCCTTAGTATTTAATTTTTGATAGTTTGATTAATGTGTCTTGGCATGTTTCACCTTGGATTTATCCTGTATGGGACTGTCTTCCTGGACTTACTTAACTATTTCCTTTCCCATATTAGAGAAGTTTTCAACTATAATCTCTTTTAATATTTTCTCAGTCCCTTTCTTTTTCTCCTCTTCTTCTGGGACACCTATAATTCGAATGTTGGTGTGTTTCATGTTGTCTCAGAGGTCTCTGAGACTGTCCTTAATTATTTTCATTCCTTTTTCTTTATTCTGCTCTGCAGCAGTTATTTCCACCATTTTATCTTCCAGGTCTATTATCCGTTCTTCTGCCTCAGTTATTTTGCTATTGATCCCTTTGAGGGTATTTTTAATTTCATGCATTGTGTTGTTCATCATTGCTTCTTTCCTGTTTAGTTCTTCTAGGTCCTTGTTGAATGTTTCTTGCATTTTCTCTATTCTATTTCCAAGATTTTGGATCATCTTTACTATCATTTTCCTGAATTCTTTTTCAGGCATATTGCCTATTTCCTCTTCATTTGTTAGGTCTGGTGAGTGTTTACCTTGCTCCTTCATGTGCTGTGTGTTTTTCTCTCTTCTCATTTTGCTTATCTTACTGTGTTTGGGGTCTCCTTTTCACAGGCTGCAGGTTCGTAGTTCCCATTGTTGTTGGTTTCTGTCCCCAGTGGCTAAGGTTGGTTCAGTGGGTTGTGTAGGCTTCCTGGTGGAGGGGACTAGTGCCTGTGTTCTGGTGGATGAGGCTGGATCTTGTCTTTCTGGTGAGCATGTCCATGTCTGGTGGTGTGTTTTGGGGTGTCTGTGGCCTTATTATGATTTTAGGCAGCCTCTCTGCTAATGGATGGGGTTGTGTTACTCTCTTGCTAGCTGTTTGGCATTGGGTATCCAGCACTGTAGCTTGCTTGTCGTTGAGTTTAGCTGGGTATTGGTTTTGAGGTGGAGATCTCTGTGAGATTTTTGCCATTTGATATTTCGTGGATCTGGGAGGTCTCTGGTGGACCAGTGTCCTGAATTTGTATCTCCCACCTCAGAGGCACAGCACTGACTCCTGGTTGGAGGACCAAGAGCCTTTCATCTGCACGGCTGACAATAAAAGGTAGAAAATGTAGAAAGAAAGAAAGAAAGAAAGAAAGAAAGAAAGAAAGAAAGAAAGAAAGAAAGAAAGAGGATAAAATAAAATAAAATAAAGTAAGATAAAATAAAGTTACTAAAAGAAAATATTAAAAAAAATATTAAGAAAAAAATTGTTTTAAGTGAAAACAAACAAACAAACAAAACGGACGGACAGAACCTTAGGACAAATGGTGAAAGCCAAGCTTTACAGACAAAATCTCACACAGAAGTATATACATACACACTCACAAAAATTGGAAAACAGGAAAAAATAATATAACTTGCTCTCAAAGTCCACCTCCTTAATTTGGGATGATTCGTTGTCTATTCAGGTATTCCACAGATGCAGGGTGCATCAAGTTGATTGTGGAGATCTACTTCACTGATCCTGAGGCTGCTGGGAGAAATTTCCCTTTCTCTTCTTTGTTCGCACTGCTCCGGGGATTCAGCTTTGGATTTGGCCCAGCCTCTGTGAGTAGGTTGCCTGAGGGCATCTGTTCTTCGCTCAGACAGTACGGTGTTATAGGATCAGCTGATTCGGAGGCTCTGGCTCACTTATGCTGGGGTGAGGGAGACATACGGCTGCAGGGCGAGCTTGTGGCAGCAGTGGCCAGCATATCATTGCAGCAGCCTGAAGTGCACTGTGCTTTCTCCTGGGGAAGTTTTCCCTGCATCATCGGACCCTGGCAGTGGCAGGCTGCACAGGCTTCTGGGAGGGGAGGTGTGGATAGTGACCTGTGTTCACACACAGGATTTTTGGTGGTGGCAGCAGCAGCCTTAGCATCTCATGCCCGTCTTTGTGGTCTGCGCTGATAGACGTGGCTCACGCCCGTCTCTGGAGCTCCTTTAAGCAGCACTCTTAATCCCCTCTCCTAGCACACCAGGAAACAAAGAGGGAAGAAAATGTTTCTTGACTCTTCATCAGGTACAGGGTTTATCCCGGACTCCCTTCCAGCTAGCCATGGTGCACTAACCCCTTTAGGCTGTGTTCACGTGCCCAACCCCAGTCCTCTCTCTGGGATCCAGCTGAAGGCCAATCCCCAGCTCCCAGCCCCTCCCCTCTCCAGCGGGAGAGCAGACAAGCCTCCCGGGCTGGTGAGTGCTGGTTGGCAACGATCATCTGTGCGGGAATCTCTCCGCTTTTCCCTCTGCACCCCTGTTGCTGTGTTCTCCTCTGAGGCTCCAATGCTGCTCCCCTCCGCCACCCGCAATCTCCGTCCTCGAAAGGGCTGCCTAGTGTTTTGATACCTTTCCTCCTTCACAGCTCCCTCCCACAGGTGCAGGTCCCATCCTTACTCTTTTGTCTGTTTTTTTCTTTTGCCCTACACAGTTACGTGGGGGAGTTTCTTGCCTTTTGGGAGGTCTGAGGTCTTCTGCCAGCGTTCAGTTGGTGTTCTATAGGAGCAGTTCCACGTGTAGATGTATTTCTGATGTATCTGTGAGGAGGAAGGTGATCTCCACGTCTTCCTCTTCCACAGTCTACCTCAATTACCCCTCATTTCCTATTTCAGAAGCTTCTAGATGCAAATCAAAGTAAGCATTCCATTCAGTCTGTTTGATCTTACAGCTGGCTTTTTCTAACTGTGCATGAGAAAATAGCAGCTTTCGAATATCAAAAGAACGAATATTTGGCCGTTTCAGGTTGAGATCTCCTTTAGTATAATTTCCCAAATTAAGTAGGTATTTGTAAGTATGTGTTTTGTATGTACCTATACCTGTCTGGGGTGTTAGTCAGAGGCTGGTTTTCTCACGCCCTTTTTTTCTGTGTTTGAAAGGCTCTATTTCCTTTTTTTTTTTTAACATCTTTATTGGGGTATAATTGCTTTACAATGGTGTGTTAGTTTCTGCTTTATAACAAAATGAATCAGTCATACATAAACATATGTTCCCATATGTCTTCCCTCTTGCGTCTCCCTCCCTCCCACCCTCCCTATCCCACCCCTCCAGGCTGTCACAAAGCACCGACCCAATATCCCTGTGCCATGTGGCTGCTTCCCCCTAGCTATCTACCTTACTACGTTTGTTAGTGTGTATATGCCCATGACTCTCTCTCGCCCTGTCACAGCTCACCCTTCCCCCTCCCCATAACCTCAAGTCCGTTTCTATTTCCTATTTTAATGTTGAACTTTGGGATAAAATTCACTAATGAAGTTGTGTAGTGGGCCAGTGTGCTGCTTGTGAGCTTAACTCCTCTAGGTGTCACCCTAGAGTGGTTTCAGCCCTCTTACGTGTCTCAATTTTTCCCTTCGGTGGTCTAAGACCACCACAGGTGCTTGGATCACTGAATGGCCAATTCTTATAGTGACCCCTGTATTAGCAAGTCTTTTAATTAATGAGTGGGTTTCCCTATGGGACCACTGCACAGTTGAGGACTCTGCTTCCACCACTCCCGTAAATGTCTCAGTCACCTGAGAAAGTCGTAACCAACCAGGAGGAGTCTTGTCCCTTTTCTTCAGAGCAAGGCTCTCATGTAATATCTTCACTTTTATCCCAAAAAATTCTATTAAGGCAGCCAAACTGAGGAAAAGTGTCAGATCAGCCTCTTATCTAACCACTCAGCCCAGACCACTCAGTCTCCTACAACTGAGAAAACCCCGGTATCTTTCAGCCACCCCCCATCAGTATCTTTCAACTGGGTTGGTATTCTTCAGTATCTTTCAACCAAGCACCCCCTCCCCAGTATGTTTCAACTGGGTGGGTATACCCTGGTATCTTTCATCTGCCTCCCCCCCAGTACCTTTCAACTGGGGGAGTGGGACAGGTACGTGTTATAAACGAATAAATAAAACTCAGGATAATCAACTAATATGGGAGATCCAAGAACCAGGACAGTCTTACCCAAATTCGTCTGGACTCTCTGAGGAGGCAGACGGGCACAAGCTCTGGTTCCTCGTACAGTTCAGGTAAAGGAGATAAGTCCACTCTGGGTCCCATATCTGTGATAGCCATAACTGTTGACTGAAAAAAATGTACAACATGAGAGTTGTTAGTTAAGTTTTATTTGGGGCAAAAAGAGGACTATAACCTGGGAGGCAGCGTTTCAGCTAGCTCTGAGAAACTACTTGAAAGAGGTAGGGGTGAAGGTCAGTATATATGTGATTTTGATGAAGGGGAAGAACATGTAATCAAGCACATATTTTTTACAGAAGGTTACTGCTAGTCACGAGGAAGAGATGTCACCATGAAGGATTTTAGTGCTTTTCTAGATATTAGAAGATGCAAGAATTGGGCTCATAAAGTCATCTCCTGAAAATATCTATCTGAAGACCTGTTCTTCCAGTTTTTCCCACACAGAGTGCCTCATTCCTGATCTCCACCCTGAACTCCTTTCAGGGGGTGTTGAAGGTCAGCAGCTGCAGCAGTTAACTTGATCCTTGTAGAGGTAGATGGCAAGTGCAAATTTGTAGATCACAGGCGATTATGATGTGTCAATGTAGGTTCATCAATTGTAACAAATGCACCACTCCGGTGAGGGATGTTAATAATGGGGGAAGGTATGCATGTGGGGCAGGGTATACATGGGAAATATCTGTACCTTCTTAATTTTACTGTGAGGTTAAAACTGCTCTAGAAAAATAAAATCTTTAATTAAAACAATAATGGATAATGGGCTTGGTAGACTATTTGTTTATTATATTTGTAACATGACTTGGGAAGATGGAAGTATTCCTATCGCCTGTGGTTTAATGTGTAGGAATAATATATCTTACGTTCCAAGCTCCACATGTTGATTATACATTAGGTATCAATTGGAAAATAAAACTGAAGAATAACTCTGAAATTGTAATGCACTTAGAAAAACAAGCTGCTAAACGAAATCAACTTATTATATAAAGTTGTTATAGGATGATGGATAACTTGTGTGTTGCTAATCAAGAACCCACTCTAACTATACATGAGTGGTATGATATCTTCAAAGGCTACTCACCTAAAGCTAATTTTCTTTTAAATTCAACCTGTAATAATATTAATCATTACTTTTTTAGATATGTTGCTTTGGCCTTTTTGGATACACAGAAAATTAAGAACATCCCAAAGAGAAATCAGCCCTGTAATGCAAATTATATCAAAACTCTGATATCAGATTTTATCAAAAGGGGGAATAATTGTGAGAAAAGTAAACTTACCTAACCTTACTGAGGAATGTTAAAGGATGGGACTAATCATATGTACTAGATACACTGTTAGGGGCAACTGTAGGAGGTACTGATAAAGGAATTATGAAGAACAAATATTGGAGTAAGCCTGATAAAGGAATTATAAAGAACAAATATTGGAGTAAGCCCGATAAAGAATTATAAAAAACAGGATGTCATAGGAAGCTCAATAAAACTTCTGACATAAATTGAGTAACTGTTGACTGTTCACTAAAAGAAGGAATGTTGGGGGACGAGGGGAAAATGATGGAAAAGTAAGACGCGGAGATCACCTTCCTCCCCACAGATACACCAGAAATACATCTACAGGTGGAACAACTCCTACAGAACACCTACTGAACACTGGCAGAAGACCTCAGACCTCCCAAAAGGCAAAAAACTCCACACGTGCCTGGGTAGGGCAAAAGAAAAAGGAATAAACAGAGACAAAATGATAGGGACGGGACCTGCACCAGTGGGAGGGAGCTGTGAAGGATGAAAGGTTTCCACACACTAGAAGCCCCTTCGCGGGTGGAGACTGCAGCTGGCGGAGGGGGAAGTTTTGGGGCCGTGGAGGAGAGCAAAGCAACAGGGGTGCAGAGGGCAAAGTGGAGAGATTCCCGCACAGAGGATCGGTGCCGACCAGCACTCACCAGCCCGAGAGGCTTGTCTGCTCACCCGTCGGGGCGGGCAGGGCTGGGAGCTGAGGCTTGGGCTTCGATCAGTGCGCAGGGAGAGGACTGGGGTTAGCAGCGTGAACACAGCCTGCAGGGGGTTAGTGCACCACAGTAGCTGGGAGGGAGTCCGGGGAAAAGTCTGGACCTGGCGAAGAGGCAAGAGACTTTTTCTTCACTCTTTGTTTCCTGGTGCGCGAGGAGAGGGGATTAAGAGCACTGCTTAAAGGAGCTCCAGAGACGGGCACGAGCCGCGGCTAACATTGCGGACCCTAGAGACGGGCATGAGATGCTAAGGCTGCTGCTGCCGCCACCAAGAAGCCTGTGTGCGAGCACAGGTCACTATCCACACCTCCCCTCCCGGGTGCCTGTGCAGCCCGCCACTGCCAGGGGCCCGGGATCCAGGGACAACTTCCCAAGGAGAACGTATGGAGAGCCTCAGGCTGGTGCAACGTCATGCCAGGCTCTGCCACCGAAGGTTCGCCCCGCACTCCGTGCCCCTCCTTCTCCCAGGCCTGAGTGAGCCAGAGTCCCCGAGTCAGCTGCTCCTTTAACTGTGTCCTGTCTGAGCAAAGAACACATGCCCTCTGCCAACCTACACACAGAGGCGGGGCCAAACCCAAAGCTGAGTCCCTGGGAGCTGTGAGAACAAGGCAGAGAAAGGAAAATCTCTCCCAGCAGCCTCAGAAGCAGCGGATTAAAGGTCCACAATCAACTTGATATACCTGCATCTGTGGAATATATGAAAAGACGACGAATCATCCCAAATTGAGGAGGTGGACTTTGAGAGCAAGATTTATGATATTTTCCCTTTTTCCTCTTTTTGTGAGTGTGTATGTGTATGCTTCTGTGCGAGATTTTGTCTATATAGCTTTGCTTCCACCAGTTGTCCTAGAGATCTACCCATCTGTTTTTTAAAAAAATTTTTCTCTTAATAATTATTTTTATTTAAAATATTTATTATATTTTATCTTACTTTATTTTACTTTATCTTCTTTGTTTCTTTCTTTCCTTCCTTCCCTCCTTCCTTCCTTCTTTCCTCCCTCCTCCTTCCTTCATTTTTTTTTCTTTCTTTCTTTCTATGTCTACTACTTATTTCTTTCTATTTTTTCTCCCTTTTATTCAGAGCCATGTGGATGAAATGCTCTTGGTGTTGCAGCCAGCAGTCAGTGGTCTACCTCTGAGGTGGGAGAACCGACGTCAGGACACTGGTCCACAAGACACCTCCCAGCGACACATAATATCAAATGGCGAAAATAGCCCAGAGATCTCCATCTCAACACCAGCACCCAGTTACACTCAACGACCAGCAAGCTACAGTGCTGGACACCTTATGCCAAACAACTAGCAAGACAGGAACACAACCCCACCCATTAGCAGAGAGGCTGCCTAAAATCATAATAAGGCCACAGACACCCCAAAACACACCACCAGACGTGGAGCTGCCCACCAGGAAGACTAGATCCAGCCTCATCCACCACAACACAGGCACTAGTCCCCTCCACCAGGAAGCCTACAGAACCCACTGAACCAACCTTAGCCACTGGGGACAGAAACCAAGAGCAACAGGAACTACGAAACTGCAGCCTGCAAAGAGGAGACCCCACACACAGTAAGATAAGCAAAATGAGAAGACAGAAAAACACACAGCAGATGATGGAGCATGAAAAAACCCCACCAGACCTAACAAATGAAGAGGAAATAGGCAATCTGCCTGAAAAAGAATTCAGAATAATGATAGTAAAGATGATCCAAAATCTTGGAAATGGAAGAGACAAAATGAAAGATACATTTAACAAGGACCTAGAAGAAGTAAAGATGAAACAAACAATGATGAAGAACACAATAAATGAAATTAAAAATACTCTAGATGGGATCAATAGCAGAATAACTGAGGCAGAAAAACGGATAAGTGACCTGGAAGATAAAACAGTGGAAATAATTACTGCAGAGCAGAATAAAGAAAAAGAATGAAAAGAACTGACGACAGTCTCAGAGACTTCTGAGACAACATTAAACGCACCAACATTTGAACTAAAGGGGTTCCAGAAGAAGAAGAGAAAAAGAAAGGGACTGAGAAAATATTTGAAGAGGTTATAGTTGAAAATTTCCCTAATATGGGAAAGGAAATATTTAATCAACTCCAGGAAGCACAGAGAGTCCCATACAGGATAAATCCAAGGAGAAATATGCCAAGACACATATTAATCAAACTGTCAAAAGTTAAATACAAAGAAAACATATTAAAAGCAGCAAGGGAAAAACAACAAACAACACACAAGGGAACGCCCATAAGGTTAACAGCTGATCTTACAGCAGAAACTCTGCAAGCCAGAAGGGACTGGCAGGACATATTTAAAGTGATGAAGGAGAAAAACCTGCAACCAAGATTACTCTACACAGCAAGGATCTCATTCAGATTTGATGGAGAAATTAAAAGCATTACAGACAAGCAAAAGCTGAGACAGTACATCACCAACAAACCAGCTATACAACAAATGCTAAAGGAACTTCTCTAGGCAAGAAACACAAGAGAAGGAAAAGACCTACAAAAACAAACGCAAAACAATTAAGAAAATTGGAATAGGAACATGCATATCAATAATGACCTTAAATGTAAGTGGACTAAACGTTCCCACCAAAAGACAGAGATTATGCTGTCTACAAGAGAGCCACGTCATACCTAGAGACACATACAGACTGAAAGTAAGGGGATGGAAAAAGATATTTCCTGTAAATGGAACCAAAAGAACGCTGGAGTAGCAATTCTCATACCAGACAAAATATACTTTAAAATAAAGACTGTTAGAAGAGACAAACAAGGACACTACATAATGATTAAGGGATCCATCCAAGAAGAAGATATAACAATTGTAAATATTTATGCACCCAACATAGGAGCACCTCAATACATAAGGCAAATACTAACAGCCATAAAAGGGGAAATCGACAGTAACACATTCTGAGTAGGGGACTTTAACGTCCCACTTTCACCAATAGAGAGATCATCCAAAATGAAGATAAATAAGGAAACACAAGCTTTAAATGATACATTAAACAAGATGGACTTAATTGATATTTATAGGAAATTCCATCCAAAAACAACAGAATACACATTTTTCTCAAGTGCTCATGGAACATTCTCCAGGATAGATCATATCTTGGGTCACAAATCAAGCCTTGGTAAATTTAAGAAAATTGAAACTGTATCAAGTATCTTTTCCGACAACAACGCTATGAGACTAGATATCAATTACAGGAAAATTCTGTAAAAAATACAAACACATGGAGGCTAAACAATACACTACTTAATATCGAAGTGATCACGGAAGAAATCAAAGAGGAAATGAAAAAAATACCTAGAAACAAATGACAATGGACACACGATGCCCCCAAACACATGGGATGCAGCAAAAGCAGTTCTAAGAGAGAAGTTTATAGGAATACAATCCTACCTTAAGCAACAGGAAGCATCTCGAATAAACAACCTAACCTTGCACCTAAAGCAATTAGAGAAATAAGAAAAAAAACACCCCAAAGTTAGCAGAAGGAGAGAAATCATAAATATTCAGATCAGAAATCAATGAAAAAGAAATGAAGGAAATGATAGCAAAGATCAATAAAACGAAAAGCTGATTCTTTGAGAAGATAAACAAAATTGATAAAACATTAGCCAGCCTCATCAAGAAAAAAAGAGAGAAGATTCAAATCAATAGAATGAGAAATGAAAAAGGAGAAGTAACAACTGACACTGCAAAAATACAAAAGATCATGAGAGATTACTACAAGCAACTGTATGCCAATAAAATGGACAACCTGGAAGAAATGGACAAATTCTTAGAAATGCATAATTTGCCAATACTCAATCAGGAAGAAATAGAAAATATGAATAGACTAATCACAAGCACTGAAATTGAAACTGTGATTAAAAATCTTCTAACAAACAGAAGCCCGGGACCAGATGGCTTCATAGCTGAATTCTATCAAACATTTAGAGAAGAGCTAACACCTATTCTTCATAAACTCTTCAAAATATAGCAGAAGGAGGAACACTCCCATATTCATTCTACGAGGCCACCATCACCTTGATACCAAAACCAGACAAGGATGTTACAAAGAAAGAAAACTACAGGCCAATATCACTGATGAACATAGATGCAAAAATCCTCCAGAAAATACAAGCAACAAGAATCCAACAGCATATTAAAAGGACCATACACCATGATCAAGTGGGGTTTATTCCAGGAATGCAAGGATTCTTCAATATATGCAAATCAATCAACGTGATACACCACATTCACGAATTGAAGGAGAAAAACCATATGATCATCTCAATAGATGCAGAGAAATCTTTCGACAAAATTCAACACCGATTTATCATAAAAACCATGCAGAAAGTGGGCATAGAGGGAACTTTCCTCAACATAATAAAGGCCATATATGACAAACCAACAGCCAACATTGTCCTAAATGGTGAAAAACTGAAAGCATTTCCACTAAGATCAGGAAGAAGACAAGGTTGCCCACTCTCACCACTCTTACCCAACATAGTTTTGGAAGTTTTAGCCACAGCCATCAGAGAAGAAAAGGATAAAAAAGGAATCCAAATTGGAAAAGAAGAAGTAAAGCTGTCACTGTTTGCAGATGACATGATACAATACATATAGAATCCTACAGATGCTACCAGAACACTACTAGAGCTAATGAATGAATTTGGTAAAGTAGCAGGATACAAAATTAATGCACAGAAATCTCTGGCATTCCTATACACTAATGATGAAAAATCTGAAAGTGAAATCAAGAAAACACTCCCATTTACCATAGCAACAATAAGAATAAAATATCTAGGAATAAACCTATGTAAGGAGAAAAAAGACCTCTATGCAGAAAATTATAAGACACTGATGAAAGAAATGAAAGATGATACAAATAGATGGAGAGATATACCATGTTCTTGGATTGGAAGAATTAACGTTGTGAAAATGACTCTACTACCCAAAGCAATCTACAGATTCAATGCAATCCCTACCAAACTACCACTGGCATTTTTCACAGAACTAGAACAAAAATTTTCACAATTTGTATGGAAACACAAAAGACCCCGAATAGCCAAAGGGATCTTGAGAATGAAAAACAGAGCTGGAAGAATCAGGCTTCCTGACTTCAGACTATACTACAAAGCTACAGTAATCAAGACAGAATGGTACTGGCACAAAAACAGAAATATTGATCAATGGAACAGGGTAGAATTCCCAGAGATACACCCCCACACATATGGTCACCTTATCTTTGATATAGGGTGCAGGAATATACAGTGCAGTAAGGACAGCCTCTTCAGTAAATGGTTCTGAGAGAACTGGACAGGTACATGTAAAAGTATAAGATTAGAACCCTCCCCAACACTGTACACAAAAATAAGCTGAAAACGGATTAAAGACCTAAATGTCAGGCCAGAAACTATCAAACTCCTAGTGGAAAACATAGGCAGCAACTCTATGACATAAATCACAGCAAGATCCTTTTTGACCCACCTCCTAGAGAAATGGAAATAAAATAAAAAATAAACAAATGGGACCTAATGAAACTTCAAAGCTTTTTCACAGCAAAGGAAACCATAAACAAGACCAAAAGACAACCCTCAGAATGGGAGAAAATATTTGCAAATGAAGCAAATGACAAAGGATTAATCTCCAAAATTTATAAACAGCTCATGCAGCTCAATAACAAAAAAACAAATAACCCAATCCAAAAATGGGCAGAAGACCTAAATAGACATTTTTCCAAAGAAGATATACAGACTGCCAACAAACACATGAAAGAATGCTCAACATCACTAATCATTAGAGAAATGCAAATCAAAACTACAATGAGATATCATCTCACACCGGTCAGAATGGCCATCATCAAAAAATCTAGAAACAATAAATGCTGGAGAGGGTGTGGAGAAAAGGGAACACTCTTGCACTGCTGGTGGGAATGTGAATTGGTACAGCCACTATGGAGAACAGTATGGAGGTTCCTTAAAATACTACAAATAGGACTACCATATGACCCAGCAATCCCACTACTGGGCGTATACCCTGAGAAAACCATAGTTCAAAAAGAGTCATGTACCAAAATGTTAGTTGCAGCTCTATTTACAATAGCCTGGAGGTGGAAACAACATAAGTGTCCATGATCGGATGAATGGAAAAAGAAGAGGAGGCACATATATACAATGGAATATTACTCATCCATAAAAAGAAATGAAATTGAGCTATTTTTACTTAGGTGGATAGACATAGAGTCTGTCATACAGAGTGAAGTAAGTCAGAAAGAGAAAGTCCAATACCGTATGCTAACACATATATATGGAATTTAAGAGGAAAAAATGTTATGAAGAACCTAGGGGTAAGACAGGAATAAAGACACAGACCTACTAGAGAATGGACTTTACGATATGGGGAGGGGGAAGGGTAAGCTGTGTCAAAGCGAGAGAGAGGCATGGACAGATAAACACTACCAAATATAAGGTAGATAGCTAGTAGGAAGCAGCCACATAGCACAGGAAGAACAGCTTGGTGCTTTGTGACCACCTGGAGAGGTGGGATGGGGAGCATGGGAGGGAGGGAGACACAAGAGGGAAGAGATATGGGAACATATGTATATAAAGAACTGATTCACTTTGTTATAAAGCAGAAACTAACACACCGTTGTAAAGCAATTATACTCCAATAAAGATGTAAATAAATAAATAAATAAAAGGAATGTTATATAACAACTGTAAAATAAAATAAAATGTTTAGAAAAATGAACTGATAATCTACTAAAAATTTGTAGTCACTTGCTGGCTCTCTGCATGCATCTAGGTATTTGTTTTACTCAATAATAAAATTAGTTAATTGTATATTTATGAATTGACATGTTCCTTTAAGTCTCAATTGCTTTCCTTCTTATTCCCAACAAAGATGAAGTCTGTAGAACAGTTGGGATCAATTTCCTGAGGGATTTATTTGCAAAGTTGAGAATAAGGAGATTAGCAGAAGAAAGTAATTAAAACAGTTACACAGCATTAATAACAGTATTACATTCTTTCCCTTCTGCAAAATTAATAAGTTGGAAATTTAACAGTGAAAATGGTTTGTGTAATAACATTATCTTTCTCCTGACACATTTCGTAATTTGATTTAAAATTACTTATCAGCTTTGCTGAGTGATAAGTAGGCTACTGAGATCACTGGTCATTTCTATGTTGTTTGCACTTTTAACCTCTTAAAGTTTCCATAGCTTTGTCTGTAATTATTCCTACCAACCACCCCAGACTTCTGAGGAGACCCTATGAGGTACCTCCTGCCAGGTGCAGCTGCCAGGGTGAATAGCACATGAAGCTGAGGAAGAGTTTAGAATAAAGTTTTGCAGGTCTCTGCAGGACTTCAATGCAGTGTAAAATCAAAACACTTGCCTGTCACAATGGAATGAAATGTTCTTCAGAATGGCCTCCCTGCTGCTGTTCCTGGCAGACAAGCAAGAAGATTATCAAGCAGGGGCCACCACTGAAGGGCAAACTAGAATTGATTACCATTTGGTTTCACTTAATTAGGCCTTATTTCAGCTGGGTCAGGAGTCCTAATCGCTCCGCCATCACAGACTTGTTTTCTACCTTGGATATGCAGAGAGACATTCCTTTGTGGCATGGGAAAGATATGGAATAACAGAAACCTTTATGAAGCACTTCTTATATGCTCATTACACATTTCATTTTATTTTTAATTTAATCCTTTAATGTATTTCACTGTGTAAGATAGGTCTTTTTTTTTCTTAATTGGAGTATAGTTGCTTTACAAGTCTTATTAACCACATTTTACAGTTACAGAAACTGAAGGTCAGGCACGTAAACACAATGGAATATTACGTAGCCATAAAAGAAATGAAATTGAGTTATTTGTAGTGAGTTGGATTGACCTAGAGTCTGTCACAGAGAGTGAAGTAAGCCAGAAAGAGAAAAACAAATACCACATGCTAACATATATATATGGCATCTAAAAAAAAAAAGGTTCTGAAGAACTTAGGAGCAGGCCAGGAATAAAGATGCAGATGTAGAGAATGGACTTGAGGACACGGGGAGGGGGAAGGGTAAGCTGCGATGAACTGAGTGACATTGACATATATACATTACCAAATGTAAAATAGCTAGTGGGAAGCAGCCGCATAGCACAGGGAGATCAGCTCTGTGCTTTGTGACCACCTAGCAGGGAGGGATAGGGAGGGTGGGAGGGAGACACAAGAGAAAGTGGATATGGGGATATATGTATACGTACAGCTGATTCACTTTGTTATACAGCAGAAATTAACACACCATTGTAAATCAATTATACTCCAATAAAGATGTTAAAAAGAAAAAAGAAACTGAAGGACAGAGAGGCATAAGAATTTGGCTAATGTCATAAAACTAGTGAGTAAAGGATCTAGAATACAAACTCAGATACCTCTGTCTCTACGTACATGGTTCTCAACATGATTACATATTAAGATCAGCTAAAGTTGGTCTTTTGTTTTGGACATACACCATGCCATGCAGAATCTTTGTTCCCTGACCAGGGATCCAACCCTTGTCCCCTGCAGTGGAAGCATGAAACCCTAACCACTGAACTACCAGGGAATTCCCAAGGGGGGCTTTTAAAAATATTCAGATGCTCAGACCAGTGCTCACACCAATCAAATCAGAATAGGTGTAGAAGGCTTGGGTTGTGGATTACAGGCACCAATATTTTTCTTAAAGTTTCCTATATAGGAGTTAGCTTCAAGATGGCAGAAGAGTAAGACGTGGAGTTCACTTTCCTCCTCACAAATACATCAGAAATACATCTGCACGTGGAACAACTCCTACAGAACACATACTGAATGGTGGCAGAAGACCTCAGACCTCCCAAAAGGCAAGAAACTACTCACGTACCTGGGTAGGGCAAAAGAAAAAAGATAAAAACAGAGACAAAAGAATATGGACGGGACCTGCACCAGTGGGAGGGAGCTGTGAAGGAGGAAAGGTTTCCAGACAATATGAAGCCCCTTCCCAGGCAAAGAATGTGGGTGGCAGAGGGAGAGGGAGCTTCGGAGCCACAGAGGAGAGCACAGCAACAGGACTGCGGAGGGAAAAGTGCAGAGATGCCTGCACAGAAGATCGGTGCCGACCAGCACTCACCAGCCCGAAAGGTTTGTCTGCACACTGCTGTGATGGCTGGGGCCTGGGAGCTAAGGCTTGGGCCTCAGTTGGATGCCAGGGAGAGGACTGGGGTTGGCTGCGGAACACAGCCTGAATGGGGCAGTGTGCCACAGCTAGCCGGAAGGAAGTCTGGGACAAAGTCTGGAGCTGCCCAAGAGTTAAGAGACCTTTTTTTGCCTCTTTGTTTCCTGGTGCACGAGGAGAGGGGATTAAGAGCGCTGCTTAAAGAAGCTCCAGAGACCGGTGCGAGCCATGGCTATCAGCGAGGACCACAGAGACGGGAATGAGACCCTAAGGCTGCTGCTGCAGCCACCAAGAAGCCTGTGAGCAAGCACAGGTCACTATCCACACCTCCTCTCCCGGGAACCTGTGCAACCTGCCACTGCCAGGGTCCCGTGATCCAGGGACAAATTCCCCAGTAGAAAACACAGCAAGCCTCAGGCTGGTGCAATGTCATGCCTGCCTTTTCAGCCACAGGCTTGCCCTGAATTCCATACCCCTCCCTCTCCACGGCCTGAGTGACCCAGAGCACTGAATCAGCTGCTCCTTTAACACTGTTCTGTCTGAGCGAAGAACAGATGCCCTTAGACGACCTACATGCAGAGGCGGGTCCAAACTGAAAGCTGAACCCCAGGACCTGTGCGAACAAAGAAGAGAAAGGGAAATTTCTCCCAGCAGCCTCAGGAGCAGCAGATTAAATCTCCACAGTCAACTTGATGTACCCTGCCTCTGTGGAAAACCTGAATAGACAACAAATCATCCCAAATTGAGGAGGTGGACTTTGGGAGCAACTATATATATACTTTTTCCCTTTTTCTCTTTTTTTGGGTGTGTATGTGTATGATTCTGTGTGATATTTTGTCTGTATAGCTTTGCTTTTACATTTATCCTAGGGATCTGTCATTTTTTATGTTTTTTGTTTTAGTATAGTATTTAGCACTTGTTATCATTGGTGGATTTGTGTTTTGGTTTGGTTTCAGTCTTCTTTTTTTTATTACTTAAAAATATTTTTGGTAACTTTTATTTTATTTTATCTCCTTCTCTCTGTCTTTCTGTTTTCTCTCCATTTTATTCTGAGCCATGTGGATCACATGCACTTGGTGCTCCAGCCAGGTGTCAGGGTTGTGCCTCTGAGGTGGGAGAGCCACGTTTAGGGCACTGGTCCACAAGAGACCTCCCAGCTCCATGTAATATCAAATGGTGAAAATCTCCCAGAGATCTCCAGCTTAATGCCAAGACACAGCTCTACTCAATGACCAGCAAGCTACAGTGCTGGAGACCTTATGCCAAACAACTAGCAAGACAGGAACACAACCCCACCCATTAGCAGAGAGGCTACCAAAAATCATAATAAGGTCACAGACACCACAAAACACACCACCAGACGTGGACCAGCCCAACAGAAATACAAGATTCAGCTGCATCCACCAGAACACAGGCATAGTCCCCTCCAACAGGAAGCCTACACAAACCACTGAACCAACCTCAGCCACTGGAGGCAGACATCAAAAA
This sequence comes from Grampus griseus, assembly GCF_964374135.1. NCBI lineage: Eukaryota > Metazoa > Chordata > Mammalia > Artiodactyla > Delphinidae > Grampus > Grampus griseus. The sequence continues at coordinate 48,729,861 of NC_138999.1, read as the reverse complement.
CAATGGGAACTACGAACCTGCAGCCAGAGAAAAGGAGATCCCAAACACAGTAAGTTAAGCAAAATGGGAAGACAGAGAAAAAAACAGCACCTGAAGGAGCAAGGCAAAAACACAGCAGACTTAACAAATGAAGAGGAAATAGGCAGTTTCCCTGAAAAAGAATTCTGAATAATGATAGTAAACATGATCCAAAATCTTGAAAATAGAATGGAGAAAATACAAGAAACGTTTAACAAGGGTCTAGAAGAACGAAAGAGCAAAGAAACAGTGATGAACAAAACAATATATGAAATTAAAAATTCTCTAGAAGAGATGAATAGCAGAATAACTGAGGCAGAAGAATGGATAAATGAACTGGAAGATAAAATAATGGAAATAAGGACTGCAGAGAAGAATAAAGAAAAAACAATGAAAAGAAATGAGGAGAGACTCAGAGACCTCTAGGACAACAATAAATGCACCAACATTCAAATTATAGGGGTCCCAGAAGAAGAAGAGAAAAGGAAAGGGACTGAGAAAATATTTGAAGAGATTACATTTGAAAACTTCCCTAATATGGAAAAGGAAATAATTAATCAGGTCCAGGAAGAACAGAGAGTCCATTAAAGGATAAATCCAAGGAGAAACACTCCAAGACACATATTAATCAAACTATCAAAAATTAAACACAAAGAAAAAATATTAACAGCAGAAAGGGAAAAACAACAAATAAAAGACAAGGGAATCCTCATAAGGTTAACAGCTGACCTTTCGGCAGAAAATCTGCAAGCCAGAAGGGAGTGGCAGGACATATTTAAAGTGATGAAGGAGAAAAACCTACAAGCAAGATTACTCTACCCAGCAAGGATCTCATTCAGATTTGTCAGAGAAATTAAAACCACTAGAGAGAAGCAAAAGCTAAGAGAATTCAGCACCACAAAAGCAGCTTTACAACAAACGGTAAAGGAAATTCTCTAGGCAGGAAACACAGAGAAGAAAAAGACCTACAGTAACAAACCCAAAACAATTAAGAAAATGGTAATAGGAACAAATATATCAATAATTACTGTAAGTGTAAATGGATTAAATGCTCCAGTGAAGAGACATAGACTGGCTGAATGGATACCAAGACAAGACCTGTATATATGCTGAGTACAACAGACCAACCTCAGACCTCGGGACACATACAGAGTGAAAGTGAGGGGATGGAAAAAGATATTCCATGCACATGGAAATCAAAAAAAGCTGGAATAGCAAGTCTCATATCAGACAAAATAGACTTTAAAACAAAGACTATTACAAGAGACAAGGAGGGATATTACACAATGATCAAGGGATCAATCCAAGAAGAAAATTTAACATTTGTAAATATTTATGCACCCAACATAGGAGCACGTCAATACATAACGCAAATACTAACAGCCATAAAAGGGGAAATCGACAGTAACACTTTCATAGTAGGGGACTTTAACACCCCACTTTCACCAATGGACATATCATCCAAAATGAAAATAAATAAGGAAACACAAGCTTTAAATGATCCATTAAACAAGATGGACTTAATTGATATTTATAGGACATTCCATCCAAATACAACAGAATACACTTTTTTCTCAAGTGCTCATGGAACATTCTCCAGGATAGATCATATCTTGGGTCACAAATCAAGCCTGGGTAAATTTAAGAAAATTGAAATTGTATGAAGTATCTTTTCTGACCACAACACTATGAGACTAGATATCAATTACAGGAAAGATCTGTGAAAAATGCAAACACATGGAGGCTAAACAATACACTACTTAATATCGAAGTGACCACTGAAGAAATCAAAGAGGAAATCAAAAAATACCTAGAAACAAATGACAATGGAGACATGATGATCCAAAATCTATGGGATGCAGTAAAAGCAGTTCTAAGAGGGAAGTTGATAGCAATACAATCCTACCTTAAGAAACAGGAAACATCTCGAATAAACAACCTAACCTTGCAACTAAAGCAATTAGAGAAAAAATTACAAAAATCCCCAAAGTTAGCAAAGGGAAAGAAATCATAAAGATCAGATCAGAGATAAATGAAAAAGAAATGAAGGAAACAATAGCAAAGATCAATAAAACTAAAAGCTGGCTCTTTGAGAAGATAAAAAAAATTGATAAACCACTAGCCAGACTCATCAAGAAAAAAAGTGAGAAGACTCAAGTCAATAGAATTAGAAATGAAAAAGGAGAAGTAACAACTGACACTGCAGAAATACAAAGGATCATGAGAGACTTCTACAAGCAACTCTATGCCAAAGAAATGGACAATCTGGAAGAAATAGACAAATTCTTCGAAATGCACAACACGCCAAGACTGAAGCAGGAAGAAATAGAAAATATGAACAGACCAATCACAAGCACTGACATTGACACTGTGATTAAAAATCTTCCAACAAACAAAAGCCCAGAACTAGATGGCTTCAGAGGGGAACTCTATCAAACATTTAGAGAAGAGCTAACACCTACCCTTCTCAAACTCTTCCAAAATATAGCAGAAGGAGGAGCACTCCCTAACTCATTCTATTAGGCCACCACCACCCTGATACCAAAACCAGACAAAGATGTCAGAAAGAACGAAAACTACAGGCCAATATCAGTGATGAACATAGATGCAAACATCCTCAACAGAGTACTAGCAAACAGAATACAACAGCATATTAAAAGGATAATACACCATGATCAAGTGGGGTTTATTCCAGGAATGCAAGGATTCTTCAATATATACAAATCAATCAATGTGATAAACCATATTAACAAATGGAAGTAGAAAAACCATATGATCATCTCAATAGATGCAGAGAAAGCATTATACAAAGTTCAACACTGATTTATGATAAAAACCCTGCAGAAAGTAGGTATAGAGGGAACTTCCCTCAATATAATAAAGGCCATATATGACAAACCCACAGCCAACATCATCCTTAATGGTGAAAAACTGAAACAATGTCCACTAAGATCAGGAACAAGTCAAGATTGCCCACTCTCACCACTATTATTCAATATAGATGTGGAAGTTTTAGCCACAGCAATCAGAGAAGAAAAAGAAATAAAAGTAATCCAAATAGGAAAGAAGAAGTAAAGCTGTCACTGTTTGCAGGTGACATGATATTATACATAAAGAATCCTAAAGATGCCACCAGAAAGCTACTAGAGCTAATCATTGAATTTGGTAAAGTAGCAGGATACAAAATTAATGCAAGGAAATCTCTGGCATTCCTATACACTAATGATGAAAAATCTGAAAGTGAAATTAGTAAAGCATTCCCATTTAGCACTGCCACAAAAGGAATAAAATATCTTGGAATAAACCTATGTAAGGAGACAAAAGACCTGTATGCAGAAAATTATAAGACACTGATGAAAGAAATTAAAGATGATACACATAGATGGAGAGACATAACAGGTTCTTGAATTGGAAGAATCAACTTTGTGAAAATAACTCTACTACCCAAAGCAATCTACAGATTCAATGCAATCCCTATCAAACTACCACTGGCATTTTTCATAGAACTAGAACAAAAAATTTCACAATTTGTATCAAAACACAAAAGACCCCAAATAGAGAAAGCAAACTTGAGAATGAAAAATGGAGCTGGAGGAATCAGGCTCCCTGACTTCAGACTATACTACAAAGCTATGGTAATCAAGACAGTATGGTACTGGCACAAAAACAGAAAGATAGATCAATGGAACAGGATAGAAATCCCAGATATTAACCCACGCACATTTGGTCACCTTATCTTTGATAAAGGTGGCAAAAATATACAGTGGAGAAGAGACAGCCTCTTCAATAAGTGGAGCTGGGAAAACTGGACAGGTACATGTAACTGTATGAGATTAGAACACTCCCTAACACCATACACAAAAATAAGCTCAAAATGGATTAAAGACCTAAAGGAAGGCCAGAAAGTATCAAAGTCTTAGAGGAAAACATAGGTAGAACACGCTATGACATAAATCACAGCAAGATCCTTTTTGTCCCACCTCCTAGAGGAATGGAAATGAAAATAAACAAATGGGACCTAATGAAATTTCAAACCTTTTGCACAGCCAAGAAAACCATAAACAAGACCAAAAGACAACCCTCAGAATAGGAGAAAATATTTGCAAATGAAGTAATTGACAAAGGATTAGTCTTCAAAATTTACAAGCAGCACATGCAGCTCAATAACAAAAAAACAAAGAACCCAATCCAAAAATGGGCAGATGACCCAAATAGACATTTCTCCAAAAAAGATAAACAGATTGCCAACAAACACATGAAAGAAAGCTCAACATTATTAATTAACATAATCATTAGAGAAATGCAAATCAAAACTACAATGAGATATCATCTCACAGCAGTCAGAATGGCCATCATCAAAAAATCTAGAAACAATAAATGTTGCAGAGGGTGTGGAGAAAATGGAATACTCTTGCACTGCTGGTGGGAATGTGAATTGGTACAGCTAGTATGGAAAACAGTATGGAGGTTCCTTAAAAAACTACAAATAGAACTACCATATGACACCGCAATCCCATTACTGGGCATACACCCTGAGAAAACCATAAGTCAAAAAGAGTCATGTACCAAAATATTCACTGCAGCTCTATTTACAATAGCGAGGAGATGGAAGCAACCTAAGTGTCCATCATCAGATGAATGGATAAAGAAGATGTGGCACATATATACAGTGTAATATTACTCAGCCATAAAAAGAAATGAAATTGAATTATTTGTAGTGATGTGCATGTATCTAGAGTCTGTTATACAGAGTGAAGTAAGTCAGAAAGAGAAAGACAAATACTGTATGCTAACAGATATATATATGGAATCTAAGAGAAAAAGAATGTCATGAAGAACCTAGTGGTAAAAGCGAATAAAGTCACGACCTACTAGAGAATGGACTTGAGGATATGGGGAGGGGGAAGGGTAATTTGTGATAAAGTGATAGAGTGACACGGACATATATACACTACCAAACGTAAAATAGATAGATAGTGGGAAGCAGCCGCATAGCAAGGGAGATCAGCTCGGTGCTTTTTGACCACCTAGATGGGTGAGATAGAGTTGGTGGGAGGTATGGAGATGCAAGAGGGAAGAGATATGGGAAAATATGTATATGTATAACTGATTCACTTTGTTATAACGCAGCAACTAACACACCACTGTAAAGCAATTATACTCCAATAAAGATGTTAAAAAAAAAGTCATTTACCAAAATGTTCTTTGCAGCTCTATTTACAATAGCCAGGAGATGGCAGTAACCTAAGTGTCCATCATTGAATGAATGGATAAAGAAGATGTGGCACATATATACAACGAAATATTACTCAGCCATAAAGAGAAACGAAATTTAGTTATTTTTAGTTAGGTGGATGGGCCTAGAGTCTGTCATACAGAGTGAAGTAAATCAGAAAGTGAAAAACAAATGCCGTATGCTAACACATATATATGGAATGTAAGAAAAAAAAATGTCATGAAGATCCTTGGGTTAGGACGGGAATAATGACACAGACCTACTAGAGCATGGACTTGAGTATATGGGGAGGGGGAAGGGTAAGCTGTGACAAAGTGAGAGAGTGGCATGGAGATATATACACTACCAAACGTAGGGTGGATAGCTATTGGGAAGCAGCCGCATGGCACAGGGAGATCAGCTAGGTGGTTTGTGATCACCTAGAGGGGTGAGATAGGGAGGCTGGGATGGAGGGAGACGCAACGGAGAAGAGATATGGGGACATATGTATATGTATAACTGAATCACTTTGTTATAAAGCAGAAACTAACACACCATTGTAAAGCAAGTATACCCCAATAAAGATGTTAAAAAAAAAGAAAGTAACACACCATTGTAAAGCAATTTTACTCCCATGAAGATGTTTACAAAAAGAAATATTATTTCTGAGCCATATTCCGTGGTATGAATATACCACAGTTAACCATTCAGCCACTGAGGGACATCTGGATTGTTTCTAGCTTTGGCCTATTGTGAGTAAAGGTGCTTTAAAAAGTAATAAATAAATAAATAAATAAATAAATAAATAGTCCCTATATAATTCCAATGTTCAGCTGAGGTTGAAAACAACTTTTCTAAAACATATGCTCTTTTCAGTATACTCATTTTCTTTAAACTTTCCCCATGATAAAAATCACTTAAAATCGTTGTTAGAAATACAGATTCCTCTTATCTTTACCCAGATATTCTGATTTAATAGGTTTAGTTGGGACCTATAAGTCCTATTTTTAAAGAGTGTAAGGAAAGAAAATTTTACCTGCCATTCCAGTTCTACAAAAATCAAGCCATTAGCCACTGCATTCACTCACAAACAGTGTATATTGAGAGGAATTCATGATGGAGAAAAACTGGAAGCATTCTATGCTTTGGATATACTGACCCGTAGATTGTTAAGATACATATCTAAGGGAAAATTTCAATAACCTCAGATTCTTGCATTTTCCCATATGTATCCACACACTAAATATCATTAACTTGAAATTTCTGTTATTTGTTATTAGCAGTAAGTTTTTGTGCTTGACCACGTGCTTTCCCCAGCAAAAAGTTCATATATTTCCTGGCTCCTCCCTTAGCTTTCCAGAGTAGTTCCTCAGAGCTGTCTGAGAAGCTGTCTCCTGGTCTAAAGTCGTCAGTAACTCACAACATTTACGTTGTGTATTTTTATTTCAGTTGACAGTTTTGGAAACCACGATGGGGTCCAGAGTACCTTCTGTTTTGCCTGCACTCTATAAGGGTCCAGAGCCTTGGTACCAGCAAGGACCACTTGTGCCCATTTGCCTCCTTGGTGTGTCCAGAAGATTGGGTGAAACTCTCCTGGGTCTTAGATCTCCCGTTATTGACTGATGATCCTAAGTTTTATTTGATGGTGGACAAACTACTTGCTGTAAGGAGGTTTTCCTTGAACTTAGTTTCAAGAAGAGGTACCTGCCCCCACAGTTGAAAGATATTGTGTTAAAAAGACACCACGGAAAGTCCAGTTGAAAGATACTCGGATTTGCTCTGTTGAAAAATACTGAGTAGTCTGGACTGGGTTATTAGGTAGGAAACTGGCCTCATGTTTTTCCTAAACAAGGGTCATCAGAAAGCCAGCCTTCAACTAACACCCCAGCCAGATTCATGTACAATACCTATGAAACTTATACTTGCAAGGACTTACTTAATTGGGAACTAAGAAAATCTAACGCTAAAAATGGCCGAGATGGGGCTCTTTTTCACATTTCCAAACTGGATTTTCTGTACTCAGTTAGAGAAAGCTGGCTTGAAAGGAACATCTTTTCAGAATTCTGACCTTAAAGAACAAAATCCCTTCTAGGAGGAGCTTGCATTTCTCTTCCTGTGCCTTTGAAATGTAAATGTTCTACTAGATCTTCTTAGATGTTTTGCTCTGTGTTTTGAGAGAATGGTATTTGCCATCCAGAAGGTACACATATCGTGTACATTTGGCAGCCAGTTGAATAGACTGGGATTCTGAGCAGTCTCTTTGGCTATGCCAGCTCTCAGGGAAATTTGTCATAGGGATTCCAGACCATAAGGGACCTTTTCCATCTCAATCTTCGTTGTGTCCCCCTGTACAATGAAGGCCTTTACTTTCTTAGACTATTTTGGGGAGTAAACTTTCTGGATCTTGTGAAGACTGTACCTTTTGCACTCTCTTGTAAGGACACATCTTGCATCTTATTGGTTTGAGTTGCTATTAAGATACTACTCATCAATGGCCAGACTATGGATCCTTTAAATTGGAAAAAATTCTAAATTGATAAATCTATAGAGAGCTCTCATTATAAACAGCTGTTTTATTGGTACCTATTGAAAGACCAAATTAAAATCTGGATACAAAAATATAACAGCTTAAGAACTCCCTTAGATTAAAACAAACAAACAAACAAACAATGGTTTGGGAAACCTCACTTGTGGTCTTGGATTCCCCTTAATGGGTCTTATGGATGTTAATAAAAATACTAGGTTACTTAATGTTAATTAGGTTGATTAACAAGGGAATTGGAAGAAGCTGAGGGGAAGGTCAAACGACTTCTTCCAAACAAGTTGGAAATTTTAAAGTGACTCGTCCCAACAGGATGGAAATCATACATGGTTTTTATGAAATGGGATAAATAAAATGGACACTGATGGGATCAAAACAAACACAACCTAGGTTTGGATAAGAAAAGCGCCCCCAATTGGTCCCTCCAACATTAAAGGGCCCCAAACAAGTCTGCTTTATTTACCCCAGTTTTTTAAAAATTAAAAAGCTTAAAGAAAATTACACCGAGGTACCTGACAAGCAATTGCTTGGAACAAAGTTAGGTCGGTTAATTAAGTTAATGACTGACAAAAGGGATTGGGTGCCTTGGCTTGACCCCTCACTGGGGGTGTTGACTTAAAATAATTGCACAACATGAGTATTGTGAGTCACGTTTTATTAGGGGCAAAATTGCTAGGAGAAACACTGACTGAAACCACACACCCTGGCCAGGCAAAGACAGTAACAATTTGTATGACTTATTTTATGACAGGAGATTCTGGTAAGGAGCATGGAACGAACAAGCCAACACCAAGCAGAAGAAAGTTCAAAAGGAGAAAGGAGACGCCAGTCCACATGTCCTACCAACCTCCCAGAATCCTGCTCGCTGGAATCCATCTTGGCTGAGTGGTTGCGTGTGCCACCAGAAAGGACCCTGAGTCAGGATTACTGGCCAGAGACAGCCCGGAAACTAACCCCATTATCATAAAACCCGAGACTATGAGCCATGTGGCAGAGTAGTTCTGGGTTCCCTTACCCTGCTGCTCTCCACCCGGGTGCCCCTTCCTAAAAAAGTCTCTTGCTTTGTCAGCACGTGTGTCTCCTCAGACGATTCATTTCTGAGTGTTAGATAAGACCCCACTCTTGGGCCCTGGAAGGGGTCCCCCTTCCTGCAACAAAATGGCGACTATAGACTGGGAGACAGCATTTCAGATAGTTCTGAGAAACTGCTCCAAAGAGGTAGGGGGGAAGATCGGTATATATGTGATTTTGGTGACAGGGGAGTACATACAATCAGGCACATTTTTCTTTAGCAGAAGGTTTCGAGGAGCAGTCATCACCATGAAGGATTTTAGTGCTTTTCTAGATATGAAGAGGTGCAAAAATTGGGTTCATAAAATTGGCTCCTGAAAATATCTAACTATCTGAAGACCTGTTCTGCCAGTTTTTCCCAGAGCACAGAGTGCCTCATTTCTGCTCTCCACCCTGAACTCCTTTCAGGGGGGTGTTAAAATCAGCAGCTGCAGCAGCACATGATTTAATCCTTGTAGAGGTAGTTGGTAAATGCCAATGGCAAGTGCCAATTTGTTGTTAACAGGAACCCCAAAGTCTTTTATACATAAATGGATAAAATGGCCAGAGGATAACAAGGAAAGTTTCTGGGATTCTTTGTAAGACCAAGACTTGTTGGTGGGGTCATAATGGAGGCTAAAGTTAAAGGTATAAGTGTTGGTAGAATTGAGATGAAAGTTTACAAAAATTTGTATATTTGAATGGGCTTTATATAAGATGGTTACCTCTCTTTTGCCTAATTATATTCTGGGATAGACATTATGTCTCACTGGGGAATGATTCCCCTGTCTGGTATTATAAGACGAGGCATATAAACCTGCCCCTCAGCCAATATTATTTAAAAATACTAAAGGAAACCAATAGGGTTACTTGAGCCCAGAGAATATGAAGTAAAAACTGGCGGCTAATATTAAGGGGCTAATAAAAGCAATAATGGAGGTTTTTTTGCCCCTAGGGCAATCTGCTCTGGGTTTAACTTGTTCATGCAGAAAGAGGGCCATTGTTGAATGCCTTGTGCAAACTTTTAAAGGCATGATAAATTTAACCCCAAATTTCTTGGACATAGAATTCCTTTTTTTTTTTTTTTGTTTTCTTTTTGCGGTACGCAGGCCTCTCACTGTTGTGGCCTCTCCCATTGCAGAGCACAGGCTCCAGACGTGCAGGCTCCGGACGCGCAGGCTCAGCGGCCATGGCTCATGGGCCCAGCTGCTCCGCGGCATGTGGGATCTTCCCGGACCGGGGCACGAACCCGTGTCCCCTGCATCGGCAGGTGGACTCTCAACCACTGTGCCAGCAGGGAAGCCCTTGAACATAGAATTCTTGATTCCCAGTTTATTTAGAAATCTTGCTGATATAAGGAAACAAATTAAAATGTAGTTGGGCAAATCAATCTTTTAATATCACTTAGGTAGCAGAGCTCTTTGGGAAGTTAAAAGCAAATATCTTTGCCTTGCCAATCTCTACAAATCAGAAATGTAAGTACAGTCCACAAAGACTTTAGAAAGCCTAATTAACTCAGGTAGAATATAAAACCAAAAGAAAAGAAATAAGGGAAACGTTTTTGAAAGTTAAGAATTCTAACTCATATATGTAATTAAAAGTAATAAAATTAATAAGGAAAACATCTTTGTTTGAAAGGAAAAAAAGATATAAGGAATGGAAATGCAGTCTGTTAAGGGAAAAGAGAGTAATTTTGTCCTGGAGAGAAAAAAATGGGGGGAGCATAGGACAAAATTTGAAGGTAAAATGGGAAATTATAGAAGGTTTGTGGGAAAAGAAACCTGAAACAAGAGTTTTGTGCATGGTCAGGATTAGTTAAGATTAGAAGAAAATTTAATTGAGTAAATAAATTTTAATATTAAAAGTAAGCCAGTACAAAACTAGAATTGGTTTTCTCTTTGTTTTAAGAGAATGAATTCTTTTAAAATATTAATCTACTTTTAATAACAGGTTGTAAAGTTTATCTTCTAAGTAATCTGTTGTAACTTTCAATGTTTGCCTTTAAATTCTTTTCTTGTCACTTTGATTGAGTGAATAAGTATTGTTTCATGGTGACCTATGAGCCTATTTTGGCCAAGTGTTTTAAAACCTTTTGATATCTTTAATACTTCCTGAAATCAAATTCTAAATGAAGTTCTTTTGACCTCTAGCTAAACTTGGGATGCTTCAGAGGGCCCCTGAAACATCAAAGAGTTATTAAAATAATTAGGTTTATCTGGTATGTTATGTTACAATGGGAAACATCATCAAATTGCATGGGTAAATGTCATTAATATAGATAGTCTAGAAATTATATGGAATTCCTAAAAATCTGGTTTATCCTAGTATAATGTTATCAGTCACAGTTCTAGTTATTATCTTAAAATATTGTATGTCACAGAAATAACTGTTTCTTTGTCAATTACATTGTAATCAGATCTTTATGCTATTTTAAGTCTTTTGTCATTTATAGACAGTTATTATTTTACTCTGATGCTTTAACAAAAATGAAGATCTTCAAGAAGATATTTTTGAAAATAACTTTTTGAAAAATATAGGTTTCTGATGACTTTTAGATCATACCATTGAACTGGGTAAGAAATTAAAAAACTATTGGAGAACTTAATGGCTTCATCCAGACCAACAAAATTTAATTACATGGACTGAAAGAACTGATAAATATGAATTATAATTTATGACTTTTGGTCTGAAATATTACTGTCTTTTAATATTTGCTTTCCAGAAAATCTTACCTCTTATGTTAACTATGACCTACAGCAAGGTGATAAATTATACCTTTATAAACAGACATGAAACACTTATCTTCTTCTCTCTACCTAATCCCTCCAGAATTTGATTTCTCCAGCTGGCTCCCCTCTGGATTTGATGGCTTATTGTGATCCAGATTGCAACTAGTTATACATTGTTTTAATTTGTTCTCTCTTTGTTGTTTTGAAAGTGTTCATAATTTCTCTGCTGTACTATAACCTTATTGATGTTACTAACAGTATTACTTATATCCTATTTTATAAGATTGTTGTCTCTTGCATTACCCAATGTGTAGCCAGACATCCAACAGAATTAATGATGGCTAAACATCTTGAGGCAACTGATCACATATATAGCTCTCTATAAAATTAACTGTAATAGTGCAACACTAGATATGGGAAGAAGCAACAAGGGAAAAATATTTCCTGTATCATAATATAATAAATAAAAAATAATTTTACTGGCTGGGTTATATTGACCACATTATCTTTGATACATGGTATAGTTTGAGTCAAAATTTAATCTCTTAAGTCTGAATTTATTAGTACTGTGTTCCAATCTCTCTAAAGTGAGAAAAAAAATCAACGTGCACTATATAGAAAATTCTTAATGTAAAACTCCTGTTTTACCATTTTTATCCCCCAATTTCACTGTTACATAACAACAAACATAATTTCAATATACTATACAGACCCCACCTCATAACATAGATCCATTTTTTAGTTCTTTGTTAAATGAGTTAGCTGGATTTCCATACAATATAAAGAGTTCATGCATTCTATATGTTTGCCTAAGCTAGCTATCTACGCAAATTCTCTTCCAAGGCAGGGCCCTCACCTGTACAGAATAAAGTAGGCAGCCTTATTCCTGAGAAGTACAGTGATAAACTGATTTGTCTTAGGTTCTCAGAGTCTGCCCTCTCAGGACCCTGTCTTTGGAAAGAAAACAAAACTGGATAGTTACCCTGCCTGAAAACCACAGAAAACTCAACTCCTTTTATACCATACCATGCATGTCACCCACAGAAATGTCTCCAGTAAAATAATATATCTAATTGGAATTTTGCAAAACAGTGCCCTCTGACTTGGAATCCTGAAGTACTTTTTTTTTTTTTAAATAATAAGGTGTCTCCCAGCTGCTGCTGATACTGTGATACTGGTCCTTATAGTACTACCTTGACCAGATGCTTTGAATTGCTATATCTTGCAAACTTCTATGGGGCATAGAGCCTTGATCCACCAATATCACTACCACTCCTTTTGAAACATGTTATGTGGACTTTCTGCTGAATGCCCAAAGACTGCAAATACTCATCTCCACCACAGTCTCTCACCTGTGTATTTCTACTTAACCTTCCCCTAGTAGCAGTCAGAGGTTTGTGTAACCTACAGTTGATTATAGAGAAACCTACTCAGAATGATAAGTGAAGTGGACATAGTCAATCTATCCAAGAAAGAGTTTAGGATAGTGATCATTAAGATGAACAAAAAATTCAGGAGAAGAATGGATGCACAGAGAGAGAAGTTAGAAGATTTTAACAAAGAGTTATAAAATATATAAAACAACCAAAGATGAAGAATACAACAACTGCAAAGAAAAATACACTAGAAGGAAACAAAAGTACATTAAATGATACAGAGGAAAAGATCAGTGAGTTAGAATAGAGTAGCAGAAAACACTAATGCTGAATAGAGAAAAGAAAAAAATGAAAAGAAATGAAGACAGTTTAAGAGACCTCTGGGAAAACATCAAGGGCACTAATATTTACACTAGAAGGAGAAGAGAGAGAAAGGGCTGAGAACATAATTGAAGACTTAATAGCTGAAAACTTCCCTAATGTGGAAAAAAAAAAAGGACATAAACTCCAGGAAGGACTGAGAGTCCCAAGTAGGATTAACACAAAGAGGAAATCAACACGATACACTGTAATTAAAATGGCAAAAACAAAAGATAGAGAATATTAAAAGCAGCAAGGGAAAAGGAACACATTACATACAAGGGAACTTCCATATAGCTATGAGAAGACTTTTCAACAGAAACTCTGCAGGCAAAAAGGGAGTGGCAAAATATAGTTAAAGTGATGAAAGGGAAAAAGCTACAACTGAGAATATTCTACTTGGTAAAGCTCTCATTTGGATTTGATGGAGAGATCAAAAGGTTTACAGACAAACAAAAGCTGAAAGAGTTCAACACCATCAAGCCAGCATTCAAAGAAATGTTAAAGGAACTACTCTAAGTGAAAAAGAAAAGGTCCAAACTAGAAACATAAAAATTAAGACCAGATAAGTGTGATTGGTAAAGGCAAACATATAGAAAAGGTAGAAAATCAACCATGAAAAAAGCTACTAGGAAGGTTAAAAGATGAAAGTAGTAAAATCATCTATATCCACATTAAGCAGTTAAGAGTTACACAATACAATTAGATAACATATAAAATATGATATCAAAAACAGTAATTGTGAGGGCAGGATATTACAAATGACGGCTTGTTAAAATGCATTTGGAATTAAGAGTTCAGCAACTTAAAACAATCACATATATATGTAGATGGCTATATTTAAACTCATGGTAACCACAAACCAAAATTTTATATACACACAAAATAAACCAAAAAGAAATCCAAAAATAACACTAAAGATAGTCATCAAATCATAAGGGAAGAGAAGAAATAGGAAAGGAACAAAAAAGACTTACAAAAACAAAGTACAATAAACAAAATGGCTATAAGAACATACATATTGGGACTGGTCGGAGAAGATGGCGGAAGACTAACACGCAGAGATCACCTTCCTCCCCATAGATACATCAGAAATACATCTACACGTGGAACTGCTCCTATAGAACACCCACTGAACGCTGGCAGAAGACCTCAGACCTCCCAAAAGGCAAGAAACTCCCCACGTAACTGTGTAGGGCAAAAGAAAAAAGAAAAACAGAGACAAAAGAATAGGGACGGGACCTGCGCCAGTGGGAAGGAGCTGTGAAGGAGGAAAGGTTTCCACACATAAGGAAGCCACTTTGCGGGCAGAGACTGAGGGTGGCGGAGGGGGGAAGCTTCAGAGCCGCGGTGGAGAGCACAGCAACAGGGCTGTGGAGGGCAAAGCGGAGAGATTGCCGCACAGAGGATTGGTACCGACCAACACTAACCAGCCCGAGAGGCTTGTTTGCTCATTTGCCGGGGCGGGCGGGGCTGCGAGCTGAGGCTCGGGCTTCGGTCGGATCGCAGGGAGACGACTGGGGTGGGCGGCATGAACACAGCCAGAAGGGGTTAGTGCACCACGGTTAGATGGGAGGGACTCCAGGATAAAGTCTGGACCTGCAGAAGAGGCAAGAGACTTTTTCTTGCCTCTTTGTTTCCTGGTGTGCGAGGAGAGGGGATTAAGAGTGCCACTTAAAGGAGCTCCAGAGACAGGCGCGAGCCACGACTATCAGCGTGGACCCCAGAGACGGGCATGAAATGCTAAGGCTGCTGCTGCTGCCACCAAGAAGTCTGTTTGCAAGCACAGGTCACTATCCACACCTCCCCTCCCAGGAGCCTGGGCAGACCGCCACTGCCAGGGTTCAGTGATCCAGGGACAACTTCCCCAGGAGACCGCACGGCACGCCTAAGGCTGCTGCACCGTCATGCTGGCCTTTGCCGCGGCAGGCTCTCCCCACATCCATACCCCGCCCTCCTCCCGGACTCAGTTAGCCAGAGCCCCCGAATCAGATGCTCCTTTAACCCAGTCCTGTCTGAGCGAAGAACAGAGGCCCTCAGGCAATCTACACGCACAGGCGGGGCAAAATTCAAAGCTGAACACCGGGAGCTGTGCCAACAAAGAAGAGAAAGGGAAATCACTCCCAGTAGCCTCAGGAGCAGTGGATTAAATCTCCACAATCAACTTGATGTGCCCTGCATCTATGGAATTCCTGAATACACAACAAACCATCCCAAATTGAGGAGGTGGACTTTGGGAGCAAGATATATTATTTTTTCCCCTTTTCCTATTTTTGTGAGTGTGTATGTGTATGCTTCTGTGTGAGATTTTGTCTGTATAGCTTTGCTTTCACCATTTGTCCTAGGGTTCTGTACGTCCGTTTTTTTTTTTTCTTACTTAAAAATTTTTTTCTTAATAATTTTTTATTTTAATAACTTGATTTTATTTTATCTTTATTTTATTTTATTTTATCATGTTTCTTTCTTTCTATTTTTTCTCACTTTCATTCTGAGCTGTGTTGATGAAAGGCTCTTGGTGCTCCAACCAGGATGCAGTGCCTGTGCCTCTGAGGTGGGAGATCCAAATTCAGGACACTGGTCCACAAGAGACCTCCCAGCTCCACATAATATCAAATGGTGAAAATCTCCCAGAGATCTCCATCTCAACACCAAGACCCAGCTTCACTCAAAGATGAGCAAGTTACAGTGCTGGACACCCTATGCCAAACAACAGTCAAGACAGGAACACAACCCCACCCATTAGCAGAGAGGCTGCCTAAAATCATACTAAGACCACAGACACCCCAAAACACACCACCAGACGTGGACCTGCCCACCAGAAAACAAGATGCAGCCTCATCCAACAGAACACAGGCACTAGTCCCCTCCACCAGGAAGCCTACACAGCCCAGTGAACCAACCTTAGCCACTGGGGACAGACACCAAAAACAACGGGAACTACGAACCTGCAGCCTGTGAAAAGGAGACCTGAAACACAGTAAGTTAAGCAAAATGAGAAGACAGAAAAACACAGCACATGAAGGAGCAAGGTAAAAACCCACCAGACCTAACAAATGAAGAGGAAATATGCAGTCTACCTGAAAAAGAATTCAGAATAATGATAGTAAAGATGATCTAAAATCTTGGAAATAGAATAGACAAAATGCAAGAAACATTTAACAAGGACCTAGAAGAAATAAAGAGGAAACAAGCAACAATGAACAGCACAATAAATGAAATTACAAACACTCTAGAAGGGATCAATAGCAGAATAACTGAGGCAGGGGAACGGACAAGTGACCTGGAAGATAAAATAGTGGAAATAATTACTGCAGAGCAGAATAAAGAAAAAACAATGAAAAGAATTGAGGACAATCTCAGAGACCTTGGGGACAGCATTAAATACACCAACATTAGAATTATAGGGGTTCCAGAAGAAGAAGACAAAAAGAAAGGGACTGAGAAAATATATGAAGAGATTATAGTTGAAAACTTCCCTAATATGGGAAAGGAAATATTTAATCAAATCCAGGAAGCACAGAGAGTCTGATATAAGATAAATCCAAGGAGAAATATGCCAAGACACACATTAATCAAACTATCAAAAATTAAATACAAAGAAAACATATTAAAAGCAGCAAGGGAAAAAAAAATAACACACAAGGGAATCCCCATAAGGTTAACAGCTGATCTTACAGCAGAAACTCTGCAAGGCAGAAGAGAATGGCAGGACATATTTAAAGTGATGAAGGTGAAAAATCTAAAACCATGATTAACCTACCCAGCAAGGATCTCATACATTTTGATGGAGAAATTAAAAACTTTACAGACAAGCAAAAGCTGAGAGAGTTCAGCACCACGAAACCAGCTTTACAACAAATGCTAAAGGAACTTCTCTAGGCAAGAAGCACAAGAGAAGGAAAAACCTTACAATAAGAAACTCAAAACAATTAAGAAAATGGGAATATGAACATACATATTGATAATTACCTCAAATGTAAATGGATAAAATGCTCCCAGCAAAAGACACAGACTGGCTGAATGGATACAAAAACAAGACCCATATATATGCTGTCTATGAGAGACCTACTTCAGACCTAGGGACACAAAGTGACTGAAAGTGAGGGGATGGAAAAAGATATTCCATGCAAATGGAAATCAAAAGGAAGCTGGAGGAGCAATTCTCATATCAGACAAAATAGCCTTTAAAATAAAGACGATTACAAGAGACAAAGAAGGACACTACATAATGATCAAGGGATCAATCCAAGAAGAAGATATAACAATTGTTAATATTTATGCACCCAACAGAGGAGCACCTCAATACATAATGCAAATACTAACAGCCATAAAAGGGGAAATCAACAGTAACAGAATCATAGTAGGGAACTTTAGCATCCCACTTTCACCAATGGACAGATCATCCAAAATGAAAATAAATAAGGAAACACAAGCTTTAAGTGATACCTTAAAAAAGGTGGACTTAATGGATATTTATAGGACATTCCATCCAGAAACATTAGAATACATTTTTTTCTCAAGTGCTCATGGAGCATTCTCTAGGGTAGATCATATGTTGGGTCACAAAACAAGCCTTGGTAAATTTAAGAAAATTGATATCATTTCAAGTATCTTTTCTGACAACAACGCTATGAGAATAGATATCAATTACAGGAAAATATCTGTAAAAAATACAAACACATGGAGGCTAAGCAATACACTACTTAATAATCAAGTGATCACTGAAGAAATCAAAGAGGAAATCAAAAAATACCTAGAAACAAATGACATGGAGACAGAACGACTCAAAACCTATGGGATGCAGCAAAAGCAGTTTTAAGATGAAAGTATAGCAATACAATTCTACCTTAAGAAACAGGAAACATCTCAAATAAACAACCTAACCGTGCATCTTAAAGAATTAGAGAAAGAAGAATAAAAAAACCCCAAAGTTAGCAGAAGGAAAGAAATCATAAAGATCACATCAGAAAGAAATGAAAAAGAAATGAAGGAAATGATAACAAAGATCAATAAAACTAAAAGCTGTTTTTTTCAGAAGCGATACAAAATTGATAAAACATTAGCCAGACTCATCAAGAAAAAAAGGGAGAAGACTCAAATCAAAAGAATTAGAAATGAAAAGGAGAAGTAACAATTGACACTGCAGAAATACAAAAGATCATGAGAGATTACTACAAGCAACTCTATGCCAATAAAATGGACAACCTGGAAGAAATGGACAAATTCTTAGAAATGCAAAACCTTCCGAGGCTGAACCAGGAAGAAATAAAAAAATATGAACAGACCAATAACAAGCAGTGAAATTGAAACTGTGATTAAAAATATTCCAGCAAACAAAAGCCAAAGATGAGATGGTTTCACAGGCATATTCTATCAAACATTTAGAGAAGAGCTAACACCTATGCTTTTCAAACTCTTCTGAAATATAGCAGAGGGAGGAGCACTTCCAAACACATTCTACTGGGCACCCACAGTGTGATATCCAAACCAGACAAATATGTCACAAAAAAAGAAAACTACAGGCCAATATGGCTGATGAACATTGATGCAAAATTCCTCAACAAAATACTAACAAACAGAATCCAACAGCACATTAAAAGGATCATACACCATGATCAAGTGGGGTTTATCCCAGGAATAAGAGGATTCTTCAATATACACAAATCAATCAATGTGATACACCATATTAACAAATTGAAGGAGAAAACCATATGATCATCTCAATTGATTCAGAGAAAGCTTTCAACAAAATTCAACAATGATATATGATAAAAACCCTGCAGAAAGTAGGCATAGAGAGAACTTTCCTCAATGTAATAAAGGCCATATATGACAAACACATATCCAACATCGTCCTCAATGGTGAAAAAGTGAAACCATTTCCAAAAGATCAAGGACATGACAAGGTTGCCCACTCTGACCACTATTATACAACATAGTTTTGGGAGTTTTAGCCACAGCAATCAGAGAAGAAAAAGAAATAAAGGGAATCCAAATCAGAAAAGAAGAAGTAGAGCTGTCACTGTTTGCAGATGACATAATACTCTACATAGAGAATATTAAAGATGGTACCAGAAAACTACTAGAACTAATTAATGAATTTGCTAAAGAAGCAGGATACGAAATTAATGCACAGAAATCTCTGGCATTCCTATACACTAATGATGAAAAATCTGAAAGGGAAATCAAGAAAACACTCCCATTTACCATTGCAACAAAAAGAATAAAATATTTAGGAATAAACCTACCTAAGGAGACAAAAGACCTGTATGCAGAAAATTATAAGACACTGATGAAAGAAATTAAAGATGATACAAATAGATGAAGAGATATACCATGTTCTTGGATTGGAAGAATGAAAATTGTGAATATGTCTCTACTACCCAAAGTAATCTACAGATTCAATGAAATCCCTATCAAACTACCACTAGCATTTTTCACAGAAATAGAACAAAGAACTACATAATTTGTATGGAAACACAAAAGACCCCGAATAGCAAAAGCAATATTGAGAAAGAAAAATGGAGCTGGAAGAATCAGGCTTCCTGACTTCAGTCTATACTACAAAGCTACAGCAATCAAGACATTATGGTATTGGCACAAAAACAGAAATATAGATCAATGGAACAGGATAGAAAGCCCAGAGATAAACACACGCACATATGGTCACCTTATCTTTGATAAAGGAGGCAAGAATATACAGTGGAGAAAGGACGGCCTCTTCAATAAGTGGTGCTGAGAAAACTGTTAGGTACATGTAAAAGTATCAAATTAGAACGCTCCCTAACAGCACACACAGTAATAAAGCCAAAATGGATTAAAGACCTAAATGTCAGGCCAGACACTATCGAATTCTTAGAGGAACACATAGGCAGAACACTCTATGACATAAATCACAGCAAGATCCTTTATGACCCACCTTCTAGAGAAACAGACACAAAAAAAATAAGCAAACAGGACCTAATGAAACTTAATAGCTTTTGCACAGCAAAGGAAACCATAAACAAGACCAAGAGACAACCCTCGGAGTGGGAGAAAATATTTGCAAATGAAGCAACTGACAAAGGATCATCTCAAAGATTTACAAGCAGCTCATGCAACTCAACAACAAAAAAACAAACAGCAAAATCAAAAATGGGCAGAAGCCCTAAATAGACATTTCTCCAAAGAAGATATACAGACTGCCAACAAACACATGAAAGAATGCTCAACATTATTAATCATTAGAGAAATGCAAATCAAAACTACAATGAGATATCATCTCACACCAGTCAGAATGGCCATCATCAAAAAATCTAGAAACAATAAATGCTGGACAGGTTGTGGAGAAAAGGGAACACTCTTGCACTGTTCATGGGAATATAAATTGATACAGCCACTATGGAGAACAGTATGGAGGTTCCTTAAAAAACTAAAAATAGAACTACCATACCACGTAGGAATCCCACTACTGGGCATATACCCTGAGAAAATCATAATTCAAAAAGAGTCATGTACCAAAATATTCATTGCAGCTCTACTTACAATTGCCAGGACATGGAAAAAACCTAAGTGTACATCATCGGATGAATGGTTAAAAAAGATGTGGCACATATATAGAATGGAATATTAGTCAGCCATAAAAAGAAACGAAATTTAGATATTTGTAGTTAGGTGGATGTACCTAGAGTCTGTCATACAGAGTGAAGTAAGTCAGAAAGAGAAAAACAAATACCGTATGGTAATACATATATATGGAATATAAGAGAAAAAAGGCTCATGAAGAACCTAGGGGCAGGATTGGAGTAAAGACACAGACCTACTAGAGAATGGACTTGAGGATACGGGGAGGGTGAACGGTAAGCTGTGACAAAATGAGAGAGTGGCATGGACATATATACACTACCAAATGTAAAACAGATAGCTAGTGGGAAACAGTCGCATAGCACAGGGAGATCAGCTCGGTGGTTTGTGACCACCTAGAGGCGTGGATTAGGGAGGGTGGGAGGGAGCTAGATGCAAGAAGGAAGAGTTATGGGAACATATGTATACGTATAACTGATTCACTTTGTTATAAAGCAGAAAATAACACAGCATTGTAAAGCAGTTATACTACAATAAAGATGTTAGAAAAAAAAAGAACATACATATTGATACTATATATTTTTTCTTTTACATCTTTATTGGAGTATAATTGCTTTACAATGGTGTGTTATTTTCCGCTTTATAACAAAGCGAATCAGTTATACATATACATATGTTCCCATATCTCTTTCCTCTTGCATCTCCCTCCCACCCACCCTCCCTATCCCACCCCTCCAGGCGGTCACAAAGCACCGAGCTGATCTCCCTGTGCTATGCAGCTGCTTCCCACTAGCTGTCTACCTTACATTTGGTCGTGTATATATGTCCATGCCTCTCTCTCGCTTTGTCACAGCTTACCCTTTCCCCTCCCCATATCCTCAAGTCCATTCTCTAGTAGGTCTGTGTCTTTATTCCTGTCTTACCCCTAGGTTCTTCATGATATTCTTTTTTCTTAAATTCCATATATATGTGTTAGCATACGGTATTTGTCTTTCTCTTTCTGACTTACTTCACTCTGTATGACACACTGTAGGTCTATCCTCCTCATTACAAATAGGTCAATTTCGTTTCATTTTATGGCTGAGTAATATTCCGTTGTATATATGTGCCACATCTTCTTTATCCATTCATCTGATGACGGACACTTAGGTTGTTTCCATCTCCTCACTATTGTAAATAGAGCTGCAGTGAACATTTTGGTACATGACTTTTTTTTTTAACATCTTTATTGGGGTATAATTGCTTTACAATGGTGTGTTAGTTTCTGCTTTATAACAAAGTGAATCAGTTATACATATACATATGTTCCCATATCTCTTCTTTCTTGCATCTACCTCCCTCCCACCCTCCCTAGTCCATCCCTCTATGTGGTCACAAACCACCGAGTTGATATCACTGTGCTATGTGGCTGCTTCCCACTAGCTATCTATTTTACGTTTGGTAGTATATATATGTCCATGCCACTCTCTCACTTTGTTACAGGTTACCCTACCCCGTCCCCATATACACAAGTCCATTCTCTGGTAGGTCTGTGTCTTTATTCCTGTCTTACCCCTAGGTTCTTCATGACATTTTTCCCCTTAGATTCCATATATATGTGTTAGCATACGGTATTTTTCTTTCACCTTCTGACTTACTGCACTCTCTATGATAGACTCTAGGTATATCCACCTCACTACAGATAACTCATTTTCGTTTCTTTTTATGGCTGAGTAATATTCCATTGTATATATGTGCCACCTCTTCTTTTATTTTTTACAACTTTATTGGAGTATAATTGCTTTACAATGGTGTGTTAGTTTCTGCTTTATAACAAAGTGAATCAGTTATACATATACATATATTCCCATATCTCTTCCCTCTTGCGTCTCTCTCCCGTCCACCCTTCCTATCCCACCCCTCCAGGTGGTCACAAAGCACCAAGCTGATCTCCCTGTTCTATGCAGCTGCTTCCCACTAGCTGTCTACCTTACATTTGGTCGTGTATATATGTCCATGCCTCTCTCTTGCTTTGTCACAGCTTACCCTTCCCCCTCCCCATATCCTCAAGTCCATTCTCTAGTAGGTCTGTGTCTTTATTCCTGTCTTACCCCTAGGTTCTTCATGATATTCTTTTTTCTTAAATTCCATATATATGTGTTAGCATACAGTATTTATCTTTCTCTTTCTGACTTACTTCACTGCGTATGACACACTCTATGTCTATCCTCATCATTTCAAATAGGTCAATTTCGGTTCATTTTATGGCTGAGTAATATTCCGTTGTATATATGTGCCACATCTTCTTTATCCATTCCTGATGATGGACACTTAGGTTGTTTCCATCTCCTCGCTATTGTAAATAGAGCTGCAATGAACATTTTGGTACATGACTCTTTTTGAATTATGGTTTTCTCAGGGTATATGCCCAGTAATGGGATTGCTGGGTCATGTGGTAGTTCTATTTGTAGTTTTTTAAGGAACCTCCATAGTGGTCTCCATAGTCGTTGTACCAATTCACATTCCCACCAGCAGTGCAAGAGTGTGCCCTTTTCTCCACACCCTCTCCAGCATTTATTGTTTCTAGATTTTTTTTTTTAACATCTTTATTGGGGTATAATTGCTTTACAATGGTGTGTTAGTTTCTGCTTTATAACAAAGTGAATCAGTCATACATAAACATATGTTCCCATATGTCTTCCCTGTTGCGTCTCCCTCCCTCCCACCCTCCCCATCCCACCCCTCCAGGCTGTCACAAAGCACCGAGCCAATATCCCTGTGCCATGCGGCTGCTTCCCACTAGCTATCTACCTTACTGCGTTTGTTAGTGTGTATATGCCCATGACTCTCTCTCGCCCTGTCACAGCTCACCCTTCCCCCTCCCCATAACCTCAAGTCCGTTCTCTAAGAGGTCTGCGTCTTTATTCCTGCTTTACCCCTAGGTTCTTCATGACATTTTTTTCTTAAATTCCATATATATGTGTTAGCATACGGTATTTGTCTTTTTCTTTCTGACTTACTTCACTCTGTATGACAGACTCTAGGTCTATCCACCTCATTACAAATAGCTCAATTTCGTTTCTTTTTATGGCTGAGTAATATTCCATTGTATATATGTGCCACATCTTCTTTATCCATTCATCCGATGACAGGCACTTAGGTTGTTTCCATCTCCGGGCTACTGTAAATAGAGCTGCAATGAACATTTTGGTACATGACTCTTTTTGAATTTTGGTTTTCTCAGGGTATATGCCCAGTAGTGGGATTGCTGGGTCATATGGTAGTTCTATTTGTAGTTTTTTAAGGAACCTCCATACTGTTCTCCATAGTGGCTGAACCAATTCACATTCCCACCAGCAGTGCAAGAGTGTTCCCTTTTCTCCACACCCTCTCCAGCATTTATTGTTTCTAGATTTTTTTTTTTAACATCTTTATTGGGGTATAATTGCTTTACAATGGTGTGTTAGTTTCTGCTTTATAACAAAGTGAATCAGTCATACATAAACATATGTTCCCATATGTCTTCCCTGTTGCGTCTCCCTCCCTCCCACCCTCCCCATCCCACCCCTCCAGGCTGTCACAAAGCACCGAGCCAATATCCCTGTGCCATGCGGCTGCTTCCCACTAGCTATCTACCTTACTGCGTTTGTTAGTGTGTATATGCCCATGACTCTCTCTCGCCCTGTCACAGCTCACCCTTCCCCCTCCCCATAACCTCAAGTCCGTTCTCTAAGAGGTCTGCGTCTTTATTCCTGCTTTACCCCTAGGTTCTTCATGACATTTTTTTCTTAAATTCCATATATATGTGTTAGCATACGGTATTTGTCTTTTTCTTTCTGACTTACTTCACTCTGTATGACAGACTCTAGGTCTATCCACCTCATTACAAATAGCTCAATTTCGTTTCTTTTTATGGCTGAGTAATATTCCATTGTATATATGTGCCACATCTTCTTTATCCATTCATCCGATGACAGGCACTTAGGTTGTTTCCATCTCCGGGCTACTGTAAATAGAGCTGCAATGAACATTTTGGTACATGACTCTTTTTGAATTTTGGTTTTCTCAGGGTATATGCCCAGTAGTGGGATTGCTGGGTCATATGGTAGTTCTATTTGTAGTTTTTTAAGGAACCTCCATACTGTTCTCCATAGTGGCTGAACCAATTCACATTCCCACCAGCAGTGCAAGAGTGTTCCCTTTTCTCCACACCCTCTCCAGCATTTATTGTTTCTAGATTTTTTGATGATGGCCATTCTGACCGGTGTGAGATGATATCTTATTGTAGTTTTGATTTGCATTTCTCTAATGATTAATGATGTTGAGCATTCTTTCATGTGTTTTTTGGCAGTCTGTGTATGTTCTTTGGCAAAATGTCTATTAGGTCTTCTGCCCATTTTTGGATTGGGTTGTTTGTTTTTTGTTATTGAGCTGAATGATCTGCTTATAGATTTGAAGATTAATCCTTTGTCAGTTGCTTCATTTGCAAATATTTTCTCCCATTCTGAGGGTTGTCTTTTGGCCTTGTGTGTGGTTTTCTTTGCTCTGCAAAGGTTTTAAGTTTCATTAGGTCCCATTTGTTTATTTTTGTTTTTATTTCCATTTCTCTAAGAGGTGGGTCAAAAACGATCTTGCTGTGATTTATGTCATAGCGTGCTCTGCCTATGATTTCCTCTAAGACTTTGATAGTGTCTGGCCTTACATTTAGGTCTTTAATCCATTTTGAGTTTAGTTTTGTGTATGGTGTTGGGGAGTGTTCTAATTTCACACTTTTACATGTATCTGTCCAGTTTCCCCAGCACCACTTATTGAAGAGGCTGTCCTTTCTCCACTGTACCTTCTTGCCTCCTTTATCAAAGATAAGGTGACCATATGTGCATTGGTTTATCTCTGGGCTTTCTATCCTGTTCCATTTATCTATATTTCTGTTTTTGTGCCAGTACCATTCTGTCTTGATTTCTGTACCTTTGTAGTATAGTCTGAAGTCAGGGAGCCTGATTCCTCCAGCTCCATTTTTTGTTCTCAAGATTGCTTTGACTATTCGGGGTCTTTTGTGTTTTCATACAAATTGTGCAATTTTTTGTTCTAGTTCTGCGAAAAATGCCAGTGGTAGTTTGATAGGGATTGCATTGTATCTGTAGATTGCTTTGGGTAGTAGAATCATTTTCACAATGTTGATTCTTCCAATCCAAGAACATGGTATATCTCTCCATCTATTTGTATCATCT
This sequence comes from Grampus griseus, assembly GCF_964374135.1. Lineage (NCBI taxonomy): Eukaryota > Metazoa > Chordata > Mammalia > Artiodactyla > Delphinidae > Grampus > Grampus griseus. Next base: position 48,703,801 of record NC_138999.1, on the reverse strand, counting down.
TTAATTTCTTTCATTAGTGTCTTATAATTTTCTGCATACAGTTCTTGATACTACTCTAAATGTAAATAAGCTATATGCTCAAATCAAAAGACATAGTGGCTGAATGGATACAAAAACTAGACCCATATATACACTGCCTACCAGACACACTTCAGATATAACTATACACATAGCCTAAAAGTATGGGAATCAAAAAAGGAATTCCATGGAAATAGAAATCATAAGAAAGCTAAGGTAGCAATACTTATATCAAACAAAATAGTCTTTAATATCAACACTATTACAAGAGACAAAGAAGGGCACTATACATAATGATCAAGGGATCAATCGATGAAGAAGATAAAACAATTGTAATATATGTGCAGCCAATACAGAAGCTCCTAAATACATTATGAAAATTTTAACAGACATACAGGGAGAAATCAACAGTGACACAATAATAGTAAGGGAATTTAACATGCAGCTTATGTCAATCACAGATCATCCAGACATAAAACCAAAAGGGAAACACTGGCCTTAAATGATACATTAGAGCAGATGGAGTTATATAGAACATTCCATCTGAAAGCAGTATAATACACATTCTTTTATAGTGCACATGTAACATTTTCCAGGATAGATTATATGCTAGGCCACAAAACAAGCCTCAGTAAATTTAAGAAAACTAAAATCAAATCAAGTGTCTTTTCCAACTACAACACTATGCTACTAGAAATCACCTAGAAGGAAAAAAAACTGCAAAGAAATCATGGAGGCTAATATGCAATTAAATAAACAAAAAAATGTTACTGATGAAATAAAAGATGAAATAAAAAAAACACCTGGAGACAAATGAAAACCAAAATAATGATACAAAATCTACGGGATGCAGCAAAAGCAGTTCTAAGAGGAAAGTTTATATAAATACAAGCTTACCTCAGAAAAGAAAAAAATCTCAAGTAAACAACCTAAACTTTCAGCTAAAGGAGCTATAAAAAGAAGAACAAACAAAACTCCAAGTTAGTAGAAGGAAAGAAATCATAACAACCAGAGTAGAAGTAAATGAAAGAGACTAAGAAAAACCCAACAAAACAAAACAGAGACTTCCCTCGTGGTCCAGTGGGTAAGACTCCACGATCCAAATGCAGGGGGCTCGAGTTCAATCCCTAGTTGGGGAACTAGATCCCACATGCCTGCTGCAACTAAGAAGTCTGCATGCCACAACTGAAAGTCCACATGCTGAAACTAAGAAGTCTGCATGTTGCAACTAAGAAGTCCACCTGCTGCACCTAACGATCCTATGTGCTGCAGATAAGATGTAGTGCAGCCCAAGTAAATAAGTAAATAAATATTAAAGAAAACAATAGAATAGATCAGTAGTTCTAACAACAGAATGAAACTAAGAGATGGTTCTTTGAAAAGATAAAAAAATTGGTAAACCTTTAGCCAGACTCATCAAAAGAGAGAGACAGACAGACAGACAGAAAAGGTCCAAATCAATTAACTCAAAAATGAAAAGGAGAAATTACAACCAACATGACAGAAGTACAAAGGATCATAAGAAATTACTACTAACAACTATTTCCCCATTAAATGAAAAACCTAGAAGAAATGGACATACTCCTACAAATGTACCATCTCTAAAGAATGGACCAGGAAGAAATGGAAAATGTGAACAGAACAATTACTAGTAATGAAAAAATGCCTAACAAACAGAAGTCCAAGACCAGATGGCTTCACAGGTGAATTCTGCCAACATTTAGAGCAAAGATAATACCTATTTTTCTCAAATGATTCCAAAAAACTGCAGAGGAAGGAGCACTTCCAAACTCTTACTATGAGGCCAGCATCACCCTGATATCAAAACCAAAGACATCACCCCCCAGAAATAAAATCAGAGGCAAATATCACTGATTAACATAGATGCAAAAATCTTCAAAAAATATTAGCAGTGTGAATCCAACAATACATCAAAAGGTTTGTTCACCAAGATCAACTGGTATTTATCCCAGGGATGCAATATTTTTTCAATATTGACAAGTCAATGTGATATACCACATTAACAGACTGAAGAATAAAATCCATGTAATTATCTTAATAGATGCAGAAAAATTTTTACAAAGTTCAACATCCACTTATGATAAAAATTCCAGAAACTGAGCATAGAGAGAACATACTTGAACATAATAATGGCCATATACAACAATCCCATAGCTAACATCACACTCAGTGGTGAACAGTCAGCCTTCCCACAAAATTCAGGAACATGACAGGGATGCCCATTCTCACCACTTCTATACAACATAGTATTGAAGTCCTAGCCACAGCAATCAGATTAGAAAAGGAAATAAAAGGTATATAAATTGGAAGGGAAGAGGTAAAACTGCCACCATTTGCAGTTGACATAATACTCTATATAAATAACCCTAAAACATTCACACAAAAACTATTAGAACTAATATGTAAATTCAGTTACAAGGATACAAGATTAATATATAGAAATCAGTTGCATTTGTTTACACTAATAATGAAATATCAGAAAGAGAAAGAAATAAAATCGCATTTGAAATGGCATCAAAAATAATAAAATACCTAGAAATAAACTTAACCAAGGAGGTGAAAGACCTATTTGCTGAAAACTATAAAACACTGATAAAGGAAGCTGAAGGTGATTCAAAGAAGTGGAAAGTTATCCCATGATCTTGGATAAGAATTAATATTGTTAAAATGGACATACTACCCAAAGCAACTTACAGATATAATGATATCCACTATCAAAACACCCATGACATTTTTCACAAAACTAAAACAAATAATTCTAAAATTTATTTGGAATGATAAAAGACCCAGAATTCCTAAAGCAGTCCTGAGGAAAAGGACTAAACCTGGAGGCATAACCCTTCCTTACTTCAGACTATACTACAAAGCTACAGTAATTAAAACAACATGGTACTGGAACAAAAACAGACATGTAGATAATTCGAACAGAATAGAGAGCCCAGAAATAAACCCACTCACTACTGATCAATTAATCTACAACAAAAGAGACAAGAATATACAACAGGGAAAAGCAAGTATATTCAACAAGTGGTATGGGAAAGCTGAAAAGCTACATATAAATCAATGAAAGGATAACACTTCCTCATGCCATATACAAAAATAAAATCAAAATTGTTTAAAAACCAAAATATAGGGCATGACATCATAAAATTCCTAGAAGAGTATATAGACAAAACACTCTCTGACATAAATTGTAGCAATATTTTCTTAGATTGATCTCCAAAGGCAAAAGAAATTAAAGTAAAAAATAACAAATGGGACCTAATCAAACTTATAAACTTTTGTACAGCAAAGGAAACCATCAATGGAACAAAAAGATAACATACAGGCTAGGAGAAAATATTTGCAAATGATGCAATACACAAGCAATTAATATCCAAAATATACAAAGAGCTCTTATGACTCAGTACCAAAAAAACATACATACCAATTTAAAAAATGGGCAGAAGACCTAAATAGACATTTTTCCAAAGAAGACGTACAGATGGTCAACAGACACATGAAAAGATGCTCAACAACACTACTTATTAGAGAAATGCAAATCAAAACCACAATGAGCTATAACCTCAAAATAGTCAGAATGTCTATCATCAAAATGTCTACAAATAAGTGCGGGAGAGGGTGTGGAGAAAAGGGAACCCTCCTACATTGTTGGTGGGAATGTAAATTGGTGCAGCCACTATGGAAAACACTATTGGTGTTCCTTAAAAAACTAGAAATAGAACTACCATATGATCCAGTAATCCAACCACTGAGCAAATATCTGGAAAAGACAAAAGCTTTAATTCAAAAAGATACATGAACACCAATGTTCCTAGCAGCACTATTTACAGTAGCCAAGAAATGTAAACAATTCAGGTTCCCATCATCAGACAATTGCTTAAAATGTGGAATATATATAAAATGGAATATTACTCAGCCATATAAAATAATGTAGTATTGCCATTTGTAGCAACACGAATGAACCTAGAGAATATTATACTTAGTGAAGTATGTCATACAGTATGTCATACAGAAAGATAAATACTATATGATATCACTTATATGTGGAATCTAAAAAATAGAACAAGCTAGTGAATATAACAAAAAAGAAAGAGACTCACAGATATAGAGAACAAACTAGTGGTTACCAGTGGGAAGAGGGAATGGAGGAGGGGCAAGATGGGGGTAGGGAAAAAAGAGGTGCAAACTACTATGTATAAAATAAATAAGCTACAAGGATCAATTGTACAACACAGGGAGTATAGCTAATATTTTACAATAACTATAAATGGAATATAACCTTTTAAAATTGTGAATCACTATGTTGTACACCTGAAACATATAATAGTGTACATCAACTATACCTCAATATAAAAAAAAGAACAAGGTGAAAGCAAAAAAAAAAAAAGAAAAAAAATACAATGCTTTGTAGACAGCAATATTATTATCTTAATTTACGTGAATAAATTGAGATACAAAGAAGTTATAACTTGCCCAAGGTCACATAGCCAGTAAATGGCTGATCTAAGAATCCAACCCAGTCGATCTGGCTTCATGGCCCATACTCTAACTATGACACATAATTCAAAATATAATAAAACTTACAAATATGTGGAAATTAAACAGCACACTCTTCAACAAGCTATGAGTCAGAGAAGTAATCAGAAGTGAAATAAGAAAATAACTTGAGACACATGAAAAAAAAAAACCACAGTGCAACAAAACTTATGAGAGGCAGGCAAAACACTGCTCAAAGGATATGTAGAGCAGTAAGTGTCAACATTAAAAAATGATTTATACCATAAGCAACTAGAAAAAAACAGTAAACTAAATTCAAAGCTATCAGCAGCAAGGAAATAATAAAGAAACAAACAATTGTATGCCAAGAAATTAGATTAACCTAAAGAAAATGAATAATTTCCTAGAAACACGTGGACTATCAAAACTGACTTAAGAAATAAAAATGTAGGGACTTCCCTGGTGGCACAGTGGTTAAGAATACGCCTGCTAATGAAGGGGACTTGGGTTCGAGCCCTGGTCCGGGAAGATCCCACATTGCTGCAGAGCAACTAAATCCGTACACTACAACTACTGAAGAATGCGCACCTAGAGCCTGTGTTCTGCAACAAGAGAAGTCACTGCAATGAGAAACCCGCACACCGCAACAAAGAGTAGCTCCTGCTCTTTGCAATTAGAGAAAGCCTGCAGGCAGCAACGAAGACACAACACAGCTAAATAAATAAATAAATAAAAAATAAATTAATTTTAAAAAAGAAATAAAAATGTAAATAGACCTATAGAAATTAAAAAGATTAAGTCAGTAATTAAAAACTTTCCAACAGAAAGGATAAAATCCAGGATTAGATGACTTCACTGGTGAATTTTATTGAACAGATAAAAAAGAATTAACATCAATTCTTCTCAAACAATTCCAAAAATAGAAGAGGCAACAACACTTCCTAACTCATTCTATGAGGCCAGTACTTCTCTGATATGAAAGCCAGGCAAAGACATCAGAAATAAACCACACCAAACTGATTAATGTAGATGCAAAATCCTGAACAAAGTACTTGCAAATCAAATCCAGCAGCATTTTATTTAAAAAATTATACATCATGACTAAATGCAATATATTCCAGGAATACAAAAGTGGCTCAAAATATGAAAAAAATAAACGAAATACACCATAATAGAATGAAGAGGAAAAGAGGAATATGATTGTCTCAATTGATACAGAAAAATTTGACAAAATTCAACACCATTTCATAAGGAAAACACTCAATAAACTAAAAGTAGAAGAGAATTTCCTTGATGTAATTAAAGGTATATATGAAAACCCCAGAGGTAACATCATACCTGGTGGTGAGAAACTGAAAGCTTTTCCTTTAAGATCAGAAACAAGACAAGGACATCCACTTTCACCACATATATTCAACATTATACTGGAGGTATAATGGCTCAACATTGAGCCAGCAATTAGAAATAAAAGTCATCCAAATTGGTAAGGAAGAAGCAAAATTATCTCTATTTGCATTTGCCATGATCCTACATAGAAAATTTTAAAGAATACACAACAGCACTAATAAACAAATCCAGCAAAATTGCAGAATATGAGATGAACATAAAATAACTAGTTATAGTTGTATGAATTAGCTAAGAACAATGCAAAAACAAAGTTAAGTAAAACATTCCATGTACAATACCATAAAAATAAATAAAATAGTTAATCCCAACGGTCTTTTGTGCAGAAATAGAGGAGATGATGCTAACCTTCCTATAGAATTTCAAGGAAACCTAAAGAGCCAAAACAATCTTGAAAAAGAACAAAGTTGGAAGGCTCACATTTCCCAATGAAAAAACTTACTACAAAGTTAAATTAAAACAGTGTGGCACTGGCATAAGGACAGACATATAGATCAATGAAATGGAATGAGAGTCCAGAAATAAACTCTTATATCTAAGGTCAACTGACTTTCTGTAAGGGTACCAAGACCATTCAATGGAGAATGAATAATATAAATGAATTAATAATTCAATAATGGTACTGGGACAACAGGAAATCAACATGTAAAAGAATGAAGTTGAACCCTTATACTATGAACAAAAATGAACACTAAATGGATTAAAGACTTAAATATAAGGGGTAAAACTATAAAATAGATACATAGGGGTAAACTTTTATGATCTTGGCTTTGGCAGTGTTTTTTAAAATATGGCTAAAAATCAAATATAACAAAAGAAAAAATTGATAAATTGGATTTAATCAAAATTAAAAGCTTTTGTACATCAAAGGACATTGTCAAGAGAATGAAAAGACAACAGAATGGGACTAAGCATTTTCAAATTATATGTATAAAAAGGTCTACTATCCAGAATATATATTTAAATTTTCTTACAACTCAACAAATAAAACAGAAAAAAATCCAACAAAAGAATGCACAAAGGACTTGAATAGACACTTTTCCAAAGAAGTTATACAAATGGCCAGCAATCACATGAAAAAATGATAAATGTCATTTATCATTCAAGAAATATAAATCAAAATCAATCATAATGAGATACCACTTCATACACAGCTGGATAGCTATAATTTAAAAAATTGAAAATAACAGGTATTGGAAAGATGTGGAGAAATTGGCACACTCATACATTGCTGGTGAAGATGTAAAAGGGAAAACAGTTTGGTCGTTCTTAAAAATGTTAAACATAGAATTATCATATAATCCAGCAATTATAATACCAGTACTCCTAGGTATATACACAAAATAACTGAAAACGTGTATTCAAATACTTATACCTGAATGTTCATAGCAGCATTATTCACAATGGCCAAAAAGTGAAACAACCCAAATTTCCACCAGTGGATGAGAGGAGAAACAAAGTGTAATATATCTATGAAATGAAATATTATTCAGCTATAAAATGAATGAAGTTCTGATAAATGCTGCAACATGGATGAATGTTGAAAACATGCTGAAATAGCCAGACACAAAAGGCCATGTTATAAATGATTCCATTTATATGAAATATCCAAAATAAGCAATTCCTTAGAGACAGAAAGCAGATTTATGGTTTCTAGGGCTGGGGACACAGAGGAATGCAGAACGACTGCTTAATGATTATGGTGTTTCTGTTTGGGGCTATAAAAAATGTCTGGAACTAGACAGTGGTGCTAGTTGCACAACACTGCGATTGTACTTAACGTCACTGATTACAATGGCAAGAATGGTAAATTTTACGTCATATTTATTTTACTATAATAAGAAAATAAGTATAATAGAATACTTCCTTTCTCTGAAGTCCATGGTCATATCTCCCTTACTCTTTTCTTCCTAGAAGCTGGAATGCTAGGCCTCATTCAAACTTCCTAAGTTTCTAGCCTCTAGTCTATGCTAACATAGCCACCCCCCACAACTCACAGAAATTAATCTGCCCTTAACCTCCTGTGCAAATCCTGAACAAAGGTATAATAAATTTTTGCTGGTACTGTAACTCAACTTCCTACAGTTTCAGGAATCCTGACCACTTTTCCTGGGTGTTAGTCTACTTTTTTTTTCCTATCACCCTTTTCTTGGACATCGTAGTATTTGTATGGTTTCTCTGTTACCCAATCCCCTGCTTGTCCCTTTTACTTCTGTTCATTGAGCTCCTGAGACTGTTCTCCCTGTTTAACTATCGGGCTGCTTACCCAGTAATGACAGGCATTTATTAGACTCTGCTAAGCCTCATCTGATGAATGTCCAATAACTATTAAACCCCAAAGCTAACTGAGAATTACATAAACCAGAGCAGCAGTGACAGAAATCAAAACTAGAGGCAAGAAGGAGAAGCCCTAGAGGGGTGGTTAACTCTTAGGCTCCAGAATCAGGCTCCCTGAATTTGAATCTGCGCTCTGAGTCTTACCTGCTCTGTGACTTGCATAGGCACATTTCTTAGCCTTTCTGTGCTGTGGCTTTCTCAAGTATAAAATGTGGATGAAAACAACAAATAGTACCTATTTCCAAAGAATGGTTGGAAGATTAATACATTGGAGTATATGGTAAATGTTAGTTATTTCCTTTGTTTGGTTTTCCATTTTTCTTTTTCTCAGGGCAAGTGGATCTCAACATTGGCTGTACGTTAGAATTACCTGAAGTAATTTTTAAAATGAGGCCACACCTCAGACTAATTAAATCAGAATTGGGGGTTATACCTAGTCATCAACATTTTTAAAACATTAAGGGGTAAAGGAAAGACAGAGAGAGAATATAATACTTTGTATGTGTTCAAAGTATTTCACATTGCAAGTGTTGAAACCATGACTATTATTATCCCTATATTTCATACAAAGAAAATCGGACTAAACCAAACAAGTTGCCACATGGGCATGTAGACAATGGAAGTGGGGCTGAATTTAACAACAACATGTATGAAAACACACTTAGGGGTTTACTTGATTCAGTTTAATGTAAATTAATAGTGTAATGTTGCTGCCAAAAAGGTGAATGTGATCTGAAGTAACTTCAATAAAACTAGTGGAAGTTCCACCCTGCTTGTCAACCACACCTGAAACATTCTGTTCTGTTCTTTAAGATGTCACACCTAAGGAAAAACAGAGTAGAACACACAGGATAGAAATACATTTGAAACCACAACATTAGGAGCAACAGTGAAAGGAACTAAGATCTGCCAAGACTACAAAGTAGAAATTTTAGCATGGACAAAATCACCAACTTCACAAGTCAGAAGGGCTGCCAGACAAAGGAAAAGAAATGAGATTTACCTTATACTACCTGAATAGCATAACTGGGGTACACAATGGGAAACTATCAATACAAAACCTACTTAAGCTTAACCCGAGGAAGAATTTCCCAATAATTAAACCTGTTTTAAAATGCAGTAAATTCCAGGAAGGTGATATTACAAAAAATCACAGAGTAATACAACACCAATTAATAAAGTGGGAAAAAACTGTCACAATCAACTTTTCTAGAGCTCTGGGATCTAGCCAAAAATTTACAACCAGGAGAAAACTTAATGAAGATAAAAGTGGCTGCATTGTGGTAAGAAAGTACTGTGGCACCTTAAATTGCCTGCCTGCCATCCTTCAACCTCAGAGTTGCAGTGCCTATGGAGTTAGCAGCCTACACTCCTGGTGAAAGTTGCTAGTGCAAAAGGAAGTAATACAGACCTTGTTCTCAAAGAACTGTGTTTGACTGTTTTAGCCTGTCTGGTGGAAACCTGAAAGAACAGTGAAAGGGATTGCCATTGTTTCATCTCGCTCTCAGCATTCCCAAGGCTGAGGCATCTTCCCAAGCAACATTTGTTGAAAGCATTTATAGGCAAACGCATTGGCCATGCAAAGTGAGACTAGGGTTAACAGTCAGAGGAGGTTGGGAAAGGACATATATGGTGGAATAAGGGATTTTAAAAGCTCCTCTGTATACTGAGGAATCATGAAGCCATGCACATGACGATGGCTGGATGCATGTTCAGAAAAGGCCTGAGAAATTCCCATTTTTCACCTCTGGTTAACCTTCATGCTCTAGGCGTGCAGGAGGCCTAAGGCAGAAATGTAAATGGACAAGGTAAATGTTGAAGGAGTACCACTAAAACAAATATCCAATCTGCAAATACTGAAAAAGTATTTTCCCCTTGTTCTTTTTTTTTTTTTTGTGGTACACGGGCCTCTCACTGTTGTGGCCTCTCCCGTTGTGGAGCACAGGCTCCGGACGCGCAGGCTCAGTTGCCATGGCTCACGGGCCCAGCCGCTGCGCGGCATGTGGGATCTTCCCAGACCGGGACACAAACCCGTGTCCCCTGCATCGGCAGGCAGCCTCTCAACCACTGCGCCACCAGGGTAGTCCCTGTTCTTTATTTCTTTATCTTTACTTTTTTTCTTTTCTTCTTTGGCTCCAGATATTTAAGGCAATTCTGTCAAAATACTAACTGACAACTAAGCCAATGAAACACAGACTTCAGTGATCACATATGAAAGAGAATATAACTTTTATGGGAGAATTTAGAAAAAATTCAGAAAACTAAACACATATTTAAGCAAGAGGAACACTGAGAAAAGTACTGAGAATGACTTAATCTTTCACCTCGTGCAGATCTTTTGGCTCAGGGCAAGTTTAGCTAGTCAGTAAAGCACCATCCTACCAGAGCCAGTCTGCAAAAATTTGAAAACATGGCTGCTTTCTCTTTTTCATTTTTGGTGTTTTTCATTTGGTTATGTGTTTCAGCTTCTGGCAAATCTAGAAACCTGTCAAAAGATTAGCTGACCTAAAAGAAGTGAGACTTCAGTGAGCATACCAGAGCAAGAAATAATCTTTGGAAAATAGTTTGACAAAGTCTCAAAATAAACTACTGCAGTCTTCAACAATCAAAAAATAAATGAACAGAAACTCATGGAAAGGAGAAGTACCTGATTTCTAGAGTTACCACATTATGTGTATTAAATGTCCAATTTCCACAAAACATCACAAGGCATACAAACAGGAGAAGATGGCTCATTCAAAGGAACAGAGCAGGAAACATCCCTGAGGAAGGCCAGCCATTGGGTTTACTAGACAAAAACTTTAAAATATCTTCTTAAATATACTCAAAGAGCCATGGGAAAACAAAAAGAACTAGACAAATCAGAACAATGATATATGAAAAAAATAAAATTAGCAACAAAGAGATGGAAACTATATAAAAAAAGCAAACAGCAATTGTCAAGTTGAAAAGTATAATAACTGAAATAAAAATTTTACTAGAGGGGTTCAACAGCAGATTTGAGCAGACAGAAGAAAGAATCAATGGACTGAAGACCAGTCAATTAAAATTATGAAGTCTGAGGAGCAGAAAGAAAAAAAGGATGAAGAAAAATGAACACAGCCTAAGGACTTTGTGGAACACCAAAAAATGGAACTATAATATGCATTATGGGAATCCCAAAAAGGAGGAGAGAGAGAAAAGAGCAGAAAAATTATTTCAAGAACTGTTGGCTGAAAACTTCTCAAATTTGATGAAATACATGAATATGCAAATCCAAGAAGCTCAATTAACTCCAAGTAAGATAAAGCCAAAGAGACAAACACTGAAACATTAAAATCTAATTATTAAAAGACAAAGAGACAATCTGGAAAGCAGCAAGAAAAAAGCAAATTGTCATGTACAAGGGATCCTCAATATGATTATAAGCTGATTTCTCATCAGAAACATTGGAGGCCAGAAGGCAGTGGGATGATATATTTAAAGTATGGTGGGGGGGATCTGTCAACAAACAGCAGGTATTATTATAATCTTGATCTGTGACTTCATTTTATTTTCAAAAGAATTTAAAAGACAAATGCACAAAAATTAAATATAAATCTGTTATTTGGTATACAATGTATATAAAGTTGTAATTTGTGACATTAATAACATAAGGAGGGAGATGGGCTTTAAAGCAATAGAAATTCTGTACTCAACTGAAGTTAAGTTAGTATCAATTGAAATTAGACAGTTAGAACTTTAGGATATTATATGTAATCCTCATGATAACCACAAAGAATATATCTAAAAAAATACAGATAAGGCAAATGAGAAGAAAATTAAAATGCATCAGCACAAAAATTCAAATAATCACAAAAGAAGTTAGAAATTGAGGAAATGAGGGCCAAAAAAGTTGAGACATAAAGAAAACAAATACCAAATGGCAGAAGTAAGTTATTTCTTATCAGCAATTGCATTAAATATAATGGGTTATTCTTTCCAATCAAAAGGCATATATTAGCAAAGTAGATTAAAAAAAAACATGATCAAACTATACGCTTTAGATGCATTTTAAATAAAAAGACACACATAGATTAAAACTAAAAGGATGGGAAAATATAGTCCATGTAAATAGTAACCACAGGGGAGCTCTGATGGCTACACTAATATCAGACAAAATAGACTTTAAGTCAAAAGCTGTCACAAGAGGCAAAGAAGTGCATTATATATTGATAAATGGATCAATTTACCAAGAAAATATAACAATTATAATCATATATGCACCAAATATCAGAAACCCAAATTATATGAGGCAAACATTAACAGAATTGAAGAGAAAAACAGTCCTAAAATAAGAGTTGGAGACTTCAATAACCCATTCATAACAACTGATAAAACAACCAGACAGACAATCATTAAAGAAATAAAGGACTTGAACAATACCACAAACCAAAAAGAAAGAAGACTCAAATTAATAAACACTAGGGGCATTACTGTAAATCTTATAGAAATAAAAAATTTATGAGAATATTGTGGAAAAAAATGTACAGCAATATATTAAATAACATATATGACTGAATAAATTTCTTAAAACACAGAAACTACCACAATTGACTCAAGAAGAAATAGTAAATGTGAATAAACCTATAACAAGAAATTGAGTCATTAATCAAAAACCTTCCAACAAAGAAAAACTGAGAACCAGATGGCTTCACATGTGAATTCTGCCAGAACTTTAAAGAAAATTAACATCAATCCTCCTCAAATTCTTCCCAAAAAAAATAGAAGAGGAGGGAACACTTCCTAACTCATTCTATGAGGCCAGTATTCCTCTGATAACAAAGCCAGATAAACACATCAGAAGAAAATAAAACTACAAACTAATATCCCTTATGAATATTAATAGAAGAATCCTAAACAAAATACTAGCAAACCAAATTCAGCAGCATATCAAAAAGATGCAGATGGGGGCTTCCCCGGTGGTGCAGTTGTTGAGAGTCCACCTGCTGATGCAGGGCACAGGGGTTCGTGCCCTGGTCTGGGAGGATCCCACATGCTGCAGAGTGGCTGGGCCCTTGGGCCATGGCCTCTGAGCCTTCGTGTCCGGAGTCTGTGCTCCTCAACGGGAGAGGCCGCAACAGTGAGAGGCCCGCGTACCACAAAAAAATAAAAGTCCAGGCAAAAAGATGCAGATGGAGACCAAGTGGAATTTCTCCCCAGAACACAATAATGATTCAAATACAAAATAAATCAAATACAAAATAAAACTGTAATACATTAAGAGAAGGGGGGGATGTGAAACACACAAAATCATTTCAATTGTTGCAGAAAAAGCATTTGACAAAATTTAACACTCTGTCATAATAAAAGCATGAAACAAATGAGGAATAGAAGGAAAGTTGCTTAACATGATAAAGAAATTATATGAAAACCTCACAGGTAACACCATAGTCAAGATCAGAAACAAGATAAGAATTCCTAATTTCTTCACTTCTATTAAACACAGTATTGAAAGTTCTAACTGGAACAATTAGGCAAATAAAAGAAATAAAAGACATCCAAATTGGAAAGGAAGAAGTAAAACTATCTCTATTCACTTAAGACATGATCTTGCATACAGAAAATCCCGAAGAATTCACAAAAAGACTACTAGTGCTAATAAGTGAATTCAGAAAAGGACACAAGATTTATACTCAAAAATCAGTTGTATTTATAGAAACTAGCAATGAAGAATCCAAAAATAAAATTAAGAAACAAGTCCTTTTACAAACACATTGAAAATAATAAGATACTTGGGAATGCATTTAACCAAGGACGTGCAAAACTTGTGCACAGAAAAGTTCAAAACATTGCTGAAAGAAATTAAAGAAACCTAAATAAATAGAAAACATTCCATTCTTATGGATTAGAAGGTTTAATATTGTTAAGATGTCAATTCTACTTGAAGTATCTATAGATTTAAAGTAATCCCTATCAAATTCCCAATGATATTATCTTTGCATATATAGAAAAACACTTACTAAAATTTATATGGAATCTCAAGGGACCCCAAATAGTCAAAACAATTTCCAGAAAAAAATTGGAGATTTCACACTTCCTAATTACAAAACTTACTACAAAGCTAGAGTAGTAAAAAACAGTGTGTTATTGGCACCAAAGACTCATAAATAGACCAGTGGACTACAATAAAGAGATCAGAAATAAATCTCACACATATGGTCAAATCATTTCAACATGAGTTCCAAGACCATTTAATAGAGAAACAATAGTCTTCAACAAATGGTGCAGGGAAAACAGGATATCCAAATGCAAAAAAAAAAAAGTGAGGTTGGAACTTTACCTTACACCATATTAAAAAATTAACTTAAAATAGATCAAAGGCCTAAACATAAGAGCTAAAACTAAAACTTGTAGAGGAAAACATAGGAGAAAACTTCATGACAGATTTGTCAATAATTTCTTGTACACAACAACAACAGCACAAACAAGAAAAATATAGATAAATTGGACTTTAAAATTAAACAAAAAAACTTTAATGCACTATCAACAGAGTGAAAAGGTAAACTATGCAATGGGAGAAAATATCTGCAAATCATATATCTGACAAGAGCTTAATATCTAGACTATATAAAGAACACCTACAACTAAAACAATAACAAAGCAATCTGATGAAAAATGGACAATAAAAAATAGACAAATGAGAGTACAGAAAGAACTTCTCTGTTAACAATAAAAAATAAATTATTTACTCAAAGTCCAGAGCAAAAAACTTACTGCAAAGCTACAGTAATCAAAACAGTGTGATACTGGCCTAAGGACAGACATATGAACAAATGGAATAGAACAGAGAATGCAGGAATACATCCATATATGTTATGCTCAATTGATTTTTGACAAGGTGTCAAGACCATTTGATTGGGAAAGAATTATCTGTTTAATAATGCTGACTCAACTGTAAGTTGACATATAAAAGAAGTTAGACTCTTATCTCATACTACATCTAAAAATTGATTCAAAATGGATCAAAGGCCTAAACATAAAAACTATAAAACTGTCAGAACAGACATGGGGGTAAACCTCCATCAGTTTTTATTTGACAGTGGAATTTTAGAAATAACATCAAAAGCAAAGCAACAAAAGAAAAATAGATAAATTTGATTTCATGAAAATCAAATCTTTTGTACATCAATGAACACTATGAAGAAACTGAAAAGACAACTTACAGAATGGGAGAAAACGCTTGTAAATTACTGTTATGGGCTGAATTGTGTCCTCCCAAAATTCATATGTTAAAGTCCTAACTCCCAGTACCTCAGAATGTGACTGTATTAGGAGATAGGGCTTTTAAAGTGGTGATTAAATTAAAATGAGGCCCTTAAGGTGTGCCGTAAACCAATATGACTGGTTTCCTTATAAGAAGAAGAGATTAGGACACATAAAAAGAGCTAACAGGTACATCAAATGGTTCTTTGGTTTTATAGGTTGTCTCCCCGTGATGCCAGATGGGATCAGCACAGCTCCAGGTACTAGTTGCTAATGCCTATAAAATACCATGCACACCCCCAAAGGAGAATCATTTAAGAGTTCTTTGGACTTCACCTTCAAAAGTAGCCAAAGAATTCAAGAGACAGGCTATCCCAGAAAATCTTTTGCAGTTAGTGAAATTAGGGTATAACTAAGAACATTCAGAATACTACACACACAGTTTAGGTGATCTTGGTATAGTGGTGGGACAGCAGTGATTATAAAATGAAAGTAATTAACATGTACACGCTCTGTTGTGGGAGACTAAAGGGAAAGAGGTGTTCAGCATAGAAAAACATTTTTCAGTGGATTTCCTATGAAGTCAATGTGTCTTGGGTTTAACTTTGAAACAAATTAAAAAAATCTAAAAACTGAGTTACTAGCATTTGTGGATTTCAGATTGAGACCCATGTAAAAGCAATGTTTTATTCTGTGACTCAGCATATTCTTTTATAAGTGAAAGTTTCAGAGAAGAATAATTGGGGGTAATAGGATGCAATCAGATGTTTTAAAGTTTTTCTTTTAAGTTTCCCACTAAATTGATCTTATACCCCTCTAACCGGTTGACAGGTTTTGGTAACTACAGATATGATGGGAATAGGAAAAAATAAAGTATGGATAAAAATGGGTCCAGGCATCAGGAAGCTATGGTTTCTCAAGTAGCTGCTTTAGTCATTAAAGCCTAACTGCCCATTCTCTTAAAAAAAAAGGAGCTAACAGGAATGTGAGCATACAGAGGAATGATACTGTGAGGACAAAGTGAGGAGGTAGCCATCTGTAAGCCAAGGAGAGAGACCTCAAGAAATCAAACCTCCTGACACCTTCACCTCAGACTTCCAGCCTTCAGAACTGTGAGAAAATTAAATTTCTGTTGTTTAAACTACCTAGTCTGTAGTATTTTATTATGGCAGCCCTAGCAAATTAATACAAGCAAATATCTGATAATGGTCTTGTATCCAGTAAATATATAAAGAACTCTTACAACTCAAAAACAAAAAAGACAATCAAATTTCAAAATAGGTAAAGGACTTCAATAGATGTTTCTCCAAAGAAGATACACAAATGGCCAAAACACACATGAAAAAATGTTCAACATCACTAGTCATTAAGGAAATACAAATCACAACTACAGTGAGATACATTTCATACCTCTTAGGTAGCTAGAACAGAAAACATGGAAAATAGCAAATGTTGGCAAGGATGTGGAGGAATTTGAACTCTTGACATTGCTAATGGGAATGTAAATGGGTGTAGCCACTGGGGAATAATCTGGCAGTTCCCCAAAAAGTTAAACATAGAATTCCCATATGACCCAGCAATTCCACCCTTAGGTATAAACCCCAAAGAATTTAAAACAAGTGTTCAAATAAAAGTGTGTACACAGGGCTTCCCTGGGGGCACAATGGTTAAGAATCCACCTGCCAATGCAGGAGACATGGCTTTGAGCCCTGGTCCAGGAAGATCCCACATGCTGTGGAGCAACTAAGCCCATGAGCCACAACTACTGAGCCTGTGCTCTAGAGCCCGTGAGACACAACTACTGAGCCTGCATGCCACAGCTACTGAAGCCCACATGCCTAGAGCCCACATGCCTAGAGCCTGTGCTTTGCAACACGAGAAGCCACTGCAGTGAGAAGCCAGTACACTGCAATGAAGAGTAAACCCCACTTGCCGCAACTAGAGAAAGCCCACACACACAACAGACCCGATGCTGCCAAAATAAAATAAATAAATTTAAAAAAATGTGTACATAAATGTTCATAGTAGCACTATTCACAATAGCTAAAATTTGGAAACCATCCAAATGTCTACCCTTATACTGATTAATGTATAAAGAAAGTGTTATATATCTACATGATGGAATATTCAGCTATGAAAAGGAACTCATGCTACAACATGAATGAATCTTGAAAACATTATAAGTGAAAAGAAGCCAGACATATAAAGTCACATATTATGTTTCCATTCATATGAAATATCCAAAATAAGTAAGTCCATAGAGACAGGATACAGATTAATGGTTGCCAGAGGTAAGAGGTGAGTGGGGAAGGGAGACAGACTGGTTAATGGATAGAGAATTTCCTTTTGGGGTGACAAGAATGCTTTGGAATGAGATAGATATGATGGTTGCACAACACTGAATATACTAAATGCCACTGAATCTGACACTTTAAAATGACCAATTTTATGACTTGTGAATTTCACCTCAATAAAAATAAATGCAGCAAATTCCAACAACATGGATGAATCTCACAAACATAATGGTGATTAAATGAAGCCAGACACAAAAAATAAACCCTTGATTATTCCATTTATATAAAGTTCAAAAACAGGCAAAACTTCTGTTAGAAGTCAAAATAGTGGTAACAGTTAAGAGATAATGACTGGAAGGGGCATGAGAGGCTTCTGGGGTGCTAGTAATATTTGTTTCCTTATCTGTGTGCTCATTTAGGTGGATTTGTTCACTTTTTGAAAATTAATTGAGCTGTAGGGTAGGGGGAAGGGTGAGCTGTGACAAAGCGAGAGAGAGGCATGGACATATATACACTACCATACGTAAGGTTGATAGCTAGTGGGAAGCAGCCGCATAGCACAGGGATATCAGCTCGGTGCTTTGTGACTGCCTGGAGGGGTGGGATAGGGAGGGTGGGAGGGAGGGAGACGCAAGAGGGAAGAGATATGGGAACATATGTGTATGTATAACTGATTCACTTTGTTATAAAGCAGAAACTAACACACCATTGTAAAGCAATTATACCCCAATAAAGATGTTAAAAAAATAAAATTGTGCCTAAATAAGTGTTGTGAGTTACTTGAAATTGGAGATTTTTAAGTTCTGTGACAGATAAAATTGAAGCATCAGGTGGGTGTTTTGAGAAGATGATCTTTCATAGCCTAAGGAATCTATGACTCTGTGATTTGCTTCAAATCACAGACATAGCAACTATGACAGTTTGAAAGATTTAGGGTGAGGTCTGCATGTCTTGAGGGAAGGCTAGTTGGCCTACTCCACAAGGCTTTCCAGACTGGCATTATCTAGGTGAACACACTGAGGTCAAGGGCCTTTCCTCTCCCTGTAGATCTGGATACTTGATTGAATGAGTTAGTGCTTTAAGTTTCATGGTGCTCAGAAGTCTATCAGGCTGACAGAACTTAGAGGGTAGTGATGTATTTACACTAGTGTCCCCGTTTTCAAATTTAGGATGTGAAATATAGTTCATGGAAGGGCATCCTTATTGCCCCCACCTGATCAGTTCATTTTTTCCTAGTCTGAAAGATTCTTCGAGAGTATAAATTCAAAACTAGGGGAGTGAATTATATGATTTTAACATCTAATGGCATTGGGATCTAATAACATTAAATGCCCAAACAGAGATTTATGGGTGAAGGTATTGTCTCCCTTAATGGGCACTGTCTCTTGCCTCAGTGAATCTCTCTTTCATGCGTCGTTGACTCACCAAACCATCTGAGTGACATGTTATACATTCTCCTTATAGACATGTTAAAGACTTCACTTAATCGCAGCCTTGGAATCTATTAGTCCCATCCAATCTCATCTATTATGTTTTGATATCATAACTTTATCTCTCAGGGTAACTATTTCCCAACCAGGGAGTTAACCAGGTGCTCTAGTAACAGAGTTAAGATCCTAGGGGACATAGTTGAATAACATGAACTGTCTATCGAACATGATCAGGAGCGTGATGAGTCATGACCAGAGGAACACTAGAAGCCAAACTGGGGATGCTAACGTCCTTCCTCAGTAAAAAGAGGTTTTATGGGGGAGGGAGACAACAAAATAAGAACTCTTCTCCTCAGTTTCTACTGGGAAAAATATATAAGAATCCAAAATAGAGAGGAAAATTACATCTACTGAAGTGTAGAAGGTAATAAATGAAGACAATACTAAAACATCCCCTAAGATGAGGGAGAGGTGGAAGCCTGAGTGAGCTTCCAGAGCAACAGAGAACACTTAATTTGATGTCTGACACTATCTCCCCTATGCTCTCCCTCAGCCCCAGTAACATTCATCAAGAAAAGTTGAGATTGATTCTGGAAAAGAAGTTGGAAAACACTCCACTAAGCAGGGACATGTTTCCTTCCTAGAATTAGCCTAGGAATAAGGGGGACAAAGACAAAAATTTCAGGACTTGGGCAACACCATTAAAATATCACATGCAGCTCAGTAGATCATGGTATGTCCAAGTTGGTCTCAATTATTATTATTATTTTTTATTATTATTTTTTGTGGTACGCAGGCCTCTCACCACTGTGGCCTCTGCCATCGCGGAGCACAGGCTCTGGACGCGCAGGCCCAGCGGCTATGGCTCACGGGCCCAGCCGCTCCGCGGCATGTAGGATCCTCCTGGACCGGGGCACGAACCTGCGTCCCCTGCATCGCAGGCGGACTCTCAACCACTGCGCCACCAGGGAAGCCCATGGTCTCAATTATTTAAGTGGGGTTTGTTGCTTGATACTTCTCCCTAGACGTGTTGACTGCATTCCATGGAAGAAGAGAGGAGGGTCCTGAAAACTGACTTTCATGATTTCTGAGTTTCCCATACCAGCTGTATACTAATCAATCTGGATTTCTGAATATAAGTAATTGATAAAAACTCACTAGATGTTTGAGTAGAATGAAAAATTAAACAAATATTTCTAAGTACACAAATTCTAAGTGAAATATTAGTGAATCAAATCCAGGAGCATATTTCGAGAATACACCATAGCGAAGTAGCATTTAGGCCAAAAGCACAAGGATGAGTCATCAAACCAATAATGTAATTCAACACATTAGTACATAAAAATACGTCATATGATTATTTTGAGTTACCCCTTAAAATTAACAAAATTCAAAGTTTATCAATGAATTGAAAAAAATTCTGAAACAAAAAAATTCTTTAACATGATAAATAGCATTTATAACAAGTCACCTGCAAGTATATTTAAAGATGATACACCAAATCCATTTCTAGTAAAGTCAGGAACAAGACCATGTTGTCACCTATTCTCACTATTATGCAAAATTGTTCTGAAAGTTCAAACCTTAACAATAAAAGTACAATAAATATAAAAAGAATATTATAAAACTTAATTGAGGTACATAAAACAAGACAAATGGAGAAAGCGTATTCCTCAGGGGAAAATCCAGTCCTGCAAAAATGTCAATTCTCTCTACATCAATCTACATATTTAATGAAATACTCAAAATCCAATAGGATTTTGGGGGTATATTATATTCATTCTAAACTTCCTCTGGAAGACAAAAATGCAGAATTGGTCAAGAAGATTTAGCAGAGACCTTCAAGATGGTGGAGGAGTAAGACATGGAGATCACCTTCCTCCCCACAAATACATCAGAAATACATCTACATGTGGAACAACTCCTACAGAACACCTACTGAACGCTGGCAGAAGATCTCAGACTTCCCAAAAAGCCAGAAACTCCCCACATACCTGGGTGGGGCAAAAGAAAAAAGGAAAAACAGAGACAAAAGCATAAGGACGGGATCTGCAACACTGGGAGGGAGCTGTGAAGGAGGACAAGTTTCCACACACTAGGAAGCACCTTCACTTGTGAAGAGGGAGGGTGGTTGCAGGGAAGCTTCAGAGCCACGGAAGAGAGTGCAGCAATAGAGGTGCAGAGGGCAAAGTGGAGAGACTCCCACACAGAGGATAGGTGCCGACCAGCACTCACCAGCCTGAGACGCTTGTCTGCTCACCTCCGGGACGGATGGGGGATGGGAGCTGAGGCTCCGGCTTCGCAGGTCAGATCCCAGAGAGAGGACTGAGGTTGGCTGTGTGAACACAGCCTGCAGGGGGCTAGTGTGCCTCAGCTAGTCGTGAGGGAGTCTGGGAAAAAGTCTGGAACTGCCTAAGAGGCAAGAGACCATTGTTCTGGGGTGCATGATGAGAGGGGATGAAGAGCGCCTCCTAAACAAGTTCCAGAGACTGGCGCGAGCCACGGCTATCAGCACGGACACCAGAGATGGGCATGAAACACTAAGGCTGCTGCTGCAGCCACCAAGAAACCTGTGTGCAAGCACAGGTCACTATCCAAATCTCCCCTCCCGGAGCCTGTGTAACCTGTCATTACCAGGGTCCCGAGATCCAGGGACAACTTTCCAGGGAGAACGAACAGTGCACCTCAGGCTGTTGCAATGTCACGTCCTTGACTCTGCTGCTGCAGGCTCTCCCCACACTCCATACCGCTACATAACCCCTGAGTGAGCGAGAGCCCCCTACTCAGCTGCTACTTTAACCCTGTCCTGTCTAAGCGAAGAAGCGAGGCCCTCAGGCAACCTAATCAGAGAGGTGGGGCCAAATACAAAGCTTAACCCCTGGAGCTGTGCAAACAAAGAGAGGAAAGGGAAATTTCTCCCAGCAGCCCCAGGAGGAGTGGAATAAATCTTCACAATCAACTTGATGTACCCTGCATCTCTGGAATACCTGAATAGAAAACGAACCACCCCAAAATTGAGGCAGTTAGTTTGGGAGCAACTGTAGACTGGGGGTTTGCTTTCTACATCTAATTTGTTTCTTGTCTTATGTTTATCATAGTTTAGAAATTAGAGATTATCATTGTAGATTTGTTTATTGATTTGGTTGCCCTCTTACTTTTATATATATACATATATTTCCTTTTTCACTTTCTATGAGTGTGTATGTGTATGCTTCCTTCTGTGATTTGGCCTGTACAGCTCTGCATTTACCATTTGTCCCAGGGCTCTCTCTGTTTTTTATTCTTTTAATACTTTTAAAACTTTTAATTGTACATAATTTTTTAAATTTTAATAATTTATTTTATTTTTCCTTCCTTCATTTTTTTTTTTTTTTTTGGCGGTACGTGGGCCTTGCACTGTTGTGGCCACTCCCATTGTGGGGCACAGGCTCCAGACGCACAGGCTCAGTGGCCATGGCTTATGGGCCATGCCGCTCCACGGCATGTGGGATCTTCCCGTACTGGGGCACGAACCCGTGTCCCCTGCATTGGCAGGCGGACTCTCAACCACTGCGCCACCAGGGAAGCCCTTCATTCTTATTTTCTCCTTTTATTCTGAGCCATGTGGCTGATAGGGTTTTGGTGCTCTGGCTGAGTGTCAGGCCTGCGTTTCGGAGGTGGGAGAGCCGAGTTCAGGACATTGGTCCACCATGGACCTCCAGACTCCATGTAATAGCAAACGGCAAAAGCTCTCCCAGAGATCCCCATCTCAACACCAAGACCCAGCTCCACTCATCAAGCAGGAAGCTACAGTGGTGGACACCCTATGCCAAAGAACTGGCAAGACAGGAACACAACAACACCCATTAGCAGAGAGGTGGCCTAAAATTATAATAAGTTCAGAGACACCCCAAAACACACCATCGGACGCAGTCCTGCCCACCACAAAGAGAAGATCCAGCCTAATCCACCAGAAAACAGGCAACAGTCCCCTCCACCAGGAAGCCTACACAGCCCACTGAAGCAAACTTAGCCGCTGGGGGCAGGCACCAAAAATAAAGGGAACTACGAACTTGCAGCATGCAAAATGGGGACCCCATACACAGTAAGTTAAGCAAAATGAGAATACAGAGACACATACAGCAGATGAAGGAGGAAGGTAAAAACCCACCAGACAAAACAAATGAAGAGCAAATAGGCAGTCCACCAGAAAGAGAATTAAGAGTAATGATAGTAAAAATGATACAAAATCTTGGAAATAGAATGGAGAAAATACAAGAAATGTTTAACAAGGACCAAGAAGAACTAAAGAGCAAACAAACAATGATGAACAACACAATAAATGAAATAAAAAATTCGCTAGAAGGAATAAATAGCAGAAAAACAGAGGCAGAAGGACGGATAAGTGAACTGGAAGATAAAATAGTAGAAATAACTACCACAGAGCAGAATAAAGAAAAAGGAATGAAAAGAATTTAGGACATGTTCAGAGATCTATGGGACAACATTAAATGTACCAACATTCAAATTAAAGGGGTACCAAAAGAAGGAGAAAAAAAAAGAGACTGAGGAAATATTTGAAAAGATTATAGTTGAAAACTTCCCTAATATGGGAAATGAAATAGTCAATCAAGTCTAGGAAGGTCAGATAAATCCAAGGAGAAAGACGCCAAAACATATATTAATCAAACTATCAAAAATTAAATACAAGGGAAAAATATTCAAAGCAGCAAGGGAAAAACAACATATGACATACAAGAGTATCCACATCAGGTTTAACAGCTGATCTTTCAGCAAAACGCTGCAAGCCAGAAGGGAGTGGCAGGACATATTTAAAGTGATGAAAGGGGAAAACCTACAACCAAGATTACTCTACCAACCAAGGATCTCATTCAGATTCAATGGAGAAATTAAAAGCTTTACAAACAACTAAAAGCTAAGAGAATTCAGCACCACCAAACCAACTTTAAAACAAATGCTAAAGGAGCTTCTTTAGGCAGGAAACACAAGAGAAGGAAAAGGCCTACAATAACAAACCCAAAACAATTAAGAAAATGAAAATAGGCACATACATATCCCTAACTGTCTTAAATATAAATGGATTAAATGCTCCAACCAAAAGACATAGACTGGATGAATAGATACAAAAATAGGGCCCGTATATATGCTGTTAACAAGAGACTCACTTCAGACATAGGGACACATACAGACTGACAGTGAGGGGATGGAAAAAGATATTCCATGCAAATGGAAATCAAAGGAAAGCTGGAGTAGCAATTCTCATATCAGACAAAATAGAGTTTAAAATAAACACTATTACAAGAGGCAGAAAAGGACACTACATAATGATCAAGGGATCAATCTAAGAAGAAGACATAACAATTGTAAATATTTATGCACGCAACAGAGGAGCATCTCAACACATAAGGCAAATGCTAACAGCCAGAAAAGGGGAAATTGACAATATCACAATCATAGTATGGGACTTCAACATCCCACCTTCACCAATGGACAGATCATCCAAAATGAAAATAAACAAGGAAACACAAGCTTTAAATGACAAATTACACAAGATGGACTTAATTGACATATATAGGACATTCCATACAAAAACAACAGAATACACTTTCCTCTTAAGTGCTCATGGAACATTCTACAGGATAGATCATTTCTTGAGTCACAAATGAAGCCTTAGTAAATTTAAGAAAATTGAAATCATATCAAGTATCTTTTCTGACCACAACACTATGAGACTAGATATGAATTAGAGGAAAAAATCTGTAAAAAATACAAACACATGAAGGCTATACAATACACTACTAGATAACCAAGAGATCACTGAAGAAATCAAAGGGGAAATTGAAAAACACCTAGGAAAAAATGTCAAAGAAAACACCACGACCCAAAATCTTGGGACGCAGAAAAAGCATTTCTAAAAGGGAAGTTTATAGCAATACAATCCTACCTCAAGAAACAAGAAACATCTCAAATAAACAACCTAAGCTTACACCTAAAGCAATTAGAGAAAGAAGAACAAAAATCCCGCAAAGTTAGCAGAAGGAAAGAAATCATAAAGATCAGATCAGAAATAAATGAACACAAAATGAATGAAACAATAGCAAACATCAATAAAACTAAAAGCTGGTTTTTGAGAAGATAAACAAAATTGATAAACTGTTATTGAGACTCGTGAAGAAAAAAAGGGAGAAGACCCAAATCAATAGAATTAGAAATGAAAAAGGAGAGGTAACAACTGACAATGCAGAAATACAAAGGATCATGAGAGATTACTACAAGCAACTCTATGCCAATAAAAGGGACAACATGAAAGAAATGGACAAATTCTTAGAAAAGCATAACCTTCTGAGACTGAACCAGGAAGAAATAGAAAATATAAACAGACCAATCACAAACACTGAAATTCAGACAGATTGGAAATCTTCCAACAAACTAAAGCCGAGGACCTGATAGCTTTACAGGTGAACTCTATCAAATATTTAGAGAAGAGCTAACACCTATCCGTCTCAAACTCTTCCAAAATATAGCAGAGGGAGGAACCCTCCCAAACTCATTCTACAAGGCCATCATCACCCAGATACCAAAACCAGACAAAGATGCCACAAAGAAAGAAAAGCACAGGCCAATATCAGTGACAAACATACATGCAAAAATCTTAAACAAAATACTAGTAAACAAAATCCAACAGCACATTAAAAGGATCATACACCATGGTCAACGGGGTTTATGCCAGGAATGCAAGGATTCTTCAATATAGGCAAATCAATCAATGTGATAAACCATATTAACAAATTGAAACAGAAAAAAACATATGATTATCTCAATAGATGCAGAAAAAAATTCGAAAATATTCAACAGCCGTTTATGATAAAAACTCTCCAGAAAGTAGGCAGAGTGGGAACTTACCTCAACATAATAAAGACCATATATGACAAATGCACAGTGAACATTGTCCTTAATGCTGAAAAACTGAAACCATTTCCTCTAAGATCAGGAACAAGACAAAGTTCTCCACTCAGAATTATTATTCAACATAGTTTTGCAAGTTTTAGCCACAGCAATCAGAGAAGAAAAATAAATAAAAGGAATCCAAATCTGAAAAGAAGTAAAACTGTCACTGCAGATAACCTGATAATATACATAGAGAATCCTAAAGATGCTACCAGAAAACTGCTAGAGCTAATCAATGAATTTGGTAAAGTAGCAGGATACAAAATAAATGCGCAGAAATCACTTGCATTCCTATACACTAATGATGAAAAACCTGAAAGGGAAATTAAGGAAACACTCCCATTTACCATTGCAATAAAATACCTAGGAATAAACCTACCTAAGGAGAAAAAAGTCCTGTATGAAGAAAACTATAAGACACTTATGAAAGAAATTAAAGATGATACAAACAGATGGAGAGATATACCATGTTCTTGGGTGGGAAAAATCAACATTGTGAAAATTACTATGCTACCCAAAGCAATCTACAGATTCAATGCAAACCCTATCAAACTACCAATGGCATTTTTCACACACTAGAACAAAAATTTCACAATTTCTATGGAAACACAAAGACCCCAAATAGCCAAAGTAATCTTGAGAAAGAAAAATGGAGCTGGAGGAATCAAGCTCCCTGACGTCAGAGTATAGTACAAAGCTACAGTAATCAAGACAGTATCGTACTGACAGAAAAGCAGAAAAATAGTTCAATGGAACATTATGGAAAGCCCATAGATAAACCCATGCCCATATGGTCACCTTATTTTTGATAAAGGAGGAAAGAATATACAATGGAGAAAAGACAGCCTCTTCAATAAGTGGTGCTGAGAGAACTGGACAGCTACATGTAAAAGAATGAAATTAGAACACTCCGTAATATCATACAGAAAAATAATCTCAAAATGGATTAAATATCTAAATGTAAGTTTAGACACTACAAAACTCTTGGAGGAAAACATAGGTGGAATAGTCTATGACATAAATCACAGCAAGACCCTTTTTGCTCCACCTACGAGGGAAATGGAAATAAAAACAAAAATAAACAAATGGGACCTAATGAAACTTAAAAGTTTTTGCACAGCAAAGGAAAACTTAAGCAAGATGAAAAGACAACCCTCAGAATGGGAGACAATATTTGCAAATGAAGGAACTGACAAAGGATTAGTCTCCAAAATTTACAAGCAGCTCATGAAGGTCAATATCTAAAAAACAAAAACCCAATCCAAAAATACACAGAAGACCTAAATAGACATTTCTCCAAAGAAGATATACAAATTGCCAACAAAGACATGAAAGGATGCTCAACATCACTAATCATTGGAGAAATGCAAATTAAAACTCCAATGAGGTATGACTTCATACCAGTCAGAATGGCTATCATCAAAAAAATCTACAAATAATAAATGCTGGAAAGGGTGTGGAGTAAAGGGAACCATCTTTCATCGTTCATGGGAATGTAAATTGATACAGCCACTATGGAGAACAGTATGGAAGTTCCTTAAGAAACTAAAAGTAGAAGTACCATATGACACAGCAATCCCACTGCTGGTCATATACCCTGAGAAAACCATAATTCAAAGAGAGTCATGTACCAAACTGTTCATTGCAGCTCTATTTACAATAGCTGGAACATGGAAACAATCTAAGTGTCCATCGACAGATGAATGGATAAAGAAGATGTGGCACATATATACAATGGAATATTACTCAGCCATAAAAAATCGAAATTGAGTTATTTGTAGTGAGGTAGATGTACCTAGATTCTGTTATACAGAGTGAAGTAAGTCACAAAGAGAAAAACAAATACAGTATGCTAACACTTATATATGGAATCTAAAAAAATAAGGAAAAAATGGTCCTGAAGAAACTAGGGCAGGACAGGAATAAAAATGCAGATGTAGACGGTGGACATGAGGACACGGGGAGGGGGAAGGTTAAGCTGGGATGAAGTGTGAGAGTGGCATGTACATATATACACCACCAAATATAAGCTAGATAACTAGTGGGAAGCAGCTGAATAGCACAGAGAGATCAGCTTGGTGCTTTGTGACCACCTAGAGTGGTGGGATAGGGAGGATAGGAGGGAGACAAAAGATGGAGGAGATATGGGGATATAGGTATATGAATAGCTGATTCACTTTGTTACAAAGCAGAAACTAACACACCATTGTAAAGCAATTATACTCCAATAAAGATGTCAAAAGAAGAAGAAGAAGAAGATTTAGCAGATGAACTACTGAGAGGGCACTTCCCTTAGCAGATATTAAAACTTGTATCACAAGAATTACAACAGTCTGCAATTGGGAGAAATACAGACCAATATATCACTAAAAGAGAACAGAAACTCCAGAAACAGGTACACATATATAGGAATTCACCGTAAGATGAATATGTGATTACAGATCACTGGGGAAATGATAGGTTGTGCAATAAATGATTTAGGAAAATTGGAACAAATATTAAATCTTCACATCTTACCATACACAAAAAGAAAATACAGAATAAATAAAAATTTATACATAAAAAAATTCTAAACTGGAACTATTTCCACACCTGGTAGTGGGAATATTTTTGAAAAAAAAAAAAAACAAAAAGAAAGTACTAATATACTTAATTTATGATGATGTCTTTTTATTAATGCAAAAAATCACTTAATAGAAAAACAGTCTCAGTATAAACAGCTTATTCATATAAGGAGAAATGCAAAAGGTCATTGAACATATATAAAATTCTTCACCTTACACGCTATCAAGAATATGGAAGGTGGAACAACACAGAGGTATTTGTTTACATATCAAATGGTCACTGATGAAAAGAGAAAATCTTAAAAACGAAATTCTAGGAGAGCTTCATGATGGCAGAAGAGTAAGACTCGGAGATGACCTTCATCCCCACAAATACATCAGAAATACATCTACATGTGGAACAACTCCTACAGAACACCTACTGAATGCTGGCAGAAAACCTCAAACCTCCCCAAAGGGAAGAAACTCCCCATGCACCTGGGTAGGGTAAAAGAAAAAGAAAAACACAAAGAATAGGGATGGGACCTGCACCAGTGGGAGGGAGCTGTGAAAGAGGAAAGGTTTCCACACACTAGAAGACCCTTTGCGGGCAGAGACTGTGGGTGGCAGAGCGGGGAAGCTTCGGAGCCGCAGAGGGGAGTGCAGCAACAGGGGTACGGAGGGCAAAGCGGAGAGATTCCCTCACAGAGGTGCTGACCTACACTCACCAGCCTAAGAGGCTTGTCTGCTCACCAGCTGGGTCAGGTGTGGGCTGGCAGCTGAGTCTCAGGTTTCAGAGTTCGGATCCCAGGGAGAGGACTGGGGTTGGCTGCGTGAACATAGCTTGAAGGGGGCTAGTGCACAACCGCTAGCTGGGACGGAGTCTGGGAAAAAGTCTGGAACTGCTCAAGAGGAAACAGACTTTTTCTTCCTTCTTTGTTTCCTGGTGCGCGAGGAGAGGGGATCAAGAGTGCTGCTTAAGGAGCTCCAGAGATGGGCGCGAGCCACGGCCATCAGCGCGGACCCCAGAGACGGGCATGAGATGCTAAGGCTGCTGTTGCAGCCACCAAGAAGTCTTTGAGTGAGCACAGGTCACTATCCACACTGCCCCTACCGGGAGCCTGTGCAGCCCGCCACTGCCAGGGTCCCGTGATCCCGTGACAACTTCCTTGGGAGAATGCACGGCACACCTCAGGCTGCTGCAACGTTATGCCGGCCTCAGGCGCCACAGGCTCGACCCGCATCCATACCCCTCTCTGCCCCCGGCCTGAGTGAGCCAGAGCTGCTACTTTAACCCCGTCCTGGCTGAGGGAAGAACAGATGCCCTCAGGCGACCTATACAAAGAGGCGGATCCACTTCCAAAGCTGAACCCCAGGAGCTGGGTGAACAAAGAAGAGACAGGGAAATCTCTCCCAGGAGCCACAGGAGCAGTGGATTAAATCTCGACAATCAACCTGATGTACCCTGCAACTGTGGAATACCTGAATAGACAATGAATCATCCCAAATTGAGGAGGTGGAGTTTGGGAGCAATGATCCTATATTTTTTCCCTTTTTCTTTTTTTCTGAGTGTTTATGTGTAAGCTTCTGTGTCTGATTTTGTCTATATAGCTTTGCTTTTACCATTTGTCTGAGGGTTCTGTCCGTTTTTTTTGTTTGTTTTTTACTTAAAAATATTTTGTTTCTTAATTATTTTTGATTTTTGATTTTAGTAACTTTATTTTATTTTTTCTTTCTTTTCTTTCTTTCTTTCTTTCTTTCCCTTCCTTCTTCCTTCCTTCCTTCCTTCCTTCCTTCTTTCTTTCCCTTCCTTCTTCCTTCCTTCCTTCCTTCCTTCCTTCTTTCTTTCTTTCTTTCTTTCTTTGTTTCTTTCTTTCTTTCTTTCCTCCATTTTATTCTGAGCCATGTGGAGGACAGGCTTTGGTGCTCCAGCAAGGCGTCAGGGCTGTGCCACTGAGGTGGGAGAGACAAGTTCAGGACAGTGGTCCACAAGAGACTTCCCAGCTCCATGTAATATCAAATGGCAAAATCTCCCAGAGATCTCCATCTCAATGCCAAGACCCAGTTCCACTCAATGACCAGCAAGCTACACTGCTGGACACCCTATGCCAAACAACAAGCAAGACATGAACAAAATGCCATCCATTAGCAAACAGGCTGCCTAAAATCATAATAAGGCCACAGACACCCCAAAACACACCACCAGACGTGGACCTGCCCACCAGAAAGAAAAAATCCAGCCTCATTCACCACAACAGAGGCACTAGTCCCCTCCACCAGGAAGCCAACACAACCCCCTAAACCAACCTGAGCCACTGGGGACAGTCACCAAAAACAATGCGAACTACGAATCTACAGCCTTCGAAAAGGAGACCCCAAAACACCATAAGTTAAGCAAAATGAGAAGACAGAGAAACACACAGCAGATGAAGGAGTAAGGGGAAAACTCACCAGACATAAAAAATGAAGAGAAAATAGGCAGTCTACCTGAAAAAGAATTCAGAATAATGATAATAAAGATGATCCAAAATCTTGGAAACAGAATGGAGAAAATACAAGAAACGTTTAACAAGGACCTAGAAGAACTAAAGAGCAAAGAAACAGTGATGAACAACACAATAAATGAAATTAAAAATTGTCTAGGAGGGATCAACAGAATAACTGAGGCAGAAGAATGGATAAGTGACCTGGAAGATAAAATACTGGAAATAACTACTGCAGAGCAGAATAAAGAAAAAATAATGAAAAGAATTGAGGATGGACTCAGAGACGTCTGGGACGATACTAAAGACACCAACATTCAAATTATAGGGGTCCCAGAAGAATAAGAGAAAAAGAAAGTGACTGAGAAAATATTTGAAGAGATTATAGTTGAAATTTTCCCTAATATGGGAAAGGAAATAGTTACTCAAGTCCAAGAAGCACAGAGAGTCCCACACAGGAGAAATCCAAGGAGAAACATGCCAAGACACATGTTAATCAAACGAACAAAAATTAAATACAATGAACAAATATTAAAGTAGCAAGGGGAAAACAACAAATAACAAATAAGGGAATCCCCATAAGGTTAACACCTGATCTTTCAGCAGAAACTCTGCAAGCCAGAAGGGACTGCCAGGACATATTTCAAGTGATGAAAGAGAAAAACCTACAACCAAGATTACTCTACCCAGCAAGGATCTCATTCAGATTTGATGGAGAAATTAAAAACTTTACAGACAAGCAAAAGCTGAGAGAGTTCAGCACCACCAAACCAGCTTTACAACAAATGCTAAAGGAACTTCTCTAGGGAGGAAACACAAGAGAAGGAAAAGACCTACAATACTAAACCCAAAACAATTAAGAAAATGGTAATAGAAACACAAGTATTGATAATTACCTTAAATGTAAATGGATAAAATGTTCCAATGAAGCGACACAGACTGGCTGAATAGATACCAAAACAAACCCATATATATGCTGTCTACAAGAGACCCACTTCAGACCTAGGGACACATACAGACTGAAGTGAGGGGATGGAAAAAGATATTCCATGCAAATGGAAATCAAAAGAAAGCTGGAGTAGCAATTCTAATATCAGACAAATACACTCTAAAACAAAGACTATAACAAGAGACAAAGAAGGAAACTACATAATGATCAAGGAATCAATCCAAGAAGAAGATATAACAATTGTAAATATTTATGCACCGAACGTAGGAGCACCTCAATACATAAAGCAAATACTAACAGTCATAAAATGGGAAATCGACAATAACACAATCATAGTAGGGGACTTTAACACCCCACTTTCACCAATGGACAGATCATCCGAAGTTAAAATAAATAAGGAAATTCAAGCTTTAAATGATATATTAAACAAGATGGATTTAATGGATATTTATAGGACATTCCATCCAGAAACAACAGAATTCACATTCTTCTCAAGTGCTCATGGAATATTCTCCAGCGTAGATCATATCTTGGGTCACAAATCAAGCCTTGGTTAATTTAAGAAAACTGAAATTGTACCAAGTATCTTTTCTAACCACAATGCGATGAGACTAGATAGCAATTACAGGAAAAAACATGTAAGAAATAAAAACACATGGATGCTAAACACACACTACTTAATACCCAAGAGATCACTGAAGAAATCAAAGAGGAAATCAAAAAATACCTAGAAACAAATGACAATGAAAACACGATGACCCAAAAGCTATGACATGCAGCAAAACCATTTCTAAGAGGCAAGTTTATAGCAATACAATCTCACCTTAAGAAATGAGAAACATCACAAATAAACAACCTAACCTTACACCTAAAGCAATTAGGGAAAGAAGAACAAGAAACCACAAAGATAGCAGAAGGAAATAAATCATAAAGATCAGATCAGAAATAAATGAAAAAAATGAAGGAAACGATAGCAAAGATCAATAGAACTAAAAGCTGGCTCTTTGAGAAGATAAAAAAAATTGATAAACCATTAGGCAGACTCATCAAGAAAAAAAGGGAGAGGACTCAAATCAATAGAATTAGAAATGAAAAAGGAGAAGTAACAACTGACACTGCAGAAATACAAAGGATCATGAGAGATTACTACAAGCAAATGTATGCCAATAAAATGGATAACCTGGAAAAAGTAGACAAATTCTTAAATATGCACAACCTTCTGAGACAAAACCAGGAAGAAACAGAAAATATGAGCAGACCAATAACAAGCACTGAAATTCAAACTGTGATGAAAAACCTTCCAACAAACAAGAGCCCAGGACCAGATGGCTTCACAGGTGAATTCTATCAAACATTTAGAGAAAAGCTAACACCTATCCTTCTCAAACTCTTCCAAAATGTAGCAGAGGGAGCAATACTCCCAAACTCATTCTACGAGGCCACCATCACCCTGATACGAAAACCAGACAAGCATGTCACAAAGAAAGAAAACTACAGGCCAATATCACTGATGAACATAGATGCAAAAATCCTCAACAAAATACTAGCAAACAGAATCCAACAGCACATTAAAAGGATCATACACGATGATCAAGTGGGATTTATCCCAGGAATGCAAGGATTCTTCAATATACGCAAATCAGTCAACGTGATACCCCACATTAACATGTTGAAGGAGAAAAACCATACGATCATCGCAATAGATGCAGAGAAAACTTTAGACAAAATTCAACACCTATTTATGATAAAACCCTCCAGAAAGCAGGCGTACAGGGAACTTTCCTCAACATAATAAAGGACATATAGGACAAACCCATAGTCAACATCGTCCTCAATGGTGAAAAATTGAAACCATTCCCACTAAGATCAGGAACAAGACAAGGTTGCCCACTCTCACCCTATTATTCAACATACTTGTGGAAGTTTTAACCACAGAAATCAGAGAAGAAAAAGAAATAAAAGGAATCCAAATCTGAAAAGAAGTAAAGCTGTCCCTCTTTGCAGAGGACATGATACTATACATAGAGAATCCGAAAGATGCTACCTGAAAACTACTAGAGCTAATCAATGAATTTGGCAAAGTTGCAGGATACAAAATTAATGCACAGAAATCTCTTGCATGCCTATACCATAATGATGAAAACTCTGAAAGTGAAATTAAGAAAACACTCCCACATACCACTGCAACACAAATAATAAAATGCCTAGGAATAAACCTACCTATGGAGATAAAAGACCTGTATGCAGAAAATTATAAGACACTGATGAAAGAAAGTAAAGATGATACAAATAGATGGAGAGATATACCATGTTCTTGGATTGGAAGAATCAACATTGTGAAAATGCGTATACTACCCAAAGCAATCTACAGATTCAATGCAATCCCTATGAAACTACCACTGGCATTTTTCACAGAACTAGAACAAAAAATTCCAGAATTTCTATGGAAACACAAAAGATCCCGAATAGCCAAAGTAATTTTGAGGAAGAAAATGGAGCTGGAGGAATTAGGCTTCCTGATTTCAGGCTATACTACAAAGTTACAGTAATCAAGACAGTATGGTAGTGGCACAAAGATCAAAATGCAGATCAATGGAACAGGATAGAAAGCTCAGAGATAAAGCCATGCACATATGGGCACCTTACCTTTGATAAACGAGGCAAGAATATACAGTGGAGAAAAGACTGCCTCTTCAATAAGTGGTGCTCGGAAAACTGGACAGCTACATGTAAAAGAGTGAAATTAGAACACTCCCTAACCCCATACACAAAAATAAACTCAAAATGTATTAAAGACCTAAATGTAAGGCGAGACACCGTCAAACTCTTAGAGAAAAACATAGGGAGAAACCACTGTGACATAAATCACACCAAGATCCTTTTTGACCCACCTCCTAGTGAAATGGAAATAGAAACAAACAAATAGGACCGAATGAAATTTAAAAGCTTTTGAACAGCAAAGGAAACCATAAACAAGACGAAAAGACAACCCTCACAATGGGAGAAAATACTTGCAAATGAAGCAACTGAGAAAGGATTAGTCTCCATAATTTACAAGCAGCTCATACAGCTCAACATTAAAAAAAACCAAACCAATCAAAAAATGGGTAGAAGACCTAAACAGATACTTCTCCAAAGAAGATACACAGATTGCCAACAGACACATGTAAGAATGCTCAACATCATTAATCATTAGAGAAATGCAAGTCAAAACTACAATGAGGGGCTTCCCTGGTGGTGCAGTGGTTGAGAGTCCGCCTGCCGATGCAGGGGACACGGGTTCATGTTCCGGTCCGGGAAGATCCCACATGCCACGGAACGGCTGGGCCCGTGAGCCATGGCTGCTGAGCCTATTTGTCTGGAGCCTGTGCTCTGCTATGGGAGAGGCCACAACAGTGAGAGGCCTGCATACCACAAAAAAAAAAAAAAAGAAAAAAAAGAAAAATGATGGAAAATAATGAAGTGAATCTCTATTTTCTGACTTGGAAAATTTTATTTTTTATATTCATATATTTTTATCAATGTGAAAAAAATAAATGCTCTAATAGGAAAATGGGATATATATATATATACACACACACATACATGTCATATATGTCACATATATTAACTAAAATGTTAAGTTGTTTCCCCATACTCTTTTTGTTCTTGGAATTCGATATGGGTAGGGATAGGATTTTCTACTCTATTCAATTCTGAAATTGTTTTTGTTTTAATAAGAAATAGAAGCCACATTTTACATTTAAAAGTGAAAATCTGGGAATGAAGGAGAAAAGGTTTGTAACAATAAGTTAAATTTAAAAACTGTATTTATAGTATGTCAAAAATTTTACATGCATATATTAAAACATATAAAACTGGGTAAAAACGTTAAAATTATGGAGGTTATCTCTTGTTATGAGGGTCTTAAAATTTTCTTCATTTTATTTTACATTTTAAATTTATTTTATGAGTATTTCTTTTATAATAAAATAATTATTTTTTAAAGGCTAACTGGTAAGTGTGAATTTGGAAACTGGGAGACCAAATGAAAGAGACTACCTGCACATAAATGTTTATAGCAGCTTTATTCATGATCACCATATCTAGAAGCAACCAATAAGTCTCGTTCAATAGGTAAAAAAACTGTGGAACACTAATACAATGGAATGTTATTCA
Organism: Grampus griseus; assembly: GCF_964374135.1. Classification (NCBI taxonomy): domain Eukaryota; kingdom Metazoa; phylum Chordata; class Mammalia; order Artiodactyla; family Delphinidae; genus Grampus; species Grampus griseus. The sequence continues at coordinate 48,667,492 of NC_138999.1, read as the reverse complement.
GTGATTAAAAATAAATCAGGTATCAAGCCAAAAAGAGACATCAATGAATCTTAAATTATTAAATGCAAATTGCTACGTGAAAGAAACCACTCTGAAAAGGCTACATACTGTATGATTCCAATTATGTGTAGTGATGATAATGGTTGCCAGGGGCTCAGAGGACTGAATAGACCACACACACAGAATTTTTAGGGAAGGAAAACTATTCTACATTTTACTGTAATGGTGAATCTTAATGTATGCAAATTTTAAAAAATCATTTAGGAGGTTGGGGGATGCCAGGATGGAAGTTAGAATGTGAGAAAACAATATAATTGTGTTACAAATGTACGAAACAACTTCACTGAACGGTATGAGGAGAATGGTGCTGACTTAAGTAACTTTGGAAATGAGTAGTCTGTAATACTAAAGGCAAAATAAACTATATATAAGCACTATACTCTAGCTAATAAAGTTGTTTCCCACAGGAATAAGGGTTAACAATTGAGATACTGCTGTACATGTATACATGAATTAAACAATTGTGTAAATGGATGGCAGATGGTGGGAGTCAAGTTTCTCACTTTTGGAGTGGAATGTTACAGATAAGTAAGGGGGCGGGTGACATGAATGATACATATGGATTATTAATGTTCCTTTTGGTAATGGATTAGAATTGACATCAGCAATATCTCATGTTTCACTTAATATAGATACAGATTATTACATATGGAATATTTATAGATATGTGTATATATGTGGGTTAGTATACGTACACTTATTTCCTTGCTCAGTCAGCTGAGAGGGCCTAGAAGCAATGAAGTCCTAGTAATAATGAGTGCATCTAGCACCCATGTCTTGGTTTTTTAATGTCATTCTCCAATAAATGGAACTATGGCTCCCAGACGAACCTGAGCCAAGAAATACAGTTGAGCTTGGAGCATCTTATGGTGCCAATAAGTAAGGAAATGTTCAAAAAAAATGATGGAGGTATGTCAAAAGGCGTTGGGAGTCAACCTAAAAAAACATCCAATGGTCAAACCTGGAACAATTTTGAGTAACAAAATAAAGTAGTATCGGACTATAATCCAAAATATAAAATAAATATTCATGAGTCTGCACTGATATAAATACATTATTAAATAAACAAATGATGGGAGAGACAAATCTCTCATGCAGAATAATTCCTAATGAATTGTGTAGGTACTTCACCTTCAGGGAGGTGGAACAACTCTCCACCTACGTGTGGGCTGCATGTAGTAAATTCCTTCCAAACAGTACAGTACTGAAAGGGAAAAAGAGTAACTTCACAGTGGATAAAACTGATATACACTACCTCAAGCTAGGTGATCAAAATCAATATGAACAGTTATAAGTCATAATGACAGTATGCATGCTTGATATGATGTGATGAAAATGGCACATTATTGCTGTGATCTTCCAACTCAAAATCCATAACTCCAGGTTGATCATGAGGAAAATATCAAATACAATATCGAAACAAATTCCAATTCAGGGACACTCCACAAAATACCTGCCCAATACTCCTCATTCTATCAAGATCTTCCAAAACAAGGAAAAGTCTGAGAAGCTGTCACAGGCAAGAGGAGCCTAAGGAAATGATGACTAAATGTAATTGTTTTATCATGGATGGGCTAACTGGAACAGAAGAAAGACATTAGATAAAAACTAAGAAAATCTGAATAAAGGATAGACTTGACTTAATAATAATGCATCGATATTTCTTCATTGTTGTAATAAATATACCATACTAATGTAAAATGTGAAAAATAGGGGAAACTTGGTGTGGGGTATACGAGAACTCTATTGTTTTCCTAGGTTTTCTGTAATCAAAAACATATTTTAAAATAAAAAGTTTATTTAAAAATAAGTCAAAGGGGGGAGACTGTCAATATGGCAGAGGAGTAAGACATGGAGATCACCTTCCTCCCCACAAATACATCAAAAATACATCTACATGTGGAACAACTTCTACAGAACACCTACTGCATGCTGGCAAAAGACCTCAGCTTCCCAAAAGGCAAGAAAATCCCCATGTACCTGGGTAGGGTAAAAGAAAAAATGAAAAACAGAGACAAAAGAATAGTGATGGGGGGCTTCCTTGGTGGTGCAGTGGTTGAGAGTCTGCCTGCTAATGCAGGGGACACGGGTTCGAGCCCTGGTCTGGGAAGATCCCACATGCCGTGGAGCAACTGGGCCCGTGAGCCACAACTACAGAGCCTGCGCGTCTGGAGCCTGTGCTCCGCAACAAGAGAGGCCGCGATAGTGAGAGGCCTGCGCACCGCGATGAAGAGTGGCCCCCGCTTGCCACAACTAGAGAAAGCCCTCGCACAGAAACGAAGGCCCAACAGAGCCAAATAAGTAAATAAATAAACAAATGTGGGGTTTAAAAAAGAACAAAAGTATTAAAAAACAAAAAGAATAGTGATGGGACCTGCACCTCTGGGAGTGAGCTGTCAAGGAGGAAAAGTTTCCACACACTAGGAAGCCCCTTCACTGGCAGAGACAGGGGGTAGTGGGGGGGGTAAGCTTTGGAGCCAGAGAGGAGAGCGCAGCAACACAGGTGCTGAGGGCAAAGCGGAGAGATTCCCACACAAAGGATCAGTGCTGACCAGCACTCACCAGCCTGAGACACTTGTCTGCACACCCACCAAGACGGGTGGGGGTGGGGAGCTGAGGCTCCGGCTTTGCAGATCAGATATCAGGGAGGACTGGGGTTGGCTGTGTGAAGACAGACTGAAGGGGGCTAGTGCACCCCAACTATCCAGGAGGGAGTCAGGGAAAAGTCTGGACCTGCCAAAGAGGCAAGAGACAATTGTTTCAGGGTGTGGGAGGAGAGGGGATTCAGAGCACCACCTAAACGAGTTCCAGAGATGGGTGTGAGCCATGGCTATCAGCACCACAGACAGGCATGAAATGCTAATGCTGCTGCCACTGCCACCAAAAATCCTGTGTGCAAGCACAGGTCACTACCCACAGCTCCCCTGGGAGCCTGTGCAGCACACCACCGCCAGGGTTCTGAGATCCAGGGACAACTTCCCCGGGAGAACACATGGCATGCCTCAGGCTGTTGCAAAGTCATGCTGACCTCTGCCACCACAGGCTCGTCCCGCATTCCAATGATGACTACCGTACCCCTCTGTCTCCCCGGCCTGAGATAGCAAGAGAGCCTTAACAAGCCATTGCTTTAACCCCCTGCTGTCTGGCAAGGGAACAGATGCCTGAGGGCAGCCTACATGCAGAGGTGGGGCCAAAACCAAAGCTGAACCCCAGGAGATGTGCAAACAAAGAAGAGAAAGGGAAATTGCTCCGTGCAGCCTCAGGAGAAGCGGATTAAATCCCCACAATCAACTTGATGTACCCTGCATCTGTGGAATACCTGAACAATGAATGTTCCCAAAATTGAGGCAGTGGACTTTGGGAGCAACTGTAGACGTGGGGTTTGCTGTCTGCAACTGATTTGTTTCTGATTGTTTATCTAACTTTAGTTTTTAGTGCTTGGTATTATTGGTGGATTTGTTTATTGGTTTGGTTGATCTTTTTTTTAAATTTTTTATTTATTTTTAAAATTTTATTACTTTTTATTTTATAATTTTTAAATTTTATTATTATTTTTATTTTATTTTATTTTCTTCCTTTTTTTCCTCCCTTTTCTTGTGAGCAATTTGGATGACAGGGTCTTGGTCCTCCAGCCAGGAGTCAGGCCTGAGACTCCAAGGTGGGAAAGCCGAGTCCAGGACATTGGACTAACAGAAACCTCCCAGCCCCATGTAATATCAATTGGGGAGAGCTCTCCCAGAGATCTCCGTCTCAACACTAAGACCTAGCTCCACCCATCGGGCAGCAATCTCGAATGCTGGATGCCCAATGTGAAACAACTAGCAAGACAGAAACACAACTCCACCCATTAGCAGAGAGGCTGCCTAAATTCATACTAAGTTCACACATACCCCAAAACACATCACTGGATGTGTTCCTGCCACCAGAAAGACAAGATCCAGCCCAACCCAGCAGAGCAAAGGCACCAATCCCCTCCACCAGGAAGCCTACATAACCCACTAAACGAACCTCACCAACTGGGGGCAGACACCAAAAACAACGGTAACTACGAACTGGCAGCCTGTGAAAAGGAGACCCCAAACACAGTAAGTTAAACAAAATAAGACAGAGAAATATGCAGCAAATGAAGAAGCAAGGTAAAAACTCACCAGACCAAACAAATGAAGGGGAAATAGGCAGAACAGAATTCAGAATGATGATAGTAAAGATTATCCAAAATCTTGGAAATAGAATGGAGAAAATACAAGAAACGTTTAACAAGGACCTAGAAGAAGTAAAGAACAAACAAACAATGATGAACAACACAATAAATGAAATTTAAAATTCTGTAGAAGGAATCAATAGCAGAATAACTGAGGCAGAAGAACGGATAAGAGATCTGGAAGGTAGAATAGTGGAAATAACTGTCACAGAGCAGAATAAAGAAAAAAGAATGAAAAGAATTGAGGACAGTCTGAATAATTCTGGGACAACATTAAACACACCAACATTCGAATTATAGGGTACCCAGAAGAAGAGGAAAAAAAAAGGGTCTGAGAAAATATTTGAAGAGATTGTAGCTGAAAACTTCCCTAATATGGGAAAGGAAATAATCAATTACAGGAAGTGAGCGAAACTCATACAGGATAAATCCAAGGAGAAAGACGCCAAGACACATATTAATCAAACTATCAAAAATTAAATATAGAGAAAAAATATTAAAAGCAGCAAGGGAAAAGCAACAAAAACATACAAGGGAATTTCCATAAGGTTAACAGCTAAACTTTCAGCAGAAACCCTGCAAGCCAGAAGGGAGTGGCAGGACATATTTAAGGCGATGAAAGGGAAAAACCTACAACCAAGATTACTCCACCTAGCAAGGATGTCATTCGGATTCGACGGAGAAATTAACACCTTTACAGACAAGCAAAAGCTAAGAAAATTCAGCACCACCAAACCATCTTTAAAACAAATGCTATGGCTTCCCTGGTGACACAGTGGTTGAGAGTCTGCCTGCCGATGCAGGGAATATGGGTTCGTGCCCCGGTCCAGGAAGATCCCACATGCCACGGAATGGCTGGGCCCGTGAGCCATGGCCACTGAGCCTACGTGCCCAGAGCCTGTGCTCTGCTATGGGAGAGGCCACAACAGTGAGAGGCCTGCATACTGCAAAAAACAAAAACAAAAACAAAAAAACAAACAAAAAAAAACAAATGCTAAAGGAACTTCTCCAGGCAGGAAACAAAAAAGGAAAAGACCTACAAAAACAAACCCAAAACATTTAAGAAAACGGTAATAGGAACATAAATGTCGATAACTACCTTAAAAGTAAATGGCTTAAAAATTTCAACGAAAAGACACAGACTGGCTGAATGGATACAAAAACAAGACACATATATATGCTGTCTACAAGAGACCCACTTCAGACATACATACACATACAGACTGAAAATGAGATGATGGAAAAAGATATTCCATGCAAATGGAAATAAAAAGAAAGCTGGAGTAGCAATTCTTCTATCAGACAAAATAGACTTTAAAATAGAGACTATTACAAGAGGCAAAGAAGGACACTACATAATGATCAAGGAATCAATCCAAGATGAAGATATAACAACTGTAAATATTTATGCACCCAACAGAGGAGCACCTCAATACATAAGGCAAATACTAACAGCCAGAAAAGGGAATATCGACAGTAACACAATCATAGTAGGGGACTTTAACACCCCACTTTCACCAAAGGACAGATCATCCAAACTAAAAAGAAATAAGGAAACACAAGCATTAAATGACACATTACGCAAGATGGACTTAATGTATATTTATAGGACATTCCATCCAAAAACAACAGAATACACTTTCTTCTCAAATGCCCATGGAACATTCTCCAGGGTAGAATGTGACCTTGGGTCACAAATCAAGCCTTGGTACATTTAAAATGGAAATCGTATCAAGTATCTTTTCTGACCACAACGCTATGAGACTAGATATCAATTACAGGAAAAAAAGTGTAAAAAACGCAAACATATGGAGGCTAATCAATACGCTACTAAATAACCAAGAGATGACTGCAGAAATCAAAGAGGAAATCGAAAAGTACATAGAAACAAATGACAATGAAAACACGACAATCCAAAACCTATGAGATGTAGCAAAAGCAGTTCCAAGAGGGAAGTTTATATATAGCAAGACAACCCTAACTCAAGAAACAAGAAACAACTCAAATAAAAAACCTAACCTTATATCTAAAGCAATTAGAGAAAGAAGAAAAAAACCCAAACTTAGAAGAAGGAAAGAAATCATAAAGATCAGACCAGAAATAAATGAAAAAGAAATGAATGAAATAATAGCAAACATCAATAAAACTAAAAGCTGGTCTTAGAGAAGATAAACAAAACTGATAAATCATACCCAGACTCATCAAGAAAAAAAGGAAGAAGACGCAAATCAACAGAATTAGAAATGAAAAAGAAGTAACAACTGACACTGCAGAAATAAAAGGATCATGAGAGATTACTACAAGCAACTCCATGCCAATAAAATAGATAACCTGAAAGAAATGGACAAATTTTAGAAAGGCACAACCTTCCGAGACTGAACCAGGAAGAAACAGAAAGTTTGAACAGACCAGTCAAAAACACTGATATTAAAACTGTGATTAAAAATCTTCAAACATATATATGTGTTAGAGAAGAGCTAACTCCTATCCTTCTCAAACTCTTCCAAAATATAGCAGAGGGAGGAACACTCCCAAACTCATTCTGAGGCCATCACCCCAATACCAAAACCAGAAAAAGATGTCTCAAAGAAAGAAAACTACAGGCCAATATCACTGATGAACATAGACGCCAAAATCCTCAAAAAAATAGCAGCAAACAGAATGCAAAAGCACATTAAAAGAATCATACACCATGATCAAATGGGGTTTATCCCAGTAATGCAAAGATTCTTCAATAAATGCAAATCAGTCAATGTGGTATAACATATTAACAAATTGAAGGACAAAAACCATTTCATCTCAATAGATGCAGAAAAAGCTTTCGAGAAAATTCAACACCCATTTATTTATGATACAAATCGTCGAGAAAGTGGGCACAGAGAGATCCTAATTCAATATCATAAAGGCCATATATGACAAACCCACAGCCAACATCGCTCTCAATGGTGAAAAACTGAAACTATTTCCTCTAAGATCAGGAACAAGACGAGGTTGCCCACTCTTCCACTGTTATTCAGCATAGTTTTGGAAGTTGTAGCCATGGCAATCAGAGAAGAAAAGGAGATAAAAGGAATCCAAAATGGAAAAGAAAGTGTCACTATTTGCAGATGACATCATATTATACATAGAGAATCCTAAAGATACTACCAGAAAACTACTAGAGCTAATCAATGACTTTGGTAAAGTAGTAGGATATAAAATTAAGGCACAGAAATCTCTTGCATTCCTGTACAATAATGATGAAAAATCTGTAAGAGAAATTAAGGAAACACTCCCATTTACCATTGCAACAAAAAGAATTAAATACATAGGAATAAATCTACTGAAGGAGACAAAAGACCTTTATGCAGAAAACCATTAAGAAACTTATGAAAGAAATTAAAAGACAATACAAACAGAAGGACAGATACACCATGTTCTTGGATTGGAAGAATCTACATTGCGAAAATGACTAAACTACCCAAAGCAATCTACAGATTCAATGCAATCCTTATCAAACTACCAATGGCATTTTGCACAGAAGTACAACAAAAAACTTCACAATTTGCATTGAAACACAAAAAACAGTGAACAGTCAAAGAAATATTGTGTAAGAAAAACGGAGCAGGAGGAATCGGCCTCCTTGACTTCAGATTATACTACAAAGGTACAGAAATCAAGATAGTATGGAGGAGGGCCGGGAAGATGGCGCAAGAGTAAGATGCGGACATTCCCTTCCTCTCCACAGATATATCAGAAATACAAGTACATGTGGAACTGCTCCTATAGAACACCCACTGAATGCTGGCAGAGAACTCAGACCTCCCAAAAGGCAAGAAATTGCCCAAGTACCTGAGTAGCGCAAAAGAAAAAAGAATAAACACAGACAAAAGCATAGGGACGGGACCTGCACCACTGGGAGGGAGCTGTAAAGGAGGAAAGGTTTCCAAACACTATGAAGCCCCTTTGCAGGTGGAGACTGTGGGTGGCAGAGGAGGGAAGCTTCAAAGCCACAGAGGAGAGCACAGCAATACGGGTGCGGAGGGCAAAGTGGAGAGACTCCTGCACAGACGATGGGTGCCAACTGGCACTCACCAGCCCAAGAGGCTTGTCTGCTCAACCGCCGGGGCGGGCGGGGGCTGGGAGCTGAGGCTCGGGCTTCCATCGGTTGGTCGAATTGCAGGGAGAGGACTGGGGTTGGTGGCGTGAACAGAGCCTGAAGGGGTTAGTGCACCATGGCTAGCCAGGAGGGAGTCCGGAAAAAGTCTGGACCTGCCGAAGAGGCAAGAGACTTTTCTTCGCTCTTTGTTTCCTGGTGCCCGAGAAGAGAGGATTAAGAGCACTGCTTAAAGAAGCTCCAGAGACGGGTGCGAGCCGTGGCTAACAGCACAGACTCCAGAGACGGGCATGAGACGCTAAGGCTGCAGCTGCCGCCACCAAGAAGCCTGTCTGGGAGCACAGGTCACTATCCACACCTCCCCTTCCGGGAGCCTGTGCAGCCTGCCACTGCCAGGGTCCCGTGATCCAGGGACAACTTCCCCAGGAGAAAGCAGAGAGCACCTTAGGCTGGTGCAACGTCCCGCCGGCCTCTGCCACTGCAGGCTCGCCCTGCATTCACACCCCTCCCTCCCCCTGGCCTGAGTGAGCCAGAGCCCCTGAATCAGCTGCTCCTTTATTCCTGTCCTGTCTAAGCGAAGAACAGATGCCGTCAGGGGACCTACACGAAGAGGAGGGGCCAAATCCAAAGCTGTGCGCCGGGAGCTGTGTGAACATAGTAGAGAAAGGAAAATTTCTCCCAGCAGCCTCAGGAGCAGAGGATTAAACCTCTACAAACAATGTGATGTACCCTGCATCTGTGGAATACCTGAATAGACAATGAATCATCCCAAATTGAGGAAGTGGACTTTGAGAGCAAGATATATTATTTTTTCCCCTTTTCCTCTTTTTGTGAGTATGTGTATGCTTCTCTGTGAGATTTTGTCTGTATAGCTTTGCTTTCACCATTTGTGCTAGGGCTCTGTCCGTCCGTATATTTATTTTTTTACTTAAAATATTTTTTCGTAATAATTATTTTTTATTTTAATAACTATTTTATTTTATCTTTATTTTATCCTTTTTCTTCTTCACCGTTCTTTCTTTCTTCCTTTCTTTCTTTTCTTCTTACTTTCTAATTTTTCTCCCTTTTATTCAGAGCCATGTGGATGAAAGGCTCTTGGTGCTGCAGGCAGCAGTCAGTGCTGTGCCTCGGAGGTGGGAGAGCCAACTTCAGGACACTGGTCCACAAGAGACCTCCCAGCTCCATGTAATATCAAACAGTGAAAATCTCCCAGAGATCTCCATCTCAAAACCAAGACCCAGGTTCACTGAACGACCAGCAAGCTACAGTGATGGACACCCTATGCCAAAGAACTAGCAAGACAGGAACACAAATCCACCCATTAGCAGAGAGGCTGCCTAAAATCATAATAAGACCACAGACACCCAAAACACACCACCAGACGTGGAACTGCCCACCAGAAAGACAAGATACAGCCTCATCCACCAAAACACAGGCACTAGTCCCCTCCACCAGGAAACCTACACAACACACTGAACCAACTTTAGCCACTGGGGACAGACACCAAAAACAATGGGAACTACAAACCTGCAGGCTGCAAAAAGGAGACCTCAAACACAGTAAGAAAAGCAAAATGAGAAGAAGAAAAACACACAGCAGATGAAGGAGCAAGGTAAAAACCCACCAGACCTAACAAATGAAGACAAAATAGGCAGCCTACCTAACAAAGAATTCAGAATGATAGTAAAGATGATCCAAAATCTTGGAAGGAGAATAGAGAAATGCAAGAAACATTTAACAAGCACCTAGAAGAACTAAAGTGGAAACAAGCAACGATGAACAACATGATAAATGAAATTAAAAATACTCTAGAAGGGATCAATAGCAGAATAACTGAGGCAGAAGAACGGATAAGTGACCTGGAAGATAAAATAGTGGAAATAACTACTGCAGAGAAAAATAAAGAAAAAAAGAATGAAAAGGACTGAGGACAGTCTCAGAGACCTCTGGGACAACACTAAACACACAAACATTCGAATTATAGGGGTCCCAGAAGTAGAAGATGGAAAGAAAAGGACTGATAAAATATTTTAAGAGATAATAGTTGAAAACTTCCCTAATATGGGAAAGAAAATAGTTAAGTCCAGGAAGCACAGAGAGTCCCATACAGGATAAATCCAAGAAGAAACACGCCAAGACACATATTAATCAAACTGTCAAAAATTAAATACAAAGAAAACATATTAAAAGCAGCAAGGGAAAAACAACAAATAACACACAAGGGAATCCCCATAAGGTTAACAGCTGATCTTTCAGCAGAAACTCTGCAAGCCAGAAGGGACTGGCAGGACATATTTAAAGTGATGAAGGAGAAAAACCTACAAACAAGATTACTCTACCCAGCAAGGACCCCATTCACATTTGATGGAGAAATTAAAACCTTTACACACAAGCAAAAATTAAGAGAATTCAGCACCAACAAACCATCTGTAAAACAAATGCTAAAGGAATTTCTCTAGGTAAGAAACAAAAGAGAAGGAAAAGACCTACAATAACAAACCCCCAAAAATTAAGAAAATGGGAATAGGAGCATACATATCGATAATCACCTCAAATGTAAATGGATTAAATGCTCCCACCAAAAGACATAGACTGGCAGAAGGGATACAAAAGAAGACCCATATATATGCTGTCTACAAGAGACCCACTTCAGACCTAGGGACACATACAGACTGAAAGTAAGGGGATGGAAAAAGATATTCCATGCAAATGGAAATCAAAAGAAAGCCTGAGTAGCAATTCCCTTATCAGACAAAATAGACTTTAAAATAAAGACTATTATTACAAGAGAGAAAGAAGGACACTACATAATGATCAAGGGATCAATCCAAGAAGAATATATAACAATTGTAAACATTTATGCACCGAACCTAGGAGCACCTCAATACATAATGCAAATACTAACAGCCATAAAAGGGAATATCGACAGTAACACAATCATAGTAGGGGATTTTAACACCCCACTTTCACCAATGGACAGATCATCCAAAATGAAAATAAATGAAAATAAATAAGAAAACACAAGCTTTAAATGATACATTAAACAAGATAGACTTAATTGATATTTACAGGACAATCCATCCAAAAAAAACAGAGTAAACATTTTTATCAAGTGCTCATGGAATGTACTCCAGGATAGATCATATCTTGGGTCAGAAATCAAGCCTTGGTAAATTTAAGAAAATTGAAATTGTATCAAGTATCTTTTCCAAACACAACGCTATGAGACTAGATATCAATTACAGGAAAAGATCTGTAAAAAATACAAACACATGGAGGTTAAACAATACACTATTTATTGACGAAGTGATGACTCATGAAATCAAAGAGGAAATCAACAAATACCTAGAAACAAATGACAATGAAAACCAGACAAATATGTCACAAAGAAAGAAAACCACAGGCCAACATCACTGATGAATATAGATGCAAAACTCCTCAACAAAATATTAGCAAACAGAATCCAACAGCACATTAAAAGGATCATACACCATGATCAAGTGGGGTTTATTCCAGGAATGCAAGGATTCTTCAATATACGCAAATTATTTAATGTGATACACCATATTAACAAAATGAAGGACAAAAACCATATGATCATCTCAATAGATGCAGAAGAATCTTTCATCAAAATTCAACACTCATTTATGATAAAAACCCTGCAGAAAGTAGGCATAGAGGGAACATTCATCAACATAATAAAGGTCATATATGAGAAAACCACAGCCAATATCATTGTCAATGGTGAAAAACTGAAACCATTTCCCCTAAGATCAGGAACAAGACAAGGTTGCCCACTCTCACTACTATTATTCCACATGGTTTTTGAAGGTTTAGGCACAGCAATCAGAGAAGAAAAAGAAATAAAAGGAATCCAAATCGGAAAAGAAGAAGTAAAGCTGTCACTGTTTGCAGATGACAAGATAATATACATAGAGAATCCCAAAGATGCTACCAGAAAACTACTAGAGCTAATCAATGAATTCGGTAAAGTAGCAGGATACAAAATTAATGCACAGAAATCTCTGGCATTCCTATACATTAATAGTGAAAAATCTGAGAGTGAAATTAAGAAAACACTCACATTTACCATTGCAACCAAAAGAATAAAATATCTAGGAATAAACCTACCTAAGGAGACAAAAGACCTATATGCAGAAAATTATGACACTGGTCAACGAAATTAAAAATGATACAAATAGATGGAGAGATATACCGTGTTCTTGGATTGGAAGAATCAATATTATGAAAATGAATCTACTACCCAAAGCAATCTACAGATTCAATGCAATCCCTATCAAACTACCACTGGCAGTTTTCACTGAAGTAGAACAAAAAATTTCACAATTTGTATGGAAACACAAAAGACCCCGAATAGCCAAAGCAATCTTGAGAACGAAAAATGGAGCTGGAAGAATCAGGCTTCCTGACTTCAGTCTATACTACAAAGCTACAGCAATCAAGACATTATGGTATTGGCACAAAAACAGAAATATAGATCAATGGAACAGGATAGAAAGCCCAGAGATAAACACACGCACATATGGTCACCTTATCTTTGATAAAGGAGGCATGAATATACAGTGGAGAAGGACAGCCTCCTCAATAAGTTCTGTTGGGAAAATTGGACAGGTACATGTAAAAGTATTAAATTAGAACACTCCCTAACACCATACACAAAAATAAACTCAAAATGGATTAAAGACCTAAAGGTAAGGCCAGACACCATAAAACTCTTAGAGGAAAACATAGGCAGAATACTCTATGACATGAATCACAGCAGGATCCTTTTTGACCCACCTCTTAGAGAAATGGAAATAAAAACAAAAATAAACAAATGGGACCTAATGAAACTTAAATCCTTTTGCACAGCAAAGGAAACCATAAACAAGACCAAAAGACAACCCTCAGAATGGGAGAAAATATTTGCCAATAAAGCAACTGACAAAGGATTAAACTCCAAAATTTACAAGCAGCTCATGCAGCTCACAACAAAAAAACAAACAACCCAATTCAAAAATGGGCAGATGACCTAAATAGACATTTCTCCAAAGAAGATAAACAGACTGCCAACAAACACATGAAAGAATCCTCAACATCATTAATTGTTAGGGAAATGCAAATCAAAACTACAATGAGATATCATCTCACACCAGTCAGAATGGCCATCATCAAAAAATCTAGAAACAATAAATGCTGGAGAGGTTGTGGAGAAAAGGGAACACTCTTGCATGGCTGGTGGGAATGCAAACTGAACCCCCACTATGGAGAACAGTATGGAGGTTCCTTAAAAAACTAAAAATAGAATTACCATACAACACAGCAATTTCACTACTGGGCATATACCCTGAGAAAACCATAATTCAAAAAGAGTCATGTATCAAAATGTTCATTGCAGCTCTATTTACAATAGCCAGGAGATGGAATCAAACTAAGTGTCCATCAACAGATGAATGGAAAAAGAAGATGTGGCACATATATACAATGTAATGTTACTCAGCCATAAAAAGAAACGAAATTGAGTTATTTGTAGTGAGGTAGATGGACCTATAGCCTGTCATACAGAGTGAAGTAAGTCAGAAAGAGAAAAACAAATACCATATGCTAACACATATATATGGAATGTAGGAAAAAAAAAAAAAGTCATGAAGATCCTAGAGGTAAGACCGGAATAAAGACACAGACCTACTAGAGAATGGACTTGAAGATATGGAGAGGGGGAAGGGTAAGCTGTGACAACGTGAGAGAGTGGCATGGACATATATACACTACCAAACATAAAATAAGATAGGTGGTGGGAAGCAGCCACATAGTACAGGGAGATCAGCTTGGTGCTTTGTGACCACCTAGAGGGGTGGTATAGGGAGGGTGGCAGGGAGGGAGATGCAAGAGATATGGGAACATATGTATATGTATAACTGATTCACTTTCTTATGAAGCAGAAACTAACACACCATTGTAATGCAATTATACTGCAATAAAGACGTTAAAAAAAAAAGATAGTATGGTACTGCCACAAAAACAGAATAGATCAATGGAACAGGATAGAAAGCCCAGAGAAAAACCCACGCACATATGGTCACCTTACCTTTGATAAAAAAGGCAAAAATATACAATGGAGAAAAGACAGCCTCTTCAATAAGTTGTGCTGGGAGAACTGGATAGCTACATGTAAAAGAATGAAATTAGAACACTCCCTAACACAATGCAGAAAAATAAACTCAAAATGGATTAAAGACCTCAAATTAAGGCCAGACACTATAAAACTCTTAGAGGAAAACATAGTAAGAACACTGTATGACACAAATTATATCAAGATCCATTTTGACCCACCTCCTAGAGAAATGGAAGTAAAAACAGAAATAAACAAATGGGACCTAATGAAACTTCAAACCTCTTGCACAACAAAGGAAACCATAAACAAGACCAAAACACAAACCTCAGAATGGGAGAAAATATTTTTAAATGAAGCAACTGAGAAAGGATTAATCTCCAAAATTTACAAGCAGCTCATGCAGCTCAATATCAGAAAACAAACAACCCAATCCAAAAATGGGCAGAAGACCTAAATAGAAATTTCTCCAAAGAAGATATACAGAATGCCAACAAACAAATGAAAGGTTGCTTAACATCACTAGTCATTAGGGAAATGCAAATCAAAAGCACAATGAGGTATAACGTCACACTGGTCAGAATGGCCATCGTCAAAAAATCTACAAACAGTAAGTGCTGGAGAGGGTGTGGAGAAAAGGGAACCCTCTTGCACTGTTTGCGGGAATGTAAATTGATACAGCCACTATGGAGAACAGTATGGAGTTTCCTTAAAATCCAAAAACAGAAGTACCATACGACCCAGCAATCCCTCTACTGGGCATATATACCTTGAGAAAACCGTAATTCAAATAGAGTCATGTACCACAATGTTCATTGTAGCTCTATTTACATTAGCCAGGACTTTGAAGCAACCTAGGTGTCCATCGACAGATGAATGGATAAAGAAGATGTGGCACATATATACAATGGAATATTACTCAGCCATAAAAAATGAAATTACATTATTTGTAGTGAGGTGGATGGACTCAGGATCTGTCATACAGAGTGCAGTAAGTCAGAAACAGAAAAACAAATACTGTATGCTAACACATATATATGGAATCTGGAAAAAATATGGTTCTGAGGAACCTAGGGGAAGGTTAGGAATAAAGACACAGACGTAGAGAATGTACTTGAGGACACGTGGAGGTTGAAGGGTAAGCTGGGACGAAGTGAGAGAGAAGCATTGACATATATACACTACTAAATGTGAAATTGATAGCTAGTGGGAAGCACCCACATAGCACAGGGAGATCATCTCGGTGCTTTGTGTCCACCTAGAGGGATGGGATAGGGCGGGTGGGAGGGAGGTGCAAGAGGGAGGAGATATGAGGATATATGTATACATATACCTGATTCACTTTGTTATACAGCAGAAACTAACACATCAATGTTAAGCAATTATACTCCAATAAAGATATTAAAAAAATAAAAATAAGTCAAACTGCCTAAAGCCATCTAGATATACGAATACATCCAAAAATGGAAGCAGGGGTTTGAGTAAAGCAAGAAAGCCAAGACAATTTTCCTATAGCCTCTGGTCACATAATATGTGGTTAATCCAGGTGAAGGCTCATGGAGAAGGCAAACATCTACATGGGGAATATATCAGGGTAGTTCATCAGTATAAGTGTATGTGGAGGGGACCTATATTTAGCTGTCAAAACAAAGTCTTACACATACACACACATTTGAGGTTCGATTTACATTCCTCAATTAAGGAAACTAATATGTTTCAGCCTGTACCCAGTACCAAGATGCTCTTTTCCAAACCCTTTGGAGTCCTAGGGTAACTTATAAGGAATACAAAGCATAATGACTCAAAAATATTAAGGTCATTTACTTGATGTAATGAAACCCAAGGTATCATGTAAAGCACAGTACTAACTTTTTTGTTGCTCCAAAAGGATCACCCTAAGTAAAGAATTATGTACGGAATTATATATATATATATATATATATATATATATGTACATATATACATATATGTATATATTGGGTCAGCCAAAAAGTTTGTTCAGGTTTTCCATTAGATGTTATATATATATATATATATGGACATTCACACACACACATACACACACACTCACACACACACACACTGCTATATCCTTACATCTTACATACCACTCTTAGTTTCAGCTTCCTCACATCACCATGGTGAATGCCAGGGGGAGGAGAATATTATCAAGAGAAAAAGGTGGTCAGAATAGCACTGTAACCTTCATTCTCAAACTAGAGTCCTTTGACCTCAGGCATCTGCTCCTATTTCCTCCTCCCAAGCTCTCAGCACTTTCTGACATTCAGTTTAAGATCTTGTTTGAGTCCTTTTCCTATGTGTAGGATCATGAAATAAAACAATGAGTTTATCTAGACGTTATGTCAACAAAGGTGGCAGTCTACTTCTGATTTGCTATTTATTAAGGTAAGAAATGCAGAAGTCTGTAACATGTCTTCATTCTGGAACAACCTTGACCCCAGCCCTTGAAACTTCAGTGAGAAGCTGAAAAGTCCATTTGGGAGAATATTAGCTTTGGAAGGAATCTTGAAGGTCTTCTAATTCATTCTTGAATATTTCTGTCTAATGGGCTTCCGTTTAAACAGCTCCAGTGACAAGGGTATCTTCAATTTATTGCTATAAAGTTCCTAAGAGTAAGCCAAAATTCTGACTTCTTGTAAAATTTAAATTGATTTGCCCTCTGAAACTACCCAAGTAAATGTTATGCCTCTTCTGACAAGGCCCTCAATTATTTAAAAAAAAAAAACCACAACACCCAGTCTTTAGACTAAAACATTCTTGTTCCTTTTAATAATTGTTCCGTGTCTATTTGTAAATGAGTTACCATCTTGGTCACTTTCCAGGTTGTCTGTGTCCATCTTAATTGTGGTGCTCTGAAATGATCCAAATCTCTCAACATAAATGATCAAGAAAAGAAAAAAACATTATGAAGGACTTCTCTGTGCTGGACACCATGCCTCTATTAATAGAGCCTAAGACTTCATTACACCCATGTGCACTATAATCTCACATGGTGGGCTCATGTTAAACTTATAGTAAATTAAAATCACTGAGTCTTTTTCACAAATGCTATTTTTAAGCCACATAACCCCTTTCCTTTAGTAACTGAATTTTTGATATAAGACTTTACATTTTATCCTATTCAATTTAATCCTGCTAGATTTGGCTATAGATTTTCTTCGATCTACTAAGGACTTTTGGATCTTGTTAGTGACATCCAGTGCATTTATTCTGCCTTCTAATGCTATACTATTTGCCATGGGATGGGCAAGCTATTTTATATTTTCATACTAGTTACTGAAAAATAATTTCAATGAGACAGAACTGAGGTTAGAAACCACTTGTTTATATTGACACATCATTTGACACTGTCAATTCAACTTACTAACCCATCTACTGGCCTGTTATTATCTAGCTCATGTTACTCCAATTTTATTCTTAAGGGCATTTTGAGAAACTGCCAAATACCATGGTGAGGTACACAATGTTTATTGCCTTCTGAGGTCTCTGGGAGGCAGCTCAACAAAATGCAGGCATCCTCCAGAGCAGCTGAAGCACAAGTGGCCCATGTGATTGCCAATTTGGAGGCATACCGTATGTATTAGGACACTGTGGACAGATGTACTGAAGGACAGTTTCAAATATTCACCATAACTCAAAAGTCAGAAAGCCAAACCACCAAATTGCAGTTTTGATTATGACAAAGCTGATTCTCACATATGCATTTTTATGGGAGCTGCACCAGTGTGAAAAGCAGCAGAGATGCATTCATTTAACAACAGCTAATGTATCTCCACAACAACACCCAGGAGGCAAGTTAGTACATAATTTATTATAAAAATCTCTATTATAAATAGACCAGTATAGTTTAATAGATTCAGGGGAAAGCAGAAGAATGAACTGGTTAAGCACACACTCTGGAATCTCAGAATTGGGTTCTAATTTTGACTCTGTCACTTAATAGCAGTGTGACCCCAGAAAATTAAACTGTTAGTTTATTTCCTTATCTGTAAACTGGGGAAGATAATAGTAGTACTACCATATAGGGTTGCTATGAAAATTGAACATAACCATGAATACATTAGCTATTATTATCATCCCAATCTAACAGAAACAATATTGTGAAATCCAAGCTAGAGCTGAGTAATCATGTCTTTTTTCTTTCATGCTCATCAACTATTCTTTTAATAATAAACTAAAGCATCTTTCCTGAAATTACCTTAAATTTGCTAATCTACACATTGGGCTAAGAAGTTCTGAAGTTGAATTTTGATAGTACTTAGGGAACCCAAATCTGTGTTTAGATACCTCAGTACAGCTGAAGCTAGCTAGCCATATGCTTCAATACATATCCATTTGATGAATAATGTTGCCTATGTATGTCAGGACAAACAATTCCTTATTTGAGAGTGGCTTACCCAACCTTTGGAGTTTGCTGGTTTAGAATACCTTTTGCCAATGGTGCTTACCCATTATCAAAATGTCTAAAGCCTTGGTAAGAATGTACACCACCTGATGAAGTTGTTCTTTGGGTGGCTTCAGTCTGGTATCTGAAATCATAATCCAAATCATTTTTCTCCTTTCTAGTTTTAGAAAATTGTTTTTCCCCTAAGTTTCCTAACAGACTTCTGGGAAGATGGTAGCATTGGAAAAGGTCCCCAATTTTTGTCCTTCCTCCTACAAATCAATAGAAATGACCACAGGGAAACAAAAATTGAGCAAAACCTGTACAAACAATGAGGGCATTAGAATTGTCAAGGAATTTCTGTAAGACATGATGCTGATGGGGCCATACTGAAAGATATCGCCAATCTTAAGTTCTGTGATATATTGACAAATCAAGAAAATCCTGGCAGAAAAGCACTAATACCATCTAGCTTAAAGGAGCAAGGACTGAAGGTGGGAGCAGGCAGTGAAAAAGACTGGGATGAGAACCTCTCATAAATTGAGGTAAGCCTGAGTAACATTCTTCATCTAAGCCTCCCAATACATTTTTTAAATAAAATAATACAAATTGGAAATATCGAAATTGCCACATAGTTTTAAAAGTTTACATTTACTAAATTAAGCTGTATTATGAACATTTTCAACCAGCTCAGTCTAGCTGTATGGCTGGAGTAATCAATTCATTTGAGAATAATGTTAAAATTCTGAATTTGAGTTTTGTGAACATGAAACACAGGCCAAAGGGCTCTCCTGATACCTTAACCCAAATCCCTGGGCTAGGCCCTGACAGGAATTACTCCATTTGTTGCTATTTTGACATTGCACATCAACAGACTTTGGAGCAGGCTGCTCCTTCTCAGAAGGCAAGCTCAGTGTCTCTGACCATGGTCTCAATAAACATGATGGTCTCAACCTGATATGAGTCCTCATTAATAAACCAGGAGGACTTATTTCAATGTTTTATATCCAACCCACTCACACACTGGCCACACACAAGTGGCGAGTATAATATGATATCACATACCTGAAGTAGAGGCCAAAAGAGCAAATGAAGAAAGCCAACTTGAGGTGAACATCTCCTGCTGGGATTGCCCCTGGCCCTAGCTCCCTCCCCACTACCTCATCCTGCTGGCTCACAGAGCCAGTAATATAAACTTACACCATCTAGCCATCTAGTGTAAGCTTAGAGAGGGGACGACAACCAAGTAAACAGTGAAAGCATAAAAGAATTACCCCACTCTTATTGGAGGGAGAAAGATAGCAGGTTAGGATATGCCCTTCTTATTCAACGATGAATAAATGGATAAATTGTGAATTAACAGTAGATAAAACCCAAAAGAAAAACAGAGCCTATGAAAAGAACTTGCAAGATAATAAGAGGAAATTATATCATGTAAGAGATGAACAGTTTTAAATTTTTTTAAAAGGGTAAATAAAGTTATAAACAAAAATTAATTAACTGGAAAGCAAAAATACAACCAAAAAAATAGAATTAATAAATTAAAGACTTGGACCTTTTCAGGGAGAAAACAAAATGTATTAAAAGGTAGAGAAACATTTGGCAAGGGTAATTAAGGAATTCTCTGTTCCTTGAATGCCTGAAAGAAATTTACCTGTTAAATTGTCTGAGCCAGGCCTCAGAAAACATCCAGTTTTTCCTATAGCTATTGATTTCTTGCTATTTTCTATGTTACTGGCTAATTTTTATATTGATTGCCTATAAAATCCTTCATGTCATAAAAATTCTTAATTATGGCAGACTTTGCTACTGTAATTATTGTGAACACCCAAGCATCATACAGCAGTGAAATAATAAATCACCATTTCCTAACTTGATGTTCTGAGGAACATTGATATGCCAAATGTTATTAGGGTGTTTAAAGGGAAAAAAGTTGTTCTTTACTCAAATAAGTTTAGGAAATGCTGAGTTAGATAAGATTAAATAGTTTTTAATCGTTTAAAGAACATACTCCTTTAAACAACATAATACTAGTCAAAATTTACTGCCTAATGACTCTCCAAGAGGGGCTATAGTATACAGCATTTTGCAAACTTATTTGACCATCTCCCAGAGGAATGGTCTTTCAAAAATGCAATTTAGAATTGCTGCAGCAAACATAGTCTGGTTAAAATGAGAAACAAGACAAGAATGCCATTGCCACTTTTCCTCTTTAGCACTATTCTGCAATTGTTTAACCCATGCCATCAGAACTATGTTATAAATTTTGAAAATAACCTATCATTATAACTTATCATTGATATGATTGCTTACCAGGAAAAACTCAAAAGGATCAACTGAATGTCTCTGAATTTAATAGATTCCAATAAACTGCCAACTTAAAATTAATCTATGAAAATACATTCTTCCCCTATATAGCAAAAATGACCACACAGGTAACACAGTGAATAAGAGCTCACAATTGCAGTATTGTTTCCCATATATCTGTATTACCTAGGAATACATTTATTACAAATTATACAGGACTTAAATAAATAAAACTCTCTTGAAGGATGTAAAAGCTTTTTAAAAATGAGGCAATATATCATGTTTCTGGAAAGCACTGTAATTCTCACTATCGTATCAATTTAAGACAATTCTAATCAAATTCCCAATTTATTTTTTTGGGGGGGAGGGAAGTCTAATAACTGTAAAGTTCATCTGGTAAAATCAACACGTCAGAATCATTAGAAAATTGTGAAAAATAAAAAAGATCAAAAGGAGGACTTACCCTAAGAGATATGAAGTCATTTCTAACTCAATAACTACAGGCTGGTGTACTGGGGCTACAATGTTCAGTGGTACTAAAGAGAATTCAAACACAGAATAAAGTATATATATGTATGACATTTCAAATGGAGGGGGGCATGAGGACAATGAGATAAAAACCGGGTAACAACTGTCTACCCTTCGGGGGGAAAAAAAAGTTAGAATAACTAAATCTATACATCAAAATAATTCCAGACAGGGCAAAGGAACTTTTTTTCAAAAACAAAACCATCAAAATTAGAGAAATACAGGATAAGATTTATATAATCTTGGGGTTGGCAATCCTTCTAAACATGATCCTAGGGCCAGAAGGCAAAAAGGAAAAGATTTATCCATTTTAAATTTTTTTATTTTTTTAGTCATTTTTAATGCATTTTTCCCTGTGCACAAGAGAAATAACTGATAGAGTCAAAAGATACAGTTTCCTTTATACACAGCAGTTAAAAGTAATGCAAACGTCACATGACATTTTCAGTGAAAGTTACATTTCCAATTACAAATCAAAATGCGTATTAGGGTCTCTTTATGGGAGAAGCTGAGAAGGAAGTCTTAAAAAAAGCACTTTCCTGGCATTACTATACTGATCCTTCAGGCTGCACTAAGATTAAGATCATATACAATCAATTTGCAAATGTTGACACAATGTCACACTGTAAGTTTTCTGTACAATTAAATGTATACGTAGAGATACCAGGATAAACATTTCTACTATATTTTAACTGAACTTGCCTAGCCAACATTTCCACTGAGAAGTTTATCAAAGATGCTGTAAGATTCTACAAAATTGTGAGATATACCGAGCTCCAGAAATATTTCTTATATCCTTTCTCATTTTGGTTATACATATTCTGCTCAGAGATTCTGTTGTAATATTTCTAGATGTACAGTTCCAATTGTGCTTACTGTACTGTGTATAAATATAGCAAAAAAGATCAAATGGTATAAATCTTACAGCATTTTGCTAGCAAAAATACATGCCAAAGTCACAATAAGCAATATTGTACCACAAATTAGAGCTTCAATTAATTTATGTTTTTAATATTTTCATTCTACATTTAATTACTATCATAGGATAATGTTTAAAATGCAAATAAATTGGACATCTGTAGGACAAAACTTGTTCACCCAACTGTAAAGGTTGATACCTGTTTCCAAAAATCACAATAAAAGCAGAAGTGTTTGCATGCAACACCTTTGAGTGAAATGGCATTGATTCCCACCATTCAAAACAGAGAAGGAAGGAAGGAAGGAAGGAAGGAAGGAAGGAAGGAAGGAAGGGAGGGAGGCAGGGAGGGAGGGAGGGAGGAGGGGAGGGAGGAGGGGAGGGAGGAGGGGAGGGAGGGAGGAGGGGAGGGAGGGAGGGAGGAGGGAAGGGAGGGAGGGAGGAGGGAAGGGAGGGAGGGAGGAGGGAAGGGAGGGAGGAAACAAAGAGGGAGGAAAGGACTCCACCTTAAAATGCATATTAAATTTATAACTAGACAGATTTAAAAGAATCAAAGTGAAAGTAAAGTACAATTATGTGTGTTTAAAGATTTAAGAGCCATTATCAAAAATAAGATACATTTTTTCAAGGTACAGAAATGTAATTATGATGGCTGGGAACCCAGCAGCCTCTCAATGGCTGCATTGATGTCGCCTCCTGTTGCTATTAGAGCCTGCAAGTTTGCTTCCCGGTTTAAGAACCCCATTGCGTTGAGCTGTTCCAGTTGTTGTTGAAATCTGACTTCTGGATTCGGCAGCTGCGGAGGATTTGCTCCAGCCAGAGCCTGCACCATTTGCTGAATGAACTGCTGGTTGGGTCCAGATTCCGATGTTGGGCTCGTAGTTTCACTGGGTGCAGAGCTAGATACAGGGGGCCCAGGGGGGGCGCCTGAGCCAGTGGAGCCAGGGGGACCTGCAGGGCCAGTGGGTCCTATGGGTCCAATGGGGCCTATGGGAGTAAACGGGACTATGGGGCCAATGGGGCCTATGGGTGTGACTGGGCCTACAGGGCCTATAGCTGTTCCCAGCACCCCCACCCCCACACCTGGAGTGAAGCTTGGAATGAGGCCAGGTGCTTCAGTGGCTAATGTCTGTAGCCCCTGCTGGATCTGCATTAAAGCCTGCATTGCTCTTGGGTTTGACATGGCTGAGAGTGTGTCTGGATTCTGCATCTGCTGCAGGAAAGCAGGGAGCTGTGGACGCATCTGCTCCTGCAGCTGAGGATTTGCAGTAAACACAGGGCTATTCAGCATCATCTGTGCAGCCAAATCTGGATTCTGGGTCAGCGACTGCATCATGCTTCTCATATAGGGTGCAGACAGCATATTCTGGATCAGCTGGGGGTTTTCAGTTATCTGTTGCAGCAAGCTCTGCATTCCTGGGGTGCTGAAGATGCTGGCAACATAATTAGCTGCAGCCACTGTGTTCCCCGTAGCACTGCTAGAGCTAGTGCCAGATCCACTGCCACTGCTCGTTGTTGTGCTGGTGGTCGCAGAACTCTGGGTAGCCGGTGGTGGCGCCCACGGATTGGGTAGTGGATCGCGATTTTCTGTGCGGGAAGGCTGCGTACCTTCCCCAGAGGAGGAACTGCTCCCCACCGAGGCAAACGGATTACCCCCAAACTGCTCTTGTGCGGCATTTAGCATGGGTTCTTGAATGTCAGTGTACATGCGCCGTAAAGCATTGTAGCCACCTGGGATGCTTTCAAGATTGCTGAGAGCCAGGTCTTGATTTCTCATCATTTCTTGCATCATAGCTGGATTCCTGGCGATTTCGAGGGTCTGCCTCATTATATCTGGGTTGTTGAGCAGGTGACTGATTTCTGGGTTTCTCTGAATCAATTGTTGCATCTGTGGATTGGCCATAATGAGCTGCCTCATCAGATCAGGATTCGAAAGCATGCTCTGAACAAAGGGATTTTCCATGATTTGGATCATCATCTCAGGGCTGGACAGGAGCTGCTGCTGCATCTGGTTCTGGAGCTCAGAGAAGTTGGTCGAGCTCAAGCCCAGGCTGCTAAGGCCTGCAAGTCCTCCCAGGCTCCCCAACCCAAACGGGTTGCTATTTGTGGAAATAGGTGTGGAGTTACTCCTGGGAGTCGACGCGGTGGTAGTATTAGTTCCCGCGGCATTACTAGGCTGGGTGGACTGGCCCTGAGGTCGGTTCTGGCTTTTGATGACAAGATGAACAGTCAGTCCATCATGGATGCCATGCTGAATCAAGGTATCTTGATCTTTTAAGATTTTTCCGGCAAAAATCAGCACTAGCTGATCCGTTTGGGATTTGAAGCGTTTCGAAATCGCTTCCTTAAACTGCTGGACTGAGCTGTTCTCGGGCACTGCGAACTCCTCTTTCTCTTTGGGGGTCTTCACAGTGACTTTGATAATTTTGGGCTCCGCCGGGGCAGAGGCAGGGCTTTGGGCCGCAGCAGAGCCGCGGGAGGGGCGCGGGGGGCCGCTGCTCTCGCCGTTCTCAGCCATGGCGGCCGCAGTGACGCAGGCAGACAGGGAAGGCGCGGGCGGGCGGGCGGGCGAGAGAGAGAGCGAGGGAAGAAGGAAGGAAGGAGGCACCGCCGCAGCAGGCTGGGCCGGGCTGGGCGGGGAGCGCGGAGCACGGTACCTCTATGTTGAAGACTGCGGATCCCTGGTCCTCCGGTGGAGAGAGGGCTCCGAGTAGGCCGCGGGCCGAGGTCTCGCCGCTCAGGTCTCTGGGCCGCCGCCGCCGCCGCCGTGTGATCCCACCGCGCGGTCTCCCAGCAGCTCGCGCAGCTGCTCCGCCCGCTCCTCCCCGCCCCTTCCCTTCCCCCAGTTCCGCGCTCGCCTCCCCGCCCCCCTCTGCTGACGCGGCGCCAGGCCCAGGATGATAGAGTCGACTCGGTCAAAATTAAAAACTTATGTACCGAAAAAAAAAAAAAAAGATGAGGGAGAGAGAGAGAAACAGAGAGAAAGAAACAAAGGGACAACAGGAGACAAGAGAAAAGAGAGGGAAGGAAGGAGGAAGAGAGGAAAGGGAGCCAGCTTCTATAAAGGACATTAAAGACTAATGGAGAATATATATATATTCCATCAGGCAGTGAAGTGAAAAGATGAAAGCCTGAATCAAACCGACCCGAAGTAAAAGATCAAAAATGAGAACCAAAGAACTCTGACAAAGCAAAAAGGAAAAGATGAACACCCCCCTTGGGGGAAGGGAAGAGGACTAGGCAAGAGCCTGCATTTTACAAAAGAAGTGCAAATGGCCAATGGGCATATAAAAGGATGATTAAGCTCACGAGTAATCAAAGAATTTCAAATTAAAACAATGAGATTCTTCTTCTGTCTTATATTGGCAAAGATGAAAAATAATAATAAACCTTATCATTGAGAGAGCTGAGAAAATGAACTGTCATGCCAATTGAAGTGTAAGTTGTTATCTTAAGGCAATTTTAACATTTTAAATATTTCCACCTTTATTTGGAAATGCCTCATTTAGAGACCTCACCTATGAAAATAATTGGATAAGGACACAAAAATACATATGTATAAAATGTACATGCACTGCAGCATTTAAAAAATTATTTTAAAAGATAATCAGTGTCTCTTTACACAGGATTGGTCAGATATATTATGATATTACCATACAAAAAATAATATTCACTGTTTAAGAAACAGGTAGTTAATTTGTATGATAAAAAGTGTACATGAAATAAATGGTAGTTACAGGGAAATTACAGAGTATTTTCAGTTTTATATATTTCCGTACAGTTAGAAATTATACAATCACATGTTTCAATACCAAAAAATACAGTAAGTATATTTTTATGTTAAAACTATATTTTATAAACAGTTTGTATGTGTAAACTGTCCTTAAAGACAATGTATGTGTATGTATAAAAAGAAACCTGGAACACTATACACAAGTATGTTAATGGTGGTTAGTACTTGGTGCTAAAATTATGAATAACTGTTCCTTTTTTTTTTTTTTTTGCTGAATTGGGTCTTCGTTGCTGCACAAGGGCTTTCTCTAGTTGTGGCGAGCGGGGGCTACTCTTCGTTGTGGTGCACGGGCTTCTCATTGCAGTGGCTTCTCTTGTTGTGAAGCACAGGCTCTAGGCACACAGGCTTCAGTAGTTGTGGCACGCAGCTCAGTAGTTGTGGCATGCAGGCTCTAGAGCGCAGGCTCAGTAGTTGTGGCACAGGGCTTAGTTGCTCCTCAGCACATGGAATCTTCCCAGACCAGGGATCGAACCCATGTCCCCTGCATTGGCAGGCAGATTCTTAACCACTGTACCAACAGGAAAGTCCCTTGTTCCTTTTTTTTAAAATAAAATTAAAAATTTTCTGATGGCTTTTATAAGTATGCACTGCGTTTACAATTTTTAAAAATGAGAAGATATTTTGGTGAGAAATTATAGGTAGAAATTGACAGGCACACAATAGTAGTGGCAGCTATTAACACATGTATCTAATTTAGTTACAGATTAAGTAGGAGAAATAAAGATCTAGCCCTTGAATAATAGAATAAATTTCAAATTTATGTATAAATTTCTAATTCTGGTTTATACCATGCATAAAAGTACCTTTTCCCCCTAGTATCCAGCCGACATTTAATAACATTTAGGCCACAAATGCTTTAGTAAATCTCAAGATAAGAAAAAAATATAGGTATATGATGTCTCTCAATAGGGGGATGGATTAATAGAGTGTGATTAATGTGATTATTAGAATACAGAAGATAAAAGGAATGAACTATATCTAAATATATTTATATATATAGATCTCAAAAACCTAATTAATTAGCAAAACACTCTATGGTGTTTATAGATGCATTCATATGTATGTGAAGCTATTGAAAATATACTAGAATGATTCATAGCAAATTTGCACCCATGAGGAAGAGGAAATGAAATAGGACAGAGGACAGTAATTAAAAGGAAATTTAATTAAATCTCTAAAAATATATTTCCTCTTTTAAATGGAAGCAAATATGGCAAAATAGCAAGAGTTAATTCTAGGTGGTAGGGATATGAGTATTTGTTATAATACTATTTTATATTTTTTTAGATTTTTAATTTTCTCAAAAAAGAAAAAATTAAGAAAGTATCACAGGCCATCTTCCTTGATCTCAATAGAACACAACTAGATATTAATAATGAAACTGTGAATGAAAAACTCAACCACTTGAAAATTAAAACAGAATTAAACACTTTTGGGACAAAGTGCAAATCAAAGTTCTTATTAGAGTGAATTTAGAAAAATAATGATAATGAGAACATAAACATTCATAATTATGATGGGATTTCCCTATATGTGATCTGAGGATCTCATTCAAAAATACGGATTTCTTGGGCTTCCCTGGTGGCGCAGTGGTTGAGAGTCCGCCTGCCGATGCAGAGAACACGGGTTCGTGCCCCAGTCCAGGAAGATCCCACATGCCGCGGAGCAGCTGGGCCCGTGAGCCATGGCCGCTGAGCCTGCGCGTCCGAAGCCTGTGCTCCGCAACGGGAGAGACCACAATAGTGAGAGGACCGCGTACAAAAAAAAAAAAACAAAAACAAAAAAACAAAAAAAACAAACGGATTTCTAGACCCCACTCCAAACTTACCAAAATATAAGTGGTGCTCAGGAATCTGCATTCTTATCAAGCTTCAATTTAGCGGTATTTGATTTAACTATGTGAATGAGCTCAGAGTCAAATTTATACACTCAAAGATCTTAAATACCGAAGAATAGAGAGAGAAAAAATTAATTAGGCATTCAAATAAAGAGGACAACAGAAAAAAGAGGAAAGCAGGGTGATGGCTACAAAATGATAAAAGTCGAACATTAATGAATTAACAGACTCAAAAAATGAAATTTGCTAAGAAAATCTAAGAAGGTCTTTGAAGAACAAGTCAAATAGATAAACATTATAACTATGTGATTCTCTTACAAGGAACACAGCACGGGTAAAACACACTCATCCTCTTCCTGAATTCTCCTAAAAACACATTTCTTTTCCTTCTGTAAGCTCTTTATCCCTGGTGGTGCAATGGTTAAGAATCCACCTGCCAATGCAGGGGACATGGGTTCAATCCCTGCTACAGGAACATCCCACATGCCACGGAGCAACTAAGCCCGTGCGCCACAACTACTGAATTCCACACACCTAGAGCCCGTGCTCCACAACAAGAGAAGCCCCTGCTCACCACAACTAGAGAAAGCCCACACGAAGCAACGAATACCCAACACAGCCAAAAAGAAATAAATGAATAAATAAATTAAAAAAAACAATAAATAGCAATCATCCTGAGTTCTACCATAGAGGGTAATTTATGAGAAACTGAAAGACTTTGTCAAAGAGGTCTCCCCATGGGTGGTGGAGGAAGACCACAGTTTGGGCTCAGTAGATAGAGATTTAGTGTTATTTTGGCCATTGTTTTCTCTCTCCACCCCAGATTTATTGAGATATGGTTGACATATAACACTGTGTAAATTTAAGGTGTACAGCCCATTGATTTGATATACATATATATTGAAAAATGATTACCATTGCAGCATTGTCAGGTCACATAATGGCCTTTTCTTTTCTGTGGTGAGAACATTTAAGCTCTATTCTCTTAGCAACTTTCAAGTATACAATACAGCATTATTAACTATAATCACCATGCTGTACATTAGATCCCTGGAATTTATTCATCTCGTAACTGGAAGTTCATAGCCTTTGACCAACATCTCCCCAATTCCCCTCATCCCCCAGCCCCTGGTAACCACCATTCTACCCTCTGTTTCAACGAGTTTGGCCAAAAGCACATTATTTTGAATTCTCTTCATTTATCTTATAAATCATGTTATTTTTTTGCATTTTATTCCAAAATATATCCACTTTAATGTTTTAAATTACAACTAAATAAAATTAGCATTCCAGCAGTTAAATGAACACGCCTTTGTTAGTGAGAAGCACAACATTAATTAGCTGCAACTTAAGAAAGGAGCAACAAGATAATTACATGAAAACTAGAATTCCATGAGTAGATTTAATCACAGATAAAGGGTTTATATTTTTGAGAATTATGAGAAAAGACTTTGTACAAATCTTTGCTAATGATAAAGAAAAATGGATCACTGTATTACTTTTCTAGGAAGGTGTACATGACCAAAATATATTCAAGAAGTAGAAAACCTTAACAGGCCATGTAAGAAACTTGTAAGAAAAACAAAAAAGAAATGAAATAATTAACTATTTTAAAATCAGCTTTCTGATCTTAAAGGTGGCAACTAAGCCTGTGCTTTCACCTCCTATCTTTACCAAATACCATTGAACTGACAAAAAAGACATGAGAAACACAATAAATCCCTAATGTGTTGGAAAGGTGGAAAGAGTGAAACTTTCCATGAATCTTAATTTTAAATGCCAAAATAAATTCTAGATAAAAAATTAAATCATAAAATTTGCAGAAAACTATTATAGCAAATATTTATATAACCTAGGGTTGATTATGGCCTTTCTAAAACAAACAAAAAAAAATAAATGGAGAGATAGACAGATTTCCTAAGGATTTTTAAACTTCTATATGTCAAAAATACAATAAAAACTAAAAGGTTAAAGTCAAACTAAAAGAAATTGCAACATTTATAACACATGAAGTCTTAATATTCTTGACATAACACACTTCTTACAAATAATTTTTTTAAATGAACACCATAAGAGAAAACTAGACAGAAGGCATTAACTAGTATGTTAATGTCACAAAAGGGGAAAAAAGGGTCAGGAAGGAAGGAAGGAAGGAAGGAAAAGGGAAGGAGGAAAGAAAAAGAAAAAAATTTTATCTTCTTTAAATAAAAAAATACAAATTAATATAACTGAAATATTTTGTCTATTAAATTAAAGAGAACAATATAATATTCAGTCCTGACATAGTTAATCTAGACTGCCTAGCTTCAAATCCTGGTTCCACTACTTCCACTTGTTCACTACATGATGTTGTGCAAGTAATTTAACCTTTCTGTGCCTTGATATTCGTCATCTGTGAAATGAGCTTTCTGGAAATCAAATAAATTAACATATGTCAAGCACTTAGAACAGTGCCCCATTCATAGTAAGCACTATATGAATAATATTATTGTTATTATTATTAGAGGAAACAGGACCTCATTCCTACTGGGAATTAGGTTACTTTGTAGGTTCAACTTATCTGAAGGACAATTTGCTAATAAACACTGAAAGCTTAATAAAACATGCAGACAATTTTACTGAGTAATTCTTCTTTAGGAATTTATCCTGAGGAAGTAATTTCTGTTGTTGGGGTCTTGAAGTGATTGTACTAATTAAATGGAGTATATCTACAGAATTTAAGGGAAATCCTATGGTTGCTCCCCACTCCTACTGATGCACATAGGCGCAAATAATACAAGCAGAACTAGAGAGACAGCAGGATGGTATAATGGCAAGAGCCTAGACTTAAGCCAAAAAGACCAGGATTTCAACTCTGGCTTGGTCACTTATGGCTGTATGACCTTAGTACAGTTCATTTCATTTTTCTGAATCTCAGTTTCTTCATCAGCAAAACTGGGACTAACATGCATACATTTCACAGTTGTAGTAAATACATGATAGAGACATCAATTGCTCTGACACACCCTCTCTTCTGAAATAAAACAAATGAAATAAATTTACTCTTGGTAAGTTAAACTATGACCAAAACAAAAACAAAAACAAAAACAAAAACAAAAACAGAAACAGAAACAAAAGCAAAAAAAACAGTAAAGGATCAGACCAAAGATAGTCTACCTAGCAGATATATATTATGTTCTAGAGATGTATATTCAAATCATCTATCATTCTTGTTCTGACTCTATAGTACCTGTAATCTTCTAATAATCTTGATTTTTCATTTAGCTTGCATATAAAAAAGAATGAACAAGTCAGGCTTTCTTGAATGTTCAGAAATTCTGGTGCTATATACCCACTTTAAACTTTAGCACATGAATTACAAACTGGCAACTCATGGACTGGCTTTGGCCTGCCAACACATAATACTCGGCAAATTTCCCATACGAATCCACATTTCAAGCTTTTCTTTTAAAACTGGATGATATGGCTATATTAGACTAATACACTTGAAGTGCCACAGTTTGACTGGAGCTGAGTAGTGGCTGTCCCTTTTAGACAAGGCATGTGTTCTGACGCTACCAAGTCCACTTTATTAAATTGCTTATCTAGTTGGTCCCATAGGCATTGGAGTTTTTGACCCTTTCTGGAAGAGTTCAAGCCGTCCCTTCCGTCATTCTATCTCCTGAAGAGTAGAAGCACTGAGGTGAGTTGCAAAATCCAAGAACACACTTGTGTCACTTTATTAGAATGTGGCATATTCACTCTGCGGGGGGGGGGAGTATAAATATGTCTGTATTTGCACAAACACTCCATCGATGATGGTGACGATGAAGAGGATGATGATAGCAGCCAATACTTATTTTTCCTTCAGTTTATCTTTCCATGTCATTTACCGTCAGAGCTATGGGACTTCCAACTGAACACTGGGAACTTCGAACTGAACACTGGGAGTTGAGCAGGATATGAGATGGGGTTGAATGAAGCCTATTTCTTACAAACAAGAAATAGGGGACACAAAAAGGCTTTTGTGCCTGAGAGCCCACAGGGTTCTGCTTGGTTTCAATGGTAAAAACCAATTGTTGCACCAGATATAGCAGTGGTAGCAGTATTATCTATGGCAAGTCTTCAAATTGAGTTTGTCTACACAAAGTCTTTTCAAACAGTAGGAGGATAAAGATAGTAGCTTAAAGAGAATCAATTTCTAGATATTCAATTTCCACATAGCTTCTTCCCTAAAATTGATCTTCTACAAAATGTCCCTTTTTGCAATTTACCTTTTCCCGCGTTACAAAATAAAGGCATACTTCTGTCTTACGTCTAAGATTTGACAATACTGCATTGCCTCTGGGGATGAAAACCTTGAGTTTGTTTACAAAGGGAAAATCTGAAGTACATATTGGTGTCCACATTGAGAAAATTAATGACTCTAAACACTATGTAATAAATCATTTTGCAAGTCTGTAATTTCCAATTCTTTGTCTTGGACAAAATTGAAGGAGAGCCTAATTGAATTGTCAGCTGATAAATGATTTATGAAGATGGATAATTATGTGATTTTTGGCATATTATCTGCAAGGAAATTAAAGATGGAAGGAAATTACTATAATAAAGTTCTTTAATTCCCATCTATTCATTTATTTATTATATAGTTTAGTGCTTATATTAATAAAAAAATTAAAGGAATAAATTGGTAGCAATGAGTACTATTCATGTTTGGATAAATAAAATAATAGGGAAAAAATCCTTCAAATGAATATTCAATTAAATTTTAACTTTTTACTTAAAAAAATTTACAAATATTGGTGATGCATTTATATTATTTTGATCAATCATATACTGACAATAATCGAATGATAAATTAGTAAGGAACAGTTTTTAACCTTTAAAATTAATTTAAATAGTTTTTGAGGTAGGGAAATATGATACAGTGATCAATGAAAGGCTTTTTAACAAAAAAAAATACAAAATTAGGACAAAAATTCTGGGGTGATAATAAATGGAACTATACATTAGAGGAAAGAAAGAAACAATATAAATTATCCAATAGTTAAATAAAATTATTTTAATGTATTTTAAAAACAAATGATAAGGGGGAAGGGTAAGCTGGAACAAAGTGAGAGAGTGACATTGACATATATACACTACCAAATGTAAAATAGATAGCTAGTGGGAAGCAGCCGCATAGCACAGGGAGATCAGCTAGGTGCTTTCTGTCCACCTAGAGGGGTGGGTTAGGGAGGGTGGTAGGGAGACTCAAGAGGGAGGAGATAGGGATGTATGTATATGTACAGCTGATTCACTGTTATACAGCAGAAACTAACACACCATTGTAAAGCAATTATACTCCAATAAAGATGTTAAAAAAATGATAGCTGATCTCAAATTGCTATAGTATTTAGATTCTGTTGGGTATATTTAAGAGAGTAACAGTTTATTTCAAAATGTCAGTATTCATAATACTTCAAAATTTACATTTTTGCAATATAAGTATATGATGACAAACTATTTCTTAAGGAAGTATAGGAGATTTACAATATTATATTAGTTTCAGGTGTCCAGTGTAGAAATTCAGTATTTTTAGCAATTAGTATATTACAAGATAATGGCTATAATTCCCTGTGGTATACAGTATATCCTGTTGCTTATACATTTTATACATAGTAGTTTGTCTCTGTTAATCCCATAACTTGAATTTATCCCTCCCACCTTCCCTCTCCCTTTTGGTAACCACAAGTTTGCTTTCTATATCTGTGAGATTATTTCTGTTTTGCATATACATTCCCTTGTATTTTTTTTAAATCCACATATAATTGATACCATACAGTATTTAGCTTTTTCTGTCTGATGTATTTCAGTAAGAATCATATTCTCTAAATCCATCCACATTGCTGCAGATGGTAGCATTTCATTCTTTTTTATGGCTAATATTCCATCGTATATGTATATACCACATCTTCTTAATCCAATAGTATGTTGATGGGCACGTGGGTTGCTCCCATGTCTTGGCTGTTCTAAGTAGTGTTACTATGAACACTGAGGTGCATGTATCTTTTTGAATTAATGTTTTCATTTTTTTGGATATATAGCCATATAACCTCTATACTGTTTTCCATAGTGGTTGCACCAATTTACATTCCCAGCAACAGAGTACAAGGGTACCCTTTTCTCCACATAGTCTCCAATATTTGTTATTTGTAGACTTTTTGATGATAGGCGTTCTGAAAGGTGCCAGGTGATATCTCATTGTTGTTTGGATTTGCATTTCTCCAATAAATAGTGATGTTGAACATCTTTTCATGTGCCTGTTAGTCATCTGTATGTCTTTTTCTGGAAAAATGTCTATTCAGGTCATCTGCCCATTTTTTAATTGAGTTGATTTTTGTTTTTGATATTGAGTTGTATAAGCTGTTTTTATATTTTGAATATTAACCCTTTGTCAATCCATCAATGGCAAATATTTTCTCCCATTCCATAGGTACTCTTTTATTTTGTTGATAGATTCATTTACTGCGTAAAAAGCTTTTAAGTTTAGTTAGGTTCCATTTGCTTATTTTTGCCTTTATTTCATTTGCCTTAGGAGACTGATCCAAGAAAATATTGCTACCATTTATGTCAGAGAATGTTCAGCCTAGGTTCTAAGAGTTTTATGGTTTTCTGTCTTACATTTAGGTCTTTAAAACATTTTGAGTTTATTTATGTGTATGGTGTGAGGGAATGTTCTAATCTCATTGTTTTACATGTGGCAGTCCAATTTTCCCAGCACCACTTTTTGAAGAGATGGTCTTTTATCCACTGTATATTCTTACATTCTTTGTCATAGATTAATTAACCATAGAGGAAGGGGTTTATTTCCAGGCTCTCTTCTCTTTTCCTTTGATCTATGTGTTTGTTTTGGTGCCAATACCATGTTTTTTTGATAAGAGTAGTTTTGTAGTATATTCTGCAGTATGGGAGGGTTACACCAGCAGCTGTGTTCTTTTTTCTCAAGATTGCTTTCCTAATCTTGGGTCTTTTGTAGTTTCATATAAACTTTAGGATTATTTGTTCTAGTTCTGTGAAAAATGGCATGAGTATTTTGATAGGGATTGCATTAAATCTGGAGATTGCTTTGGATAATGTGGCCATTTTAACAATATTAATTCTTCTAATCCAAGAACAAGGGATATTTTCCCTTTTTTTTAGCTTCAATTTCTTTCATCAGAGTTTTATAGTTTTCAGAGTATAGGTCTTTCACATCCTTGGTTAAATTTATCCCTAGGTATTTTATTCTTTTTTTTTAATTGCAGTAGAGTTGATTCACAATATTATGTTCATTTCAGGTGTACAGCACAGTGATTCACAACTTTTAAAAGTTACCAATCATGCATTTTTAAACTTATTTTCTTTTTCTGTTTTAATTTGGGTTTTTTGTTTGTTTTACATTAAGTTCTTTTTACATAAATTTACATCACATTTTAAAAATTCAAACAGAAAGTCACAAAAATTATAATCATCCTCATCAATTCACTGAGTCCCATGTAATTAATCTTTTTTTCATCTTGACCTTTTGTTAGCACTTTTATGAATTCATCAGTTTTCCATTAGAGTTCTGAAAATGCTTATTCATTCAGTTCAGGAGTATAGTCAGTTATCAGAAACCTGTACTTGTCAGAGTTTTTTCCATGAATTCCGTGAAGATGAAACCCTTTTATAGGAACATTTTTGCAAAAGCATCAGAGTACACCCAGAACTGTCTGTAAATGACAAAAGACTTAGAAATGACCATGGTTAAAGATTTCATGAAAGTTCATAATAATGCAATTGACAAGGAAATTTAGTTATTTCTGAGATATACATTTTAAAGTAATAACTAGAATTATGACTTATAACATTATACCAGAACATATAAGATTTTTAGGAATTTCATGTAATGTCTGAAACATTTATATTAACATATTTCCATACAAATAACCCAAAGAAAGTTTAGTATTAGTTTTTTCTTTAACATTTGAATTTTATTTTATTTTTTATACAGCACATACTTATTTGTCATCAATTTTATACACATCAGTGAATACATGTCAATCCCAATCGCCCAATTCAGCACACCACCATCCCCACCCCCCCACGGTTTTCCCCTCTTGGTGTCCATACGTTTGTTCTGTACATCTGTGTCTCAATTTCTGCCATGCAAACCAGTTCATCTGTACCATTTTTCTAGGTTCCACATACATGCGTTAATGTACAATATTTGTTTTTCTCTTTCTGACTTACTAAACTCTGTATTACAGTCTCTAGATCCGTCCACGTCTCAACAAATGACTCAATTTAGTTCCTTTTTATGGCTGAGAGATATTCCATTGTATATATATATCACAACTTCTTTATCCACTCATCTGTCAATGGCATTTAGGTTGCTTCCATGACCTGGCTATTGTAAATAGTGCTGAAATGAACACTGGGGTGCATGGGTCCTTTTGAATTATCGATTTCTCTGGGTACATGCCCAGTAGTGGGATTGCTGGATCATATGGTAATTCTATTTTTAGTTTTTTAAGGAACCTCCATACTGTTTACCATAGTGGCTGTATCAATTTACATTCCCACCAACAGTGGAAGAGGGTTCCTTTTTCTCCACACCCTCTCCAGCATTTGTTGTTTGTAGATTTTCTGATGATGCCAATTCTAACTGGTGTGAGGTGATACCTCATTGTAGTTTTGATTTGTATTTCTCTAATAATTAGTTATGTTGAGCAGCTTTTCATGTGCTTCTTGGCCATCTGTATGTCTTCTTTGGAGAAATGTTTATTTAGGTTTTCTGCCCATTGTTGGATTCGGTTGTTTGTTTCTTTAATATTGAGCTGCATGAGCTGCTTACATATTTTGGAGATTAATCCTTGTCAGTTGCTTCATTTGCAAATATTTTCTCCCATTCTGAGGGTTGTATTTTCGTCTTGTTTATGGTTTCCTTTGCTGTGTAAAAGCTTTTAAGTTTTATTATGTCCCACTCGTTTATTTTTGTTTTTATTTCCATTACTCTAGGAGGTGGATCAAAAACGATCGTGCTGTGATTTATGTAAAAGAGTGTTCTTCCCATGTTTTCCTCTAAGAGTTTTATAGTGTCCGGTCTTACATTTAGGTCTCGAATCCATTTTGAGTTTATTTCTGTGTATGGTGTCAGGGAGTGTTCTAATTTCATGCTTTTATATGTAGCTGTCCAGTTTTCCCAGCACCACTTATTGAAGAGACTATCTTTTCTCCATTGTATATCCTTGCCTCCTTTGTCATATATTAGTTGACCACAGGTGCATGGGTTTATCTCTGGGCTTTCTATCTTGTTCCATTGATCTATGTTTCTGTTTTAGTGCCAGTACTGTATTGTCTTCATTATTGTAGCTTTGCAGTATAGTCTGAAGTCAGGGAGTTGGATAACTCCAGCTCCATTTTTTTTCCCTCAAGACTGCTATGGCTATTTGGGGTCTTTTGTGTCTCCATACAAATTTTAAGATGTTTTTATTCTAGTTCCATAAAAATTGCCATTGGTAATTTGATAGGGATTGCATTGAATCTGTAGAATGCTTTGGGTAGTATAGTCATTTTCACAATATTGATTCTTCCAATCCAAGAACATGGTATATCTCTCCATCTGTTGCTATCATCTTTAATTTCTTTCATCAGTGTCTTATAGTTTTCTGCATACAGGTATTTTGTCTCCCTAGGTAGGTTTATTCATACGTATTTTATTCTTTTAGTTGCAATGGTAAATGGGAGTGTTTCCTTAATTTCTCTTTCAGATTTTTCATCATTAGTGTATAGGAATGCAAGAGATTTCTGTGCATTAATTTTGTATCCTGCAACTTTACCAAATTCATTGATAAACTCTAGTAGTTTTTTGGTGGCATCTTTAGGATTCTCTATGTATAGTATCATGTCATCTGCAAACAGTGACAGTTTTACTTCTTCTTTTCCAATTTCTATTCCTTTTATTTCTTTTTCTTCTCTGATTGCCATGGCTAGGACTTCCAAAACTATGTTGAATAATAGTGGGGAGAGTGCACATCATTGTCTTGTTCCTGATCTTAGAGGAAATGCTTTCAGTTTTTCACTCTTGAGAATGATGTTTGCTGTGCGTTTGTCGTATATGGCCTTTATTATGTTGAGGTAGGTTCCCTCTATACCCACTTTCTGGAGAGTTTCTTTTATTATAAATGGGTGTTGAATTTTGTCAAAAGCTTTTTCTGCATTTATTGAGATGATCATATGGTTTTTATTCTTAAATTTGTTAATATGGTGTATCTCATTGATTGATTTGTGTATATCGAAGACTCCTTGCATCACTGGGATAAATCCCACTTGATCATGGTGTATAATCCTTTTAATGTGTTGTTGGATTCTGGTTGCTAGCATTTTGTTGAGGATTTTTGCATCTATATTCATCAGTGGTATTGGTCTGTAATTTTCCATTTTTGTAGTATCTTTGTCTGGTTTTGGTATCAGGATGATGGTGCGCTCATAGAATGAGTTTGGGGGTGTTCCTTCCTCTGCAATTTTTGGAAGAGTTTGAGAGGGATGGGTATTAGTTCTTCTCTAAATGTTTGATAGAATTCACCTGATAAGCCATCTGGTCCTGGACTTTTGTTTGTTGGAAAATTATTAATCATAATCAATTTCATTACTTGTGATTCATCTGTTCATATTTTCTATTTCTTCCTGGTTCAGTCTTGGAAGGTTATACCTTTCTAAGCATTTGTCCATTACTTCCAGGTTGTCCATTTTATTGGCATAGAGTTGCTTGTAGTAGTCTCTTATGATGCTCTGTATTTCTGTGGTGTCTGTTGTAACTTCTCCTTTTCATCTCTAATTTTATTGATTTGAGTCCTCTCCCTCTTTTTCCTGATGAGTCTGGCTAATGATTTATCGATTTTGTTTCACTTCTCAAAGAACCAGCATTTAGTTTTATTTATCTTTGCTATTGTTTTCTTTGTTTCTGTTTCATTTATTTCCGCTCTGATCTTTATGATTTCTTTCCTTCTGCTCAATTTGGGTTTTGTTTGTTCTTCTTTCTCTAGTTCCTTTAGGTGTAAGGTTAGATGCATTATTTGAGATTTTTCTTGTTTCTTGAGGTAGGTTTGTATAGCTCTAAACTTCCCCTCTTAGAACTGCTTTTGCTGCATCCCATAGGTTTTGGATCGTTGTGTTTTCATTGTCATTTGTCTCTAGGTATTCTTTGACTTCCTCTTTGATTTCTTCAGTGATCTCTTGGTTATTTAGTAACATATTGTTTAGCCTCCATGTGTTTGTGTTTTTCACATTTTTTCCCCTGTAATTCATTTCTAATCTCATAGCGTTGTGGTCAGAAAAGATGCTTGATATGATTTCAATTTTCTTAAGTTTACTGAGGGTTTATTTGTTACCCAAGATGTGATCTATCCTGGAAAATGTTCCTTGCACACTTGAGAAGTGTAATCTGCTGTTTTTGGATGGAATGTCCTATAAATATCAATGAAATCTATTTGGTCTATTTGTCATTTAAAGCTTCTCTTTCCTTATTTATTTTTATTTTGGATCATCTGTCCATTGGTGTAAGTGAAGTGTTAATGTCCTCCAATATTACTGTGTTACTGTCGATTTCCTCTTTTATAGCTGTTATCAGTTGCCTTATGTATTGAGGTGCTCCTATGTTGGGTGCTTATATATTTATAATTGTTATATCTTCTTCTTGGATTGATCCCTTGATCATTATGTAGTGTCCTTCCTTGTCTCTTGTAACATTATTTTAACGTCTATTTTACCTGATATGAGTATTGTTACTCCAGCTTTCTTTTGATTTCCATTTGCATGGAATATCTTTTTCCATGCCCTCACTTTCAGTCTGTATGTGTCCCTAGGTCTGAAGTGGGTCTCTTGTAGACAGCATATATATGGGTCTTATTTTTGTGTCTATTCAGCAAGCCTGTATCTTTTGGTTGGAGCATTTAATCCATTCACATCTAAGGTAATTATCGATATGTATGTTCCTATTCCCATTTTCTTAATGTTTTGGGTTTGTTACTGTAGGTGCTTTTCTTCTCTTGTGTTTCCCACTTAGAGAAGTTCCTTTAGCATTTGTTGTACAGCTGATATGGTGGTGCTGAATTCTCTTAGCTTTTGATTGTTTGTAAAGTTTTTGATTTCTCCATCGAATCTGAATGAGATCCTTGCTGGGTAGAGTAATCTTGGTTGTAGCTTCTTACCTTTCATCACTTTAAGTATATCATGCCAGTCCCTTGTGGCTTGTAGAGTTTCTGCTGAGAAATCGGCTGTTAACCTTATGGGAGTTCCCTTGTATGTTATTTGTCATTTTACCCTTGCTGCTTTCAATAATTTTTCTTTGTCTTTAATTTTTGCCAATTTGATTACTATGTGTCTCGGCATGTTTCTCCTTGGGTTTATCCTGTGTGGGACTCGCTGCACTTCCTGGACTTGGGTGGCTATTTCCTTTCCCATGTTAGGGAAGTTTTTGACTATAATCTCTTCAAATATTTTCTATAGTCCTTTCTCTCTCTCTTGTCCTTCTGGGAAACCTATAATGCAAATGTTGTGTTTAATGTTGTCCCAGAGGTCTCTTATGTTGTTGTCTTCATTTCTTTTCTTTCTTTTTTCTCTATTCTGTTCTGCAGCAGTGATTTCTACCATTCTGTCTTCCAGGTCACTTATCCGTTCTTCTGTCTCAGTTATTCTGCTATTGATTCCTTCTAGTGTAGTTTTCATTTCAGTTATTGTATTGTTCATCTCTGTTTGTTCGCTCTTTAATTCTTCTAGGTCTTTGTTAAACATTTCCTGCATCTTCTCCATATTTGCCTCCTTTCTTCTTCCGAGGTTCATTATTATCTTCACTATCATTATTCTGAATTCTTTTTCTGAGAGATTGCCTATCTCCACTTCATTTAGTTGTTTTTCTGTGGGTTTATCTTGTTTCTTCATCTGGTACAAAGCCCTCTGCCTTTTCATCTTGTCTATCTTTCTGTGAATTTCTTTTATTTTTTTAATGTGATTTTTAATGGGGTTATATTTTTCTTCCTCTCTTTGATATTTCTTTTTAATATATAGAAATGCAACAGATTCCTGTATATTAATCTTGTGTCTGCAACATTGCTTAATTTAGATATTAGTTCTAATAGTTTTTGTGTGGAGTCCTTAGGGTTTTCTATATATAGTATCATGGCATCTGCATATAGTCACAATTTTACCTCTTCCCTTCCAATTTGGATACCTTTTATTTCTTTTTCTTGTCTGACTGCTATGGCTAGGACTTCCAATAATATGTTGAATCGAAGTGATGTGTGGGCATCCCTGTCTTGTTCTAGATTTTATTGGGAAGAATTTTAGCTTTTCACCATTGAGTATTGGCTGTGGGTTTGTCATAAATGGCTTTTATTATGTTGAGATATGTTCCCTGTATACCCATTTTGGTAAGAGTTTTTTTTTATCATGAATGGATGTTGAATGTTATCAAATGCTTTTTATGCATCTACTGAGATTATCATGTGGTTTTTGACTTTTCATTTGTTTATGTGGTGTGTTACATTCGTTGATTTATGAATGTTGAACCATCCTTGTGGACTTCAGATGAATGCCACTTGGTCTTGGTGTATGATCTTTCTTATGTGTTGTTGGATTCTGTTTGCTAATATTTTGTTGATAATTTTTGCATCGATAGTCATCAAAGATATTGGCCTGTAATTTTCTGTTTTGATGGTGTCTTTGTCTGGTTTTGGTACAGGGTGATGGTGCCTTCATAGAATGTATTTGGGAGTGTTCCCTCCTCTTCAGTCTTTTGGAAGAGTTTGAGAAAGATTGATATAATTTTTTTTTGTATGTTCCATAGAATTCACCTGTGAAACCATCTGGTCCTGGACTTTTGTTTGTAGGTGTTTTTTTTATTATTATTACAGATTCTATTTCACTTGTAGTGATTAGGTTGTTCAAATCATCTATTTCTTCTTGATTCAATTTTAGTGGCCTGTATGTTTCTAGAAAGTTGCCCATTTCTTCTAGGTTGTCAAATTTGTTGGCATATAATTGTTCATAGTATTGG
This sequence comes from Grampus griseus, assembly GCF_964374135.1. Classification (NCBI taxonomy): domain Eukaryota; kingdom Metazoa; phylum Chordata; class Mammalia; order Artiodactyla; family Delphinidae; genus Grampus; species Grampus griseus. Next base: position 48,625,202 of record NC_138999.1, on the reverse strand, counting down.
TTTATGTTTTTTTTGTAGTTCTGCAGTATCAGTTGAGGTTTCTCCTTTTCAATTTCTTATTTTTTTTATTTGGGTTCACTCTCTTTTCTTTTTGGTGAACCTGGTCAGAGGTTTGTCAATTTTGTTTACCCTTTCAAAGAAACAGCTCTTGTTTTTATTGATTTTTTTTCTATTTTTTAAATCTCTATTTTATTTATTTACTCCCTGATCTTTATTATTTCCTTCCTTCTGCGGACTTTAGGTTTTGTTTGTTCTTCTTCTTTTTCTAATTCTTTTAGGTGGTAAGTTAGGTTGTTTATTGAGATTTTTCTTCTTTTTTGATGAAGGCCTGTATTGCTATGAACTTCCCTCTAAGAACTGCTTTTGCCACATCCCATAGATTTTTTTATGGTTGTGTTTTCATTGTCATTTTTCTCAAGGTATCTTTTTGGTTTTCTTGTTGAATCAACAATGTTTTAGTAGCATTTGTTTAGTCTCCATTTAGGCATTTTTTTCTAATTTATTTTCCTGTGATTGATTTCTAGTTTCATTCCATAGTTGTCAGAGAAGATGCTTGAAATAATTTCTATACTGTTTAATTTGTTGAGGTTAGTTTTTTTGCCCTAGTATGTGGTCAGCCCTAGAGAATGTTCCGTGTGCACTTGAAAAGAATTTGTATTCTGGTATTTTTGCTATGTAAAGTCCTGAAAATATCAATTAAGTCTAACTGTTCTATTATATCATTTAGAATCTCTGTTTCCTTATTGATTCTCTGTCTGGAATATCTGTCCATTCATGTGAGTGAGGTGTTAATGACTCCTACTATAATTGTATTCCAATTGATTTCTCCCTTTATGTCTGTTAGTATTTGTTTTATATATTTGGGTGCTCCTATATTAGGTGTATATAAATTGATGACTATAATATCCTCTTCTTGTATTGATTCTTTTATCATTATATAGTGTCCTTCTTTATTTTTCTTTATAGTCTTTAAAGTTCATTTTGTCTGATATGAGTATTGCAACTCCTGCTTTCTCGTCATTTCCATTTGCCTGAAATATCTTTTTCCATCCCCTCACTTTCAATCTATATGTGTCCCTTGACCTAAGATGGGTCTCTTGTAGGCAACATATTGTAGGCTCTTGTTTTTTTATCCAGTCTGCCACTCTATGTCTTTTGATTGGAGCATTCAGTCCATTGACATTTAATGTAATTATTGATACATATGTATGTATTGACATTTCAAACCTTGTTTTCCCAGTTGATTCTTTGTTTCTTTTCTTTTTGTGGTTTGATGATTTCCTTTTATTTTATGCTTGTGCTCTCTTTTATTTAGATTTTGTGAATTTACTGTGTGTTTTGGATTTGTGGTTGCCCTGTTTTTCAAGTATGTTAACTCCTTCCTATATCTGCTTGCTTTAGACTGATATTCATATAGGTTGAAACACATTCTAAAAGAAAGAAAAAGAATCGGCATTTTCTTATCTTCTTGTTCACATTTTATGATTTTCATGTCCCTTTTTATATCTTCATGTTTATCCTTTTGCTGTTCCTTGTGTTTATCATTGCGTTCACAAATAGTTTTTTTTTTCTTTTCTTTTTGATCTGTATACTGGCTAATTTAAGTGATTTACTTTCCAATTGTGATTTCCTCCTTCCTGTATCTTCTTGCTTCTTTTCTCTTTAGAGATGACCTTTCACTATTTAAGGATAAGTTTAGTATTGCTGCATTCTTTTCGTTTTTGCTTGTGTGAGAAATTCTTTATTACTCCTCTTATTCTAAATGATAATCTTTCTGGGTAGATTATTCTAGGTTGCAGGTTTTTCTCTTTCAAGACTTTGGATATATTTTGTCACTCCTTCTGGCCTGCAGTGTTTCTCTAGAGAAATCATTTGATAGACTTATGGGGGTTCCCTTGTAATTAACTCTGTGTTGTTCTCATGCTGCCTTTAGAATCCTTTCTTTAACTTTTGCCATTTTTATTATAATATGTTTTGGTGTAGGTTTGTTTGGCTTCATCTTGTCTGGGACCCTCTGTGCTTCCTGTATCTGGATGTCTGTTTCCTTCTTAGGTTTGGGAATTTTTCAGTCATAATTTCTTCAAATACATTTTCAATACCCTTTTCTCTTTCTTCCCCTTTTGGAATCCCTATTACATGTAGATTGGCCTGCTTTACATTATAACATATGTCTCTTATTTTTTAACATCCTTATTGGAGTATACTTGCTTTACAACATTGTGTTAGTTTCTGCTGTATTACAAAGTGAATCAGCTATATGTATACATATATCCCCTTATCCTCTGGCACTTTTGTCTCCCTCCCACTCTCCGTATTCCACCCCTCTATGTGGTCACAAAGCACTGAGTTGATCTCCCTGTGCTTTGTGACTGCTTCCCACTAGCTATCTATTTTACATTTGGCAGTGTATATATGTAAAAGATACTCTCTCACTTCATCCCAGCTTACCCTTCCCCCTCCCTGTGTCCTCAAGTCCATTCTCTACATCTGCCTCATTATTCCTCTCCTACCCCTAGGTTCATCAGAACTTTATTATTATTATTGTTTTAGATTCCATATATATGTTTTAGCATGCAGTATTTGCTTTTCTCTTTCTGACTTACTTCACTCTTATACAGTGCTCTTTGAACTTATTAGACCACAGAACACTTTTTGTGCTAAAGCATCCTATAAGATTTCTGTACCATGAAACTAGGTTTACTTTACTTTCATTTTATACCACTACTAAGTTTACATGAGTCTAAGTAGAGTCCCACGAGAAGGAAATGCAACAGCAATTACCAACTCTGAAGCTGGGAAATGAAACAGGTAGTCAGGTACTTTCTAGTTTATCCACACTAGAAAATTCTTTTAAGTATTCTTAGCTCTACCAAATGGGTGGCCACACTTTTCAACAAACAAGGAAATCATGCATATGTCTACAAGTGAATTAGAACTGCTCAAAGCAAGGAAATAAGGAGAATTCGAGCCTATCAGAACCTCAGAAATTATCTCCAGAAAAGAAAGAGGGTCCTTTCTGAGAACATTTGAGGACTTTTTGTGTAGGGCATCAATGTTAGTATTCCTTCCAAGGTTTCTCAAAGTGTGTGTGTGTATACATGCACACATGCCTGTGCATATGTACACACATATGTGTATGTGTTATAAGAGAGATTAATAGGTTTAAAAAGTGATTCCAAAATAAGTCTGGCAAACACTGGCATCAAACACAGTTAAACAAGTTTCTTTATCATTCTAAAGTGCATTGTAACTCTACAAGAGGCAAACATACTATGTGGTATTTATGTGACCATTAGACTCCATAATATTATGTAGAACTTGTGTTCCACAGAACACACTTTGGGAAATAGTGGTCCACTCAATAGAATTTAGGTTTCTTCTAAGTGTAAGGCCTGACAATGGAAAAAAATTTTCTGAATCTGAGGATAAACAAATTAAAGATCCTAGAATAATTGTTAGCAGAAACCAAGGTTGGGACATTTAAAAGCAGATGTAAATAGTCATATATTACCGATGGGGGTATTCTTTTACCTTTTTTGTGCATAATTATTTCTTAAAAAAATTTTTTAAACATCTTTATTGGAGTAATATTGCTCACAATGGTGTGTTAGTTTCTACTTTATAACAAAGTGAATCAGCTCTCTCTCTCTCTCTCTCTCTATATATATATATCTCACACTCTATATATCTTCCCTATCTCACCCCTCTAGGTAGTCATAAAGCACTGAGCTGATCACCCTGTGCTATGCAGCTGCTTCCCACTAGCTATCTATTTTACATTTGGTAGTATATATAAGTACATGCCGATCTCTCATTTCGTCCCAGCTTCCGTTCCCCTTCCCCATGTCCTCAATTACATTCTCTACATCTGCGTCTTTATTCCTGTCTTACCCCTAGGTTCTTCAGAACCTTTTTTTTTTTTTAGATTCCATATATATGTGTTAGCATACGGTATTTGTTTTTCTCTTTCTGACATACTTCACTCTGTATGACAGACTCTAGGTCCATCCACCTCACTACAAATAACTCAATTTTGTTTCTTTTTATGGTTGAGTAATATTCCACTATATATATATATATATATATATATATATATATATATGCCACACCTTCTTTATCCATTCATCTGTCAATGGACACTTTGGTTGCTTCCATGTCCTGCCTATTGTAAATAGTGCTGCAATGAACATTGTGGTACATGATTATTTTTGAATTATGGTTTTCTCAGAGTGTATGTCCAGTAGTGGGATTGGTGTGTAGTATGGTAGTTCTATTTTTAGTTTTTTAAGGAACCTCCATACTCTTCTCCATAGTGGCTGTATCAATTTACACTCCCACCAACAGTGCAAGAGAGTTGCCTTTTCTCCTCACCTCCTCCAGAATTTATAGTTTCTAGATTTTTTAATGATGGCAATTCTGATTGGTGTAAGATGATTCCTCATTTAAGTTTTGATTTGCATTTCTCTAATGATTAGTGTTGTTGAGCATCCTTTCATGTGTTTGTTGGCATTCTGTATATCTTCTTTGGAGAAATGTCTATTTAGGTCTTCTCCCCAATTTTGGATTGGGTTGTTTGTTTTCTTGATATTGAGCTGCATGAGCTGCTTATATATTTTGGAGATTAATCCTTTATTAGTTGCTTCATTAGCAAATATTTTCTCCGATTCTGAGGGTTGTCCTTTTGTCCTGTTTATGGCTTCCTTTGCTGTGCAAAAGATTTAAAGTTTCACTAGGTCCCATATGTTTGTTTTTATTTCCATCTCTCTAGGTTGTGGGTCAAAAAGGATCTTGCTGTGATTTATGTCATAGAGCATTCTGCCTATGTTTTCCTCTAAGAGTTTTATAGTGCCTTGCCTTACACTTAGGTCTTTAATCCATTTTGAGTTTATATTTGTGTATGGTGTTAAGGAGTCTTCTAATTTCATTCTTTTCCATGTAGCTGTCCATTTATCACAGAACAACTTATTAAACATGCTGTCTCTTCTCCATTGTATACTCTTGCTTCCTTTAACAAAGATAAGGTGACAATATGTACATGGGTTTATCTCTGGGCTCTCTATCCTTTTCCATTGAGTTATATTTCTGTTTTTGTGCCAGTACCATACTGTCTTGATTACTGTACCTTTGTAGTATAGTGTGAAGTCTGGGAGCCTGATTCCTCCAGCTCCGTTTTTCTTTCACAAGATTGCTTTGGCTATTCGGGGTCTTTTGTGTTTCCATACAAATTGTGAAATTTTTTGTTCTAGTTCTGTGAAAAATGCCATTCGTAGTTTGATAGAGATTGACGTCAATCTGTAGATTGCTTTGGGTAGTATAGTCATTTTTGAAATGTTGATTCTTCCAATCCAAGAACATGGTAATCTCTCCATCTGTTTGTAACATCTTTAATTTCTTTCATCAGTGTCTTATAGTTTTATGCATACAGGTCTTTTGTCTCCTTAGGTAGATTTAATCCTAGGTATTTTATTCTTTTTTGCAATGGTAAATGGGAGTTTTTCCTTATATTTTCTTTCAGATTCTTCATCATTAGTATATAAGAATGCATGAGGTTCCTGTGCATTAGTTTTGTACCCTGCTACTGTACCAAATTCATTGATTAACTCTAGTAGTTTTCTGGTAGTGTCTTTCGGATTCTCTATGGAACATTGGAACATTTTTAATCACAGTTTCAATTTCATTACCTGTGATTGGTCTATTTATAATTTCTATTTTTCCTGTTTCAGTCTCAGAAGGATGTGCTTTTCTAATAATTTGTCCATTTCTTCCAGGTTGTTCAATTTATTGGCATATAATTTCTTGTAGTAATTGGTCATGATCCTTGTATCTCTGCAGTGTCTGTTGTTACATCTCCTTTTTCACTTCTAATTCTATGGATTTGAGTCTTCTCCCTTTTTTCTTGATAAATCTGGCTACTGGCTTATCAATTTTGTTTATCTTCTCAGAGAGCCAGCTTTCAGTTTTATTCAATTTTGGTATCATTTCTTTCATTTCTTTTTCATTTACTCCTGAGCTTATCGTATGATTTTTTCCCTCTGGTAAATTTGTGTTTTTTTGGTTCTTCTTTCTCTAATTGCTTTAGCTATAAGGTTAGGTTGTTTATTTGAGGTCTTTCTTGTTTCTTGAGGTAGGATTGTATTGCTATATACTTCAATCTTGGAACTGCTTTTGCTCCATCCCATAGGTTTTCCATCGTTGTGTTTTCATTATCTTTTGTTTCTAGGTATTTTTGGATTTCCTCTACGATTTCTTTACTGGTCTCTTAGTTATTTAGTAGTGTATTGCTTAGCGACTATGTGTTTTTTTTTTTTTTTTTACAGATTTGTTTCCTGTAATTGATATCTAGTCTCATGCCGTTGTGGTCAGAAAGGATGTTTGATACAATTTCAATTTTCTTAAATTTACCAAGGCTTGATTTCTTACCCAAGATGTGATCTCTCATGTAGAATGTTCGACGGGCAGTTGAGAAGAAGCTGTATTCTGTTGTTTTTGGATGGAATGTCCTGTAAATATCAATTAAGTCCATATTGTTTAATGTGTCATTAAAAGCTTGTGTTTCCTTATTTATTTTCATTTTGGATGATCTGTCCATTGGCGAAAGAGGGGTGTTAATATTCCTTACTATGATTGTGTTATTGTTGATTTCCCCTTTTATGGCTGTTAGCATTTACCTTATGTGTTGAGGTTCTCCTCTGTTGGGTGCATAAATATTTACAATTGTTAAATCTTCTTCTTGGGTAGATCCCTTGATCATTATGTAGTGTCCTCTTTGTCTCTTGAAATAGTCTTTATTCTAAAGTCTATTTTCCCTGATATGAGAAGTGCTACTCCAGCTTTCTTTTGATTTCCATTTGCATGGAATATCTTTTTCCATCCCCTCACTTTCAGTCTTATGTGTCCGTAGGTCTGAAGTAGGTCTGTTGTAAACAGCATATATATGGTTCCTGTTTTTGTATTCTTCAGCCAGTCTATGTCTTTTGGTTGGAGCATATAAACCATTTACATTTAAGGTAATTATCAATATGTGTGTTCATATTACCATTTTCTAAATTGTTTTTTGCGTTTTTTTTTCTTTAGGTCTTTTCCTTCTCTTGTGTTTCCTGCCTAGAGAAGCTCCTTTAGCATTTGTTGTGAAGTGGGTGTGGTGGTGCTGAACTCTCTCAGCTTTTGCTTCTCTGTAAAGATTTTAATTTCTCCATCAGATCTGAATGAGATCCTTGCTGTTTAGAGTAATTTTGGTTGTAGGTTTTTCCCTTTCATGTCTTAATTATGTCCTTCCACAGCCTTCTAGCTTGCAGAGTTTCTGCTGAGAAATCAGCTGTTAACTTTACGTGGATTCCCCTGTATATTTTTTTGTTGCTTTTCTCTTGTGGCTTTTAATATTTTTTCTTTGTATTTAACTTTTTTAAACCTCTTTATTGGAGTATAATTGCTTTAAAATGGTGTGTTAGTTTCAGCTTTATAACAATGTGAATCAGCTCTACATATACGTATGTATATCTCCTCCCTTTATACGTACATATACGTATGTATATCTCCTCCCTTTTGCATCTCCCTCCCACCCTCCCTATCCCACCCTTCTAGGTGGTCACAAAGCACCGAGCATATCTCCCTGTGCTATGTGGGTGCTTCCCACTAGCTATCTATTTTACATTTTGTATTGTATATATGTCCATGCAACTATCTCATGTCGTCCCAGCTTCCCCATCCCACTCTCTTTTCCTGAAGTCCTTTCTCTACGTCTGCATCTTTATTCCTGATGCTCCTAGGTTCTTCAGCACCTTTTTGGTTTGATTCCATATATATGTGTTAGCATACGGTACTTGTTTTTCTCTTTCTAACTTACTTCACTCTGTATGACAGACTCTAGTTGTATCTGCCTCACTATAAATAACTCAATTTCGTTTCTTTTCATGGCTGAGGAATATTCCATTGTATATAGATTCCACATCTTCTTTATCCATTCATCTGTTGGTGGACACTTAGGTTGCTTCCATGTCCTGGCTATTGTAAATAGAGCTGCAATGAACATTGTGGTACATGACTGTGTTTGAATTATGGTTTTTTCAGGGGATATGCCCTGTAGTGGGATTCCTGGGTTGTATGGTATTTCTATTTTTAGTTTCTTAAGGAACCTCCATCCTGTTCTCCATAGTGGCTGTATCCATTTACATTCCCATCAACAGTGCAAGAGGGTTCACTTTTCTCCACACCCTCTTTAGCATTTATTGTTTGTAGATTTTTTGATGATGGCCATTTTGAGTGGTGTGAGGTGATACCTCAGTGTAGTTTGTTTATTTATTTATTTTTGCGGTACACGGGCCCCTCACTTCTGTGGCCTCTCCTGTTGCAGAGCACAGGCTCCGGATACACAGGCTCAGCAGCCATGGCTCACAGCCCCAGCCGCTCCACGCCATGTGGGATCTTGCCAGACTGGGGCATGAACTCGTGTCCCCTGCATCGGCAGGTGGAGTCTCAACCACTGCGCCACCAGAGAAGCCCCTCAGTGTAGTTTTGATATTCATTTCTCTAATGATTAGTGCTTTTGAACATCCTTTCATGTGTTTGTTCTCAATGTGTAAACCTTCTTTGAAGAAATGTCTATTTGGGTCTTCTGCCCATTGATGGATTGTTTTTTGTTTTGTTTTGTTTTTTTGATATTGAGCTGCTTGTAAATTCTGGAGTTTAATCCTTTGTCAGTTTCTTCATTTGCAATGATTTTCTTCCATTCTGAGGTTGTCTTTTTGTCTTGTTTATGCTTTCCTTTGTTGTGCTAAAGCTTTTAATTGTCATTAGGTCCCATTTTTTAATTTTTGTTTTTATTTCCATTTTTCTAGGAGGTGGGTCAAAAAGGATCTTGCTGTGATTTATGTCATAGAGTGTTCTGTTTATGTTTTCCTGTGAGAGTTTTATAGTGTCTGGCCTTACATTTAGGACTTCAATGCATTTTGAGTTTATTTGTTTGTATGGTGGTAGGGAGTATTCTAATTTCATTCTTTTACATGTACCTGTCCAGTTTTCCCAACACGACTTATTGAAGGAGCTGTCTTTTTTTCCATTGTATATTTTTGCCTCCTTTATCAAAAATAAGGTGACCATATGTGTGTGGGCTTACCTCTGGGCTTTCTCTCCTGTTCCTTTGACCTATATTTCTGTTTTTGTGCCAGTACCACACTGTCTTGATTACTGTAGCTTTTTAGTATAGTTTGCAGCCTGGGAAGCTGATTCCTTCACCTCCGTTTTTCTTTCTCAAGATTGCTTTGGCTATTTGGGGTCTTTTTTATTTCCATATAAATTGTGAAATATTTGTTCGATAGTTTGATTAATATGTGTCTTGGCGTGTTTCCCCTTGGAGTTATCCTGTATGGGATTCTCTGCACTTCCTGCCCTTGATTATTTCCTTTCTCATGTTAAGGAAGTTTTCAACTCTAATCTTTTCAAATATTTTCTGTGTCCCTCTCTTTTTGTCTTTTTCTTCTGGGACCCCTATAATTTGAATGTTGTTGGATTTAATGATTTCTAAGAGGTCTCTGAGAATGTCCTCAATTCTCTTCAATATTTTTTTCTGCTCTGTGTTACTTATTTCCACTTTTTTATCTTCCAAGTCAGTTATCCATTCTTCTCCCTCAGTTATTCTGTTATTGAGTCCTTTTGGAGAATTATAAATTTCATTTATTGTGTTGTTCATCATTGTTTGTTTGCTCTTTAGTTCTTCTAGGTCCTTGTTAAAAGTTTCTTGTATTTTATCCTTTCTATTTCCAAGATTTTGCATCATCTTTACTATCATTATTGTGAATTCTTTTTCAGGTAGACTGCCTATTCCCTCTTCATTTGTTTGGTGTGGTTTCATTTTACCTTGCTCCTTCACCTGCTGTGTATTTCTCTGTCTTCTCATTTTGCTTATCTTACTGTGTTTGGGGTCTCTTTTTCGCAGGCTGAAGGTTCATAGTTCCTGTTATTTTTGGTGTGTTCCCCCAGTGGGTAAGGTTGGTTCATTGGGTTGTGTAGGGTTCCTGGTGAAGGGGACTGGTGCCTGTGTTCTGGTGGATGAAGTTGGATCTTGTCTTTCTGGTGGGCAGGGCTGCATCCGGTGGTGTGTTTTGGGGTGTCTGTTAACTTATTATGGTTTTATGCAGCCTCTCTGCTAATGGGTGGGTGTCTGTTAACTTGTTATGATTTTATGCAGCCTCTCTGCTAATGGGTGGTGTTGTGGTCCTGTCTTGCTAATGTTTGGTATGAGATGTCCAACACTGTAGCTAGCTGGTCGTTGAGTGGAACTGAGTCTTAGTGTTGATATGGACATCTCTGGGAGAGCTTCTGCCATTTGATATTATGTGGGGCTGGGAGGTCTCTGGTGTTCCAATGTCCTGAACTCGGCTCCCACACCTTTGAGCTTCAGGCCTGACACCTGGACAGAGTACCAAGACCCTGTCAGCCACATGGCCAGGTACTTGGGGAGTGTCTTGCCTTTTGAGAAGTCTGACACCTTCTGACAGCATTCAGTAGGTTTTCTGTAGGAGTTGTTCCACATGTAGATGTATTGTTGATGTATTTGTGGGGAAGAAGGTGATCTCTCCACCTACTTTCGGGTCCTAAATCAGTTTTATTTTTAATTTGAATATATTTTAGAATTATTCCTGTAAGGTGTTCCAGATGTTTACAGTTGGAGTCTGCTCTGACTGGCAGCACTCTTTGGGTGCAGAAATCAATGCTCAGATATTGTCTGACCACAATCCTCCCCACAGCTGCAGAGCCCAGTCGGTGGCCCTTCTCTTGCCAGGGAGGTCCATGGGCAGTTCTGCCTGATTCAAATCACCAGCCAGCAAGCCCTCTTCATGACCCCACTCACCAGGTCACTTATTTTTTCTTCTGCATTATTCATTCTGGTATTCATTGCCTTAAGCTCAACTTTTATCACAGCAAATGAACTTATAAATTTTTCTTGCTTCCTCCTTATAGTTTCTAGTTCCTTTTTTTACAGTAATTTGCATATTTGTCAATAGCCTTTCTAAATCCTTCAGCATTTTCATTACCTCATTTTTGAACTTGGTGTCAGTTAGACTGAAGTGGTCTGTTTCATTGTTTGTTCCTTCAGGGGAATTCTCTTGGTCTTTTAACTGAGAGTGGTTCCTCTGCTTCTTCATTTTACTTATATATCTCTTACTCTGTGAGTTTAGGAGAAACAAATATCTACTGTAGTCTTGGAGGGCTATTTATATGTGGAAGCATCTTTGCAAAGCTTGTGTGTGTTTAATGGTTTTTTGGAGTGAGGGCTGGTTCTGGTTTGGATGTTTGCCATCTCTTTCTTCAGCATGTGCTAGACCTTATCCCCTTGATAGGGGTTGTGCAGGTGCATGGCCCACGTCCATGCTCCCAGGAAGGCATTGGCAGTGGTTGGCGCCAGGTCATGGGACCCTTGGCAGCAGCCATATGTTGCTCATGACCCCAGACAAGTGGGAACAGTGGTCGGTGCCGGGTCATGGGACACTTGGTGTTAGCAGGCTGTGCACAATCCTGGGAAGGTGGGGGCTGCAACCTCTCCCCCTCCCCATAGGACCCTGGGTGGCAGCAGTATTCCACTCCCACCTCTGGATTCCGAGATGCCAGAGTCGGCTCATGCTCATGCCTGCAGCTCATGTAGGCAGTGCCCTCCATGAAAAAAGCTCCTATGGTGGACCTGCCTCTATCCTCATGTGCCCTCGAACAATGGTGCCTTGCACCTCTTGTGGGCCCAGGCTTCTTCCCGGACTCCCTCTGTTGTTGTGCACCACACCCTAGCCACCTCAGGCTGTCTTTGTGCAGCCAACCCCTGTCCTCTCCCCAAGGTCTGACCTCTGAAGCCCGAGTCTCAGCACCCAGCCCCTGCCTGCCACATGGACGAGCATCTCAGGCTGGTGAGTGCCAGTCAGCACCGATCATCTGTGCAGGTCTCTCTCTGCTTTGCTCTCTGCAAACCTTTTGCTGCGCTCTCCTCCAAGGCTCTGAAGCTCCCCCTCTGTCCTGGCCGATCTCCCTGGCAGTGAGGGAACTTCCCCATATGCAGAAACCTTTCCTCTTTTACAGCTCTCTCCCAGGAGTGCAGGTCTCATCTCTATTCCTTTGTCTCTTTTTTTTTGTCCTACCCAGTTATGTGGATATTTTCTTGCCCTTTTGGAAGTCTGAGGTCTTTTGCCAGAGTTCAGTAGATGTTCTGTGAGAGTCGTTCCACATGTAGATGTATTTTTGATGTATCTGTGGGGTGTAGGTGAACTCCATGTCCTACTCTTCTGCTATCTTGACCTGCTCTGATGATCACTAAATTGGTAGTAGTCATTGTAATTATTATACCTAAGGACCAAACGATCAACCCATCATCAAGACTGATCTGTTTGATAGTAAAGCAATCTCTTTTCAAAAATATCCATTTAGCTATTAAAATGTTACATCTGGATGGTAGAATCTCTGAACCTTACATGTTCTATTTCTCTGAGGTGCACAGGACCCTCTGGGGATCCATGAAGATAATCTCAGGTGGCAGCAAGTTGTCTATAATAATTTCATCTTTGTGTATTTTTATTCCGATAATATAACTTAACAAAATCACATTCTGGATCATCTGGTTGACCACCTCACACGTGAGTACTGCCATCAATTTTGAAATCTGTGTTACACATGTTACTTTAATTATATATTCCACTATTTTAATTATAGTGGAGTAAGATTAGAATGGCAGTGAAATGAATATGTAAGTGATGTATTCTCACCAAGGAAAGACTAAATAGCATCATAGATGGCTATGCAAGTAATAGTTCTGCAGTAACTGGAATAGAAAAATGTAATGGGAAAATTGAGTCTTACAAAAATACAGGGATGAACATTCAGAGTAACATGTTCCACAATAGTCAGTAATATATTCATCTTGCAAATGGTAAGTTATTTGTAACCAAAAATAATGTTGTTACTTTGAATTTTACTAGTTGAGCAGGTTTTATTTAATTTAAAAATATATTTTGGTTTATAGTTTTAGGACTATAAGCATAAATAATATATGTATAGTTTCATGTTTGTACATACTTAAATACCATCATAATAAAAATAATTTAAGTCAACTATAGTGTTACAGTATTTTTTTAAAATTAAAGTATGGCCACATATTATTTAAGTTGGAGAGACATTGCTCTTGGATGTCTGCAAGTCACAAGGCAGGGTTTGAAAAAAGAGATGTAAACATAACCTAGACAGGCCTTTGGGTTTCAGATGGTAACTGGGGTACTGACTTAATTTTTTAAAAAATATGAGAGTATGCAGTAGAAAAGTTTAGACTTGTGAACAGGATTATTCAAACACTTCTACCTCATGGACAGATCTAGTGATATGTATAATTGTAAATGTGTGATTAAAAACAGTTTGAGGGTCCACAACATTTCCCACCAAAATTTTTCCTTTATTTCACAAATATTTACTAAGTTCACTACTATGTGCTAGGCAGTGGCAAACCATGGGAATACAGTAGAGAATAAAACACACACACTGCCCTCATGAAATACACATTAAATAAATAATTACACAAATAAATATAAACTTACAAGCTACAATAAGAGTATCAAGATAAGGAAAAAGATGTGAAAGAGAATCATACGACATATGTATTCTACAATAAATAGTCATGAAAGTCTTCTCTAAGGATATATTTAAAGTGAGCTATGAATGATGAGCAGGAGATAGCCAGGTAAAAAATGAGAAAGAACATTCCAAAAAGAACATACAGTTCATGAAAATATCCCAAAGCAAGTAAGAAATGGTATAATTTTAAATGGCAATGAGGCCCTGGAGGGTAGTGAGTAAAATTTTTTTAAAATTTGGATACTTTTCTAAAAGAGGAGCAGAAGCTACTGATAAGTTTTAAATATAGGGATGATATGATCCAAGTGACATTTTTAAATGATCAGTCTGGCTGTTATTGGAAAAAAAGGTAGAGTGGAGTAAGAAAAGAAACAGTAGGAATGTTTTCATATTAGTGCAGATAAGAAATAACTGTGACTTGGGCTAGGATAGTAAAGATGAAGACAAAAATTAATTAAGATATATCCTGGAAGTATAAATGAGAAGACATACCTAAACACAATGAAAAAATCATACTAATCCAAATTGAAAATTAGTTTTCAAAGCAACTACTTGGGCTCTTGAAAAATGCTAATATTATGAAAGACAAGAAAAGTCTACAGGTATTGTTTTATATTAAAGGAAACTAAAGAAGCACCACAAATAAATGCAATGTCTGAGTCTGGATAAGGAAAAAAAATCTACAAAGGATATTATGGGAATAATTGGGGGAATTCAGATATGGACTGTTGTTAAATAATATTGTATCCGTGTTATTTTTTTGTATGTATAATTGCATTATAGTTCTGTGGGAGAATACCCTTGTTCTTAGGAGATACATACTAAAGTATATATAAGTGAAGCTTCAAGATGTCTACAACTAAGTTTTAAATGGTTCATAGAAGGCAAGAGGTGAGAGTGGGGAGGAAAGATAAAAGAAATTGTTAACAATTGATGAATCTAAATAAAGAGTATATAAGTGTTTATTTTATTGTTCTTTTAATGTTCTTGTGGGATTGAAATGTCACACTAAAAAGCTAGTGGAAGTGGATAGGAGTTGCTGACTGATCAGATATGGGGCAAGGACAAGGGAAAAAAATCAAGGATAACATCTAAGCAACTGGATGTATAATGGTGTGATTCAGAAAGATAAGGAAGATAGTGTCAAGTGAGAGAGGAAAATGAAGGCAGTGTGATAACAAAGAGTTCTTTATGGTCATACTGAATGTGAAACTTAGACATTCATATCTTACATGCAGTTGGGCACATAAATCTGGAGCTCAGCAAGGAAGGCAGGGCTGAGCATGTATATCTGGGCACCATCAGCATGTACCTGATGTTTAAAGTAACAATCCAAGAAGAAGATATAACAATTATAAATGTTTATGTACCCAACATAGGAGCACCTCAATACATAAGGCAAATTCTAACAACCATGAAAGGAGAAAATGACAAAACACAATAATAGTAGTGGACTTTAACACCCGAATTACACCAATGGACAGATCATCCAAACAGAAAATAAATAAGGAAACACAAGCTTTACATGACAGAATAGACCATATAGATCTAATTGATATTTGTAGAACATTCCACCCAAAAGTGGCAGAATACACTTTCTTCTCAAGTGCACATGGAACATTCTGCAGGATAGACTGCATCTTGGGTCACAAATCAAGCCTTTGGAAATATTATAAAATTGAAATCATATCAAGCATCTTTTCTGACCACAACACTATGAGATTGCAAATCAGTTACAGGAAAAAACTGTAAGAAAACACAAATACATGTAGGCTAAATAGTGTGCTACTAAATAACCAAGAGATCACTGAAGAAATCAAAGAATAAATAAAAATAAACATAGAAAAAAATAACAATGAAAACACGAAGACCCAAAACATAAAGAACACAGCAAAAGCAGTTCTAAGAGGGATGGTAATAGCAATTCAATCTCACCTCAAGAAACAAGAAAAATCTCAAATAAACAATCTAACCCTAACTTAAAACAACTAGAGAAAGAAGAACAAAGAAAACCCAAAGTCAAGAGAAGGAAGGAAATCATAAAGATCAGATCAGAAATAAATTAAATAGAAACAAAGAAAACAGTAGCAAAGATCAATAAAACGACAAGATGGTTCTTTGAGAAGATAAACAAAATTGATAAACCCTTAGCCAGACTCATGAAGAAAAAAAGGGAGAGGATGCATATCAATAAACTTAGAAATGAAAAAGGAGAAATCACAACTGACACTGTAGAAATACAAAGGATTATAAGGCACTACTAGAAACAACTATATGCCAATAAAATGGACAATCATGAAGAAATGGACAATTTTTTGCAAAGGTACAATTTCCCAAGACTGAACCAGGAAGAATTAGGAACTATAAATAGACCTATCATAAGGAATGAAATTGAAACTGTAATTAAAAATCTTCCAAAAAACAAAAGTCTAGGACCAGATGGATTCATAGGCTAATTCTGTCAAACATTTAGAGAAGAGCTAACACTGATCCTTCTCAAACTATTCTGAAAATCTGCAGAGGGAGAAACACTCTCAAATACATTCTACGAAGCCACCATCACCATGATACCAAAACCAGAAAAACATATCACAAAAAATGAAAATTATAGACCAAGATCACTGATGAACATAGATGCAAAAATCCTGAACAAAATACTAGGAAAGAGAATCCAACAACACATTAAAAGGATCATAGACTATGATCAAGTGGGATTTATCTCAGGGATGCAAGTATTCTTCAGTATACACAAATCAATCAATGTGATACACCACATTAACAAGTTAAGGAATAAAAACCATATGATTCTCAATAGATGCAGGAAAATCTTTTGACAAAATTTAACACCTATTTATGATAAAAACTCTCAAGAAAGTGTGCATAGAGGGAACCTACCACAACATAATAAAGGCCATATATAACAAACCCACAGCTAGCATCATACTCAGTGGTGAAAGAGCGAAAGCATTTCCTCTAAGATCAGGAACAAAGTAAGGATGTTCACTCTTACTACTGTTATCCAACATAGTTTGGGAAGTCCTAGTCACAGCAATCAGAGAAGAAAAAGAAATGAAAAGAATCCAAATCAGAAAAGAAGAAGTAAAACTGTCACTATTTGCCCATGACATGATACTATACATAGAATATCTTAAAGATGCCACCAGAAAACTACTAGAAGTAATCAGTGAATTTGGTAAGGTTGCAGAATAAAAAATTAAGGCACAGAAATCTCTGGCATTCTTATATACCAACAATGAAAGATCAGAAAGAGAAATTAAGGAAACACTCCCATTTACCACTGCAACAAAAAGAATAAAATACCTAGGAATAAATCTGCCTAAGGAGGCAAAAGACTTGTACTCAGAAAACTATAAAACACTGATGAAAGAAATTGAAGATGACATAAAGAGATTGAGAAATATACCATATTCTTGAAACAGATGGAGAAATATACCATGTTGTTGGATTGGAAGAATCCATATTGTGAAAATGACGATACTACTCAAAGCAATCTACAGATTCAATTCAATCCCTATCATACTACCAATGGCATTCTTCACAGAATTAGAAGAAAAAAATTTACAATTCATAGAGAAACACAAAAGATCGTGAATAGCCAAATCAATCTTGAGAAAGAAACATGGAGTTGGAGGAATCAGGTTCCCTGACTTCAAACTATAGCACAAAGCTACAGTAATCAAGACAGTATGGTACTGGCACAAAAAGAGAAATATAGATCAGTGGTAAAGGATAGAATGCCCAGAGGTAAACCTACGCACATATGGGCACCTAATTTACAACAAGGATGGCAAGAACAGACAATGGAGAAAGAAGAACCCCTTCAGTAAGTGGTGCTGGGAAAACTGGACAGTTACATGTAAAAGAATGAAATTAGAGCACTACCTAACATCATACACAAAAATAAACTCCAAATGGATTAAAGACTTAGATGTAAGACCAGACACTATAAAACTCTTAGAGGAAAACATAGGCAAAACAGTCTTTGTTATAAACCACACCAAGATCTTTTTTGATCCACCTCCTAGAGTAACGGAAGTAAAAATTAAAAAATGGGACTTAATTAAACTTAAAAGCTTTTGCACAGCAAAGAAAACCATAAAGAAGATAAAAAGACAACTCTCAGAATGGGAGAAAATATTTGCAAATGAAACAACAGACAAAGGATTAATTTCCAAAATATACAAACAGCTCATGGAGCTCAATATCAAAAAAACAAACAATCCAGTTAAAAAATGGGCAGAAGACCTAAATAGTCATTTCCCCAAGGAAGACATACAGATGGCCACGAGGCACATGAAAAGATGCTCAACATCACTAATTATTAGAAAAATGCAAATCAAAACTCACTTCACGCTGGTCAGAATGACCATTATCAAAAAATCTAGAAACAATAAATGCTGGAAAGGATGTGGTGAAAGGGAAACCCTCCTGCACTGTTGGTGGGAATGTAAATTGATATCACCACCATGGAAAACAGTATGGAGGTTCCTTAAAAACCTAAAAGTAAAACAACCATACGATCCAGCAATCCCACTACTGGGCATATACCCTGAGAAAACCATAATTCAAAAAGAGACATGCACCACAATGTTCATTGCAGCACTATTTACAATAGTCGGGACATGGAATCAACCTAATTGTCCATTCACAGATGAATGGATGAAGAAGATATGGCACATATATAGAATGGAATATTACTCAGCCATAAAAAGAAACGAAATTGAGTTATTTGTAGTGAGGTGGATGGACCTAGAGTCTGTCATACAGAGAGAAGTAAGTCAGAAAGAGAAAAAGAAATACTGTATGCTAATGCATATATATTGAATATATTAAAAAATGGTACTGATGAACCTAATTGCAGGGCAGGAATAAAGAGGTAGACATAGAGAATGGACTTGAGAACATGGGGTGAGAGGGCAAAGCTGGGGTGTAGTGAGAATAGCATCAACATATATACACTGCAGAATGTTAAATAGTTGGCTGGTGGGAAGCACCAGTATAGCACAGGGAGATCAGGTGAGTGTTTTGTGATGACCTAGAGGGGTTGTATAGGGAGGATGGGAGGGAGGCTCAAGAGGTAGTGGATATGGGAACATGTGTATGCATACGGCTGATTCACCTTCTTGTGCAACAGAAACTAACACAGCATTGTGAAGCAATTATAGTCCAATAAAGATCTATTTTAAAAAAAGTAATATTGAAGTGAAACAGAAAAAAATAAATAAAATGAAATAAAAGCCACGGTAGTGGCTAGGATCAACTAGGGAAAGAGTACAGAGAGAATCAAAGGGAAAAAAAGAGGCTAAATAGGAGAGAAGACGACTATTGTTGGAGGGGAATCAAGATGGTGAAGTAAGAGGATATGGATCTCATCTCTCCCCACAAACACATCAAAAACACATCTACATGTGGAATAATTCTTATGGAAAAGTAACTGGAAACTTGCAGAACTCTTATAGAACCAACGTTTCAAGAAAGATTCCTATGTCATGAGGTAAGATGGGAAAAAAAAGGCATTGTAATGGTACCTGTGCCCCTGGGAGGGATCTAAGAGGAAAAAGAAGATAGCACAGGTGTACAGTCACCCTGGGGAATGAACAGTTCTAGACGCAGACTGAGTGTCCCTTTACTGGGGTATTATGAATGGGAGACAAGCCCCATGGCTGCTAGGAGAATCGCTGGGACAAAGAGAAAGATTGGAGAAGACTAGACTCCACTCAAAATGAGTGTCTGAGTGCTGGCTTGCCCGCAGACAAGGTGGAGATAGCTCTGCACTAGTGGCTGCCATCTCACATGATCCCCAATCCAAGCTGTGCAAACACACTGGGCTCTCTCACTCCATACCATGGTTAGGCATGGGATATAGGACAGCAGAGTCCTGGGAAAAGACTCCATCTAGCAACACAGAGGTGGTTAGGGGGTCTAGGGTGTGGTCTGGGTGGGGTGGTGGCAGCCATTGTTGGTATTTATCCAAATAGCACCACAGGCACAGACCAGACCTCTGGTGACAGTAGTTGCTCCAAACCCTGTGACCAACACACTGCATTCCTCACTCCCAACTGAGTGAACACTCCAACTCCACCCACTACATGCCACAGCTTGGAACTGGATCTGGGGCAGACAGGTCCTGGGAGAAGACTGCCACAGAGGCATCCTAGATCTCTGACAGCAGTGCAGCACCTCAGTTTCTGCAGTCACAATGCCCCAACCCTCTACCCCAGCCTAGTGAACAATCTGGCCCCACTCACTCCACACACAGTCTTGCACTAGATCTGGGAAAGACACAAGAGAGGAAGGGATGCTAATTCAGGCTGCCTTTGAGCAGAGCCACAGAAGCCTACACAGGTGGCATATAGATCTTCTGTGAGCACACACATGGATCTCACTTTCTTCATCAATAATTTCCTTGGGGTAGGGCACCCACTCAACAGGGAATGGAGCCTGATTGAGTCCAACACTCAGGGCTTCTACTCCAGCAACTTGGGTGAAGGCCCTACCCCTGACAGTGTGGCAATAGCCATGAAGCAGAGAGGAAGTCCCATTACACAACCTGCATAGGCATTAGATTCCTCAACACCAACCACACCCCTTATCAAGGTGATAATGGCCAGCACACCATGAGGAAAGATGTGACTGGTATCCATATCAAAACCAGCCCTCACACCAAAGACATTGGACACACACAGTGTACACAAGTATGATTCCACATAAAAATACCCCTTCAAGACCACAATAGATAACTGTTTCTCCAAAATTCATAGAGACAGAGAAAGTTAAGTAAAATGAAAAGGCAGAGGAATTACTCCCAATTAAAAGAGCAAGAAAAATCCCCTGAAAGAACAAATAATGAAACAGAGCTCACCAGTCTACAAGACCCCAAGTTCAAAAAGTGGTAATAAAAATGCTAACTGAATTAAGAAAGATTATTGATATAAATGCAGATTACTGTAATAAGGAACTAGGAACAATAAAGATGAACCAAAGGTACATAAATTAATTTCAGAGGTAAAAACCAATCTAGAAACAATGAATAAATGACTAAATTACACAAAAGAGTAAGTAAGTGATCTGGAAGACAGAATAAAGGAAATGACCCAATAAAAACAGCAGACAGAATGATAAATTAAAAAAAATGAGTACAAGAAATGAGATCTCTGGGATAACATCAAATATGCATAATAGGGGTTCCAGAAGAAGAGACTGAAAATATATTTGAAGAAATTATGGATGAAAAATTCTCAAACCTAAAGAAGGAAACAGATATTGAGGTACAAGAGATACAGAAGGTCCCAAACAAAATTAACCCAAACAGACCCACACCAAGACATATCATAATTAAAATGGGAAATGTTAAAGATAAAGAGAGGATACTAAAGGCAGTAAGAGAGAAACAAAGAATCAGTTACAAGGGAACCCCCATAAGGTTACCAGCTGATTTCTCTGTAGAAATTTTGTAGGATAGAAGGGAGTGGCATGATATATTCAAAGACCTGAACAGAAAACCTTCAACCAAGGATACTCTAACCAGCATGATTATAATTCAGAATAGAAGGAGAGATAAAGAATTTCTCAAACAAGCAAAAACTAAAAGAATTCAGCAATATTAAACCTACCCTAAAAGAAATATTGAAAGCCCTTCTCTAGAAAAGAGAAAAGAGGCAAGATTCTATAGGAAAATGAAATACAGTAGGAAAGACAAATATATAAAAGGCTTGAAGATCACTTAAATAAGCCAATACATAGATTAAAAATAACAAAAAGTTGTAAAAGTAATTATAACTACAATTAACAGCAAAAGGATATGCATGAAGGTGTAAAGCAGGACATAAAAATCAAAAATTGAGAGACTAGAAAAATGTAGATCTTTCAGAATGACTTTGAACTTGAATGACTATCAGTTTAAAGCAAGCAGATAGAGTTATGGGTCAACATACTTGAGCTATATGATAACCACAAATCAAAAATGCACAATAGATTCACAAAAACCAAAAAGAAAGGAACTCAAGAATAATACAGAAAAAAATAATCAAACTACAAAAGAGAAAAATAAAAAGAAGAAATGAACAAAGAACTACAAAAACAACTGGATAACAAGGATTAAAATGGCAGTACATACATACCTATCAATAATTTTTTAAATGTCAGTGTAGACTAAATGCTCTGATCATAGAATGGTAGACATAGAATGGCAGAATGGATAAAAAACAAAAAAAAACCCAAAACCAAGAACATACAATATGCTGCCTACAGGAGACTCACTTCAGAGCTAAACACACACACAGACAGAAAGTGAGGGAATGCTATAAGATATTTCATGCTAATGAAAACAACAAGAAAACAGGGTTAGAAATACTCATATCAGACAAAACAGACTTTAAAACAAAGTCCATAAAGATGACAAAGAAGTGCATTATATAATAATAAAGGGATCAATAAAAGAAGAGGATATTACATACATCAATATATACACACCCAATATAGGAGCACCTAAATATAAAAAACTAATACTAACAGACATAAAAGGAGAAACTGACAATAATGCAATAATAGTAGGAGACTTTATCACCCCACAGACATCAATGGAGAGATCATCCTGACAGAAAATCAATAAGGCAACAGAGGTCCTAAATGACACAATAGACCCGTTGGACTTAATTGATATCTACAGGACACTACATCCAAAAAAACAAGAATACACATTCTTTGTGCATGGAATATTTTTTACGATAGACTACACACTAGATCACAAAACAAGCCTCAACAAATATAAGAGAGAAATTATTTCAAGCATCTATTCTGAAGAAAATGGTATGCAACTAGAAATCAACCAGAGAAAGAAAAAGAAGAAAAGAACAAACACATGAAGACTAAACAAGGTGCTACTAAAAAACCAGAGTCAATAGTAAAATCAGGGAGTGAGGGGGAAGATGGTGGAAGAGTAAGATGTGGAGATCACCTTCTTCCCCACAGATACACCAGAAATACATCCACACATGGAACAACTCCTACAGAACACCTACTGAATGCTGGCAGAAGACCTCAGACCTCCCAAAAGGAAAGAAACTCCCCACTTACCTCGGTAGGGCAAAAGAAAAAAGAATAAACAGAGACAAAAGAATAGGGACGGAACCGGTATAAGTGGGATGGAGCTCTGTAGGAGGAAGTGTTTCCACACACTAGGAAGCCCCTTCGCGGGCAGAGACTGCAGGTGGCGGAGGGGGAAAGCTTTGGAGCCGCGGAGGAGTGCACAGCAACAGGGGTGCGGAGGGCAAAGTGGAGAGATTCCCACACAGAGGATCGGTGCCAACCAGCACTCACCAGTCCGAGAGGCTTGTCTGCTCAACTGCCAGGGCAGGCGGGGTTTGGGAGATGAGGCTCAGGCTTCAGTTGGATCCCAGAGAGAGGACTGGGGTTGGCAGCATGAACACAGCCAGAAGGGGGCTAGTGCACCACTGCTAGAAAGGAGGGAGTCTGGGGAAAAGTCTGGACCTGTCGAAGAGGCAGGAGACTTTCTCTTCACATTTTGAATCCTGGTACGTGAGGAGAGGGGATTAAGAGTGCTACTTAAAGGAGCTCCAGAGACAGGCACGAGCCATGGCTATCAGCACGGACCACAGAGACATGCATGACACACTAAGGCTCCTGCTGCCGCCACCAAGAAACCTGTGTGCGAGCACAGGTCCTATCCACACCTCCCTTCCGGGGATCCTGTGTAGCCCACCACTGCCAGGGTCCCGGCATCCAGGAACAACTTCCCCCGGAGAAAGCAGCATGGCGCACCACAGTCTAGTGAAACGTCACTCTGGCCTCTGCCGGCTCAGTCTGGCCCCGCATCCGTAGCCCTCCATCCCACCAGCCTGAGTGAGTCAGAGCCCCTGAAGCAGCCGCTCCTTTTACCCCATCCTGTCTGAGTGAAGAACAGATGCCCTCCGACGACCTTACACGCAGGGGGGGGGGGGCAAAATACAAAGATGAGCCCTGGGAGCTGAAAGAACAAAGAGAGAAAGGGAAATCTCTCCCAGCAGCCTCAGAAGCAGCGGATTAAAGCTCCACAATCAACTTGATGTACCCTGCATCTGTGGAATACATGAATAGACAACGAATCATCCCAAATTGAGGAGGTGAACTTTGAGAGCAAGATTTATTATTTTTTCCCCTTTTTCCTCTTTTTGAGAGTGTGTATGTGTTTGCTTCTGTCTGTATAGCTTTCCTTTCACCATTTGTATAGGGTTCTTTTTTTTTTTTAACATCTTTATTGGGGTATAATTGCTTTACAATGGTGTGTTAGTTTCTGCTTTATAACAAAGTGAATCAGTTATACATAAACATAAGTTCCCGTATGTCTTCCCTCTTGCATCTCCCTCCCTCCCACCCTCCTTATCCCACCCCTCCAGGCTGTCACAAAACACCGAGCCAATATCCCTGTGCCATGCGGCTGCTTCTCACTAGCTATCTACCTTAAGTTGGTTAGTGTGTATATGTCCATGACTCTCTATCGCCCTGTCACAGCTCACCCTTCCTCCTCCCCATATCCTCAAGTCTGTTCTCCAGTAGGTCTGTGTCTTTATTCCTGTCTTACCCCTAGGTTCTTCATGACATTTTTTTTCTTAAATTCCATATATATGTGTTAGCATACGGTGTTTGTCTTTTTCTTTCTGACTTACTTCACTCTGTATGACAGACTCTAGGTCTATCCACCTCATTACAAATAGCTCAATTTCATTTGTTTTTATGGCTGAGTAATATTCCATTGTATATATGGGCCACATCTTCTTTATCCATTCATCCGATGATGGGCACTTAGGTTGTTTCCATCTCCGGGCTATTGTAAATAGAGCTGCAATGAACATTTTCGTATATGACTCTTTTTGAATTTTGGTTTTCTCAGGGTAAATGCCCAGTAGTGGGATTGCTGGGTCATATGGTAGTACTATTCGTAGTTTTTTAAGGAACCTCCATACTGTTCTCCATAGTGGCTGAACCAATTCACATTCCCACCAGCAGTGCAAGAGTGTTCCCTTTTCTCCACACACTCTCTCCAGCATTTATTGTTTCTAGATTTTTTGATGATGGCCATTCTGACTGGTGTGAGATGATATCTCATTGTAGTTTTGATTTGCATTTCTCTAATGATTAGTGATGTTGAGCATTCTTTCATGTATTTGTTGGCATTCTGTATATCTTCTTTGGAGAAATGTCTATTTAGGTCTTCTGCCCATTTTTGGATTGGGTTGTTTGTTTTTTTGTTATTGAGCTGCATGAGCTGCTTGTAAATTTTGGAGATTAATCCTTTGTCGGTTGCTTCATTTGCAAACATTTTCTCCCATTCTGAGGGTTGTCTTTTGGTCTTGTTTATGGTTTCCTTTGCTGTGCAAAAGCTTTGATGTTTCATTAGGTCCCATTTGTTTATTTTTGTTTTTATTTCCATTACTCTAGGAGGTGGGTCAGAAAGGATCTTGCTGTGATTTATGTCATAGAGTGTTCTGCCTATGTTTTCCTCTAAGAGTTTGATAGTTTCTGGCCTTACATTTAGGTCTTTAATCCATTTTGAGCTTATTTTTGTGTATGGTGTTACGGAGTGATCTAATCTCATACTTTTACATGTACCTGTCCAGGTTTCCCAGCACCACTTATTGAAGAGGCTGTCCTTTCTCCACTGTACATTCCTGCCACCTTTATCAAAGATAAGGTGTCCATATGTACGTGGGTTTATCTCTGGGCTTTCTATCCTGTTCCATTGATCTATCTTTCTGTTTTTGTGCCAGTACCATACCGTCTTGATAACTGTAGCTTTGTAGTATAGTCTGAAGTCAGGGAGCCTGATTCCTCCAGTTCCTTTTCTCGTTCTCAAGATTGCTTTGGCTATTCGGGGTCTTTTGTGTTTCCATACAAATTGCAAAATTTTTTGTTCTAGTTCTGTGAAAAATGCCAGTGGTAGTTTGATAGGGATTGCATTGAATCTATAGATTGCTTTGGGTAGTAGAGTCATTTTCACAATGTTGATTCTTCCAATCCAAGAACATGGTATATCTATCCATCTATTTTTATCATCTTTAATTTCTTTCATCAGTGTCTTATAATTTTCTGCATACAGGTCTTTTGTCTCCTTAGGTAGGTTTATTCCTAGATATTTTATTCTTTTTGTTGCAACGGTAAATGGGAGTGTTTTCTTGATTTCACTTTCATATATTTCATCATTAGTATATAGGAATGCCAGAGATTTCTGTGCATTAATTTTGTATCCTGCCACTTTACCAAATTCATTGATTAGCTCTAGTAGTTTTCTGGTAGCATCTTTAGGATTCTCTATGTATAGGATCATGTCATCGGCAAACAGTGATAGCTTTACTTCTTCTTTTCCAATTTGGATTCCTTGTATTTCCTTTTCTTCTCTGATGGCTGTGGCTAAAACTTCCAAAACTATGTTGAATAAGAGTGGCGAGAGTGGGCAACCTTGTCTTGTTCCTGATCTTAGTGGAAATGCTTTCAGTTTTTCACCATTGAGGATGATGTTTGCTGTGGGCTTGTCATATATGGCCTTTATTATGTTGAGGAAAGTTCCCTCTATGCCTACTTTCTGCAGGGTTTTTATCATAAATGTGTGTTGAATTTTGTCAAAAGCTTTCTCTGCATCTATTGAGATGATCATATGGTTTGTCTCCTTCAATTTTTTAATATGGCTTATCACATTGATAGATTTGCATATATTGAAGAATCCTTGCATTCCTGGAATAAACCCCACTTGATCATGGTGTATGATTCTTTTAATGTGCTCTTGGATTCTGTTTGCTAGTATTTTGTTGAGGATTTTTGCATCTATGTTCATCAGTGATATTGGCCTGTAGTTTTCTTTCTTTGTGACATCCTTGTCTGGTTTTGGTATCAAGGTGATGGTGGCCTCGTAGAAGGAGTTTGGGAGTGTTCCTCCCTCTGCTATATTTTGGAAGAGTTTGAGAAGGATAGGTGTTAGCTCTTCTCTAAATGTTTGATAGAATTCGCCTGTGAAGCCATCTGGTCCTGGGCTTTTGTTTGTTGGAAGATTTTTAATCACAGTTTCAATTTCAGTGCTTGTGATTGGTCTGTTCATATTTTCTATTTCTTCCTTATTCAGTCTTGGCAGGTTGTGCATTTCTAAGAATTTGTCCATTTCTTCCAGATTGTCCATTTTATTGGCATAGAGTTCCTTGTAGTAATCTCACATGATCTTTTTTATTTCTGCAGTGTCAGTTGTTATCTCTCCTTTTTTGTTTCTAATTCTATTGATTTGAGTGTTCTCCCTTTTTTCTTGATGAGTCTGGCTAGTGGTTTATCTATTTTGTTTATCTTCTCAAAGAACCAGCTTTTAGTTTTATTGATCTTTGCTATTGTTTCTTTCATTTCTTTTTCATTTATTTCTGGTCTGATTTTTATGATTTCTTTCCTTCTGCTAGCTTAAGGGTTTTTTTGTTCTTCTTTCTCTAATTGCTCGAGGTGCAAGGTTAGGTTCTTTATTTGAGATGTTTCCTGCTTCTTAAGGTGGGCTTGTGTTGGTATCAACTTCCCTCTTAGAACTGCTTTTGCTGCATCCCATAGGTTTTGGGTCGTTGTGTCTCCATTGTCATTTGTTTCTAGGTATTTTTTGATTTCGTCTTTGATTTCTTCAGTGATCACTTCATTGTTAAGTAGTGTATTGTTTAGCCTCCATGTGTTTGTATTTTTTACAGATCTTTTCCTGTAATTGATATCTAGTCTCATGGCATTGTGGTCAGAAAAGATACTTGATACAATTTCAATTTTCTTAAATTTACCAAGGCTTGATTTCTGACCCAAGATATGATCTATCCTGGAGAATGTTCCATGAGCACTTGAGAAAAATGTGTATTCTGTTGTTTTTGGATGGAGTGTTCTATAAATATCAATTAAGTCCATCTTGTTTAATGTATCATTTAAAGCTTGAGTTTCCTTATTTATTTCCATTTTGGATGATCTGTCCATGGGTGAAAGTGGGGTGTTTAAGTCCCCTACTATGAATGTGTTACTGTCGATTTCCCCTTTTATGGCTGTTAGTATTTGCCTTATGTATTGAGGTGCTCCTATGTTGGGTGCATAAATATTTACAATTGTTATATCTTCTTCTTGAATCGATCCCTTGATCATTATGTAGTGTCCTTCTTTGTCTCTTCTAAAAGTCCTTATTTTAAAGTCTATTTTGTCTGGTATGAGAATTGGTATTCCAGCTTTCTTTTGGTTTCCATTTGCATGGAATATATTTTTCTATCCCCTTACTTTCAGTGTGTATGTGTCTCTAGGTCTGAAGTGGGTCTCTTGTAGACAGCATATATAAGGGTCTTTTTTTTGTATCCATTCAGCCAATCTGTGTCTTTTGGTGGGAGCATTTATTCCATTTACATTTAAGGTAATTATCGATATGTATGTTCCTATTCCCATTTTCTAAATTGTTTTGTGTTTGTTATTGTAGGTCTTTTCCTTCTCTTGTGTTTCTTGTCTAGAGAAGTTCCTTTAGCATTTGTTGTAAAGCTGGTTTGGTGGTGCTGAACTCTCTCTGCTTTTGCTTGTCTGTAAAGATTTTAATTTCTCCATCAAATCTGAATGAGATCCTTGCTGGGTAGAGTAGTCTTGTTTGCAGGTTTTTGTCCTTCATCAATTTCAGTATGTCCTGCCACTCCCTTCTGTCTTGTAGGGTTTCTGCTGAGAGATCAGCTGTTAACCTTATGGGGATTCCCTTGTGTGTAATTTGTTGTTTTTCCCTTGCTGCTTTTAATATGCTTTCTTTGTATTTAATTTTTGACAGTTTGATTAATATGTGTCTTGACGTATTTCTCCTTGGATTTATCCTGTATGGGACTCTCTGTGCTTCCTGGACTTGATTAACTATTTCCTTTCCCATATTAGGGAAGTTTTCAACTATAATCTCTTCAAGTATTTTCTCAGTCCCTTTCTTTTTCTCTTCTTCTTCTGGAACCCCTATAATTCGAATGTTGGTGCATTTAATGTTGTCCCAGATGTCTCTGAGACGTTCCTCAGTTCTTTTCATTCTTTTTTCTTTATTCTGCTCTGCAGTAGTTATTTCCACTATTTGATCTTCCAGGTCACTTATCCATTCTTCTGCCTCAGTTATTCAGCTATTGATCCCATCTAGAGTACTTTTAATTTCATTTATTGTGTTGTTCATCATTGCTTGTTTCATCTTTATTTCTTCTAGGTCCTTGTTAACTGTTTCTTGCATTTTGTCCATTCTGTTTCCAAGATTTCGGATCATCCTTACTATCATTATTCTGAATTCTTTTTCAGGTAACTGCCTATTTCCTCTTCATTTGTTAGGTCTGGTGCATTTTTATTTTGCTCCTTTATCTGCTGTGTGTTTTTGTGTCTTCTCATTTTGCTTATCTTACTGTGTTTGGGGTCTCCTTTTTGCAGGCTGTAGGTTCATAGTTCCCGCTGTTTTTGATGTCTGTCTCCAGTGGCTAAGTTTGGTTCAGTGGGTTGTGTAGGCTTCCTGGTGGAAGGGACTAGTGCCTGTGTTGCGGTGGATGAGGCTGGATATTGTCTCTCTAGTGGGCAGGTTCACATCTGGTGGTGTGCTTTGGGGTGACTGTGGTCTTATTATGATATTAGGCAGCTTGTCTGCTAATGAGTGGGGTTGTGTTCCTGTTTTGCTAGTTATTTGGCATAGGGTGTCCATCACTGTAGCTTGCTGGTCATTGAGTGAAGCTGGGTGCTGCTGTTAAGATGGAGGTCTCTGGGAGATTTTCACCGTTTGATATTATGTGGAGCTGGGAGGTCTCTTGTTGACCAGTGTCCTGAAGTTGGCTCTCTTACCTCAGAGGCAGAGCCCTGTCTCCTAGCTGGAGCACCAAGAGCCTTTCATCCACATGGCTCAGAATAATAGGGAGAAAATAATTAGAGAGTATTAGTAGAAGTATGAAGAATGAAAGAAAGAAAGGAGGGAAGGAAGGAAGTAAGGATGAAAGAAAGAAAGAAAGAAAGAGGCAAAGAAGGAAAGAAGGCAAGAAGGAAAGAAAGGAGAGAGGGAGCGAGGGAGGAAGGAAGGAAGGAAGGAAGGAAAAAAGACAGAAAGAAAGAAGATACAGTAAAATAATATAAAGTATAATAAAGTTATTGAAGTAAAAAATAATTATTTAGAAAAAAAAGGGCCGGATAGAACCTTCAGACAAATGTTGGAAGCAAAGCTATACAGACAAAATCTTACACAGAAGCATACACACACACCCTCACAAAAAGAGGTAAAGGGGAAAAAATCATAAATCTTGCTCTCAGAGACCACCTCCTCAATTTGGGATGATTCGTTGTCTAAAGGAGGGAAGGAAGGAAAGAAAGAAAGAAAGAAAGAAAGAAAGAAAGAAAGAAAGAAAGAAAGAAAGAAAGAAAGAAAGAAAGAAAGAAAGAAAGAAAGAAAGAAGGTAAGGTATAATAAAGTTATTAAAATTATAATTAATTTTTAAGGAAAAAAATTTAAAAAAAACCATCGACGGATAGAACCCTAGGACAAATGGTGGAAGCAAAACTATGCAGACAAAATCTCACACAGAAGCATACACATACACATTCACAAAAAGAGGAAAACGGGAAAAAATCATAGATCTTGCCCTCGAAGCCCACCTCCTCAATTTGGGATGACTCGTTGTCTATTCATGTATTCCACAGGTGCAGGGTATATCAAGTTGATTGTGGAGCTTTAATCCGCTGCTTCTGAGGCTGCTGGGAGAGATTTCCCTTTCTCTTCTTTGTTCTCACAGCTCACAGGGGCTCAGCTTTGGATTTGGCCCTGCCTCTGCATATAGGTCGCTGGAGGGCGTCTGTTTTTTGCTCAGATAGGACGAGGTTAAAGGAGCCGCTGATTCGGGGGTCTGGCACACTCAGGCCGGGGGAGAGGGAGGGGTGCTGCCCGCTGGGCGGGCCTGCGGTGGCAGAGGCCGGCGTGACATTGCAGCAGCCTGAGACGTGCCCTGCGTTCTCCCGGGGAAGTTGTCCCTGGATCCCGGGAACCTGGCAGTGGCAAGCTGCACAGGCTCTGCGGAAGAGGGGTGTGGATAGTGACCTGTGCTCGCACACAGGCCCCTTGGTGGTGGCAGCAGCAGCCTTAGCGTCTCCCACCCGTCCCTGGGGTCTGTGCTTTTTGCCGCGGCTCGCGTCCATCTCTGGGGTCTGCGCTTTTCGCCACGGTTGGCTCCCGTCTCTGGAGCTCCTTTAAGTAGTGCTCTGAAACCCCTCTCCTCGCGCACCAGGAAACAAAGAGGGAAGAAAAAGTCTCTTGCCTCTTCAGCAGGTGCAGACTTTTCCCAGGACTCCCTCCCGGCTAGCCGTGGTGCACTAACCCCTTCAGGGTATTTTCAAGCCGCCAACCCCAGTCTTCTCCCTGTGCTCCGACTGAAACCCGAGCCTCAGCTCACAGCTCCGCCCGCCCTGGCGGGTGAGCAGACAAGCCTCTCGGGCTGGTGAGTGCCGGTCGGCACCGATCCTCTGTGCGGGAATCTCCCCGCTTTGCCCTCCGCACCCCTGTTGCTGTGCACTCTTCTGAGGCTCCAAAGCTTCCCCCTCTGCCTCCCGCAGTCTCTGCCCGCGAAGGGGCTTCCTAGTGTGTGGAAACTTTTCCTCCTTCACAGCTCCCTCCCACTGGTGCAGGTGCCGTCCCTATTCTTTTGTCTCTGTTTTTTCTTTTTTTCTTTTGCCCTACCCAGGTACGTGGGGAGTTTCTTGCCTTTTGGGAGGTCTGAGGTCTTCTGCCAGCCTTCAGTAGGTGTTCAGTAGGTGTTCCACGTGTAGATGTATTTCTGGTGTATCTGTGGGGAGAAAGGTGATCTCCGCGTCTTACTCTTCCACCATCTTCCGAAATTCCTGTATAGGGTTCTATCCATCCATTGTTGTTGTTTTTTTCTTTTTAAAATTTCTTTTTTCATATTAATTATTTCTTATTTTAATAACCTTATTTAGTTTATCTTATGTTATTTCTATTTATCCTTTTTCTTTCTTTATTTCTTATTTATTTTGTTTCTTTCTTTCTTTCTTTCTACTTTTTCTCCCTTTTATTCTGAGCCATGTGGAAGAGAGGCTCTTGGTGCTGCAGACAGCAGTGAGTGCTGTGCCTCTATCGTCAGAGAGATAACTTCAGGACACTGGTCCACAAGAGACCCCCGAGGTCCACATAATATCAAACGGTGAAAATCTCCCAGAGATCTCCATCTCAACACCAGCACCCAGCTTCACTCAATGACCAGCAAGCTACAGTGCTGGATAGCCTATGCCAAACAACTAGCAAGACAGGAACACAACACCAGCCATTAGCAGACAGGCTGCCTAAAATCATAATAAGTCCACAGACACCCCAAAACACACCACCAGATGTGGAACTGCTCACCAGAAAGCCACAATCCAGCCTCATCCACGAGACCACAGGCACTAGTCCCCTCCACCAGGAAGCCTACACACCCCACTGAACCAACTATAGACACTGGGACAGACACCAAAAACAACGGGAACTATGAACCTGCAACCTGCAAAAAGGAGACCCCAAACACAGTAAGATAAGCAAATTGAGAAGACAGAAAAACACACCTCAGATGAAGGAGCAAGATAAAAACTGACCAGACATAATAAATGAAGAGGAAATAGGCAGTCTTTCTGAAAAAGAATTCAGAATAATGATAGTAAAGATGATCAAAAATCATGGAAATAGAATAGACAAAATGCAAGAAACATTTAACAAGGCCTAGAAGAAATAAAGACGAAACAGCAATGATGAACAACACAATAAATGAAATTAAAAAAATCTAGAAGGGATCAATAGTAGAATAAGTGAGACAGAAGAATGGATACGTGACTGGGAAGATAAAATAGTGGAAATAACTACTGCAGAGCAGAATAAAGAAAAAAGAATGAAAAGAACTGAGGAACGACTCAGAGACCTCTGGGACAACATTAAACGAAGCAACATTCTAATCATAGGGGTTCCAGAGGAAGAAGAGAAAAAGAAAGGGACTGAGAAAATATTTGAAGAGATTATAGTGGAAAACTTCCTTAATATGGGAAAGGAAATAGTTAACCAACTCCAGGAAGCATAGAGAGTCCCATACAGGATAAATCCAAGGAGAAACACGCCAAGACACATATTAATCAAACTGTCAAAAATTAAATACAAAGAAAAGATATTGAAAGCAGCAAGGGAAAAAAAACAAATAACACACAAGGGAATCCCCATAAAGTTAACAGCTGATCTTTAAGCAGAATTTCTGCAAGCCAGAGGGGACTGGCAGGACATATTCATAGTGGTGAAGGGGAAAAACCTACAACCAAGATTACTCCACCCAGCAAGGATCTCATTCAGATTTGATGGAGAAATTAAAAACTTTACAGACCAGTAAAAGCTGAGAGAATCAGCACCACCAAGCCTGCTTTACAACAAATGCTAAAGGATCTTCTCTAGGAAAGAAACACAAGAGAAGGAAAAGTCTACAATAACAAGACCAAAACAATTAAGAAAACGGGAATAGGAATATACATATCTATAATTACCTTAAATGTAAATGGATTAAATGCTCCCAACAAAACACACACTGGCTGATAGGAGAGAAAAATAAGACTCATATATATGCTGTCTGCGAGAGACCCACTCCAGACCTAGAGACACATACAGACTGAAAGTGAGGGGGTGAAAAAATATATTCCATGCAAATGGAAACCAAAAGAAAGCTGGAGTAGTAATTCTCATATTAGACAAAATAGACTTTAAAATAAAGAGTATTAGAAGAGACCAAGAAGGACACTACATAATGATCAAGGGATCGATCCAAGAAGAACATATAACAATTGAAAATATTTATGCACCCAAAGTAGTAGCATCTCAAAACATAAGGCAAATACTAACAGCCATAAAAGGGAAAATCGACAGTAACACATTCTGAGTAGCGGATTTTGACTCCCCACTTTCACAAATGGACAGATCATCCAAAATGAAAATAAATAAGGAAACACAAGCTTTAAATGATACATTAAACAAGATGGACTTAATTGATATTTATAGAACACTCCATCCAAAAACAACAGAATACACATTTTTCTCAAGTGCTCATGGAACATTCTCCAGGATAGATCATATCTTGGGTCAGAAATCAAGCCTTGGTAAATTTAAGAAAATTGAAATTGTATCAAGTATCTTTTCTGACCACAATGCCATGAGACTAGATATCAATTACAGGAAAATTCTGTAAAAAATACAAACACATGGAGGCTAAACAATACACTACTTAACAATGAAGTGATCACTGAAGAAATCAAAGACGAAATCAAAAAATACCTAGAAACAAATGACAATGGAGACACAACGACCCAAAACCTATGGGATGCAGCAAAAGCAGTTCTAAGGAGGAAGTTTATAGCAATACAAGCCCACCTTAAGAAGCAGGAAACATCTCAAATAAAGAACCTAACCTTGCACCTCGAGCAATTAGAGAAAGAAGAACAAAAAAACCCTTAAGCTAGCAGAAGGAAAGAAATCATAAAAATCAGATCAGAAATAAATGAAAAAGAAATGAAAGAAACAATAGCAAAGATCAATAAAACTAAAAGCTGGTTCTTTGAGAAGATAAACAAAATAGATAAACCACTAGCCAGACTCATCAAGAAAAAAGGGAGAACACTCAAATCAATAGAATTAGAAACAAAAAAGGAGAGATAACAACTGACACTGCAGAAATAAAAAAGATCATGTGAGATTACTACAAGGAACTCTATGCCAATAAAATGGACAATCTGGAAGAAATGGACAAATTCTTAGAAATGCACAACCTGCCAAGACTGAATAAGGAAGAAATAGAAAATATGAACAGACCAATCACAAGCACTGAAATTGAAACTGTGATTAAAAATCTTCCAACAAACAAAAGCCCAGGACCAGATGGCTTCACAGGCGAATTCTATCAAACATTTAGAGAAGAGCTAACCCCTATCCTTCTCAAACTCTTCCAAAATATAGTAGAGGGAGGAACACTCCCAAACTCCTTCTACGAGGCCACCATCACCTTGATACCAAAACCAGACAAGGATGCCACAAAGAAAGAAAACTACAGGCCAATATCACTGATGAACATAGATGCAAAAATCCTCAACAAAATACTAGCAAACAGAATCCAAGAGCACATTAAAAGGATCATACACCATGATCAAGTGGAGTTTATTCCAGGAATGCAAGGATTCTTCAATATATGCAAATCTATCAATGTGATAAGCCATATTAAAAAATTGAAGGAGACAAACCATATGATCATCTCAATAGATGCAGAGAAAGCTTTTGACAAAATTCAACACCATTTATGATAAAAACCCTGCAGAAAGTAGGCATAGAGGGAACTTTCCTCAACATAATAAAGGCCATATATGACAAGCCCACAGCAAACATCATCCTCAATGGTGAAAAACTGAAAGCATTTCCACTAAGATCAGGAACAAGACAAGGTTGCCCACTCTTGCCACTCTTATTCAACATAGTTTTGGAAGTTTTAGCCACAGCAATCAGAGAAGAAAAGGAAATAAAATGAATCCAAATCGGAAAAGAAGAAGTAAAGCTATCACTCTTTTGCAGTTGACATGATCCTATACATAAAGAATCCTAAAGATGCTACCAGAAAACTACTAGAGCTAATCAATGAATTTGGTAAAGTGGCAGGATACAAAATTAATGCACAGAAATCTCTGGCATTCTAATACACTAATGATGAAATATATGAAAGTGAAATCAAGAAAACACTCCCATTTACCGTTGCAACAAAAAGAATAAAATATCTAGGAATAAACTTACCTAAGGAGACAAAAGACCTGTATGCAGAAAATTATAAGACACTGATGAAAGAAATTAAAGATGATACAAATAGATGGATAGATATACCATGTTCTTGGATTGGAAGAATCAACATTGTGAAAATGACTCTACTACCCAAAGCAATCTATAGATTCAATGCAATCCCTATCAAACTACCACTGGCATTTTTCACAGAACTAGAACAAAAAATTTTGCAATTTGTATGGAAACACAAAAGACCCCGAATAGCCAAAGCAATCTTGAGAACGAGAAAAGGAACTGGAGGAATCAGGCTCCCTGACTTCAGACTATACTACAAAGCTACAGTTATCAAGACGGTATGGTACTGGCACAAAAACAGAAAGATAGATCAATGGAACAGGATAGAAAGCCCAGAGATAAACCCACGCACATATGGACACCTTATCTTTGATAAAGGTGGCAGGAATGTACAGTGGAGAAAGGACAGCCTCTTCAATAAGTGGTGCTGGGAAACCTGGACAGGTACATGTAAAAGTATGAGATTAGATCACTCCGTAACACCATACACAAAAATAAGCTCAAAATGGATTAAAGACCTAAATGTAAGGCCAGAAACTATCAAACTCTTAGAGGAAAACATAGGCAGAACACTCTATGACATAAATCACAGCAAGATCCTTTCTGACCCACCTCCTAGAGTAATGGAAATAAAAACAAAAATAAACAAATGGGACCTAATGAAACTTCAAAGCTTTTGCACAGCAAAGGAAACCATAAACAAGACCAAAAGACAACCCTCAGAATGGGAGAAAATATTTGCAAATGAAGCAACCGACAAAGGATTAATCTCCAAAATTTACAAGCAGCTCATGCAGCTCAATAACAAAAAAACAAACAACCCAATCCAAAAATGGGCAGAAGACCTAAATAGACATTTCTCCAAAGAAGATATACAGACTGCCAACAAACACATGAAAAAATGCTCAACATCATTAATCATTAGAGAAATGCAAATCAAAACTAAAATGAGATATCATCTCACACCAGTCAGAATGGCCATCATCAAAAGACCTAGAAACAATAAATGCTGGAGAAGGTGTGAAGAAAAGGGAACACTCTTGCACTGCTGGTTGGAATGTGAATTGGTTCAGCCACTATGGAGAACAGTATGGAGGTTCCTTAAAAAACTACAAATAGAACTACCATATGACCCATCAATCCCACTACTGGGCATATACCCTGAGAAAACCAAAATTCAAAAAGAGTCATGTACCAAAATGTTCATTGCAGCTCTATTTACAATAGCCCGGAGATGGAAACAACCTAAGTGTCCATCATCGGATGAATGGATAAAGAAGATGTGGCACATATATACAATGGAATATTACTCAGCCATAAAAAGAAACGAAATTGAGCTATTTGTAATGAGGTGGATAGACCTAGAGTCTGTCATAGAGAGTGAAGTAAATCAGAAAGAGAAAGACAAATACCGTATGCTAACACATACATATGGAATTTAAGAAAAAAATGTCATGAAGAACCTAGGGGTAAGGCCGGAATAAAGACACAGACCTCCTAGAGAATGGACTTGAGGTTATGGGGAGGGGGAAGGGTGAGCTGTGACAGGGCGAGAGAGAGAGTTATGGACATATACACCCTAACAAACGTAGTAAGGTAGATAGCTAGTGGGAAGCAGCCGCATGGCACAGGGATATTGGCTCGGTGCTTTGTGACAGCCTGGAGG
This sequence comes from Grampus griseus, assembly GCF_964374135.1. Lineage (NCBI taxonomy): Eukaryota > Metazoa > Chordata > Mammalia > Artiodactyla > Delphinidae > Grampus > Grampus griseus. The sequence continues at coordinate 48,588,045 of NC_138999.1, read as the reverse complement.
GGTGGGATAGGGAGGGTGGGAGGGAGGGAGACGCAAGAGGGAAGAAATATGGGAACATATGTTCATGTATGACTGATTCACTTTGTTATAAAGCAGAAACTAACACACCATTGTAAAGCAATTATACCCCAATAAAGATGTTAAAAAAAAAATACAAACACATGGAGTGTAAACAATACACTACTTAATAATGAGGTGATTACTGAAGAAATCAAGGAGGAAATTTAAAAAGACCTAGAAACAAATGACAATGGAGACACGATGACCCAAAACCTATGGGATGCAGCAAAAGCAGTTCTGAGAGTGAAGTTTATAGCAATACAATCGTACCTTAAGAAACAGGAAACATCTCGAATGAACAACCTAATCTTGCACCTAAAGCAATTAGAGAAAGAAGAACAAAAAACCCCAAAGTTAGCAGAAGGAAAGAAATTATAAAGATCAGATCAGAAATAAATGAAAAAGAAATGAAGGAAACGATAGCAAAGATAAATAAAACTAAAAGTTGGTTCATTGAGAAGATAAGTGCAATTGATAAACCATTAGCTAGACTCATCAAGAAAAAAAGGGAGAAGATTCAAATCAATAGAATTAGAAATGAAAAAGGAGACATAACAACAGACACTGCAGAAATACAAAGAACCTTGAGACATTAATACAAGGAAGTCTATGCCAATGAAATGGACAACCTGGAAGAAATGGACAAATTCTTAGGAACACACAACTAGCTGAGACCGAACAAGGAAGAAACAGAAAATATGAACACACCAATCACAAGCACTGATATTGAAACTGTGATTAAAAATCTTCCAACAAACAAAAGTGCAGGACCAGATGGCTTCACAGGTGAATTCTATCAAACATTTAGAGAAGAGATAACACCTATCTTTCTCAAAACTTTCCAACAGACAGCAGAGGGAGGAACACTCCCAAACTCATTCTATGAAGCCGCCATCACACTGATATCGAAACCAGACAAAGATGACACAAAGAAAGCCGACTACAGGCCAACATCACTGATGAACATAGATGGAAACATCCTCAACAAAATACTAGCAAACAGAATCCAGCAGCACATAAAATGATGATACACCATGATCAAGTGGGGTTTATTCCAGGAATGCAAGGATTCTTCAATATACACAAATCAATCAATGTGATACAGCATATTAATAAATTGAAGGAGAAAAAACATATATATGGTCATCTCAATAGATGCAGAGAAAGCTTTCGACAACCATTTATGATAAAACCCTCCAGAAAGTGGGCATAGAGGGACCTTTCCTCAACATAATAAAGGCCATGTATGAGAAACCCACAGGCACCATCATCCTCAAAGGTGAAATACTGAAACAATTTCCACTAAGATCAGGAAAAAGACAAGGTTGTTCACTCTCACCACTATTATTCAACAGAGTTTTGGAAGTTTTAGCCACAGCAATCAGAGAAGAAAAGGAAATAAATGGAATCCAAATTGGAAAAAAAGAAGTAAAGTTGTCACTGTTTGCAGATGACATGATACTTTACATAGAGAATCCTAAGGATGCTACCAGAAAACTACTAGAGCTAATCAATGAATTCGGTAAACTGGCAGGATACAATATTAATGCACAGAAATCTCTGGCATTCCTATACACTAATGATGAAAAATCTGAACGTGAAATCAAGAAAACACTCCCATTTACCATTGCAACAAATAGAATAAAATATCTAGGAATAAACCTACCTAAGGAGACAAAAGACCTGTATGCAGAAAATTATAAGACACTGATGAAAGAAATTAAGGATGATACAAATAGACAGAGAGATAAGCCATGTTCTTGGAGTGGAAGAATCAGCATTGTGAAAATGACTCTACTACCCAGAGCAATCTACAGATTCAATGCATCCCTATCAAACTACCACTGGCATTTTTCACAGAACTAGAACAAAGATTTTCACAGTTTGTATGGAAGCACAAAAGACCCCGAAGTGCCAAAGCAATCTTGAGAATGAAACAAGGAGCTGGAGGAATCAGTCTCCATGACTTCAGAGTATACTTCACAGCTACAGCAATCAAGACAGTATGGTACTAGCACAAAAACAAAAATATTGATCAATGGAACAGTATAGAAAGCCCAGAGATAAACCCTCACACATATGGTCACCTTATCTTTGATAAAGGAGGCAGGAATGTACAGTGGAGAAAGGACAGCCTCTTCAATAAGTGGTGCTGGGAAAACAGGACAGGTACATGTAAAAGTATGAGATTAGAACACTCCCTAACACCATACATGAAAATAAGCTCAAAATGGATTAAAGACCTAAATGTAAGGCCAGAAACTATCAAACTCTTAGAGGAAAACATAGGCAGAACCCTCTATGACATAAATCACAGCAAGATCCTTTTTGACCCACCTCCTAGAGAAATTGAAGTGAAAACAAAAATAAACAAATGGGACCTTATGAAACTTTAAATGTTCTTCACAGCAAAGGAAACAAAAAACAAGACCAAAAGACAACCCTCAGAATGGGAGAAAATATTTGCAAATGAAGCAACTGACAATGGATTAATCTCCAAAATTTACAAGCAGCTCATGGAGCTGCATAACAAAAAACCAAACAACCCAATCCAAAAATGGGCAGAGGACCTAAATAGACATTTCTCCAAAGACGATATGCAGAGTGCCAACAAACACATGAAAGAATGCTCAACATCATTAATCGTTAGAGAAATGCAACTCAATACTACAATGTGATATCACCTCACACCGGTCAGAATGGCCATCATCAAAATATCTAGAAGCAATAAATGCTGGATAGGGTGTGGAGAAAAGGGAACACTGTTGCACTGCTGGTGGGAATGTGAATTGGTTCAGCCACTATGGAGAACAGTATGGAGGTTCCTTAAAAAACTACAAATAGAACTACCATATGACCCATCAATCCCACTACTGGGCATATACCCTGAGAAAACCAAAATTCAAAAAGAGTCATGTACCAAAATGTTCATGGCAGCTCTATTTACAATAGCCAGGACATGGAATCAACCTAAGTGCCCATCATCGGATGAATGGATAAAGAAGATGTGGCACATATATACAATGGAATATTACTCAGCCATGAGAAGAAACGAAATTGAGCTATTTGTAATGAGGTGGATAGACCTAGAGTCCGTCATACAGAATGAAGTAAGTCAGAAAGAGAAAGATAAATACCGTATGCTAACACATATATATGGAATCTATGAAAAAAAATGTCATGAAGTACATAGGGGCAAGACAGGAATAAAGACACAGACCTACTAGAGAATGGACTTGAAGATATGGGGAGGGGGAAGGGTAAGCTGTAACAAAATGAGAGAGTGGCATGGACATATATACACTATCAAATGTAAAATAGATAGCTAGTGAAGCAGGTGCATAGCACAGGGAGATTAGCTCGGTGCTTTGTGACCACCCGGATGCGTGGGATAGGGAAGGTGGGAGGGAGGGACTTGCAAGAGGGAGGAGATATGGGAACATATGTGTATGTATAACTGATTCACTTTGTTATGAAGCAGAAACTAACACACCATTGTAAAGGAATTATACTTCAATAAACATGTAAAAAATAGTAAAATCAAAGAAGAAATCAGACAATACCTCAAGATAAACAAAATGAAAACAAACATTAGAAAATCTATGGCATGCAACAAAAGCAATTCTAAGAGAAAGTTTATAGTGATACAGGCATTCTTGAAGAATAAGAAACATATCAAATAAACAACCTAATCTACCTCCAAAAATAATTAGAGTAAAAAGAGCAAACAAAATCCAAAGTCAACAAAAGCAAGAAAATAATAAATATCCGAGGGGAAAGAAATGAATTAGATATGCTTAAAAATCAGAAAAAAATCAATAAAGCCAAGAGCTGGGTTGTTTCTGAAAAGATAAGCAAAATTAATAAACCTCTAACCAGGCTCACCAAGAAGAAAATAAACTGGGCTTAAAAAACAAAATAAAAATGAAAGATAAGAAATAACAACTGATACCACAGAAATAAAAAAAATTATAAGAGAATACTATATGTCAACACATTTGACAATTAGAGAAATTGACAGGTTTCTAGAAACATACAGCTTGCTAAAGCTGAATCAAGCAGAAACCGATAATTTAAAAAGACAAATCACTACAGGTGAAATATAACCTGTAATTTAAAAAATACCCTGCAAACAAATATCCTTGAACGGACTACTTCAATGGAAAATGCTGTGAAATATACAATAGAAGTATGTATACCTATCCTTCTCAAAATATTCCAAAAAATTGCAAAGGAGAGAACAGCCCCAAATTTATTCTATGATGCCACCATTACCCCAATAGCAAAAGCAGACAAGAACACTACAAGAAAAATTACAGGTCAATATACTTGATGAATATAGATGTAAAACTTCTCAACAAAATATTACCAAAATGAATCCAACAATACATAAAAAGACCATAAAACACGATCAAGTTGGATTCATTTCAGTGTCACAAGGATGGTTGAACATATGCAAACAAATCAATGTGATATTCTGCATCAAGCAAAGGAAAGGCAATAACCATGTGATCATCTCAATAGATGCAGAAAATGCATTTGATAAAATTCAACATTGATTTATGATAAAAACTCTCACCAAAGTGGATATAGAGGGAACCTACCTCAACCTAATAAAAGCCAGTTATGACAAACCCATAGCCAAAATCATACTCAATAGTGAAAATATGAAAACTTTCCCACTAAATTCAGGAGCAAGACAAGGATACCCACTCTCACCACTTTTATTCAACACTGGATTGGAATTCTTAGCCACAGCAATCAGACAAGTAAAAGAAATAAAAGCTATCCAAAATGGAAAGGAAGAGGTAAAACTTCATTATTTCCAGACGACATGATACTCTTTGTAGGGAACACTAATGTCTCCAAACAAAAACTTATAGAACTAATAAATGAATTAGGCAAGGTAGCAGGATACAAGATTAATATACAGAAATCTGTTGTATTTCTTTACACTAATAATGATAAATCAGAAACAGAAAATTTCTTTAAATCCTCTTTAAAATTGGGTCAAAAAATAAAATGCCTAGGAAAACCCTTAATCAAGGAAGTGAAAGATCTATGTAATGAAAACTATTAAACATAGAGGAAATTGAAGATGATTCAAAGAAATGGAATGAGAGCCAATGCTCTTAAATTGGAAGAATTAATATTGTTAAAATGGCCATACTACCCAATGCATTCTACAGATTTAATACAATCACTATCAATGCACCCATGACATTTTTCAGAGAACTAGGACAAATCGTCATAAAATTTATAAGGAATCACAAAAGATGTAGAATCACCAAAGCATACCTGATTAAAAATAATAAAGCTGGGTACATAAACCTCCCAGACTAGAGACTATATTACAAACTGCCAATAATAAAAACAGGTTGCCAAAGCCAGTCCTGGTCTCAAGGAGGAAGCTCCTGCTCTGTACCCGCAGCTGATACTGGTGCTCTAGGCAGGGCGAGAGTGGAGCAGAGCTGCCAGGCACCAGAGCTGAGGCAAGCACTGGCACACCACTGGTTGGAGCTGCTGTGGGGTGAGTGGCTGCTATACGTAGCCAAGCATGTTGTGGTCGGATCAGCCCAGTCATGGAACAGAAACATTTGTTGAAAGGAAAATCCATGAAAGAAAGCTCCTGTGAACACCTGAGACAGACAATAATTTCAGCAATATTCAGCCGTGTGGCTAACAGGGTTGGGATGCTCCAGCCGGATGTCAGGCCTGTGCCTCTGTGGTGGGAGAGCCAAGTTCAGGACATTAATCCACCAGAGACCTCCTGGCTTCATTAATATCAAACAGCGAAAGCTCTACCAGAGATCTCCAACTCAAAGTTAAGGCCCAGCTCCACTCAACAACCAGCAAGCTCCAGTGCTGGACACCTCAAGACAAACAGCTAGCAAGACAGGAACACAACAACACCCATTAGCAGAGAGGCTACCTAAAATCATAATAAGGTCACAGACACCCCAAAACATACCACCGGACATGGTCCTGCCCACCAGAAAGAAAAGATCCAACCTCATCCACCAGAACACAAGCACTAATCCCATCCAACAGGAAGCCTACAAAACCCACTGAAGCAACCTTAGCCACTGGGGCCAGACACCAAGAAAACCAGGAAATATGAACCTGCAGCCTGTGAAAAAGAGACCCGAAACACAGTAAGTTATGCAAAATGAGAAGACAGGGAAACCACAGCAGATGAAGGAGCAAGGTAAAAACCCACCAGACCAAGAAAATGAAGAGGAAATAAGCAGTCTACCTAAAAAAGAATTCACAGCAATGATTATAAAGATGATCCAAAATCTTGGAAATAGAATGGAGAAGTTACAAGGAACGTTTAACAAGGACCTAGAAGAAGAAAAGAGCAAAGAAACAATGATGAACAACACAATAAATGAAATTAAAAATTCTCCACAAGGAATCAAGAGCAGAATAACTGAGGCAGAAGAACAGATAAGTGACCTGGAAGATAAAATATTGGAAATAACTACTGCAGAGCAGAATAAAGAAAAATGAATGAAAAGAATTGAAGACAGTCTTAGAGACCTCTGGGACAACATTAAATGCACCAACATTCGAATTATAGGGGTCCCAGAAGAAGAAGAGAAAAAGAAAGGGACTGAGAAAATATTTGAAGAGATCATAGTTGAAAACTTCCCTCATATTGGAAAGGAAATAGTCAAGTCCAGGAAGCATAGAGAGTCCCATACAGGATAAATCCAAGGACAAACACGCCAAGACACATATTAATTAAACTGTCAAAAGTTAAATACAAAGAAAACATATTAAAAGCAGCAAGGGAAAAACAACAAATAACACACAAGGGAATCCCCATAAGGTAAAGATCTGACCTTTCAGCAGAAACTCTGCAAGCCAGAAGGGAGTGGCAAGATATATTTGAAATGATGAAAGGCAAAAACCTACAACCAAGATTACTTAAACCAGCAAGGATCTCATTCAGATTCAACAGAGAAATGGAAACCGTTACAGATTAGCAAAAGCTAAGAGAATTCAGAACCACCAAACCAGCATTACAACAAATGCGTAGGGAACATCTCTAGGCAGGAAACACAAGAGAAGGTAAAGACCTACAATAGCAAACCCCAAACAATTAACAAAACGGTAATAGGAACATACATATTGATAATTGCCTTAAATGTAAATGGATTAAATGCTCCCACCAAAAGATACACACTGGCTGAATGGATACAAAAACAAGATCCTTATATATGCTGTCTACAAAAGACCCACTTCAGACCTAGGGACACAAACACACTGAAAGTGAGGAGATGGAAAACGATATTCCATGCAAATGGAAATCAAAAGAAAGCGGGAGTAGCAATTCTCATATCAGACAAAATAGCCTATAAAAGAAAGATTATTACAAGGGACAAAGAAGGAAACTACATAATGATCAAAGGATCAATCCACGAAAAAGATATAACAATTGTAAATATTTATACACCCAACATAGGAACACCTCAATACATGAGGCAAATGCTCACAGCCATAAAAGGGGAAATCAACAGTCACACAATCATAGTAGGGGACTTTAACACCCCACATTCTCCAATGGACAGATCATCCAAGATGAAAATAAATAAGGAAACACAAGCTTTAAATGATATATTAAACAGTATGGACTTAATTGATATTTATAGGACATTCCACCAAAAAAACCCAAAATACACTTTCTTCTCAAGTGCTCATGGAACATTCTCCAGGATAGATCATATCTTGGGTCACAAATCAAGCCTTGGTAATTTTAGGAATTTTGAAATAATATCAAGTGTCTTTTCTGGCTACAATTCTATGAAACTAGATATCAATTACAGGAAAAATCTTTAAAAAATAAAAACACATGGAGGCTAAACAACACACTACTTAATATCCAAGAGATCATTGAAGAAATCAAAAAATACCTGGAAACAAATGATAATGGAGATACGATGACCCAAAACCTATGGGATGCAGCAAAAGAAGTTACAAGAGGGAAGTATATAGCAATACAATCCTAACTAAAGAAACAAGAAACATCTCAAATAAACAACCTAACCTTACACCAAAAGCAATTAGAGAAAGAAGAACAAAAAACCCACAAAGGAAGCAGAAGGAAAGAAATCATAAAGATCAGATCAGAAATAAGTGAAAAAGAAATGAAGTAAACAATAGCAAAGATCAATAAACCTAAAAGCTGGTTCTTTGACAAGATAAACAAAACTGATAAACCACTAGCCAGACTCATCAAGAAAACAAGGGAGAAGACTCTAATCAATAGAATTAAAAATAAAAAAGGAGAAGTAAACACTGACACTGCAGAGATAAAAAGGATCATGAGAGATTACTACATGCAACTCTATGCCAATAAAATGGACAACCAGAAAGAAATGGACAAATTCTTAGAAAAGGACAACCTTCCGAGACTGAACCTGGAAGAATTAGAAAATATAAACAGACCAAGCAGAAGCACTGAAGATCAGACTGTGATTAAAAATCTTCAAACAAACAAAACCCCAGGAACACATGGCTTCAGAGGCGAATTCTATCAAACATTTAGAGAAGAGCTAACACCCATTCTTCTCAAACTCTTCCAAAATACAGCAGAGGCAGGAACACTCCCAAACTCATTCACCGAGCCCACCATCACCCTGATACCAAAACCAGACAAAGGTGTCACCAAGAAAGAAAACTACAGGCCAATATCAGTGATGAAAATAGATGCAAATATCCTCAACAAAATACTAGCAAAGAGAATCCAACAGCACATTAAATGCATCATACACCATGATCAAGTGGGGTTTATCCCAGGAATGCAAGGATTCTTCAAAATATGAAAATCAACCAATGTGATGCACCATATTAACAAATTGAAGGAGAAAAACCATATGATCATCTCAACAGATGCAGAAAAAGCTTTGAACAAAATTCAACACGCATTTGTGATAAAAAACTCTCCAGAAAGTAGGCATACAGGGAACTTACCTCAACAAAAAAAAAGGCCATATAGGACAAACCCACAGCTGATATCGTTCTCAATGGTGAAAAAATGAAACCATTTCCTCTAAGATCAGGAACATGACAAGGTAGTCCACTCTCACCAGTATTATTCAACGGAGTTTTGGAAGTTTTAGCCACAGCAATCAGAGAAGAAAAAGACATAAGAAGAATGCAATTCGGAAAAGAAGAAGTAAAGCTGTCACTGTTTGCAGATGACATGATACTATATATATAGAATCCTAAAGATGCTACCAGAAAACTACTAGAGCTAATCAATGAATTTCGTAAAATAACATGATGCAAAATTAATGCACAGAAATCTCTTGCATTCCTATACACTAATGATGAAAAAAACTTAAAGGGAAATTAAGGAAACACTCCCATTTACCACTGCAAAAACAAGAACAGGGAGGTTCCCAGGGGAAGATGGAGGAAGAGTAAGACGCGGAGATTCCCCACAGATACACCAGAAATACATCCACACATGGAACAACTCCTACAGAACACCTACTGAATGCTGGCAGAAGACCTCAGACCTCCCAAAAGGCAAGAAACTCCCCACGTACCTGGGTAGGGCAAAAGAAAAAAGAAAAAACAGAGACAAAAGAGTGGGGATGGAACGTGCACCAGTGGGAGGAAGCTGTGAGGGAGGAGAGGTTTCCACACACTAGGAAGCCCCTTCACAGGCGGAGACTGCGGGTGGCGGAGGTGGGGGGAGCTTCGAGGCCGCGGAGGAGAGCGCAGCAACGGGGGTGCGGAGGGCAAAGCGGGGAGTTTCCCGCACAGAGGATGGGTGCCGCCCGGCACTCACCAGCCCGAGAGGCTTGTCTGCTCACTCGCCGGGGAGGGTGGGGCTGGGAGCTGAGGCTCAGGCTTCTGTCGGAGCGCAGGGAGAGGACTGGGATTGGCAGTGTGAACACAGCCTGAAGGGGTTACTGCACCACGGTTCGCCGGGAGGGAGTCCGGGAAAAGGTCTGCAGCTGCCGAAGAGGCAAGAGACTTTTTCTTCCCTCTTTGTTTCCTGCTGCGTGAGGAGAGGGATTTAAGAGCACTGCTTCAAGGAGCTCCAGAGACTGGAGCAAGCCGCAGCTAAAAGCACGGACCACAGAGACGGGCAGGAGACTAAGGTTGCTGCTGCCGCCACCAAGGAGCCTGTGTGCGAGCACAGGTAACTATCCACACCACCCTTCTGGGGAGCCTGTGCAGCCCGCCACTGCCAGGGTCCCGGGATCCAGGGACAACTTCCCCGGGAGAGTGCACGGCACGCCTCAGGCTGGTGCAAATTCACGCTGGCCTCTGCCGCCACAGGCTCGCCCTGCACTCCGTGCCTGTCGCTCTCCCTGGCCTGAGTGAGCCAGAGCCCCTGAATCAGCGGCTCCTTTAACCCCGTCCTGTCTGAGCGAAGAACAGACACCCTCTACCGACCTACACACAGAGGCGGGCCCAAATCCAAAGCTGAGCCCCGGGAGCTGTGAGAACAAAGAAGAGAAAGGGAAATGTCTCCCAGCAGCCTCAGAAGCAGCGGATTAAAGCTCCACAATCAACTTGATGTACCCTGCATGTGTGGAATACATGAATAGACAACGAATCATTCCAAATTGAGGAGGTGGACTTTGAGAACAAGATTTATGATTTTTTCCCCTTTTCCTCTTTTTGTGGGTGTGTATGTGTATGCTTCTGTGTGAGATTTTGTCTGTATAGCTTTGCTTCCACCATTTGTCCTAGGGTTCTATCCATCTGTTTTCTTTTTTTTTAAATTCTTTTTCTTAATAATTATTTTTTTATTTTAAAAACTTTATTATATTTTACTTTATCTTCTTTTTTCTTTCTTTTTTCTTCCTTCCCTCCTTTATTCCTTCGTTCCTCCCTCTATCCCTCCCTCCCTCCTTTCTTTCCTTCTTTTCTTCTTTCTTTCTTTTTTCTTTCTTTCTTTCTTTCTTTCTTTCTTTCTTCCTTCCTTCCTTCCTTCCTTCCTTCCTTCCTTCCTTCCTTCCTACCTTCCGTCCTTTCTTTCTTTCTTTCTTTCTACTTCTACTAATTCTTTCTTTCTACATTTTCTCCCTTTTATTCTGAGCCATGTGAATGAAAGGCTCTTGGTGCTGCAGCCAGGAGTCAGTGCTGTACCTCTGAGGTGGGAGAGCCAACTTCAGGACACTGGTCCAAAAGAGACCTCCCAGCTCCACATAATATAAAATGGTGAAAATCTCCCCGAGACTCCATCTCAAAACCAGCACACAGCTTCACTCAACGACCAGCAAGCTACAGTGCTGGGCACCCTATGCCAAACAAATAGCAAGACAGGAACACAACCCCACCCATTAGTAGAGTGGCTGCCTAAAATCATAATAAGTCCACAGACATCCCAAAACACACCACCAGACATGGCCCTGCTTACCAGAAAGACAAGATCCAGCCTCATCCACGAGAACACAGGCACTAGTCCTCTCCACCAGGAAGCCTACACAACCCACTGAACCAACGTTAGCCACAGGGGACAGACACCAAAAACAACGGGAAGTATGAACCTGCAGCCTGCAAAAAGGAGATCCCAAAGACAGTAAGATAAGCAAAATGAGAAGACAGAAAAACACACCTTGGATGCACGAGCAAGATAAAAACCCACCAGGCCTAACAAATGAAGAGGAAATAGGCAGTCTACCTGAAAAACAATTCAGAATAATGATAGTACAGATGATCCAGAATCTTGGAAATAGAATAGACAAAATGCAAGAAACATTTAACAAGGACCTAGAAGAACTAAAGATAAAACAAACAATGGTGAACAACACAATAAATGAAATTAAAAGTACTCTAGATGGGATCAATAGCTGAATAACTGAGGCAGAAGAACGGATAAGTGACCTGGAAGATAAAATAGTGGAAATAACTACTGCAGAGCAGAATAAAGAAAAAAGAATGAAAAGAACTAAGGACAGTTTCAGAGACCTCTGGGACAACATTAAACACACCAACATTCTAATTATAGGGTTTCCAGAAGAAGAAGAGAAAAAGAAACGGACTGAGAAAATATTTGAAGAGATTAGAGTTGAAAACAAGTTCAAGTCCAGGAAGCACAGAGAGTCCCATACAGGATAAATTCAAGGAGAAATACGCCAAGACACATATTAATCAAACTCAAAAATTAAATACAAAGAAAACATATTAAAATCAGCAAAGGGAAAAACAACAAATAACACACAAGGGAATCCCCATAAGGTTAACAGCTGATCTTTCAGAAGAAACTCTGCAAGTAAGAAGGGGCTGGCAGGACATATTTAAATTGATGAAGGAGAAAAACCTGCATCCAAGATTGCTCTACCCAGCAAGGATCTCAATTAGATTGGATGGAGAAATTAAAACCTTTACAGACAGGCAAAAGCTGAGAGAGTTCAGCACCACCAAACCAGCATTACAACAAATGCCAAAGGACCTTCTCTAGGCTAGAAACACAAGGGAAGGAAAAAACCTACAATAACGAACACAGAACAATTTAGAAAATGGGAATAGAAACATACATATCGATAATTACCTTAAATGTAAATGGACTAAATGCTCCCACCAAAAGACACATATTGGCTGAATGGATACAAAAACAAGACCCATATGTATGCTGTCTACAAGACACCCATTTCATACCTAGAGACACATAAAGACTGAATGTAAGGGGATGGAAAAAGGTATTCCATGCAAATGGAAACCAAAAGAAAGCTGGATTATCAATTCTCGTATCAGACAAAATAGACTTTAAAATAAAGAGTAGGAGAAGAGACAAAGAAGGACACTACCTAATGATCAAGGGATCGATCCAAGAAGGAGATATAACAATTTTAAATATTTATGCACCCAACATAGGAGCAGCTCAATATATAAGGCAAATACTAACAGCCATCAAAGGGGAAATCGACAGTAACACATTCATAGTAGGGGCCTTTAACACCCCACTTTCACCAATGGACAGATCATCCAAAATGAAAATAAATAAGGAAACACAAGCTTTAAATGATACATTAAACAAGACGGACTTAATTGATATTTACAGGCCAATCCATCCAAAAAGAACAGAGTAAACATTTTTCTCAAGTGCTCATGAAACATTCTCCAGGATAGATCATAACTTGGGTCACAAATCAAGCCTTGGTAAATTTAATAAAATTGAAATTGTATCAAGTATCTTTTCCGACCACAACGCTATGAGACTAGATATCAATGACAGGAAAAGATCTGTAAAAAAATACAAACACATGGAGGCTAAACAATACATTACTTAATAATGAAGTGATCACTGAAGGGAATTCCCTTTGATCAGAGGGAATAAAAAAAAACCTAGAAACAAATGACAATGGAGACAAGATGACCCAAAACCTATGGGATGCAGCAAAAGCAGTTCTAAGAGGAAAGTTTATAGCAATACAATCCTACCTTCAGAAAGAGGAAACATCTCGAATAAACAACCTAAACTTGCACCTAAAGCAATTAGAGAAAGAAGAACAAAAAAACCCCAAAGTTAGCAGAAAAAAGAAATCATAAAAAGCAGATCAGAAATAAATGAAAAAGAAATGAAGGAAACGATAGCAAATATCAATAAAACTAAAAGCTGGTTCTTTGAGAAGATAAACAAAATAGATAAACCATTAGCCAGACTCATTAAAAAAACAAGGGAGAACACTCAAATCAATAGAATTAGAAATGAAAAAGGAGAAGTAACAACTGACACTGCAGAAATACAAAAGATCATGAGAGATTACTACAAGCAACTCTTTGCCAATGAAATGGACAACCTGGAAGAAATGGACAAATTCTTAGAAATGCACAACCTGCCAAGACTGAATCAGGAAGAAATAGAAAATATGAACAGACTAATCACAAGCACTTAAATTGAAACTGTGATTAAAAATCTTCCAACAAACAAAAGCCCAGGACCAGATGGCTTCACAGGCGAATTCTATCAAACATTTAGAGAAGAGCTTACACTTATCTTTCTCAAACTCTTTCAAAATATAGCAGAGGAGGGAAATGTCCCAAACTCATTCTTCGAGGCCACTGTCACCCTGATACAAAAACCAGACAATGATGTCACAAAGAAAGAAAACTACAGGCCAATATCACTGATGAACATAGATGCAAAAATCCTCAACAAAATACTAGCAAACAGAATCCAAAAGCACATTAAAAGGATCATACACCATTATCAAGTGGGGTTTATTCCAGGAATGCAAGGATTCTTCAATGTATGCAAATCAATCAATGTGATAAGCCATATTAACAAATGGAAGTAGGAAAACCATATGATCATCTCAATAGATGCAGAGAAAGCTTTCGACAAATTCAACACCCATTTATGATAAAAACCCTGCAGAAAGTAGGCATAGAGGGAACTTTCCTCAACATAATAAAGGCCATATATGACAAACACAAAGCCAACATCATCCTCAATGGTGAAAAACTTAAAGCTTTTCCACTAAGATCAGGAACAAGACAAGGTTGCCCACTCTCACCACTCTTATGGAACATAATTTTGGAAATTTTAGCCACAGCAATCACAGAAAAGGAAATATAAGTAATCCAAACCGGAAAAGAAGAAGTACAGCTGTCACTGTTTGCAGATGACATGATACTATACATAGAGAATCCTAAAGATGCTACCAGAAAACTACTAGAGCTAATCAATGAATTTGGTAAAGTAGCAGGATATAATATTAATGCACAGAAATCTCTGGCATTCCTATACACTAATGATGAAATATCTGAAAGTGAAATCAAGAAAACACACCCATTTACCATTGCAACAAAAAGAATAAAATATCTAGGAATAAACTTACCTAAGGAGAAAAAAGACCTGTACGCAGAAAATTATAAGACACTGATGAAAGAAATTAAAGATGATACAAATAGATGGAGAGATATACCATGTTCTTGGATTGGGAGAGTCAACATTGTGAAAATGACTCTAATACCCAAAGCAATCTGCAGATTCAATGCAATCCCTATCAAACTACCAGTGGCATTTTTCACAGAACTAGAACAAAAAACTTCACAATTTGTATGGAAACACAAAAGACCCCGAATAGCCAAAGCAATCTTGAGAACGAAAAACGGAGCTGGAGGAATCAGGCTCCCTGACTTCAGACTATAGTACAAAGCTGCAGTAATCAAGACAGTATGGTACTGGCACAAAAACAGAAAGATAGATCAATGGAACAGCATAGAAAGCCCAGAGATAAACCCACACACATATGGTCACCTTATCTTTGATAAAGGAGGCAAGAATATACAGTGGAGAAAATACAGCCTCTTCAATAAGTGGTGCTGGGAAACCTGGACAGGTACTTTTAAAAGTATGAGATTAGATCACTCCGTAACACCATACACAAAAATAAGCTCAAAATGGATTAAAGACCTAAATGTAAGGCCAGAAACTATGAAACTCTTAGAGGAAAACATAGTCAGAACACTCTATGATATAAATCACAGCAAGATCCTTTTCGACCCACCTCCCAGAAAAATGGAAATAAAAACAAAAATAAACAAATTGGACCTAAAGAAACTCCAAAGCTTTTGCACAGCAAAGTAATCTATAAACAACACCAAAAGGCAACCCTCAGAATGGGAGAAAATATTTGCAAATGAAGCAATTGACAAAAGATTAATATCCAAAATTTACAAACAGCTCATGCAGCTCAATAACAAAAAAAACCCAATCCAAAACTGTGCAGAAGACCTTAATAGACATTTCTCCAAAGAAGATATACAGACTGCCAACAAACACGTGAAAGAATGCTCAACGTCATTAATCATTAGAGAAATGCAAATCAAAACTTCAATGAGATATCATCTCACACCTGTCAGAATGGGCATCATCAAAAAATCTAGAAACAACAAATGCTGGAGAGGGTGTGGCGGAAAGGGAACACTCTTGAACTGCTGGTGGGAATGTGCGTTGGTACAGCCACTATGGAGAACAGTATGGAGGTTCCTTAAAAAACCACATATAGAATTACCCAGCAATCCCACTACTGGGCATTTATCCTGAGAAAACCAAAATTCAAAAAGAGTCATGTACCAAAATGTTCATTGCAGCTCTATTTACAATAGCCCGGAGATGGAAACAACCTAAGTGTCCATCATTGGATGAACAGATAAAGAAGATGTGGCATATATACACAATGGAGTATTACTCAGCCATAAAAAGAAATGAAATTGAGCTATTTGTAATGAGGTGGATAGTCCTAGAGTCTGTAATACAGAGTGAAGTAAGTCAGAAAGAGAAATACAAATACCGTATGCTAACACATGTATTTGGAATTCAAGAAAAAAATGTCACGAAGAACCTAGGGGTAAGAAAGTAATAAAGACACAGACCTACTAGAGAAAGGACTTAAGGATATGGGGAGGGGGCAGGGTAAGCTGTGACAAAGCACGAGAGAGGCATGGCCATATATACACTACCAAGCGTAAGGTAGATAGCTAGTGGGAAGCAGTCGCATAGCACAGGGAGATCAGCTCTGTGCTTTGTTACCGCCTGGAGGGGTGGGATAGGGAAGGTGCGAGGGAGGGAGACACAAGAGAGAAGAGATATGGGAACATATGTATATGTATAACTGATTCACTTTGTTATAAAACAGAAACTAAGACACCATTGTAAAGCAATTATGCTCCTAAGGAGACAAACGACTTGTACGCAGAAAAGTATAAGACACTGATGAAAGAAATTAAAGAAATTAAAGATGATACAAAAAGATGGAGAGATATACCATGTTCTTGGATTGGAATAATCAACTTTGTGAAAATGACTATAGTTCTGAAAGCAATCTACAGATTCAGGTCAATCCCTGTCAAACTACCAATGGCATTTTTCACAGAACTAGAACAAAAAATTTCACAATTTGTATGGAAACACATAGGAATCTGAATAGCCAAAACAATCTTGAGAAATAAATACGGAACAGGAGGAATTAGGCTCCGTTGCTGCAGATGATTCTACAAAGCTATAGGAATGAAGACAGTATGTTACTGGCACAAAAACAGAAATATAGATTAATGGAACAGGATAGAAAGCCCAGAGCTAAACCCACACCTATGGTCACCTTACTTTTGATATGGAGGGAAGAATGTACAGTGGAGAAAAGACAGCCTCTTCAATAAGTGGTGCTGGGAAAACTGGACAGCTACATGTAAAAGAATGAAATTAGAACATTTCTTAACACCATACACAAAAATAAATCAAAATGGATTAAAGATGTAAATGTAGACCCTGACACTATAAAACTCTTAGAGCTAAACAAAGGCAGAACACTCTATGACATAAATCACAGCAAGATCGTCTTGACCCACTTCCTAGAGAAATGGAAATAGAAACAAAAATAAACAAGTGGAACCTAATGAAACTTAAACGTTTTGCAACGCAAAGGAAACCATAAAGAAGATGAAAAGTCAACACTAAGAGTGGGAACAATTATTTGCAAATGAAGCAACTGACAAAGGAATAATCTCCAAAATTTACAAGCAGCTCAGGCTGCTCAATATCCAAAAAGGAAACAACCCAATCAAAAAATGGGCAGAAGACCTAAATAGACATTTCTCCAAAGAAGATATACAGATTGCCAACAAAGATATGTACAGATTCTCGACATCACGAATCATTAGAGAAATGCAAATCAAAACTACAATGAGGTATCAACTCACATCAGTCAGAATGACCGTCATCAAAAAATCTACAAACAGGGCTTCCCTGGTGGTGCAGTGGTTGAGAGTCCACCTGCCGATGCAGGGGACACAGGTTCATGCCCCGGTCTGGGAGGATCCCACATGCCGCGGAGCGCCTGGGCCCGTGAGCCATGGCCGCTGGGCCTGCGCGTCCGGAGCCTGTGCTCCACAACGGGGGAGGCCGCAACAGTGAGAGGCCCGCGTGCAGCAAAAAAATAAAAAATAATAATAAATCTACAAACAGTAAGTCCTGGAGAGGGTGTGGAGAAAAGGGGACCCTCTTGCACTGTTGATGGGGATGTAAATTGATACATCCACTATTGACATCAGTATGGAGGTTCCTTAAAAAACAAAAATAAGACTACCATATGGCCCAGCAATCTCACTACCCGGCATATCCCCTGAGAAAACGGTAATTCAAACAGGGTCATGTACCAAAATGTTCATCGCAGATCTATTTACAATAGCCAGGACATGGAAGCAACCTAATTGTTCATCAATAGATGAATGGATTTACAAGATGTGGAACATATATACAATGGAATATTACTCAGCCATAAAAAGAACCAATATTGAATTATTTGTAGTGAGGTAGATGGACCTAGAGTGTGTCATACAGAGTGAAGTTAAGTCAGAAAGAGAAAAATTAATACCATATGGTAACAGATATATATGAAATCTACAATAAATAAATAAATAAATAAATAAATAAATAAATATATAAGCTGGGATGAAGTGAGAGATTGGCATGGACTTATATATACTACCTGTTGTAAAATAGGTTGCTAGTAGGAAGCAGCCGCATAGCACAGGGAGATCAGCTTGTTGCTTTGTGACCACCTAGAGGAGTGGGATAGGAAGTGTGGGAGAGAGATGCAAGAAGGAGGAGATATGGGGATATATGTATATGTATAGCTGATTCACTTTGTTATAAAGCAGTAACTAACACACCATTGTAAGCAATTATACTCCAATAAAGATGTTAAAAAAATAATGAAAACAGTATGGTATTGGCACATAAACTGACATGTCCATCAATAGAGCAGAATCCAGAGCCCAGATTGACGCACACACCTACATATGGTCATTTAATCTACAACAAAGTGGCAAGAATATACAATGCAGATAATACAGTCTGTTTGACAAGTGGTGCTGGGAAAGCTGAGAGGCTACACATAAATCAATTAAATTAGAACACTCCTTCTCATCATATACAACAATACACTCAAAATGGTTTAAAGACCTAAATATAAGTCATGACACCATAAAACTCCTAGTGGAAAGCATAGGTAAACATTCTCTGTCATAAATCATACCAATATTTTCTTAGATCAGTCTCCCAATGCAAAAGACAATAAAAGCAAATATAAACAATTAGGACCTAGTTAAACTTAAAAGGTTTTTCAAAACAAAGGAAACGATCATCGAAACTAAAAGATAGCCTACAGAATGGGAGAAAATATTTGCAAACTATGCCACCAACAAGGGGTTAGTATCCAAAATATAGAAACAGCTCACACAAGTCAATATGTATATAAACAACTAACCCATTTGAAAAATGGGCTGAAGACATAAATACACATTTCTTCAAAGACAACATAGAGATGGCCAAGAGGCACATGAAAATATGGTCAACACTGGTAATTATTAGAGAAATGCAAATGAATTCCACAATGAGTTATCTCCTCACACTAGTCAGAATGGCTATCATCACAAAATCTACAAATAATAAATGCTGGAGATGGTATGGCGAAAAGTGAGCCCTTGTACAGTGCAGGTGGGAATGTAAATTTGTGTAGCCACTATGGAAAACAGTATGGAGTTTCCTTAAGAAAACTAAAAATAGAGCTACCATGTGATCCACCAAATGCTACTCTTGGGTATTTATTCAGAAGAAACAAAAACACTAAATCAAAAAGATACATGCACCCCAATGTTCATTGCAGCAGTATTTACAGTAGCTACGTGTCCCTCAACAGATGACTGGTATTTATATACAATGGAATATTATTCAGCCATAAAAATGAATGAAATATTGCCACTTACAGGAATATGGGTAGACCTAGAGAATATTATATTTAGGGACGTAAGTCAGACAGAGAGACAAATAAGATATGATATAGCTTACATGTGGAATCTACAAATAATACAAATAAATTTGTTTACAAAACAGAAACAGATGCACAGACATAGAAAACAAACTTATGGTTACCAAAGCAGAGAGGGAGTGAGTGAGTGACAAATTAGGAGTATGTTATTAACAGATACAAACTACTCTACATAAAAAAAGATAAGCAGCAAGGGTTTACTGTATAGCACAGGGAATCAGAATCAATGTCTTGTAATTACCTATAATGGAATATAATCTGAAAAAAATAACCAAATCTTTTTCCTCTACATCTGAAACTAACATAACAAAAAAATTAATACAATTCAATCGAAACATTGCTAACAGTCTTGAAGAGACATTTTTCCAAAGACATACAAATGACTAGCAGACACATGAAATGATGCTCAACATCACTAATTATTAGAAAATGTAAATGAAAACCACAATGAGGCATCACCTCACACTGGTCAAAATGGCTATAATCAAAAATCCTACAAATAGGAAATGTTGGCAAGGATCCATAGAAAAGGAAACCCTCTTACACTGTTGGTGGGAATGTAAATTGGTGCAGCCTCTATGGTAAACAGAATGGGGTTTCTTAAAATCTAAGAAAAGAACTACCATATGTGCTTCAGGGAATCCACTCCTGGGTATGTATCTGAAAATGAATACACTAATTTGAAAATTTGATACATGCACCCCAGTGTTCGCAGCAGCACTATTTACAATAGCCAAGAAATGGAAGCAACCCAGTGTCCATCAACAGATGATGTGCTTATGAAGATGTGATAAATATATACAATGGAATATTACTCAGCCACAATAAAAGTGAAATACTGCCATTTGCAGCAATGTGGATCAACCTAGAGAATATTATGCTCAGTGAAATAAGTCAAACAGAGAAAGGCAAATATTATATAATATCACTTATATATATCACACATAATATCACTATTTGTGAGACGTAGACTCACACAGTCTATGTCTACAGACTCATGGACATAGAAAACAAACTTATGGTTACCAGATGGGAGATGGACAAATTAGGTGTATTAACAAATTAGGGATTAACAAGTACAAACTACTGTGTATGAAATAGATAAGCAAAAATGATTTACTGGTATAGTATGAGGAATTATACCCATTATTTTGTAATAACCTGTCATTGAATATAATCTGCAAAAATACTGTATCACTATGCTGTACACATGAAACTAAAACAATATTATAAATCAACTATACTTCAATTAAGAAAAAGAAGAGAAGAAAAGGCAAACCCCAGGACTGAGTCATGGGACACTATAAGAGATCTGGAGGAAGAGGAGCAGTTAGCAGAGACTGAGGAGTGTTCAACTTGTCAGGAAGAAAACCAGTAAAGTTTGATATTACAAGAACCAAGAGAGGAGAGAGATTGAGAAGGAGAGATTGGGCCACTGAAATGAATGTTTCTAAGCATTTAAGATAAAGAAAGAAATTTTAATCAATATATTTGACAACATAGAAGTCATTAATCACCTTGCTGTGAGTGGTTTCAGTGGAGTAATTGGGAAGAAAGTCAGATTGGAGTGGATTGAAGAGTGAAAGTATGCTAATAAAGTGTAACAGGGAGTGGAAATAACTCTCCAATATTTAAAGAAATAGAGTGGAAGCTAAAGTAGTTTGTGCAGTTTGAGGAAAATTACTTTTTGGTAAGATAGGATATATAAGACCATATTTGTAAGCTAGTAGTAATGATATAGGACAAAGGAACAGAATGGTGATATATGAAAGAGGGAGTTTAATGAACAGAGTGAAGTTCTTGATAATATGAGAGGGTACAGTATCCAGCATACAAGTTTGGAAATGGTCTTTCATAGGAGCAGAAATAGATGGGTGCTAGCAGTTTTAGAGATTCCATTTAGGTGGGGAAAGTAAAAGGAAATTCTGATGCTGTTTATTTTCTCAATAAAATATGAGGTAGAATTAGCTGAGAATGAGTGGGAAAGATGATGGGCTATTTGAGAAGAGTGGGTAAGCTGACCTACCGGGAAACATAGTAAGATGTTAGACAGAACTGAGTAACCAATTTGAGGTTTGTGGTCTTGAATTTTAAGTGCAACCAGGCATCTTAGCTGTGTGATGTTTTTTACAAGTAGAAAACTAATCATCCTCGGTCATGGCATGTTATTCTTTCAATGTACTTCTGGATTTTTTCTTTGAATTATAGTTTTTTGCATTGAGTTTATAAATTTTACCTTACTATGGTGTATAAATATCCTAAGTCTATTGTTAATCTCCAAATGTAATGTCCAAATTATTTCCACATTATCTCCAAATATGTCTCCAAACATAATATTGGGTATACAAGACCCTCCTTTATGCATCTTGCTTTGATTTGGAAGAACTGGGTGCTTGAATAATTTTATCTCAAAACTTAAAGCTTACATTTCTTTGATCTAATACGAGTATTATTTTTCAGTCAGTACTATCTACCAGTGTTCGTTTACACCTCCCATGTGATATTGAAGACTAACGAATAGAAGACTTCCTTGAGATGAGTTTGTAAGACATTGAGGATTCACAGGAAAGAGGGAGAGGGTTAAAGACAAGTGAGACTGTTGCAATGGCTATGCATATGTGGCACCTTGATAATACGTGTGTATGCATGAAGTAGTGGCTATCTGAAATGGAAGGGTGAAGTGTAAAGAGAAAAGGACAATGTATGGGAGGATGATATTGGAGGAGGAAAGCATGCTGCATCTGATAGAGAAGAGAGGACATGGTGGGGAAGAGATGCCCAAACAGGCGGCTCACATTGCCCTAGTAGCATAAGCTAATCATCCAATGTAAAGAGGGGAGAGCCAATAGCCTTGGTGTGCAAAATGAAACATCGAGGAGGCAAATCTGGCATATAGATACATTTTGTTAGACCTACATAAAGGTTGTAAAAATTGGTAGTTGTAAACATTTTAAAATTGAGAAGTTTCTTGAGAAAACCTGTCTATGACTTCTCTCAAAAATTCTGAAGATATGTGCTGAGCATTTATTATGCACTAGTTACTCTTCTAAGCCCTTTAGCACTAATTAACTCAAATCTCATACAAGCTCTATGTGGAAGATACCATCATTATTATTATTTTATAATTTAGGAAACTGGAACAGAAAAGCTAAGTGACTGACCTTTTGTCACACAGCTGGTAAATGGCAGAGCCAGGATTCTAATTCAGAGAATCTGGCTTCAGAGTTTACACTTTTAACCATACTATCTTGTTCTTTAGTTAATACTGAGCTCACATCTCTGCATGGCAATATTTGGCTGAAGATAGGTAGTGTCTGCCTCTTTAGATGAGACATATGCTCTCCTGTTTGCCTCAGTTTTCTTTAGCATTCCCTTTTGTAGTTCACCTGCTCCCCTTCACTCATTTACATTACCTGTACGTTCTCTGAAGGCATTTGAGTGTGTGACTCCTGATGTATAAGAAGAGGGTAGAGGAATATTACTTGTTCATATCAAGACATACTTACAAGAAGGTTTTCATCACTTTGGAGGGTCCTTCAACATGATAGCCTCTGGCTTCAAATGCTATACCATTTGGTTGGGGAGGGGGAGGGAGTCATTTACCCACAGGGCCTGGCATATTGCAGTAGCTTAATAACTATTCATTGAATAAATAAGAGCATGAATGCATGAAAAAATGGAGTTGCTGTGAGAATTCAAGAATTAGATCTGTGGATGAATTAGATAAATCTTAAGGTTTCTATTACTCTGAAATTATTATTCAATAATCCAAAACATTATAAAGCCATTAATATATCATAGTATTTCAAATTGAATATAATTACACAATTGGAATTTTAAATCTGGAAGGGATCTTTGAGAATATACAGTTCCCCAACTCCCTACTTCTATCATTTTAGGGAGTAGTAACTTGGAGACTCAGACTCCTCCTTTATGTTTTGTTGTTTCCTCTCAACATTCTAGGGGAAAATGACCACACTTTCCTTTTTGCTTCACCCAGGGCAAACTTCAGAGTATCTATAAGGTTTTCTATCACTACTGTAAAAATTACCAAAATCATAGTGTCTTCAAAACAACACAATTTGTTATTTCAGAATTCTGTAGGTCAGAAGTCCAGGCACAGAGTGGCTTGTCTGGTTTCTCTGCTTCTGACCTCAAGGCCAAAATTAAGGTATTGGCCAGCCTTGGCTTTTGTTTGGAGGCTCTGAAGGAGAATCCCCTTCCATGCCTGTTCATGTAGTTGTCCAAATTAAATTCCATGTAGCCTGTATTTCCTTGCTGGCTGTTAATTGGACATTGTTCTCAGCTTCTAGAGGCCACCTGCATTCTTTGGTTCTTTCTCCATTATTAAGCCAGTACCAGAAGTGTGAGTTCTTTTCATTCAAATCTCCCTGACCTCTCCTTCTACCTCATCTCTCCTGCTTCCCACTTCCTCCAAATCTCCCTGATGGACTCTTCTGCCTTCTTTTTCTGCTTTTAAGGACCCCTTGGGACCACCCAGGTAGTCCAGGATAATCTCCCTATTTAAAAATCAGCTGATTAGTATCCTTAATCACACCTGCTTTCACAGCAGAACCTAGATTATTGCTTAACTGAATAAGTTGGGAATGGAAATCTTGAGAGGACACCTTTAGAATTCTGTTTACCACAGTGTAATTTATCTTATTTGACTGTATATGCTTCTCTGAAAGACTTAAGCATTTAAGTGCCAGGACTCTGTCTTTGGCTAAATACTGTAATGGTTAAGTGCACAGCTCCTAAAGCCCAACTATTTGGATCAAAATCCTTTCTTGTTTGTCAGCCTAGGGTAAATTATTTAACTTTCCTGTGATTCAGTTTCTTCAACTATAAACGGAAATAAGCATAGTAACTATTCCAGAATTGAAGATATAGTAGCACATTTTAAGTTTTAGGCATTATTACCCTTAGCACCTAGCACTTAGCACTATATTTGTTATGTAGTAACTACTCTGTAAATAGTAGCCATAATTTTTATTATTGCTATGTACAGATTTTTATAATGGCAGTCATGACTCTTTATTGACCTTGTTTTTTACTTATCCTCCTCTCTCTCCTAGACTGTAAATTTCTTGAAGACTGGTATCATTTAATTTATACTTTTGTTCCTAGAACCTAGCAAAGTATCCAGCATGTAGTAGGTGCTCTATGAGCACTAATTAAATAAGTAAATGAATGAATAAAATACGTTTCCAATGAATTCAGTCTCTGATGACACATAGCCTTGCTGGTTAGGAATTATAGGTCCAGTAGGTATGCCCTTTCCTGGCTTGGCTAGAGAGGTTATGAGGCTTACTGAAAGTCATACAGATAGGTAGTACTTGTTTTCTCCATGGTGTGACTATTTACCTTTCCATGTGCATATTTAATGAACCAAATTATAATTTAAAGATCAAAATATAGAGTAAAAGCAGTTAGCATTGTGGGTTGCCAGGAAGGTCAGAGATTACGTCATTATTGAATTCAATCTAATCTCCTGAGAGATGACATGATTATTTCAAAAATTCCATCTCTAAGCTTGAAGATGGGACCCTGAAAAAGCTGAGACATCTATAAATGAAAGAGGAATTGTCACTTTGAGTCATTTGTTGATTCACCAGCAGGACCAATTTGTGCAAATTTATTTAGTAAAGAAGCCTATACAGACTTTCAGTGAAGGCATTCCACCTGGATCATTCTCATTATATTCTTTAATACATATGTAACCAGGGACACCTATGCTACATTATAGACATAGACCCATAGGTCTATGAATATAGGTCTGTAAAATATAGACCTCAGATTTATTAAAGAAAAGGATGAACTGTCTTAGGAATTGACTCTAACATGTTCATTAAAAATGTGTATGTGCGTGAGTACATGCCTGTAATTGGAGAAAAACAGGATCATATACCAGATCTGAGAAAAAGAGAGTGATTAATTTTGAATTATAATAACACCAGGAGATTTGAAATGAGGTAGAATCATTTTTCTTACAATGATACAATGAATTTCCTAGAAATTACATAAACATTTGGCAGCTAAGGACAATAACACCTCACCTGAGCCCCTGTACACATCACAGGTAGCAGTACACTGGGAGATGTTATGCCATATCTATGGCCACCAAAAATCCTGAAAGGTAAATTTACCATCTGTGGAAGAACATTGGTGACATGCTGACATGTTGCATGGAAAGAGGTACAGAACTCAAGTTGGTTTCCTTCATCAAATTGTATAGCCAGCTCTTTCATTCATGCATACCCCGTTCTCCCTACATCCCTCAATGACACCTACTGCCTAATCTTTTGAAGAATATGCTAGTGTGATTATAGGTCTCAGAAAACTAGATTCTATATAGTCCTCTGTTTGTCCATGTCTGATTATCTCAACAGCACTTTAAATTTGAGGGCAGCTCAAGTGGCCTCAACTCCCCCTTGTTATTTGGGTTTATCTGACAAGGTCACTTAAAGCTGCTGGACTATATAACTAACAGCCCTTGGCCTCTGTGACAGTAAGGTTTAGGACAGTAGGGTTTAGACTGCATTTTTCCTGATGCTAAAGACCCAAGTACTTCAGCAACTTTATCAGTGGCAATAACCTCCCACCCTAACAGTATTACCAATGATGAAAAAGATGTGTACCTAGTCCTCTTCTCCCAGGTCCTTTGGTTACCTGATATTTCTTTGTTTCCCTCCAAGGCACGGACATTCAGGAGAGAAATATGCTCAAAACTGTAGTAAAATGAACATGGCCTATTTGTTATAAGACTGAACTGGGTTTGGCCCCTGTTTGCCTTTAACTTAGTTAGATGAACTTCTGGAAAGATCCATACATCTATCTAATCTGTCTCTTTCTGATCTATACTTTTACAGTCATGTTCACCACATTTCCCCTGACTAAATGCCTCTTGAAGAAAAAAGCTGCACCCCTGAGATCACTCTTGCATTTCTATTACCTTCCTGAAGGTGGGGTGGAGGTAACAATTCTATCCCTGTTTCTAAATACCTTTTGTAATAACTCCTCTGCTTAGATTCAACAACTCTCCCACTCTCCAGTTTTGAAGCCTTGACTGGGCCCCCTTAATGAACTTTAGTTTTCAGAATCTCCTCTGCAAAGCTCTAGGCATCCACTGGCCTTGGTTGCCAAGCCACAATTTCTCCTTAGGTGTTATGGCTCAGAGAAGTTTCCTCTAACAACTTTAGCTAAACCAGAACCCATTCCATCAATCTGTCCTCTTATACAACTTTACAGTTTCTTGTTAGCACTATGCATCATGATTGTTGTTTTTATTCATTTATTTATTTTTGCTTGTATATTTTCTGCACTGGAATAGGATTTCCACCTTCGTGGACTTTCTCAATTGCATTCTCCACTAAATGACCAGTGCCTAGAATAGAGCTTAAGACATAGTAGATGTCCAGTAAATATCTGTTGGGTGTAGGAATGAATTAAATTGCAGATGGATCCTGTCCCAAGGTCACTGATAATTGGTACTGAAAAAGTATTTTCCCCCCTTTGTCCAACCCCATATCCCATTAACCTTGATGTCAGCTTTGGAGTCTCTGCAAGTGTTTTCTTGGGTATTGTAGGTTTTTATGTTCTTCTGTGTTTTCCTAAATCTTATGTTTCAAAATATTTTCTCTCTTCTCTCAGCTAACTTTGAGGAAGAAATTGTAGAGGGTAGAGAAAAAGGAAGTATTAGGCAGAAGGGCTGTTAGAAAATGTTCTTGAAAAGCATTTTCCCACGGGGAGGCAGTATAGTGTTCAATAAGGAGCATGGGTTTTAGAGTCAGAATTGCAAGCTCAAGTCCTAGCATAATCAGATTTTTTAGTAGCTTGGTGGCTATGGGCAAGTTGTGTAAATCCTCTGTGCATTATCTACAAACTGGGGTCAATAATAGCATTTGCCTCTGTTACTGAGTCCAAGCTCATTCTACTCATTGCCAATAAATCAAGAGATGGGGTGTTGGGGCAAGGAATAACGACTTTATTCGGAAAACCAGGAGTACAAGAAGATGGCAGAAATATGTCCTAGAGGACCATCTTCCCAGGGTCTGGATGCTAATTTCTTTTATAGAATAAAGAGGGGGGTGGTGTGGAGGGAAGGAAAAAAGGCCATAAGTTGTTGCAAATATCTCTTGGTTTCAGCCAGACTCCAGGAGATGTGTTAATTTCTTCTTTCCTGTAGCTATTCACAGGTGGGCTGGCTCAGGATGTTTCCTGTGAGCTGAAATGGTATTTTTAGTTTTACATTCAGGCATGGGGGACAGGGTTCTTAGAGATGGGCCATTATGTTTACTTTAACCTGTAGGCAAATCCTTTTATGATTAACTTGTAGCAAAAGCAATAGAAAACAAAGGTTAAAGTAAAAGAAACAGATATAATACGGAGTCATATAGGGCTCTTGTGAGGATTAAATGACTTAATACATATAATAACAATGTTAATTCTCTCCCTGCTTTTGTGTATCTTATCTCCTGATTTTCTTTTCTTACCTAGCTTTCCATAAGGAAAACCAGTATATTTCCACAGGTGAGATACGTAATACTTTGCTGCCCCAACACTGCCCCCCTGCCCTACTCATACCTCAATTCTAGTAAAAACAAAACCCTAAAAAATAAAAACCACACATAAAATCTAGACAGTCCAGTCTGAAAAGGATTCAGACAGCTCTCCTAAAACAATGTCTTCCTTGCTTGGTAAACTTTACACACAAAAGTCCCCTTAGCAAACACTGCAGCTCTTTCACAACCTTTACAGCCTTCCCCCAAAGAGAAATTCACAAGAGTGATTCTCAAAGTATACTGTCTACTGAAAAAAATGCACAACCTAAAAGTTAAGAGTTGTTTTGTTTGGTGGACTTTCTGAGGATTTCATGCCTGGGAGTTAGCCTCCCAGATAGTTCTGAGGGACTGCTCTGAAGAAGTAAGGGAGGATCCAGGATATATAGGAGTTTTGCAACAAAGACCAGGTAGTAGGAACATCAAAAGATTGCTGTTTATTTTATTTATTTTTTCACTGGAGTATAGTTGCTTTACAATGTTGTGTTAGCTTCTGCTGTACAGCAAAGTGAATCACACACACACACACACACACACACACACACACACACACACACACACATATATATATATATACCCTCTTCCTTGGATTTCCTTCACATTTAGTCCACCACAGAGCATTGGGTAGAGTTCCCTGTGCTATACCGTCTGTTCTTATTAGTTATCTATTTTATACACAGTAATGTATATATGTCAATGCCAATCTCCCAATCCATCCTACCCCTCTTCCCCCCTGGGTATCCAAACGTTTGTTCTCGACGTCTGAGTCTCTATTTCTGCTTTGTAAATAAGTTCACCTATACAATTTTTCAAGATTCCACATATAGGTATTAATACACAATACTGGTTTTTTCATTTCTGACTTACTCTGTATGACAATCTCTAGGTACATCCACATCTCTGCAAATGGCACAATTTTGTTCTTTTTTTTTTTTACAGCTGAGTAATATTCCATTGTGTATATGTACCACATCTTCTTTACTCATTCCTCTGTTGATGGACATTTAGGTGGCTTCCATGTCCTGGCTATTGGAAGTAGTGCCACAATGAACAATGGGGTGCATGTATTATTTTGAATTATGGTATTCTCCGGGTATGTGCCCAGGAGTGGGATTGTTGGGTCACATGTTAGTTTTATTTTTAGTTTTTTAAGTAAGCTCCATACCTCTCTCCATAGTGGCTGTATCAATTTACATTCCCACTGAAAACGTAAGAGGGTGCCCTTTCTCCACACCCTCTCCAGCATTTATTGTTTGGAGATTTTTTGATGATGGCCATTCTGACTGGTGGGAGGTGATACCTCATTGTAGTTTTGACTTGCATTTCTCTAATGATTCATGACGTTGAGCATCCTTTCATGTGTTTGTTGGCAATCTGTATATCTTCTTTGGAGAAATGTCTATTTAGGTCCTCTGCTATTTTTGGATTGGGTTGTTTGGTTTTTGGATATTGAGCTGCCTGAACTGCTTGTAAATTTTGGAGATTATTCCTTTGGCAGTTGCTTCTTTTGCAAATAATTTCTCCCATTCTTACGGTTGTCTTTTCATCTTGTTTATGGTTTCCTTTGCTTTGCAAAAGCTTTTAATTGTCATTAGGTCCCATTTGTTTATTTTTGTCTTTATTTCCATTTCTCTAGGAGGTGGATCAAAAGGATCTTGCTGTGATTTATGTCATAGAGTGCTCTGCCTTTGTTTACCTCTAAGAGTTTTATACTGTCAGGCCTTATATTTAGGTCTTCAATCCATTTTGAGTTTATTTTTCTGTACGGTATTAGGGAGTGTTATAATTTCATTCTTTTACATGTAGCTGTCCAGTTTTCCCAGCACCACTTATTGAAGGGGCTGTCTTTTCTCCATTGTATATTCTTGCCTCCTTTACGAAAAATAAGGTACCCATATGTGTGTGGATTTATCTCTGGGTTTTCTACACTTTTCCATTGATGTATATTTCTGTTTTTGTGCCAGTACCATACTGTCTTGGTTACTGTAGCTTTGTAGTATACTCTGAAGTCTGGAGCCTGATTCCTCCAGCTCCGTTTTTCTTTCTCAAGATTGCTTTGGCTATTTGGGGTCTTTTGTGTTTCCATACAAATTGTGAAAATTTTAGTTCTAGTTCTCTGAAAAATGCTACTGTTAATTTTATAGGAATTGCACTGAATCTGTAGATGTCTTTGGGTAGTATACCCTGTTTCACAATATTGTTTCTTCCAATCAAACAACATGGTGTGTCTCTCCATTTGTATGTGCCATCTTTGATTTATTTCATCAGTGTCTTATAGTTTTCTGCATAAAGGTCGTTTGTCTCCTTATGTAGGTTTATTGCTAGGTATATTATTATTTTTGTTGCAATGGTAAATGGGGGTGTTTCCTTAATTTTTCTTTCAGAATTTTCATCATTAGTGTATAGAATGCAAGAGATTTCTGTGCATTAATTTTGTATCTGGCTACTCTACCAACTTCATTGATTAGCTCTAGTAGTTTTCTGGTAGAGTCTTTACGATTCTTTCTGTATAGTATCATGTCATTTGCAAAGAGGAACAGCTTTACTTTTTCTTTTCTGATTTGTATTCTTTTTATTGCTTTTTTGTCTCTGATTGCTGTGGCTAAACTTCCAGAACTATGTTGAATAATAGTGGTGAGGGTGGAAAACCTTGTCTTGTTCCTGATCTTAGGGGAAATCTTTCAATTTTTCACCATTGAGAATGATGTTGGCTGTGGGTTTGTCATATACGGCCTTTATTATGCTGAGGTAAGTTCTCTCTATTCCTACTTTCTGGAGGGTTTTCATCATAAACGGGAGTTGAATTTTGCCAAAAGATTTTTCTGCATCTATTGAGATTATCATATGTTTTTTTCTCCTTCAATTTATTAATATGCTTTATCACATTGATTGATTTGTGTATATTGAAGAATCCTTGCATTCCTGGGAGAAACTCCACTTGATCATGGTGTATGATCCTATTAAGGTGCTGTTGGCTAGTATTTTGTTGAGGATTTTTGCATCTATGTTCATCAGTGATATTGGCCTGTAGTTTTCTTTCTTTGTGACATCGTTGTCTGGTTTTGGTATCAGGGTGATGGTGGTCTCATAGAATGACTTTGGGAGTGTTCCTCCCTCTCCTATATTTTGGAAGAGTTTGAGAGGGATAGGTGTTAGCTCTTCTCTAAATGTTTGATAGAATTCGCCTGTGAAGCTATCTGGTCTTGGATTTTTCTTTCTTGGAAGATTTTTAATCACAGTCTGAATTTCAGTTCTTGTGATTGGCCTGCTTATATTTTCTATTTCTTCCTGGTTCAGTCTTGGAAGGTTGTGCTTTTCTAAGAATTTGTCCATTTCTTTCAGGTTGTCCATTTTAATGACATAGAGTTTCTTGTAATAATCTCTCATGATCCTTTGTATTTCTGCCGTGTCAGGGTTTACTCCTCTTTTTTCATTTTTAATTCTATTGATTTGAGTCTTCTCCCTTGTTTTCTTGATGAGTCTGGCTAGTCGTTTATCAATTTTGTTTATCTTCCCAAAGAAACAGCTTCTATTTTTATTGATCTTTGCTATTGATTACTTCATTTCTTTTTCACTTATTTCTGATCTGATGTTTATGATTTCCTTCCTTCTGCTACCTTTGGGGTTTTTTTGTTCTTCTTTCTCTAATTCCTTTTGGTGTAAGGTTAGGTTGTTTATTTGAGATGCTTCTTGTTTCTTTAGATAGGATTGTATTGCTATATACTTCCCTCTTGGAACTGCTTTTGCTGCATCCCATAGGTTTTGGGTCATCGTGTTTTCATTGTCATTTGTTTCTAGGTATATTTTGATTTCCACTTTGATTTCTTCAGTGATCTCTTGGTTATTTAGTAGTGTATTGTTTAGGCTCCATGTGTTTTTATTTTTTAAAGATTTTTTTCATGTAATTGATATCTTGACTCATAGCATTGTGGTCAGAAAAGATACTTGATACAATTTCAACTTTCTTAAATTTACCAAGGCTTGATTTGTGACTCAAGACATGATCTATCCTGGAGAATGATCCATGAGCACTTGAAAAGAAAGTGTATTCTGTTGTGTTTGGATGGAATGTCATATAAATATCAATTAAGTCCATCTTGTTTAATGTATCATCTAAAGCCTGTGTTTCCTTATTTATTTTCATCTTGGATGATCTGTCCACTGGTGAAAGGTGAATGTTAAAGTCCCCTACTATGATTTTGTTACTGTCGATTTCCCCTTTTATGGCCGTGAGCATTTGCCTTATGTATTGAGGTGCTCCTATGTTGGGTGTATAAATATTTACAATTGTTATATCTTCTTCTTGGATTGGTCCCATGATCATTATGTACTGCACTTCTTTGTCTCTTGTAATAGTCTTTATTTTAAAGTCTACTTTGTGTGATATGAGAATTGCTACACCAGGTTTCTTTTGATTTCCATTTGCACGGAATATCTTTTTCCATTCCTTTAATTTCAGTCTGTATGTGTCCCTAGGTCTGATGTGGGTCTCTTGTAGACAGTATATACACGGTTCTTGTTGTTTTATACATTCAGCCAGTCTATGTCTTTTGGTTGGAGCATTTAATCAATTTTTATTTAAGGTTGCTATTGATATGCAGGTTCCTATTACCATTTTCTTAATTGTTTTGTGTTTGTTATTTTAGGTCTTTTCCTTCTCTTGTGTTTCCTGCCCATAGAAGTTCCTTTAGCATTTGTTGTAAAGCTGGTTTAGTGGTGTTGAATTCTCTTAGCTTTTGCTTGTTTGTAATGGTTTTATTTTCTCCCTCGAATCTGATTGAGATCCTTGCTGGGTAGAGTAATTTTGGTTGTAGCTTTTTCCCTTTCTTCACTTTAAATATGACCTGTCACTTCCTTCTCGTTTGCAGGGATTCTGCTGAAATATCAGCTGTTAACCTTATGGGGATTCCCTTGTATATTATTTGTTTTTTGCTGTTGTTTCTTTTAATATTTTTCTTTGTGTTTAATTTTTGATAGTTTGATTAATATTTTTCTTGGTGTATTTCTCCTTGGATTTATTCTGTATGGGACTCTCTGTGATTCCTGGGGTTGATGGACTATATCCTTTCCCATATGAGGTACGTTTTCAACTAAAATCTCTTCAACTATTTTCTCAGTCTCTTTCTTTTTCTCTTCTTCTTCTGGGACCCCTACAATTCGAATGTTGGTGTGTTTAATATTGTGTCTGAAGTCTCTGAGACTGTTCTCAATTCTTTTCATTCTCTTTTCTTTATTCTGCTCTGTGGTAATTATTTCCAATATTTTATCTTCCAGGTCACTTATTTGTTCTTCTGCCTCAGTTATTCTGCTATTGATTTCTTTTTGAGAATTTTTAATTTCCTTTATTTTGTTGTTCATCATTGTTTATTTGCTCTTTCCCTCTTGTAGGTACTTTTTAAATGTTTCTTGTACTTTCTCCATTCTATTTCCAAGATTTTGTATCATCTTCACTGTCATCACTCTGAATTATTTTTCAGGAAGACTGCTGATTTCCTCTTCATTTGTTTGTTCTGGTTCGTTTTTACCTTGGTCCTTCATCTTCTGTGTGTTTTTCTGTCTTCTCAGTTTGCTTAACTTACTGTGTTTGAGGTCTGCTTTTCACAGGCTGCACGTTTGTAGTTTACGTTATTTTTGGTGTCTGCCCCCAGTTGCTAAAGTTGATTCAGTGGGCTGTGTAGGCTGCCTGGTGGAGGGGACTGGTGCCTGTGTTCTCATGGATGAGGCTGTATCTCTTCTTTTTGCTGGGCAGGTTTGCATCTGGTGGTGTGTTTTGGGGTATTTTTGTGACCTTATGATTTTAGGCAGCATCTCTGTTAATGATTGGGGTTGTGTTCCTGTCTTGTTCATTTTTTTCATAAGGTGTCCAGCACTGTAGCCTGCTGGTTGTTCAGTGGAGCTGGGTCTTAGTGTTGAGATGGAGATCTCTGGGAGAGCTTTCAGTGTTTGATATTACATGGAGCTGGAAGGTCTCTTGTGGACCAATGTCCTGAACTCAACTCTCCCACCTCAGAGGCACAGGGTTGACACCCGGCCGGAGCAACAAGACTCCGTCAGCCACACAGTAGATTACTGGTTGGTTACAAAAGGATGTAATGCATGAGCATCCAGGTTAACAACACGCAGTGGACAAGTATGGGGTAAGGGCATACAGCTTCCATGTCCTGTGCTAACACCCCACTCTTCCCAAATCTCCCAATGTTCACCAACCAGAAGCTCCAAGAGACTCATTTTAAACTAAAATGAACTCACAGTCTGAAAGTGAAAAGATGGAAAAAATATACCATGCAAACTGAAATATAAAGTTGGGATAGCAATACTTACCTCAGATAAAAATATACTTAAAACAAAGAATTTAACAAAAGACAAATAAGGGCATTACATAATACATAAATAAAAGGGTCAATCCAAGAGCAGGATATATCATTCCTAAATATTTATGCCCTGGATATGAGAGCACCTAAATATATAAAAAAATATTAGCAGAAATAGAGGGAGAAATTGATAGCAATAGAATAATAGTAGCGGAATTTAATATCCCACTTACATCGATAGATAGATCATCCAGATATAAAATCAATAGAGAAACTCTGACCTTAAGCAACTCATTATACCAATAGACCTAATATATAAATACAGAAGTTTCCAACCAAAATCAGCAGAACACACATTCTTTTCAAGTGCACATGGAACATTCTCTGGGAAAGATTATACATTATGTCACCAAACAAGTCTCACTAAATTTAAGAAAGTGTAATCATATCAAGCATCTTTTCCAACGAAGTGATATGAAACTAGAAATTAATTACAAGAAAAGAGTTGGAAAAAAAGTAAATGTGAAGACTAAACAACATGCTACTAAACAACTAATGATTCAACAAACATATCAAAAGGAAATTAAAAAATACTTGAGATAGATGAAAATGAAATCACCACTTTCCAAAATTGATGGGACCCAGCAAAAATGTTTCTAAGAGAAAAGGTTATACCAATACAAGTCTATCTGAAGAAACAAACAAACAAAAAGTATAACTTTATATTTAAAATAACAGAAAGAAAAAAGGCAAAACCCAAAGTTAATGGAAGGAAATTATAAAGATCAGAGTGGAAATCGGGAAAATAAAATCTGAAAACGAAACAAAACAAAGCCAAATCAATAGAAAAGATGAATGAAACTAAGAGTTGGTTCTTTTAAAAGATAAGCATCATAAGAGAATACTATGAAAACTATATGCCAACAAATTAGTCAACCTAGACAAAGTGGATAAATTCCTAAAACATAATCTTTCAAGCTTGAATCATGAAAAGTAGAAAATCTAAAATGACTGAGTCCTAGGAATGAAATTGAATTTGTAATAAAAACTATTCCAACAATCAAAAGTCCAGGTCCACATGGTAAATTCTACCAAACACTTCAGAAAAGTTTAATATCTATCCTTCTCATTTATTCCAAAAAATTGAAGAGGAAGGAATGCTTCCAAACTCATTTTATTAGACCAGGATTACTGTGAGACCAAAAATAGACAAAAACAGTACAAAAAGAGAAAATTGCAGGTCAATATCACTAACAGACATAGATGTAAAAAATTCTCAAGAAAATATTAGCAAGCCAAATTCAACAATATATTAAAAAATCACACATGTTGATCAAGTAATATTCCAGGGGAGCAAGAATTAACATCTGAAAAATCAATCAATGTTGTACACCACATTAACAAACAGTTGATTATAATCAGATAATCATCTAAATAGCATATGATGAAATTCAACATCCATTTAAGGAAAAAGAATCTCAACAAAGTGGGTATCAAAACATACCTCACCATAATAAAGGCTATATATGAAAAATTCACAGCTAACATCATATTCAATGGAGGAAAGATTAAAGCTTTTCTTGTAAGATCAGGAACAAGGCAAGTATTTCCTCTATCGTCAGTTTTATTCAGCATAGTATTGGAAGTCCTAGTCACAGCAAATAGACAAGAAAAAGAAATAATAGGATTGGAATGAAAAAAGTAAAACTGTCACTATTTGCAGATGACATGATACTATATATAGAGAACCCCAAAGACTCCACTGAAAAACTATTGGAAGTAATAAATGAATTCAGTAAAGTTGCAGGATACAAAATTAATTTGTAGTTATCAGTTTCATTTCAATATGCTAATAACAAACTATCAGAGTGATAAATGAAGAAAAAAATCCCATTTACAATTGCATGAAAAAGAATGGAATACCTAGGAGAAAATCTAACCAAGAAGGTAAGAGACCTGTACTCTGAAATCTATAAGACATTTATGAAACAAATAAATGGAAAAATATCATGTTCATGGATTGGAATAATCAGTATTAATAAAATGTCCATAATACACAAAACAATGCACAAATTTAATACTATCCTATCAAAATATCAATGGCATTTTTCAGAGAACTACAACAAATAAAATTAAAATTTGTATGAAAGTACAGAACCCTAAAATAGCCAAAGCACTCTTGAGAAAGAAGAACATAACTGGATTTATCAAGTGCCCAGATTTCAAACTATACTACAAAGCTATAGTAATCGAAACAGTATGGTACTGACACAAAAACAGAAATATAGATCAATGGAACAGAGTAGAGAGCCTAGAAATAAGCCCAAATTATATGGTCAATTAATCTATGGCAAAGGAAGCAAGAATATATAATGGGGAAAAAAGCAGCCTCTTTGATAAATGGTGTTGGGAAACATGGACAACTACAAGCAGAAGAATGAAACTGGACCATTTTCTTATACTATATATAAAAATTAACTGAAAATGGATTAAACTTAATATAAGTCCTGAAAACAGAAGAATCCTAAAAGAAACATAGGCAGTAATCTCTTTGACATTGGCTTTAGAACCTTTTTTTTCCTTTGATATGTGTCCTCAAGTAAGTGAAACAAAAGCAAAAATAAACAAATGGGACTACATCAAACTATTGATAAAAAGCTTTTGCAGAACAAAGGAAACCACCAGTAAAGCATAAAGGAAACCTCTTGAATGGGATAAGATATTTGTAAAGGTTATATCTGATAAGGGATTTATATATCTGATAAATACATAAAAGCTCATACAACTCAATATCAAATAAAACAAAAATCTAATAAAAAATAACCATTTTTCCAAAGAAAATATACAGATAGCCAACAAGCACATAAAAAGATGTTCAACATCACTAATCATCAGGGAAATACAAAACAAAAACCACAGTAAGACACCACCTCACTCCTGTCGGAATGGCTATTATCAAAAAGAAGAAATAATAAATGTTGTTTAGATGTGGGGAAAAAGCTATCCTCATGCACTGTTGGTGGGAATATAAATTGGTGCAGCCACTATGGAAGACAATATGGAAGTTCCTTCTTTGTAATGTATAAGAATATCAAATCACTATGTTGTACACCTGAAACTAATATAATATGGTATGTCAATTATAATTTAATTAAAAATAAATAAAAGAAAGAAAAGGAATGAAACAGGAAATATTACTATAGACCTTGAAGATAAGAATACAATGAACAATTCTATGTTCACATTTGATAACTCAGGATAAAAGGACCAATTCCTTGGAAAATACAAACTACTACATCTCATCCAATATAAAACATAATTTGAATAGGACTATAACTATTATGGAAATTGAATTCATAATTTTAACTCCAGAAAAAAATAATCTCTAGGTCCAGAAGCTTTCACTGGGCAATTCTACCAAATATTTATGAAGAATTACGTTAATTCTACACTTTTTCTTCCAGAAAATAGTGGAGGAAGGAACACTTTTCAATTTATTGAATTAAGTCAGTATTACTCTGATACCCAGTCACACATAGTATGTAGAAATAATACTACAGATTAATATTCCTCATGAATATAAGTGCAGAAATCCTTAACAGAATGTAGGCAAAGAGAACTGAGTTATATATACATATAAAAGTTGTGTAATGATCAAGTGGGTTTAATCCAGTAATGCAAGACTGGTTCAATATTTGAGAAACAATCACTGTAATCCTCGAAATTAACAGATTAAGAAAGACAAAACACAACAATTGATGCAAAAACTATTTGCAAATTTGACACCCATTTTGTGATAAACACTCTCAGAAAGTTAGGAATAGAGGAAATTACCTCAAATTGATCAAGAACATCTGCAAGAGATCTACAGCTAATTTATACTTAATGATAAAAAACTGAATGCTTTCCCCTTAAGATAAGGTGGAAGGTAAATATATTCACTCTCACCACTCTTATTCAAAACAATGCTGGAAGTCTGAGGTACAGCAATAAGGCAAGGAAAGGAAATAAAATGCATACAAATTGGAAAATAAGAAACCGTTTTTGGGAATGTAAATTTGTTCAGCCACTATGGAAAACAGTATGGAGTTTCCTTAAAAAAATAAAAATAGAGTTAGCATATGATCCAGCAATCCCACTCTTGGGCATATATACGGGGCAGCTCTAATTTGAAAATATAAATGCATGCAATGTTCATAGCAGCACTATATACAATAGCCAAGACATGGAAGCAACCTAAACGTCCATTGACAGATAATGAAATACTGCTCAACTATAAAAAAGAATAAAATAATGCCATTTGCAGCAACATGGATGGAACTAGAGATTATCATACTAAGTGTGATTAAGTCAGACAAAGACAAATATCATATGATATCACTTATATGTGTGATCTAAAAACTGATACAAATGAACTTATTTACAAAACAGAAACAGACTCACTGACATAGAAAACAAACTATGGTTACAAAAGGGGAAAGGGGGGAGGGATAAATTAGAATTTGGGATGAGCAGATACAAACTACTATATATAAAATAGATAACAAGGTCATACTGTATAGCACAGGGAACTATATTCAATATCTTGTAATAAACTATAATGGAAAAGAATCTGAGAAAGAATATATATATACATATATATATATATATATGAATCACTGCTGTATACCAGAAACTAACACAATATTTTAAATCAATTACAATTAAATTTTTTTTAAAAATGGAAAAATTTCTACCCCTATTTGAAGATGATTGTCTATATAGAATATTCAAGGAATTTACAGAAACCATAACTAATAACTGAGTTTAGTAAAGTTGCAAGATAAAAGATAAAGTCAACTGTAAAACGGAACTTCTCTGGTGGCACAGTGGATAAGAATCTGCCTGCCAATGCAGGGATCATGGATTCAATCCCTGGTCCGGGAAGATCCCACATGCCATGGAACAACTAAGCCTGTGTACCACAACTACTCAGCCCCCACCACAACTACTGAAGCCTGCACGCCTAGAGCCCATGCTCTGCAACAAGAAGCCACTGCAAAGAGAAGCCCATGCACCAGAATGAAGAGTAGCACCTGCTCTCCACAACTAGAGAAAGCCCGTGCGCAGCAACTAAGACCCAATTCACCCAAAAATAATAAAATTAAATCTTAAAAAAAATCTACTTTACTGTGTCTATTTATTTAAATGTTAATCTTATCTGGAAATACTATCAAAGACACACTCAGAAATAATATTTAATCTGGACAACCTGTGGCACAGTAAAGTTAACACATAAAATTAACCGTCATAATTCCATCCCTTGTCTACTTGGCACCCAAATGCATCTCCTTAATCCACACTTAATCTCCCACCCCCCCCAAAACAAGACAATAACATGGTCATAATTCCACCTAACATGATACAACTATTATGTATACAACTGAAAATACACTAACCCCTTCCCCAGAAGAGGACATAAAGTTCTTGAGTGTTGTTTACCCTTCTCATTGATATCCTATAGTATTAATAAAATTAATAACACAAATATTATAAAGTAAAGCCAATACATATTATGTTACATAATAAGGGAATAAGAGAGGGAAGAAATAAAAGATACATATACACACAGATTAACAGGATCAAATATTCATGACAATCACAGTCGTTGTTTCTGTAACAGGTCACATGGCTGTAGCTGGTATTTATAACTACCTTCTTCCACTACCTACTCAGTATTCCCTTTGCCTTCAGCAAGCACCTCATCTGATCATGGTTCTTTACCTGGTGTAGTGGCCCAAACCTTTATTCCCTGAAGGGTCTGGGTCATTAGTAATTATACCTGAGTTAGATTGTTGTACTTTTTTGCTAACTTTTATCACAGGGCATGGTAATACCAAAAGACCCTCTAAGGGATCACTCAAATTCCAGAAATACCCTTACTTACCTCCATTGTGGAGTAGCAGTCCAATTTTCCCTTAGTAGTCAGGATCAGTCACCCCAGTCAACACTGTAACTCCCTTATTTGCCTGTTGATTCAGAAGCATGAGGAGCTCAAAGTGGATGGGAGTTTTAACTTCCAGTTCAATGGAATTATTGTTGTGTCTCTTGGTGAAAAAATTCTTCTTTTTTTAAACAAAGACCTCTAGGTCAGCAGAGCATAAGGTCATGGGGACAGGGAACACATTTAGCTAGTGGGTAACTAAGGGTAAAAGTGAATGGTGCAACCCCCATGTCCACCCCTTTATTCCTGGACCTGCGAATCCTTGCTATGGGAGAAACAACACTATGTGTTGGATGCTGATTAAGAGCATATACAAAGCCCTGGAAAACCTTGCCCCAGCCCTGCAAGGTATTACCATCTAGATAGCACTGCAATTGGATCTTCAAAAGGCCATTACACTGCTCTATCAAGCCACCTGCTTCAGAATGGTGGGAAACATGCTAAGACCAGTGAATTCATGAACATGGGCCCATTACCACAGTTCTTTTCCTGTGAAATGAGTCCCTTGATTAGAGGCAATGCTGTGTGGAATACCATCATAGTGGAGAGGACATTCTGCAAGCACCCAGATGGTAGTTTTCTCAGAATCTTGTGTACAAGGAAGGCAAATCTGTATCCAGAGTGTCTATTCCTGTAAGAACAAAATGCTCCCATGATTGAAGTTGTCTAATGTAATCAACCTGCCACCAGGTAAAGGGATGATCCCCCTGGGAATGGTGCCATATCAGGGATTCAATTTTGATCTCTGCTGCTGGCAGATTGCACACTCAATTGTGACCGTTGCCAGGTAAGCCTTGGTGAGTAAAAGTCCTTGTAGCTGGGCTCATGCATATCTCCATGTCTGCTACAACAGGGGAAAGAAGATGACTGGTATCCACAGAATAGGTCATTCTATCCATTTAATTACTAAAATCCTCCTCTGCTGAGGTCAGTTGTGGGCAAAATTCATATGGAACACAAATATCCTCACATTTTTTGCCCATTCAGAGAAGTCTATCCACATACTTCTTTCCCAAATTTCCTTGTCACCAGTTTTTCAATCATATTCTTTCCAAGTTCCTGACCTTCCAGGTAACACTTTGGCTACAGCCCATAAAAATATATATAATCACAAATATTTGTGCTGTTCCTCCTTTGAAGCAATGTGAACAACCAAGAGCACTGTATGCAGTTCTTCCCACTGGGTGGATTTTCCTTCACCACTTTACTTCAGTGATCTCCCAGAAAGGAGCTGTAGTGCTGGAGCTTTTCACTGCATATGGTGATGCCTGCATAACCTGCAGAACAATTTGTAAATGATAGTTTACAAATTCTTCTCTTCCTCCATAAACTGATCATAGGGAACCCCCCTTAAAACTATATGTACAGGCTGGGAGAGACAAGGCAGTGTAGCAGGAATGGGGACCATGGACATTTGAGCCACTTCTTCATGTAACACGTGTATGCTTTAAGGTCCTGATCCATTTGATGATGAAGTGCTACTGTGCACAACCAACTTTATGGATTGGTGGATCAAGTAACATCCAGTTCTTAAGAGGCAACTCAGTTTACATGGTAATTTGGTAGCCAATATTTAACTGCTCAATCTCTACTAAGTCCCAGTGCAGGATAAGAGCTGTTTCTCAAAAAAAAAAAAAAAAAAAAAAAAAAAAAAGAGTAGTTATCTGCAGAGAATGGCTTAAAGATCCTACGAACTGGCATTGTGATTCACTCATATGTAGGGGTCTGCCAAACAGCATCCCCTTCTGCCACTGCCACTCCAAGTACCACTGGACCTGCTATATCATATAGCCCAAGTGACAGAGCAACTTGCACAGTATGGACCTGTTGGAGAGCCATCTCCTGCTATGGACCTCACTAAAAACTAGAAGATTTTTGGATCACTTGGTAAATGGGCCGGAGTAACACACCCAAATGTGGAATATGTTGCCTCTAAAACTCAAAGAGACTCGCTAGGCATTATGCCTTTTTGTTGCTGTTGTTGTTGTATGAAAGGATGAAGATCCCTTCACTATAGAAGGGATATCTCCACATGCTCCACACCACCAAGGAGGTAAAAATCAGTACACTGAAAACTATAAAACAATGATGAAAGATGTTGAAGACACAATAAATGGAAAGATATCTTTATGTTATTTTATTCATTTTTGGCTGCTTTTGGTCTTCATTGTGGCATGCAGGTTTTCTCTAGTTGTGGT
Source organism: Grampus griseus (assembly GCF_964374135.1). Lineage (NCBI taxonomy): Eukaryota > Metazoa > Chordata > Mammalia > Artiodactyla > Delphinidae > Grampus > Grampus griseus. The sequence continues at coordinate 48,545,127 of NC_138999.1, read as the reverse complement.
GAGCAGGGGCTTCTCTTAGTTGTGGTGTGTGGGCTTCTCATTGCAGTGGCTTCTCTTGTTGCAGAACACAGGCTCTAGGTGCATGGGCTTCAGTAGTTGTGGTGTGCAGGCTCAGTAGTTGTGGCTCATGGATTTAGTTGTTCTGTGGCATGTGGGATCTTCCTGGACCAGGGCTCAAACCTGTGTCCCCTGCATTGGCAGGTGGATCCTTAATCACTGCACTACCAGGGAAGGCCCAATGGAAAATATCTTGAGTAAGAATAACACAACTGAAGGCGTCAAATGCTGTAACTTCAAACTATATTACAAAGCTATAGTATTCAAAATAGTAATGGTACTGTCATAAAAATAAACACATATACCAAAGGAACAGAGTAGAGAACCCAGAAATAAACCAACACGTATAAGATTAACTAATTTTCAACAAAAGTGCCAAGAGTAAACAATGGAGAAAGGATAGTCTCTTCAATAAATAGTGTTTGGAAAACTGTATATATAGATGCAAAAAGTGAAGTTTTAACCCTGTCTTACAACATTCACAAAAATTAACTCAAAATGGATTTAAGACTTTAGCCTGAAACTGTAAAACTCTTAGAAGAAAACAGTGGGAAAACGTCTTGACATTGGTCTTGGTAATAATTTCTTGAAAATGACACCAAAAGCATAGGTAAAAAAGGAGAAACTAGTGGAACTATATCAAACTAAATTTTTTTTTACAGCAAAGGAAACAACAACATTAAAAAGTTAAACCACAGAATGGAAGAAAATATTTGAAAACCATAGAGAGTTACTACCCAAAATACATAAGGAACACGTACAAGTCAATAGCAAAAAACCCCAATAACCAAATTAAAAGGTGGGCAAAGCCCCTGAATAAACATTTTTCCAAAGAAAACATACAGTTAGCCAACATGTATATGAAAAAATGCTCAATATTACAAATCATCAGGGAAATGTAAATAAAAACCACAATAAGATAACACTTCATGTATGTTAGGATTGCTATTATGAAGAAGCAAAAATAACTTTGAGGTATATGAGGAGAAAAGTGAACCCTCGGGCACTGTTGGTGGAAATGTAAATTTTTATAGCCACTGTGGAAAACAGTGTGAAGATTCCTCAAAAAATTAAAAATGGAACTACCATATGATCCAGAAATCCCACTTCCAGGGTTATATTTGAAGAAAATATAATTACTATCTCAGAGACATCTGTACCCTCATGTTTACTGCAGCATTATTCACAATAGCCAAGACATGGATACAACCCTGTGTTCTAAATGATGCTAAATGAAATAAGTCAGATAAGAGAAAGACAAATATTGCATGTATCACCTATATGGGGAATCTAATAAAAAAAGATGAACTCATAGTAACAGAATATAATGGTGGTTTCCAGAGGCTGGGGGTTGAGCGGGAAGAGGGAGATATAAATCAATGGGTACAGGGACTTCCCTGGTGGTGCAGTGTTTAAGACTCCACACTCCCAATGCAGGGAGCCTGGCTTTGATCCCTGGTCAAGAAACTAGATCCCACATGCATGCTGCAACTAAGAGTTCACATGCCACAACTAAGGAGGTGGCAAGCTGCAACTAAGGAGCCCACTGGCCGCAACTAAGGAGCCCACATGCTGCAACTAAGACATGGTGTAACCAAATAAATAAATAATAAATTAAATTAAAAAAAAGAAAATTAACTGAAATCTGCAAGTTCAAAAGTTGAAATTCTCAACTCTGAAATAAACAGAGAATCTTATTTTTTTTTTTTAAAGAAATCAATGGTACAGTTTTTCAGTTTAAAGATGAATAAGATCTGGAGACCTAATGTACAACATGGTGAACTTCAGTAAATAATATTATATTGTATACTTGAAATTTATTAAGAAAATAGATCATAAGCATTCTCACACACACCAAAAATGTTAACTATTAATGATAGATATATTAATGAGTTTAATTGTAATATTAAATTGTAATATTTCATAATGTATACATACATCTAAATATCACTTTGTACTATATATATATACATTTTATATATACACAGAAATCGTATATGTCAAAAATAAATAGGAGGAGGAGTCAAGATGGCGGAATAGGAGGATATAGAATTCATTGCTCCTCACGTGTACATTAAGAAAGAAGAAAAAGAGAAAAAAGGAATCAAAAAAGGGACCAGCAAACCTGGTGGGAAGCTGAAGGTGAAGGGAGGTCCCTGCACTCAGAAAAACTCCCTCACGGTGGGGAAATCAGTTGGGACAGAAAAGGACACTTGGGGGATCAGAGGAGAATGAAACAGAGGGTCTGTGGAAGACAGGACAAAGTAAGAACTGCACGCATGATCTACACTGCAACTCTGCACATTCCAACCAGAGTTGTGAGTCTCCTGTTTCAAAGGCAGAATTGGTGCTGGAAAGTGTGGTTTGGAGTGTGGACCCAGGGAGGGGACAGATGTTGGCTGGGAAAATACAGCCTGAAGGGACAGGAGTAAGGAGCTCCACATCCAGGAAAGTCTACAGAAAGAGTCCGAGACACCATAGAAGGAAAACGTCATGGTTGATGGATGCGCAAGGTACAGAGACACCATTACAACCCCTTTCCACACCCACCAGCTTCTTCTGCCTCTGCAGGGACTGGGAGAGGCTCCCATCTGAGCAATCCCTCCCACCACTCAGGTCAGTGTATCCTCTGCCCACGTGCACTCCATGGGCCTGAGTGTCACCCATCCCAAAGCCTCCTTGGAAATCAGCCCTGGACACCCCTGCCTGGTATGAGAGACCACCGATGCTGCCAGGGGCTGAGTGCTAAATTGTGCAGTTGGGTAAACAGATCCAGGGAGAGGAACACTGTTGGCTATGCAGATACAGTAGAGGGGATGGGAGTGAGGGGATGTGTGGCTGGGAATGCCCCTAGAGGAAGCATGGTCTGCCTGGAAAGTGAAGTTCCATTGTTGAGAGGTGTGTGTGGGGGGCAGGGCCACCACTGCCCCCACACGCCAGCTACTGCCTCCTTGTGAACTGGGAGGGTCTCCACCCAGAGCAAGCTCACCACAGTCTGCTGCAACTGCCTGCTTCTCCCTGCCACTGCAGGCAACTCACATACGTCCCAATTGTGCCTGCCGTACACCTCCCAGGCCTGAGTGAGTAAGTGTGTCCCAAGAAGCTACTGCTTTTGCCCCCTCTCTCTTCAGCAAGGAAAGATGACTGAGTGTGGCGCACATACAGAAGTGGGATCAAAACTGAAGGTGAGCCCCAGGGGCAGTGTGACTGAGGAAGAGGAACGGAAATCTTTCTGTGCAGCTGCACAATCCACAGATTAAATCTCTGAGATTGGCTTGGTAAATCCTACATCTGTGGAATATCTGAATAAACAAAGAGTGTTCCCACAAAGGAGACTGATGTAGCCTTCACAGCAGTGGACTTTGGGGGCAAATACACATGAGACTCAGGCCAGGTCAGAGCCTCAGCTGGCTCCACAGTGCCCACAGCAGATCCAGAGACTTACCTAGAGGTACTGGAAGGCCTCCTGGGAAGGCAGGGATTGGCTCTGGCTCACTGTGTGGGCAATGACACTGACAAAGGAGGCTCTAGGAAAATATTCTTATTAATATTATTATTTATTTGTTTGTTTCAATTCATTCAGCTGTTGGCATTGTTACTTTTATCTTTTATTTTTAGTTTTAATTTTTTGATATATATATATATTTATTTTTCTATTTTTACTTAACTTTTTGTTTTTTGGTGGCTTTTTGCTTGTTTTTGGTCTTTTATTTTATTTTTTCTTTATTATTTTGATTGCTTTTATATGTATATTTTATGTTTTCCTCATTATTTTTGTTATTCATTTGCTTTCTGTTTTTGTATTATTTTTCTTTTTTTTTGTTTCTGTTAGTTTAGTCCTTACTGACTGTTCTCATTATTGAATTCTTTTGTTTGTACTCTTCTATTTTTCTTGTTTATTTTTCATTTTTCTGTGTGTGTGTGTGTTGTGTTGTTGTTGGTGCTGTATGTTTGCTGTTGTTTTTGCTGTTTGCCTTGGATTTTGTTTGTCTGTTTCTTTTCTTTTCTCTTCTTTTCTTTCTTTTTTTTTATGGCTGAATTGTGCGGCTTGTGGGCCTTTGGTTCCCCAGTCAGGAGTTGGACCTGGGCCTCCAGGGTGGGCATGCTGAGAATTACAAGGCTCAGGCAATATTAATCAGCGTGTGTGCTTCTGGAGGTATCCATATTAACACCAAGACCCGGCCCCACACAACTGCCTCCAGCCTCCAGTGCTGGACGCATCACACCAAACAACCAGCAAGACAGGAACACAGACACACCAATCAGCAGACAGGCTGTCTGAAGTCGTACTAAGCTCACAGGCACCCCTAAAAAGACCACCTGATGCAGCCCTGCCCTTCAGAGTGAAGAAACACAACTCCACACCAGAGCACAGGTAACAGTCCCTCCCACCAGGAAGCTTACATAAGCACCTGGAACAGCTTTACTCACCAGAGGACAGACAAAAGAAGCAAGAGGAACTACAACCCTGCAGCCTGTACAAAGGAGATGATAAACACAGTAGGTTAGACAAAATGAGATGACAGAGAAATTTGTTGCAGACAAAGGAGGAAGGTAAAATCCCACAAGACCAAATAAATGAAGAGGAAAGAGGCAATCTACTTGAATAAGAATTCAGAGTAATGATAGTAAAGATGATCCAAGTTCTCAGAAATAGAATGAAGGCATGGATCAAGAAGATACAAGAAATGTTTAATAAGGACCTAAAAGAACTAATGAAGAAACAAACAGTGATGAACAACACAATAACTGAAATGAAATATACACTAAAAGGAATCAGTAGCTGAATAACTGAGGCAGAAGAATGGATAAGGGAGCCAGAAGATAGAATGATTGAAATAACTGCTGAGGAGCAGAATAAAGAAAAAAGAATCTAAAGAAATGAGGACAGTCTCAGAGACCTCTGGGACAGCATTAAACAACAAACATTCAAATTATAGGGATCCCAGAAGAAGAAAAGAAAGGAAAAGGACCAGAGAAAATATTTGAAGAAATTATTCTCAAAAACTTCCCTAACATGGGAAAGGAAATAGTCAATCAAGTCCAGGAAGCACAGAGAGTCCCATACAAGATAAACCCAAGAAGAAACACACCAAGACAAATATTAATCGAACTAACAAAAATTAAATACAAAGGAAATAATATTAAAAGCAGCAAGGGAAAAGAAACAAATAAACTGCAAAGGAATCCCCATGAGTTTATCAGCTGATTTTTCAACAGAAACTCAACAGGCCAGAAGGGAGTTGCAGGACATATTTAAAGTGATGAAAGGGAAAAACCTACAACAAAGATTACTCTACACAGTAAGGATCTCATTCAGATTCTACAGAAGTCAAAAGCTTTACAGACAAACAAAAGCTAAGAGAATTCAACACCACCAAACAAGTTTTACAAGAAATTCTAAAGGAACTTCTCTAGGCGGAAAAAACAAGAGAAGAAAAAGACCTACAAGAACAAACACAAAACAGTTGAGAAAATGGCAATAGGATCATACATATCTATAATTACCTTAAATGGGAAAGATAACCCTCAGAATGGGAGAAAATATTTGCAAATGAAACAATGGACAAAGGATTAAACCCCAAAATATAAAAACAGCTAACAGAGCTCAATATAAAACAAAAAACAATCTAATTTAAAAATGGGCATAAGATCTAAAGAGTCATTTCAAAAAAGAAGACATACAGATGGCCAAGAGGAACATGAAAAAGTGTTCAAAATAAATAATTATTAGAGAAATGCAAATCAAAACTACAGTGAGGTATTACCTCACACTGGACAGAATGGCCGTTATCAAAAAATCTAGAAACAGTAAATGATGGAAAGGGTGTGGTGTAAAGGGAACCCTCCTGCACTGTTGGTGGGAATGGAAATCAATACAACTACTATGGAGAACAGTATGGAGGTCCCTTAAAAAATGAAAAATAGAATTGCCACATGTACCAGCAATCCCACTACTGGGCATATACCCTGAGAAAACCATAAGTCAAAAAGTGTCATGTACCACAATGTTCATTGCTGCACTATTTACAATAGCCAGGACATGGAAACAACCTGAGTGTCCAACACAGATGAATGGATAAAGATGTGGCACATATATACAATGGAATAATAGTCAGCCATAAAAAGAAACAAAATTGAGTTATTTGTAGTGAGGTGGATGGACCTAGAGTCTGTCATACAGAGTAAAGTAAGTCAGAAAGAGAAAAACAAATACTGAAGACCCAGAATAGCCAAAGCAATCTTGGGAAAGAAAAATGGAGCTGGAGGAATCAGGCTCCCTGACTTCAGACTATAATACAATGCTACAGTAATCAAGAGTATGGTACTGGCACAAAAACATAAATATAGATCAATGGAAAAGGATAGAAAGCCCAGAGATAAACCCATGCACATATGGTCACCTTTTCTTTGATAAAGGAGGCAAGAATATACAGTGGAGAAAAGACACCATTTTCAATAAGTGGTACTGGGAAACTGGACAGGTACATGTAAAAGTATGAAATTAGAACACTCCCTAATGCCATACACAAAAATAAACTCAAATGGTTTAAGACCTAAATGTAAGGCCAAACACTATCAAAGTCTTAGAGGAAAACATAGGCAGAACATTCCATGACATAAATCACATCAAGATCCTTTTTGACCCACCACCTAGAGACGTGGAAATAAAAACAAAAACAACCAAATGGGTAAGGCCAGAAACTATCAAACTTTTAGAGGAAAACATAGGCAGAACACTCTATGACATAAATCACAGCAAGATCCTTTTTGACCCACCTGCTAGAGAAATGGAAATAAAAACAAAAATAAACAAATGAGACCTAATGAAACTTCAAACCATTTGCACAGCAAAGGAAACCATAAACAGGACCAAAACCCAACACTCAGAATGGGAGAAAATATTTTCAAATGAAGCAACTGGCAAAAGATTAATCTCCAAAATTTATAAGCAGCTCATGCAGCTTAATAACAAAAAAACAAATAACCCAATCCAAAAATGGGCAGAAGACCTAAATAGACATTTCTCCAAAGAAGATATACAGACTGCCAACAAACACATGAAAGAATGTTCAACATCACTAATCATTAGAGAAATGCAAATCAAAACTACTATGAGATATCATCTCACACCAGTCAGAATGGCCATCATCAAAAAGTCTAGAAACAGTAAATGCTGGAGAGGGTGTGGAGAAAAGGGAACTCTCTGGCACTGTTGGTGGGAATGTAAATTGATACAGCTACTATGGAGAACAGTATGGAGGTTCCTTAAAAAACTACAAATAGAACTACCATATGACCCAACAATCCCACTCCTGGGCATATACCCTGGGAAGACCATAATTCAAAAAGAATCATGCACCAAAATGTTCATTGCAGCTCTATTTACAATAGCCTGAAGATGGAAACAACCTAAGTGTCCATCATCGGATGAATGAATAAAGATGTGGCACATATATACAATGGAATATTACTCAGCAATAAAAAGAAATGAAATTGAGCTATTTGTCTTGAGTTGGATAGATATAGAGTCTGTCATACAGAGTTAAGTAAGTCAGAAAGAGAGAGACAAATACCGTATGCTAACACATATATATGGAATTTCAGAAAAAAAAATGTCATGAAGAACCTAGGGGTAAGACAGGAATAAAGACACAGATCTACTACAGAATGGATTTGAGGATATGGGGAGCATGAAGTGTAAGCTGTGACAAAGTGAGAGAGAGGCATGGACATATATACACTACCAAACATAAGGTAGATAGCTAGTGGGAAGCAGACGCATAGCACAGGGAGATTAGCTCGGTGCTTTGGAACCGCCTGGAGGGGTGGGATGGGGAGGGTGGGAGGAACGGAGACGCGGGAGGGAGGAGGTGTGGGAACATGTGTATATGTAAGACTGATTCATTTTGTTGTAAGGCAGAAGCTGACACACCATTGTGAAGCAATTATACTCCAATAAAGATGTTAAAAACATAAAAATAAACCAATGGGATCTATTGAAACTTAAAAAGTTATGCACAGCAAAGGAAACCATAAACGAGACCAAAAGGCAACCCTCAGAATGGGAGAAAATATTTGCAAATGAAGCAAGTGACAAAGTATTAATCTCCAAAATTACAAGCAGCTCATGCAGCTCAATAACAACAAAAAAACCCCAACCCAATCCAAAAATGGGCAGAAGACCTAAATAGACATTTCTCCAAAGAAGATATACAGACTGCCAACAAACACATGAAAGAATGCTCAACATCATTAGTCATTAGAGAAATTCAAATCAAGACTACAATGAGATATCATCTCACACCAGTCAGAATGGCCATCATCAAAAAATCTAGAAACAATAAATGCTGGAGAGGGTGTAGAGAAAAGGGAACACTCTTGAACTGTTGGTGGGAATGTAAATTGATGCAGTCACTATGGAGAACAGTATGGAGGTTCCTTAAATAACTATAAATAGAATTACCATAGGACCCAGCAATGCCACTACTGAGCATATACCCTGAGATAACCATAATTCACAAAGAGTCATGTACCAAAATGTTCATTGCAGCTCTATTTACAATAACCAGGACATGGAAGCAACCTAAGCATCCTTAAACAAATGAATAGATAAAGAAGATGTGGTACATATATACAATGGAATATTACTCAGCCATATAAAGAAACGAAATTGAGTTATTTGTAGTGAGGTGGATGGACCTAGAGTCTCTCATACAGAGTGAAGTAAGTCAGAAAGAGAAAAACAAATACTGTATGCTAACACATATATATGGAATCTAAGGCGAAAAAAAAGGTTATAAGGAACCTATGGATAAGATGGGAATAAAGACACAGACCTACTAGAGAATGGACTTGAGGATATGGGGACAGGGAAGGGTACGCTGTGAGAAAGTGAGACAGTGGCATGGATATATGCATTACCAAATAGATAGTAAAATAGATAGCTAGTGGGAAAATAGATAGCTAGTGGGAAGTAAAATAGATAGTAAAATCTATAGCTAGTGTAAAATAGATAGTAAAATCTATAGCTAGTAAAATAGATAGCTAGTGGGAAGCAGCCGTATAGCACAGGGAGATCAGCTCGGTGGTTTGTGACCACCTAGAGGGGTGGGATAGGGAGTGTGGGAGGGAGGGAGACGCAAGACGGAAGAGATATGGGAACATATGTATACGTATAACTGATTCACTTTGTTATGAAGCAGAAACTAACACACCATTGTAAAGCAATTATGCTCCAATAAAGATGTTAAAAAATACTGTATGCTAACGCATATATATGGAATCTAAAAAAAAATGGTTTGTTGTACCTAGTGTAAGGGCAGTAATAAAGATGTAGACATAGAGAATGGAGTTGAAAACACGGGGGTCAAGGGGGAAGCTGGGGCAAAGTGATGGTATCATTGACACATATACACTACCAAATATAAAATAGTTAGCTAGTAGGAAGCAGCATCATAGCACAGGGAGGTCAGCTCAGTGCTCTGTGATGACTTAGAGGGGTGTGATAGGGAGGGTGGCAGGGAGGGCCAAGAAGGAGGGGGTATATGTATGCATATGGTTGATTCACCTTGTTGTACAACAGAAACTAACACAGTATTGTGAAGCAAGTTTATTCCAATAAAGATGTATTACAATAGTTACCTTAAATATAAGCAGATTAAATGGTCCAACCGAAAGACACAGACTAGCTGCATGGATACAAAAACAAGACCCATATATATACTGTCTACAAGAGACCAACTTCAGACCCAGGGACACATATAGATTTAAAGTGAGGGGGTGGAAATAGTTATTCCATACAAATTGGAATGAAAAGAAAGCTGGAGTAGCCGCACTTATATCAGACAAGATAGATTAAAGACTATTACAAGAGACAAGGAAGACACTACATTATCATCAACGGATCAATCCAAGAAGAAGATATAACAATTGTGCATATATTTGCAGCCAACATAGGAGCACCTCAATACATAAAGCATATGCTAACAGCTGTAAAAGGGGAAACTGACAGTAACATAATAATAGTGGGGGACTTTAACACTCCACTTACAGCAATGGACAGATCATCCAGAGAGAAAATAAATAAACACAAGCTTTAAAAAACACAATAGACCAAATAGACTTAATTGTTATTTATAGGACATTCCATACAAAAGTGGCAGGATATAATTTCCTCGGAAGTGCTCATGAAACATTCTACAGGGTAGATCACATCATGGGTCAAAAATCAAGCCTTGGTAAATTTAATAAAATTGAAATCATGTCTAGAATCTTTTCCGACCACAACACTATGAGATTAGAAATCAATTACATGGAAAAAAACTGTAAAAAATACAAACCCATGGAGGCTAAACACCATGTTACTAAATAACAAAGAGATCACTGAATAAATCAAAGAGGAAATTAAAAAATACCTAGAACAAAATGACAAAGAAAACAACATGACCCAAAACCTTTTGGTATGCAGCAAAAGCTGTTCTAAGAGAGAAGATTATAATAGTACAATTTTAAATCAAGAAACAAGAAAAATCACAAATAAACAACCTGACATCACACCTAAAAAAAACTGGAGAAAGAAGAAAAAAAAACCCCAAAGTTAGTAGAAGGAAATTAATCATAAAAATCAGAGCAGAAATAGATGAAATATATGCAAAGAAAACAATAGCCAAGATCAATAAAACTAAAAGTTGGTTCTTTGAGAAGATAAACTGACTGATAAACCAGCAGAATCATAAAGAATAAAAGGGAGAGGACTCATATCAATAAAATTAGAAATGAAAAAGGAGAGTTACATTTGACACTTCAGAAATACAAAGAATCATAAAGGACTGCTACAAGCAATTATATGCCAATAAAATGGACAACCTGGAAGAAATGGACAAATTCTTAGAAAGGTACAACCTTCCAAGTGTGAGTCAGGAAGGAATAGAAAATATGATCTGGGAGTTGAGGAAGGTGGCGGAAGAGTAAGCCGCGGAGATCACCTTCTTTCCCACAGATACATCAGAAATACATCTACACGTGGAACTGCTCCTATACAACACCCAATGAACGCTGGCAGAAGACGTCAGACCTCCCAAAAGGCAAGAAACTCCCCACGTACCTGGGTAGGGCAAAAGAAAAAAGAGAGACAAAAGAATAGGGACGGGACCTGCACCAGTGGGAGGGAGCTGTGAAGGAGGAAAGGATTCCACGCACCAGGAAGCCCCTTCACTGGCAGAGACTGCGGGTGGCAGAGGGGGGATCCTTCAGGGCCACGGAGGAGAGCGGGGCAACAGGGGTGCGGAGAGATTCCACACAGGGGATCGGTGCTGACCAGCACTCACCAGCCCGAGAAGCTTGTCTGCTCATCTGCCGGGGCGGGCGGAGGCTGGGGGCTGAGGCTTGGGCTTTGGTCGGATTGCAGGGAGAGGACTAGGGTTGGCAGCGAGAACAAAACCTGAAGGGGTTAGTGTACCATGGCTAGCCGGGAGGGAGTGTTGGAAAAAGTCTGGAACTGCCGAAGAGGAAAGAGACATTTTCTTCCCTCTTTGTTTCCTGGGGTGGGAGGAGAGGGGATTAAGAGTGCTGCTTAAAGGAGTTCCAGAGACAGGCGCGAGCTGCGGCTAAGAGCGTGGACCACAGAGAAGGGCATGAGACACTAAGTCTGCTGCTGCCAACACCAAGAAGCCTGTGGGTGAGCACAGGTCACTATCCACACCTCCGCTCCCGGGAGCCTGTGAAGCCCGCCACTGCCAGGGTCCCGTGATCCAGGGACAACTTCCCCGGGAGAACACACTGCGCGCCTCAGGGTGGTGCAACGTCACGCTGGCTTCTGCCGCTGCAGGCTCGCCACGCACTCCGTACCCATCTCTCCCCTTGGCCTGAGAGAGCCAGAGCCCCCGAATCAGCTGCTGCTTTTACCCCGACCTGTCAGAGCGAAGAACAGAGGCCCTCAGGTGACCTACACAGAGAGGCGGGGCCAAATCCAAAGCTGAACCCCGAGAGCATGCGAACAAAGAAGAGAAAGGGAAATGTCTCCCAGCAGCCTCAGAAGCAGCAGATGAAATCTCCACAATCAACTTGATGTACCCTGCATCTGTGGAATACCTGAATAGAAAATAAATCATCCCAAATTGAGGAGGTGGATTTTGAGAGAAAGATATATTATTTTTTCCTCTTTTCCTCTTTTTGTGAGTGTGTATGTGTATGCTTCTGTGTGAGATTTTGTCTGTAAAGTGCTTTCACCATTGGTAGTAGGGTTCTGTCTGTCCATTTTTTGTTTCTTTGTTTTACTTACAAAAATTTTTTTCTTAATAACTATTTTTTTAATAAATTTACTTTTATCTTACTTTATTTTATTTTAACCTCTTTCTTTCTTTTCTTTCTTTCTTTCTTTCTTTCTTTCTTTCTTTCTTTCTTTCTTTCTTTCTTTCTTTCTTTCTTTCTTTCTTTCTTTCTTTCCTTCCTTCCTTCCTTCTACTTTTTCTCCCTTTTATTCTGAGCCATGTGGATGAAAGGCTCTTGGTGCTCCAGCGAGGAGTCAGTGCTGTGCCTCTGAGGAGGGAGAGCCAACTTCAGGACACTGGTCCACAAGAGACCTCCCAGCACCACGTAATATCAAATGGCAAAAATAGCCCAGAGACCTCCATCTCAACACCAGCACCCAGCTTCACTCAACGACCAGCAAGCTACACTGATGGGCACCCTATGCCAAATAACTAGCAAGCCAAGAACACAACCTCACCCATTGTAGAGAGGCTGCCTAAAATCATAGTAAGTCCACAGACACCCCAAAACACACCAACAGACATGGACTTGCCCACCAGAAAGACAAGATCCAGCCTTATCCACCAGAACATAGGCACTAGTCCCCTCAACCAGGAAGCCTACGCAACCCACTGAACCAACTTTAGCCACTGGGGAGAGACAACAAAAACAACTGGAACTACGAACTTGCAGCCTGCAAAATGGAGACCCCAAACACAGTAAGGTAAGCAAAATGAGAAGACAGAAAATCACACAGCAGATGAAGGAGCAAGATAAAAACCCACCAGACCTAACAAATGAAGAGGAAATAGGCAGTCTACCTGAAAAAGAATTCAGAATAATGATAGTAAAGATGATCCAAAATCTTGGAAATGGAATAGACAAAATGCAAGAAACATTTAACAAGGACCTAGAACCAAAGAGGAAAGAGGCAGTGATGAACAACACAATGAATGAAATTAAAAGTACTCTAGAAGGGACCAATAACAGAATTGGACAGAAGAACGGATAAGTGACCTGGAAGATAAAATAGTGGAAATAACTACTGCAGAGCAGAATAAAGAAAAAAGAATGAAAAGAACTGAGGACAGTCTCAGACACTTCTGGGACAACATTAAACATGTAAACATTCGAATTATAGGGGTCACAGAAGAAGAAGAGAAAAAGAAAGGGACTGAGAAAATATTTGAAGAGATTATAGTTGAAAACTTCCATAATATGGGAAATGAAATAGTTAATCAAATCCAGGAAGCATAGAGAGTCTCATACAGGATAAATCTAAGGAGAAACACGCCAAGACATACACTAATCAAACTGTCAAATATTAAATACAAAGCAAACATATTAAAAGCAGCAGGGGAAAAACAACAAATAACACACAAGGGAATCCCCATAAGGTTAACAGCTGACCTTTCAGAAGAAACTCTGCAAGCCAAATGGAATTGGCAGGACATATTTAAAGTGATGAAGGAGAAAAACCTACAACCAAGATTACTCTACCCATGAAGGATCTCATTCAGATTTGATGGAGAAATTAAAACCTTTACAAACAAGCAAAAGCTGAGGGAGTTTAGCACCACCAAACCAGCTTTACAACAATGCTAAAGATAATTCTCTACGCAAGAAACAGAAGAGAAGGAAAAGACCTACAAAACAAACCCGAAAAAATTAAGAAAATGGGAAAAGGGACATACATATCGATAATTACCTTAAATGTAAATGGATTAATTGCTCCCACCAAAAGACACACACTGGCTGAATAGATTCAAAAAAAGAATCCTTACATATGCTGTCTACAAAAGACCCACTTCAGACCTAGGGACACAAACACACTGAAAGTGAGGAGATGGAAGAAATATTCCATGCAAATGGAAATCAAAAGAAAGCTGGAGAAGCAATTCTTATACCAGAAAAAATAGACTTTGACATAAAGATTATTACATGAGACAAATAAGGACACTACATAATGGTCAAGGGATCGAACCAAGAAGAAGATATAAAAATTGTAAATATTTATGCACCCAGCATAGGAGCACCTCAATACATATAGCAAATACTAACAGCAATAAAGGGAAATCGAGAAGAACAGAATCATAGTAGGGGACTGTGACACCCCACTTTCACCAATGGACAGATCATCCAAAATGAAAATAAATAAGGAAACACAAGCTTTAAATGATACATTAAACAAGATGGACTTAATTGATATTTATAGGACATTCCACCCAAAAACAACAGGGTACATATTTTTCTCAAGTGCTCATGGAACATTCTCCAAGATAGATCATATCTAGGGTCACAAATGAAGCTTTGGTAAATTTAAGAAAATTTAAATTGTATCAAGTATCATTTCCAACCACAACGCTATATCACGCTACTGAGACCAGATATCAATTACAGGAAAAGATCTGGAAAAAATACAAACACATGAAGTCTAAACAATACACTACTTAATAACGAAGTGATAACTGAAGAAATCAAAGAGGAAATCAGAAAACAACTAGAAACAAATGACAATGTGGACACGACGACCCAAAACCTAAGGGATGCAGCAAAAGCAGTTCTGAGAGGGAAGTTTATAGCAATACAATCCTACCTTAAGAAACAGGAAACTTCTCAAATAAAGAACCTAACCTTGCACCTAAAGCAATTAGAGAAAGAAGAACAACAATCCCCAAAGTTAGCAAAAGGAAAGAAATCATAAATATCAGATCAGAAATGAATGAAAAAGAAATGAAGGAAGCGATAGCAAAGAACAATAAAACTAAAAGCAGGTTCGTTGAGAAGATAAAAAGAAAATTGATAAACCATTAGCCTGACTCATCAGGATAAAAAAGGAGAAGACTCAAATCAATAGAATTAGAAATGAAAAAGGAGATGTAACAACTGACCCTGCAGAAATACAAAGGATCTTGAGAGATTACTACAAGTAACTCTATGCCAGTGAAGTGGACAACCTGGAAGAAATGGAAAAATTCTTAGGAATGCACAACCTGCTGAGACTGAACCAGGAAGAAACAGAAAATATGAACACACCAATCACAATCACTGAAATTGAAACTGTGATTAAAAATCTTCCAATAAACAAATGCCCAGGACCTGACAGCTTCACAGGCGAATTATATCAAACATTTAGAGAAGAGGTAACACCTATCTTTCTCAAACTCTTCCAAAATATAGTAGAGGGAGGAACACTGCCAAACTCATTCTATGAAGCTGCCATCACCCTGATACCAAAACCAGACAAAGATTTCACAAAGAAAGAAAACTATAGGCCAACATCACTGATGAGCATAGATGCAAAAATCCTCAACAAAATACTAGCAAACAGACTCCAACAGCACATTAAAAGGGTCATACACCATGATCAAGTGGGGTTTACTCCAGGAATGCAAGGATTCTTCAGTATACGCAAAGCAATAAATGTGATACACCATATTAACAAATTGAAGGAGAAAAAACATATGATCATCTCCATACATGCAGAGAAAGCTTTTGTCAAAATTCAACACCCATTTATGATAAAAACCCTGAAGAAAGTAGGCATAGAGGGAACTTTCCTCAACATAATAAAGGCCATATATGACAAACCCACAGCCAACATCATCCTCAATGGTGAAAAACTGAAACCATTTCCACTAAGATAAGGAACAATATGAGGTTGCCCACTTTCACCACTATTATTCAACATAGTTTTGGAAGTTTTAGCCAGAGCAATCAGAGAAGAAAAATAAATAAAAGGAATCCAAATCGGAAAAGAAGAAGTAAAGCTGTCATTGTTTGCATATGCCATGATACTATGCATAGAGAATCCCAAAGATGCTATCAGAAAACTACTAGAGCTAGTCAATGAATTTGGCAAAGTAGTCCGTTATAAAATTAATGCACAGAAATCTCTGGCATTCTTATACACTAATGATGAAAAATCTGAAAATGAAATTAAGAAACCACTCCCATTTACCACTGCAACAAAAAGAATAAAATATCTAGGAATAAACCTATGTAAGGATACAAAAGACCTGTATGCAGAAAATTATAAGACACTGATGAGAGAAATTAATGTTGATACAAATAGATGGAGAGATATACCATGTTCTTGGATTGGAAGGATCAACATTTTGAAAATGATGCTACTTCCCAAAGCAATCTACAGATTCAATGCAATCCCTATCAAACTACCACTGACATTTTTCACAGAACTAGAACAAAAAATTTCACAATTTATATAGAAACACCAAAGACCCCGTATAGCCAAAGTAATCTTGAGAACGAAAAATGGAGCTGGAGGAATGAAGCTTCTGGACATCAGATTATAGTACAAAGGTGCAGTAACCAAGACAGTATGGTACTGGCACGAAAACAGAAATATAAATCAATGAAACAAGATAGAAAGCACAGAGATAAACCCATGCACATATGGTAACCTTATCTTTGATAAAGGTGGCAAGAATATACAGTGGAGAAAAGACAGCCTCTTCAATAATTGGTGCTGGGAAAACTGGACAGGTACATGTAAAAGTATGAAATTAGGACACTCCCTAACACTGTAAACAAAAATAAAATCAACATGAGTTAAAGACTGAAACGTAAGGCCAGAAACTATCAAACTCTTAGAGGAAAACATAGGCAGAATACTCTATGGCATAAATCACAGCAAGATCCTATTCGACCCACCTCCCAGAGAAATGGAAATAAAAACAAAAATAAACAAGTGGGACATAATGAAACTTCAAAGCTTTTGAACAGCAAAGGAAACCATAAACAAGACCAAAAGACAACCCTCAGAATGGGAGAAAATATTTGCAAATGTACTAACTGACAAAGGATTAATTTCCAAAATTTACAAGCAGCTCATGCAACTCAATAACAAAAAAACAAACAAGCCAATCCAAAAATGGACAGAAGACCTAAATAGAAATTTCTCCAAAGAAGAGATACAGATTTCCAAAAAACACATGAAAGAATGCTCATCATTAATCATGAGAGAAATGCAAATCAAAACTACAATGAGATATTGTCTTACACCGGTCAGAATGGCCATCATCAAAAAATCTAGAAACAATAAATGCTGGAGGCGGTGTGGAGAAATGGGAACACTTTTGCACTGTTGGTGGGAATGTAAATTGATACAGCCACTGTGGAGAACAGTATGGATGTTCCTTAAAAAACTACAAATAGAACTACCATACGACCCAGGAATCCCACTACTGGGCATATACCCGGAGAAAGCCATGATTGAAAAACAGTCATGTACCAAAATGTTCATTGCAGCTCTATTTACAATAACCAGGACATGGAAGCAGCCTAAGTGTCCATCAACAGATGAATGGATAAAGAAGATGTGGCACATATATACAATGGAATATTATTCAGCCATAAAAAGAAGGGATATTGAGTTATTTGTAGTGAGGTGGAAGGACTTAGAGTCTGTCATACAGAGTGAAGTAAGTCAGAAAGAGATAAACAAATACCATACGGTGACACATATTTATGGAATCTAAGGAAAAACAAAAAAAGGTCATGAAGTACATAGGGGAAGATGGGAATAAAGACACAGACCTACTAATGCATGGACTTGAGGATATGGGGAGGGGGAAGGGTACGCTGTGACAAAGTGAGAGAGTGGCATGGATATATATACACTACCAAATATAAAATCGTTAGCTAGTGGGAAGTAGCTGTATAGCAGAGGGAGATCAGCTAGGTGGTTTGTGACCACCTAGAGGGGTGGGATATGGAGGGTGGGAGGGAGTGAGATGCAAGAGGGGAGCGATATGGGAACATATGTATATGTATAGCTGATTCACTTTGTTAAAAAGCAGAAACTAATACACAATTATAAAGCAATTATATTCCAATAAGGATGTTAAAAAAAAGAAAATATGATCAGTCCAATCACAAGTCATAAAATTAAAACTCTGATTTTTAATCTTCTAGCAAACAAATATCCAGGACAAGATGGCTTCACAGGTGAATTCTATCGAACATTTAGAGAAGAGCTAAAACCTATCCTTTGCAAAATCTTCCAAAAAATTGCAAAGGGTGGAAATCTCCGAAACTCTTTATACAAGGCCACCATCACCCTGGTACCAAACCCAGACAAAGATATTACAAAGAAGAAAATTAAAAGTCTGATGAACATAGATGCAAAAATACTCAACAAAATACTAGCAAACTGAATGCAACAACACATTGAAAGTATCATACACCATGATCAAGTGACATTTATCCCAGGGATGCAAGGATTCTTCAATATACCCAAGTCAATCAATGTCATACACAATATTAACTAATTGAAGAATAAGAACCTTATTATCATCTCTATAGATGCAGAAAATCTTTGGACAAAATTCAGCACCCATTTATGAGAATAACTCTGAAGAAAGTGGGCTCAAAAAGAACCTACCTCAATATAAAAAAGGCCACATATGACCAACTTCCAGCAAATATTATTCTCAATGTTGAAAAGCTGAAAACATTTCCTCTAAGTTCAGGAACAAGATTAGGATATCCACTCTCACCACTTCTATTCAACGTAGCTTTGGAAGTCCTAGACACAACAATCAGAGAGGAAAAATAAATAAAAGGAATCCAAATTGGAAAAGAAGAAATAAAACTGTCACTGTTTGCAGATGACATGGTAGTATACATAGAAAATCCTAAAGCTGCTACCAGAAAACTACTAGAGCTAATCAATGAATTTGGTAGAGTAACCAGATGCAAAATTAATGCACAGAAATCTCTTGCTTTCCTATACACTAATGATGAAAAATCTCAAAGAGAAATTAAGGAAACACTCCCATTTACCATT
Source organism: Grampus griseus (assembly GCF_964374135.1). Lineage (NCBI taxonomy): Eukaryota > Metazoa > Chordata > Mammalia > Artiodactyla > Delphinidae > Grampus > Grampus griseus. The sequence continues at coordinate 48,526,007 of NC_138999.1, read as the reverse complement.
GCAACAAAAAGAACAAAATACCTAGGAATAAACCTACCTAAGGTGACAAAGGCCTGTATGCAGAAAAGTATAAGACACTGATGAAAGTAGTTACAGATGATACAAACAGATGGAGATATATACCATGTTCTTGGATTGGAAGAATCAACGTTTTGAAAATGAATATACTACTGAAAGCAATCTATAGGTTCAATGTAACACCTATCAAACTACCAATGGCATTTTTCAGAGAACTAGAACAAAAAAATTCACAATTTGTATGTAAACACAAAAGACCATGAATAGCTGAAGCAATGTTGAGAAAGACAAAAAGAGCTGGAAGAATCATGCTCTCTGTCTTCATACTATATAACAGTGCTCCAGTAATGAAGACAGTATGGTACTGGCACAAAACAGAAATATAGATCAATGGAACTGGATAGAAAGCCCAGAGACAAACCCACACTCCTATGGCAACCTAATCTGTGACAAAGGAGGCAAGAATATACAATAGAGAAAGAGAACCTCTTCAATAAATTGTGATAGACAAACTGGACAGCAACATGTAAAAGAATGAAATTTGAACACTCCCTAACACCATACACAACAATATACTCAAAATGTATTAAAGGCCTAAATATAAAGCCAGACACTTTCAAACTCTTAGAGGAAAAACTAAACAGAATACTCTTTGACATAAATTGTAGCAACATCTTTTTTGACCCACCTCCTAGAGTAATGAAAATAAAAATGAAAATAAACAAATGGGACCTATTTAAATTTAATAGCTTTTGCACAGCAAAGGAAACAAGATGAAAAGACAGCCCTCAGCATGGGAGAAAATATTTGCAAATGAAGCAACTGACAAAGGATTATTTCAAATGTATACACACAGCTCATGCAGCTCAATATCAAATATAGAAACAACCCAATCACAAAATTGGTGGAAGACCTAAATAGACATTTCTCCAAAGAAGACATACAGATGGTCAGTAAAGACATGAGCAAATGCTCAACATCTCTAATTATTTGAGAAATGCAAATCAAAACTACAATGAAGTATCTCCTCACACTGGTCAAAATGACCATCATCCAAAAATTCTAGAAGCAATACATGCTGGAGAGGGTGTGGAGAAATGGGAACCCTCTTACTATGTTGGTGGGAATGTAAATTGATACAGCCCCTATGGAAAACAGTATGGAGGTTCCTTAACAAACTAAAAATAGAACTACCATATGACCCAGCAATCCCACTACTGGGCATATACCCAGAGAAAAACCATAATTCAAAGACAAAATGCACCCCAATATTCATTGCTGCACCATTTACAGTAGCCAGGACATGGAAGCAACCTAATTGTCCATCAACAAAGGAATGGATAAAGAAGATGTGATACATATATACAACGTAATATCACCAGGCATTGAAAGGAATGAAACTTAGTCATTTGTAGAGATGTGGATGGACCTGGAGAGTGTCATACAGAGTGAAGTAAGTCAGAAAGAGAAAAACAAATATCGTATATTAACGCATATATGTGGAGTCTCAAAAATGGTGTAGATGATCTTATTTGCAAACAGAAATAGAGACACAGATGTAGAGAACAAATGTATGGATTTGTTCAGTGGTGAAAGGGGGACTGGTGGGAGAAATTGGGAGATTAGGATTGACACATATACACTATTGATACTATGTATAAAATAGACAACAAATGAGAACATACTGTAAAACACAGGGAACTCTACTTAATCCACTGTTCTGACATAAATGGGATGGAAATCCAAAAAAGCGGGGTATGTGTATATATATGGCTGATTCATTTTGCCTTATAGTAGAAACTAACACAACATTATAAAGAAAATATACTCCAATAAAAATCAATTTAAAAAAAATAAATAAATAAAATCTAAACAAAACTGAACTTCAATTGGAAAATAAATAAGGAGCAATTATAAGCACTAATTATTGACTGTAGTCCAAGACCATGCCTAATAGCAAGGCTTATTATTTTAGTCAATCACTTCACTTCTTGAACCTCAATTGCAAATCAAATAAAGCATAGGATAAAAATAACAAATTCATAGATTAGTAGTACTAAAAATCTGCACAAGAAAATAAATGATCAACTAAATAGAAAAGAAACCTACAGAATAACAGAGGTGTTTTCAAATCATACATCTGATGGGGGTTAATATACAAAATATATAAAGAACTCATAAAACTCAATAGCAGAAATACAAATAATACAAGTAAAAATGTGCAAAGGACCTAATTTAACATTTTTACATAAAATGTATTCACATGGCCAACAGATACATTACTAATCATTAAGAAAATGCAAATTAAAACCATAAAGAGGGTGGAAGAGATCAAGATGGTGGAGTAGGAGGACACAGAGCTCACCTCCCACCATGAACACATTAAAACTACCTCTACATGTGGAAAAATTCTCACTGAAAACAAACTGGAGATCAGCAGAAAGACTATTGTAAAACCAATGCAGTAAGAAAAACCCACACAGAATCGAGTAGGAAGGGAAGGGAAGTGATCAGTTTGGAACTTGCCCTCCTAGGAGAGAACACAGAAGAGGAGAGGGATTAAATGTACTCAGAGATCCTCCCTGAGGAGCAAGTAGTTCAAGCCACATATTAGGAACTCAGCTCTGTGGTCCAACACTGAGAAAATGAGTCCCCTTCACTGGTTTGAAAACCAGCGGGAGTAAAAGAATCCTGTAAGAAACCTAGATTCCACTCGTGAAGAGCATGTATACACTTGCTTACTTCCAAAACAAAGTGAAGGAAGAAAATTGAAACTGCCTGGAAGTATAGAGAGTTTCCTATGGCCACCCCAGCACATACCTTAAGCTGAGCCAAGCATTTTCCCTGGCCCCACTTGCTCCATGGTGCACCTCCACACTAGAGTGAGAGGTCTCACTGGAGAGCAGAGTGTGTAGTGGTGAAGAACAGAGCCAACCCAGACATGGCCCCTCTTATGAAAATGGATGGAAGACCATTGCTAGAGCTTGTGTAGACAGCGCATCAGAAGTCATCTGGAACTCTGATGGATCAGGACCACCACCGCACAACCCATGCTGAGCACCCAGTCTGGCCACTCTTAACTTACTCCAGCACTGCTCCACTCTGGGATGAGGGTGCCAGTGTTTAGATGGAACAGGACAACTTGGATTCAAATCACGGGGATCCTGCTCCCAGCAACAAGGTACCTGACACCACCCTGAAAAGGGTGCTGTTGACCACTAAGCATAGGAGAAGCCTTAGCTCACACCTGGCTTTGGCTCTAGCCCCTCCATCACCAGCACCACCTCCTAACAAGGTGATAGCTGCAAGCACAACCCACAGGAATATATGACTTGAGCTCACATCAAATTCAGCACTCCCCCCAAAGCCACAGGGCACACAAAAACTCTATATGGGTGCTCCCACACAAGGACACCTTTTCAAGACCAGGAGAGGTAACTTTTCCACCTAATATCAAAGAGACAGAGAAAATTAAGCAAAATGAGAAGACAGATACATTTATTTCATATGAAAGAAAAAGAGAAAGTGCCTTAAATACACTAATAAACAGAAATAAATAATTTACTAGATAAAGAGTCCAAAGCATTAGTAAGAAGAATGCTAACTGAATTGGGGAAAAGAAAAAATGAATACAGTGAGAATTATAAAAGGAAGTATAAAATATAAAAAAAAGAACGATTCAGAAATGAAGAATAAATTAACTGAAATGAAAAGCACATTAAATGAATAAACAAAACACTAGGTGATACAGAAGAATGAATAAGTGACTTAGAAGATAGAGTAATGGTCACCCAATCAGAACAGCAAAAAAAAAAAATACAAAAATAAGCACAGTTTAGGGTACCTCTGAGACAACATTAAACATACTAATATTTGTATTATATGGGTCCCAGAAGAAGAGAGAGATAAAGGGGTTTAAAATGTATTTAATGAAATTATGGCTTAAAACTTCCTAGACCTTACCATGTTCTTGGATTGGAAGAATCAATATTGTGAAAATGACTATACTACCCAAAGCAATCTACAGATTAAATGTAATCTCTATGAAATTACCAATGGCATTTTTCACAGAATTAGAACAAAAATGTTCACAATCTGTATAGAAACACAAAAGACCATGAATAGCTGAAGCAATCTTGAGAAAGAAAAATGGAGCTGGAGGAATCAGGCTCCCTGACTTCTGACTATACTACAAAGCTACAGTCATCAAAACAGTATAGTACTGACACAAAAACAGAAATATAGCTCAATGGAAGATGATGATAGAAAGCCCACAGATAAACCCATGCACCTACAGTCACTTAATCTATGACAAAGGAGGCAAGAATATACAAAGGAGAAAAGACAATCTCATCAATAAGTGGTGCTGGGAAAACTATACAGCTACTTGGAAAAGAATGAAATTAGAAGACTCCTTAACACTATACACAAAAGTAAACTCAAAATGTATTAAAGACCTAAATGTAAAGTCAGATACTATAATACTCTTAGAGGAAAACATAAGCAGAACACTCTCTGACATAAATCGCAGCAAGATCTTTTTTGATCCAGCTCCTAGAGTAGTGAAAATAAAAACAAAATAAAGAAATAGGTCCTAATTAAACTTAAAAGGTTTTGCACAGCAAAGGAAATGATAAACAAAATGAAAAGACAACCCTCAGAATGGGAGAAAATATTTGCAAATGAAGCAACTGACAAGGGATTAATCTCAAAAATATACAAACAACACATGCAGCTCAATATCAAAAAACAAACAAACAAACAAAAAAAACAATCAAAAAATGGGTGGAAGATTTAAATCGAGACTTCTCCAGAGAAGACATACAGATGGTTATAAAGCACATGAAAAGATGCTCAACGTCACTTATTATTAGATAAATGCAAATCAAAACTACAATGTTTTTATCACCTCACACCATGCAGAATGGCCATTATCAAAAAAACTACAAACAGTAAGTACTGGAGAAGATGTAGAGAAAAGGGAACCCTCTTACACTGTTGGTGGAAATGTAAATTGGTGAAGCTACTATGGAGAACAGTATGGAGGTTCCTTAAGAAACTAAAAATATAGCTACCATATGATCCAGCAATCCCACTCCTGGCCATATATCTGGATAAAAACATGGTTTGAAAGGATACATGCACCCCAGTGTTCATTGCAGCACTACTTGCAATAGCTGGGATATGGAAGCTGCCTAAATGTCCATCAGCAGAGGAATGGATAAAGGAGATGTGGAACATATATACAATGGAATATTACTAAGCCATAAAAAAGAATGAAATAATGTTATCTGTAGCAGCATGGATGGACCTGATGATTGTCATACTGAGTGAAGTAAGTCAGATAGAGAAAGACAAATATAATGTTATATTATTTATATGTGGAATCTAAAAAAAAGCATACAAATGAACTTATATACAAAACAGAAATAGAGTTCCAGATGTAGAAAATAAACTTATTTTTACCAGAGGGGTAAAGGGGAGAGGGATAAATTGGAAGATTGGAATTGACGTATACACACTATTATATATAAAACAGAGAGCTAATAAGGACTTACTGTATAGTATAGGGAACTCTACTCAATACTATCTAATGGCCTATATGGGAAAAGAATCTTAAAAAAGAGTGGATATACAGATATGTATAACAGATTCACTTTGTTGTACAACTGAAACTAACACAACATTGTGAATTAACTATACTCCAATAAAAGTTAAAAAACAAAACAAAACAAAACTTCCTAGACCTGAAGAAGAAAACAGTACAGGAAGCTCAGAGATTCCCAAACAAGATAAACCCAGAGAGACCCGCACCAAGACATTATAATTAAAATGGCAAAAGTTAATGTTAAAGAGGGTATTCTAAAGGCAGCAAGAGAAAAACAAAGAATCACACATAAGGGAACCCTTATAACTCTGTCAGTTGATTTTTCTACAGAAATGTTGCAAGCCAGAAGGGAGAGCATGATATATTTAAAGTGCTGAAAGGGAAAGTCCTGCAACATAGGAAACTCTACCCAGCATGATTTTCATTCAGAATTGAAAGAGAGATAGAGAACTTCTCAGACAAGCAAAAGCTAAAAGAATTTAAAAGAAATTTAGAGTCTTCTCTAAGTGGAAAAGAAAGGGCTACAACAAGAAGTAAGAATCTATAGAAAAGGAAAAATCACACTAGTAAAGGCAAATATATAGTGAAGGCAGTAGATCAACCAATAAAATAAGCTAGAACAAAAATTAAAAAACAAAAAATTATAAAATCAACTATAACTACAATAAAGAGTAAAGGGGTAAACATGAAGATGTAAAATAATACATCAAAAGCACAAAACAAGGGGAAAGAGGAGTAAAAGAAAGTATACCTTTTGGAATGTATTTAAACATAAATGACTATCAGCTTAAAACTAGTAGATACACATACAGGTCAAAATACATGAACCCCATGGTAACCACATATCAAAAACTTACAATAGATACACAAAGACTTGAGAGAATGGAAGAGAAGCATACCACTAAAGAAAATCATCAAACCTCAGGTGAGGAAACTAAAAGAAGAGTAAAAGGACAAAGAAGAATGATAAAAGCAACACAAAAACAAGTAACAAAAAGGCAACAAGTACATACCTATCAACAATCATGGAAATGTCTATGGATTGAATGCTCCAAACGAATGATTTAGGATGGATGATTGGATTAAAGAACATCATCCATTTATATGCTGTTTACAAGAGATTCACTTCAGAGCTAAAGACACACAGAGACTGAAAGTGAGGGGATGAAGAAAGATATTTCATGCAAATAGAAATGACATAAAAGTAGGTGTAATGATACTTATATGAGATGAAATAGACTTTAAAACAAAGTCTATAACAAAAGAGAAAGTGGACATTATATAATAATAAAGCGTTCATGCAAGAAGAGGATATAATGCTTATTAACATACATGCACCTGATATGGGAGCACCTAAATATATAAAGCATATATTAAAAGACATAAAGAAAGTAGTTAACATTAATACAAAAATAGCAGGGGACTTTAACAACCCACTTATATCAATGGACAAATTATTCAGAGAGAAAATCAATAAGGAAAGAGTAGTCTTAAAGGACACATTAACTAGTAGGACTTAATAGATAACTATAGGATATTCCATACAAAAACTGCAGAATATACATTCTTTCCAAATGCACGTGGAATGTTCTCCAGGATAGATCACATGCTAGGCCATGAAACAAGTCTCAACAAATTTAAGAGGACAGAAATTATGTTAAGCATTTTTTTCTGGCCACAGCATTATGAATGTAGAAATCAATTATGGGAAGAAATTTGGGAAAAACAGACACATGTGAAGACTCAACAACATGCTACTAAAAAAGTCAATGGGCCAATGAAGAAATCAAAGAGTTATATTGAAAAATACCTTGAGATAAATGAAGATAAAAACTAAACTTTACAAAATCTATGGGACACAGGAAAATCAGTTATGAGAGGGAAGTTTATAATAATACAACTTACCTCAGGAAACAAAAATCTCAAATAAACAACCTCAACTATCACCAAAAGAATTAAAAAAGAAAAATAAACAAAGCCCAAATTCAGCAGAAGAAAGAAAAATAATAAAGGTCAGAGAGGAATTAAACAACAACAACAAAAAACCCAAAGATCAATAGAACAAAGAGCTGGGTTTTTTGAAAGCATAAACAAAATTTATAAGTCTTTAGCCAGTTTCATGAAGAAGAAAAGAGTGAGGACTCAAATAAACAAAATAAGAAATGAAAGAGTTTGATTAGGTCCCATTTATTTATTTTTGTTTTTATTTCCATTCCTCTAGGAGATGGATCCAAAAAGATATTGGTGCAATTTATGTCAAACAGTGTTCTGCCTATGTTTTCCTCTAGGAGTTGCATAGTATCTGGTCTTACACTTTGGTCCTTAATCCATTTTGAATTTATTTTTGTATTTTATTTTGTATTATTTTGTATATGGTGTTAGAGAATGTATATATACACAACGGAATGTTACTTATTATTACTTAGCCATAAAAATAATGAAATAATGCCATTTGCATGGATGGACCTAAAGATTATCTTACTAAGTGAAGTAAGCCAGACAAATATCATATGATATTGCTTATATGTGGACTCTAAAAAAGGATACAAATGAACTATATTACAAAGCAGAAACAGACTCACAGACATAGAAAACAAACCTATGGTTAACAAAGGGGAGGGGAGGAGAGGGATAAATTAAGAGTTTGGGATTAAAATATACACACTACTATATATAAAATAGGTAATGAGCAAGGACCTACTGTATAGAACAGGAAATTATACTCAAAAGCTTGTAATAACCTATAATGGAAGATAATGTAAAAAATATATATATATACACACACATATATACATATATATGAGTCACTTTACTGTACACTTGAAAGTAACACAACATTGTAAATCAACTATATCTGAATAAAACTTTAAAAGACTATGAATCCATATAGAATTCAGAAACCAGAAATAAATTTGCTTTAGAGGTGAAGGAAAAAATAAAGAAATGAAAGAAGAGAAATAATGACTGATTCCACAGAGATACAAAAAATCATGAGAACACCATGAAGAGTTATATGCCAAAATCAGCAGAAATGGGAAAATTTATATAAACATGCAAAGATGCAACACTTAATTCAAGAAGAAATAGATGATCTGAACAGAATGATCACTAGTAGTGAAATTAAATTTTTAATAAAATATTTACAGCAATGAAAAGACCAGGACTAGACAGCTTCAGAGAGGAAGTATACCAAACATATAAAGAAGAGCTATTATCTATACTTCTGAAGCCATTTCAAAAAATTAAAGAAGGGCTGCCCTGGTGGCGCAGTGGTTGAGAGTCCACCTGCTGATGCAGGGGACATGGGTTCGTGCCCCGGTCCGGGAAGATCCCACATGCCGCAGAGCGGCTGGGCCCGTGAGCCATGGCCGCTGGGCCTGTGCATCCGGAGCCTGTGCTCCGCAACGGGAGAGGTCACAACAGTGAGAGGCCCGTGTACCACAAAAAAAGAAAAAAAAATTAAAGAGAATGGAACACTCCCAAATTCACTCCATGAGGCCACCATTACCCTGATACCAACACCAGACAAAGACATGACAAGAAAAGAAAATTAAAGGTCAATACCTTTGATGAATATAGATGCAAAATTCCTCAATAAAGTAATAGCAAGCTGAATCAAACAATATATAAAAAGGATCACACACCATGATCAAGTGGGATTTATTCCAGAGTTGCAAGGGGGACTCAATGTTTGCAAGTCTACCAATGTGATACACCACATTAACAAAAGGAAGGATGAAAATCACATAATTCTCTCAATAGATGCAGGAAAAGCATTTGATAAATTCCATACCAATGAATGATGAAAACTGTCATCAAAGTTGGCATATAGGGAACATAATAAAGGGTATTTATGACAAAAATCACAGCTAATAGCATACTCAAAGGTGAAAAGCTGTAAGCCTTTCCTCTAAATTCAGGAACAAGACAAGGACTCCCAACTTCACCACTTCTATTTAGCATAGTATTGGATGTCCTAGCCACAGTAAGCAGACAAGAAAATGAAATAAAAGACATCCAAATTCGAAGAGAAGAAGTTAAATAGTCACTACTTGGAGATGACATGGCACTTTATATGGAAAACACTAAAGTCTCCAACAAAAATCTATTGGAAATAATAAATGAATTCAGTAAAGTTCCAGAACATAAATTAATATACAAATATATGTTGCTTTCCTATATGCTAATAATGACCTATCAGAAAGAGAAAGAACATAATTTCATTTAAAATCACATCAAAAGAATAAAATAGGAATAAACTTAACCAAGAAGGTGAAAGACTTACACTATGAAAACTATAAAACGTTGATGAAGGAAATTAAAAATGATACAAAGAAATGGAAAGATATCCCATGTTCTTGGAATGGAAGAGTTAATATATATATATTTAAATTTATTTATCTTATTTATTTTTGGCTGTGTTGGGTCTTCATTGCTGTGTGCAGGCTTTCTCTAGTTGCAGCAAGTGGGGGATACTCTTCGTTGCAGTGCATGGGCTTCTCATTGAGGTGGCTTCTCTTTTTCTTTTTTTTTTTGTGGTACGTGGGCCTCTCACTGTTGTGGCCTCTCCCATTGTGGAGCACAGGCTCCGGACATGCAGGCTCAGCGTCCATGGCTCACGGGCCTAGCCACTCCGTGGCATGTGGGATCTTCCCGTACCGGGGCATGAACCCTTGTCCCCTGCATTGGCAGGCAGATTCTCAACCACTACACCACCAGGGAAGTCCTGAGGTGGCTTCTCTTGTTGTGGAGCACGGGATCTAGGCATGCGGGCTTCAGTAGCTGTGGCACGCAGGCTCTGTAGTTGTGGTGCAGGGGCTTAGTTGCTCCACAACATGTGAGATCTTCCTGGGCCAGGGCTCGAACCCGTGTCCTCTGCATTGGCAGGCATATTCTTAACCACTGTGCCACCAAGGAAGCCCTGGAAGTGTTAATATTGTTAAAATAACCATACTACTCAAAGCAGTCTACAGATATAATGCAATACCTATCAAAGTACCCATGACATTTTTAACACAACTAAAACAAATAATCCTAAAATTTATAGGGAGCCACAAAAGATCCCTAATTTCCAAAGCTCTCTTGAGAGAAAAAAAGCTGGAAGTCTAACCCTTCCAGACTTCAGATTGTAATACAAAGCTACAGTAGTCAAAACAGCATAGTACTGGCACAAAAACATAAACATAGATCAATGGAATAGAGGGCCCAGAAATAAACCCATGCACCTATGGTTAATTAATCTATGACAAAGTAGGCAAGAATATACAACAGACAAAAGACAATCTCTTAAACAAGTGGTACTAAGAAACCTGTACATCTGCATGTAAAACAATGTGATTAGAACATTTCCTTCCACCATGTACAAAAATAAACTCAAAATTGATTAAATACCTAAATGTAAGACCTAAAACCTTAAAACTCCTAGGGGAATGAATAGGCACTATTTGACATAAATCCTAGAAATTTTTTTTGAATCTCTCTCCTAAGGCAAAAGAAAGGAAAGCAAATATATATATGGAACCTAATTAAACTTTAAATATTTTTCATGACAGAGGAATCCATGGACAAAATGAAAAGACAACCTAATGAATAGGAGAAAATATATGCAACTGATATGACCAATAAGGGGTCAATATACAAAATATTTAAACAGCTCATTCCTTCAAAATATGAAAACCAGACAACCCAATTCAAAAATGGGCATAAGATCTGAATAGACTTTTTTTTCACAGAAGACATGCAGATGGCTAACAGACACATCAAAAGATGCTGAACATCACTATTCATCAGAGAAATGAAAATCAAAGCCACAATGAGATATCATCTCACACCTACCAGAATGGCCATCATGAAGAAGACTACAAATAACAAATGTTTGCAAGGATGTGGAGAAAAGCAAACCTTTGTACAGTGTTGGTGGGAATGTAAATTGATGCAGCCACTATGGAAAACAGTACAGAGGTTTCCTAAAAAAAACTGAAAATAGAACTACCATGAGAGCCTGTAATTCCACTCTTGGGTATATATCCAAAAAAACCAAAAACACTAACTCAAAAAGATACATATACCCCAATGTTCATAGCAACATTACTTGCAATAGCCAAGATGCAGAAGTAACCCAAGTGTCCATCAATGGATAAATGGATAAAGAATATGTGGTATATATATACAATGGAATATTATGCAGCCATAAAAATAATGAAATTCTGCTCTTTGCAACAATGTGTATGGACCTAAAGAATATTATTCTTAGTGAGACATGTCAGACAGAGTAGGAGAAATACTTTTATCACTTATATGGGCAATCTAAAAAATAAAACAAAGGAATGTCTATAACAAAACAAAAACAGGCTTACAAATATAGAAAACAAGCTAGTGGGTATCAGTGTGGAGGGGGAAATGGGAAGGGAAAATTAGGGGTATGGGATTAAGAGTTACAAACTACTACATAAGAAGTAGATAAGCAACAAGGATATATTACATAGGGAAATGTAGCCATTATTTTGTCATAACTTCAAATGGAGTATAATCCATAAAAATACTGGCTCACTATGCTGTACACCTGAAATTAATATTATATTGTTAATCAACTATACTTCAATTTTAAAAAGGATTTTTTGATAGATATATATTTATTGTCATTTTGTTAATTTTGGGGGGCTATTTTTGTAGTTCCTCTCTGTTCCTTTTTTCTTCTCTAGCTCACTTCCCTTGGGGTTTGATGATTTTCTTTAGTGTTATGTTTGGATTTCTTTTTCATTATCTTTATCTATTGTAGATTATTGCTTTGTGGTTGCCGTGAGGATTACATATCACAGTCTCTCTCTATATAAAACAGTGTATTTTAAGTTGTTAGCAATTTATGCTTGAACACATTCTAAAAAGTCTACATTTTTACCTTACCCCATGTTTTATGTTTTTGATGTCATATTTTACCTGTTTTAATTTGTGTATCCCTCAACTAATCATTGTAGTTATCATTAATTTTACTACTTTGGTCTTTTAACCTTTATACTAGTTTTATAAGTGGTTATTCCACTACCACTACTATGTATTTGCCTTTACCTGTTTACTTTCATATGTTTTCTTGTTATTAGTGTCTTTTCATTTTAAAGAAGTCCCTTTAATATTTAAGGTTGGTTTAGTAGTGATGAATTCCTTTAGCTTTTGCTTGCCTGGAAAATTCTTTATCTCTCCTTCAATTCTGACTGATGGTCTTACTAGTTAGAGTATACTTGGTTGGCATTTTTTCTTTCAGCACTTTGAATATATCATGCCATTCCCTTCTGGCCTGCAGAGTTTCTGCTGAAAAATCACCTGTCTTATGAGAGTTCCCTTGTATTTAACTAGTTGTTTTTCTCTTTTTGCTTTTAAGATTCTCTCTTTACATGCTCAAAAAAGTAGCATGCCTAACAAAAACAAACAAAAAAACCCAAACAAACAAGAAAATATTCTCTTTAATTTTTACCATTTTAATTACAATCTTTTCTTGGTGTGGACCTCTTTGGTTTAATCTTGTTTGGAGACTCTGTGCTTCCTGGAACTGGTTATTCCCCAGTTCAAGGACATTCTCATCAATTATTTCTTCAAATAAGTTCTGCCTCTTTGTCTCTTTTCCTTCTGAGACTCTTATAATGTAAATGTTATTCTGCTTGATGTAGTCCTGTAAGTCTCTTAATCTGTTCACCTTTTAAAAATCATTATTATTATTTATTGCTGCTGTTTCAGTGAGTTCCACAGCCCTGTGGTTGTTTGCCCATTCTTTTACTTCATTAGGCTGCTATTGAATCCCTATAGTGTACCTTTCAGTTCCGTTACTGTATTCTTCAGCTCTGTGACTTCTGTTTTGTACTTTCTTATATTTTCTATATCTTTATTGAAATTCTCACTGTGTTCATCCATTCTTCCCCCAAGTTCAGTGAGCATCTTTACAAACAATACTTTAAACTTTTTATCAGGTAGATTACTTAGCTACATTTTATTAAGGTTTTTTCCTAAGATTTTGTCTTGTTCTTTTATTTGGAACATATTCCTCTGTTTACTCATTTTTTCTTGACTTTCTGTGTCTTTCTATGTACTAGGTGAAGCAGCTACTTCTCCTTATTGAAGGAGTGTAATTGTATAGGAGATGAACCTTATTGTTCAACCTTTCCCTAACTCTTGGTTGTCTGTTGAAACATTGTGATTATCTAAATATTCTGAGTTATTCTTAATAGGTCCCAGTTGTTGAGGGTTTCCCAAGAACTGTCAGTGTTCCAAAGGGATTGATTTCAGTCAGCACCTCATTTCTTGCTGCCAGATCCTCAGGCAGCAGCATTTAAGGTGGCAAATATATACAGTCTTGTGGGACTGCAATCATAGACCCTGCTAACCTCCAGAGCAGAAGATCTGGAGGTGTCCCATGTGTGACAATGGCAAGAATCTGGGCTTCAGATAAGTGTATAACCTCCATTCTCAGAGGTACCAGAAAGATGTTGTGAGGACAAGGGATGGCACAAAGATGGTTTTTCTTGCCCACATTCCCTGAGAGCTCCTCTGTAGCCTCTAGATGTGTCACAAACCTGAAGCCTGTCCCTCAGATTGAGGCTTCTGGAAAATTAAATGCTTTTTTCACAGGCAGACTGGGGGTGTGTTTCACCTGTTGTCTGGGCAGTGCCCTGGAGGTGGTATCCTGTCCCAAATTGTCTTTCTAGTTGTTACAGTCCCATAGGGCTTAGGAGTGCTATTCGCTCTGGCCCCTCTGTGTGTACTGAACTTGATTACCAGTTTTAGTGAGGTGTGGGAGAGTGCTGAGGGGAGGGCAGGAGAGGAGCTTTTTGAGTGGTTCACACCTGTGGCTTTAGCAATGCTGGGGAAGATTTTGGGGAGTGGGTCATGCCCATGGCTTTCTTGAGGCTGGGGAAAATATGTTGTCAACTGGGAACACCTGTGGCTTTAGCAAGGCAAGGAAGAAGACTGGGGCACAGCATATCTGTGGCTTTAGTGATGTAGGAGAAGAGCACTGGGGGAAGGGCACACAAATGGCTTTAGTGAGAGTGTACCCATGCACACCTACTTGCACTAGCAAGATAGAGGGAGAGAGCAGAGAGGAGCGGAGCGGAGCGGAGAGGAGAGGAGGAGCGCGGAGCGGGAGCGCGGAGCAGCAGAGCAGCAGCTGGATCTGCCGGCTGCCCCGCTCCCAGCCCGCAGCCCCACCGCCCAAGCCCCGGCGCGCCCCGGCTCTGGCCGCCGGCCTCCGAGTAGCCACCCCGCCGAGAGCCCCCACCCCCCGCCACCGCCTCATCTGCGCCGGCCGCCGCGGGCCGGGCCCGGCTTGAGGGCCATCCCAGGCCGTGATCCAGGCTGGGTGTGCGGCCCGGGCCCATGGGAGCGCCAAGCCGGGCGCGGGGGCCCTGAGCGGGCGGACGCGGTCGAAGGAGCCATGGACTGCAGCCTCTTGCTGATGCTTGTGCACAGATACTGTGCTGGGGAGGAGGACTGGGTGGACAGCCGGACCATCTACGTGGGTCACTGGGAGCTCCCGCCGGGTGCCGAGGCCTACATCCCGCAGAGGTACAACAGAATAGTCTTCAGGCAACAAAATAATCTCCTCCAAGTACAGATTTTGGGACTTCATACCCAATAACTTATTTGAACAATTCAGAATAGCCAGCTTTTATTTTCTTATCATATTTCTGGTACAGCTGATTATTGATATACCCACTAGTCCAGTGATGAGTGGACTTCTGCTGTTCTTCGTCATCTCTGTCACAGCTATCAAGCAGGTGAGCTTCACAGGAAGAAGACCGTACAGAATCTCTGTTATAGGACATCTCCTTTCATCCAAAGCAAAGTTATGTGGTTTGTTTCAGCTAGTTCATAAGAAATTTAACTAACTTCTAGAAATTCACTTTTGTAACTGGTTTGATTGATTCTTGAGTTAAGAGATACTTGAGTTAAAATAAGAGAACTTGTATAATTTAGTACTAGTTTGGTGCCCTAAGAGTTTGAGGAGGAAACTGTCGTTCTAACATTCAATCAACAGGAGATGGCACCTGATTTTCTGTGAGTTGCTTTGCCCGCTGTGTCCCTGGCTGCCTTAACCCCAACGACCTGCTCCTGCAGAAGGTCTGGGATGTGGCTCCGTAGCACAGCCAGCTGACTCCTGACTTGCTCAGTGTGGATCCTGCTGTTCCTCTGAGTCCTGACGAATAAAGCCAGTGACTAACGGGAAGAACAGTCCTTCTGTTATTCCCACGGTCCGTTCAGTCAGTTTAGTGCTCAACCATCACCTCTATTCAGTTACAGAAAATTCTCACCACCTCAAAAGAAACCCGTGTACCCATGAGCATCACTCCCCGTCCTCCTCCTCCAGCCCCTGGCAGACACCAATCTACTTTCTGTTGCTATAATTTGCCTTTTCTGGACGTTTCATATTAACAGAATCATACACTAGTGACCTTTTGTGTCTGACTTATTTCACTGAGCATGTTTTCAAGGTTTATCCACGTTGTAGCATGTGTCAGTGCTTCATTACAGATGAATAATATTTCATCGTGTGGGTAGACCACATTTTGTTTATCCATCATCCACTGATGGACATTTGGTAGGCTTCTAGTTTTTGGCTATTATGGAGACACTGTCATGAACATTAGCATACAGGCTTTGTGTGGGCATAGGTTTTCAGTTCTCCTGGGTCCATACAAAGGAACAGAATTGTAGGAATAGTATTGTTCTAATGTTTTAAAGAACTGCCAAAGTATTTTCCAAAGTGACTGCCTCATCATGCTTTGATTTTGCATTTCCTTAGTAACTAATGATGCTGAACATCTTTTCACGAGCTTATTGGCCTTTTGTAAATCTTCTTCAGAGAAATATCTTCAAGTCATTGGCCCATTTTTATATTGGGTTGTCTTTTTATCTATGAGTTCTGAAAATTCTTTGTATGTTCTAGATACAAGCCCCTTATCGGTTGCAAACTTTTGAACTCAATGACATTTGCATTTCAGTATTAATAGGTGTATCTTCACTTGGGGCATCTGGATAATTTACAAAAAGACAGCATCTAGTTAAATTCTTGATGGTCACATTGTTGCTGACAAAGTCATGCTTTTCTGTGTTAGTTTCTAAATAAAAAATTTAGAAAACTTAAAAAAAAAAGAGGGAGAGTGCAAAAATGGTGCTCGTCAGTGCATTTGTCTCTGAAAAAATTCTATTTCCTATTTACTTCCTGCTCCTCTGGATGCTTTAATATTAGCAAATGAATCTCCTTCACATATAATCCAGTTACCTCTTAAACTGCTGAGTTTATGCTGGTTCTTAGGATGAGTGAGTTCACATGCGAACCCCTCACAAAGAGTATGTCAGATCCCTACAGCCCCCAGGTCCCCTGGATGTAAGCCCTGTTGGTTTTGAAAGAGAGACATTTCGGGGGTCTGACTCTATGGCTCAGGCCCAAAGGTTTAGGGGTCCAAAGGTTTGGGTCTCAATGTTTTGAGGTCTCCTTGGGGAGAAATTATAGTCTCCTGAGATCCCTCCTTATTGTGTGCCACCATGTGAGGAGTGGGGTTTCTGGTGAGACCACATCTCTGTCTCTCCTAGCAGTCTTGATGTGACCCTTTTATCCCTTGTTGTGGAGGCAGCTGTTCAGCTTATTTTTAATTCTTTTTCAGTGGGAATTATTCCATATGTAACTGTATATTTGGTGTGTCCCTTTGTGGAGGTGAGTTGAATATCTTCCTATGCTGCCTTCTTGGACTGCTCACCCTTAGAGTTGTTTTCCTTCCAAATAGATATCTTTTCACTGATAAACTCCAAGGGATTGTCCAGTGTCACCCCAAAGAAAGCATCACAGCAATGCAATTATTTGTTTCATTATTTTGATGTGATTTTTAAAAGTTTTATCTTAGTCTTTTTTAAAAATGGTTTGCATCTTAGTATAACAAACAAGCACAAGGGCTTTATTTTATGTACATTTTTTGAATAGTTTAGTCTTTTTAGTATTTTGTTTCCGAAGTTCTCTTTTGCACAAAGTCTTACCCTTTGCTCTCTTTTGTATTTTTAAGGCATGAAAAGAAAGGCATTTTAATTGTCATTATATCTTGCTATCCGCCACCTCTCAATAAACAAGTTTAAAGAGTTCTGGATTTCCCCCACCCCCAACACTGGACCAGAGTTACGCTTCTTTAGATTAGGGGTATCACTAAAGGAAAAGGCAAGAAATATGCTCAACTCAGGCAATGGCAGAAAAGCCATCCCAGGAAAATGTTGAACAAACTGAGAAACTTTTTTTAAAAAATTCATTTATTTTTGGCTGCGTTGGGTCTTCGTTGCTGTGCGTGGGCTTTGTCTAGTTGCGGTGAGCCCAGGCTACTCTTCGTTGTAGTGTGCGGGCTTCTCATTGTGGTGGCTTGAGAAATGGTTTTGAAAGGATTTACTGTATGCTGTGCACAGGTCTGTTATTACACCAGAGAGGCCAGTGCCACTCTAAGGCATTCATAACCCTGATTATTTCATTTATTTTAATTAGAAACATCGAGGTTGTTTTCTTGCGCTGCAAGACATTTCCTCTTGGATTATCTTTATTGTCCAAATCAGGAGGATGATTCAAGGATTAAATTATAGTTGTTAGCTAGCCTGGCAACACGCTTCCTGCTAGAAGCTGACACCCTACTGATCATGCTTTCTGACATCCCTTTCTAAACCTCTTCAAGGCATGAGCACCTGGACTCTAAGAACTAAAACTAATTATGATAAAAAAGGGACTGGAGTTTTTGAAAGTGATTTCTGCAATTATTTTACCTTTGTTAATACTCCATGGGGTTTATGCCTTCAGTCTGTATGAAAAGGATGGGGTTGTACTGGAATATACTTATGAGAATTATTTGTATGTGTGCGAAGAAAAGTGGTGAAGCAGCTTTAACTGGCTTCTTTTACTAACAAACCAAAGCAGACATTTTAAAAAATAACATGAGCTGGCAGAGCTTGATTTGCATCCCAGACAGTCTTAGTTCAGAACCTGCTGTGCTGTGTCATCTCCCTATGTCCAAGGGTCTGTAGTAAGCCTTTGCAAATGAAATAAGAGCTCTCTGCATTCCTCCCAGAATATGTAGCTGTCACTGGGACTTAGTTGTAGCTTTCCTCCTCCCTGGGGTTTAGATGGTGAGACAGAGAAAGCCCCTAAAGAGATATTTTTTAAAACTGGAGAATAGTTGATTTACAATATTCTGTTAGTTTCAGGTGTCTAGCAAAGTGAGTCAGTTGTATATGTATATATATTTTTCAGATTATTTTCCATTATACTTTATTACAAGATATCAAATATAGTTCCCTGTACTATACAGCAAATACTTGTTGCTCATCTATTTTATGCATAGTAGTTTTTATTTGTTAATCCCATAAATCTAAATTATCCCTCCCCCAATCCCTTCCACTTCGGTAAACGTAAATTTGTTTTCCCTGTTTGTGAGTCTGTTTCTGTTTTGTATATAGATTCACTTGTGTTATTTTTTAGATTCCACATATAAGTGATATTATATAACATCCTTCTCTGTCTGACATAACTCACTAAGTATAATATTCTCTAAGTGCATCCATGTTGCTGTAAATGGCAATATTTCATTCTTTTTATGGTGGAGCAATATATATATATATATATATATATATATATATATATATATATATATATATATATATATATATATATATATATATATATAATCTCACATCTTCTTTTGCCAATAGTCTCTTGATGGTCACTTGAGTTATTTCCATGTCCTGGCTATTGTAAATAGTGCTGCTATGAACACTGGGGTACATGTATCTTTTTGAATTAGTGTTTTTGCTTTTACAGATATATACCCAGGAAGAGAATTGCTGGATCATATGGTAGTTCTATTCTCAGTTTTTAAAGAAATCTCCGTACTCTTTCCATAGTGGCTGCACCAATTTACATTCCCACCAAGAGTGTAGGAGGGTTCCCTTTTCTCCACACCCTCTCCAGAATTTATTATTTGTAGACTTCTTAATGAGAGCCACACTGACGGGTGTGAGGTCATATCTCATTGCGGTTTTGATTTGCATTTCTCTCATAATTAGCAATGTTGAGCATCTTTACATGTGCCTGTTGGCCAACTGTGTCTTCTTTGGATAAATGTTTATTTAAATCTTATCCCCATTTTTGATTGGGCTTTTCTTTTTTCACTATTGATTTGTATGAGCTGTTTGTATATTTTGGATATTAACCTTTTGTCAGTTGCATCATTTGCAAATAGTTTTTCCCATTCCATAGTTTATCTTCTCATTTTGTTAATGGCTTCCTTTGCTGTACAAAAGCTTTTAAGTTTGATTAGGTCCCATTTGTTTAGGTTTGCTTTTATTCCTTTTGCATTGGGATACTGATCTAGGAAAATGTTCCTATTTATGTCAGAGAATGTTTTACCTATGTTCTCTTCCTGAAATTTTATGGTGTCATGTCTTATATTTTGGTCTTTAAACAATTTTGTTTGTTTTTGAATATGGTGTGAGTGTTATGATTTCATTGATTCACATGTAGCTGTCTAGCTTTTCCAACACTACTTGTTGAAGAGACTCTGTTTTCTCCGTTGTATAGTCTAGCCTCCTTTGTCATAGATTAGGTGACCATAGGAGTGTGAATTTATTTCTGGGGTCTCTAATCTATACCATTGGTCTGTATATCTGTTTTTGTGTAAATACCATGCTGTTTTGATTACTGTAGCTTTGTAGTATAGTCTGAAGTCTGGGAGGGTTATGCCTCCAGCTTTGTTTATTTCCCCCCTCCCCCAGGATTGCTTTGGCAATTCTGGCACTTTTGCAGTTTCATATATATTTTAGAATTACTTCTTCTATTTCTGTGAAAAATGCCATGTGTATTTTGATAGGGCTTGCATTAAATCTATAGATTGCTTTTGGTAGTGTAGCCATTTTAGCAGTATTAACTCTTCCAGTTGAAGAGCATGGATATCTTTCTATTTCTTTGAATCTTCTTCAATTTCCTTTATCAATGTTTTATATTTTTTAGTGTATAGGTCTTTCACATCCTTGGTTCAGTTTATTCTTAGGTATTTTTATGATGCAGTTTTATTTTATTTTATTTTTAAAAATTTATTTATTTATTTTTAACATCTTTATTGGAGTATAATTGCTTTACAATGGTGTGTTAGTTTCTGCTTTATAACAAAGTGAATCAGTTATACATATACCTATGTTCCCATATCTCTTCGCTCTTGCATCTCCCTCCCTCCCACCCTTCCTATCCCACCCCTCTAGGTGGTCACAAAGCACCAAGCTGATGCAATTTTAAATGGGATTGTGTTTTTAAACTTTCTCTTTCAGATATTTCATTATTAGTGTGAAGAAATGCAACAGATTTCTGTATATTAATCTTGCGTCCTACTTCCATGCTGAATTCATTTATTAGTTCTAATAGTCTTTGTGTGGAGACTTTAGAGTTCTCTATATAGAGTATCATGTCATCTGCAAGTAGTAGATGGTATCTTTCCAATGTGGATAACTTTTATTTCTTTTTCTTGTCTGATTACTGTGGCTAGAACTTTCAATATTATGTTGAAGTGGTGAAAGTGGGTATCCTTGTCTTGTTCCTGACTTTATTTCTTTTTAAATTTATTTCTTTTTGGCTGCATTGGGTCTTCATTGCTGCGTGCAGGCTTTCCCTAGTTGCAGCAAGCAGGGACTACACTTCATTGTGGTGCATGGGCTTCTCATTGTGGTAGCTTCTCTTGTTACAGAGCACGGACTCTAGGCACGTGGGCTTCAGTAGTTGTGGCACTTGGGCTCAGTAGTTGTGGCTCACAGGCTCTAGAGTGCAGGCTCAGTAGTTGTGGTGCATAGGCTTAGTTGCTTTTCCTGGACCAGGGCTTGAACCCAAGTCCCCTGCACTGGCAGGCGGATTCTTAACCACTGCACCACCAAGGAAGTCCCTCTTTTTCCTGAATTTAGCAGGGTTTCATCTTTTAACTGTTGATTATTATGTTGAATGTGGGTTTGTCATAAATGGCTTTTACTATGTTGAGATATGTTCTATCTATACCCACTTTGGTCGGAGTTTTTATCAAGAATTGATGTTGAATTTTGTCAAATGCTTTTTCTGTATCCATTGAGATGATCATGTGCTTTGCGTATTTTCTTTTGTTAATGTTTTGAATCACATTGATTGGTTTGCATATGTTGAACCATCCTTGTCACACTGGAATGAATCCATCTTAATCATGGTGTATGATCCTTTTTATATATTTTTTGATTGATTTGCTAATATTTTGTTGAGGAATTTTGCATCTATATCCATCAAAGATATTGGCCCATAATTTTCTTTTTTTGGTGGTGTCTTTGTCTGGTTTTGGTATCAGGGTTACGGAGGTGTCATAGAATGAATTTGGGAGTGTTCCCTCCTCTTTAATTTTTATGAATAGTTTGAGAAGGATAGGTATAAATTCTTCTTTGTATGTTTGATAGATTTCCCTAGAGAAGCCATCCATTCCTCCATTCCTGGACTATTGTCCAGAGGGGTTTTTTGTTTTTGTTTGCTTTTTCCCAACGGATTCTATTTCACTTATCGTGTTCAGTCTTTTCAAATCATCTGTTTCTTCTTGACTCGGTTTTGGAAGGCTATATGTTTCTAGAAACTAGTCCATTTCTTCTATGTTGTCCACTTCATTTGCATATAACTGTTCATAGTATTCCCTTATGATTTTGTGTATTTTGTGGTAACAGTTGTTATTTCTCCTGTTTCAATTTTATTTTGTTTCTTTGGGCCTTCTCTCTTTTCTTCTTGGTGAATCTGGCTAGAGGTCTCTCAATTTTGTTTATGTTTTCAAAAAACCAGTTCTTTGTTTTACTGATCCTTTCTATTATTTTTTGACCTTTATTTCATTTATTTTGTCTCTGATCTTTTTATTTCTTTCCTTCTGTGGACTATGGATTTTATTTGTTTTCCTTTTTCTGATTATTTTAAGAGGTAGGTTATGTTGTTTATTTAAGATGTTTCTTGTTTCCTGATGAAGACGTGTATCCATATGAACTTTCCTCTTAAAAGTGATTTTGCTGCATCCCATAGATTTTGTGAAGTTGTTTATTCACTGTCATTTACCTGAAGGTATTTTCTGGTTTCTGATTTGATTTCACCATTGACCCACTGCGTTTTTTTTTAAAAAAATATTGAAATAGAATTGATTTAAAATGCTGTGTTAGTTTCAGGTGTACAGCAAAGTGATTAGGTTATATTTATATATATATAAAATATATAATTTTTTAATCCCAAATTCCTAATTTATCCCCCCCCCCCATTTCTGCTTTGGTAACCAAAAGTTAGTTTTCTATGTCTCTGAGTTTATTTCTGTTATGTAAATATGTTCATTTGTATCCTTTTTAGATTCAACATATAAGAGATATCATACGATATTTGTCTTTGTCTGGCTTATTTCACTTAGTATGATAATTTCTAGGTCCATCCATGCTGCTGCAAATGACATTATCTCATTCTTTTTTATGGCTGAGTAATAGTCTGTTGTATATATATACCACATCTTTTTTATCCATTCGTCTGTCGATGGACACTTAGGTTGCTTCCATGTCTTGGCTATTGTAAACAGTGCTGCTATGAGTGTTGGAGTGCATGTATCTTTTTGAATTATGGTTTTCTCTAGATATAAGCCCAGGTGTGGTATTGCAGTATCATATGATAACTCTGTTTTAGTTTTTTTAAGGAGCCCCATACTGTTCTCCACAGTAGCTGTACCAATTTACATTCCCACCAAAAGTGTAGGACAGTTCCTTCTTCTTCACACCTCTCCTCCAGCTTTTATATTTTGTAGACATTTTAATGATGGCCATTCTGACCTGTGTGAGGTGATAACTCATTGTAGTTTTGATTTGCATTTCTCTAATAATTAGCAGTGTTGAGGAACTTTTCATGTGCCTTTGGCCATTTGTATGTCTTCTTTGGAGTAATTTCTATTTAGACCTTCTGTGCAATTTTTAATTGGGCTTTTTTTAATATTGAGCTGTATGACCTGTCTATTTATTTTGGAGGTTAATCCCTTGTCAGTTTCTTCATTTGCAAATATTTTCTCCCATTCTGAGGGTTGTCTTTTCATTTTATTTATGGTTCTCCTTGCTGTGCAAAAGCTTTTAAGCTTAATTAGGACATACTTGGGTTTTTTGTCTTTATTTCCATTACCCTAGGAGACGGATTCAAAAAGATATTGATGCAATTTATGTCAAAGAGTGTTCTGCCTATGTTTTCCTTGAGAAGTTTTATAGTGTGCAGTCTTATATTCAGGTCTTTGATCAATTTTGAGTTTATTAATTAATTAACTTACTTTATCCAGAAAGTATATGTATTTTAAAATTTTTTTTACTGGAGTATAATTGCTTTACAACGGTGTGTTAGTTTCTGCTTTATAACAAAGTGAATCAGTTATACATATACATATGTTCCCATATCTCTTCCCTCTTGCATCTCCCTTCCTCATACCTCCCTATCCCACCCCTCTAGGTGGTCACAAAGCACCAAGCTGATCTCCCTGTGCTATGCGGCTGCTTCCCACTAGCTATTTATTTTGTGTTTGGTAGGGTATATATGTCCACGCCACTCTCTCACTTTGTAACAGCTTACCCTTCCACCCTCCCCTTATCCTCAAGTCCATTCTCTAGTAGGTCGGTGCCTTTATTCCCGTCTTGCCCCTAGGTTCTTCATGAACTTTTTAAAATTTTTCTTAGATTCCATATATATATGTTAGCATACGGTATTTGTTTTTATCTTTCTGACTTACTTCACTCTGTATGACAGACTCTAGGTCCATCCACCTCATTACAAATAACTCAATTTTGTTTCTTTTTATGGCTGAGTAATATTCCATTGTATATATGTGCCACATCTTCTGTACCCATTCATCTCTCGATGGACACTTAGGTTGCTTCCATCTCCTGGCTATTCTAAATACAGCAGCAATGAACATTTTGATACATTACTCTTTTTGAATTATGGTTTTCCAAGGATATATACCCAGTACTGGGATAGCTGGGTCATATGGTAGTTATATTTTTAGTTTATTAAGGAACCTCCATACTGTTCTCCATAGTGGCTGTATCAATTTACATTCTCACCAACAGTGCGAGAGAGTTCCTTTTCTCCACACGCTCTCCAGCATTTATTGTTTGTAGATATTTTGATGATGGCCATTCTGACCAGTGTGAGATGATATCTCATTGTAGTTTTGATTTGCATTTCTCTGATGATTAATTATCTTGAGCATTCTTTCATGTGTTTGTTGGCAATCTGTATATCTTCTTTGGAGAAATGTCTATTTCAGTCTTCTGCCCAGTTTTTGATTGGGTTGATTGTTTTTAAGTTATTGGGCTGCATGAGCTGCTTGTAAATTTTGAAAATTAATCCTTTGTCTGTTGTTTCATTTGCAAATATTTTCTCCCATTCTAAGGGTTGTCTTTTCGTCTTGTTTATGGTTTCCTTTGCTGTGCAAAAGGTTTGAAGTTTCATTAGGTCCCATTTGTTCATTTTTCTTTTTATTTCCATTTGTCTAGGATGTGGGTCAAAAAGAATCTTGCTGTGATTCACGTCATAGAATGTTCTGTATGTTTTCCTCTAACAGTTTGATAGTGTCTGGCATTACATTTAGGTCTTTAATCCATTTCGAGTTTCTTTTTGTGTATGGTGTTAGGGAGTACTCTAATTTCATACTTTTACATGTACCTGTCCAGTTTTCCCAGCACCACTTATTGAAGAGGCTGTCCTTTCTCCACTGCACATTTCTGCCTCCTTTATCAAAGATAAGGTGACCATATGTGCGTGAGTTTATCTCTGGGCTTTCTATCCTGTTCCATTGATCTATGCTTCTGTTTTTGTGCCAGTACCATACTCTCTTGATTACTGTAGCTTTTTATGAGTTTATTTTTGTATACAGTATTAGAAAATGTTCTAATTTCATTCTTTTACATGTATTTGTCCAGTTTTCCCAACACAAGTAATTGAAGAGAAAGTCTTTCTCCATTTCATATCTTTGCATCCTTTGTGGTAGATTAATTGACCACCAGAGCCTGGGTTTATTTCTGGGTTTTCTATCCTGTTCCATTGATCTATATTTCTGTTTTTGTGCCAGTACCATACTGTTTTGATTACTGTAGCTTTGTAATATTGTCTGAAGACAAGAAGTCTGACTCCTCCAGCTCTGGTTTTCTTTCTCAGTATTACTTGGCAATTGCGGGTCTTTTTTGTGTCCATACAAATTTCAAAATTTTTCATTTTATTTCTCTGAAATTTCCAATGGTAATTTAAAAGGGATTATATTGAATATGTAGATTGCCTTGTGTAATATAGTCACATGAGACTATTGATACTTCCAATCCAAGAACATCATGTATCTTTCCATCCATGTGTGTGGTCTTTCATTTATTTCATCAGCATCACATAATTTCCAGTGTACAGGACTGTTGCCTCCTTAGGTAGGTTTATTCCTAGGCATTTTATTCCTTATAATGCCATGGTAAATGATATTGTTTCCTGAATTTAGCTTTCTTATTGTTTATTGTTAGTGTATAAACATACAACAGATTTTTCTGTATTACTTTTGTATTCTACAACTTTACCAAATTCACTGTTGAACTCTACTAGTTTTCCTGTAGCATCTTTAGGATATTCTTTTTATATTATCATGTCATCCGCAAATAGTGACAGTTTTACTTCTTCCTTTACAATTTGGATTCTTTATATTTCATTTTCTTCTCTGATTGCTGTGGATAGGACATCCAATATTATGTTTAATAAAAGTGGTGAGAGTGCACATCGTTTATTTTTCCTGATCTTAGAGGAAATGCTTTCAGCTTTTCACTGTTGAGAATGATGTTAGATGTGTACTTGTCATATATGGACTTTATTATGTTGAGGTATGTTCCCTATATCCCCACTTTCTGGAGGACTTTTATCATATGGATACTAAATTTAATCAAAAAGTTTTTCTACGTCTATGTCAATGATCATGGGGATTTTTTTTAACATCTTTATTGGGGTATAATTGCTTTACAATGGTGTGTTAGTTTCTGCTTTATAACAAAGTGAATCAGTTATACATATACATATGTTCCCATATTTCTTCCCTCTTGCATCTCCCTCCCTCACATGCTCCCTATCCCAACCCTCCAGGCGGTCACAAAGCACCGAGCTGATCACCCTGTGTTATGCGGCTGCTTCCCATTAGCTATCTACCTTACGTTTGGTAGTGTATATATGTCCATGCAGCTCTCTCGCTTTGTCACAGCTCACCCTTCCCCCTCCCCATATCCTCAAGTCCGTTTACCAGTAGGTCTGTGCCTTTATTCCTGTCTTATCCATAGGTTCTTCATGACATTTATTTCTTAAATTCTATATATATGTGTTAGCATATGGTATTTGTCTTTCTCTTTCTGACTTACTTCACTCTGTGTGACAGACTCTAGGTCTATCCACCTCATTACATATAGCTCAATTTAATTTCTTTTTATGGCTGAGTAATATTCCATTTTATATATGTGCCACACCTTCTTTATCCATTCATCCAATAATTGACACTTAGGCTGTTTCCATCTCTGGCCTATTGTAAATAGAGCTGCAATGAACATTTTGCTACATGACTCTTTTTGAATTATGGTTTTCTCAGGGTATATGCTCAGTAGTGAGATTGCAGGGTCATATGGTAGCTCTATTTGTAGTTTTTTAAGGAACCTCCATACTCTTCTCCATAGTGGCTGTACCAATTCACATTCCCACCAGCAGTGCAAGAGTGTACCCTTTTCTCCACACCCCCTCCAGCATTTATTGTTTCTAGATTTTTTGATGATTGCCATTCTGACTGGCATGAGATGATATCTCATTTTAGTTTTGATTTGCATTTCTCTAATGATTAATGATGTTGAGCATTCGTTCATGTGTTTGTTGGCAGTCTGTATATCTTCTTTGGAGAAATGTCTATTTAGGTCCTCTGCCCATTTTTGGATTGGGTTGTTTGTTTTTTTGTCATTGATCTGCATGAGCTGCCTGTAAATTTTGGAAATTAATCCTTTGTCAGTTGCTTCATTTGCAAACATTTTCTCCCAATCTGAGGGTTATATTTTGATCTTGTTTATGGTTTCCTTTGCTGTGCAAAAGCTTTGAAGTTTCATTAGGTCCCATTTGTTTATTTTTGTTTTTATTTCCATTTCTCTAGGAGGTGGGTCAAAAAGGATCTTGCTGTGATTTATGTCATAGAGTGTTCTGCCTATGTTTTCCTTTAAGAGTTTGATAGTTTTTGGCCTTACATTTAGGTCTTTAATCCATTTTGAGCTTATTTTTGTGTATGGTGTTAGGGAGTGATCTAATCTCATACTTTTACATGTACCAGTCCAGTTCTCTCAGCACCACTTATTGAAGAGGCTGTCCGTTCTCCACTGTACATTCCTGCCTCCTTTATCAAAGATAAGGTGACCATATGTGCATGGGTTTGTCTCTGGGCTTTCTATCCTGTTAAATTGGACTATCTTTCTGTTTCTGTGCCAAAACCATACTGTCCTGATTACTGTAGCTTTGTAGTATAGGCTGAAGTCAGGGAGCCTGATTCCTCCAGCTCCGTTTTTCGTTCTCAAGATTGCTTTGGCTATTCGGGGTCTTTTGTGTTTCCATACAAATTATGAAATTTTTTGTTCTAGTTCTTTGAAAAATGGTAGTGGTAGTTTGATATGGATTGCATTGAATTTGTAGATTGCTTTGGAGAGTAGAATCATTTTCACAATGTTGATTCTTCCAATATAAGAACATGGTATATCTCTCCATCTATTTGTATCATCTTTAATTTCTTTCATCAGTGTCTTATAATTTTCTGTATACAGGTCTTTTGTCTCCTTAGGTAGGTTTATTCCTAGATATTTTATTCTTTTTGTTGCAGTGGTAAATGGGAGTGCTTTCTTGATTTAACTTTCATATTTTTCATCATTAGTGTATAGGAATGCCAGAGATTTCTGTGCATTAATTTTATATCCTGCTACTTTACCAAATTCATTGATTAGCTCTAGTAGTTTTATGGTAGCATATTTAGGATTCTCTATGTGTAGTATCATGTCATCTGCAAACAGTGACAGCTTTACTTCTTCTTTTCCGATTTGGATTCCTCTTATTTCCTTTTCTTCTCTGATTGCTGTGGCTAAAACTTCCAAAACTATGTTGAATAAGAGTGGTGAGAGTGGGCAACCTTGTCTTGTTCCTGATCTTAGTGGAAATGCTTTCAGTTTTTCACCACTGAGAATGATGTTGGCTGTGGGTTTGTCATATATGGCCTTTATTATGTTGAGGAAAGTTCCCTCTATGCCTACTTTCTGCAGGGTTTTTTCATAAATGGGTATTGAATTTTGTCGAAAGCTTTCTCTGCATCTATTGAGATGATCATATGGTTTTTCTCCTTCAATTTGTAAATACGGTTTATCACAATGATTGATTTGCGTATATTGAAGAATCCTTGCATTCCTGGAATAAACCCCACTTGATCATGGTGTATGATTCTTTTAATGTGCTGTTGGATTCTGTTTGCTTGTATTTTGTTGAGGATTTTTGCACCTATGTTCATCAGTGATATTGGCCGGTAGTTTTCTTTCTTTGGGACATCATTGTCTGGTTTTGGTATCAGGGTGATGGTGGCCTCGTAGAATGAGTTTGGGAGTGTTCCTCCCTCTGCTATATTTTGGAAGAATTTTAGAAGGATAGGTGTTAGCTCTTCTCTAAATGTTTGATAGAATTCGCCTGTGAAGCCATCTGGTCCTTGACTTTTGTTTGTTGGAAGATTTTTAATCACAGTTTCAATTTCAGTGCTTGTGATTGGTCTGTTCATATTTTCTATTTCTTCCTGATTCAGTCTTGGCAGGTTGTGCATTTGTACGAATTTGTGCATTTCTTCCAGGTTGTCCATTTTATTGGCATAGAATTGCTTGTAGTAATCTCTCATGATCTTTTGTATTTCTGCCGTGTCAGTTGTTACTTTTCCTCTTTCATTTCTAATTCTACTGATTTGAGTCTCCTCTGTTTCTTTCTTGATGAGTCTGGCTAATGTTTTATCAATTTTGTTTATCTTCTCAAGGAACCAGCTTTTAGTGTTATTGATGTTTGCTATCATTTCCTTCATTACTTCTTCATTCATTTCTGATCTGATTATTATGATTTCTTTCCTCCTGCTAGCTTTGTGGTGTTTTTGTTCTTCTTTCTCTAATTGCTTTAGGTGCGAGGTTAGGTTGTTTATTCGACATGTTTCCTGCTTTTTAAGGTGGGCTTGTATTGCTATAAACTTCCCTTTTAGAACTGCTTTTTCTGCATTCCATAGGATTTGGGTCATCGTATCTCCACTGTCATTTGTTTCTAGGTATGTTTTGATATCCTCTTTGATTTCTTCAGTGATCCCTTCGTTATTAAGTAGTGTATTGTTTAGCCTCCATGTGTTTGTATTTTTTACAGATCTTTTCCTGTAATTGATATCTAGGCTCATAGCATTGTGTTCGGAAAAGATACTTGAAACAATTTCAATTGTCTTCAATTTAGCAAGGCTTGATTTGTGACCCAAGATATGATCTATCCTGGAGAATGTTTGATGAGCACTTGATAGAAATGTGTATTCTGTTGTTTTTGAATGGATTGTCCTATAAATATGAATTAAGTCCTTCTTCTTTAGTGTATCATTTAAAGCTTGTGCTTCCTTATTTATTTTCATTTTGGATGATCTGTGCATTGGTGAAAGTGGGGTGTTTAAGTCCCCTACTATGAATGTGTTACTATCGATTTCCCCTTTTATGGCTGTTGGTATTTGCCGTATGTATTGAGGTGTTCCTATGTTGGGTGAATAAATATTTACAATTGTTATATCTTCTTCATGGATCGCTCCCTTGATCATTATGTAGTGTCCTTCTTTGTCTCTTCTAATAGTCTGTATTTTAAAGTCTATTTTGTCTGATATGGGAATTGCTACTCCATCTTTCTGTTGGTTTCCATTAGCATGGAATATCTTTTTCCATCCCCTTACTTTCAGTCTGTTTTTGTCTCTAGGTCTGAAGTGTGTCTTTTGTAGACAGCATATATATAGGTTTTCTTTCTGTATCCATTCAGCCAATCTGTGTCTTTTGGTGGGAGCATTTTGTCCATTTACATTTAAGGTAAGTATCAATATGTATGTTCCTATTCCCATTTTCTAAATTGTTTTGCGTTCATTATTGTAGGTCTTTTCCTTCTCTTGTGTTTCTTGCCTAGAGAAGTCCTTTAGCATTTGTTGTAAAGCTGTTTTGGTGGTGCTGAACTCTCTCAGATATTGCTTGTCTGTAAAGGTTTTAATTTCTCCATCAAATCTGAATGAGATCCTTGCTGGGTAGAGTAATCTTGGTTGCAGGTTTTTCTCCTTCATCATTTTAAATATGTCCTGCCACTCTCTTCTGGCTTGCAGAGTTTCTGCTGAAAGATCAGCTGTTAACCTTATGGGGATTCCATGGTGTGTTTTCGGTTTTTCCCTCGCTGCTTTTAATATGCTTTCTTTGTATTTAATTTTTGACAGTTTGATTAATATGTGTCTTGGCATATTTCTCCTTGGATTTATCCTGTATGGCACTCTCTGTTTTTCTTGGAGTTGATTAACTATTTCCTTTCCCATATTAGGGAAGTTTTCAACTATAATCTCTTCAAATATTTTCTCAGTCCATTTCTTTTTCTCTTTTCCTTCTGGAACCCCTATAATTCGAATGTTGGTGCATTTAATGTTTTCCCAGAGGTCTCTGAGACTGTCCTCATTTCTTTTCATTCTTTTTTCTTTATTCTTCTCTGCAGTAGTTATTTCCACTATTTTATCTTCTAGGTCACTTATCCGTTCCTGTGCCTCAGTTATTCTGCTATTGATCCCATCTAGAGTATTTTTAATTTCATTTATTGTGTGGTTCATCATTATTTGTTTCATCTTTAGTTCTTCTAGGTCCTTGTTAAATGTTTATTGTATTTTGTCTATTCTATTTCCAGGATTTTGGATCATCTGTACTATCATTATTCTGAATTCTTTTTCAGGTAGACTGCCTATTTCCTCTTCATTTTTTAGGTTTGGTCAGTTTTTTTCTTGGTCCTTAATCTGCGGTGTGTTTTTATGTCTTCTCTTTTTTTTATCTTACTGTGCTTGGGGTCTCCTTTCTGCAGGCTGTAAGTTTGTAGTTCCTGTAGTTCTTGGTGTCTGTCCCCAGTGGCTAAGGTTGGTTCAGTGGGTTGTGTAGGCTTCCTGGTGGAGGGGAGTAGTGCCTGTGTTCTGGTGGATGAGGCTGGATCTTTTCTCTCTGGTGGGCAGGTCCACGTCTGGTTGTGTGTTTTGGGGTGTCTGTGGACTTATAATAATTTTAGGCAGCCTCTCTGCTAATGGGTGGTGCTGTGTTCCTGTTTTGCTAGTTGTTTGGCATAGGGTGCCCAGCACTGTAGTTTGTTGGTCGTTGAGTGAAGCTGGGTGCTGGCGTTGGGATTGAGGTCTCTGGGAGATTTTTTGCCATTTGATATTATGTGGAGCTGGGATGTCTCTTGTTGACCAGTGTCCTGAAGTTGGCTCTCCCACGTCAGAGGCACAGCACTGACTCCTGGCTGCAGCACCAAGAGCCTTATATCCACACGGCTCAGAATTAAAGGGAGAAAAAGTAGAGAGAAAGAATTAGTTGAAGTAGGAAGAAAGGAAGAAAGAAAGAAAGGAAGGAGAGAAGGAAGGAAGGAAGGAAGAAAGAAAGAAAAAGAAAGAAAGAAAGAAGAAAAGAAGGAAAGAGGGAAAGAAAGAAAGAAAGGAGGGAGGGAGGGAGGGGTGGTAGGAGGAAGGAAGGAAGGAAGGAAGGAGGGAATGAAGGAAAAAGGAAAGAAAGAATGAAGATTAAGTACAATAAAATAAAGTAAAATATAATGAAGTTATTAAATTAAAAAATAATTATTAAGAATATAAATTTTTAAAAATGGATGGATAGAATGTTAGGACAAATGGTGGAAGCAAAGCTATACAGACAAAATCTCATACAGAAGCATACACATACAAACTGACAAAAAGCGGAAATGGGGAAAAAATCATAGATCTTGCTCTCAAAGTCCACCTCCTCAATTTGGGATGATTCGTTGTCTAAAGGAGGGAAGGAAGGAAAGAAAGAAGATAAAGTTAAATAAAATAAAGTTATTAAAATAAAAAATAATTATTAAGAAAAAAATTTTAAAGCAACAACAATAATAACAAAAAAAAAGGACGGATAGAACCCTAGGACAAATGGTGGAAGCAAAGCTATACAGACAAAATCTCACACAGAAGCATGAACATACACATTCACAAAAAGAGGAAAAGGGGAAAAATTCATAAATTTTGCTCTCAAAGCCCACTTCCTCAATTTGGGATTATTCATTGTCTATTCATGTATTCCACAGATGGAGGGTACATCAAGTTGATTGTGGAGCTTTAATCCGCTGCTTCTGAGGGTGCTGGGAGAGATTTCCCTTTCTCTTCTTTGTTCTCACAGCTCACAGGGGCTCAGCTTTGGATTTGGCCCTGCCTCTGCGTGTGCGTCGACTTAGGGCATCTGTTTTTTGCCCAGACAGGACGAGGTTAAAGTAGCCACTGATTTGGGGGCTCTGGCTCACTCAGGCAAGGGGGAGGGAGGGGCACAGAGTGTGGGGTGAGCCTGCAGTGGCAGAGGCCAGCGTGAGGTTGCACCAGCCTGAGGCTCACCGTGCGTTACCCGGGGTAGTTGTCCCTGGATCCCAGGAACCTGGCAGTGGCGGGCTGCACAGGCTCCCCGGAAGGGAGGTATGGATAGTGACCTGTGCTTGCACACAGGCTTCTTGGTGGTGGCAGCAGCAGACTTAGCGTCTCCTGCCCGTCTCTGCGGTCCGTGCTGTTAGCCGCGGCTCGCGCCCGTCTCTGGAGCTCCTTTAAGCAGCTCTCTTAATCCCCTCTCCATGCGCACCAGGAAACAAAGAGGGAAGAAAAAGTCTCTTGCCTCTTCGGCAGCTTCAGATCTTTTCCCAGACTCCCTCCCGGCTAGCCGTGGTGCACTAATCCCTTCAGGCTGTGTTCACGCCGCCAACCTCAGTTCTCTCCTTGTACTCTGACTGAAGCCCAAGCCTCAGCTCCCAGCCCCGCCCGCCCCGGCGGGTGAGCTGATAAGCTTCTCCGGCTGGTGAGTGCTGGTCGGCACCGATCCTCTGTGTGGGAACCTCCCCGCCTTGCCCTCTGCATCCCTTTTGCTGCACTCTCTTCCGCGGCTCCGAAGCTTCCCCCTTCCGCCATCCGCAGTCTCTGCCCGCGAAGGGGCTTCCTAGTGTGTAGAAACCTTTCCTCCTTCACAGCTCCCTCCCACTGGTGCAGGTCCCGTCCCTATTCTTTTGTCTCTGTTTTTTCTTTTTTTCTTTTGCCCTACCCTGGTACGTGGGGAGTTTCTTGCCTTTTGGGAGGTCTGAGGTCTCCTGCAAGCGTTCAGTAGGTGTTCTGTAGAAGTTTTTCCACGTGTAGATGTATTTCCGGTGTATCTGTGTGGAGGAAGGTGATCTCCGCCTCTTACTCTTCCGCCATCTTCCCCTCTGATCATGTGGATTTTATTCTGCAGTTTGTTAAAGTAGTGTACCTTACTGAGTGATTTGCATCTATTGGAAGCTCCTTGCATCCAGGGATAAAACCCTGGTCATGATCATGGTGTATAATCCCTTTAATGTATAGTTGGGTTTGGATTCATAGTATTTTGTTGAGGATTTTTGTTTCTGTGTTCATCAGTGATATTGACCTGTAATTTTCTTTTTTATGGTATCATTGTTGGGTTTTGGTATCAGGTTGTACTTGTCTCATAGAATGAGAATGGAAGTGCTGTGTCTTTGCAATTTTTCAGAATAGTTTCAGAAGAATAGGCTAATTCTTCTCTAAATGTTTGATATAATTCTCCTGTGAAACCATCCGATCCTGGACTGTTGTTTTTGTTTTTTTGTTTGTTTGTTTGTTTTTGTTTTTAACATCTTTATTGGAGTATAAATACTTTACAAAATTGTGTTAGTTTCTGCTGTACAACAAAGTGAATCAGCAATATGTATACATATATCCCCATATGCCCTCCCTCTTGAGCAACTCTCCAACTCTCCCTTTCCCACCTCTTTAGGTCGTCACAAAGCATAAAACTGATCTTTCTGTGCTATGCAGCAGCTTCCCACTAACAGTCCATTTTACATTTGATAGTGTATATATGTCAATGCTACTCTCTCACATCGTCCCATCATCCCTTTCCTCCACTGTGTCCTCAAGTCTATTCTTTACGTCTGTGTCTTTATTCCTTCCCTGCCACTAGGTTCATCAGTACCATTTATTTAGATTCCACATATGTGAATTACCATCTGGTATATATGTACCACACCATTTTTTTAAAAACATCTTTATTGGAGTATAATTGCTTTACATTGTTGTGTTAGTTTCTGCTATATAACAAAGTGAATCAGCTATACATATACATATATCCCCATATCCACTCCCTCTTGCATCTCCCTCCCACACTCTCTATCCCACCCCTCTAGGTGGTCACAATCTACCGAGCTGATCTCCCTGTGCGATAAGGTTGATTCCCACTAGCTATCTATTTTACATTTGGTAGTGTATATAAGTCAATTCCAGTCTCTCTCTTTGTCCCAACTTACACTTCCTCCTTCACATGTCCTCACGTCTATGCTCTACATGTGCACCTTTATTCCTGTCCTGCCCCTAGGTTCTTCATAACCATTGTTTTCATTTTTAGATTCCATATATATGTGTTAGTATACAGTATCTGTTTTTCTCTTTCTGACTTACTTCACTCTGTATGACAGACTGTAGGTCCATCCACCTCACAACAAATAACTCAATTTCGTTTCTTTTTATGGTTGAGTAATATTCCACTGTATGTATGTGCCACATCTTCTTTATCCATTCATCCGATGATGGGCACTTAGGTTGTGTTCAT
Organism: Grampus griseus; assembly: GCF_964374135.1. NCBI lineage: Eukaryota > Metazoa > Chordata > Mammalia > Artiodactyla > Delphinidae > Grampus > Grampus griseus. The sequence continues at coordinate 48,490,402 of NC_138999.1, read as the reverse complement.
GTCCTGGCTATTGTAAATAGAGCTGCAATAAACATTGTGGCACATGACTCTTTTGGAATTATGGATTTCTCAGGGTATATGCCCAATAGTGGGATTGCTGGGTCATATGGTAGTTTTATTTTTAGTGTTTTAAGGAACCTCCATACTTTTCTCCACAGTGGCTGTATCAATTTACATTCCCACCAACAGTGCAAGAGGGTTCCCTTTTCTCCACAACCTCTCCAGCATTTATTGTTTGTAGATTTTTTGATGATGGCCTTTCTGACAGGTGTGAGGTACCTCATTGTGGTGTGATACTACAATGAGGTGTGATACCTCATTGTAGTTTTGATGTGCTTTTCTCTAATGATTAGTGATGTTGAGCATCCTTTCATGTGTTTGTTGTCACTCTGTATATCTTCTTTGGAGAAATGTCTATTTAGGACTTCTGGCCATTTTTGGATTAGGTTGTTTGTTTTTTTAATATTGAGCTGCATGAGCTGCTGGTATATTTTCGTGATTAATACTCTTTCAGTTGTTTAATTTGCAAATATTTACTCCCATTCTGAGGGTTGTTTTCCCATCTGTTTATGGTTTCCTCTGCTGTGCACAAGCTTTTAAGTTTTATTAGGTCCCATTTGTTTATTTTTGTTTTTATTTCCATTTCTCTAAGAGGTGGGTTAAAAAGGATCTTGCTGTGATTTATGTAATAGAGTGTTCTGCCTATCTTTTCTTCTAAGAGTTTTTCAGTGTCTAGCGTTACATTTAGGTCTTTAATCCATTTCGAGTTTATTTTTGTGTATGATATTAGGGAGTGTTCTAATTTCATTCTTTTACATGTAGCTGTCCAGTTTTCCCAGCACAACCTATTGAAGAGGATGTATTTTCTGCATTGTATATTCTTACCTCCTTTATCAAACATAAGGTGATCATATGTGTGTGGTTTTATCTCTGGGCTTTCTATCCTGTTCCATTGATCTATATTTCTGGTTTTGTGCCAGTACTATACTGTCTTGATTACTGTGGCTTTGTAGTATAGTATGAAGTCTGGGAGTCTGATACCTCCAGCTCCGTTATTCTTTCACAAGATTGCTTTGGCTCTTCAGAGTCTTTTGTGTTTCCATACAAATTGTGAAACTTTTTGTTCTAGTTCTATGAAAAATGCCATTGTCGTTTTATAGGGATTGCATTGAATCTGGAGATTGCTTTGCGTAGTAGAGTCATTTTCACAATGTTGATTCTTCCAATCCAAGGACATGGTATATCTCTCAATCTGTTTGTGTCATCTTTAATTTGTTTCATCAGTGTCTTATATTTTTCTGCATACAGGTCTTTTGTCTCCTTAGGTAGGTTTATTCCTAGGTATTTTATTCTTTGTTGCAGTGGTAAATGGGAGTGTTTACTTGATTTCTCTTTCAGATTTTCATCATTAGTGATAAGAATGCAAGAGATTTCTGTTCATTAATTTTTATCCTGCTACTTTACCAAATTCATGGATTAACTCTAGTAGTTTTCTGGTAGCATCTTTAGTATTCTCTATGTTTGGTACTATACCATCTGCAAACAGTGAAAGTTTTACTTCTTCTTTTCCAACTTGGATTCCTTTTATTTCCTATTCTTCTCTGATTGCTGGAGCTAAAACTTCCAAAATTATGTTGAATAATATTGGTGAGAGTGGGCAACCTTGTCTTGTTCCTGAAGTTAGTGGAAATGTTTTCAGTTTTTCACCATTGAGAACAATTTTGGCTGTGGATTTGTCATATATGGCCTTTATTATGTTGAGGTAATATCCCTCTATGCATACTATGTTGAGAGTTTTTATCATAAATCACTGCTGAAATTTGTCAAAAGCTTTTTCTGCATCTATTTAGATTATCATATGGATTTTATCCTTCAGCTTGTAAATATGGTGTATCACATGGATTGAACTGCGTATATTGACGAACCCTTGCCTTCCTGGGATAAAGCCCACTTGATCATGGTGTATGGTCCTGTTAATGTGCTGCTGGATTTTTTCCCTAGTATTGTGTTGAGGATTTTTGTGATATTGGCCTGTAGGTTCCTTTCTGTGTGAATCTTTTTCTGGTTTTGGTATCAGGGTGACGGTGGCCTCATAGAATGAGTTTGGGAGTGTTCCTCTCTCTGCTATATTTAGGAAGAGTTTGAGAAAGATTGGTGTTAGAACTTCTCTAAATGTTTGTTAGAGTTTGCTTGTGAATCCATCAGGTCCTGGGTTTTGTTTGTTGGAAGATATTAAAATCACAGATTCAATTTCAGTGCTTCTGATTGGTCTGTTTTTTTTATTTTTAAATAATATAAAAATATATTTTATTTAACTCAATACAGACAAAATAGCATTTCCACATGTAATCAATATGAAAATTATTGAGATTTTTTTTACATCTTTATTGGAGTATAATTGCTTTACAATGGTGTGTTAGTTTCTGCTTTATAACAAAGTGAATCAGTTATACATATACATATGTTCGCATATCTCTTCCTGCTTGCATCTCCCTCCCACCCACCCTCCCTATCCCACCCCTCCAGGTGGTCACAAAGCACCAAGTTGATCTCCCTGTGCTATGCGGCTGCTTCCCACTAGCTATCTACCTTACGTTTGGTAATGTATATATGTACATGCATCTCTCTCACTTTGTCACAGATTACCCTTCCCCCTCCCCATATCCTCAAGTCCATTCTCTAGTAGGTCTGTGTCTTCATTCCTGTCTTACCCCTAGGTTCTTCATGACATTTTTTCCCTTAAATTCCATATATATATATGTGTTAGCATACGGTATTTGTCTTTCACTTTCTGACTTACTTCACTGTGTATGACAGACTTTAGGTCTATCCACCTCATTACAAATAGCTCAATTTCGTTTATTTTTATGGCTGAGTAATTTTCAATTGTATATATGTGCCACACCTTCTTTATCCATTCATCCAATAATCGACACGTAGGTTGTTTCCATCTCTGGGCTATTGTAGAGCTGCAATGAATATTTTGGTACATGACTCTTTTGGAATTATTGTTTTCTAAGGGTTTATGCACAGTAGTGGGATTGCTGGGTCATATGGTAGTTCTATGTGTAGCTTTTAAGGAACCCCCATACTGTTCTCCATAGTGACTGTACCAATTCACATTCCAACCAGCAGTGCAAGAGTGTTCCCTTTTCTCCACACCCTCTCCAGCATTTATTGTTTCTAGATTTTTTGATGATGACCATTCTGACTTGTGTGAGATGATATCTCATTGTAGTTTTGATTTGCATTTCTCTAATGATTAATGATGTTGACCATTCTTTCATGTGTTTGATGGCAGTCTCTATATTTTCTTTCAAGAAATGTCTATTTAGGTCTTCTGCCCATTTTTGGATTGGGTTGTTTGTTTTTTTGTTATTGAGGTGCATGGGTTGCTTATAAATTTTGAAGATTAATGCTTTGTCAGTTACTTCATTTGCAAATATGTTCTCCCATTCTGAGGGTTGTCTTTTGGTCTTGTTTATGGTTTCCTTTGCTGTGCAAAAGCTTTGAAGTTACTTTAGGTCCCATTTGTTTATTTTTGTTTTTATTTCCATTTCTCTAGGAGGTGGGTCAAAAAGATCTTGCTGTGATTTATGTCATAGAGTGTTCTGACTATGTTTTCCTCTAAGAGTTTGACCGTTTCTGGCCTTACATTTAGGTCTTTAATCCATTTTGAGCTTATTTTTGTGTATGGTGTTAGGGAGTGATCTAATCTCACACTTTTACATGTAGCTGTCCAGTTTTCCCAGCACCACTTATTAAAGAGGCTTTCCTTTCTCCACTGTACATTCCTGCCCCCTTTATCAAAGATAAGGTGACCATATGTGCGTGGGTTTATCTCTGGGCTTTCTATCCTGTTCCATTGATCTATCTTTCTGTTTTTCTGCCAGTACCATACTGTCTTGATTACGGTAGCTTTGTAGTATAGTCTGAAGCCAGGGAGCCTGATTCCTGCAGCTCAGGTTTTCATTCTCTAGATTGCTTAGGTTATTCAGGGTCTTTTGTATTTTCATACAAATTGTGAAATTTTTTGTTCTCGTTCTGTGAAAAATGCCAGTGGTAGTTTGATAGGGTTTGCAGTAAATCTGTAGATTGCTTTGGGTAGTCAAGTCATTTTCACAATGTTGATTCTTCCAATCCAATAACATGGTATATCTCTCCATCTATTTGTATCATCTTTCATTTTTTCATCAGTGTCTTATAATTTTCTACATACAAGTCTTTTGTCTCCTTAAGTAGGTTTATTCCTAGATATTTTATTTTTTTTGTTGCAGTGGTAAATTGGAGTGTTGTCTTGATTTCACTTTCATATTTTTAATCATTAGTGTATAGGAATGCCAGAGATTTCTGTGAATTAATTTTGTATCCTGCTACTTTACCAAATTCATTGTTTAGATCTAGTAATTTTCTGGTAACATCTTTAGGATTCTCTATATATAGTATCATGTCATCTGCAAACAGTGACAACTTTATTTCTTCTTTTCCGATCTGGTTTCTTTTATCTCCTTTTCTTCTCTGATTGCTGTGGCTAAAACTTCCAAAACTATGTTGAATAAAAGTGGTGAGAGTGGGCAACCTTGTCTTCTTCCTGATCTTAGTGGAAGTGCTTTCAGTTTTTCACCGTTGAGGACGATTTTGGCTGTGGGTTTGCCATATATGGCCTTTATTATGTTGAGGAAAGTTCCCTGTATGCCTATTTTCTGCAGGGTTTTTATCATAAATTGGTGTTGAATTTTGTCGACAGCTTTCTCTGCATCTATTGATATGATCATATGGTTTTTCTACTTCAATTTGTAAATATGGTTTATCAAATTGATTGATTTGCGTATATTGAAAAATCCTTGCATTCCTGGAATAAACCCCACTTGATCATGGTTTATGATCCTTTAAATATGCTGTTGGATTCTGTTTGCTAGTATTTTGTTGAGGATTTCTGCATCTATGTTCATCAATGATATTAACCTGTAGTTTTCTTTTTTTGTGTCTCCCTTGTCTGGTTTTTGTATAAAGGTGATGGTGGTCTCATAGAATGAAATTGGGGGTGCTCCTCCCTCTGCTGTATTTTGGAGGCGTGTGTGAAGGACAGGTGTTAGCTCTTCTCTAAATGTTTGATAGAATTCTCCTGTGAAGCCATCTGGTCCTGGGCTTTTGTTTGTTGGAAGATTTTTAATCACAGTTTCAATTTCAGTGCTTGTGATTGGTGTGTTCATATTTTCTGTTTCTTCCTGATTCAGTCTTGTCAGGTTTTGCATTTCAAATAATTTGACCATTTCTTCCAGGTTGTCCATTTTATTGGCATAGAGTTGCTTTTTGTAATCTGTTCCAGTCTTTTGTATTTCTGCAGTGTCAGTTGTTACTTCCCCCTTTTCATTTGTAAATCTATTGATTTGAATCTTCTCCATTTTTTTTTCTTGGTGAGTCTGGCTAATGGTTTATCAATTTTGTTTATCTTCTCAAAGAACCAGATTTTTGTTTTATTGATCTTTACAATCGTTTCCTTCATTTCTTTTTCATTTGTTTTTGTTCAGATTTTTATGATATCTTTCCTTCTGCTAACTTTGTGGGTTTTTTGTTCTTCTTTCTCTAATTACTTTAGGTATAAGATTAATTTGTTTATTCGAGATGTTTCCTGTTTCTTAAGGTAGGATTGTATTGCTGTAAACGTCCCTCTTTGGACTGCTTTTGCTGCATCCCATTAGTTTTGGGTCATTGTGTCACCATTGTCATTTGTTTCTCCATGTTTTCTAATTTCCTCTTTGTTTTCTTCAGGAATCACTTCGTTATTAACTAGTGTATTGTTTAGCCTACATGTGTTTTAATTTTTTACAGATCTTTTCCTGTAATTGATATCTAGTCTCATAGCGTTGTGGTCAGATACGATACTTGATACAATTTCAATTTTCTTAAATTTAAAAAGGCTTGATTTATGACCCAAGATATGATCTATCCTGGAGAATGTTCTATGACCACTTGATAAAAATGTGTATTCTGTTGTTTTTGGATAGAATGTCCAAAAATTTCAATTAAGTCCACCTTGTTTAATGGATCATTTAAAGCTTGTGTTTCCTTATTTATTTTCATTTTGGATGATCTTTGCATTGGTGAAAGTGGGGTGTTAAAGACCCCTCCTATGATTGTGTTACTGTTGATTTCCCCTTTTATGGCTGTTAGTATTTGCCTTATGTATTGTGGTGCTCCTTTATTGGATGCATAAATATTTACAATTGTTAAATATTTTTCTTGAATCGATCCCTTGATCATTATGTAGTGTCCTTTTTTGTCTCTTCTTATAGTCTTTATTTTAAAGTCTATTTTGTCTGATATGAGAATTGCTACTCCAGCTTTCCTTTGGTTTCCATTTGCATGGAATCTTTTCCCATCCTCTTACTTTCAGTCTGTATGTGTCTCTCGGCCTGAAGTGGGTTTCGTGTAGACAGCATATATATGGGTTTTCTTTTTGTATCCATTCAGCCAATCTGTGTCTTTTGGTGGTAGTATTTAGTCCATTTACATTTAAGGTAAGTATCGATATGTATGTTCCTATTCCCATATTCTTAATTGTTTTGTGTTCATTATTGTAGGTGTTTTCCTTCTCTTGTGTTTCTTGCCTAGAGAAATTCCTTTAGCATTTGTTGTAAAGCTGCTTTGGTGGTGTTGAACTCTCTCAGCTTTTGCTTCTCTGTAAAGGTTTTAATTTCTCTATCAAATTTGAATGACATCCTTGCTGCGTAGAGTAATCTTGGTTGCAGTTTTTTCTCCTTCATCACTTTAAATATGTCCTACCAGTCCCTTCTGGCTTGCAGAGTTTCTGCTGAAAGATCAGCTGTTATTCTTATGTGAATTCCCTTGTGTGTTATTTGTTGTTTTTCCCTTTCTGCTTTTAATATGTTTTCTTTGTATTTAATTTTTGACAGTTTGATTAATATATGTATTGGCATATTACTCCTTGGATTTATCCTTTATGGACTCTGTTTGCTTCCTGGTTTTGATTAAACATTTCCTTTCCCATATTAGGGCAGTTTTCACCTATAAGCTCTTCAAATATTTTCTCAGTCCCTTTCTTTTTTTTCTTCTTTTGGAACCCCTATAATTCGAATGTTGGTGTGTTTAATGTTGTCCCAGAGGTCTCTAAGACTGTCCTCAGTTCTTTTCATTCTTTTCTCTTTATTCTGCTCTGCAGTAGTTATTTCCACTATTTAATCTTCCAAGTCACTTATCCGTTCTTCTGCCTATGTTATTCTGCTCTTGATCCCATCTAGAGTCTTTTTCATTTCATTTATTGTGTTGTTTATTGTTGTTTGTTTCATCTTTAGTTCTTCTAGGTCCTTGTTAACTGTTTCTTGCATTTTGTCTCTTCTATTACCAAGATTTTGGATCATCTTTACTATCATTATTCTGAAGTCTTTTTCAGGTAGACTGCCTATTTCCTCTTCATTTGTTAGGTCTGGTCAGTTTTTATGTTTCTCCTTCATCTGCTGTGTGTTTTTCTGTCTTCTCATTTTGCTTATCTTACTGTCTTTAGGGTCTCCTTTTTGCAGGCTGCTGGTTCATATTTCCCGTTGTTTTTGGTGTCTTTTCCCAGTGGCTACTGTTGGTTCAGTGTGCTGAGTAGGCTTCCTGGTGGTGGGGACTAGTGCCTGTGTTCTGGTGGATGAGGCTGGATCTTGTCTTTCTGGTGGGCAGGTCCACGTCTGGTGGTGTGTTTTGGGGTGTCTGTGGCCTTATTATGATTTTAGGTATCCTCTCTTCTAATGGGTGTGTTTGTGTTCCTGTCTTGCTACTTATTTTTCATAGGGTGTCCAGCACTGTAGCTTGCTGGTCGTTGAGTGAAGCTGGGTGCTGGTGTTGAGATGGAGATCTCTGGGAGATTTTTGCCATTTTATATTATGTGGAACTGGGAGGTATCTTGTGGACCAGTGTCCTGAAGTTGGTTCTCCCATCTCAGAGGCACAGCCGTGACTCCTTGCTGCAGTACCAAGAACCTTTCATCCACATGGCTCCTCAATTTGGTATGATTTGTTGTCTATTCATGTATTCCACAGATGCAGGGTATAACAAGTTGATTGTGGAGCTTTAATCCGCTACTTCTGAGGCTGCTGGGAGAGATTTACCTTTCTCTTCTTTGTTCAAACAGCTTGCAGGGACTCAACTTTGGATATGGCCCCACCTCTCTGTGTAGGTCACTGGAGGGCATCTGTTCTTTGCTCAGAGAGGATGGGGTTAAAGGAGCAGCTGCTTTGGGGACTCTGGCTCACTCAGGCTGGGGGGAGGTAGGGGCACGGAATGTGGGGTGAGCCTGTAGTGGCAGATGCCAGCATGACATTGCATCAGCCTGAGGTGTTCCGTGCATTCTCCTGGGGAAGTTGTCCCTGGATCTTGGGACCCTGGCATTGGCCGGATGCACAGGCTCCCCGGAAGGGCAGTGTGGATAGTGACCTGTGCTCACACACAGGCTTCTTGGTGGTGGAAGCAGCAGCCTTTGCATCTCATGCACCTCTCTGTGGTCCACGCTTTTAGCCACAGCTTGCGTCCGTCTCTGGAGCTCCTTAGGCAACGCTCTTAATCCCCTCTCCTCACGCACCAGGAAACAAAGAGGGAAGAAAAAGTCTCTTGCCTCTTCAGCAGGTCTAGACATTTCCCCAGACTCCCTCCTGGCTAGCTGTGGTGCACTAAACCACTGCAGGCTGTGTTCACACCACCAACACCGGTCCTCTCTCTGTGCTCCGGCCAAAGCCCAAGCCTCAGCTCCCATCCCTGCTCGCCCTAGCAGATGAGCAGACAATCCTCTCTGGCTGGTGAGTGCCACTCGGCACCAATCCTCTGTGTGGGAATCTCTCTGCTTTGCCCTCCACACTCCTGTTGCTGTGCTCTCCTCTGTGACTCCAAAGCTTTCCCCTTTCACCACCAACAGTCTCCGCCTGCGAAGGGGCTCCTGGTGTGTGGAAACATTTTCTCCTTCACGTCTCCCGCCCACTGATACAGGTCCCGTCCCTATCCTTTTGTCTCTGTTTATTCTTTTTTCTTTTGCCCTACCCAGGTATGTGGGGAGTTTCTTGCCTTTTGGGAGGTCTGAGGTCTTCTGCCAGCGTTCAGTAGGTGTTCTGTAGGAATTGTTCCACGTGTAGGTGTATTTCTGGTGTATCTGTGTGGAGGAAGGTGATCTCCGTGACTTACTCTTCCGTGATCTTCCCCTCGTCCCTCGATTGGTCTGTTTATATTTTATATTTCTTCCTGTTTGTGTCTCAGAAGGTTTGCTTTTCTAAGTATTTGTCCATTTCTTCCAGGTTGTCCATTTTATTGGCATATAGTTGCTTGTAGTAATCTCTCAGAATGTTTGTATTTCTGCAGTGTCAGTTGTTACTTCTCCTTTTCCATTTCTAATTCTGTTGATTTGTCTTTTTTTCTTGATGAGTCTAGCTAATGCTTTATCAATTTTGTTTATCTTCTAAAAGAATCAGGTTTTAGTTTTATTGATCTTTGTTATCATTTCCCCCATTTTTTTCCATTTATTTCTGATGTGATCTTTTTGATCTCTTTCCTTCTGGTAACTTTTACTTTGTTTTGCCCCTTTCTCTAATTGCTTTAGGTGTATATTTAGGTTGTTTATTTGAGATGCTTCTTATTTCTTGAGATAGGATTGTATTGCTATAAACTTCCCTCTTAGAACTGCGTTTGTGTCCTCCCATAGGTTTTGGGCCGTTGTGTTTTCATTGTCTTTTGTTTCCAAAATTTTTTTGATTTCCTATTTCATTTCTTCAGTGATCTCTTGGATATTTGATAGAGTATTGTTTAGCCTCTTGTGTTTGTATTTTTACAGTTTTTTTAAATTTTTGATTGCCTGTAAGGTTTTAATTTCTCCTTTGAATCTGAGTGAGATCTTTGCTGGTTAGAGTAATCTTGGGTGTAGCTTTTTCCCTTTCACCATTTTAAATATGCTCTCCCAAGTCCAGGGAAAGGTCTGGACGTGCAGAAGAGGCAAGAGACTTTTTCTTCCCTCTTTGTTTCCTGGTGCGCAAGGAGAGGGGATTAAGAGTGCTGCTTAAAGGAGCTCCAGAGTCTGGCACGAGCCACAGCTAAAAGCGCAGACCCCAGAGACGTGCATGAGATGCTAAGGCTGCTGCTGTCACCACCAAGAAGCCTGTGTGTGAGCATAGGTCACTATCTACACGCCCCTTCCTGGAAGCCTGTGCAGCCTGCCACTGCCAGGGTCCCAGTATCCAGGGGCAATATTCCCGGTAGAACGCACGGTGCGCCTCAGGCTGGTGCAATGTCACGCTAGCCTCTGCCACAGAAGGCGCGCTGTGCCTTCCGTGCCCCTCCTTCCCCCGGCCTGAGGGAACCAGAGTTCCAGAAGCAGCTGCTCATTTAACCCCTTCCTCTCTGAGCAAACAACAGACACCCTTCAGCAACCTACACGTGAGGCAGGGCCAAATCCAAAACTGAGCACCAGGAGATGTGTGAACAAAGAAGTGAAAGGGAAATCTCTCCCAGCCGCCTCAGAAGCGGCGGATTAAAGCTCCACAATCAACTTGATGCACGCTGCATCTGTGGAATATATGAATAGACAACGAATCATCCCAAATTGTGGAGGTGGACTTTGAGAGCAAGATTTATGAGTTTTTCCCCTTTTCCTCTTTTTGTGAGTGTGTATGTATATGCTTCTGATTGAGATTTTGTCTTTATACCTTTGCTTCCACCATTTGTCCTAGGGATGTATCCGTCTGTTTTTTTGTTTAATTTTTTTTCTTAATAATTATTTTCTATTTTAATAACTTTGTTTACTTTATATTACTTTAATTTATTTTTTATCTTCTTTATTTTTTTCTCTTTTTCCTTCCTTCCCTCCTTCCTTCCTCCATCCTTCCCTCCATCCCTCCCTTCATTCTTTCTTTCCTTGTTTGTTTCTTTCTACTTCTACTAATTCTTCCTTTCTAATTTTTCTCCCTTTTATTCTGAACCATGTGAATGAAAGACTCTTTGTGCTGCAGCAAGGAGTCAGTGCTGTGCCTCTGAGGTGGGAGAGCCAACTTCAGGACACTGGTACAGAAGAGACCGCCCAACTCCACATAATATCAAATGGCGAAAATCTCCCAGATATCTCCATCTCAACACAAGCACCCAGCTTCAGTCAACGACCAGTAAACTACAGTGCTGGACAACCTATGCCAAACAAATAGCAAGACAGGAACACAACTCCACCCATTAGCAGAGAGGCTGCCTAAAATAATAATAAATCCACAGACATCCCAAAACACACCACCAGACGGGGAACTGCCCACCAGAAATAAAAGATCCAGCCTCATCCACCAGAACACAGGCATTATTCCCCTCCACCAGGAAGCCTACACAACCCACTGAACCAAACTTAGCCACTGGGGACAGACACCAAAAACAACACGAACTACGAACCTGCAGCCTGAAAAAAGGAGACCCCAAACAGTAAGATAAGCAAAATGAGAAGACAGAAAAACACACAGCAGATGAAGGAGAAACATAAAAACTGACCAGACCTAACAAATGAAGAGGAAATAGGCAGTCTACCTGAAAAAGAATTCAGAATAATGATAGTAAAGATGATCCAAAATCTTGGTAATAGAAGAGGCAAAATGCAAGAAACAGTTAAAAAGGACCTAGAAGAACTAAAGATGAAACAAACAATGATGAACAACACAATAAATGAAATGAAAAAGACTCTAAATGGGATAAATAGCAGAATAACTGAGGAAGAATAATGGATAAGTGACCAGGAAGATAAAATAGTGGAAATAACTACTGCGGAGCAGAACAAAGAAAGAAGAATGAAAAGAACTGAGGACAGTCTCAGAGACCTCTGGGACAACATTAAACACACAAACATCGAATTATAGGATTTCCAGAAGAAGAAGAGAAAAAACAGGGACTGAGAAAATATTTGAAGAGATTATAGTTGAAAACTTCCCTAATATGGGAAAGGAAATAGTTAATCAAGTCCAGGAAGCACAGAGAGTCCCATACAGGATAAATCCAGGGACAAATATGCCAAGACACATATTAATCAAACTGTCAAAAATTAAATGGAGAGAAAACATGTTAAAAGCAGAAAGTGAAAAACAACAAATAACACACAAGGGAATTCACATAAGAATAACAGCTGATCTTTCAGCAGAAACTCTGCAAGCCAGAAGGGACTGGTAGGACATATTTAAAGTGATGAAGGAGAAAAACCTGCAACCAAGATTACACTACCAAGCAAGGATATCATTCAGATTTGATAGAGAAATTAAAACCTTTATAGACAAGCAAAAGCTGAGAGAGTTCAGCAACACCAAAGCAGCTTTACAACAAATGCTAAAGGAACTTCTCTAGGAAAGAAACACAAGAGAAGGAAAAGACCTACAATAACAAACACAAAACAATTAAGAATATGGGAATAGGAACATACATATTGATAATTACCTTAAATGTAAATGTCCTAAATGCTTCCACCAAAAGACACAGATTGGTTGAATGAATACAAAAACAATACCCATATATATGCTCTCTACAAGAGACCAACTTGAGATCTAGAGACACTTACAGACTAAATGTAAGGGGATGGAAAAAGATATTCCATGCAAATGGAAACCAAAAGAAAGCTGGAGTAGCAATTCTCATATCAGACAAAATAGACTTTAAAATAAAGAGTATTAGAAGAGACAATGAAGGACACTACATAATGATCAAGGGACTGATTCAAGAGGAAGATATAACAATTCTAAATATTTATGCACCCAACAAAGGAGCACCTCAATACATAAGGCAAACACTAACAGCCATAAAAGGGGAAATCGACAGTAACACATTCATAGTAGGGGACTTTAACACCCCACTTTCACACAAGGACAGATCATCCAAAATGAAAATAAATAGGGAAACACAAGCTTTAAATGATACATTACACAAGATGAACTTAATTGATATTTATAGGACATTCCATCCAAAAACAACAGAATACACATTTTTCTCAAGTGCTCATTGACCGTTCTCCAGGATAGATCATATCTTGGGTCACAAATCAAGCCTTGGTAAATTTTCAAAAATTGAAATTGTATCAAGTGACTTTTCCGACCACAATGCTGTGAGACTAGCTATCAAGTACAGGAAAAGATCTGTAAAAACTACAAAGACATGGAGGCTAAACAATACACTACTTAGTAACGAAGTGATCACTGAAGAAGTCAGAGAGTAAATAAAAAAATACCTAGAAAGAAATAACAATGGAGACAAGAAGACCCAAAACCTATGGGATCCAGCAAAAGCAGTTCTCAGAGGGATGTTTATAGGAATACAATCCTACCTTAAGAAACAGGAAACATCTCGAATAAACAACCTAACCTTGCACCTAATGCAATTAGAGAAAGAAGAACAAAAAAACCCCAACGTTAGCAGCAGGATAGAAATCATAAAAATCAGATCAGAAATAAAAGAAAAAGAAATGAAGGAAACGATAGCAAAGATCAATAAAACTAAAAGTTGGTTCTTTGAGAAGATAAACAAAATACATAAACCTTTAGCCAGACTCATCATGAAAAAAAAGGAGAAGATTCAAATCAATGGAATTAGAAATGAAAAAGGAGGTGTAACAACTGACACTGCAGAAATACAAAAGATCATGAGAGATTACTACAGGCAACTCTGTGCTAATAAAATGGACAACCTGGAAGAAATGGACAAACACTTAGAAAAGCACAACCTACCAAGCCAGAATCAGGAAGAAATGGAAAATATGAACAGACCAATCACAAGCACTGAAATTGAAACTGTGATTAAAAACCTTCCAACAAACAAAAGCCCAGGACCAGATGGCTTCACAGGCGAATTCTATCAAACATTTAGAGAAGAGCTAACACCCATCCTTCTCAAACTCTTCCAAAATATAGCAGAGGGAGGATCACTCCCAAACGTATTCTATGAGGCCACCATCATCTTGATACCAAAGCCAGACAAGGATATCACAAAGAAAGAAAGCTATAGGCCAATATCACTGATGAACATAGATGCAAAAATCCTCAACAGTGGGAAGCAGCCGCATAGCACAGGTATATCAGCTCGGTGCTTTGTGAACGCCTGTAGGGGTGGGATAGTGAGGGTGGGAGGGAGGGAGATGCAAGAGGGAAGAGATATGGGAACATATGTATATGTATAACTGATTCACTTTGTTATAAAGCAGAAACTAACACACCATTGTAAAGAAATTATACCCCAATAAAGGTGTTAAAAAATATCCTCAACAAAATACTAGCAAGCATAATCCAACCGCACATTAAAATGATCATACACCATTATCAAGTGGGGTTTATTCCAGGAATGCAAGGATTCTTCAATATATGCAAATCAATCAAGGTGATAAACCATATTAACAAATTGAAGGAGAAAATCCATATGATCATCTCAATAGATGCAGAGAAAGCTTTTGACAAAATTCAACACCCATTTATGATAAAAACCCTGCAGAAAGTAGGCATAGAGGGAACTTTCCTCAACATAATAAAGGCCATACATGACAAACCCACAGCCAACATCATCCTCAATGGTGAAAAACTGAAAGCATTTCTACCAAGATCAGGAACAAGACAAGGTTGCCCACTCTCACCACTCTTATTCAACATAGTTTTGGAAGTTTTAGCCACAGCAATCAGAGAAGACAAGGAAATAAAAGGAATCCAAATCGGAAAAGAAGAAGTAAAGCTGTCACTGTTTGCAGATGACATGACATAGAGAATCCTAAAGATGCTACCAGAAAACTACTAGAGCTAATCAATGAATTTGGTAAAGTAGCAGGATATAAAATTAATGCACAGAAATCTCTGGCATTGTTATACACTAGTGATGAAAAATCTGAAAGTGAAATTAAGAAAACACTCCCATTTACCATTGCAACAAAAAGAATTAAATTCCTAGGAATAAACTTACCTAAGAAGGCAAAAGACCTGCACATAGAAAACTATAAGACACTGATGGAAGAAATTAAAAATGATACAAATAGATGGAGAGATATACCATATTCTTGGATTGGAAGAATCAATATTGTGAAAATGGCTCTACTACCCAAAGCAATCTACAGATTCAATGTAATCCCTGTCAAACTACCACTGACAATTTTCACAGAACTAGACCAAAAAATTTCACAATTTGTATGGAAACACAAAAGACCCCGAATAGCCAAAGCAATCTTGAGAACGAAAAACGGAGCTGGAGGAATCAGGCTCCCTGACTTCAGACTATACTACAAAGCTGCAAGAATCAAGACAGTATGGTACTGGCACAGAAACAAAAATATAGATCAATGGAACAGGATAGAAAACCCAGAGATAAACCCACACACATATGGTCACATTATCGTTGATAAAGGAGGCAAGAATATACAGTGGAGAAAAGGTAACCTCTTCAATAAGTGGTGCTAAGAAAACTGGATAGGTACATGTAAAAGTATGAAATTAGAACACTCCATAACATCATACAGAAAAATAAACTCAAAATGGATTAAAGACCTAAATATAAGGCCAGACACTATGAAACTCTTAGAGGAAAACATAGGCAGAACACTCTATGACATAAATCACAGCAAGAGGGAAGAGATATGGCAACATATGTTTATGTATAACTGATTCACTTTGTTATAAAGCAGAAACTAACACCATTTTTAAGTAATTATAGTCCAATGAAGATGTTAAGAAAAAAAGGCAAAGAGAGTCATGTTCCAAAATACTCATTGTAGCTCTATTTACAATAACCAGAACATGGAAGCAACCTGAGTGTCCATCATTGGATGAATGGATAAAGAAAATGTGGCACATATATACAATGGAATATTACTCAGCCATAAAAAGAAACAAAATTAAGATATTTGTAGTGAGGTGGATGGACCCAGAGTCAGTCATACAGAGTGAAGGAAGTCAGAAAGAGAAAAACATATACTTTAGGCTAACACATATATATATATATGAAACCTAAGGAAAAAAGAAAGAAAAAGTTTATGAAGATCCTAAGCGTAAGATGGGAATAAGGACATAGTCCTACTAGAGAATGGACTTGAGGATATGGGGAGGGGGAAATGTAAGCTGTGAGAAGTGAGAGAGTGGCACGGACATATATACACTACCAAACGTAAAATAGATAGCTAGTGGGAAGGAGCCGCATAGCACAGGAAGATCAGCTTGGTGGTTTGTGACCACCTAGAGGGGTGGGATAGGGAGTGTGGGAGGGAGGGAGATGCAAGAGGGAAGAGATATGGGAACATGTGTATATGTATAACATTCAATTTTTTATAAAGCAAAAACTAACACACCATTGTAAGGCAATTATACTCCAATAAGGATGTTAAACAAAAGAAAGGTTGTATGTGACAAACCCACATCTAATATCATAGGCAATGTTGAAAAGCTGAAAGCATTCCTCTAATATCAGGAACAAGAAGACTGCCCACTTCCACTAGTTTTATTCAACGTAGTATTGGTAATACTAGTGAGAACAATCAAAGAATAAAAAGAAATAAAAGGAATCCAAATTGGAAAGAAAGAAGTAAAACTGTCATTGTTTGCAGATGACATGATAATATATATCGAAAATCCTAAGGATGGTACAAAAAACTACTAACCTCATTAATGAATTTGGTAAATTTGCAGGATATAAAATTAATATAAACAAATATGCTGCATTTCTGTACACTAATAATGAACTATCAGAAAGAGAAAATAAGGAAACAATTCCATATACCATTACTTTAAAAAAAATACCTAGGAACAAATCTAACTAAGGAGGTAAAAGACCCGTACTAAGAAACATATAAGACCAGGGACTTTCCTGATGGTCCAGTGGTATAGAATCCGCTTTCTAATGAAGGGGACATGGGTTTGATCCCTGGTCAGGGAACTAAGATCCCACATGCTACAGAGCAATTAAGCCTGCGTGCCTCATGAAGAGACCCCGAATGCCACAACTGCAGAGCTCATGCGCCCTGGATCCTGTGATCCACAACTAGAGAAGAGAAAACCTGCATGCTGCAACTAGAGAGAAGACCGCAAACTGCAATGAACAGCCCATGTGCTGCAATGAAAGATCCCACATGCAGTAACTAATACCTGATGCAGCAATAAATAAATAACTAAATAAGAAATTTATATAAAAAACAGAAACCTATAAGGCAGCTATGAAAGAAATCTTTTAAAATTTTATTTATTTATTTATTTGGTTGTGCCAGGACTCAGTTGGGGCACATGGGATCTTCCTTGCCAAATGCGGGATCTTCATTGTGGCATGGGGGATTTGTTCCCTATACAGGGATTGAACCAGGGCCTCCTGCATTGGGAATGTGGAGTCAGACACTGTACCACCAGGGAAGTACCACTTATGAAAGGAATTGAAGTTGACACAAGCAGATGGGAAGATATACCATATTCTTAGATTTGAAGAATTAGTATTGTTAAATAACCATACGACCCAAGGAAATATAGAGATTCAATGCAATCCCTATCGAAATACCAATGGAATTTTTCACAGAACTAGAAGAAATAATTTTAAAATTTGTATGGAAACACAAAAGACCATGAATAGCCAAAACATTTCTTATAAAGTAGAACAGAGCTGGAGGAATCATGTTCCATGATTTCAGAATATACTACAAACCTACAGTAATCAAACCACTATGACAGTGACACTAAAACAGACACATATCAATGGAAAAGAATAGAGACCCAAAAATAAACCCATACTTTTATGGCCAGTTAGTCTATGACCTTGGAGGCAAGTATATATAATGGAAAAAAGAGAGTCTCTTCAATACCTGATACTACACAAATTGGTAGCAAACAGCTACATGTAAATGAATGAAATTAGAACATTCTCTAACACCATATATGAAAAAAAAAACCTTCAAAATGGATAAAAGACCTAAATGTAAGACCAAAACCATAAAACTCCCAGAGGAAAACATAGAGCACTCTTTGACATAAATCACAGCAATATTTTTTTGGATCTGTCTTCTAAAGGAAAGGAGTTAAAAGCAAAAATAAGCAAATGCAAACTCATGAAAATTAAAAGCTTTTCACATCAAAGAAAGCCATCAACAATGACAAAGAAGGAGAACATACTGAATGGGAGAAGATATTGCAAATGATATGACCACCAATATATATATAACCAAAATATATAAACTGCTCATACAATTAAACATCAAAAAAAACAAACAAGTTCATTGAATAATGAGCAGAAGACCTGGGTAGACATTTTTCCAAAGAGTAAATGCAGACAGCTGACAGGCACATAAAAAGATGCTCAATATAGCTAATCATCTGAGAAATGCAAATCAAAACCACAATGAACTATCACATCACACCTGTTAGAATGGCTGTCATCAAAAAGGTAACAAATAACAAATGTTGGCAAGGATGTGGAGAAAAGAGAACTCTTGTACAATGTTGATGGAATTGTAAAGTGGTGAAACCACTGTGGAAAACACTATGGAGTTTTCTCAAAAAGCTAAAAATAACACTACTATATGACCAAGCAATTCCACTCCTGGGTATATATCAGAAGAAAACAAAAACACAATTTTGAAAAGACAGATGCACCCAATATTGACAGCAGTATTATTTACAAATGCCAAGATAGTGAAGAATATATATATATGTACACACACAATGCAATACTACTCAGCCATAAAAAATAAAGAATTTTTGCCATTTGCAGCAACATGGATGGACTTGGAGGGTATTATTCTAAGTGAAATAAGTCAGATACATAAAGAAAAATACAGTTTGATATCACTTTTATGTGGAATCTAAAAAATACAACAGACTAGTGAATATAACCAAAAAGAAGCAGATTCACAGACATTAAAAACAAACTAGTGGTTAATCAGTAGGGGGAAGGTGAGAGAGGCAATATAGGAGTAGGGCATTAAGAGGTACAAACTATAAATTGAGTATAACCATCAAAAAAGTGTGAATCACTATATTGTACACTTGTAACTTACATAATATTGTGCATCAATTATACTTCAGTCTATGAAATCATCCAAAAAAATGAACAAAATTAATACCTTGAGCCAAATAAAAATGGAAACCTAAATTTCCAAAATCTGTTGGATGCAACAAAAGCAGTTCTTAGAATGACATATATCAATATAAGCCTGTCTGAGAGGGAACAAAAGTCCTCAGGTGACCTACAAGCAGGCGAGGGGGGCAAATCCGAACCCGAACCCCAGGAGTTGTGTGAAAGTAGAGAAAGGGAAATTTCTCCTAGCAGCCTCAGGAGCAGCGTATTAAATCTCCACAATCACCTTGATATACTCTTCACCTGTGGAATACCTGAATAGACAATGAATCATACCAAATTGAGGAGGTAGACTTTGGGTGCAATTATATATACATATATTTCCGTTTTTCTCTTTTTGTGAGTGTGTATGTGTAGCTTCTGTGTGTGATTCTGTCTGTATAGTTTTGCTTTTACCATTTGTCCTAGGGTTCTCTCTGTCTGTTGTTTTTGTTTTTTCTTTTCATCATATAATTTTAGTGCTTGTTATCATTGGTGGATTTGATTTTTGGTTTGTTTGCTCTCTTCTTTCTTTCTTGTTTTTTTTTAAATTACCTTTCAATATTTTATTTTTAATAATTATTTTTTATTTTATTGTACTAACTTTATTTCATTTTATTTTTTTCTTCTGGTCTTTCTGTTTTTCTACCTTTCTTCTGAGCCATGTGGCTGACAGGGTCTGGGTGCTCTGGCCAGGTGTCAGGCCTGTGCCTAAGATGTGGGAGAGATGAGTTCAAGATATTGGTCCACCAGAGACCTCCAGGCTCAAAGTAATATCAAATGGTGAAAACTCTCCCAGAGATCTCCATCTCAACGCTAAGACCCAGCTCCACTCAACGACCAGCAAGCTACAGTGCTGGACTCCCTATGCCAAACAACTAGCAAGACAGGAACACAACCATACCCATTAGCAAAGAGGCTGCATAAAATCATAATAAGGTCACGGAAAACCCGAACACACTATCGGATGCGGGCCTGTCCACCAGAGAGACAAAATCCAGTTCATCCAACATAACACAGACACGAGTTCCCTCCACAGGAAGCCTACAAAACCTACTGAAGCAACCTTAGCCACAGGAGACAGACACTAAAAACATCAAGAACTGCGAACCTGCAGCATTTAAAAAGGAGACCACAAAGACAGTAAGTTAAGCAAAATGAGAAGACAGAGAAACACACAGCCAATGAAGGAGCAAAGTAAAAAGGCACCCGACAAATGAATCAAGAGGAAATAGTCAGCCTACCAGAAAAAGAATTCAGATTAATGAGAGTAAAAATAATCCAAAATCTTGGAAATAGAATGGAGAAAGTACAAGAAACATTTAACAAGGACCTGGAAGAACTAAACAGAAAAAAACCAATGATGATCAACAGAATAAATGAAATTAAAAATTATATAGAAGGAATCAATAGCAGAAAAGCTGAGGCAGAAGGACAGATAAGTGACCTGGAAGCTAACAGAGTGGAAATAACTACTGCAGAGCAGGACAAAGGAAAAAGAATGAAAAGAATTTGGGACAGTCTCAGAGACCTCTGGGATAACATTAAACACACTAACGTTCGGATTATAGGGGTCCTCGAAGAAGAAGAGAAAAAGAAAGGGACTGAGAAAATATTTGAAGAGATTATACTTGAAAACCTCCCTACATGGGAAGAGAAATAGTTAATCAAGTCCAGGAAGCACAGAGAGTCCCATACGGGATTAATCCAAGGAGAAACATACCAAGACACATATTAATCAGAGTATCAAAAATTAAATACAAAGAAAAAATATTAAAAGCAGCAAGGGAAAAACAAAAAATAACATACAAGTGTATCCCCATAAGCTTAAAAGCTGATCTTTCAGCAGAAATTCTGCATGCCAGAAGGGAGTGGCAAGATATATTTAAAGTGATGAAAGGGAAAAACCTACTGCCAAGATTACTCTATGCAGCAAAGGTCTTGTTGAGATTTGATGGAGAAATTAAAACTTTTACAGATAAGCAAAAGCTAAGAGAATTCTGTACCATGAAACCAGCATTACAAAAAATGCTAAAAACTTATCTGGGCAGGAAAGAGAAGAGACCTACAGTAACAAACCCAAAACAGAAGTAAAAGACCTACAATAACAAATGGAAAACAATTAAGAAAATGGTAATAGGAACATACATATCGATAATTACCTTAAATGTAAATGGATTAAATGTTCCAACTAAAAGACATACACTGGCTGAAAGGATAAAAAAACAAGACCCATATATATCCTGTCTACGTAAGACACACTTCAGACCTAGAGACAGATATAGACTGAAAGTGAGGGGATGGAAAATGATATTCCATGCAAATGGAAATCAAAAGAAAGCTGGAGTAGCAATTCTCATATCAGAAAAAATATACTTTAAAATAAAGACTATTGCAAGGAACAAAGAAGGACACTATATAATGATCAAGGGATCAATCCAAGAAGAAGATATAAGAATTGTAAATATTTATGAGCCTACATCAGAGTGCCTCAATACATAAGGCAAATACTAACAGTCATCAAAGGGGAAATCAACAGTAACACAATCATAGTAGGGGACTTTAACAACCCACTTTCACCAATGGGCAGATCATCCAAAATGAAAATAAATAAGGCAATAAATAAATAAATAAATATAATATAAATAAATATAATATAAATATAATAAATAAATAAATAATTATAATAAATAAATAAGGGTTTCCCTGGTGGTGCAGTGGTAGAGAGTCCGTCTGCCGATGCAGGGGACATGGGTTCGTGCCCCGGTCCGGGAAGATCCCACATGCCGCGGAGCGGCTGGGCCCGTGAGCCATGGCCGCTGGGCCTGCGCGTCCGGGGCCTGTGCTCCACAGCGGGAGAGGCCACAACAGTGAGAGGCCCAAGTACCGCAAAAAAAATAAATAAATAAATAAATAAATAAATAAATAAATATAATATAAAAATAAATAAGGCAATAAATAAATAAATAAATAATATATTTATTTATAAATAAATAAATATAATAATATATTTATTTATAAATAAATAAATATAATAATATATTTATTTATAAATAAATAAATAATATATTATTTATTAATAAATAATATATTATTTATTATATAAATAATATATTATTTATTAATAAATAATATATTATTTATTATATAAATAATATATTATTTATTAATAAATAATATATTATTTATTATATAAATAATATATTATTTATTAATAAATAATATATTATTTATATAATAAATAAAGCTTAAATAAATAAGCTTTAATGATACATGAAACAATATGGACTTAATTGAAATTTATAGGACAAGCCATCTGAAAACAACAGAATTCCCTTTCTGCTCAAGTGCTCATGGAACATTCTCCAGGATAGACCATATACTGGGTCACAAATCGAGCCTTGGTAAATTTAGGAAAACTGAAATCATATCAAGTATCTTTTCTGACCACAACGCTATGAGACTAGGTATCAATTACAGGGAAAAAACCTGTAAAAAATACGAACACATGGAGGCTAAACAATACACTACTTAATAACCAAGAGATCACTGAAGAAATCAAAGATGAAATAAAAAATTTCCTAGAAACAAATGACAATGAAGTCATGATGACCCAAAATCTATGGGATGCAGAGAAAGCAGTTCTAAGAGGGAAGTTTAGAGCAATGCAATCCTACCTTAAGAAACAAGAACACCTTAAGAAACAAGAACAATCTCAAATAAACAATCTAATCTTACAACTAAATCACTTAGAGAAACAAGAACAAAAAAACCCCATAGTTAGCATAAGGAAAGAATTAATAAAGATCAGGTCAGAAATAAATGAAAAAAGAAATGAAGGAAACAATATCAAAGATCAATAGAACTAAAAGCTGTTTTTTTTGAGAAGATAAACAATATTGATAAACCATTAGTCAGATTCAACAAGAAAAGAAGGGAGAAGACTCAAACAATAGAATTAGAAATGAAAAAGGAGAAATAACAACTGACACTGCAGAAATACAAAGGATAATGAGAGATTACTACAAGCAACACTATGCCAATAAAATGGAAAACCTGGAAGAAATGGACAAATTCTTAGAAATGTACAACCTTCCGGGACTGAACCAGGAAGGAATAGAATATTTAAACAGGCAAATCACAAGCACTGAAATTGAAACTGTGATAAACATCTTCCAAAAAAGAAAGGCCCAGGACCAGATGGCTTCACAGGCAAATTCTATCAAAGAGTTACAGAAGAGCTAACATCTATCCTTCTCAAACTCTTCCAAAATATAGCAGAGGGAGGCACACTCCCCAAAACATTCTATGAGGCCACTGTGACCCTGATATCAAAAATCAGACAAAGATGTCACAAAGAAAGAAATCTAAAGGCCAATATCCCTGATGAACATAGATGCAAAAATCCTCAACAAAATACTATCAAACAGAATCTAGCAACATGTTCAAAGGATCATACACCATGGTCAAGTGGGGTTTAACCCAGGAATGCAAGAATAATACAATATATGCAGATCAATCAATGTGATACACCATATTAACAAATTAAAAAATATAAACAATATGATCATCTCAATAGATTCAGAAAGAGCTTTCAACAATGTTCAACAACATTTATGATAAAAACATAGAGGGAAAGTAGGCATAGAGGGAACTTACGTAAACATAATAAAGGCCATATATGACAAACTCACAGGCAACATCTTCCTTAATGGTGAAAAACTGAAACCATTTCCAATAAGATCAGGAACAAGACAAGGTTGCCCATGCTCACTACTATTATTCAACTTAGATTTGCAAGGTTAGCCACAGCAATCATAGAAGAAAAAGAAATAAAAGGAAATCCAATCAGAAAACAAGAATTAAAGCTGTCACTGTTCGCAGATGACATGATTCTATACATAGAAAATCCTAAAGATGTTACCAGAAAACTACTAGAGCTAATCAATGAATTTGGTAAAGTAGCAGGATACAAAATTAATGCACAGAAATCTCTTCTGTTCCTATACACTAATGATGAAAAATCTGAACATAAAATTAAGAAAACACTCCCATTTACCACTGCAACAAAAGAATAAAATACCTAGGAATAAACCTACCTAAGGGGACAAAAGTCCTGTATGCAGAAAACTATAACACACTGATGAAAGAAACTAAAGATGATACAAATGTTCTTGCATTGGAAGAATCAACATCGTGAAAATAATTGTACTACCCGAAGCAATCTACAGATTCAATGCAATCCCTGCCAAGCTCCCAGTGGCATTTTTCACAGAACTGGAACAAAAATTTCACCATTTGTATGGAAACACAAAAGACTTCGAATAGTGAAAGCAATGTTGAGAAGGAAAAACGGAGCTGGAGGAATCAGGCTCCCTGACTTCTGACTTTACTACAAAGCTACAGTAATCAAGGCAGTATGGTACTGGCACAAAAACAGAAATATAGATCAATGGAACAGGAGAGAAAGCCAGAAATAAACCCTATCACATATGGTCCTTTGATAAAGGAGGCAAGAATATACAATGGAGAAAAGACAGCCTCTTCAAAAAGTGGTGCTGGGAAAACTGGACAGCTATAAGTAAAAGAATGAAATTAGAACACTCCCTAACACCATACAGAAAAATAAACTTAAAATGGATTAAAGACCTAAATGTAAGGCCAGACACTATCAACCTCTTAGAGGAAAACATAGGCAGAACACTCTATGACATAAATCACAGCAAGATCTTTTTGACCCACCTCCTAGAAAAATGGAAATAAAAACAAAAATAAAAAAAATGAGACCTAATGAAACTTCAAAGCTTTTGCACAGCAAAGGAAACCATATACAAGACAAAGAGACAACCCTCAGGATCGGAGAAAATATTTGCAAATGAAGAAACTGCCAAAGGATTAATCTCCAAAATATACAAGCAGTTCATGCAGCTGAATATCAAAAAATCAAACAACCCAATCCAAAAATGGGCAGAAGACCTAAATAGACATTTTTCCAAAGAAGATATACAGACTGCCAACAAACACATGAAAGCATGCTCAACATCATTAATCATTAGGGAAATGCAAATCAAAACTACAATGAGATATCACCTCACACCGGTCACAATGGCCATCATCAAAAAATCTACAAACAATAAATGCTGGAGTGGTTGTGGAGATAAGGGGACCTTCTTGCACTGTTGTTGGGAATGTAAATTGATACAGCCACTATGGAGAACAGCATGGTGATTCCTTACGAAACTAAAAAACAACTACCATACGACCCAGCAAACTCACTACTGGGTTTATACCCTGAGATAACCATAATTTAAAAAGGGTCATGTACCAGAATGTTCATTGCAGCTCTATTTATAATAGCCAGGACATGGAAACAACGTAAGTGTTCATTGACAGATGAATGGGTAAAAGAGATTTGGCACATATATACAATGGAATATTACTCAGCCATAGAAAGAAATGAAATTGAGTTATTTGTGGTGAGGTGGATGCACATAGAGTCTGTCATACAGAGTGAAGTAAGTCAGAAATAGAAAAATAAATACTGTATGCTAACACATATAGGTGGAGTCTGGGAAAAAAAAAAGGTCATGAAGAGCCTACAGGCACGTTGGGAATAAAGATGCAGACCTAGTAGAGAATGGACTTGAAGATACAGGGAGGAGGAAGGGTAAGCTGTGAGAAAGTGAGAGAGTGGCATGGACATATATGCACTACCAAATGTAAAATCGATAGCTAGTGGGAAGCTGCTGCATTGCACAGGAAGATCAGCTCAGTGCTTTGTGACCTGCTAGAAGGGTGGCATATGGAGGGTGGGAGGGCAGGAGATGCAAGAGCAAAGAGATATGGGAATATATATATGTATAACTGATTCACTTTGTTATAAAGCAGAAACTAAGACATCATTGTAAATCAACTTTACTCCAATAAGGATGTTAAAAAAAATAGAGACTAGTACAAGCAACTCATAAATAAAATGGACAAATTCTTAGAAAGGTATAAAATTCAAAGACTGAACAAGAAAAAAATAGCAAAAATGACCAGACCAATCACAAGTAATGAAATTGAAACTGTGATTAAAAATCTTGCAAAACACTAAGTCCAGGACCAGATGCCTTCAAAGTGAATTCTATCAAACATTTATAGAAGAGTTATCAACCATCCTTCTCAAACTCTTCCAAATATTTGCATAGGAAGGAACACTCCAAAACTAATTCTACGAGGCTACAATCACCCTAATACCAAAATCAGAAAAATATACCATAAAAAAAGAAAATTACAGACAAATATCACTGATGAACATAGATGCAAAAATTCTCAACAAAATACTAGCAAACAGAATCCAAAATCACATTAAAAGGATCATACACCATGATCAGGTGGGATTTATCCCAGGGATGCAAAGATTCTTCAATATACACAAATCAATCTATGTCATGCACCATATTAACAAACTGAAGAATAAACTACATATGATCATCTCAATAGATGGAGAAAAACTTTTAACAATATTCAACAACCATTTATGATAAAAACCCTACAGAAAGTAGGCATAGAGGGAGCCTGGCTAAACATTATAAAGGCCCTATAGAACAAACCCACAGCAAAGATCATACTCAATGGTGAAAACTGAAAGCATTTCCTCTAAGATCAGGAACAAGACAAGGATGTCCACTCTTGCCACTATTATTTTACATAGTTTTGGAAGTCTTAGCCACGGCAATCAGAGAATGAAAACAAATAAACGGAATACAAATTGGAAAAGAAGAAGTAAAATTGTCACTCTTTGCAGATGAAATGATACTATACATAGATAATCCTAAAGATACCACCAGAAAACTACTAGAGCTAATCAATGAATTTGGTAAAGTAGCAGGATACAAAATTAATGCACAGAAATCTCTTGCATTCGTATATCCTAATGATGAAAAATCTGAAAGAGAAATTAAGGAAACACTCCCATTTACCATTGCAACAGAAAGAATAAAATACCTAGGAATAAACCTACCTAGGGAGACAAAAGACCTGTATGCAGAAAACCATAAGACAATGATGAAAGAAATCAAAGATGACACAAACAGATGGAGAGATACACCATGTCCTTGGATTGGAAGAATCAACATTTTGAAAATAAATATACTACACAAAGTAATCTACAGATTAAATGCAATCCCTGTCAAATTACTGATGACATTTTTTAAAGAACTAGAACCAAAAATCTTCAAATTTGTATGGAGAGGTAAAAGATCCTGAATAGCCAAAGCAATCTGGAGTGAAAAAACAGAGCTGGAGGAATCACATTCCCTGACTTTTGATTGTACTACAAAGCTACAGTGATGACAACATTATGGTATTGGCACTAAAACAAAAATATAGATCAATGGAACTCTATAGAAAGCCTAGAGATAAATCTATGCACCTATATTCAACTGATCTATGACAAAGGAGGCAAGGATATATAATGGAGAAGTGTCAGTCTCTTCAATAAATGGTGCTGGGAAAACTGGACACCTACATGTAAAATAATGAAATTAGAACACTCCCTAACACCATACACAAAAATAAACTCAAAATGGATTAAACATCTAAATGTAAGACAAGACACTATAATACTCTTAGAAGAAAACAAAGAAAAAACTCTCTTTGACATAAATCCCAGCAAGATCTTTTTTGACTCACCTCCTAGAGTAATTGAAATAAAACCAAAAATAAACAAATGGGACCTAATGAAACTTAAAAGTTTTTGCACAGCAAAGGAAACCATAAACAAGACGAAAAGACAACCCTCTGAAGGGAAGAAAATATTTGCAAATGAATCAACAGACAAAGGATTAATCTCCAAAATATACAAGCAGCTCATGTAGTTCAGTATTTAGAAAGCAAAAAACCCAATCCAAAAATGGGCAGAAGACCTAAATAGACATTTCTCCTAACAAGATATACAGATTGCCAACAAACACATGAAAGGATGCTCAATATCACTAATCACTAGAGAAATGTAAATCAAAACTACAATGAGGTATCACCTCACACCAGTTAGAATAGGCATCATCAGAAAATCTACAAACAACAAATGCTGGAGAGGATGCAGAGAAAAGGGAACCATATTGCACAGTTGGTGAGAATGTAAATTGATACAGCCACTATGGAGAAAAACATGGGGGTTCCTTAAAAAACTAAAAATAGAACTACCATATGACCCAGCAATAGCACTACTGAGCATATACCCAGAGAATAACATAATTCAAAAAGACACATGCACCCCAATGTTCATTGTAACACTATTTACAATATCCAGGTCATGGTAACAATGTAAATGCCCATCGACAGATAAATAGATAAAGGAGTTGTGGTACATATATGTAATGGAATATTACTCAGCCATAAAAAGGAACGAAATTGGGTCATTTGTAGAGATGTGGATGGACCTAGATACTGTCATACAGAGTGAAGTATGTCAGAAAGAGAAAAACAAATATCGTATATTAACGCATATACGTGGAATGTAGAAACATGATACAGATGAAGTGGTTTGCAAGGCAGAAATAGAGACACAGATGTAGAGAACAATCTTATGGACATCAAGGGGGGAAAGTGAAGGGTGGTGGTGGTGGGATGAATTGCGATATTGGAGTTGACCTATATACACTAATATGTATAAAATAGATAAGTAAATGGAACCTGTTGTATAACAGAAAGAAAGGAAGGAAGGAAGGAAGGAAGGTAAGAAGGAAGGAAGGGATGGAGGGAGGGAGAGAGGGAGGGAGGGAGGGAGAGAGAGAGGAAAAGAAAAAGAAAGAAGAAAGAAAGAAAGAGAGAGAAAGGAAGGAAGGAAGGAAGGAAGGAAGGAAGAAAAATCTGTTGTGTTTTTATACACTATTAATTAAATATCAGAAAAAGTTTTTAAAATCCCATTTAAAATCACACCAAATATAGTAAAATACCTAGCAGTAAACTTCACCAAAGAGGTATAATATCTATAGTTTGAAATGTCTTTTAAATTATGTAGAAAGTAAAAAGTGGAATTAAGAACCAAATTATAGTAATAATGGCTTTCATATTTGCACATGTATTTACCTCTACTACATATTTTTTATCTTCATAATACTTCAAGTTAGTGTCGAGCAACCTTTTGTTTCAACCTGAATAATCCCCTTTTGCATTTCTTTCAAGGCAAGTCTTGTGGTAATTCCCTTAGCTTCTGTTTATCTGAGAATGTCTTAATTTCTCCCTTATTTATTTATTTAAAGAAGATGTTTGGGGTAGGAGTTAATTAATTAATTAATTTATTTTTGCTGTGTTGGGTCTTCGTTTCTGTGTGAGGGCTATCTCTAGTTGTGGCAAGCGGGAGCCACTCTTCATCACGGTACACGGGCCTCTCACTATCACGGCCTCTCTTGTTGTGGAGCACAGGCTCCAGACGCACAGGCTCAGTAGTTGTGGCTCACGGGCCTAGTTGCTTCACGGCATGTGGGATCCTCCCAGACCAGGGCTCGAATACATATCCCCTGCATTAGCAGGCAGATTCTCAACCACTGCGCCTCCAGGGAAGCCCCTCTCCCTTATTTTATTTTTTTTAACATCTTTATTGGGGTATAATTGCTTTACAATGGTGTGTTAGTTTCTGCTTTATAACAAAGTGAATCAGTTATACATATACATATGTTCCCATATCTCTACCCTCTTTCGTCTCCCTCCCTCTCACCCTCTCTATCCCATCCCGCCAGGCAGTCACAAAGCACTGAGCTGATCTTCCTGTGCTATGTGGCTGCTTCCACTAGTTATCTACCCTACGTTTGGTAGTGTATATATGTCCATGCCTCTCTCTCGCTTTGTCACAGCTCACCCTTCCCCCCCCCATATCCTCAAGTCCGTTCTCTAGTAGGTCTGTGTCTTTATTCCTGTCTCACCCCTAGGTTTTTCATGACATTTTTTCCTTAAATTCCATATATATGTGTTAGCATACAGTATTTGTCTTTCTCTTTCTGACTTACTTCACTCTGTATGACAGACTCTAGGTCTATCCGCCTCATTACAAATAGCTCAATTTCATTTCTTTTTATGGCTGAGTAATATTCCATTGTATATATGTGCCACATCTTCTTTATCCATTCATCCAATGATGGGCACTTAGGTTGTTTCCGTCTCCGGGCTATTGTAAATAGAGCTGCAATGAACATTTTGGTACATGACTCTTTCTGAATTACGGTTTTCTCAGGGTATATGCCCAGTAGTGGGATTGCTGGGTCATATGGTAGTTCTATTTTTAGTTTTTTAAGGCTCTCCCTTATTTTTGAAAGGCTGTTTGACTGTTCATAGAATTCCCAGTTAACAGTTTTATTTAAGCACTTTAAATGTACTATTTCCAGAGGAGATCAAGATGGCAAAGAAGGAGGACATAGAACTTACATCTCTCCACAAACACATCAAAAATACATCTACATCTGGAGCAATTCTCACTGAAAACAAACTGGAGACTGACAGAAAAACTCCTGTACAGCCAAGGCTGTAAAGGAAGATCCACATTGACTCAGGCAGTAAGGGAGGAATAGCAATCAGGTCAGGACACACAACCCTAGGGGACGACACAGAATAAGTGGGGAATATCATGGGCCCAGAGGTCCTCCTAGGGGTCTGACATGGGAAAGATGAGTCCACTTAGCTGGTTTGAAAATGAGTGGAACTAACACGGGGGCTCTAAGAATCAGACTCCATTCATGAAGAGTGACCACCAGCTTGCTTATTCTCAGGAACAAGGTGGAGGAAGCAGATTGAAGCTGTACCTCCCAGTTTCTTGCAACCTCCCAGTGTGCACCCAGTACACGCCAAGCACCAGCTCCAGCCCCTCTAACTATCAGCTTCTTACTAGGGAGATAGCTTCTGTTGCCAAGGAAAGTGCCCAATTGTGAGGCAGAGAGCTGGCTCAGACACTGCACAACATCTGAACTTGGTGAGAGCAGCCATTACTGGCATTCATGGAGGACGCAGATCAAGAGCAGTCTGGAGCTCTGACTGGTGTGCAGGAACTGCCCCAGCAGACGCTGATTGCCCATTATGGCCATTTTTGCTCCAGTTCAGCTCCTCAGAAGCCCAAAAGTTGCCATTGATGAGGAGGGTGCATGGTTGAGGGGGATGGAACTGCATCTGAATGGGACGAGGGCAGCCATTAATGGTGCTCATGGATGCAGCAGATTGGTTGCTATTTTGAGCTCTGTGTGGTGTAACACAAGAGTCCCAGCCTGCATCCTTCCCTACATTGTGAGCCAGATCTGTCCACTCTTGCTCCAACACTGTTACCCTCTGGGGCAAAGATGCCATTGGTGGGAGAAGGGAGAGCAAGCAAATTTAAAGGGAATGAAATCAGTAGGACTGATCCTCAGAGCTGCTCCAACACATTAGGACACAATCCCTTCCCCCTGATAGGGTGGTAACAGCCACTGAGAATAGGAGAATCCCTGGATCACATCTGGCTCTGACTCTACCTCTAGGCCCTCCATCTCCAGCCCTACCTTCCAAGCAAAGATAGCTGCCAGTACATACTAGAGTCAGACATGACCCATACTCACTTGATATCCATCTCTCTCACCAAAGCTACTGAGCACACATAGACTGCATAGGGACATACCCACACAGGGGTGGAATAGGTAACTGTTTCACCTAACTTCATAGAGACAGAGAAAGTTAAGAAATATGAGAAGACAGAGAAAGTTGTTTCAAATGAAAGAAAAGAAAAAAATGTAAAAAACAACTAAGGAGATCTTCCCTGGTGGTGCAGTGGTTGAGAGTCCGCCTGCCGATACAGGGGACACAGGTTCATGCCCCTGGCCGGGAAGATCTCACATGCCATGGAGTGGCTGGGCCCGTGAGCCATGGCCGCTGAGCCTGAGCATCTGGAGCCTGTGCTCCACAACAGAGAGGCCACAAGAGTGAGAGGCCCATGTACCGCAAAACAACAACAACAAAACAAACAAACAAACAAAAAAAACCTAATGAGACAGAGATAATTTACCAGAGATAGAGTTCAAAACATTAGCAATCAGAATGCTAACTGAACTAGGTAAAATGTAGATGAACACAGTGAGAATTTTAACTAGAAAATATTAATTAATGAACTAGAAAATATTAAAAAGGATCAGTCGGAACAGAATAATACCATAAGTGAAATGAAAAACACACTAGAAAGAATTAATAGCAGACTAGGTTATACAGAACATATAAGTGACCTAGAAGATAAAGTAGTGAAAGTCATCCAAACAGAAGAGTAAAAGTAAAAGCAAATTTACAAAAATGAGCACAGTTTAGGATAACTTTAAGACAACATCAAGCATAGGAACATTTGCATTATATGGGTCCTGGAAGGAGAAGAAAGAAATAAAAATGGTCAAAAATGTGTTTGAGGGAGGAGCTTCAAGACGGTTGAAGAGTAAGACATGGAGATCACCTTCCTCCCCACAAATACATAAGAAATACATCTAAATGTGGAACAACTCCTACTGAATGCTGGCAGAAGACCTAAGACACCCCAAAAGGCAAGAAATTACCCCATGTACCAGGGTAAGGCAAAAGAAGAAAATAAAAAACAGAGACAAAAGAATAGGGATGGGACCTGCAACTAGGGGAGGGAGCTGTGAAGGAGGAAAGGTTTCCACACACTAGGAAGCCACTTTGTGGGTGGCGACTGTGAGTGGTGGTGGGGGGGAAGGTTCAGAACCACGGAGGAAAGTGCAGCAACAGGAGTGCAGAGGGCAAGTGGAGAGATTCGTGCACAGAGGATTGGTGCAGACCAGCACTCTCCAACACGAGAGGCTTTTCTGCTCACCCATCAGGACGGTTGGAGACTGGGAGCTGAGGCTACGGATTCGGTCAGATCCCAGGGAGAGGACTGGTGTTGGCTGAGTGAACACAGCCTGAAGGGGGCTAGTGTGATACAGCTAGCTGGGAGGGAGTCTGGGAAAATGTCTCGAACTGCCAAAGAGGCAAGAGACTTTTTCTTGCCTCTTTGTTTCCTGGTTCACGAGGAGAGGGGATTAAGAGCGCTACTTAAAGGAGATCCAGAGATGGGCACAATCCATGGCTATCAGCGTAGACCACAGAGAAGGGCATGAGACTCTAAGGCTGCTGCTGTAGTTACCAAGAAGCCTGTGTGCAAGTACAGGTCACTATCCACACCTCCCCTCTTGGGAGCCTGTGCAGCCCGCCACTGCCAGGGTCCCCTGATGCAGGGACAGCTTCCACAGGAGAACACATGGCACACCTAAGGCTGGTGCAACGTCACACCAGCCTCTGCCACCGCAGGCTCACCCCGTATTCTATACCCCTTCCTTCCCCTGGCCTGAGTGAGCCAGAGCTTCTGAAGCAGCTGCTCTTTTAACCCTGTACTGTGTAAGTGAAGAAGAGATGCCCTTAGCTGTGCAAAGAAGGAAGAGAAAGGGAAATCTCTCCAAGCAGCCTCAGGAACAGTGGATTAAATCTCCACAATCAACTTAATGTACACTGCATCTGTGGAATAACTGAATAGACAATGAATTATGCCAAATTGAGGAGGTGGACTTTGGGAGCAATGGTATATATATATATATATATATATATATATATAATATATATATATAATATATATATTTATATTCCCTTTTTCTCTATTTGTGAGTATGTGTATGCTTCTGTGTCTGATTTTGTCTGTATAGCTTTGCTTTTACCATTTGTCTTAGGGTTCTTTCTGTTCGTGTTTTTCTTTTCTTTTCTTTATTTTTAGTATAGTTTTCAGTGCTTGTTATCATTGGTGGATTTGTTTTTTGGTTCAGTTGTTCCTTCACTCTTTCTTTTTTTATAATTACTTTAAATTTTTTTAATAATGATTTTTAAATTTTAATTTTTTTATTGTATTCTATTTTATTTTATATTTTTTCTTTCTTTCTATCATTTTTTCTCCCTTTTCTTCTGAGCCATGTGGATGACAGGCTCTTGGTTTTCCAGCCAGGAGTGAGGGCTGTGCCTCTGAGGTGGGAGAGCCAAGTTCAGGATATTGGTCCACCAGAGACCTACCAGTTCCACGTAATATCAAACAGCGAAAATCACCCAGAGATCTCCATCTCAATGCAAAGACGCAGCTCCACTCAACGATAAGCAAGCTACAGTGCTGGAAACCTTATGCCAAGCAACTGGCAAGAGAGGAACACAACAACACCCATTAGCAGAGAGGCTGCCTAAAATCATACTAAGGTCACAGACACCCAAAAACACACCACAAGACGTGGACCTACCCACCAGAGAGAAAAGATCCAGCCTCACCCACCAGAACACAGATATTAATCCCCTCCACCAGGAAGACTACACAACACACTGAACCAACTTTAGCCACTGAGGGAAGACACCAAAAACAATGGAAACTACGAACCTGCTGCCTGCAAAAAGGAGACCCCAAACACAGTAAGTTAAGCAAATTGAGAAAACAGAGAAACACGCAGCAGATGAAGGAGCAAGGCAAAACTCACCAGACCTAACAAATGAAGAGGAAATAGGCAGTCTACATGAAAACTATTTCAGAATAATGCTAGTAAAGATGATCAAAAATCTTAGAAATAGAATGTAGAAAATACGAGAAATATATACAAGGACCTAGAAGAACTAAAG
Organism: Grampus griseus; assembly: GCF_964374135.1. Taxonomy (NCBI): domain Eukaryota; kingdom Metazoa; phylum Chordata; class Mammalia; order Artiodactyla; family Delphinidae; genus Grampus; species Grampus griseus. The sequence continues at coordinate 48,455,722 of NC_138999.1, read as the reverse complement.
AGCAAGCAGTGACGAACAACACAAACAATGAAATTAAAAATTCTCTAAAAGGAATCAATAGCAGAATAACTGAGGCAGAAGAACGTATAAGTGACCTGGAAGATAAAATAGTGGAAATAAGTACTACAGAGCAGAATAAAGAAAAAATAATGAAAAGAATTGAGGACAGTCTCAGAGACCTCTGGGACAATATTAAGTACACCAACATTCAAATTATAGGGGTCCCAGAAGAAGAAGAGAAAAAGAAAGGTACTGAGAAAATATTTGAAGAGATTATAGTTGAAAACTTCCCTAATGTGGGAAAGGAAATAGTTACACAAGTCCAGGAAGCACAGAGAGCACCATTCAGGATAAATCCAAGGAGAAACACGCCCAGACACATATTAATCAAACTATCAAATATTAACTACAAAGAGAAAATATTAAAAGGGAAATACAACAAATAACATACAAGGGAATCCCCATAAGTTTAACAACTGAAGTTTCAGGAGAATCTCTGCAAGCCAGAAGGGAGTGGTAGGACATATTTAAGGTGATGAAGGGGAAAAAACTGCAACCAAGATTACTCTACCCAGCAAGGATTTCATTCAGATTTGATGGAAAAATTAAGAGTTTTACAGACAAGAAAAAGCTAAGAGAATTCAGCACCACCAAACCAGCTTTACAACAAATGCTAAAGGAAATTCTCTAGGCAGGAAACACAAGAGAAGGAAAACACCTACAATAACAAACTCAAAACAATTAAGAAAATGGTAAGTGGAAAATATATATCAATAATTGCCTTAAATGTAAACGGATTAAATGCTACAACCAAAAGACATAGACTGGCTGAATGGATACAAAAACAAGAACCGTATATGCTCTCTACAAGAGACCCACTTCAGACCTAGGGACACATACAGACTGAAGGTGAGGGGATGGAAAACGATATTCCATGCAAATGGGAATCAAAAGAAAGCTGGAGTAGCAATTATCATATCCAGGAAAATAGATTTTAAAACAAAGACTATTACTAGAGAGAAGGAAGGGCACAACATAATGATCACGGATTAATCCAAGAAGAAGATATAACAATTTAAAATAGTTATGCACCCAACATAGGAGCCCCTCAATGCATAAGGCAATACTAACAGCAATAAAAGGGAAATCGACAGTAACAAAACCATAGTAGGGGATTTTAACACCCCATTTTCACCAAAGGACAGATCATCCAAAATGAAAATAAATAAGGAAACACAAACATTAAATAATACATTAAACAACATGGACTTAATAGATATTTGTAGGACATTCCATTCAAAAACAACAGAATACACTTTATTCTCAAGTGCGTATAGAAAATTCTCCAGGATAGATCATCTCTTGGGTCACAAGTCAAGCCTTCGTACCTTTAAGAAAATTGAAATTGCATCAAGTATCTTTCCTGCAACACAACAGTGTGAGACTAGATATCAATTACAGGAAGAAATCTGTAAAAGATAAAAAAAAAACATTTAGGCTAAACAATACAATACTTAATAAACAAGAGGTCACTAAAGAAATCAAAGAGGAAATAAAAAAAATACCTAGAAACAAATGACAATGTAAACATGATGACCCAAAACCTATGGGATGCAGCCAAAGTGGTTCTAAGAGGGAAGTTTATAGCAAAACAATCGTAACTTAAGAAACATCTCAAATAAACCACCTAACTTTACACCTAAAGCAATTAGAGAAAGAAGAACAAAAAACCCCAAAGTTAGCAAAAGGTAAGAAATCATAAAGATCAGATAAGAAATAAATGGAAAAGAAAGGAAGGAAACGATAGCAAAGATCAATAAAACTAAAAGCTGGTTCTTTGAGAAGAGAAACAAAATTGATAAAACATTAGCCAGACTCACCAAGAAAAAAGGGGAGAAGACTCAACTCAACAGAATTTGAAATGAAAAAGGGGAAGTAACAACTGACACTGCAGAAATACAAAGGATCATGAGAGATTACTACAAGCAAGTATATGCCAATAAAATGGACAACCTGGAAGAAATGAACATATTCTTAGAAATGCACAACATCCGAGATTGAACCAGGAAGAAATACAAAATATGAACAGACCAATCAAAGCACTGAAATTGAAACTTTAATTAAAAGTCTTCCAACAAACAAAAGCCCAGGACCAGATGGCTTCACAGGCGAATTCTTTTCAAACATTTAGAGAAGAGCTAACACCTGTCCTTCTCAAACTCTTCCAAAATATAGCAAAGGGCGGAACACTCCCAATCTCATACTACGAGGCCACCATCACCCTGATACCAAAACCAGACAAAGATGTCACAAAAAAAGAAAACTACAAACCAATATCACTGTTGAATATAGATGCAAAAATCCTCAACAAAATACTAGCAAACAGAATCCAAAAGCACATTAAAAGAATGAAACACCATGATCTAGTGGGGTTTATCCCAAGAATGCAAGGATTCTTCAATATATACAATGCAATCAATATGACACACCATATTAACGAACTGAAGGAGAAAAACGTTATGATCATCTCAACAGATGCTGAGAAAGCTTTTGGCAAAATTCAACACCCATTTATGATAAAAACCCTCCAGAAACTAGAAATAGAGGGAACTTACCTCAATATAATAAAGGTCATAGATGACAAACCAATAGCCAACAGGGTCCTCAGTGGTGAAAAACTGAAACAATTTCCACCAAGATAAGGAACAAGACAAGGTTGCCCACTCTCACCACTCTTATTCAACATAGTTTTGGAAGTTTTAGCCACAGCAATCAGAGAAGAAAAAGAAAGAAATGGAATCCAAATCAGAAAAGAAGTAAAGCTGTCACTGTTTGCAGATGACATGATACTATATATAGAGAATCCTAAAGATGTTACCAGAAAACTGCTAGAGCTAATCAATGCATTTGGTTAAGTATCAGGATACAAAATTAATGCACAGAAATCTCTGGCATTCCAATACACTAATGACGAAAAATCTGAAAGTGAAAATAAGAAAACACTCCCATTTTCCACTGCACCAAAAAGAATAAAATACCTAGGAATAAACCTACATAAGTATCCAAAAGACCTGTATGCAGAAAATTATAAGACACTGATTAAGGAAATTAAAGATGATACAAATAGAAGGAGAGATATATCATGTTCTTCGATTGGAAGAATCAACCTTGTGAAAATGACTCTACTATCCAATGCAATTTACAGATTCAATGCAATCCCTGTACAAACCAGCACTGGCATTTTTCACAGAACTAGAACACAAAATTTCACAATTTGTATGGAAACACAAAAGACCTCGAATAGCCAAAACAATCTTGAGAAAGAGAAACGGAGCTGGAGGAATCAGGCTCCCGGACTTCAGACTATACTACAAAGCTACAGTAATCAAGACAGTGTGGTACTTGCAGAAAAACAGAAATATAGGTCAATGGAACAGGATAGAAAGCCCAGAGATGAATCCACACACCTATGGTCACCTTATTTATCTTTGATAAAGGAGGCAAGAATATACAGTGGAGAAAAGACAGCCTCTTCAATAAGTGGTGCTGGGAAAATCGGACAGCTACATGTAAAAGAATGAAATTAGAATACTCCCTAACACCATACACAAAAATAAACTCAAAATGGTTTAAAGACCTAAATGTAAGGCCAGAAACCATCAAACTGCTAGAGGAAAGCATAGGCAGAATACTCTATGACATAAATAACAGCAAGATCCTTTTTGACCCACCTCCTAGTGAAATGGAAATAAAAACACAAATAAAGAGGTGGGATCTAATGAAACTTAAAAGCTTTTGCACAGCAAAGGAGAACATAGACAAGACAAAAAGGCAACTCTCAGAATGGGAGAAAATATTTGCAAATGAAGCAACTGACAAAGGATTAATCTCCAAATTTACAAGTAGCTCATGCAGCTCAATATCAAAAAAACAAACAGCCCAATCCAAAAATGGGCAGAACCTAAAACACATTTCTTCAAAGAAGATATATATATTTCCAACAAACACATGAAAGAATGTTCAACATCATTAATCATTAGAGAAATGCAAATGAAAAGTTCAATGCAATATCATCTCACATAGGTCAGAATGGCCATCATGAAAACATGTACTAACAATAAATGCTGGAGAGGGTGTGGAGAAAAGGGAACCATTTGCACTGCTTGTGGGAATGTAAATTGATACATCCATTATGGAGAACAGTATGGAGGTTCCTTAAAAAAGTACAAATAGAACTACCATACGACCCTGCAATCCCACTTCTGGGCATATACCCTGAGAAAACCATAATTCAAAACGTGTCACGTACCAGAATATTCATTGCAGCTCTATTTACAATACCCAGGACACGGAAACAATCTAACTGTCCATTGACAGATGAATGAATAAAGAAGATGTGCCACATATATACAATGGAATATTCCTCAGTCATAAAAGGAAACCAAGTTGAGTTATTTGCAGTGAGGTGGATGGACCTAGAGTCTGTCATACAGAATGAAGTAAGTCAGAAAGAGAAAGACAAATACCATATGCTAACACATATATATGGAATCTAAAAATAAAAAAAATAAGGTTATGAAGAACCAGGGGCAAAAGGGAATAAAGATGCAGACCTACTAGAAAATGGACTTGAGGACACAGGTAGGGGGAATGGTAAGATGGGAGAAAGTGTGAGAGTGGTATTGTATATATGGACATATATACACTACCAAATGTAAAATAGATAGCTATTGGGAAGCTGTTCCATAGCACAGGGAGATCACCTTGGTGCTTTGTGAACAGTAGAAGTGTGTGATAAGGAGGTTGGGAGGGAGGGAGATGCAACAGGGAAGAGATATGGGGATATATGTATGTATAACTGATTCACTTTGTTATAAATCAGAAACTGACACACCATTGTAAAGCAATTATACTCCAATAAAAACGTTTAAAAATTGTGTTTGATGAAATTATGGGTGAAAATTTTCCAAACCTGAAGCAGAAAATGGATATCTAGCTTCAAGAAAGCAGAGTGTCCCAAACTAGATCAAGTAAAAGATACTCACACCAAGATATAGCATAATTTAAAATGGCAAAAGTTAAAGATAAAGAGAAAATTCTAAAGGTAGCATGAGAAAATAATGGTCCCATACAAGGGAATTCCCATAGAGCTCTCAGCCAATTTTTGCCGAAATTCTGCAGACTACAAGGGAGTGGTATAATACATTTAAAATGCTGAAAGGGAAAAGTCTACAATCTAGGATTGTAACTGGCAAGGTTATCTCAGGCAACAAAAATTAACAGAGTTCTTCAATACTAAATTGACTCTAAAATAAGTGTTAAAGGGTTTTCTCTAAGTGGAAAAGAAAAGGGTACAGCAAGAAGTAAGAATTTATAGGAAAGGATAAATCCCAAGTAAAGGCAAATATATAGTAAAGGCTGTGGATCAACCAATTAAATAATCTAGTATTAAGATTAAAGGCAAAATTGTAAAATTACCTGTCACTACAATAAACATTAAGATGTAACATATGACATCAAAAGCACAACGTGGGAGGACTTCCCTTGTGGTGCAGTGGTTAAGAATCTGCCTGCCAATGCAGGGGACACAGGTTTGATCCCTGGTCTGAGAAGATCCCACATGATGCAGATCAACTAATCCCATGTGCCACAACTCCTGAGCCTTCACTGTAGGGCTGGTGAGCCACAACTACTGAGGCCCATTCGCCTAGAGCCGTGGTCCACAGCAAGAGAAGCCACTGCAATGAGAAGCATGTGCACCACAACAAAGAGTAGCCCCTGCTCGCTGCAACTAGAGAAAGCCCATGAGCAGCAACAAAGACCCAACACAGCCAAAATAATAAATAATTAAAAATAAATAAATCTACAAAAATGAAAATTATTAAAAAACACAATCTGGGAAAGGGAAGTAAAATATGTATATCTTTTAGGACGCAATTGAACTTAAATGACTATCAGTTTAAAACAAGTAAATATAGATATAGCTCAACATATATAAACCTCCTTGTAACCATAAATAAAAAAGCTAAAACAGGTACATAAAAAATAGAGAGGAAGGAACACAAGCATACCACTAAAGAAAATCATCAAACCATAACAGAAGAAACTAGAAGAAAAGAACAGATAACTACAAAACAACCAGAAAACAAAACAACAAAGTGGTAATAAGCACATACCTATAAATAATCATTTTAAATGTAAACAGCTTAAGTGTTCCAACAAAAAAACAGAGTGGCTGATTAGATACAAAAACAAGACCCACCTATATGCCTCTTATAAGAACCTCACTTCAGTGCTTAAGACACACACACACACTGAAAGTGAGGGAATGGAATAAAATATTTCATGCCCAAGTGTTTTTGGTAGTAGGGCCATTTTACCAATATTAACTTTTCCAATCCAAGAGCATGGGATAACTTTCCATTTCTTTTTATCATCTTCCATTGCCTTCATCAGTGTTTTATAATTATCAGAGTATAGGTGTTTCACCTCCTTGGTTAAGTTTATCCCAAGGTATTTTATTCTTTTTGATGTGACTGTAAATGGGATTGTGGTTTTCTTTTGACTTTATCTTACTTATATTTTACTTTTTTGTATATAGAAATGCAACAGATTTCTGTATATTAATCTTGTATCCTGCAATCTTGCTAAATTCATTTATTATTTCTAATAGGTTTTCTATGGAGACTTTAGGGTTCTCTATATAAAGTATATCATCTATCAATAGTGACATTTTTACCTCTTTCCTTCCAAGTTGGATATTTTTCATTTCTTTTTCTTGCCTTATTGCTGTGGTTAGTACTTTCAATACTATGTTAAATAGAGGTGGCAAGGGTAGGCATCCTTGTATCATTCCTGAATTTAGAGTAAAGACTTTCAGCTTTTCACCATTGAATATTATGTTGGCTGTAGGCTTGCCATAATTGGCCTTCATTATATTGAGATATGTTCCCCCCATACCCAGTTTGATGAGTTTATTTTTATGAATGTATATTGATTTGTCAATTTCTTTTTTTGAATCTATTGAGTTTATCATGCGATTTTATCCTTCCTTTTGTTAATGTGGTGTATCACATTAATTTATTTGCAAATGCTGAAACACTCTTGCACCCCTGGAATAAATCCAATTTTATCATAGTGTATGATCTTTTACATGTATTGTTGGATCCAGTTTGCTCATATTTTGTTGAGGACTTTTTCATCTAAATTCATCAAAGATATTGGCCTATAATTTTCTTTTGGTTCTTTTTCATTGAGACTTGTTTTGTGGCTTTATGTGTGATCTTTCCTGGAGAAAATTCCATGTGCCCTTGAAAAGAATGTGTATTCTCCTGTTTTTGTATGTAATGTCCTGTAGATACATATTAAGACCAACTGGTCTACTGTGTCATTTAAAACCACTGTTGATGTATTAATTTTTCTTCCTGGGTCATCAGTTCATTGATGTAATTAGGGTGTTAAAGTCTCCTATTATTATTGTATTATTTTCAATTTCTCCCTTCATGTCTCTTAGTGTTTGATATATATGTTTATGTATATATCATTATAGAATGCTTTTCTTTGTCTTTTGTTATAGCTCTTGTTTTAAAGTGTATTTTATCTCTATTGGCCTGCTTATGCTGAGCCCGTTATAGGCAATACCTCGCTCAATACAACTGTACTATGAAGTAGATACTATTATTTCTGTTTTAATGTCGTTTAACATCTCTATTGGAGTATAATTGCTTTACAATGGTGTGTTAGTTTCTGCTTTATAACAAAATGAATCAGTTATACATATACATATATCCCCATATCTCTTCCATCTTGCATCTCCCTCCCTCCCACCCTCCCTATCCCACCCTTCTCAGTGGTCACAAAACACCGAGCTGATCTCCCTGTGTTATGCGGCTGCTTCCCACTAGCTATCTATTTTATATTTGGTAGTGTATATATGTCCATTATACTCTCTCACTTTGTCCCAGCTTACCATTCCCCATCCCCATATGATCAAGTACATTCTCTAGTAGGTTTGCATCTTTATTCCTGTCTTGCCCCTAGGTTTTCATGATCTTTTTTTTTTTAGATTCCACATATATGTGTTAGCATAAAGTATTTGTTTTTCCCTTTCTGACTTACTACACTCTGTATGAAAGACCCTATGTCCATCCACCTCACAAAAAATGACGCAATTTCGTTTCTTTTTATGGCTGAGTAACATTCCATTGTATATATGCAACATCTTCTTTATCCATTAATCTGTTGATGGACACTTAGTTTGCTTCCATGTCCTGCCTATTGTAAATAGAGTTGCCATGAACATTGTAGTACATGACTCTATTTGAATTATGGTTTTCTCAGGGCTTACGCCCAGTAGTGGGATTGCTGGATCATATGGTAGTTCTATTTTTATTTTTTATGGAACCTCCATACTCTTCTCTGTAGTGGCTGTATCAAATTACATTCCCACCAATAGTGCAAGAGGGTTCTCTTTTCTCCACACCCTTTTCAGCATTTATTGTTTGTAGTTTTTATTATGATGGCCATTCTGACAGGTGTGAGATGATATCTCATTGTAGTTTTGATTTGCATTTCTCTAATGATTAATGATGTTGAGAATTCTTTCATGTGTTTGTTGGCAATCTGTATATCTTCTTTGGAGAAGTGTCTATTTAGGTTTTCAGCCCATTTTTGGATTGTATTGTTTGTTTTATTGATATTGAGCTGCATGAGCTGCTTGTAAATTTTGGAGATTAATCTTTTGTCAGTTGCTTCATTTGCAAATATGTTCTCCCATTCTGAGGGTTGTTTTTTTGTCTTGTTTATGGTTTCCTTTGCTGTGCAAAAGGTTTACGTTTCATTAGGTCGCATTTATCTATTTCTGTTTTTATTTCCATTTCTCTAGGAGGTGGGTCAAAAAGGATCTTGCTGTGATTTATGTCATAGAGTGTTTTGCTTATGTTTTCCTCTAAGAGTTTTATAGTGTCTGGCCATACATTTAGAACTTTAATCCATTTTGAGTTTACTTTTGTGTATGGTGTTAGGGAGTGTTCTAATTCATTGTTTTACATGTAGCTGTCCAGTTTTCCCAGCACCAATTATTGAAGAGGCAGTCTTTTCTCCACTGTATATTCCTGTCTCCTTTATAAAAGATAAAGTGACCATATGTGTGTGGGTTTATCTCTGGTCTTTCTATGCTGTTCCATTTATCTATATTTCCGTTTTTGTGCCAGTACATAATCTATTGATTACTGAAGCTTTTTAGTATAGTCTGAAGTCCGGGAGCCTGATAGCTTCAGCTCCGTTTTTCATTCTCAAGATTGCTTTGGCTATTCAGTGTCTTTTGTGTTTCCATACAATTGTGAAAGTTTTTGTTCTCGTTCTGTGAAAAATGTCAGTGCTAGTTTGATAGGGATTACGTTGAATATGTAGACTGCTTTGGGTAGTGGAGTCATTTTACAATGTTGATTCTTCCAATCCAAGAACATGGTATATCTCTCCATCTATTTGTATCACCTTTTATTTCTTTCATCAGTGTCTTATAATTTTCTGCATACAGGTCTTTTGTCTCCTTAGGTAGGTTTATTCCTAGATGTTTTATTCTTCTTGCTGCAATGGTAAATGGGTGTGTTTCCTTAATTTCACTTTCAGATTTTTCATCTTTAGTGTATACGAATGCAAGAGATTTATGTGCCTTAATTTTGTATCCTGCTACCTTACCAACTTCATTGATTAGCTCTAGCTGTTTTCTGGTAAAGAAATCTTTAGGATTTCTTTAGGAAATCTTTAGGATTCTTTATGAATCTTTATGAATCTTTCATAAAGAATCTTTAGGATTCTTTATGAATAGTATCATGTCATCTGCAAACAATGACAGCTTACTTTTTTTCCGATTTGGATTCCTTTTATTTCTTTTTCTTCTCTGATTGCTGTGGCTAAAACTTCCAAAACTATGTTGAATAATAGTGGTGAGAGTGGGTACCATTGTGTTGTTCCTGATCTTTGTGGAAATGGTTTCATTTTTTCACCATTGAGTATGATGTTGACTGTGGTTTGTCATATATGGTCTTTCTTATGTTGAGGAAAGTTCCCTCTATGCCTACTTTCTGGAGGGTTTTTATCATAACTGGGTTTTGAATTTTGCCTAAAGATTTCTCTGCATCTATTGAGATGATCATATGGTTTTTTTCCTTCAATTTTTTAATATGGTGTATCACATTGATTGATTTGCATATATTGAAGAATCCTTCCATAACTGCGATAAACCCCACTTGATCATTGTGTATGAGCCTTTTAACGTGCTGTTGGATTCTGTTTGCTAGTATTTTGTTGAGGATTTTTGCATCTATGTTCATCAGTGATATTGGCCTGCAGTTTTCTTTCTTTGTGACATCTTTGTCTGGGTTTGGTACCAGGGTGATGGTGGCCTCGTTGAGTGCATTTTGGTGTGTTCCTCCCTCTGCTATATTTTGAAGAGTTTGAGAAGGATAGGTGTTAGCTCTTATATAAATGCTTGATAGAATTAATCTGTGAAGCTATCCGGTCCTGGGCATTTTTTTGTTGGAAGATTTTTAATCACAGTTTCAATTTCAGTGCTTGTGATTGACCTGTTTACATTTTCTATTTCAGTCTCTGAATGTTGTGCATTTCTAAGAATTTGTCCATTTCTTCCATGTTGTCCATTTATTTGGCATTTAGTTTCTTATAGTAATCTCTCATGATCCCTTGTATTTCTGCCATGTCAGGTGTTACTTCTCCTTTTTCATTTCTAATCCTATTGATTTGAGTCTTCTCCCTTTTTTTCTTGATGAGTCTGGCTAATGGTTTATCAATTTTGTTGGTCTTCTCAAAGACCCAGATTTTATATTTATTGATCTTGCTTTTGTTTCCTTAAGTTCTTTTCCATTTATTTCTTTTCTGATCTTTATGATTTCTTCTCTTCTGCTAATTTTGGGGTTTTTTTCTTCTTCTTTCTCTGCATTAGGTGTAATGTTTAGTTGTTCATTTGAGATGTTTCTTGTTTCTTAAAGTAGGATTTTATTGCTATAAACTTCCCTCTTAGAACCGCTTTTGCTGCATCCCATAGGTTTTGGGTCATCCTGTTTCCATTGTCTATTGTTTATAGGTATTTTTTGATTTCCTGTTTGATTTCTTCAGAGATATCTTGTTTATTAACTAGTGTATTGCTTAGCCTCTGTGTGTTTGTATTTTTCCAGATTTGTTCCTGTAATTGATATCTAGTCTCATAGCATTGTGTTCGGAAAAGATACTTGATACGATTTCAATCTTCTTAAATTTACCAAGCCTCGATTTGTGACCCAAGATATGATCTATCCTGGAGAATATTCCATGAGCACTTGAGAAAAACTCTATTCTGTTGTTTTTGGATGGAATGTCCTATAAATATCAATTAAGCTCATCTTGTTTAATGTTTCATTTAAAGCTTGTGTTTCCTTATATATTTTCATTTTGGATGATCTGTCCATTGGTGAAAGTGGGGTGTTAACTTCCCCTACTCTGATTGTTTTTCTGTCGATTTCCCCTTTTATGGCTGTTAGTATTTGCCTTATGTATTGAGGTGCTCCTATGTTGGGTGCATAAATATTTACAATTGTTATATCTTCTTCTTGGATCGATCCCTTGATCATTATGTAGTGTCCTTCTTTGTCTCTTGTAATAGTCTTTTTTTTTTTTTAACATCTTTATTGGGGTATAATTGCTTTACAATGGTGTGTTAGTTTCTGCTTTATAACAAAGTGAATCAGTCATACATAAACATATGTTCCCATATGTCTTCCCTGTTGCGTCTCCCTCCCTCCCACCCTCCCCATCCCACCCCTCCAGGCTGTCACAAAGCACCGAGCCAATATCCCTGTGCCATGCGGCTGCTTCCCACTAGCTATCTACCTTACTGCGTTTGTTAGTGTGTATATGCCCATGACTCTCTCTCGCCCTGTCACAGCTCACCCTTCCCCCTCCCCATAACCTCAAGTCCGTTCTCTAGGAGGTCTGCGTCTTTATTCCTGCTTTACCCCTAGGTTCTTCATGACATTTTTTTCTTAAATTCCATATATATGTGTTAGCATACGGTATTTGTCTTTTTCTTTCTGACTTACTTCACTCTGTATGACAGACTCTAGGTCTATCCACCTCATTACAAATAGCTCAATTTCGTTTCTTTTTATGGCTGAGTAATATTCCATTGTATATATGTGCCACATCTTCTTTATCCATTCATCCGATGACGGGCACTTAGGTTGTTTCCATCTCCGGGCTATTGTAAATAGAGCTGCAATGAACATTTTGGTACATGACTCTTTTTGAATTTTGGTTTTCTCAGGGTATATGCCCAGTAGTGGGATTGCTGGGTCATATGGTAGTTCTATTTGTAGTTTTTTAAGGAACCTCCATACTGTTCTCCATAGTGGCTGAACCAATTCACATTCCCACCAGCAGTGCAAGAGTGTTCCCTTTTCTCCACACCCTCTCCAGCATTTATTGTTTCTAGATTTTTTGATGATGGCCATTCTGACTGGTGTGAGATGATATCTCATTGTAGTTTTGATTTGCATTTCTCTAATGATTAACGATGTTGAGCATTCTTTCATGTGTTTGTTGGCAGTCTGTATATCTTCTTTGGAGAAATGTCTATTTAGGTCTTCTGCCCATTTTTGGATTGGGTTGTTTGTTTTCTGGTTATTGAGCTGCATGAGCTGCTTGTAAATTTTGGAGATTAATCCTTTGTCGGTTGCTTCATTTGCAAATATTTTCTCCCATTCTGAGGGTTGTCTTTTGGTCTTGTTTACGGTTTCCTTTGCTGTGCAAAAGCTTTGAAGTTTCATTAGGTCCCATTTGTTTATTTTTGTTTTTATTTCCATTACTCTAGGAGGTGGGTCAGAAAGGATCTTGCTTTGATTTATGTCATAGAGTGTTCTGCCTATGTTTTCCTCTAAGAGTTTGATAGTTTCTGGCCTTACATTTAGGTCTTTAATCCATTTTGAGCTTATTTTTGTGTATGGTGTTAGGGAGTGATCTAATCTCATACTTTTACATGTACCTGTCCAGTTTTCCCAGCACCACTTATTGAAGAGGGTGTCCTTTCTCCATTGTACATTACTGCCACCTTTATCAAAGATAAGGTGTCCATATGTGCATGGGTTTATCTCTGGGCTTTCTATCCTGTTCCATTGATCTATCTTTCTGTTTTTGTGCCAGTACCATACCGTCTTGATGACTGTAGCTTTGTAGTATAGTCTGAAGTCAGGGAGCCTGATTCCTCCAGTTCCTTCTTTCGTTCTCAAGATTGCTTTGGCTATTCGGGGTCTTTTGTGTTTCCATACAAATTGTGAAAGTTTTTGTTCTAGTTCTGTGAAAAATGCCAGTGGTAGTTTGATAGGGATTGCATTGAATCTATAGATTGCTTTGGGTAGTAGAGTCATTTTCACAATGTTGATTCTTCCAATCCAAGAACATGGTATATCTCTCCATCTATTTATATCATCTTTAATTTCTTTCATCAGTGTCTTATAATTTTCTGCATACAGGTCTTTTGTCTCCTTAGGTAGGTTTATTCCTAGATATTTTATTCTTTTTGTTGCAATGGTAAATGGGAGTGTTTTCTTGATTTCACTTTCAGATTTTTCATCATTAGTATATAGGAATGCCAGAGATTTCTGTGCATTAATTTTGTATCCTGCCACTTTACCAAATTCATTGATTAGCTCTAGTAGTTTTCTGGTAGCATCTTTAGGGTTCTCTATGTATAGGATCATGTCATCTGCAAACAGTGACAGCTTTACTTCTTCTTTTCCAATTTGGATTCCTTTTATTTCCTTTTCTTCTCTGATTGCTGTGGCTAAAACTTCCAAAACAATGTTGAATAATAGTGGTGAGAGTGGGCAACCTTGTCTTGTTCCTGATCTTAATGGAAATGCTTTCAGTTTTTCACCATTGAGGATGATGTTTGCTGTGGGCTTGTCATATATGGCCTTTATTATGTTGAGGAAAGTTCCCTCTATGCCTACTTTCTGCAGGGTTTTTATCATAAATGGGTGTTGAATTTTGTCAAAAGCTTTCTCTGCATCTATTGAGATGATCATATGGTTTTTCTCCTTCAATTTGTTAATATGGTTTATCACATTGATAGATTTGCGTATATTGAAGAATCCTTGCATTCCTGGAATAAACCCCACTTGATCATGGTGTATGATCCTTTTAATGTGCTCTTGGATTCTGTTTGCTAGTATTTTGTTGAGGATTTTTGCATCTATGTTCATCAGTGATATTGGCCTGTAGTTTTCTTTCTTTGTGACATCCTTGTCTGGTTTTGGTATCAAGGTGATGGTGGCCTCGTAGAAGGAGTTAGGGAGTGGTCCTCCCTCTGCTATATTTTGGAAGAGTTTGAGAAGGATAGGTGTTAGCTCTTCTCTAAATGTTTGATAGAATTCGCCTGTGAAGCCATCTGGTCCTGGGCTTTTCTTTGTTGGAAGATTTTTAATCACAGTTTCAATTTCAGTGCTTGTGATTGGTCTGTTCATATTTTCTATTTCTTCCTGATTCAGTCTTGGCAGGTTGTGCATTTCTAAGAATTTGTCCATTTCTTCCAGATTGTCCATTTTATTGGCATAGAGTTGCTTGTAGTAATCTCTCATGATCTCTTTTATCTCTGCAGTGTCAGTTGTTACCTCTCCTTTTTCATTTGTAATTCTATTGATTTGAGTCTTCTCCCTTTTTTTCTTGATGAGTCTGGCTAGTGGTTTATCTATTTTGTTTATCTTCTCAAAGAACCAGCTTTTAGTTTTATTGATCTTTGCTATTGTTTCCTTCATTTCTTTTTCATTTATTTCTGATCTGATTTTTATGATTTCTTTCCTTCTGCTAGCTTTGGGGTTTTTTTGTTCTTCTTTCTCTAATTGCTTGAGGTGCAAGGTTAGGTTGTTTATTCTAGATGTTTCCTGCTTCTTAAGGTGGGCTTGTATTGCTATAAACTTCCCCCTTAGAACTGCTTTTGCTGCATCCCACAGGTTTTGGGTCGTTGTGTCTCCATTGTCATTTGTTTCTAGGTATTTTTTGATTTCCTCTTTGATTTCTTCAGTGATCTCTTCATTATTAAGTAGTGTATTGTTTAGCCTCCATGTGTTTGTATTTTTTACAGATATTTTCCTGTAATTGATATCTAGTCTCATGGCGTTGTGGTCAGAAAAGATACTTGATACAATTTCAATTTTCTTAAATTTCCCAAGGCTTGATTTGTGACCTAAGATATGATCTATCCTGGAGAATGTTCCATGAGCACTTGAGAAAAATGTGTATTCTGTTGTTTTTGGATGGAGTGTCCTATAAATATCAATTAAGTCCATCTTGTTTAATGTATCATTTAAAGCTTGTGTTTCCTTATTTATTTTCATTTTGGATGATCTGTCCATGGGTGAAAGTGGGGTGTTTAAGTCCCCTACTATGAATGTGTTACTGTCGATTTCCCCTTTTATGGCTATTAGTATTTGCCTTATGTATTGAGGTGCTCCTATGTTGGGTGCATAAATATTTACAATTGTTATATCTTCTTCTTGGATCGATCCCTTGATCATTATGTAGTGTCCTTCTTTGTCTCTTTTAATAGTCCTTATTTTAAAGTCTATTTTGTCTGATATGAGAATTGCTACTCCAGCTTTCTTTTGGCTTCCATTTGCATGGAATATCTTTTTCCATCCCCTTACTTTCAGTCTGTATGTGTCTCTAGGTCTGAAGTGGGTCTCTTGTAGACAGCATATATAAGGGTCTTGTTTTTGTATCCATTCAGCTAATCTGTGTCTTTTGGTGGGAGCATTTAGTCCATTTACATTTAAGGTAATTATCGATATGTATGTTCCTATTCCCATTTTCTAAATTGTTTTGGGTTCGTTATTATAGGTCTTTTCCTTCTCTTGTGTTTCTTGCCTAGAGAAGATCCTTTAGCATTTGTTGTAAAGCTGGTTTGGTGGTGCTGAACTCTCTCAGCTTTTGCTTGTCTGTAAAGGTTTTAATTTCTCCATCAAATCTGAATGAGATCCTTGCTGGGTAGAGTAGTCTTGGCTGCAGGTTTTTCTCCTTCATCACTTTCAGTATGTCCTGCCACTCCCTTCTGGCTTGTAGGGTTTCTGCTGAGAGATCAACTGTTAACCTTATGGGGATTCCCTTATGTGTTATTTGTTGTTTTTCCCTTGCTGCTTTTAATATGCTTTCTTTGTATTTAATTTTTGACAGTTTGATTAATATGTGTCTTGGCGTATTTCTCCTTGTATTTATCTTGTATGGGACTCTCTGTGCTTCCTGGACTTGATTAACTATTTCCTTTCCCATATTAGGGAAGTTTTCAACTATAATCTCTTCAAATATTTTCTCAGTCCCTTTCTTTTTCTCTTCTTCTTCTGGAACCCCTATAATTCGAATGTTGGTGCGTTTAATGTTGTCCCAGAGGTCTCTGAGACTGTCCTCAGTTCTTTTCATTCTTTTTTCTTTATTCTGCTCTGCAGTAGTTATTTCCACTATTTTATCTTCCAGGTCACTTATCCGTTCTTCTGCCTCAGTTATTCTGCTATTGATCCCATCTAGAGTACTTTTAATTTCATTTATTGTGTTGTTCATCGTTGCTTGTTTCATCTTTAGTTCTTCTAGGTCCTTGTTAACTGATTCTTGCATTTTGTCCAATCTATTGTCCATTCTATCTCCAAGATTTCGGATCAACCTTACTATCATTATTCTGAATTCTCTTTCAGGTAGACTGCCTATTTCCTCTTCATTTGTTAGGTCTGGTGCATTTTTATCTTGCTCCTTTATCTGCTGTGTGTTTTTCTGTCTTCTCATTTTGCTTATCTTACTGTGCTTGGGGTCTCCTTTTTGCAGGCTGCAGGTTTGTGGTTCCTCCTGTTTTTGATGTCTGTCTCTAGTGGCTAAGGTTGGTTCAGTGGGTTGTGTAGGCTTCCTGGTGGAGGGGGCTAGTGCCTGTGTTGTGGTGGATGAGGCTGGATCTTGTCTCTCTAGTGGGCAGGTTCACGTCTGGTGGTGTGTTTGGGGGTGTCTGTGGCCTTATTATGATTTTAGGCAGCCTCTCTGCTAATGGGTGGGGTTGTGTTCCTGTTTTGCTAGTTGTTTGGCATAGGTTTTCCAGCACTGTGGCTTGCTGGTCGTTGAGTGAAGCTGGGTGCTGGTGTTAAGATGGAGGTCTCTGGGAGATTTTTGCCGTTTGATATTATGTGGAGCTGGGAGGTCTCTTGTTGATCAGTGTCCTGAAGTTGGCTGTCCTACCTCAGAGGCAGAGCCCTGCCTCCTGGCTGGAGCACCAAAAGCTTTTCATCCACAGGCTCAGGATAAAAGGGAGAAAAAGTAGAGGGAATTAGTAGAAGTATGAGGAAAGAAAGAAGGAAAGGAGGGTAGGAAGGAAGGAAGAAAGAAAGAAAGAAGCAAAGAAGGAAAGAAGGCAAGAAGGAAAGAAAGGAGGGAGGGAGGGAGGGAGGAAGGAAGGAAGGAGGGAAAGAAGGAAAAAGACAGAAAGAAAGAAGATACAGTAAAAATAAAATACAGTATAATAAAGTTATTGAATTAAAAACTTCTTATTTAGAAAAAAAAAAAAAAGGGACGGAAAGAACCTAGGACAAATGTTGGAAGCAAAGCTATACAGACAAAATCTTACACAGAAGCATACACATACACCCTCACTAAAAGAGGTAAATGGGGAAAAATCCTAAATCTTGCTGTCAGAGACCACCTCCTCAATTTGGGATGATTCGTTGTCTAAAGGAGGGAAGGAAGGACGGAAAGAAAGAAAGAAAGAACGAAGGTAAAGTATAATAAGGTTATTAAAATTAATTATTAAGAAAAAAAATTTAAAAAAAAAACATGGACGGATAGAACCCTAGGACAAATGGTGGAAGCAAGACTATACAGACAAGATCTCACACAGAAGCATACACATACACATTCACAAAAAGAGGAAAGGGGAAAAAATCATAGATCTTGCTCCTAAAGTCCACTTCCTTAATTGGGGATGATTGGTTGTCTATTCAGGTATTCCACAGATGCAGGGTACATCAAGTTGATTGTGGAGCTTTAATCCGCTGCTTCTGAGGCTGCTGGGAGGGATTTCCCTTTCTCTTCTTTGTTCTCACAGCTCCCAGGGCTAAGCTTTGGATTTGGCCCTGCCACTGCGTGTAGATCGCTGGAGGGCGTCTGTTTTTTGCTCAGACAGGATGGGGTTAAAAGAGCCGCTGATTGGGGGCTCTGGCGCACTCAGGCCGGCGGGGACGGAGGGGCACAGAGTGCGGGGCGGGCCTGCGGTGGCAAAGGCCGGCGTGACTTTGCACCAGCCTGAGGCGCGCTGTGCGCTCTCCCGGGGAAGTTGTCCCTGGATCCCGGGAACCCGGCAGTGGCGGGCTGCACAGGCTCCGCGGAAGAGGGGTGTGGAGAGTGACCTGTGCTCGCACACAGGCCCCTTGGTGGCGGCAGCAGCAGCCTTAACGTCTCCCGCCCGCCTCTGGGGTCCGCGCTTTTAGCCGCGGCTTGCGCCCGTCTCTGGAGTCCGCGCCCTCAGCCGCGGCTCGCGCCCGTCTCTGGATTCCGCGCTTTCAGCCGCGGCTCGCGCCCGTCTCTGGATTCCGCGCTTTCAGCCGCGGCTCGCGCCCGTCTCTGGATTCCGCGCTTTCAGCCGCGGCTCGCGCCCGTCTCTGGATTCCGCGCTTTCAGCCGCGGCTCGCGCCCGTCTCTGGGGTCCGCGCTTTCAGCCGCGGTTCGCGCCCGTCTCTGGGGTTCGCGCTTTTAGCCGCGGCTCGCGCCCGTCTCTGGAGTTCCTTTAAGCAGCGTTCTTAAACCCCTCTCCTCACGCCCCAGGAAACAAAGAGGGAAGGAAAAGTCTCCTGCCTCTTCTGCTGGTGCAGGCTTTTCCCCGGACTCCCTCCCGGCTAGCTGTGGTGCACTAACCCCTTCAGGCTATGTTCAAGCCCCCAACCCCAGTCCTCTCCCTGCGCTCAGGCCTCAGCTCTCAGCCCCGCCCGCCCCGGCGGGTGAGCAGACAAGCCTCTCGGGCTGGTGAGTGCCGGTCGGCACCGATCCTCTGTGCGGGAATCTCCCCGCTTTGCCCTCCGCACCCGTTGCTGTGCACTCCGCAGCTTCGAAGCTCCCCCCTCCGCCTCCCGCAGTCTCCGCCCGCGAAGGGGCTTCCTAGAGTGTGGAAACTTTTCCTCCTTCACAGCTCCCTCCCACTGGTGCAGGTGCCGTCCCTATTCTTTTGTCTCTGTTTTTTCTTTTGCCCTACCCAGGTACGTGGGGAGTTTCTTGCCTTTTGGGAGGTCTGAGGTCTTCTGCCAGCCTTCAGTAGGTGTTCTGTAGGAGTTGTTCCACGTGTAGATGTATTTCTGGTGTATCTGTGGGGAGGAAGGTGATCTCCGCGTCTTACTCTTCCGCCATCTTCCGCCTTCTCCTGTAATAGTCTTTATTTTAAAGTCTATTTTCCCTGATATGAGAATTGGTATTCCAGCTTTCTTTTGATTACCATTTGTGTGGAATATCTTTTTCCATCCCTTCACTTTCAGTCTGTATGTGTCTGTACATCTGAAGTGGATCCCTTTTAGACAGCATATATATGGGTCTTGTTTTTGTATCCATTCAGCCAGTGTATGTCTTTTGGTGGGAGCATTTAATTCATTTACATTTAAGGTAATTATCGATACATATGTTCTTATTACAATTTTCCTAATTGTTTTGATTTGTTAATTTAGGTCTTTTCTTCATCTTGCGTTTCCTGCCTAGAGAAGTTCCTTTAGAATTTGTTGTAAAGCTGGTTTGGTGGTGCTGAATTCTCTTAGCTTTTCCTTGTCTGTAAAGGTTTTAGTTTCTTTGTGAAATCCAAATGCGATCGTTCCTGGATAGTGTAATCTTTGTAGTAGGTGTTTCCCTTTCATCACTTTAAATATGTCTTGCCATTCTCTTCAAGCATGCAGAATTTCTGCTGAAAGATCAGCTATTAATCTTATGGGGATTCCCTTGTATGTTATTTGTTGTTTTTCCCTTGCTGCTTTTAGTATTTTTTCTTTGTATTTAATTTTTGATAGTTTAATTAATATGGGTCTTGGCATGTTTCTCCTTGGATTTATCCTGTATGGACTCTCTGTGCTTCCTGGACTTGATTAACTATTTCCTTTCCCATATTATGGAAGTTTTCAACTATAATCTTTTCAAATATTTTCTCAGCTGCTTTCAATTTCTTTTCTTCTTCTGAGACCCCAATAATTCGAATGTTGGTGCATTTAATGTTGTCCCAGAGGTCTCTGAGAGTGTCCTCAGTTCTTTTCATTCTTTTTTCTTTATTCTACTCTGCAGTAGTTATTTCCACTATCTTATCTTTCAGGGCACTTATCCGTTCTTCTGCCTCAGTTATTCTGCTCTTCATTCATTCCACAGAATTTTTAATTTCATTTAAAGTGTTGTTCATCACTGTTTGTTTGCTGTTTAGTTCTTCTAGCTCCTTGTTAAAAGTTTCTTGTATTTTCTACATTTTATTTCCAAGATTTTGGATCATCTTTATTATTTTTATTCTGAATTGTTTTTTAGGTAGACTGCCTATTTCCTCTTCATTTGTTAGGTCTGGTGGGGTTTTTTCTTACTCCTTCATCTACTGTGTGTTTCCTTTTCTTCTTATTTTGCTTAGCTTAATGTCTTTGGGGTCTCTTATTCACATGCTGCAGGTTTGTAAATCCCTTTGTTTTTTGTGTCTGCCCCCAGTGGCTAAGGTTGGTTCAGTGGGTTTTGTAGGCTTCCTGTTGGAGGGGACTAGTGCCTGTGTTTTGGAGTATGAGGCTGTATCTTTTCTTTCTGTTGGGCAGGTTCACGACTTGTGGTGTGTTTTGGGGTGTTTTTTGCCTCATTATGATTTTAGGCAGCCTCTCTGCTAGTGGGTGGGGTTGTGTTCCTGTCTTGCTATTTGTTTGGCATAGGGTGTCCAACACTGTAGCTTGCTGATCATTGAGTGGAGCTGGGTCTTGCCATTGAGATGGAGATCTCTGTGAGATTTTCTCCATTTGAAATTACGTGTAGCTGGGAGAACTCTTGTGGACCAATGTCCTGAGGTTGGCTCTGTTACTTCAGAGGCATAGCTCTGATGCCTGGCTGGAGCATCAAGAGCCTGTCATCCACACAGCTCAGAAAAAAATGGAGAAAAAATGAAAGAAAGAAAGAAGATAAATAAAAAAATAAAATAAAATTATTAAAATGAAAAATGATTATTAAAATAGAAAGAAAGAAAGATAGTCACGAAACCAAAAAACAAATCCACCAATGATAAGAAGCACTAAAAATTATACTAAAAACAAACAAACAAACAGAAATGGAGAGCCAGAACCGTCGGACAAGTGGTAAAAGCAAAGCTGTACAGACAAAAATCACACACAGAAGCATACACATACACATTCAGAAAAAGAGAAAAAGGGAAAATTGTATATATATTGTTTCTCCCTAATTCCACCTCCTCAATTTGGGATGATTCGTTGTGTATTCAGTTATTTCACAGATGCAGTGCACATCAAGATGATTGTGGAGATATACTCCACTCCCCCTAGGCTGCTGGGTGAGATTTCCCTTTCACTTCTTTGTTTGCACAGCTCCTGGTGTTCACCTTGGATTTGCCCCTGCCTCTGAGTGTTGGTCACCTGAGGGTGTCTGTTCCCCTCCCAGAATGGATGGGGTTAAAGTAGCAGGTGATTCAGGGGCTCTGGCTCACTCAGCCTCGTTGGAGTGAGGGGCATGGAATATGTGGCAAGCCCACGGCGGCAGAGGCTGGCTTGACGTTGCACCAGCCTGAGGCATGCCGTGTGTTCTCCCGTGTAATTTGTCCCTGGATCATGGGACCCTGGTAGTAGCGGTCTGCACAGACTCCCGGGATGGGAGGTGTGGATAGTGACCTGTGCTTGCACACAGGTTTCTTGGTGGCTGTAGCAGCAGCCTTAGCATCTAATGCCCGACTTTGTGGTCTGCACTTATAACCGC
Organism: Grampus griseus; assembly: GCF_964374135.1. Classification (NCBI taxonomy): domain Eukaryota; kingdom Metazoa; phylum Chordata; class Mammalia; order Artiodactyla; family Delphinidae; genus Grampus; species Grampus griseus. The sequence goes on along the minus strand of NC_138999.1, from coordinate 48,433,732 downwards.
AGCTCACGCCCGTCTCTGGAGCTCCTTTAAGCGGTGCTCTTAATCCCCTCTCCTCACGCACCAGGAAACAAAGCAGCAAGAAAAAGTCTCTTGTCTCTTCAGCAGCTCCAGTCTTCTACCCGGACCCCCTCCCAGCTAGCTGTGGTGCACTAGCCCCTTCAGGCTGTGTTCATGCAGCCAACCCTAGTCCTCTCCCTGCGATCTGACCTCAGAAGCCCGAGCCTCAGCTCCAAGCCCCCACCCGTCCTGACGGGTGAGCAGACAAGCCTCTCGGGCTGGTGAGTCCTGGTTGGCACCGATCCTCTCTGCGGGAATCTCTCTGCTCTGCCCTCTGCACCCCTGTTGCTGTGCTCTCCTCTGCAGCTCCGAAGCTTTCCCCCTCTGCCGCCCACAGTCTCTGCCCACGAAGGGGCTTCCTAGTGTGTTGGAACATTTCCTCCTTCACAGTTCCCTCCCCTAGTTGCAGGTCACATCCCTATTGTTTTGTCTGTTTTTTTCTTTTTACTTTTGCCCTACCTAGGTACGTGGGGAGTTTCTTGCCTTTTGGGAGCTCTGAGATCTTATGCCAACATTCAGTAGGTGTTCTGTAGGAGTTGTTCCACATGTAGATATATTTCTGATGTATTTGTGGGGAGGAAGATGATCTCCGCATCTTACTCTTCCACCATCTTGAAGCTCCTCTCTATTTCTGTTTTTAAAGTGAGGAATTTGAATGTTAAATGTGTTCCATCCCTTGAATAAAATCACACAGATCATTAAAAAAATAGTTTATCTAATAAGAGTATTGCTCCCCCCACTTTCTTGTCATTTCCATTTGCATGAAATATTTTCTATCCCTTCACTTTCATACTGTGTGTCTTTAGCCCCAAAATGAATCTCATGTAGGCAGCATGTTGAAAGGTATTGTTTTTTGTTTTTTATCCAATGAGCAACCCTATGTCTTTTGATTGGAACATTTACTCCATTGATATTTAAAGTAATTATTGATAGGTGTGTACTTATTCCTGTTTCACTATTTGTGTTTCAGTTGTTTTTGTAGTTCTCTCTTCATTTCTTCCTGTTCTTGGTTCTACCACTGTGGTTTGATGATTTTCTTTAGTAGTATGCTTGAATCTCTCTCTCTCTCTCTCTCTCTCTCTCTCTCTCTCTCTCTCTCTCTCTCTCTGTCTCGTATCTATTGTAGGTTTTTGATTAGTGGGTACCATGGGGTTCATATATGTTCACCCATCATTATATCTACTTGATTTAAACTGATAGTCACTTAAGTTCAAACACAATATCTTCAACTTTTTTACTCCTCTCCCACCCATTTTGTGTTTTTGATGTAATATTTTACACCTTTGTGCTTATCCATTTACCATTCATTGTAGTTATAATTGATTTTACAATTTTTTATCTATTAATCTATGTGCTTGTGTTTAAGTGAGCTTAAATTCTTACTATACATTTTCCTTTCCTAGTGGGCTTTTCTTATTCCTATAGATCCTTACTTATTTTCCATTTAGAGAATACTGTTAAACATTGTTTTGAGTGTAGGTTTAGTATTGCTGAATTATTTAGTTTTTGCTCATTTGAGAAGTTCTTTATTTCTATTCTAAATGATAATGTTGCTGTGTATCATGGTTTGCAGGTTTTTCATTTCAGCACTTTGAATATATTATGCCACTCCCTTCTGGTGTATTTTTTTTAATCTCAGATATTGAATTATCTATTTTTGATTGAGTACTTTTTTATTTTCTTTTTTCTTGTTAAAAATATATGTGTTTAGATGAATTCACTTCCCTAATTCAGTTAACATTTAAAAAGTTTTAAATTTGTATTTATTTTTTATTGAAGTATAATTGATTTACAATATTGTGGTTGTTTCAGGTGTACAGCAAAGTGATTCAGATACACACACACACACACACACATACACACACACACATATATATATAATTTCTGATTATTTTCCTTAGTAGTTGTTACACGATACTGAATAGTGTTCCTTGTGTTATATAGTAAATTCTTATTGCTTATCTATATTATATGTAGTAGTGTGTATCTGTTAATCCCATACTCCTAATTTATCCCTCCCCTCTCCCTTTCCCCTTTGGTAACCATAAATTTGTTTTCTATGCCTGTGAGTCTGTTTCTGTTTTGTAAATAGATTCATTTGTATTATTTTTGAGGTTCCACATATAAGTGATATAATATTTGTCTTTCTCTGTCTGACTTACTTCAGTAAGTATAATATTCTCTAGGTCCATCCATGTTACTGCAAATGACAGCAAATATAGTTATACTGGTCCATAGCTATGTATAGTTGTAGCTATAGCTATATATATCTTAAGCCATTCATCTGTTTATGGACACTTAGGTTGCTTCCATGTCTTAGCTATTGTAAATAGGCTCTTCTGAATATGAGGGTGCATGCATCTTTTCAAATTAGAGTTTTTGTCTTTTCCAGATACATGCCCAGGAGTAGGATTATTGGATGATATAGCAGCTATATTTTTGTTTTTAAAGGAACCTCCATACTCTTTCTCATGATGGTTACACCAATTTACATTCCCACAAGACAGTGTAGGAGGGTTCCCTTTTCTCCACAACTTCTCCAGCATTGATTATTTGTAGATATTTTGATAATATCCATCCTGACTGGTGTGAGGTGGTACCTCATTTTGGTTTTGATTTGCATTCCTTTAATAATTAGCGATGTTGAGCATTTTTTCATGTGCCTGTTGGCCATCTGTGTGTCTTCTTTGGGGAAGTGTCTATTTAGGTCTCCTTCTTATTTTTTGATTGTGTTCTTTTATTTTGTTTGTTTATTTGTTTGTTTTCTGATATTGAGTCATCCGAGCTGCTTTTATATTTTGGAAATTAGCCCCTTATTAGTAAACCTAGCATTTTTTATTACAAATGTTTTGAATTCTTTATCTGGTATATTGTCAATTTCTGTTTATTAATTTTTTCAGGGTTTTTCTCTTGCTCTTTCAATTGAGAGTAGTTCCTCTGTCTTTTCATGTTACTTAACTTTCTCTGTCTATATGAATTTACATTAAACAGTTACCTATTGTGCTCTTGAAGTGGTGTTCTTATGTGGGACTACCCCAGGTAGGGTGTGTGTGTCCAAAACCTTTGGTCAGAAGGCTGGATTTGACCTGAATGACAGTCACATCTTTCCTCAGGGTGTGCTAGCAGCTATCACCTTGGCATGGGGTGTGGTTGATAATGGAGGAGCTAGAGCCTGCTTAGGAGGTGGGGAAGGTCTTCCTCTCTGCTCATTGGCCATCAATGTCCTGTCAGGGATTGTGTCTGCTCCCAAGTTGCTGGAGCAGAAGCCCTGGAGTCAGGCTCGAGCTGACTCTTTTATGTTTAATTGAGTGTTTTTCCTTCTCCTTGCACTGGAAACTTTGCCCCAAAGGAGGGGAGTGCTGAAGCAAGTGTGGTTCAGGTACCTACTGAGGTCCAATGCTTTGACTCTGTAGGGGTCTGCAGCTCCACTCAGTTGCAGCCCATGGTTACATATTTTCCCTTTCATGGCTGCCCCAGATGTAATGCTAGCAGTGGTGTGGAGTGAGTGCGGTTGGAGCATTTGATTGGCTAGTGCTCAGGCATGTAGTGAGATGGGAAATTCTGGTATCCTCACTGCCATAAGTAGTCTGGACTGCTTCTGGGGTGTTGCTTGAGTAGGTGCCAACAGGAGCCATCGCCTCTCCACCTGGGCTATGCCCCAGGCCCCTGGGCCATTTCTACATCCCTAGGTCAAGAATATTCCCAAGTTCTGGCTGCCCTAGGTCCAGTGCCAAGCTGTGGCATGTAGTGAGTGGAGCTGGGGCATGGGGAGCAAAGCAATGTGGAATTCCCTAGGGAAGACCTCTCACTGCCCTGCCTGGAGACAAGCCAGAACCCAAACAACCCTCATGAGTGGAGTCTAGGCTTCTCCAGCCGTTTTCTTTTTCCCAGTGATTCTCCAAGTAGACAAGGGGTCTTGTGTCCTACATTTAGGACCCCAGGACTGGGACCCCCCAGTCTGTGGCTTGACCCACTCACTCCCCAGAATGAGTGTCCACTTGTGTGGTCTCCTTTCTCCTCTGAGTCCCTTCCCAGGGGCACAGGTCCCAACTCAATGCTTTTCTTCCCATCCTACCTGATTATGTTTGTATCTTTCTTACAGCCTTGGTTGTACAGGAGTACTTTTGACAGTTTCCAGTTAGTTTTCAGTGAGAAATGTTCCACATGTAGATGTATTTTTGATATGTTTGTAGTGGAAAGTGAGCTCCACGTCTTCTACTGTCATCTTGATCTCTCCTCAGTAAGGTTATTTTAACAATATTATTTTTCTAATCTGTGAGCATGGTATATCTTTCCATTCATTTGTGTCTTATATTTTTTTATTGATCAATGTCTTACAGTTTTCCGAGTGCAGGTCTTTTACCTCATTAGATTTGTTCCTCAACATTTTTTTTATTTTTGATGTGAATATAAATGAGATTGTTTTCTCAATTTCTTCTTCTGTTAGGTCATTGTTAGTATAGAAACACAAGAGATTTCTGTATATTAATTTTGTATCCTGAAACTTTCCTGAATTCAATGATGATTTCTAATAGGTTTTTGGTGGTGTCTTTAAGATTTTCTATATATAGTATCATGTCATTGGAAAACAGTGACTGTTTTACTTCTTTTTTCCACTTTGGATTTGTTTTTCTTGTCTGATTTCTGTAGCTAGAGCTTCCAATACTAAGTTGAATAAAACTGGTGAGATTGGGCATCCTTATCTTTTTCCTGATCTTCAACAACATGCTTTCAGCTTTTCACCATTGAGTATGATGTTGGCTGTATGTTTGTCATATATGTTCTTTATTATGTTGATGTATGTTTCCTCTATACCCATTTGTTGAGAGTTTTTTATCATTAATGGGTATTGAATTTTATAAATTCAACAATGATAATTACTGAGCTTATCATTTGACTTTTATTTTTCAATTTGTTAATGTGGTGTATAATTATTGACTGATTTTGGATATGCAATCATTCTCACATCCCTAGGATAAATCTCTCTTGATTACAGTTTAAAATCCTTTAAGTGTACTGTTGAATTCTGTTTGCCAATATTTTGTTGAGGAGTGTTGCATCTATGTTCATCAGTGATGTAATCCTGTGATTTATTTTGTGAGTGTGGTATCTTTCTCTCATTTTGATATCAGGTCATGCTGACCTCACAGAATGAGTTCTGAAGGGCTATTTCTTCAAATTTTTGGTATAGTTTGAGAAGGATAGGTGTTAATTCTTCCTTCAATGTTTAGTAGATTTAACCTGTGACATTGTCTGTTCCTAGACTTTTGCTTGTTTGGGAGTCTTTTTTTAAATTATTGATTCAATTTCTTTACTTGTAATTCTTTTGTTCATACTTTCTATTTCTTCTTGATTCATTCTTGGGAGAGTGTACATTTCCAGGAATTTATCCATTTTTCTTAGGTTGACCATATTATTGGCATATACTTGTTCTTAGTAATTGCTTATGATCATTTGTATTTCTATTGGGTTGGTTGTACCTTACCCTTTTTCATTTGTGATTTTATTTATATGTAACCTCTTTTATTTTCTTGATGAATCTGACTAAAGTTTATCAATTTGTTTATCTTTTCAGATAACCAGCTCTTAGTTTTGCAGTTATTTTCTATTTTTTTTAGTCCCTATTTTATTTATTTCTGCTTTGGTATTTATTATCTCTTCTACAAATTTTGGGTTTTGTTTGTTCTTTTTCTAGTTTCTTTAAGCATAATGTTATGTTGCTCTTTTGAGTACATTCTTGTTTGCTGAGGTAGACTTGTATCACTATAAACATCTTAGAATTGCCTTAGTTATGCCCCATAGATTTTTAATCATTGTAGTTCCATTTTTATGTGTCTCCATATAATTTTTTATTTTCTCTTCCATTTCTTCAGTGACCTGTTGGCTGTTTAGTAGCATATTGTTCAGCTTTTTTGTATTTTTGCAGTTTTTTTCTTATAGTTGATTTCTAGTCTCCTATCATTGTGGTTGGAAAAGGTACTTGATACGATTTCAATCTTCTTAGCTTTGAGACTTATTTTGTGTCCTAACATGTGATCCTGGAGAGTGTTCCATGTGCACTTGAAAAGAATATGGGGATTCCCTGGTTGTGCAGTGGTTGAGAGTCCACCTGCAATGCAGGGGACACGGGTTCATGCCCCAGTCTGGGAAGATCCCACATGCCATGGAGTGGCTGGGCCTGTGAGCCATGGCCACTGAGCCTGCACGTCCAGAGCCTGTGCTTCACAATGGGAGAGGCCACAACAGTGAGAGGCCCACGTACCACAAAAAATAAAAAAATAAAAAAAGAATATGGATTTTTCTGCTTTTGGATACACTGTTCTCTCTATATATATAAAGTCCATCTGGTCTAATGTGTCATTTTAAGGCCAGTTTTTCCTTATTGATTTTCTGTCTGGATGATCTGTCCAGATATAATTGGGGTGTGAAAATTCTCCACTATTATTGTGTTACTGTCAATTTCTCTATATTTTTATAATTTGATTTATGTATTTAGGTGCTTCATTTTGGGTGCATATATATTTACAATTGTTATATCTTCTTGTTGAATCAAACCATTGACCATTATTTAATATCCTTCTTTGTCACTTGTTACAGTCTTTGTTGAAGGGTCTATTTTTTCTGATATCAGTATTACTATTCCAGCTTTCTTTTTATTTCCATTTGCATGAAATACTTTTCCCATCCCCTCACTTTTAGTCTGTACTTGTCTTCAGATCTGAAGTGAGTCTTTTTAAGACAGCATATATGTAGGTCTTGTTTTGAATCCTTTCTGTCACTCTGTGTTTTTGATCAGAGCATTTAGTCCACTTACATTTAAAGTAATCATTATCTGGTATGTATTTGTTGTCATTTTAATTGTTTGCGTGTTGTTTAGTAGTTCTTTTTGTTCCTTTCTTTTCTTTTTCTCTCTTCCCTTGTGATTTGATGAATACCACTAGTGTTATGTTTGGATTCCTTTCTCTTTTTTATTTGTGTATAAATTATAATTTTTTTTGTTTGTTGTTACCCTGCAGTTTATATATAGTAAATAATATATATATATGATTATTTTAAATTGATGATGTATGAAGTCAAATCCATTCTAACAGCCCTGACTTTTTATTCCCACTTTTATTTTTATGTCTTTGATATTTCATTTTAATTCTTTTTGTTTTGTGTATCCCTTAAATATCCATTAACTACTTATTGTGGTTATAGATGCTTTTGAGAATCATGTTTCTGTTTATGTTTGTTTGTTTGTTTTTGGCTGTGTCATGTGGCTTGGGTGATCTCAGTTCCCCAATGAGGGATTGAACCTGGGCCCTGGCAATGAAAGCCTGGAATCCTAAACACTAGGCCACCAGGGAACTCCCTGCTTTTACTACTTTTGTATTTTAACATTCCTCCTAGCTTTATATATTTACTATATATTTGCCTGTATCAGTGAGGTTTTTCCTTTTGTAATTTTTATATTTCTACCTGTGATCTTTTCTTCTCCACTTAGAGAAGTCCCTTTAACATTTTTTTTTTATAAAACCAGTTTAGTGGTGCTGATCTCTTTTAGCTTTTGCTTGTCTGTAACACTCTTTATCTCGCTTTCAAATTTGAATGATAGCCTTGCCATGTAGTGTATTCTTGTTTGTAGGTTTTTTCCTTTCATCCTGTCTAATGTATTGTGCCACTCTAATCTGTCTTGTAAATTTTCTGCTGAAAAGTCAGCTGACAGTCTAAATGTTTCCTTCTTGTAACTAGTTGCTTTACCCTTGATGCTTTTAGTATTTTCTCTTTATCTTTAATTTTGCTATTTTAATTACAATGTGTTTTTCTGTGGCCTTCTTTGTGTTGATCATTTTTGAGACTCTCTGTGCTTCTTGGACTTGGATATCTGTTTCTTTTCCCAGCTTAGGGAAATTTTTAGCTATTATTTCTTCAACTAGGTTTTCTTCCTCTTTCTGTCTTTCTTCTCCTCCTGGGATCCCTATAAAGCAGATGTTTGTTAGTATGTTTGACGTTGTCCCATAGGTCTCTTAAACTTTTCTCATTTTTTAATCCTTTTTTTTTAGCTGTAAAGCTTGGGTTATTTCCACCACTCAGTCTTCCCGTTTGCTGGTCCATTGCTCTGTAACTTCTAATCTACTGTTGATTTCTTCTAGTGAATTTTAAATTTCAGTTATTGTATTCTTCAGCTGTTTTGTTCTTCTTCATATATTCTAACTCTTTGTTAAACTTCCCACTGTGCTCATCCATTTTTCTCCCAAGTTCACTGACCATCTTAATGATCATTATCTTGAACTCTTTATCAGGTAGATTCCTTATCTCCTGTTTTCTTAGTTCTTCTTCTGGTGTTTTATTTTACTAACTCACTTGGAACACATTCCTTTGTCATCTCATCTTGCTTAATTTTCTGTGTTTATTTGTATGTATTTGTAGGTCAGTTACATTTCCCAATCTTAGAGAAGTGGCATTATGTAAGAGAGGTCCTATGGGGCCCAGAAGCACATTCTCCACATGTGACCAGAGCTATATGATCTTGGCATGTCCCCTATGTTGGCTGAGTTGGCCCTTCTGTTGTGGAGGGGCTGACTACTGTGGGAATGCTTGTAGGTGGGGCTGTTCCTTGGCCTGTTGGCTGCCAGGCCTTGTCTCTTGTGGAGGCTGCTAGTTGCTGGTGGGCAAGGCTGCATCCTGGCAAGGTTGAATCTGCACCCTTAGTATTCCTGAGTCTGGCTCTGGGCCACTCATGGGTTGGACCATGTCCTGGCATGGTTCAATGTGACACATGGGGGTTCCTGGGGCTGGTGCCTGTCCACTAGTGAGTGGGGCCAGGACCTTAAGAGTTCCAGGACTGGTCCTAACCTACCTGTTGGCAGAGCTGGGTCCTGGGGCTGCTAGGTGTGGTGTATTTTGGGACTTAGGGCTGGTCTGGCCCACTTGTGGGGATGGCTGGCTCCCAGGGAAGCTGGCTGTGAAGCACAAGTGTTCAGGGGCTGGTGTCTACCCATTGGTGAGTGGGGCTATATCCTGGCATGGCTGAGTACAGGACCAGGGTGCTTCAGTGCTGGTGCTACTCACTAGTGGCCTGGGTCATTGGGCACTTGAGTTGATTTCATGTCTTTGTTATTTTAAATAGTGTTGCTATAAACATTGGCATGCATGTATCTTTTCAAATTAGTGTTTTTGTTTTTTTGGATATATACCCAGAAGTAGAATTGCTGGGTCCTATGGTAGTTCTATTTTTAGTTTTTTGAGAAACCTCCATACTGTTTTCCACAATGGTTGCACCAATTTACATTCCTACCAAGAGTGCATGAGGGTTCAGTTTTCTCCACATCCTCTCCAATATTTGTTATTTGTAGACTTTTTGATGATAGTCATTCTGACAGATGTGAGGTGATATCTCTTTTTTTGATTCGCATTTCTCTAGTAATTAGCATTGTTGAGCATCTTTTCAATTATAAGAGAATGCTATTATAAAGGAAATTCTTCTCTGTTGTACACTTGATACTAATATAATATTGTAAATCAACTTTACTTAAATAAAAGAAGGAAATTCTGCTATTTGCAATAACATAGATGGAACTTGAGGGCACTATGTTAAGTGAAATAAGTCAGACACAGAAAGACAAATACTCTATTATCTCACTTATATATGGAACCTTTTTTTTAACACTATTTATTTTATTTTTGGCCGCTTGGCACAGCTTGTGGGATTTTAGTTTCCCGACCAGGTATTGAACCCATGCCCTTGTCAGTGAAAGCACGGAGTCCTAAACACAGTACAACCAGGGAATTCCCCTGGAATGAGAAATCAAGCTCACAGAAAAAGAGATCAGATTTGCGGTTTCCAGTTTACAGAGTTGGGGCCTAAGGTGTGGGGGAATTGGATGAAGGCAGTCGAAACAAACAAATATCCACTTATAAGATAATACTAGGGATATAATGTACAACATAATGACTGTAGGTAATAGTGCTGTGTGGTACATTTGAAAATTTTTAAGGGTGTTGATCCTAAGAGGTCTCATTATAAGAAGAAAAAACCTTTTTTTTCTTTTTTCTATCTATATATGATAATGGATTTAACGAATTTTTTTGGAAATAATTTCACAATACATTTAAGTCAACTGCATTATGCTGTATGTCTTAAACTTATACAGTTCTGTATGCCAATTATATCTCAATAAAGAAAAAGAGGGAAGGAAAGAAAAAATTATAGAAAGGAAGGAAGAATGGAACAAAAGAAGGAAGGATGGAAAGAACAAAGGAAAGAAAGATAGAAAGCTAGGAAAGAATAAAGGAAAGAAAAAATTTGAGCATACTAAAAAAATAAATAAAAGAATAATGAGACCACTATGAACAATTATATGCCAACAAATTGGACAAATTAGAATAAATGGATAAATCCTGAGAAACACACAACCTACCAATTGTGAATCATGAAGAAGTAGGAAATCTAAACACAGCAATAAAAAGTTAAGGATATTGAATCAGTAATCAAAATCTTCCCAACAAAGAAAAGCCCAGGACCAGATGGCTTCATGGGTAAATTTTACCAATCACCTAAATAAGAATTAATATCAACCCTTTTCAAACTCTTCCAAAAAATATAAGAGGAAGGAACAGTGTCAAACTCATTTTACAAGCCCAGCACTACAATGATACCATGGTCATATAAGGATATTACAAGAAAACAATATCTCTGGTTAAATTATATACAAAACTATCAACGAAATACTGGCAAACAAAATTCAATACCTTATCATAAGGATCTTACATTATGAAAAAGTGTGCTTTATAGAGATGCAATTATTTGTTCAATATACAAAAATAAACAGATATGATACACCACATTAATTTATATGAAAGACAAAAATATGTTCATCTCAATGAGTGCAGAAAAAGATTTTGACAAAGTACAAGATCCTTTCGTGATAAATCCCTCAACAAATTGGGTATAGAAAGAATATACCTCAAAATCGTAAAGGCCATATCTGACAAAGCCACAGATAACAGTATACTCAACAGTGAAATGTTGAAAGGTTTCCTCCATGATGAGAAACAAGAAAAGGGTGCCCACTATCCCTGCTTCTATTCAACATATTACAGGAAGTCCTATCTAGAGCAATTCAGTCAAGATAAATAAATAAAAATTATCTAAATTGGAAAGGAAGAAGTAAAATTGTTGAAGATGATATGATATATAGAATATTCTTAAGACGTAACAAAAAACTGTTGGAACTAATCAATGAATTCAATACAGTTGCAGTATATGAAATCAACATGCAGAAATCAATTGTGTTTTTATACATTAACAGTGAAATAGCTGAAAAAAATTTAAACATCTATTTACAATAGCACTGAAAATAATAAAATACTTGGGAATAAATTTAACAAAGGACGTGAAAGATCTGTACAATGACAACTACAAGATTTTGATGAAATACATTGAAGAAAACACAAACGTATAGAAAGTTATTCTGTGCACATGGATCAGAATAATTAATATTGTTAAACTGTCTGTACCACCTGAAACATCTATAGAATCTATGTAATCCCTATCAAAATTCCAATGTCATTTTTCACAGAAACAGAAAAAATAATCCTACAATGTGAATAGCAAAAACAAACAAAAATCCAGTTAAAGGTTGGCAGAGGACTTGAGTAGACATTTTACCAAAGAAACATACAAGTGGCCAACAAGTATGTAAAAATGTGCTCAACATCACTAATCATCTGGGAAATGAAAATCTAACCATGATCACTTCTCACCTCTTAGAGTGGCTATTATCAAGAAGTCAAGAGATAACAAACACGGGTGTGGATGTGGATAAAACATAACCATGGTACACTATTGATGGGAATGTAAATTGGTATATCCTCCTGGAAAACAATATGGAGTTTTCTTAAAAATTTAAAATAGAATTACCATATGATCCAGAAATCCCACTTCTTTTCTTTTTGAATTTTATTTAATTTATTTTTTATACAGCAGGTTCTTATTAGTTATCAATTTTATACCTATTAGTATATATATGTCAATCCCATTCCCCCAATTCATCACATCACCACCACCACCACCACTTTCTCCCCTTGGGGTCCATACGTTTGTTCTTTATATCTGTGTCTCAATTTCTGCCCTGCAAACCAGTTCATCTGTACCATTTTTCCAGGTTCTACATATATGTGTTAATATATGATATTTGTTTTTCTCTTTCTGACTTACTTCACTCTGTATGACAGTTTCTAGATTTATCTACGTCTCTACAAATGACCCAATTTCATTCCATTTTATCGTTGAGTAATATTCCATCATATATATGTACCACATCTTCTTTATCCATTTGTCTGTCGATGGGCATTTAGGTTGCTTCCATGACCTGGCTATTGTAAATAGTGCTGCAATGAACATTGGGCTGCATATGTCTTTTTGAAATATATATTTTTTCTGGGTATATGCCCAGTAGTGGGATTGCTGGGTCATATGGTAATCCTATTTTTAGTTTTTTAAGGAACCTCCATACTGTTCTCCATACTGGCTGTATCAATTTACATTCCCACCAACAGTGCAAGAGGGTTCCCTTTTCTCCACACCCTCTCCAGAATTTGTTGTTTGTAAATTTTCTGATGATGCCCATTCTAACTGGTGTGAGGTGATACATCACTGTAGTTTTGATTTGCATTTTTCTGATAATTAGTGACATTGAGCAGCTTTTCATGTGCTTCTTGGTCATCTGTATGTCCTCTTTGGAGAAATGTCTATTTAGGTCTTCTGCCCATTGTTTGATTAGTTTTTTTTTAATATTGAGCTGCATGAACGGTTTATATATGTTGGAGATTAATCCTTTGTTCGTTGATTCATTAGCAAATATTTTTTCCCGTTCTGAGGGTTGTCTTTTCATCTCGTTTGTGGTTTCTTTTGCTTTGCAAAAGTTTTAAGTTTCATTAGGTCCCATTTGTTTATTTTTGTTTTTATTTCCATTACTCTAGGAGGTGGATCAAAAAACATCTTGCTGTAATTTATGTCAAAGAGTGTTCTTTCTATGTTTTCCTCTAAGAGTTTTTTGGTGTCTGGTCTTACATTTAGGTCTTTAATCCATTTTGAGTTCATTTTTGTATATGGTGTTAGGGAGTGTTCTAATTTCATTCTTTTACATGTAGCCGTCCAGTTTTCCCAGCACCACTTATTGAAGAGGCTCTCTTTTCTCCATTGTATATCCTTGCCTCCTTTGTAATAGATTAGTTGACTATAGGTGTGTGGGTTTGTCTCTGGCTTTCTATCCTGTTCCATTGATCTATATTTCTGTTTTTTTGCCAGTACCATATTGTCTTGATTACTGTAGCTTTGTAGTATAGTCTGAATCAGGAACTCTCATTCCTCCAGCTCCATTTTTTTCCCTCAAGACTGCTTTGGCTATTCGGGGTCTTTTGTGTCTCCATACAAATTTTAAGATTTTTTTTTGTTCTAGTTCTCTAAAAAATGCCATTGGTAATTTGATAGGGATTGCATTGAATCTGTAGAAGCAATCCCATTTCTGAAAGAGGTGAATTCACTCTCTTGAACAGGTATGTGTTTTTCCATATTCAATTCAGCATTATTCACAATAACCAAGACATAGAAACAACCTAAGTTTCCTTCGACAGATGAATGGATAATAAAAATGTTATATATATATATATATATATATATATATATATATATATATATATATATATACACACACACACACACACACACACACACACATATATATATATAGTTGAATATTATTCAGCTATCAACAAGAAGGAAATCCTGCCATTTTCAGTAACATGGATGGACCTTTTAGCCATATTGTTAAGTGAAATAAGTCAAAGACACATATTCTATATTCTTACTTTTATGTGAAATCTAAAAACATCAAACACATAGAAACAGAGAGTAGAATTGTGTTTGCCAAGGCCTGAGTCATGGGCAAAATACAGTGATGTTGGTCTAAGATTATAAACTTTCAGTTATAAGATGAACAGATTCTGGGGACCTAATAAATAGCATGGTGAGTATAGTTAACTATACTGTATTGTACACTTGAGAGTTGCTATGAGAGTAGAACTTTAATATTCTCACTATAACAACAACAAAATGGTAATTATGTTAGGTGAACGACATGTTAAGTAATCTTATTGTGGTAAAAAATTCACAATATATGTGTATCAAACCGCCACATTGTATACCTTAAACTTACACAATATTATTTGTCAATTTTATCTGAATATAGCTGGGTTAAGGGAAAAGAAAATATAATTTGAAGAAAATGTTGAGGGAAAATATCCCATCTACAAATAAGATGATAGCAACAGATCCAGATAGTCAGCATGAGGAGCCAAACCTTCAGGTCAGTTCTCATTTCACCCCTCACCTCTTGAAAAGTGCAAAAAGCCTGTGTTCTGGGTCTCTCATTCTTAGCTATTCTGGCTTCTTATGATCCCTTGTCCAAGATGCAATAGTTACTTGCTGTGGTTTCACCAGGATATGCACCTTAACTCTTGCTGACCTACTCATTCTTCTAAAAATGTACCTGGTCCCATTCTCTTCTATCCCCACTCACTCTCTGCCCAGTGACTGTAGCTAATCTGATAAATGAATCAGGGTAATGTAATTGTAGGTGTTCAAATATGAATATACATATTAACTGTCCCAAGTAACTCCTGTGTATTTTTTTTAACATATTTCAGAAGAGAAGTGCCTTTGGGTTCACTGTGCCTTTAACCATATTCTCTGACAGCCCTACAAGATGCTTCCCTCCTGAATTCTTACAGATTTATTTTAAACCCTCAAGCCAAGGTTCTTCATTTCTCTTAATACAAAGGCACAGTAATCTGGTTGGTCTGGATCCTTCCAAAACAATATTGTTTGAAGATCTTTCCATACAGGTTAATATGGATCTACCCCATTCCCATTGACTGCTGCATTATGTTCCACAGTATAACTTATACCATAGCTTATTGTCATTCCCCTTTTGATAGATGTTTAGGTTATTTATATTTTTTCATGATTATAATCAATGCTGAAATAAACATCTTTATTGTATATGCACCAACCTCTCTGTAGACACTCAAAAGTGAAATTTCAGGGACATAGAGTATTTGGTCTTTTTGGTAACAATAAACAAAGAAAAAGTTCCCTCCAGTATGACTACCATTTTTTATCTTCAGCCAGTAGTGTATAATAATTACCCATTTCCATATATTTTGCCAACACTTGTTCTTATGAAACTTGTAAATATTTTCCAGTCAAATGAGTGGAAAATTGTTCTCATTTTACTTTTTATTATTTATTTTTAAATTTTTATTGGAGTATAGTTTATTTAAAATATTGCATTAGTTTCTGCTGTACAGCTAAGTGAATCAGTTATACATATACATATATACACCCTTTCTAAGATTATTTTCCCATATAGGTCATTACAGAGTATTGAGAAGAGTTCCCTGTGCTATACAGTAGGTCCTTATTAGTTATCTATTTTATATATAGTAGTGTGTATATATGTCAATCCCAATCTCCCAATTTATCCCTCCCCCCTTTTCCCCTCTGGTAACAATGTTTGTTTTCTACATATGTGACTCTATTTCTGTTTATAAATAAGTTCATTTGTCCTATTTTTTTTTAGATTTCACATGTAAGCAATATCATATTTGTTTTTCTCTGTCTAACTTACTTCACTCAGTATGACAATCTCTAGGTCCATTCATATTGCTGCAAATGACATTATTTTGTTATTTTTAAATTGAATTTCCATGATTAGTAGTGAGGTCAAACATCTTTTTATAGGTTTATTGCCTATATAAAATCCATCTGTGAATTGTTAATTTTTTATTCATGTTGCATTTTTAAATTATTTGTATGATTTTTATATGTACTAGACATAAATCTTGTGTTATATGTGGCTACCTTAACTTTTTATGTTATTTTTACTGTTTAAATGGTTTTAATTTTCAGTAATATGGAACATATATCTATTATGAGACTTAAGAGATTACTGTGTTTTTTTTTTTCATGCTGGTATCCCCTCTTAAGGAGTGAATTTCTTGAGAGCAGCTGTGTTTTATTCATGTCCATAGGAACAAGCAAAAAGCCTGGATTATTGGTAGCTTTTCAGTCAATGTATTTGTAGCATTGAGTTGATGATGCTTTTAACCCAAAGGGATGACAGTGACTCTCAGAATAAATAAATGAGTAAAAAGAAATTTTGGGGAAACTTATAAAGCTTGAGATTCCTTGTTTTATATAATTTGTAGTAATAATCCCTTTCTGTCAACTCCAAGAAAAGTTACTCTTCAATCTGTTCTTCTAGATCTTGGTCTAAATCTCTCACAGTATTTCTCCCTTTTACCTTTTTCCCCAGCATGTCTCTGAGAGATGAAGTTTCCCAAAGCAGAATCAGCTTCCCAGATCCCCACCCAGGGGTGGTATTTGTACCGAGGTAGCTTTGAAGTTTAAAGCTGTCCGAATACCCTACTCTCTTGAATTCCTTCTCAGGAAAAAACAAGATGGTGAAGGGAACAGGGATAGGCAGGGAAACCTTACCAGCTGAGCCTGTATCATACCGGGTGATTCTCTGTAAGAAATATGCAAAAGGAGCACAGTCTCCATGCAGTCCCATTCAGGGACATGCTGAATAGATTTCCAAGAATGGAGAGGGCCTCATGTACTTAGAGAAATTATTGTGTTTAAGACAGCCCAGCTTCCTTTCTTGCCCCATGCTAGTATAAAGTAGTTTCACCATAACTTTACCCAGTTAAGGGAAGGAAAACGAAAACGATTTACTGGTGCCATGCAATGTTGTGGAAACGTAAATGAAGACAAATTCAAGATAACAGCCATGGATTCTGAAGTTTCAAATATTTTTTTATTAATAAAAAGTACAATAATCAAACGTAACAAGATTGTTTAGTTCCCAAACATACACCCTGCCTGGATGCCACAGAGGAAATGTCCCATTGAACGAGAACGTAGTAATCTATAAGTGACCATGCTAACTGAGGCAGTTTTTGAGTATCTCCAGGGACCTAACAGGCTTGAATATGAGAGATTGCTCACAATCTTAGTCTCACAGCCATGTCACTGGAGCAAGAACTAGTATAAAATAGAGAAAAAACAGGGTGCTGCTCTAAAGTACTGAAATAACAAGGCAGAGACATGAGTTATAAATACTAAAGCTTAATATGCTGTTCTATAACTTCTTTAAACAAACAATGACAAAAAACAATCAATCATTTCACTGCAGGCTCCTTTCCCCAACACAAAAATGAACAGTCAATTTCTGGCACTGTTTTCCCACTGTGTCCTCCTGTCAAAAAACAAGGATGGACACCACTAGGGATTCTCTTCCTCTTTTTATTCAGAAATACAATGAAAACAGCACTGCATACAACATAGTTATAACGTCCAAAACAACTACTTATACTGATCCTGGGAAACATCTACTGGAAAGGAAGGAGAGTTTCTTAATAAACAAAATAGTGTCTCTCCCCCTGTCCCCAACCCACCACCAGAAAAAGAAATGGGAGGTAAAACCAGTATTTGAGAATCAAAGAAATATCCTGCCACTAGTATAAGTTCTATTCTCTTCCGTCCCACTCCCACCCCAACCACCCCACCCCACTTCCCTTCTACCTATACTGTTCAGAATATAATAAGTGTGGAAAGACAAAATGTAACTGGTGATGCTGGACTGGCCAAAGTTTGAAGGGCTGTGGGAGATTGCCTCTGTGCTTCTGACAGGGTGACATGTAATGTGGTCCAGGCAGAGTGAGGAAAGGGGAAGAATACAGCTTTTACAGCAATGGATTTTGCCTACTTATTCCTTTAGACCCTAATATGCTTTGAGTATAAAAACAGATGAGAATCTTATAGTTAGCAATGAAGAGAATGTAGGGAAAGTGAGAGGAAGAGATAATATTGCTTCCAGTGACCACTCTTCAATTATCCTTTTTACTTACTCAAATTTAGCTCTTTATCATCCAGGAAGCCTAATCCTCTCCTTTTTCTAGGGTAAATATAGAGTACTATAATTATCATCATAATGGTAATCATAATACTTTGTTGTTCATTTAAGGATCACTTGTAATTTTTGCCAACATCCATTAATGAGAATCCTCACAACAATCCTGTGAGGTAGGTATTTGGATCCCCATTTTACAGATGGGTTAACTGAGGCACAGAGAGGCGATGTGACTTGCCTAAGATCAATAAAGTGAGAGATGGGAAAATATGGAAGAGAGGTAACTTAGGGTAGCACCTCTATTGTCAGAGAGCCATATTTACCAGTGAGAAAAGACAGTGCTAAGTGTTTCTTTAAATTGGGCACAGCTACTTTCTTCAGTATACCTATTTCTATATAGCTATTAACACACTAGGGAGGATCAATAATTTCCCTTGGCTTATTAAAGATTAGATCAATTCCCAATGGTTTTGCTCTTCGGAAAACCTTTTGAGGGTAGGATACACCCCAAGTTCCTGGAACTCAGGTCATCGAAATCTCTAACTCCTGAATTTTGCAGATCACTTTGTTTCAAAGAGCTGTTAGAGTTCTAAAACTGTTACTATCATGTACATAAGCACTGTGTTCTAAGTGTTCCCACAGGTGTACAGGCTAACAATTCAGATACCACTATACAGGTACTCTGGAACTGAACAAGTAAGTAAGTAGATGGCAACGTGTGGGAGCCAGGTTTCTCACTGTTGGAGTGGAAGGTTAGAGTGAACAAAGGCAAAAGGCTAGGATAAGATGATCCATGTGGTAAGGGATTGGAGTAGGAGACATCAGTATGAACTCATGTTTAGCTTAATAAAGATATGGATGATTACATACAGAAACATTTGTAGATATGTATGTATAGATATACATGGGTTAGTGCACACATATATTTCCTTGCTCTGTTAGCTGAGATGACTTAGAAGCAAAAATACAAGTAGCAACAAGCATACCTAATGCCCAGATCTTCATTTCTAATACAATTCTCCATTAAAAGAAACCAGGACTCCTTAAAGAAATGGTTGATTACAGGATTCGGCAAAAAAAAATATAGAGGATGAGCTTGCAGCATCTTGTAGTGCTGGAAAATAAAGGTGTGCTAAAAAAAAGATGGGGGTCTGTCAAAAGAACATGGAAATCAACCCAAAAGAGTGCCCAACGACCAACGCTGGAACAATTTGAGTAACAAAATAAGTTGCATTGGACTATAACCCAAAGTACTAAATAAATATCCATAAGTCCATACTGATACAAGAAAATGATTGCATAAATAAATAAATGAGGGAGAAAAGACAACTCTACCACACAGAATTCCAAATAATTTATGTAGATACTCACCCTCAGGCATGTAGTGCATAGCTAACCACTCCTTAAGTGTGGGCTGCACATAGTGATTTCCTTCCAAAGGGTTTCCTTCCACCTTATGGAAGTGATTTCCTTCCACCTTATGGAAGGTGGGGTGGAATACAGAGGAGAAACCTGACAAACACTATCTCAGCCAGGTGATCAAGATTAACATCAAGGGTATAAGTCATGTTAATATGATGTGATGAAAATGGCAGTTCACCTCTGTGGTCTTCCTCCCCCAAACCTATAAGCTCAGTTTAATCATGAGAAAAACATCAGACAGATATTAATTGAGGGACCCCTTGAAACTGCCAAGGTCATAGGAAACAAGGAAAGTCTGAGAAATTGTCACAACCAAGAGAAGCCTAAGGATATATGACTACTAAATGTGATGTGGTATCCTGAACAGGATGCTGGAAAAGAAAAAGGATATTAGGTAAAAACTAAGAAAATCTGAATGAAGTTTGGACTTTAATTAATAATAATGTATCATTACTTCATTAATTGCAACAAATGTACATCTAATGAAAGATGTTAGTAATAGGGAAAACTGGGTTTGAGATATAGGGAAACTCTGTACTATCTTCAGAATTTTTCTGTAAATCTAAAACTGTTTTAAAATAAAAACTTTATTTAAAAAGAATTTAAGAATTTATTCTCACAAACCTTTCTGTCTTGCCTATAATGCACTCCACCTAATGTACTCAGCAGTTCATATTCTTCATAGTTTTTCCTGAATTTTCCAATCATAATTATCAATAGTAATGTTCAATTGCCAATCATCTACAAATGGAGGAATTCCACTGCAATAAATTCCAAGATATTATTCAACCCTATCGATCAAGGCCATTTTCCATGCCCTAGGCAACTGTCCACATAATGGTGGTTAGCTGGTGTGAGCACAGCAAATTCAATTAATTCCAAATGCTACCTAAGAGAGACAATTATTTTCCATCTCACTGTCTATTTAGCAAAGTTCCATGTGCTTTTGGTGTGGTACAGTATTATACTGTATTCGAGTACCTGTGCTCCATGAAATACTCTTAATGAATGCTGATATATTTCTTAAAGAATATGGAAATAATTTCTAAAGATTTTATCATTATTTGGAGGGAAGAGAGCAATGAAAATAGGGTTAGAATTGTTTCCTGACCATAGACAATTAATAAAGCATTAACAAAGTCCCTCATTACTTTGCAGGAAAAAATTTGAATAAAGACTTAGAGATACCAATATTTGGAATTCTAATTTGATTATCCTAGTTAGTACAACACTATGTTTTATAGTCTTTATTTATAAATAGATCATATGCTCCAATGCAAAAGATCCTGATGGGCACAGGTCAGTTATGAACTCTGGAAAAGGAGTCTAAAATCCAAACTCTGGAGAAAATGGGTAAGCCCTTAGACTCTACTGTGAAATACCATATCAACTACTCAATTATAAGCTTAACTTATGTATGATGGCAATTCACCTTTAACAACATGTCTTACACCTGCATAGAAGTCCCCTTTAACAGATTGGCCCTAGATATTTCCTAGTGCTTTAACAATTAGTCTACAGTGTGGAACTTGCACACTTAAAGTCAGGGTAAAACTTATATCAAAATAACAAGGCTAAAATAGTAAAAATCTACATATCATTTTGAAAAATACAGGTAGTCCTTAAATTTATGAGGGTTTATGGTCTGAAAAGACACTGTAACTTGAAATGAGGTAAAGCAAACCTGAGATATTATAGAAAGTGTTAGAATAGAAAAACTGTGTTCCTAATGTTATATATCAACGACCACAAGCACATTTTACTTACAATTTAGTCAACTGTAAATGATTTTGTGAGTGGTCTAAATTTTTCTGAAGCCTAACATATAAACTTGGACAAATACTGCAACCAATCATGTAAATTTTTCTTTAATTTGGTTTAATAATGTGATCCCTGGGAGAATGGGTGTGCAGGTCTGTAAGGCCTCAAGGAAACATCTGGGGAAGGAATCTGACCCGTATTTGTCTCATCTGTAAAATATTAATGATGGGTAGGACTAGATAGCTAATAGGATCCCTTCTTGGTGCTAGAATTCTATGATTTAGTCAGACTAGGTGGCCTTGGGAAGTAATGACCTGAAGTATTCAAGAGAGACTTGTTGAATATCTGCCAAGGAAAAGGGGTACCGTATGAAGACAACCTTTTCCAGGAGAGAGGCTGTGTCCACAATTAAGTGATGCAAACCTCCCCTCCCTGACCCCAGGAGAGGAAATATGCCATGTGGAGGTAGATCTGAGGTCCAGGGCCTGGAACAGAGGGTTTTATGTCCCAGAGACTATTATAAAACATTGATTGGGTAAACAAGTGTGTATATTATGCAACATGCTATAATGGCTAAAATAAATGGCTTAGATGTTCATAGCAGTTGCAGAACATCAAATTGCTTTCTGTTTGTCAGTTTTCACTAAATGCCTCTTATAGTTCCTTTTGAAACATAGGAATGCATGCTAATAATGCCATGTACTTAACATATTTTTTTCTTCCAACCCCTCACCTCTGTATAACGTGGCCCCAGTGTGTCATTTCTCATCATGCAATATGCACATAACAGTTGCTTTATGTAAACAGAAGAATAAACAGTACAGTGTAGCCCCTCAAGACATTGTCTCAACAGATTGCCATTTGAATGAGACTTGTGATTATAGCACTTTTGATATCCTATCCATAAAAAGTCCTCCTCTATTTGTTTTCAGGATCATCCTGGGTCTACTTGTTCCTGTCACTGCCCAACTTACTCTCCTGGAACACTTTTTACCCTACTGGCACGTCGATGTGTGCTTTGAATTTTTGTTCAAATTTAACAAAACAAAGAATGTAATTGTGCAGCAAAATCTTTAATCCTGAAGGAGGAGGAGGAAGAAGAGGAGGAAAAGGAGAAGAACAAAAAGATCCTTTCATTCCCTTTGATGGACTAAAGAAGCAAGAAGCACCAGCACTGTCTGAAAACCAAACTGTAAGAACAAATAGGATTGGCTTTACAAAACCTTGGAGCTTGGTATGGGACTCAGCTTATTCATTGAGAATGTGCCCTATACTCAGGACCCAAATCCCTGTAAATCTTACCAGCCAACTACAATGTTATGCCCTCTTCTGTCTAGGAACTTGAAAAAAGTCAATTTAGGACACTACCAACCACTTTGATGTACTGATTCAGAAATATGATAAGAATTCTATAAAACAAGAGGAAAGTAAGAACAAAAAGCAGCGTATGTTTGTTCACAGCCTTGAATTTGATTCCTGTTTTCTTATTGTAGGAAAAATGTCCTATCTCATAACAGGGACGGGAGGGGGGCAACCATGGGTGCCGCACTGGAATTCAACCCATGCGGAGGTTGAAAAAACTGGGGACTGGTCAGTGGAGAAATGAACGTGGAATATAAAGAGTCCCTATGGAAGATCAGCTATATTTTCCTCCAGTTTCGTCAGCCTGGCTCAGTGAACTGTTTCAATCCCATCCCAGAGGCAAGCTGAGTCAAAGAGGAAAAGATGGTCATGATCCCATTGCGCGCGCGCGCACACACACACACACACACACACACACACACACACACACACAAGAAAGAGACCAGTGCAGCTCTTCTAGTGCAGTCTGTGCCGCTCACATGGTGTCATGGCGCCGGCGGTGCAGAGACAGGTGGTCAGAGCGAGAAAAGCTACGATTGCAGTCTGTGCACCGGAAAGGCTTGATGCCTGTGTGCTTGCGGAAATGGCGGGTTAGCTCATCTGAGCGAGCAAATTTCCAGGAGCAGCCATCCCAGGTGCATTTATAAGGCTTCTCTCCTAAAAAAGGGAATATGACAAAACAAAGGGAGTCAGATAAGAGACGTTTGGATCCCGAAAAGATAACAGAGTACATAACCTTTTATAAAGTCAAAAAATTAAGCAATCACTTTAAAGACATGTTCTCTTTCACCTTTACTGAAGTCCCAAAGAGAAGCCACGATGGTTGAATGGAAAACACATAGGCTGTGCCTCAAACAGGCCTTTGCTTGAATCCTGGCTCTAGTACATAGTAGTTGTGTGACCTTAAATAAGTCACTTCTCCCTGGCTGGATCTCTGTTTTTTCATCTCTAAAGAGGGATAAAAATATCTCACAAGGTTGTATGAAACATTTTATCCTTTAAACACAGCCAATAAATGATAAAGCTGGGATCAAAACCCAAATCTTTGACATTTTCCACTATACCACACGGTAGTAACTGTATTTTCTCCTCTAATAGCTCCCCAAAAATAATAGTCTAAAATAGAGTTATACACACAGGAAGAATGTGTGGTTCACTGGAATGGGTCTTCAGTTAAGACTACAGGCCTTTTTCTGTGAAAGATCAGAAACTCAGTGGCATGGAATGGGGTGAGGAGAAGTGTCAAGTCAAACTTTTTGAAATAGTTACATGCTTGCTCAGTACCCCCAGGTTGCACCTGGGTTATATATGGAATATGTATGCTTTGGGTAGAAAACTATATGAAAAAAAAGTAATATAAAAAACATTAACACAGTATAACTCCATAATGGTGTATATGTCACATAACACATATTTATATACTCGGAATAAAGGCAATATCAACACACTTAAATATAAATTATGAGAGAAATTATTAACAGTGAGTGAATATCTGGAAAGTGAGGATGAGAATGAGAAGAGAAGATGAGAATCAGGTGAGAAGAGGATTTTTACTTTTCACCTTCCTGTATTGTTGGAATGTTTTAAAAATCATGTAGCTGTATCTTATAATAAAAATTTAAACGTAAAAAGGTAAGACGGTATGAGCAAAAAATAAATATTAACTATGGTTAAGTTAAGATTATGGGGTTAGGGTAACGATTGTTTTCTTTTTAATGTGCTTCTCTACTTCCCATCTTCTATGATGAGCATGTATAATCTTATAATCATAAATAAGAGATAATGTAGGTATTGGGTTGGCCAAAAAGTTCGTTTGGGTTTTTCTGTAACATCTTATGGAAAAACTTGAATGAACGTTTTAGCCAACCTGTACAAAATGTATTGGTATTTTAATGGTCTTTCTTACTTTGGCTCTTTCTCCTCTTCTCCTTATAAATACTCCAGAGCATTTTATTTTATGTTGTTCTAAATTCTGGTGGCAATCTTGTTTGCATATGCTGTTTTTCAACTTACTGCTCAACACTTATCAATCCTCCTAAGTGCTTACTAATTAACTGTACAGCTTTCAAACAATGGGCAACAGAATGGAATTCACTCTGACTCACAGTTGTGGAAAATACCAAGGCAACTATTTTGAGGATTAAATATGCCAATTACTGATCATTTCAATATACAGAAATTGCTGCATTAGCTGCTAAGAAGAATGAGATAGAGTTGGATGTAGTGAGAACAAAAGACGGCCAATGAAATGTTATAAAATGAAAAGAAAAAGCTACTGAATGGCTATGTACCACACACATACACACACACAGAGTAGGATCCCATTTATGTTCTCTAAACTTCTCTACCTCTGTGTCTCTGTGTCTGTCTCTCTGTTTTTCTCTCTCTCCCTCTCACACACACACACAACCCCCAAACAAAGAGAAAAGATCTGGAAGACTACACAGCAAAATACCAGTGGAAAGGAGAATGAGACTGTAGATGGTGTTTAGTGTGTAAATGGGATTTTTCAGTTTGGTCTATATAATTCCATTCCATCTCCACACCTCCAAACACTGCTATACATTTTGTTGCAATCTCTCAAGAATTTCTCTTACTTCTATCTTCTCTACAATCAAATGAAGAAAATTTGACTTGTAAAGCAGTGACACCCTGTGGTGATAAGAGCTCATTGCTAGAATACACAGATTACACAATTCAGCAAGGAGACCAATTTTTCCTATTGCAAAAGCTGTTACCTTTTATTATCATTGAACAGGCTCCTGTTTGTGCTAATGCATTTCATGTGGTACAACTCAACTCATGACCTTCATCAATACATCATCGATATTGAAGGACAAAACATACATAGGGAAAATAATAATATAAAATGTACATATTAGGGGCTTCCCTGGTGGCACAGTGGTTGAGAGTCCACCTGCCGATGCAGGGGACGCAGGTTCGTGCCCCGGTCCAGGAGGATCCCACATGCCACGGAGCGGCTGGACCCATGAGCCATGGCCGCTGAGCCTGCGCGTCCGGAGCCTGTGCTCCGCAACGGGAGAGGCCACAACAGTGAGAAGCCCGTGTACCGCAAAAAAAAAAAATGTACATATTAGCTATGTGACAAAGTATGATATAAGTTCCAAGGCTTAATAATCTGTGCGCTAGTGTGAAGGCATTAAGCTTGAAACATGGGTAGGTTTAGATGGGTAGAACAGTAGGTGAAAAGCAACCCAGTCAGTTGGGGGCATGGGCTGGTAGGAAGTACCATAAATGATGCATGGGGCATGGGATCAGCCATCCTGAATTCTGTAAAAATCTTTACAGAATTTCCATGAGATGGTCCCTATTACAAAGGCCAGACTAAAGAATTTGGATTTTAGCATGAAATGTAGTGACATACCAAAGAGGGGGGCAGTGAGAGTAGTCTGCCTCAGATATAGGCAATAAGGGGGATGCATTGACTATAAAGAATTTTAAAACAAAATAAACTAAACGTTTGCTCTTTGTTATCATCATGTTCCAGTTGTAAGTCAATGATAAGATACTCCTTCTGGCTATGACATCTCCCACTGCCCTGTCCCTCTTGGTACACCACTGCCAGAAGGCAGTGGTTGGGGGGTGGGGGGAGTGTGCAACACTAAACACCTTTTGAACTCGAGAGTGACTTGATCAAATCTGAATGTTGAAATGATCTAGCCATGATATGCAAGATGGATTACAATGAATACAAGGCTACTGGTGTAATCTATTGTCTGGCACATACTGGTACTCAAATCATTTATTGATTTGATGAAGGAATCAATAATAAATGTAACAGAAGATTGAAGTAAATAAAATCAGAAATAAGAGAAGAGACATTACAATGGATGCCACAAAAATAAAAAGGATTATAAGGGACAATTATAAACAGTTATATGCCAAAAACTAGACAACTTATAAGAAATGGATAAATTCCTAGAAACATAACCTACAAAAACTGAATTAAAACATAGTAAGCTTGAATAGATCAATAAAAAATAAGGAAATTGAATCAGTAATCAAAAATCTCTAAACAAAGAAAACCCCAGGACCAGAGGTCTTCACAAGTGAATTCTACATCCAAAGAATTTATACTAATTCTCCTTAAATCTTCCAAAAAATGGGAGAGGAAGGAACACTTCCAAACTCATTCCATGAGAACAGCATCACCCTGATATCAAAACCAAACAAAGCAGAAGATAAGAAAACTATAGGCCAATATCCTTGATGAATATACATGCAAAAATCCTCAATAAAATCCTAGCAAACTGAATTCCACTGTACATTAAAAAGACTATAGGGGGCTTCCCTGGTGGCGCAGTGGTTGAGAGTCTGCCTGCCGATGCAGGGGACACAGGTTCGTGCCCCGGTCCGGGAAAATCCCACAGGCCGCGGAGCGGCTGGGCCCATGAGCCATGGCCGCTGAGCCTGCGCGTCCGGAGCCTGTGCTTCGCAATGGGAGAGGCCACGACAGTGAGAGGCCCATGTACCACAAAAAAAAAAAAAAAAAAAAAGATTATACACCATGATCAAGTTGGACTTATCCCTGGGATGATGCAAGGATGGTTCGATATACTTAAATCAATGAACGTGATAAAACACATTAACAAATTTAAGAAAAAATCTGCATGATCATCTTAATAGATGGAGTAAAAGCACTTGAAAAAGTTCAGTATCCATTCATAATTAAAATGCTCAACAAAGTAGGTATATAAGAACTTACTTCAACACAAGACACACATGACAACAACTAACATCACAATCAATAGCAAAAAACTAAAAGCTTTTGTCCTAAGATCCAGCACAAGGTAAGGAAGCTGACTCTTCCCCTTTCTTTTCTTCATCGTACTGGAACTCGTAGCCATAGCATTATACAAGAAAAGGAAATAAAAAAGTCACCCAAGATGCTCAACATCACTAATTATTAGAGAAATGCAAATAAAAATTACAATGAGGTACTACCTCACACTGGTCAGAATGACCATCATTAAAAAGTCTACAAACAACAAATGGTGGAGAGGGTGTGGAGAAAAGGGAATCCTCCTACACTATTGGTGGGAATGTAAGTTGGTACAGCCACTATGGAAAACAGTATGGAGTTTCCTTAAAAAACTTAAAGGAAAGTTGCCATATGATCCAGCAATCCCATTCCTTGGCATATATCTGGACAAAACTAAAATTCAAAAAGATACATGCAACCCCTATGTTCATAGCAGCACTATTCATGATAGCCAAGACATGGAAACAACCTAAATGTCCATAGCCAGATGAATGGATAAAGAAGATGTGGTACATATATACAATGGAATATTACTCAGCCATAAAAAAGAATGAAATAATGCCATTTACAGCAACATGGATGGACCTGGAGATTATCATACTAAGTGAAGTAAGCAAGAGAACGACAAATACCATACGATATCATTTATATGTGGAATCTAAAATGTGACACAAATGAACCCATCTGTGAAACAAAAATAGATTCACAGACATAGAGATCAGACTTATGGCCAAAGGGGAGGGAGTGTGGGGGAGGGATGGATTGGGAGTTTAGTGTTAGCAGATGCAAACTATTATATATAGAGTAGATAAACAAGGTCCTACTGTATAGCACAGGGAACTATATTAAATATCCTGTGATAAACCATAATGGAAAAGAATATAAAAAAGAATGTATTCGTATGTATAACTGAATCACTTTGCTCTACAACAGAAATTAATGCAACATTGTAAATCAACTACACTTCAGTAAACGAAAGACACCCAAAACAGAAAGGAAGAAAAAAGTTATCTTCATTTGCAGATGATATGATCATATATATAAACAACACCAATTTTTTTAACATCTTTATTGGAGTATAATTCCTTTACAATGATGTGTTAGTTTCTGCTTTATAACAAAGTGAATCAGTTATACATACACATATGTTCCCATATCTCTTTCCTCTTGCGTCTCCCTCCCTCCCACCCTCCCTATCCCACCCCTCTAGGTGGTCACAAACCACTGAGCTGATCTCCCTGTGTTATGTGGTTGCTTCCCACTAGTGATCTATTTTATGTTTGGAAGTGTATGTCTGTCCATGCCACTCTTTCACTTTGTCACAGCTTACCCTTCCCCCTCCCCCTATCCTCAAGTCCATTCTCTAGTAGGTCTGTGTCTTTATTCCCATCTTACCCCTATGTTCTTCACGACTTTTTTTGTTTGTTTTCTTAGATTCCATATATATGTGTTAACATACAGTATTTGTTTTGCTCTTTCTGACTTACTTCAACAGCAAATTTTAAACAAACAAAAACTGACCTAATTAAAGGATTTAGAATTAATTAAAGAATTCAGTAAGCTTGCAATATACAAAATCAAAAGAGAAAAATCACTCATGTTTCTAAACACAAACAACAAAGTATCTGAAACAGAAGTGAAGGAAACAATACAATTCAAAATAGCTACAAAAAGAATAAAATAGGAATAAATTTAACCAATGAGGTTAGAGACTTGTACACAGAAAATTATACAACACCAATGAAGGAAATTAAAGAAGGTACAGACATCTTTCCATCTGGAAAGATATCGCATGTTCGTGGATTGGTAAAATTAATATTGTTAAGATATCCATAACTCAAAATGACCTACAGATTCAATGTGACTCCTATCAAAACCCCAATGGTGTTCTTTACAGTAATAGAAAAAAGAATTCTAAAGTTCATGTGGAACTGCAAAAGACCCTGAATAGCCAAAGCAATTTTGATAAAAAATAATAAGGTTGGAGGCATTCCAGGTCCTGATTTCAAAATATATTACAAAGCTACAGTAATCAAAATAGTAAAGTACTGACATGAAAATAGAGATATAGACCAATGGAATAGAGAGCTCAGATAGAAATACATGCATCTATAGTCAATTGATCTTCAACAACGTGTCTATAACAAACAATGAGAGAATAATGTCTTTGATGAATGGTGTTGGAAAAACTGGATATCCACATACAGAAGAATGAAATTGGACCCTTATCTCATATCATATACAAAAATAAGCTCAAAATGGATTAACATCTAAAATGTAAAACCAGAAACCATAAAATTACAGAAGTAAACATAGGGGGGAAGCTTCTTTTATTGAAGTATAATTGATTTACAATGTTGTGTTAGTTTCAGGTGTAGAGCAAAATGAACTGAATCATTTCACTGTACACCTGAAACTAATACAACATTGTAAATATAAATAAATAAATATATATATTTGAAGTTATATTTATACATGTATATTTCTTACCAGATTATTTTCCGTTACAAGTTATTACAAGATACTGAATATAACTCCCTATGTTATGCAGTATATCCTTGTTTCTTATCTATTTTAAGTATAGTAGTTTGTATCTGTTAATCCCATAAATCTAAATTATCCCTCCCATAATCCTTTCCCCTTTGGTAACCATAAGTTTGTTTTCTATGTCTATGAGTCTGTTTCTATTTTGTATAGAGATTCCTTTGTATTACTTTTCAGATTCCACATGTAAGTGATATCATATATTTGTCTTTGTCTGACTTACTTCACTAAGTATAATATTCTCTAGGTCCATCCATGTTGCTTGAAATGACAATATTTCATTCTTTTTTATGGCTGAGTAATATTCCATTATATATATACCACATCTTCTCAAACCAATCCTCTGTTGATGGGTAACTGTTTTTTTTCCCGTGTCTTGGCTGTTTTAA
The DNA here is from genome assembly GCF_964374135.1 of Grampus griseus. NCBI lineage: Eukaryota > Metazoa > Chordata > Mammalia > Artiodactyla > Delphinidae > Grampus > Grampus griseus. Next base: position 48,403,454 of record NC_138999.1, on the reverse strand, counting down.
ATAGTGCTGCTATGAACATGGGGTGCACGTATCTTTTCAAATTAGAGTTTTTATCTTTTCTGTATATATAATCAGGAATGGGATTGCTGTATCATATAGTAGCTTTACTTTTAGTTTTTAAAGGAATCTCCATACTGTTTTCAACAGTGGCTGCACCAATTTACATTCCCACGAACAATATAAGAGGGTTCCCTTTTCTCCACACCCTCTCCAACATTTACTATTTGTAGATTTTGATGATAGCCATTTTGACTAGTGTGAGATGATACCTCATTGTGGTTTTGATTTGCATTTCTCTAATAATTAGCAATGTTGAGCATCTTTTCATGTCCCTGATGTCCAACTGTATGTCTTCTTTGGAGAAATGTCTGTTTAAGTCTTCTGCCCATTTCTTGATTGAGTTGTTTGTTCTTTTAATATTGAGTTATATGTTTGTGTATTTTGGAAATTAACCCATTGTTGGTTGCATCATTTGCAAATATTTTCTTCAATTCCATAGGTTGTCTTTTCATTTTCTTTATGATTTTCATTGTTGTGCAAAAGAGTTTAAGTTTTATTAGGTCCAACTTATTTTTGCTTTTTTCCCTTTTGCATTGGGAGACTGATGTAAGAAAATGTTCCTATGATTTATGTCCAAGAATGTTTTCCCTATGTTCTCCTCTAGGAGTTGTATGGTGTCATGTCTTATATTTAGGTCTTTAAACCATTTTGAGTTTATTTTTGTATATGGTGTGAGGCAGTGTTCTAATTTCATTGATTTACATTAAACTGTCCAACTTTCCCAACACCACTTGTTGAAGAGACTGTCTTTTCTCCATTGTACGTTCTTGCCTCCTTTGTCATAGATTAATTGACCATAGGTGTGTGGGTTTATTGCTGGGCTCTCTATTCTGTTCCACTGAGCTATATGTCTGTTTTTGTGCCAATACCACAATGTTTGGATTCCTGTAGCTTTTTAGTATAGTCTGAATTCTGGAAGGGCTATACCTCCAGCTCTATTCATTTTCCTCAGGATTGCTGTGCCAATTCTGTTTTTCTGTAGTTCCATACAAATTTCAGGATTATTTAGGATTATTTAGGATTATTTAGGATTATTTAGGATTATGTGAAAAATGTCACATGGGTACTTTGAGAAAGATTGCATTAAATCTGTAGATTGCTTTGGGTAGTATGGCCATTTTAACAATATTAATTCTTCTAATCTAAGAGCATGGGTTATATTTCCATTTCTTTGAATCCTCTTCAAAGCTGAAAGCATTTCAGCTCTTGCTCTAAGACCAAGAACAAGACAAGGATGTCCACTCTCACCATTATTATTCATCATAGTTTTGGAAGTCCTAGCCATGGAAATCAGAGAAGAAAAATAAATAGAAGGAATCCAAACTGGAAAAGAAGTAAAAATGTCACTGTTTGCAGATGACATGATACTATACATGGAAAATCCTAAAGATGCCACCAGAAAACTTCTAGAGCTAATCAATGAATTTGGTAAAGTTGCAGGTTACAAAATTGATACACAAAAATCTCTTGCATCCCTATACACTAACAATGAAAGATCAAAAAGAGAAATTAAGAAAACAATCCCATTTACCATTAGAGCAAAAAGAATAAAATACCTAGGAATAAACCTACCTAAGGAGACAAAAGACCTGTCCTCAGAAAACTATAAGATACTGATGAAAGAAATCAAAGATGGCACAAACAGATGGAGATATATAAGATATTCTTGGATTGGAAGAGTCAATATTGTTTGTTAAAATGACTATACTACTCAAAGCAATCTACAGATTCAGTGCAATTCCTTGTAAATTACCAAGGGCATTTTTCACAGAATTAGAACAAAAAAGTTTACAGTTTGTATGGAAACACAAAAGAGCACAAATAGCCAAAGCAATCTTGAGAAAGAAAAACAGATCTGGAGGAATCCAGCTCCCTGTCTTCAGACTATACTACAAAGCTACAGTAATCACGACAGTATGGTATTGGTGCAAAAACAGTAATATAGATCAAGGGAATAGGATATAAAGCCAAGAGATAAACCCATGAACCTATGGTCACCTAATCTATAACAAAGGAGGCAAGAAACAACAATGAAGCAAAGATAGTCTCTTCAATAAATGGTGCTGGGAAAACTGGACAGCTACATGTAAAAGAATGAAATTAGAACACTCCATAAGACCATACAGAAAAATAAACTCAAAATGGATTAAAGACCTGAATGAAAGGCTGGACACTATAAAAGTCTTAGAGGAAAACATAGGCAGAACACTCTTTGACATAAATTGCTGCATGACCTTTTTTCATCTACCTCTTAGAGTAATGAAAATAAAAAGAAAAATAAACAAATGGGATCTAATTTAACATAAAACTTTTGCATAGCAAAGGAAACTTAAAAAAAAAAAACAAACCGAAAAGACAACCCACAGAATGGGAGAAAATTTTTGCAAATGAAACAACTGACAAGAGATTAATCTCCAAAATATACAAACAGGTCATAGAGCTCAATATCAAAAAAACAAATAACCCAAACAAAAAATGGGCAGAAGATCTAAATAGACATTTCTCTAAAGAAGACATACAAATGGCCAAAATGTACGTTAAAAAAGATGCTCAACATCAGCAATTATTAGAGAAATGCAAATCAAAACTATAATGAGGTATCAACTCACACCATTCAGAATGGCCATCATCAAAAAATCTACAAACAATAAATGCTGGAGAAGATGTGGAGAAAATATAAGCCTCCTACACTGTTGGTGGGAATGTAAATTGGTACAGCAACTATGAGAACAGTACGGAGATTCCTTAAAAAACTAAAAATAAAACTACCATATGACCCAGCAATCCCACTCCTGGGCATATACCCAGAGAATACCATAATTCAAAAAGATACATGCACCCTAATATTCATTGAAGCAGTATTTACAATAGCCATGACATGGAAGCAACCTAAATGTCTTTCAAAAGAGGACTGGATAAAGAAGATGTGGTACATATATGCAATGGAATATTACTCAGCCATTAAAAATAATAAAATAATGTAGCAACATGGATAGATCTGGAGATTATCACACTAAGTGAAGTAAGTCAGAGAAAGACAAATATTATATTACATCACTTATATGCAGAATAAAAAAATGATACAAATGAACTTATTTACAAAACAGGAACAGACTCACAGATTTAGAGAATGAATTTTTGGTTGTCAATGGGGAAAGGTAGCAGGGAGGGATATTTAAGGAGTTTGGGATTGACATGTACACACTGCTTTATTTAAAAAATAATAATAATAAATTATCAGAAGTAGTGTTCAAAGCATTACTAATAAAATGCTAAATGAACTTGCAAACTTGAACACTTTAGAATTTCACTAGAAACTAGAAAATATTTTAAAAAACAGTCAGGACTGAAGAATATAATAACTGAAATTAAAAATTCACTAGAAAAAAATAACAGAAGACTAGGTGATACAGAAAAATGCATAAGTGATCTGCAAGGTAGAATAATGGATATCACCCAATCAGGACAGCAAAAAGAAAAACGATTTAAAAAATTATGGTAGTTTAAGGGACCTTTGAGACAATATCAAATGTTCTAACATTCACATTATAGGGATTCCAGAAGGGGAAAAGAGAGAGAAAGTGTCAAAAATGAATTTGATGAAATTGCAGCTGAAAACTTCCCAAATGTGAAGAAGGAAACAGATATCCAGGTGCAGAAAGCACAGAGAGTCCTAAACAAGATGAATGCAAAGAGACCCATACCAAGACATTTCATAATGAAAATGGCAAAAATTAAACACAAAGAGAGAATTCTAAATGCAGCAAGAGGGGGATTGATCAAGATGGAGGAGTAAGAGGACATCGAGCTCATCTTCCCCATGAACACAGCAAAAATTCAACTATACATGGAACAAGTCACACAGAAAGCTAGCTGAAAACTGGCAGAAAGACTCGTATACAACCAAGGCTGTTAGAAAGATCCACATGTAATGTGGTAGGAAGGAAAGAAAAGTGATTGGATCAGGATCTGTGCCCCTGGGAAGGGCCTCAGAAGGAAGGGGAGAATGCACAGGCAGACACCAGCCCTTGGAAATGAGCCATGAGAGCCACAGATTGGGCACCCAAGTCCTGGACTCCTGAGCGGGAGAGATGAGCTCACTTGGTTGGTTGGAGGAATGATTGGACTAACAGGAGGGCTGTGGGAAGCCTGGACTTCACTAGTGATAAGCACGTGTGTATGTTGGCTTGCCTCTGAGGCAGGATGGAGAGAAGACTGATCTAATGATTGCCAGATTTCCATGGCCTTCTCTGAATGCATCCCAGCCTGAGCCCAGCAAATGCTTTGGCCTGCTCACTTCTTGCCACAGTGCCACACTGGATCTAGGGTTGCCATGACCAGGAAGAAGACCTGGCTGTAGAATGCAGAGGATACTGATTCCCAGAGGAGAGCCTGGGTAGAGTGGTGGTAGCTATTGTTAGTTCTTACTCAAGCAGTGCATCAGATGTAGCCCAAAACTCTGACAGTGGCCACTCTACCACAGCTCATGCCCTGTATATGCTGAGAATCCCCACAGGACTCCCACCTGCCCTGCATTATGATTCCAGAACTGGGTGGGTGCAGCAGAAGCTAGGGACTAAATCAGCTGTGAGGGACAAAGGGGACTTCCATCCAATGCTGTGTCTGAGCCAAGCAAGGAAAACAATTGTGGGTGCCTCCACAGGCAGTAAAATGGAGATAGCTTCATCCTCTGTCTGTAGCTGACATGAGCCTAGAGCTTGCACAGAGTCACATTGCTTCAGCACTCTGCCACTCTGGGGCAAGGACCCGAATCCTGGGAGAAGGGAAAACACACACTTAAACAGAGACAGCTCAGGCCTGACCCTCAGAGCTTCTGCTCCAGCAACATGGGATCAGACCCCACCTCTGATAGGGCCAAGATGGCTACTGAGCAGAGGGGAAGTTCCACCTCACACCCAGCTCCATCTCTAGCTTCTCCATCTCCAGCCCCACCAAAGTGATAGCTGCCAGCACACCCTGGGGAAAGAAATGACTTGCATCCACATCAAATCCAGCTCTCCAAGCAAAGGCATTGGGCACACACATTCTGTACAGGGCACTCCCACATAAGAACACCCCTTCAAGAAAGTAATAGGTAACTGTTTCACCTAAATTAATAGAGACAGAGAAATTTAAGCAAAATGAAAAGGCAGAGGAACTGCTCTCAATGAAAAGAGCAAGAGAATATACCTGAAGAAAATGAATAATGAAACAGAAATAAACAATTTGACAAATAAAGAATTCAAAGCATTGGTAACAAAAATGTTAAGTAAATTAGGGAAGATTATAGATGAACACAGTAAAAATTTTAACAAGTAGAAAACACTTAAAAAGCCCCATTAAGAAATGAAGAATTAAATAAGTGAAATAAAATACACACTAGAAGGAATGAATAGCAAATTAAGTGATGCATAAGAACACATAAGTGATATGGAAGGTAGAATACTGGAAATCACCCAATCAGAACTGCAAAAAGAAAAACCAATTTAAAAATAAAAGCAGTATAAGATATCTGGGATAACATTAAGCGTACCAACGTTCACATTATAGGGGTCTCAGAAGAAGAGAGAGAGAAGGGGATTGAAGATGTATTTGAGTAAATTATGGCTGAAAACTTCCCAAACTTAAAGATGGAAACAGATATACAAGTACAGGAAGCACAGAGGGTACCAAACTAGATTAACCCAAACAGATCTACACCAAGATATACCATATTTTTACAAATAACTAAAGTTAAAGACACAATTATATAGGAATCAATAGAAAAACAAAGTCATATACAAGGGAACATCCATAAGACTATCAGCTAATTTCTCTGCAGAAACTTTGTAGGCAAGAAGGGAATGGTATAATATATTCAAAGGGTTGAAAGGGGAAAAAACCCCCTGCAACCTATGATACTCTACCCAGCAAGATTATCATTCAGAATCAGAGAGATAAAGAACTTCTCAGACAAGAAAAAACTAAAAGAGTTCATCAATACTAAACCTACCATAAAAGAAATGTTAAAGGGTCTTCTCTAAGTGGAAAAGAAGTAAGAATCTATTGTAAAGGGAAAATCCCACCAGGAAAGGCAAATATATAGTAAGGATTGAAGATCAACCAATTAAGTAAGCCAGTACAAAGATTAAAAAGACAACATATTATAAAAGCAACTATAACTACATAAACAGTTAAGAGATAAACATGAAGATGTAAAATATGATGTCAAAAAAAACAAAACATTGGGGAGGGAAGTAAAAAATGTGGATTTTTTAGAATGTGTTTGAAGTTAAACGACTATGGGTTTAAAAGAGTAGATATAGTTATAGATCAACATATATGAACCCCATGCTAACCACAAATCGAAAACCTATGTAGAGACCCAAAAAATAAAAATAAGGGAATACAATAATACTACTTTAAAAAAAATCATCAAACCACAAGGGAAGAAAAACAGAAGAAGAAATGAACAGAGAAGAACTACAAAAACAATCAGAAAACAAGTAATAAGATGGGAATAAGTACATACCTATCAATAACTACTTCAAATGTCAATGGACTAAATGCTCCAATAAAAAAATATGGTGACTGAATACCAAAACAAGACCCATGTGTATGTTGCTTACAAGAGACTCACTTCAGAGTTAAACACACACACAGAAGGAAACTGAGGGGTTGGAAAAATATTTCATACAAATGAAATAAATATGAAAGTAGAGGTAACAATACTCAAAGACAAAATAGACTTTAAAACAAAGGCCATAACAAAAGACAAACAAAGGCATTATATACTGATAAAGGAATCAATACAAGAAGATGATATTTTGTTAACATATAAGAACCCAATATGGGAGCACCTAAATACATAAAACAAAATGACAATAATTCAATAATAGTAGGGAACTTTAACACTCCACTTATAGCAATTGACAGACCATTTGTACAGAAAATCAATAAGGCAACAGTGGTCTTAAATGACACAATAGTCCAGTTGGACTTAATAGATATCTATAGGACATTTGATCACAAAACAGCAAAATACACATTTTTTTCAAGTGCACATGGAACATTCTCCAGGATAGATCACATGTTAGGCCACAAAAGAAGCCTCAATAAATTTAAGAAGATAGAAATAATATCATGTACTTTTTCCCAACAACAATGGTATAAAACTAGAAATCAATTACAAGAAGAAAAATAGGAAAAGCACGAACACATGGAGACCAAACAACAGGCTTCTACAAAAACCAATGGTTCAATGAAGAAATCAAGGAGGAAATCAGAAAATACCTCCAGGTAGATGAAAATGGAAACACAAGTTTCCAAAATCTATGGGATGCAGCAAAAGCAGTTCTAAGAGGGAAGTTTTGTCAATACAGGCCTACCAGAAGAAACAAGAAAAATCTCAAAAAAACAATCTAAACTTCCATCTAAAAGAATTAGAAAAAGATGAACAAAGAAAGCCCAAAGTCAGCAGAAGAAAGGAAATCATAAAGATCAGCAAGGAAATAAATAACATGGAGATCAAACAAAAACAAAACAATAGAAATGGTCAATGAAACTAAGACCTAGTTTTTTTGAGAAGATAAACAAAATTGATCAATCTTTATGTAGCCTCATCAAAAAGAAAAGAGAGAGGATACAAATAAACAAAACAAATGAAAGAGGAGGAAATAACAATGAATTACACAGAGATAAAAAAATTAAAAGAGAAAACTATCAATAGTTATATGTCAACAAAATGGAAAACCTAGAAGAAATGGACAAATTTCTAGAAACATACAACCTTCCAAAACTGAACTAGAAAGCAATAGACAACCTAGTCAGAATGATCACTAGTAGTGAAATTAAATTTGTTACCAAAAAAACAAAAAAAAATTCCCAGCAAACAAAATTTCAAGGTCTGTTGAATTCAAAGGGAAATTCTACCAAACATTTAAAGAAGAGTTAGAGTTACCCTGGTGGTGCAGTGGTTAAGAATCTGCCTGCCAACATAGGGGGCATAGGTTTGAACCCTGGTCCGGGAAGATCCCACATGCCACAGAGCAACTAAGCCCATGCATCACAACTACTCAGCCTGCACTCTAGAGCCCGTGAGCCACAACTCCTAAGCCCATGTGCTGCAACTACTGAAGCCCATGTGCCTACAGCCCATGCTCTGCAACAAGAGAAGCCACTGCAATGAGAAGCCCGTGCACCACAATGAAGAGTAGCTCCTGCTCGCTGCAATTAGAGAAAGCCCTCACGCAATCAATGAAGACCCAATGCAGCCAACAATAAAATAAGTAAAATAAATTTTTAAAAAATAAAGAGTTAATACCTATTCTTCTCAAACCATACAAAGAAATTATAGAGGATGGAGTATTCTCAAATTCATTATACGAGGCCACCATTACCCTGATACCAAAACCAGAAAAAGAAACTATAAAATCAAAATTATGCACCAATATCTCTGATGAATATATATGTAAAAATCCTGAACAAAATATTAGCAAAAGGAACCAACAGTACATAAAAAGGATCTATGGTTAAGTGGGACTTATTCCAGGGTTGCAAGAATGGTTCAATATTTGCAAATCAATCAAAACAGATTAACAAAAAGAAGAATAAAAATCATGAGATAATCTCAATAAGCACTGAAGAAGCACTTGACAAAATTCAGCATGTTTATAATAAAAACTCTCAAAAAGTGAGCATAGAGGGAATATACCTCACCATAATAAAGGCAAGCCTACAGTTAACATCATACTCAATGATGAAAAGATGAAAGTTTTTTCTCTAATACAGTGGTCCCCAACCTTTTTGGCACCAGGGACCAGTTTCATGGAAGACAACTTTTCCATGGACTGGGGTGGTGGAGATGGTTTCGGGATGATTCAAGTGCATTACATTTATTGTGCACTTTATTTCTATTATTATAACATTGTAATATATAATGAAATAATTATACAACTCACCATAATGCAGAATCAGTAGGAGCCCTGAGCTTGTTTTCACTTGCCACTCATTGATAGGGTTTTGATATGAGTCTGCAAGCAATTGATTTATTATGGTCTCTGTGCAGTCAAACCATTCTGCTAATGATAATCTGTATTTGCAGCCACTCCCCAGTACTAGCATCATTTCCTCAGCTCTACCTCAGATCATCAGGCATTAGATTCTCATAAGGAGTGTGCAACTTAGATCCCTTGTATGCACAGTTCACAGTAGGGTTTGTGCTCCTATGAGACTCTAAGGCCACCACTGATATGACAGGAGAAGGAGCTCAGGCAGTAATGCAAGTGATGGGGAGCAGCTGTAAATACAGATGAAGTTTCACTCGCTTGCCCACTGCTCGCCTCCTGCTGTGCAGTTTGGTTCCTAACAGGCCACAGACCAGTACCAGTCATTGGCCCGGGGGTGGGGACCCCTGCTCTAATACAAAGAACAAGACTAGGATGCCCATTATTGCCACTTCTGCTCAACATAGTATTGGAAATTCATGTTAGAGAAGTTAAACAAGAAAAAGAAGTAAAAGGCATCCAAATTGGAAGGGAGGAAGTAAAACTGTCACTATTTGCAGATGACATAGAAAACCTGAGGTTTATAACAAAAAGCTATTAGAACTGATAAATGATTTCAGTAAAGTTACAGGATACAAGATTAATATACAGAAATCTGTAGATTTTCTATACACTAATAATGAACTAGAAGAAATGTAAATTAAGGAAACCATCCCATTTACAATCACATCAAAAAGAATAAAATACCTAGGAATAAACTTAACCAAGGAGATGAAAGACCTATACTCTAAAACTATAAAACATTGATAAAGAAATTTGAAAATAATACAAAAAATGGAAATATATTCCATGTTCTTGGATTTGAAGAATTAATATTGTTAAAATATCCATACCACCCAAAGCAATCTACAGATTTAATGTAATCCCTATCCAAATACCCATGACATTTTTCACTGATCTAGAACTAGTAATCCTAAAATTTATATGGAACCACAAAAGACCCTGAATAGCAAAAGCAATCATCAGAAAAAAAGAACAAAACTGAAAGTGTCATGCTCCCTGACTTTAGACTATACTACAAAGCTACAGTAATCCAAACAGATTGGTACTGGCACAAAAACAGACACATATATCAGTGGAACAGAACAGAGAGCCCAGAAATTAACCCATATACATATAGCCAATTAATCCATGACAAAGGGCACAAAAATGTACAATGAGGAAAAGACAGTCTCTTCAGTAAGTGGTGCTGGGAAAACTGGACAGCTACATATAAAAGAATGAAATAAAGCATTTTCTAACACCATATAAAAATAAAATCAAAATATATTAAAGACCTAAATTTAATATCATAAACCATAAAATGTCTAGAAGAAAGCATATGGGGGACACTCTTTGACATAATTTGTAGCAATATTTTTTTTGGATCTGTCTCCCCAGGCAAAGGAAACAAAACAAAAATAAATAGATGGGACCTAATTAAACTTAACAGCTTTTGCACAGCCAAGGAAACCATCTACAAAATGAAAAGGCAACCTACTGAATGGGAGAAAATATCTTCAAACAGTATGTCCAATAAGGTGTAAAATCATATATATATATATATATATATATATATATATATATATATATAATGAAAACGTCATATAAAAAAAGAAGAACCTAATGAAAAAATGGGTAGAAGACCTGCAGACACATTTTTCTAAAGACATATACATGGCCAACAGGCACATGAAAAAAATGCTCAACATCACTAAACATCAGGGAAATGCAAATCAAAACCACAAAGAGGTATCACCTCACACCCTTCAGAATGGCTAATATCAAAATGTCTACAAATAACAAATGTTGGATAAAATGTGGAGAAAAAGAAACCCTAGTACACTTTTGGTGGGAATGTAAATTGGTGTAACCATTATGGAAAACAATATGGAGGTTTCTCAAAAAACATAAATAGAACTACCATATGATCCAAGCAATTCCACTTCTGGGTATATATCTGAAGAAAATGAAAATGCTAGTTTGAAAAGACTAGTATTTTCAACGTTGGAATAGCACCCCAACGTTCATAGCAGCATTATTTACAATAACCAAAATATGGAAGCAACCTAAGTGTCCGTCAACAGAAGAATGGATAGAGAAGTATATATATATACTCAATGAAATATTACTAGGCATAAAAAAGAATGAAATTCTGCCATTTGCAGCAGCTTGGACGGCCCTAAAGAGTATTATGTTTAGTGAAATAAGTCAAACAGAGAAAGACATATTTTATGATATCACTTACATGTGGAATCTAAAAAATAATATAAATGAATGTATATGCAAAATAGAAACAGACTCACACGTGTAGAACACAAACTTGTGGTTACCAAAGCAGAAAGGGAAGCGGGGAAGGGGTAAATTAGGAGAATGAGATGAAGAGATATAAACTACTATTATAAAATAGATAAGCAGCAAGGATATATTGTATAGCACAGGAAATTATAGCCATTATCTTGTAATAATTTATAATGGAGTATAATCTGCAAAAATACTGAATCACTATGCTTTATACCTGAGAATGATATAATATTGTAAATCAACTATACGTCAATAAAAAAAGATGTGGTACACACACACACACACACACACACACACTGGAATATTACTCAGCCATAAAAAAATAAAATCTTGCCATTTGAAACAAAGTGGATGGACCTGGACAGTATTATGCTTAGTGAAATAAGTCAGACAAAGACAAGTATAAGTTTTCACTTACATGTAGAATCTAAAAGAAGAAAACAAATGAATAAATATAACAAAACAGAAAGAGAATCACAGATATAGAGAATAAACTAGTGGTTACCAACGGGAAGAGGAATGGTGGGTACAAATTTCAGTTCTGCAAGATAAATAAGTCCTAGAAGTCTAATGTACAACAATGTGACTGTAGTTAACAATATTGTATACTTGAAATTTGCTAAGAGGGTGTATCTTAGGTGTTCTCATGAGACACACACACACACAAGGTAACTTTGTGAGGTGATGGACGGGTTAATCAGTTTGTTTGTGGTGAATATTTCAGAATGTATACATATCAAATCACCCATTTTTACATCTTGAATATGAACAATTTTAATTTTCAACTATAAAGTTGGAGGAGAAAAAGAATAAATTAAGACAAAAAGCCTAACTGTGTGGAAGTGAGACTGGAATTGAAAGGATACAAATAATAGCTCACATATATTGAGAGTTTACTATATGTCAGACAGTATTCTAAGTGTTTAAACTATTAATATTCCCAGATAAGGAAACTGAGGCAAAGAAAGGTGAAGTAACTTTCAGCTAATGAGTGATAGACTGGGATGTCAAATTCAGGCAGTGTAGTTTCACAGTGTATGCTCTTGGCTATTATGTTTACATCCTCAATAAATGAGCTATTTGAAAAAAGAAATAATAGAAGTTTAGAAACACATAACTGGGGGCACAGAGAATGTTAAGAATCAATCATTAATTTTGAGCCTGAGTGAATGGGTGATGCTGTTATTAAAAACTGGGGCTTAACTGTATGTTAAATGGAAATTGTTGTATCTGTACTTTCTGCTTTGCATGATTGTATGCTCAAAGGAGATGAAGGGCTGCATTGCATACTAGAGGTGGTATCCAGATAAGCTAGAGCCTCATGGCTCTCTGCTGAGAATATCTACCAGAGACAAGGATATCACTCTCTGGAACCCCTCGCAATGAACCCCAATCTTTAGAGTGCAATAAAGCAGGCATTTCTTCAGCTGTCTCAGTTCCAAAGAACCTGTGGGATACCAGTAATAGAAAAAAAGTATACCCAGGTTGCATACCAAGGTTGGGTTCTATACAAACTCTAATACAGTACATGTTTACAAGAAAAGAGGCCCCCTTCCTAGTCCAGGGTGTCCAAATCTCACTTCTGAGCTGGAGATGATTGGGGGTGAGAAGTCTTCAAGGAGAGGGTACAAACTGATGACTAAAAAGCTATTTCTGGCCCATAGGCAGGTTTCTTTGAATCTATGGTGTTATAAAATTTGTTTAATTACATGACAACATTCAAAATCTAGGATGTTTCACATAAAAATCATGATTCTTGGGTTTCCCCGGTGGCGCAGTGGTTGAGAGTCCGCCTGCCGATGCAGGGGATGCGGGTTCGTGCCCCGGTCCGGGAAGATCCCACATGTCACGGACCGGCTGGGCCCATGAGCCATGGCCGCTGACCCTGCGCGTCCGGAGCCTGTGCTCCACAATGGGAGAGACCACAACATTGAGAGGCCCACGTACCACAAAAAAAAAAAAAAATCAATCATGACTCGTTTTAATTTGGGAGATTTGGTAATACTTATTTGGAGTTGAGTGATAGTTCTCCTTCAGATGGGGCAATTTGCTCACTCCCTCAGCACCCCCCTCAGCCCCCAGGTCTGCTTTACTTATTCTTTCGAATGTCCACCTTTCATTTCTAATGAGAACAAAGATATGTTATAGGTTGGTAAATGATGCTGAGCTCCAAAAGCCTGCTTTAATTTCACTGTACTTTTCAATACTCAATAAAACTTGTAGGGCTCTGGTAGCAAGGGAGGGAGTCTTATCTGCCTTAATCTTCTTATAAATGTTATGACTTCCCAATTAGAAAGACCTACAGGTGCTCAATGGGAATGATAACTATTCAGAAGACACCAGGTTTAGTGTTTTCTTAGGCTGGTTTCATGAAAGCTACCGTAGAGTAGAAACAAGACATAGGGGTAAAAGCCATGAATGGAACCTGTGCCCATGAGTATAACTAGATCAACCTTTGTTTCAAGACTTTCTTCTCTTCCTGTCTCTCAGAGACTGTGTGTGTGTGTGTGTGTGTGTGTGTGTGTGTGTGTGTGTGTGTGTGTGTGTGTGTGTTGGGGGTAGAGTGGAGGTGGGCAGACCTGTATGGATTCTTCGGTGGGCTTTCAGGTGAGAGCTTTTTGTGTACACTTTGCTGCATCCCGCAAAGTCACACTGGTGAATCCGTCTTCTCTTCAAGTCAAGGGACTCTTCTCCCTGCATTTGGCTCATTGCTGCTGGCCTGAGCAAAGAAAGAGAGATAAGGCCAAATAGTGATTTTAAAGTGGAGGCTAAATAAATGGACTTACATATAATGAGATCACCTCATACATGCATTTAATTTATGCAAATTTAATACCAGCCCCCCCCCCAATAATTGAAATAGCTCAAGCAATTCCCTCAACTAAGCCATTCTGCTCAGTAAATGCAGGTCCCAGAAGGTGGTAATGTTTCTTTGGGTGATTTCTGTTCCCAAGCAATATGAGCATTTCACTTTAATAAGCTTCAGTCTTAGGTTTAAAGAAATGTATTTTTCATCCAACATGGTTGCTAAAAGACAAGCCAATGATAAGGTTGCTTTAAACTTACAGAGACAAACAGAATGCAACTGTACTTTATAGGAAATTTGTATATTTTCCAAGGGTAAAAATTGATGATCTACAATTAAAACATTACTGTGTCATAACATCCATGTCCATGCACATGTGTGCATACAAGCTCATACCTTCGCTGAAAAGGCAGTTTACTTATAGTTTGTTGTCCTCGAATTCTTACTATTGTGTCTGAGAATTTGTTCCACTTTTACCACAGACACACACATATATACACAGAGACAGACCTGAAGTAAAGATAAAAGTACTTACTCTTGTACCTGAATACCCTGTAAGGCTGAGGATCCACTCTCAATTGCACTCTCCTCACTGTCACTTGGGATCTCCAATGGAGACATGGAGGTGGGGTCAACTTTAACTAAAAGCAAAGAAAAGGAGCAGTGTGGGCTACAAATATATGAACCTCTAATCATTTTCAGGATTCCCAGTTTGGCCCACAATGAAAAGTAGCAGCAAGATAGAGAAATAAAGAAAAAGCAAAGATGGAAGAAGTATATTTGTATGGAAGGAAAAGAAGAGCATTTAAAATTTTAGCAGAGCGGGATAAAGAAATTTCTTTGAGGGAAGGGTAGTGTGGAGCATTGTCACTAGAATGAGCTTCTCTAGGATAGTGAGCAAGATAAGATAGTGGGTTTCCCTAGGATAAGGTCTGGGTACGATTCAACTCCCTATCTCGAGGACCCAAGACAGTGTCTGTTGAAAAGTCAGGTTCAATTTGTATTTGTTGAATCAAACTCTAAATAGTTCCCTGGCTGTCCTCAGATCAATGCCTAGGCTCATGCTAGAGGTGAGAACATCCCCTTTGGCTTTTGTGTTCCTTAATGGAAACGAGTCATTGAGATGAGACACATAATGCATGTCTAGCAGGTGCTTGATACATGTTAATGTCCTTCCCTTCCACCTATGTTGGCAGAAGCCCTTAAATCTTTATTGACAACCAATGGTGTTTCTGACACCTAACAAAACTCAGTTACATGGTCAGACATCTAGATCTAGTGAAAGCTTCAAAATTTCTATATAGAAGAAACTTAAGCGTGGCAATAAAGTTGGGGACGGGGAGTATTTGGCTAGAGCAGTCACCTCCATACATTGTGTATCATTCACTAAAACGTTTTAAGCATATATCTGTGTCTGTGTCTCTGCATGCGTATGTGTGTGTTTATGATATAAATGTACTAGCATCCTAAAATTTTGTGTACATTATGAAAAATAAACAAAATATCATGTAAAGGGTGAGACAATACAAATAGAAGTTTTGATGCTTTCTTTTTGTGCTCCAAATACTTTGTGCAATACCCCCTTTGCCCCCCACCAAGGTGTAAGCATACCATTTGGAGACCACTGTGCTAATGGTCTTAGCTTGAAACTACGTTGAACACTTTACAATTTATTCCATTTATTTAAAATGGTTCTGATTTGGCTTCCCTGGTGGCGCAGTGGTTGAGAGTCCGCCTGCTGATGCAGGGGACGCGGGTTCATGCCATGGTCTGGGAAGATCCCACATGCCGCAGAGCGGCTGGGCCCGTGAGCCATGGCCGCTGAGCCTGCGCGTCCGGAGTCTGTGTTCTGCAACGGGAGAGGCCACAACAGTGAGGCCCGCATACCGCAAAAAAAACAAAAAACCAAAAACAAAATAAAATGGTTCTGATGGACTGATGGATATTATGATGGGGGGGAATTCAAAGCCCATCAAACCATCCCTTGGTGTTACCACTGCCTTGATATCAGTAAATTCTCACACAAAGAATTTTATTTTCCCATCTCCTGTTTTGTTTGGCTCTCTCCCTATATGAAAATTTATAATTGTATTTTAAATAAACCCCTCAGGGGATCTCAAAAGCAAGATTGTTATGAATACTTATCATTACCACAACTAACCACTAATCGATAACGGCATTTTTATTCAAAAGAACACAGCGGAGTCTCAGCAACTTGATGCTTAGTATGTCATTCTCCTACATTTAGTGATGGAAAGATCACAAGGCATTGAATTTCAAAGGTAGAAAACTCTTAGAAAGTTTTTTTTTTACACTGAGCTGAAATCTGGTTCCTAGTCATTTCCACCCGCATATCTGCCCTTTGGTCTTTTTAATTCATGCTAAACATTTATCATCTCCTTTCTGACATGGGTTTTAGTCCTCTCACCATCTTAATCTTTCTCCTCTGATTATACTCCAATTTCCCAACATCCTTCCTAAAGCTGAACATCCAAAACTGCTTGTAATTCTACAGATGTGGTGAAGGTAAATATCTTGAACCACTTCAAGAAGCCATATAATTTTCTTCCATCATTCTCCATTACAAACTAGATATGTCTCTAGGAGGGGAACTGGGTGGCTGGGGGATAGTGGTGAAAGGGAGATAAACATACCTTTCTGAATTCTGAACTTATTTTAAAAATAAATAAAAGGTAAGATTACAGCATATGAACTCTCTCCTGGAAAAAGTTTCAAGTTTGTTCATCACATCATTTTTTACAAGACAACTATTATCTACCACTGTCCTCTCTGGAGATGTACAAAGAAAAATAAGATGGAGTCTTGTCCTCGAGAAATTTACAATTCAATTGGGAAGAATGCCCATACACTTGTGATACAAGCATGTAAAAAATAACGTGGAAGGTGATAGATGCTAAATGAGGTGGAACACAGGAAAGATGGCAAAATTTCAAAGAAGACTATTTTACCTGTAGGGAAGAGAAAAGGTACAGTGCTGGGAGAGGCTGGGAGGTAAGGCTGGCTATGTATGTAGGGCTAGAAACATTCTCAACTTTTCTACAAAGCATTCTTAATGGCATAGAAGACTAAACACATCCTCCTGGAAAGTCCCAGTGTAGTTGCTTTAGTAGCTTAAAACTATTTTTGAAGGTCATGTTTTAAAATATTATTCAAATATTATATTTTCTCTTTAATAAAATCATATTTTAAAAATATAAAATGTTTTAAATTACTTACTGTCAAATAATATAGAGGTTCCAGAAAGATACATAGTATTTCACTCAAAGATATGTATACCCCAGTTTGAGAAACATGGGCTAAATGAAAAATATTCTTTGTACATTTGTAAGCACTGAAGAGACATGATAAAAACAGTATTTATGAAAAATTGCTCTTAAAGCTGTATGCAAGAATAATTGGAAAAGAAATAGGAGATACAATATTCAAAAAGGGAATAGATGAAGGAAGGTAAAGTCTAGCAAAGGGGCAGATTGATGCTCACCTGATCCAGCATTTTTGCCATCTCCTCCAATGAGTGGGACTGTAATGGCTGCAGGGCTCCCATCTGCAGGCAAAGTAGTATACACCATGGGCAGTGACTGCACCATCACTGGGATGGCCTTCAGGCTACCCATCTTATTTGGCAGATTGACTGAGGGGATGCTGTGAATCACATGTAAGATCTGCTGACCACCAGTGCCCTGAGAGGAGGCCAGGATAGAGCCTGGGGTCAGAACAGTAGGGATGTTTGCTGAAGTGCCTGTGTCTGATGTTGAAGTGGATACTACAAGTGTCTGGGAAGCAGACTGTGGCTTGGGAGGACGTATTGGAGCTTGCAGCATACTGGCAGGCTGAAGAGGAGACTTTGGCTTGTGAAAGGAGAGGTCAACTGGTTCCACCTGGGGCAGGTTGAAATCATTAGCCAGAAGTTCTTCTGGGGGCTCAATCTTGATGTCATTTAACAGTGCTGGGTTCTCCATGGGGTTGGCATCCAGGAGTGGTGGAGATGTCATATTACCTCTGTCTGCTGCCTTAAGGGAATCTCTAATTTTAACAGGGCCAGTGACCTAAAATAAATACATAAACAAATGAGAGGTGCAAACAGTGAGTGTTAGTACCCTGAAGAAGAGAGATGTGAGCAATGAAAGAAAGAAATCTCTATTCTGTTGTCATGGACAGAATATACAGGGAGTTGAGAAAAATTAGGCAAGAGGAAAAAGTAAAACAAGAGTAAAGAGGAAAAAAGAGGGAAACTTTATTGAGTACCAGCATCAGACACTGTATAAGGCAATTAATACAAATTATTTCATATAAACTTTACAATAATTCTGCAAGATTAATTAGAATCAACACACCTGAGTATCCACTATTAGTACTGTGTCAAGCCCAGTGAGGGCACAAATGAATAAGGTATAGCCATGAAGTACATACTAACATACCAACTACAATGATAGAATAATATGAGTAGCTTATAAGTCATACCATGATAAGTGATGCAGTAGATATGCAAGCAAGGTATTTTAGAAAAAGAAAAAGGAATGATTCATTCTGTCTAGAAGATCAGGGAAGGTTTCAAGGAGGAAGTGATATTTCAGATGAGTCTTAGAGAATTAATAGAAGTTCTGTAAGAAGAGAAAGGGTAAAAAAAAATTTCCATCTACAGAGACATACCAACAGACAATATGCTTAGGTAGTAATGATGCAGTACAGTCAGTTTTATTAAATGCAAAATATATCTGTGCAACTTTTAAATTTAAAAATACCAATTAAGGGACTTCCCTGGTGGTCCAGTGGTTAAGACTCTGTGCTTTCAATGCAGGGGGCACAGGTTTGATTCCTGGTCGGTGAACTAAGATCCCACATGCAGCATGGCCAAAAAATAAATACTAATTAAATGATCACTTTATAGGTAATATATAAAATAACATAAAACCTCAACCTAATAACAATTTTTCTGAGTTGAATGAATTCAAAGATCAAGGATATCCCCAAATAAAAAATGGGTAGACGGGAACAATCACCAACAGGAAGACAGTGGAACTCACCAAAAAAGATATCCCACATCCAAAGACAAAGGAGAAGTCCCAGTGAGACAGTAGGAGGGGCACAATCACAATAAAATCAAATCCAATAGTTGCTTGATGGGTGACTAACAAACCAGAGAACATTTATACCACAGAAGTCCACCCACTGGAATGGAGGTTCTGAGCCCATGTCAGGCTTCCCAACCTGGGGGTCTGGCAAGAGGAGGAGGACTTCCTAGAGAATCAGACTTTGAAGGCTAGTGGGATTTGATTGCAGAACTTTGACAGGACTGGGGGAAAGAGAGACTCCACTCTTGGAGGGCACACACAGGGTGGTGTGTGCATTGTGACCCAAAAAAGGGAGCAGTGATGCCATGGGAGAGAGAACCAGACCTGCCTGCTAGTGCTAGAGGCAGGGGGTGGCTGTGTCTCACCGTGAGGACAAGGACACTGGCAGCAGAAGTTCTGGGAAATACTCCTTGGTGTGAGCCCTCACAGGGTCCGCCATTAGCCCCAACAAAGAGTCCGGGTAGGCTCCAGTGTTTGGTTGCCTCAGGCCAAACAACCAACAGGGAGGGAATCTAGCCCCACCCATCATCAGACAAGTACAATAACGTTTTACTGAGCTCTGCCTACCAGAGCAACAGCCAGCTCTACCCACCACCGTCCCTTCCATCAGGAAATTTGCACAAGCCTCTTAGATAGCCTCACCCACCAGAGAGCAGACAGTGGAAGCAAAAAGAACTACAGTCCTACAGCCCGTGGAACAAAACCCACATTCACAGAAAGACAGACAAAATGAAAAGGCAGAGGACTATGTACCAGATGAAGAAACAATATAAAACCCCAGAAAAACAACTCAATGAAGTAGAGATAGGCAACCTTCCAGAAAAAGAATTCAGAATAATGATAGAGAAGATGATCCAGGACTGTGGAAAAAGAATGGAGGCAAAGATAGACAAGATGCAAGAAATGTTTAACAAAGAACTAGAAGAATTAAAGAACAAACAGAGATGAAAAATGCAATAACTGAAATGAAAAATACACTAGAAGGAATCAATAGCAGGATAACTGAGGCAGAAGAACGGATAATTGATGTGGAAGAGAGAATGGTGGAATTCACTGCTGAGGAACAGAATAAAGAAAAAAGAATGAAAATAAATGAAGACAGCCTAAGAGACCTCTGGGACAATATAAAATGCAACAACATTTGCATTATAAGGATCCCAGAAGGAGAAGAGACAGAGAAGGAACTGAGAAAATATTTGAAGAGATTATAGTCAAAAAGTTCCCTAATGTGGGAAGGAAATAGGCACACAAGTCCAGGAAGTGCACAGAGTCCCATACAGGATAAACCCAAGGAGAAACAAGCTGAGACACATAGTAATCAAATTGGCAAAAATTAAAGACAAAGAAAAATTATTGAAAGCAGAAAGGGAAAAATGACAAATAACATACAAGGGAACTCCCATAAGGTTAACATACAAGGGAATTCCCATAAGGTTAGCAGCTGATTTCTCAGAGGAAACTCTCCAAGCCAGAGGGAATGGCATGACATATTTAAAGTGATGAAAGGGAAGAAAGTACAACCAAGATTACTCTACCTGGCAACGACCTCATTCAGATTTGATGGAGAAATCAAAAGCTTTACAGACAAGCAAAAACTAAGAGAATTCAGCACCACCAAACTATCTCTACAGCAAATGTTAAAGGAACTTCTCTAAGTGGGAAAGACAAGAGAAGAAAAGGATCTATAAAAACAAACCCAAAACAATTAAGAAAATGGTAATAGGAACATACATATCAATAATTACCTTAAACGTGAATGGATTAAATGCTCCAACCAAAAGACACAGGCTCATTGAATGGTTACAAAAGCAAGACCCATATATATACTGTCTACCAGAGACCCACTTCAGACCGAGCGACACATACAGACTGAAAGTGAGGGAATGGAAAAAGATATTCCATGTAAATATCAACAGAAACCTGGAAGCAATTCTCATATCAGACAAAATAGACTTTAAAATAAAGAATGTTACAAGAGAAAAAGGACACTACATAATCATCAAGGGAGCAATCCAAGAAAATATAACAAATATAAATATATATGCACCCAATATAGGAGCACATCAATACGTAAGGCAACTGCTAACAGCTATAAAAGAGGAAATCAACAATAACACAATAATAATGGGTGACTTTAACACCTAACTAACACCAATGGACAGATCACCCAAACAGAAAATTAATAAGGAAACATGAGATTTAAATGACACATAGACCCACTAGATTTAGTTGATATTAATAGGACATTCCATCCAAAAACAGCAGATTACATTTTCTTCTCAAGTGCACACAGAACATTCTCCAGGATATATCACATCTTGGGTTACAAATGAAACCACAGTAAATTTAAGAAAATTGAAATCATATCAAGCATCTGTTCTAACCACAACGCTATGAGATTAGAAATCAGTTACAGGGGAAAAAACCATAAAAAACACAAACACATGGAGTCTAAACAATATGTTACTAAATAACCAAGAGATCACTGAATAAATCAAAGAGGAAATCAAAAAATACCTAGAGACAACTGGCAACACAAGCACGATGATCCAAAACCTATGGGATGCAGAAAAAACAGTTCTAAGAGGGAAGATTATAGCAATACAAGCCTACCTCAAGTAACAAGAAAAATCTCAAATAAACAACCTAAACTTAAACCTAAAGGAACTAGAGAAAGAAGAACAAACAAAACCCAAAGTTAGCAGAAGGAAAGAAATCATAAGGATCAGAGAGAAATAAATGAAATAGAAACAAAGAAAACAATATTAAAGATCAATAAAACTAAAAGCTGGTTCTTTGAGAAGATAAACCAATTGATAAACCATTAGTCAGACTCATCAAGAAAAAGAGGAAGAGGCTTTAAATCAATAAAATTAGAAATGAAAATAGGAGAAGTTACAACAGACACCACAGAGATACAAAGCATCCTAAGAGACTACTACAAGTAAATCTATGCTAATAAAATGGACAACCAGGAAGAAATGGACAAATTCTTAGAAAGGTATAACCTTCCAAGACTGAACCAGGAAGAAATAGAAAATATGAATAGACCAATGACAAGTAATGAAATTGAACCTGTGATTAAAAATCTTCCAAAATATAAAACTCCAGGACCAGATGGCTTCACAGGTGAATTCTATCAAACACTTAGAGGAGGCCTAACACCCTTCCTTCTCAAACTCATCCAAAAAATTGCAGAGGAAGGAAAACTCCCAAACTGATTCTATGAAGCCACCATCACCCTGATACCAAAACCAGACAAAGATACTACAAAAAAAGAAAATTACAGACCAATATCACTGATGAATGTACATGCAAATATCCTCAACAAAATACTAGTAAACAGAATCCAACAGCACATTAAAAGGATGATACACCATGATCAAGTGAGATTTATCCCTGGTATGCAAGGATTCTTCAATATACACAAATCAATCAATGTGATACACCATATTAACAAACTGAAGAAGAAAAACCATATGATTATCTCAATAGATGCAGAAAAAGCTTTTGACAAAATTCAACACCCATTTATGGTAAAAACTCTCCAGAAAGTGGGCATAGAGGGAAATTACCTCTACAAATAAAGGCCATATACAACAAACCCACAGCAAAGTTCATTCTCAATGGTGAAAACCTGAAAGCATTTCCCCTAAGCTCAGGAATAAGACAAGGATGTCCACTCTCACCACTATTATTCAACATAGTTTTGGAAGTCCTAGCCATGGCAATCAGAGAAGAAAAAGAAATACAAATTGAAAAAGAAGAAGTAAAACTGTCACTCTTTGCAGATGACATACTATACATACAGAATCCTAAAGATGCCACCAGAAAACTAATAGAAGTAATCAATGAATTTGGTAAAGTTTCAGGATACAAAATTAATGAACAGAAGTCTCTTGCATTGCTATACATTAATGGTGAAAAATCTGAAAGAGAAATTAAGGAAACACTCCCATTTACCATTGCAACAAAAAGAATAAAATACCTAAGAATAAACCTACCTAGGAAGAAAAAAGACCTGCATGCAGAAAATTATGACACTGATGAAAGAAATTAAAGATGATACAAAGAGATGGAGTGATATACAATGTTCTTGGATTGGAAGAATCAATATTGTGAAAATGATTATACTACCCACAGCAATCTATAGATTCCATGCAATCCCTATCAAATTACCAATGGCATTTTTTACAGAATTAGAACAAAAAAAACTTAAAATATTTATGGAGACACAATAGACCCCAAATAGCCAAAGAAGTCTTGAGGGAAAAAAAACGGAGCTGGAGGAATCAGACTCCCTGACTTCGGACTATACTACAAAGCTACAGTAATCAAGACAATATGGTACTGGCAAAAAACCAGAAACATAGATCAATGGAACAGGATAGAAAGCCCAGAGATAAACCCATGCACCTATAGTCAACTAATCTATGACAAAGGAGTTAAAGATGCACAATGGAGAAAAGACAGTCTTTTCAATAAGTGATGCTAGGAAAACTGTACAGCTACATGTAAAAGAATGAAATTAGAACACTCCCTAACACCATACACAAAAATTAACTCAAAATGGATTACAGACCTAAATGTAAGACCGGACACTATAAAACTCTTAGAGAAAAACACAGGAAAAAAAGTCTTTGACATAAATCACAGCAAGATCTTTTTTGATCTATGTCCTAGAGTAATGGAAATAAAACCAAACATAAACAGATGGGACCTAATGAAACTTAAAATCTGTTGCAAAGCAAAGGAAACTACAAACAAGATGAAAAGACAACCCTCAGAATGGGAGAAAATATTTACCAATGAATCAACAGAAAAAGGATTAACCTCCAAAATATATGAACAGCTCATGCAGCTCAATATTAAGAAAAACAGAGAACCCAATCCAAAAATGGGCAGAATACCTAAATAGACATTTCTCCAAAGAAGACATACAGATGGCCAAGAAGCACATGACAAGCTGCTCAACATCACTAATTATTAGAGAAATGCAAATCAAAACTACAATGAGGTATCACCTCACACCAGTTAGAATGGGCATCATGAGAAAATCTACAAACAACAAATGCTGGAGAGGGTGTGGGGAAAAGGGAACCCTCTTGCACTGTTGGTAGGAATGTAAATTGATACAGCCACTATGGAGAACAGTATGGAGGTTCCTTAAAAAACTAAAAATAGAATTACCATATCACCCAGCAATCCCAGTACTGGACATATACCCTGAGAAAACCATAATTCAAAAACACACATGAACCCCAATGTTCATTGCAGCACTATTTACAATAGGCAGGTCATGGAAGCAACCTAAATGCCCATCGACAGATGAATGGATAAAGAAGTTGTGGTACATATATACAATGGAATATTACTCAGCCATATAAAGGAAAGAAATTGGGTCATTTGTAGAGACATGGATGAATCTAGAGACTGTCATACAGAGTGAAGTAAGTCAGAAAGAGCAAAACAGATATCGTATATTAACACATATATGTGGAACCTAGAAAAAATGGTACAGATGAACCGTGTTGCAGGGCAGAAATTGAGACACAGATGTAGAGGACAAATGTATGGACACCAAGGGGGGAAATCGGCGGGTGGGGTGGTGGTGCTGTGATGAATTGGGAGATTGGGATTGACATGTATTCACTGATGTGTATGAAATGGATAACTAATAAGAACCTGCTGTGTAAAAAAATAAATAAAATAAAATTTAAAAATTAAAAAAAATTGGGTAGAAGACAAATAGACATTGTCCAAAGAAGACATACAGATGGCCAACAAGCATATGAAAAGATGTTCAACATTGTTAATTTTCAGAGAAATGCAGATCAAAACAACAAAGAGATATCACCTCACACCTGTCAGAATGGCTATCATCAAAAAGTCTACAAATAACAAATGTTGGAGAGGATGTGGAGTAAAAGGAACCCTTCTGCACTGTTGGGAATATCAACTGGTGTAGCCACTATGGAAAACAGTATGGAGATTCCTCAAAAAGTTAAAAATACAACTATCATATGCTCCAGCAATTCCACTCCTGGATATGCATCAGGAAAAACAACAACAACAACCAAAAACACACTAATTCAAAAAGATACATGCACCCCAATGTTCACAGCAGCACTATTCATAACAGTCAAATATGGAAGCAACCCATGTGCATCAATAGACGAATAGATAAAGAAGATGTGGTATACATATACATATATATATATATATATATATACACATACATACACACACATATACACACAATGGAATATTACTCAGCCATAAAAAATGAAATTCTGCCTTTTGCAACAACTTGGATGGTCCTGGAGAATATTATGCTTAGTGAAATAAGTCAGACAGAAAGATACTGTATGATATCACTTATATAAGGAATCTAATATATAATACAGGGAATTCCCTGGTTGTCCGGTGGTTAGTACCCAGCACTTTCACTGCAGGTTCAATCGCTGGTCGGGGAAATAAGATCTTGCATGCTGCATGACACAGCCAAAAAAAAAAAAAATACTATCAAATGTATATGCAAAACAGAAACAGATTTACAGATATAGAAAAAAAACTAGTGGCTACCAAAGAGGAGTAGACAAATTAGGGGTAGGGGATTAAGAGATAAAAACTATTATGTATAAAATAGATAAGCAACAAGGATATATTGTATAGCACAGGGAATTATAGCTATTATTTTGTAATAACTTCTAATGGAGTATAATATGTAAAAATGCTGAATCACTATGCTGTACACCTGAAACTAATATAATATTGTAAGTCAACTATATTTCAATTAATAAAAAAAAGGTCAAGGATATTGTGGACTGTTTACTGCCCTTGCCAAGCAATATCTGGACCTTGAAGATGGCTTTGGAGATAGTAGTGCTACTTAGCCAGTAAACAAGCAAGACTCCATTCTCTATCAGGATCATACTGAGCTGTAAGAGTTCTGAATTATGAGAGATTTTCAGGAATGCAGCCCTTACACAAAATATGACTATGCTTTATTTTTGGAATATGAGGGAAAGTGAATTTCAAGGAAAGGCTGGGTGAGATAAAAGATAATTGTTTTGAGGAGGGGAGTGACATGGGCAGAGCTATTTCTGTGATATTTAACTAGCTCCTTAATGAAGAATAGATTAAAGAAGGAATAAGACAGGATTTAAAGAGGTCAAAATGGAAGCATAAGGAAAAATCTTGGTAAGACATTTATGAGACAATTGGATAAATTTGAATATTAACTGCATATTGGATGATATTAAAGAATTATTGGTAATTTTTAAAGTACTTAATCCATAATATCATTATCCACAATATCATTATCGAGTGGTATTATGGTTATGATTTAAAAATTTTAGATGAAAGATAATATGGGCCTAAACTCAGAGAATGATGACGGGCAAGAATAGGCAGTGTTCTCTTGTTCTGACTTTCTTTAAAATACCCTTAGAGCATGCTGAGCATGAATAAACGCACCAAGAAGTATCCACGTTTTACTCACAGAATTTAGCAAGACAGCCATCTGCTTTCTCCCTCTGCTATGCTATGATATTTTTGGTTTCTCGATTTACAAGACCTCATCCCAACTCACGCCTTGTTTGTGGTCCACATATTGCTTCAATCTGCCCCTCTAAGACATGTCTTCTGTGATTTGTCCCACTGTTTGACATACTTCTAATGTAATCCATCCTTCATGGGTGGATTCACTCCATCCAGGTAAGGTGAGCAGTAGACTTCTGTTGGTGGGGAGGGGGAGGATGTGGAGAAGTTGTCAACAATGGCTGTGCTGAGCTTAAAAATTCCTTCTCCTCTGAATCCCTCATATAAACTTAAGCTCCTATTTTTCCCATATTTCCTACTTGTCCCTTCACCTAACTAGCTCCCTTCCCAGATTAAAGAGGCAGACTCCCAGGAATATCTGGGATAACAGAGATTATCCTGATAACACTGAGAAATAGAGTTACAACAGAAAGCATAAGAAGAGGTTCGGTTGGGAATTCCCTGGTGGTCCAGTGTTTAGGACTTGGGGCTTTCACTGCTGTGGCCTGGCTTCAATCCCTGGTCAGGGAACTAAGATCCAGCAAGCAGTGGGGCATGGCCAAAAAAACAAAACAAAACAAAAAACAAAAACAAAAGAAGAGGTTAGGTATAATATTGTTTTTCTAGAAGTATATAGACTGTGGGTGCAGATATAGAAATAAACAGTCTGCCAGTATACATTAAGGAAAGATCTAGTTAAATTTTCAGGGACTTTCTGGACTCTCGGCTTTAGTCCCAGAAACCTAAGGAAGCTGAAGTTCTGAATGTTAAATATAAAATGGAGATTACTTTGGCAACCTCACTATCTTTTGCTAAATAGAGGCCATCTCCTAGACCTTGAATGCTGCCCGGAATAATGTCATGGGTTCAAGGCCTTGTGATTAGCTAGTACTCAGTCCACAGTTATTCATTATATTGACAAACATATTATTCAGGAAAATCCAAAATGGAAACTGACTGATGAATGTATAGAACTTGAAGAACATATAGGCTATTCTTATTGCCTTGACGAGATAAGATGTTGCAGGGTCTTGCTTCAGCAAACCATCATGAGTTGTCCTTCTGTAGACCAAGTCTGCCCTGTGGTCTAACAAAAACCCTGTCCACAATAGGGCTTCAGTCATTACTCTTCTTCTGCCATCATCACAGGACTTTATATTTTTTTAAACATCTTTATTGGAGTACAATTGCTTTACAATGGTATGTTAGTTTCTGCTTTATAACAAAGTGAATCAGTTATTCGTATATATATGTTCCCATATCTCTTCCCTCTTGCGTCTTGCTCCCTCCCACCTGCCCTATCCCACCCCTCTAGGTGGTCACAAAGCACTGAGCTGATCTCCCTGTGCTATGCGGCTGCTTCCCACTAGCTATCTATTTTACGTTTGGTAGTGTATATATGTCCATGCCACTCTCTCACTTTGTCACAGCTTACCCTTCCCCCTCCCCATATCCTCAAGTCCATTCTCTAGTAGGTCTGTGTCTTTATTTCTGTCTTACCCCTAGGTTCTTCATGACCTTTTTTTTTTCTTAGATTCCATATATATGTGTTAGCATACAGTATTTGTTTTTCTCTTTCTGACTTACTTCACTCTGTATGACAGACTCTAGGTCCACATGACTTTAAAAGAAATGTTGGAAGACCAGTTGTTTGGGTTGTATTGTTTTAACGGTAACTTCCTCAAAGCATATCATCACATATTTCCTTCTGTCCATATCACTTTCAAGTGTACCTGTTATGCCTAAGTGAATCCAGCCTGTAGCAAGGATTCTCCAGCTTGTGAATACTGTATTCTGCATGTATGCTCCCTCAAGAGAACAGACTGTGCTTGAAAGCGGCTCTCAAGGTTTACCTTACCATTTCTTGCTTTGTGACATGAAAACATAATAGGATAAGCATTCCATATCTATATTACTATAGTGAATGATTTTTGTGTGCACTGAGATTTCTCTTTTAATACGGTCAAAGTAATTTTAATAAGAATTTCAATATACTGTCTGAATTCTTTCATATTTTGAATATAGCTATCCTTACGGTTAAAGAAAAACATAGACTATCTGATTTACCTTCTCCTTTTACATAGCATACTATACTTGAAGGTTCTGAAAAAGGTATAACATAAGAAGTGAGTATGTTTTCAGCCCTAGACTTTCAGAGATTTTTAAGAATTCTCACTAAGATGGTTCAAGATGGCTCCCCATTCCACTTTTCATTGAATACAATTACCACAGCTTTGAAAGCTCATCTGAGGATTGATCTAAAGCTGTGTCATCAGATTTTTCTCTTTAAATCAACTCTTTTAATTTTCAGTATTGTGTGATGACTTCAGGTTTCAAGTGTTCTGTCGTCAGTCAGTACAGAACTCTCTCTCCCTCTTCAAAGAAAGAGAATACTTTACCCATTAGATATTTTAAAACTTCAGGCTGCAGCTTTCAAAGATTTCTGAGTATATGAAGGAGCTTAGGTATGGGAAAAATACAGAAACTTGGGGGTAATTTGCAGAGAAGTTTTAATTTCCACAGTCCTTCCTCTCAATTGTCCAGAATTCTAATCAGACTTTAAGGCAATTTGAGTTGACAAAAAAGAGTTATTTATTGATATATCACCACAGAGGTTGGATAAAGGCACCTACTGCCTTCAATTCTAGAAAGAAACCCATAGAAAAGGTGGTTAATTTCACAATTACCTAAGCTCTTGAGCATTTGATGAAGATAGGTAGAAAGGCCTTGGGAGGTGGAGGGTCAGGGAAATCCATTGCTTAAAACAGCTCTGATTTAGAGCTTGAAAGTGGGAAGGCAAGGCTAGAAAGAAAATGAAAGAATAAAATACTCCAGACAGCACAGCAGGTGGAAAGGAGAGGAAGGAGTATTGTGATGGTAATAAGATAAAGCTCAGAGGGCTTCCCTGGTGGCACAGTGGTTAAGAATCCACCTGCCAAGGTAGGGGACACAGGTTTGAGCCCTGGTCCAGGAAGATTCCACATGCCACGGAGCAACTAAGCCCGTGTGCCACAACTACTAAGCTTGTGCTCTAGAGCCCGCAAGACACAACTATTGAGCCCACGTGCCACAACTACTGAAGCCCATGCGCCTAGTGCCCATGCTTCACAACAAGAGAAGCCACCGCAATGAGAAGCCCATGCTCCGCAACGAAGAGTAGCCCCCACTCGCCGAGAAAAGCCTGCACACAGCAACGAAGACCCAACGCAGCCAAAAAAAAAAAAAAAAAAAAAGATAAAGCTCAGGCTCGTCCCAAACAGAAAGAGGAAAGCTGCTCTTGTATACAGGTCTCTTCTAGCTTTGCTCTGGGTTTAGACTAATCATTTTCATGCCCAGGTACACATGTATGCACATATACACATATATGTGCACATTCATTGTTTAAATAAAAAGTCACTTTAACCCTCTGAATCTCCAGTCCTTCTCCAATAAGGACATCATGTGTTTGGGTATTAGAGAAAGGAGAGGTGGATGGAGTTGGATATTATTAGAAAGTTAGACCTCATCTAAACCTAGAGGGAATTCAAATTTTACTTCCCACATCACAATAGCATCAGGAAATGAAGCACTATAAGACAAAAGAATTAATCAATTTGTACAAACTAATGAAGTAGGCAATCCTAAGGGACTGGGAAAAAGTATCAAGCATAGTAGCAGCTACATCCAGGCAAAATGAGGTCAGAAATGCATATATGTAGGTATATACATATGTATGCATGTATGCATATGTGTATTAGGTATTTGATAATAAGATGAAACATTTTTTCTTCCTCAGAGCATCTAAGATTGTTTTTGGTTGGTGCATAGATAAATTATTTTATTTAAATAGTTATATATTTATTTATTACATATTAGAAAAAGTATATACATAACAAATTGTAGTGGGCTGAATGGTGTTCCCCCAAAAGATATGTTCATGTCCTAATCCCCAGATTAGGGGATTCTCCTGGATTATTTGGGCAGGCTCTAAATTCAATAACAAATATCCTTATAAAAGACACACAACTACAAATAGAACTACCATATGACCCAGCAATCCCACTACTGGGCATATACCCTGAGAAAACCGTAATTCAAAAAGAGTCATGTACCAAAATGTTCATTGCAGCTCTATTTACAATAGCCAGGAGATGGAAACAACCTAAGTGTCCATCATCAGATGAATGGATAAAGAAGATGTGGCACATATATACAATGGAATATTACTCAGCCATAAAAAGAAACGAAATTGAGCTATTTGTAATGAGGTGGATGGACTTAGAGTCTGTCATACAGAGTGAAGTAAGTCAGAAAGTGAAAGACGAATACCATATGCTAAAACATATATGTGGAATTTAAGGAAAAAAATTGTCATGAAGAACCTAGGGGTAAGATAGGAATAAAGACACAGACCTACTAGAGAATGGACTTGAGGATATGGGGAGGGGGAAGGGTAAGCTGTGACAAAGTGAGAGAGTGGCATGGACATACATACACTACCAAACGTAAAATAGATAGCTAGTGGGAAGCAGCCGCATAGCACAGGGAGATCAGCTCAGTGCTTTGTGACCACCTAGAGGAGTGGGATAGGGAGGGTGGGAGGGAGCAAGACGCAAGAGGGAAGAGATATGGGAACATATGTATATGTATAACTGATTCACTTTGTTATAAAGCAGAAACTAACACACCATTGTAAAGCAATTATACTCCAATAAAGATGTAAAAAAAAAAAAAGACACACAGAGGAGACACACATAGAAACTCAGATAAGAAATCAATATGAAGAAGCATGCAGACATTGGAGTGCTGAGGCCACAAGTCAAAGAACATCTGCATCCACCAGAAGGTGTAAAAGGCAAGGAACGGATTCTTCCCTAGAGCCTTGGGATGGTTTGAGGCACTCAAAACACCTTGATTTTGAACCTCTGGCCTCTAGAACTGTAAATTTCTGTTGTTTTTAGCCACCCAATTTGCAGTAATTTGTTGTGGCAGCCCTAGGAAACTAATACCCCACATCAAACCCAAAATTCTCCAGACTGCTTAGGACAAAACTAATATAGGTATGTATTTATTTTTACTGATCTAATTTTTTAAGTAAGTAAATAATATTGATGATAAGGATATGGCAGAAATTGTGAAAGTGGTACACAAGTAACTGAAGTTTGGGAGACAAAGAATATCACTGTGTAGATGAGATATTTACATGAAGCTCTTGACAATTAGAAAACAAGTAATAAGCAGAGCCACATGAGTGACTGATACAGATAATTTAGCATTCCAGGAGTTCAGGGCACTAGAGATTAGTGAGAGTTGGGGTTATCAATGAAAGTTTTTTATGGAAGAGATGAAATTAGAATTTGGGTCCTACAGAAAGTGTGGGATTTGGTAAATTAAACAGGTTGAATGAAACACATTCCAGAAAGGAAGAATGGTTTGGGAAAATGTGTCACTGAGAACCATTGAGAAATGAATGACCCATTTATGTAATATTATAGAAACATTGTTAATTTTCCTGGGTATATTAGTATTGATGTAATTATGTAGGAGAATGTCATTATTTGTAAGTGATGCATGATGAATTATTTAGGCTTGAAGTTTCTTGATGCAAGTTACTTTCAAAGGTAATAAGTGAGAAAGAGAGAGAGAGAGGGAGAGAATCACAGAGACAGAGGCAGAGAAAGAGAGAGAATATATTCAACTATGTGAAAATATGTGCCAAAATGTTAACAATATTAAGTTGGAGGGGGGAAGATATGTATGATACAATATGAACCTTAAATATGCTCATACATTTTTTCCAAGAAATCCTACTTCTGGAAAATAATCAGAAACCATAAACAAAGGGCAGGTGACAAGCAAGTACTCATTCATTATATGGTATGGTGATGTAGGAATTCAAAGAAGTGAGAGCAGGATGTGTGTACTGAGCTAGACATCCATCCACCAATCCTACCTCATGACATAAACAAATCATGTAATGAACCAAACTAGGAGGCTTCTGCCCACTAAGATGTTGCCAGCATTGTACTGTTATAGAACACAAGCTCTGGGCCTGGGACATGGTTAGTGTTTTCTGGTCATGTACCACAAGTACCCTAGCTTTACT
This sequence comes from Grampus griseus, assembly GCF_964374135.1. Lineage (NCBI taxonomy): Eukaryota > Metazoa > Chordata > Mammalia > Artiodactyla > Delphinidae > Grampus > Grampus griseus. Next base: position 48,370,541 of record NC_138999.1, on the reverse strand, counting down.
AAAAACAAGATATCTTGGAAATGGCAAGAAACAAACAAAACAAAAAATGCTTAGATTATCTACTATCCAGAATTTTCTATACATTGCACTAATTTCAAAGTGACCTCAAATTTTGGAACCTTACTCTACTTAACACATGGAAAAACATTTTTCGAATTGTATTTAGGTGTACTGAGATTTCAAAATGAGATAGCTATGCAAGCTTGACAACATTTCACTGAATTTTTTTATTACAAGTTTAATCGATTTTTATCTAACACTTATACTCAGCTTCCTCTTAGTATTTACTACAACAAAGCACCAGCAACCAGCAGAAGTTTTGCAATAATTAGCAACTTTTGACGTGCTAATAGTTCCTAAATGGCAACAGCTACAAGTAAGGTAAATAAGACATTGCATTGGATTTAATGTCATTAAAACAGTATAAGGGCATCTCATCCATATGCACATGTAACAAACAAATTCAATTGTACACCAAAGGCAAAGGATTTAATGATTAAAAACATTTTTTTTCTAAAATATGACCCTTAAATGTCAGCCAGATACTTTATCTGGTGACTTAAGTAAAGAAACAGATCAGTACTGGATACACAAAACTGTATGCTCAATTTTACAGGCAATTTAAGGGATTTTCAAGGATAATTTTGACTGTGTTTGGTTTTCACTTATGCAATAACATTAGAACTCAACCCTGAGCAAGATGGGACTTCAACATCTAACACGGAGTGCTTAGCTGTAAAAACCAGGTAATCTGTTTTGAATCCTTGTTCGGGAATGCCCAAGGTCACAACTTTCTTATCTGTAAAATGGGAACATTAAGAATACATATCTGTGATGGTTAATTTTATGTGTCAACTTGGCTGGGCCAGGTGCCCAGATATTTGGTCAAACATTATTCTGAATGTTTCTGTGAAGAAGTTTTTTTGGGTGAGATTAACGTTTAAATCATTGAATTTTGAATAAAGCAGATTAGCCTCCATAATGTGGGTTGGCCTCATCCAATCACTTGAAGGCTTCAATAAACAAAGACTGATCTCCAAGGAAGAACAAATTCTTCCAACAGTCTGCCTTTGGACTAGAACTGTAAAACTTCTATGGCTCTCCAGCTCGGCAGCCTACCCCATCAGATTTTGGATACACTAGGATTCCATAATCATGTGAGCCCAATTTCTTAAAATCTTTCTCTCTCTGGGGTGTAGAGAAAAGGGAACCCTCCTACATTGTTGGTGGGAGTGTAAACTGATGCAGTCACTATGGAAAACAGTATGGAGGTTCCTCAAAGAAACTAAAAATAGAGTTGCCATATGATCCTGCAATCCCACTCCTGGGCATATATCTGGGACATAGAGAACAGACTTGTGGTTGCTAAGGGGGAGAGGGTGGGGGAGGGATGGATTGGGAGTTTGGGATTAGCAGATGGAAACTTTTATATATAGAAGGAATAAACAACAAAGACTGTATAGCACAGGGAACTATATTCAGTATCCTGTGATAAACCATAATGGAAAAGAATATGAAAAAGAATGTGTATATATATATATATATATATATATATATATATATATGTATGTATGTATGTATAACTGAATCACTTCGCTGTACAGTAGAAATTAATACAGCATTGTAAATCAACTATACTTCAATAAAATAAATATTTAAACATTCTTTATAGATAGGTAGATAGATATATTTGGATAGATCTATAGATATAGATATATTTTTATTTTATATGTAAAGATATATATTTATATAATATATATATTAATTATATATATAGACAGATAGATATAGATACAGTAGATAGATATAGATAGATACATATTTTATGTATATCTATAGATAGAGAGAAATTGAGAAATACACATTCTGGTGGTTCTGTTTATCTGGAGATCCCTAACACACTACCCAATAGTTATTGTGAGGATTAAATAAGACATTGCATTTAGTCTTCAGAGTGCCCCAAATATGAACTAGTGCTAGATAAATGACTGCTGTTGTCTATGAAGTGTCTAATCTTGTCCCTATAGCCTTGATCCCAAAGGCTATGCTTCTTTTACGCCAGATTTACTCCCTATTTGAACCAGAAACCCAGGCATCCAGGTACCTCCTGGAAACCTCCCTTCATTCACCCCTTCTCAGCTCCCAACATGTTGTTAGAAAGAAAAATGAGCTTCAGCTCTATGACAATTACCAGATACTCAACACTATTATGGCTCAATATTAGTATCTCATTTTCTTGATAACTGACCTGTTTGAATGTATGCTTTGAGCCACCTTCTGAATTAAGTTGGACCTCCAAGTTGTTTATGAGTTGATCCATATCTGGAAAAGAATCAAGGGAAAGATAATTTAAAAATAAAATCTAACCCACTATACGCATACAGTATGCCATTTATGCCTGGTTACTCCTGTTTGTATTCTATGAACATTATTTTTCAGGACTTACTAGATACTGAGAAGTCAGTATTTGGACAACACTCTAATTTACATATTCTACTCACCAAGATAGCTCTGACTGGTCCCCAGCAATACTAGCTGCCTACTCCCCTCACATCCTGTATGCACGTGAATCTGTTTCTTCCAACCTGTCCAACTAGTACTACCTTCACAGGAATATCATCATAGCTACATAGTTTCCAGAATCCTCCCCTTCCTGGCCTAGTTCTCATTCTAAAGAGTTCCATGCTCCCGTGTGGATATTTACCCTAATGAACTTGCTTACACATCAGCGCCGAATCTCTCTAAAGAAGCATTTTATCTTCCTACTTCTCTTAAACATACAAGCCAAGTGGGGTTAATATAAGCAATTTTTAATTTCCTTTTTAGATACTTTTTCCTCTTTTTTATTTTGTTTTTATTTTCTGTTTTTTTAGTGTTTTTTTAATTGAAGTATAGTTCATTTACAATGTCATGTTAGTTTCAGGTGTACAGCATAGTGATTCAGTTCTCTCTCTCTCTCTCTATCCATATATATATATATATATATATATATATATAGTCAACTAAAACAATACTCACAACCTAAAAGTTGAGAGTTACGCTTTATTTGGCAGGAAATTTTAGAACTTCAAGCCCAGGAGGCAGCATCTCAAGTAACCCTGAGAGAACTGCTCTGAGGAGGTGAGGGAGGAGCTAGGATATATAGGAGCTTTGCAACAAAGGGCAGGTAGTTGGAACATCAAAAGATTACTGTTAATTAAAGAAAACCAGAAATCCCAAGTTAAGGAAATGATTGTGATGGCATAGAGCAGTTGAATGAAGCCACCAAGTGTTTACTTTTTCCTCTTATGAAAGTAAACACTTGGTGGCTTCATTCAGCTGCCCTACACCATCACAATCATTTCCATCACTAGTACCTACCAGCACCTCTTCAACCAGATTTCCTTTGATTTATCTACATTCATCAGAGACGAAAACATTGGGTAAGAAAGATGAATTCATAGCTTGCTTTTGACTTAATTGGTCAGATTTCAGATTACACTGTCTCCAAGTCAATTACAATTAGTTTCCTCATTTATGACTTGGTTGCATTTCAAAAGACAGTCCATAAATCAGTTAATTGTTTTGGATGTCAACTACATTTACCCATAGAAATGTTCATTTTACAGGTCACTTCACAATATCCTTTTTAAGACCTAATGCAGTTAAAATACAGCAAATGAACAACCTGCAAGGATACAAATTATAATACAGTCACACAAAAAAGTAAAAGATAAACTTATAAATAACTCCTTTATTTATTAACTGTCAGGAATTGAGGAAACCAGTTCTAATGAGATAGGCAATAACACACAATGAATCTGCTATTGAGATTATGAGGAAAATTTCTGAGCCACAATCAAAGAATTTGGAGAATTCTGACACTCTAAAATATCTCCAATTTTATCTCAAAACACAATTTCTTTTCTTCGATCTAAGTATATGAGTAAAACTGCTCACATATACATTCATCATTCACTAAATATTTATGCATATTACTATGTGTCAGAGTTTATACTAGGCACATTGTTATCAGTTTTAGATCTGGGTCAACCAGACATGGAGAGTCAGCAAGTATAGCAGAGAGCACTGACCCGGGAGTTAGATGCCCAGGAATTATATCTTATAATCTTTGTCAAGGCATTTTTTTTCTAAGCCTCAACTTAAAATTAAAAGATTTAAAATTGTTCTCTGCAGAGTCCTAAGGCTTCTATGAAGCCTTTTTAGGGGTAGGGGTTGGGGTTAATGAAGGAAGAAGCATAGTAAGGCATAAGCACACTAGAAGTCAGATGCAGAAAACTCTAATTTCCATTAGACTGTAAGCTCTTTGAAGTCAGAGATTTTCATCTTTGATTGTTTTTTCAGTGATGTATTTCAAGGGCTTAGAATAGTGTCTGGCACATGGTAGGTGTTCAATACATTTCTGAAAGTTTTTGATGAATGACAGAAAAGGAAAATGAAGTGTGTTTTCTCAAGTACAGGAGTTGGACAAGAGTGGGAAAGAATAAAAGAAAATTAGAGAGGTTATGTATGAGAGATGTTTGAAGTGTAATTAACTGTGAAGTATGAGATGCCAGAGAGGGCAGCCTTTTCTGATTTTAAGAAGGAGGGGAGGGGACTTCCCTGGTGGTGGTTCAGTGGTTAACTTGGTTAACTTGGTGGTTCCAATGCAGGGGACGTGGGTTCAACTAAGCCTTGTTATTTCTAGCCAGGACAACTTACAAGAGCCCTCACTTACAAGAGCCCTCTTCTATGGGAACATATGTTTATGTATGACTGATTCACTTTGTTATAAAGCAGAAACTAACACACCATTGTAAAGCAATTATACCCCAATAAAGATGTTAAAAAAAAAAAAGAGCCCTCTTCTATCTGGTCTTCCTCAATTCCTATGGATTATGAAACAACAGGGTTGAGGAAGCAGAGTGACTTTGACAAGATGTTTAGCCCCTGTGAACCTCAGTTTCTCTACCTGCGTAGAGGTAGGGGAAATGACATTGATTTCATACGGTAAATGTGAGGATTCTATGGATTAATACATGTAAACTCACTTAAAATAGTTCTTGGCATATAAAAAGTTTTCAATATAATTAGCTATTGTTATCATCACCACAATTATTATTGTTGATGGCCAGAATCTCTCTTTCTCTCTTGCCCAGAAGAATAGCTCCTAGGAATCAGACAGGTTGTTTATACTCAACGTGCTTACAAACCTTCTCCACCTCCTATATTTACAATCTAAATTGTTTAGCACCACTATCAACACATTCTCAGTCTCAGTGACTGAGGGTCAGTCACCTTTGACCCTTCTCTCTCCATCTCCAGCCAATTGGTTATCAGCAGCATAAATTCTACTTCAGAAATATCTCTTAAACCTAGACCTTCAACTTGCAGCCACTTCCCCTTCTAGTCCATATATCACATTGCCTAGGGTCATATCCTGGTTCTGCAACTTCTTAACAATAAGACTTTGGGCAAGTTTTCCTTTGTTCCCTTAACTGTAAAATGGGAATAATAATAGTACCAGCTCATAGGATTTATCAATTTAATATGTGTTCAAATGTTTAAAACAGTACCTGGCACACAGGCATTGTCTGTTTCCCTTACCATAAGGTGAGCCCCACAATAGTTACCTCGTCTTGTTCTTCTCTGTATCCCTTTCTTTTAGCAGAGTACTTCCTCTATACAATGTGCTAATGTCCAGTGAATGAATGATCATGGGAATAAGAGTGGTTATTTAATGGCAAAATATTATAATATAAAATAATATTATTTAATAGCAATAATCAAGGAGTCTGAAAAATACTTTTTGTCCCACCCATATCACAAATATTTTAGTCAAATTGCACAAGGAGGATAGCTGACAATCAGGAATGTCTCAGCCATTTCTGGTTAACGTACTCTCCATAGAACAGCCAAATGGAATAGCCATTAGATAACCCAGGATAACACTTTAAATGTTGGTAAAAAATGAGTAAAGGGAAAGCTATCAGGAAGGTGTATAAGCTTCTCTTTTTTTAAAAAAAAATGTTTACTTTAATATTTTGCCAGACAAAATGTAAAACAGAAGGAAATTAGGGCTTACAGAACAGTTAAAGAAAGTTCAGGGATTTTTTTAAAGGGCTTTATAAACCTTTCGCTTTTCTCTAGAGTTGGAGTTGCTATTCTAAGTGTCTGAGACTAGACAGCTGCTCAGAAACTGTGAGATAATTGGTCAGGAAATACCCAAACGGGGTTAGGGTATGTCCTGGGCCACTGAGATGTGAATCACACAGGCAGGAGAGCTTCAGAAATGCAAGTTACCTACTTAAGATAATAACCATTATTCTGCTTGAATTGGCTTTTCAAGCCTTTGTGTCTAGAAGCTGGACTTTCTTGGACTTTCCTGGCAGTCTAGTGGTTAAGCCTCCGTGCTTCCATTGCAGGGCAGTGGTGGTGGTGGGGCCACGGGGTTCAATCCCTGGTTGGGGAACTAAGATCCCACATGCCGAGTGGCACTGCCAAAAAAACCCAGAAAAGGTCTAGAAGCTGGACTTTTTGGTCCTTCTTCTAAGGAAGGGAGTACTGGAGGAGGAAATAAAGGAGGCGAGAGCGAGGAGGACTGAGCCCTATCCACAGCAGGTCAACATCTCATATATGTAGAACCTCACAAACGATGCTTCAGGGACCATGACCATAGAAATTTCATAAGATTATACTACCTTTGTCATGTTCGAAGTTTATTTTGTTACCCACTGTTTTCCACAGTGATCTGCTTGTTTTATGAAAGTGAACAGTGCCTCCAAGGGACAGGAGCAGGTGACTGACTAGTAAGAACACATCCCACTCTTTGGCCAGCACTGAGGAGGAAAAAAGTGTCTAGGGATGAAGTGAGAAGTTAAGCCTATAAGGAGGGAAGCAGAGCAGAGTGACTGGAGCCTACAACTATCAATACAAAAGAAAACAAAGCTTTGGGAATCCTGACACTGACCTATGAAGGTACCTAGTACTTAACAAGACAGAGCATGTTGACAATACAAATAATAATCCCTCATGTGCATCTACATAGCTTTACAATAGGGAAATGGACAGCTTTCATATATCATTCCCATTTTACAGATAATGAATTTGGAGGACCAAGGTCACATATTTTAGCAGTGATGGAGTCAGAACCGGAACTCTTATCCTCTAACTCAAATTACAGTGCTCCCAAAATACTTTCTAATATCCCAAATCTGGTGAGCACCTTATTTCTAGAAAACTGCTTGCTAAAAGAAAAACAAGTTTAAGGACAACAAGTCAATTATTTTGGAAGATCTTGAGAAATCATGCACTTTCAGCCTCTGACCCATAAGAAATTCTGGAATTGCTTGAAAAATGAAAATCAATGTTTTAGGGTTTTGAGATTATAGGTATTTTTATTTTTTTATTTTTAATTTTTATTTATTTATTTTTATTTTTTGGTGTGCGGGCCTCTCACTGTCATGGCCTCTCCCATTGCGGAGCATAGGCTCCAGACGCGCAGGCTCAGCAGCCATGGCTCTCAGGCCTAGCGGCTCCGCGGCATGCGGGATCTTCCCGGACCGGGGCACGAACCCGTGTCCCCTGCATCAGCAGGCGAACTCTCAACCACTGTGCCACCAGGGAAGTCCCAGGTATTTTTAAAATAGTATTTCTTATGTCTTTTATATTAGAAAAAGGTAACTAAAGGACAACTAGATACACATATATTTTCAGACAGTTTAATTATATAACTTCCAGGGGAATAGAGAGTTTTGCAATGGGTCTCTGGGAAAACCTTCAAGATTGAGGCTACTCTGAGCATGACATTAACAATAGAACGGTGATAAAAGAACAATAATTACCAACAGTCACTGAGTACTTACTATGTGCTAGGTACAGTGCGGCTAAAAGAACAAATACTTATATTAGCTCATTTAATCCTCATAATTCTAGGAATGGGCACATTATTTCCCCATTTTTAAAATGAGGAAACTGAGACAGAGAGATGAGGTAGCTTATCCCCAAATCACCCAGCTAGTAAATGGTAGAACTGAGATATGAACCTCAGCAGTCTAGAGCTATAATGAAGCTATAATGCTCCATGACCTGGGTGCCAGTGAGATCTCCCAACCTCTGCTTGAAGATTACATAATGGGGGGGGGGGTAAATGGTTGCTAGAAAAATAAATACTTAATAAAAGGGGATTGCAAGATCCTCCATTTTCTCTCATTTCTTCCAAACAGGGTCATACCTATCACCATAGGAACGACTGGACAACCCAAACTCAAAGAATCTCCACTTGTGGCATCTCAGCAGGTAGCTCACTATGAGTTTTCTATTCAAGAGACTCAACATACACAAAATATGGAGGGTGTCTGAGGTACTTAGTCCAAAGTATAGGAATCACCACCAGAGCAGGTACTCAGAAGTGGCTCCAAGACAAGAAATGCCTGCAGCTTGTTTTCTCAGATTTCCTGAGCGAGATTTCAGTAGGGGCAACTGAAATGTTTAAAAAAAACAACAACATGAATTTAAGAGGAAATAACATATTACCACAAAAAAACTGAAGACTGACAGCACATACCACGTGAAAGAAAGAAACAGTATTGCATCATTACTACAATAGCCCGCTAAGCTTGAAGCAGTGAAGTAATGTGAGGTAATAAAAAGATAAGGTGATAAGAAACACCAGAAAAGAGCTGTATGACTTTGGGCAAGCCATTTGACTTTTCCATGCCTCAGTTTTCTCATCTGCAAAATAGAGATATATCAGCTTGGCCCTACCCCTCAGAGGGTTGTTATGAAGACCATCGTGATAACACATATAAAATTTCTTTATAAGGTGTAAATGTGAAATCTCCATATAAGTTTTTAGGAATACTTTTGTCAGAAAATCCAAAACTAAAGTACATAAAAATATGTACAATACATACAGTCACATTTTAAAGATCCAAACCACTCACAATAACAATACCTAATCTTATGAATTTTTATATGTTTATCTCCATTCTCACATGAGTTCATGATCTACAGGATCACCTGCAAGCCTTCCAGTGCTTTCAGCCACTTTCATTCCCCCCAGATGCTGATGTTAAGCTCCACTTTCTTTTCCACAGAGAAACCCAAATATGCATGAAAGAAAAATCACCCTGGAATGTGCTAGAGATTAAGATTCTTGATTCTGGAAAAGAAGAAAGCTAAAGGGAATTATTATAAATGTCTAAAACTAGTGGATTTAAGGTTCAATGAACTCCAGGCCTGAGTTTTAGTTCTAGTTTAATTACCAAATTGTTGAATAACTTTGGACAAGTCCCATCACTTAATACAGACAGTAGAAATAATTCTTGCTCACAAGGTCACTGTGAACCTCACAGGATCATTGAGAGGATCAACTGAAAGAACAGATTTAAAAGTATTGTATAAATTAACCTCAGATTTCTAGAACTAGTTCCGTTGTCTTCCATCAAACAGGTAAATTTATTTTTTAAAAATAATCTTACATGCAAGAAACTGATAGAACTTATGTTAAAAGTGCTATAGTTAAAGAAAGCAGCATGAACAATGGGAAAATCTTTTACCTAGGAGCTGGAGACCTGGGTTCTAGTTCACTGTTATCTAGGAATGTCATTTTGAGTAAACTACTTAGCCCTTTTCAGATCTCTTCCATAATACTCTATGATATACGACAGAGGACATCTATGAAAGAGCTATAGTTTTCCAAGTTTCTGCTTAATCTGTGAAGCTGATATCAAGAAAGACAATTAATTTCTCCACAAACCATTAGGCAAAATTGAGTTCACTCCTACAGCATTAAAAAAAAACTTTTTATTTTGTATGATCACAAATGTGGACAAAAGTAAAGATGAATCCCATGTACCTGTTCCCACCTATTCCCAGTTTCAGTGATTTTCAGCTCATGGAAAATCTTGTTTCATTTGTACTCCCAACTCACTCCTCCACCTCAATGGCTACTTTTAGGCAAATCCCAGATATCATTTCATTCCCATGGCATTTCCAAAGGGACATATTTAATTTTCACAATCTCTGTGAGGTAGGTACTACTGTTGATTCCATTATGCACATGAATAAATACAGACTCAGAAAAATTAAGTAATCTCAAGGTCACATAGCTGGTAAATTACTGGGATTTGAATCCAGGGATGATGTCTGATAGCAACACTCTTTTTCTCCCTTAAAGTAATTGCTACTATCCTGCACTTTGAAATAGTTTGATGATGTTGAAAATAATAATACTGGATATTTTTTATACATTAGCAGTATGCTCTACTATTGAACATCTGAAAAGAATATTAAAAGATTCCCACTAACTGTGATGTTAATCATCAGACAAAACCTCTAGGAATACAGAGCTCCAGCTTGGCACTGAGGCATTGGTTTAGAAAAAGGACAAAAAGCCACAGCAATACAAGCTCACTGCTCTGCACCATCATGTAAAATCTCATGCAATCCACTTCATTACTTTATACTATTGTTTCATGCAACAGTCTCCTCCAACAAATTAAACATGGTGCCACTCCAGCAACCAAAAAGAATGTACAACACAGTGGTCTTTGCCCATGCTTAGTACAGTGCTTAAGGGCAGAGACTTTCTCTTTTGAATGGTCTCTCCACTCACTGCCTGAGCTACCTGGCTCAAGAGCACCAAGTCTTATAAGAATCCTGGACCATCTCAATTTATAGGACCTACAGAGGTCATGTAAATGAAGGTACCAATAACAATAATCATTATTGTTATTTTCAAGGCTCCATATTGATTCTAGGATCTCGCTACAAAAAACTGGAGGAGCTATATTGTACATATTTATCAGAACTAGTTTTTTAAAAAAGAAAATGAATAGATTCATATCACACATTCTTATTCTAATTGAAGATGAAACAGCTAAATCATTGACAGCACAGAAAGAGACAACAGAGCTGGAATAATCATCCTCAAATAAATAAAAGTTAAGTCTCTCTTCAGTATTGTGAAGACCTTTCTGAGGATATTGTACCTTGTTTGTGTTTGTATTTCAACGGAAATGAAATGGAAGAGAATTGCAGAAAAGAATGAAAGAAACTCTAGAGAAATAAATGAAAATTTTTTTAAAAGAAAAAACATGGAGCTAGGTCAAGGAATTTGGATGGTTACATTTGGAAAAAAGGAAGTAAGGGAAAGGAAGGCTGTCCTGATAATTGCCTTCAAAGGCACATGTTAGGTATTAGGAGAAAACAGAACTGCTATACTATTATTGGAGATTACAGTTGACTTAAAGAGGAACTTACTGATGATAACCAAGTCTTTATAGATAACTTATTAAATAGCCAACGCTGTAGTAGATACTGTGTGTATATATACAAGAGAGGGAGCAGATAGTACCAAGCTTCCACCTGGTCTCTACATTCTGGGAGTTTTGCAGTGTAGGTCAGATAGAGAAAATTGGCAGCCCACTGCAGATGCTGGCCTGGTTCTCACTGTGATGTTAAAAAAATAAAATCAAATTAGCTGATAATCTTTTATTTTCCCTCACCCTTATATTTATTTATTTATTTATTTTTAATTTTTTTATTGAAATATAGTTGATTTACAATGTGTTAGTTTCAGGTGTACAGCAAACTAATTCAGTTATATATATATATATATAATATATATTCTTTATATATATATATATATATTCTTTTCTCTCTTTTTACATTCTCCTTTAAAAGCAGATTTCTTTTTTAAAAAACTCCATTTCTTGGGACCTCTCTGGTGGCCCAGTGGTTAATAATCTACTTTCCAATGCAGGGGACATGGGTAAGATCCCTGGTCAGGGAACTAAGATCCCACATGCCTCAGGGCAACTAAGCCCACACGCTCTAGAGCCCGTGCGCCACAACTAGAGAGCCCACGTGCCACAGCTACTGAGCCCTCATGCTCTGGAGCCTGTGCGCTGCAACTACTGAGCCCATGTGCCACAACTAGAGAGAAGCCCACACACCGCAACTAAGAGCCTGCACACCAAAACGAAAGATCCCGCATGCCACAACTAAGACCCGACACAGCCAAATAAATAAATAAATATTTTTTAAAAAATTCCATTTCTTGCTTTTCTGAAAAAGTTGAGAGATCTTACAACATGGAATCTACATTGGCACAAGAGAAAAATTACCTGGAGTTGATAAATGGCTGCCCCCTTTATACAGGACATGCTTCTGTCATTTTATTGGGCCCTGTAGAGATCTGAGCTGCCAAGTCTATGTAGTGAGATATAACTATGCATAAAACAATAACAACTAAATATTACAAGATAATAGATGCTAAAGTGATTAATTATGATTTGAAGCTAGGAACACTAATTACAAGAGGAGATAACTGAAAGTAGAATAGTCAGAAAAAATTCCAAAGAAATGGTCTGTGGTGAGGTCAGCCTTGAGGAACTAAGCTTGGTCAAGAAGAGACAGAAAGGAAATCCAGAAGAGAGGAAGAGTAGACTATACACTCTGTGAAGGCAAGGGTCCCATCTAAATTGTTCACTACTCTAACCCCAGCTTCTAGCATAATGCCTGGAACTTTGTAGGCACCCAGTAAATGATTGTGGAGCAAAGGAAAGTGGCATAATTTTTAAAATGTGTTTTAGAGAACATATTCAGGTAGTGGTCTACAGAATAGAGAAGGCCAAAGAACCAAGGTAGAACTAGAAACTATTGGAATACTTTATGTGTATCATGGTAAGAGCTTACATAGGTGTCACAAACTCAATACCTAGAGGGGTCAGGCAGGTTAAGATCACCTAGACCAGATAGGAAATATGGTGAACTGAGAACACATGTCCTGTCTAAAAGGGAAAGGAGGAAGCAGTTCACCAACTCCAGGCAATTGTTGACAAGAGGGAATATGGGTTGGTAGCTTCTGATTATTTAAGAGAAGCTGGAATTCTAGAGTTTTAAGTAAAGTATGATTTTTAATTTTTTTTAAGTTTTTACTTTTTATTTATTTATTTTATAGAAATATAGTTGATTTACAATATTAGTTTCAGATGTACAATATTATATTAGTTTTAGGTGTACTACATAGTGATTCAATATTTTTCTAGATTATACTCTATTCAAAACTATTATAAAATATTGGCTATATTCCTTGTGCTGTACATTACATACTTGTATCTTATTTATTTTATACATAGTAGTCTGTACCATTTAATCCTCCACCCCTATCTTGCCCTCTCCCTCCTTCCTTCCCCTCACTGGTAACTAATTTGTTCTCTATATCTTTAAGCCTGTTTCTATTTTGTTATATTCCTTTGTTTCAATTTTTAGATTCCACATATAAATGATAACATACAGTATTTGTCTTTCTCTCCCTGACTTATTTCACTAAGCATAATACCCTCCAGGTCCATCCATGTTGTTGCAAATGACAAAATTTCACTCTTTTTTATGGCTGCGTAGTACTCCATTGTGTACATATACCACGTCTTCTTTATCCATTCATCTGTTGGTGGACACTTAGGTTGCTTCCATACCTTGGCTATTATAAATAATGCTGCTATGGGAGTTCCCTGGTAGTCTAGTGGTTAGGATTCTGCGCTTTCACTGCAGAGACCTGGGTTCAATCCCTGGTTGGGGAACTGAGATCCTGCAAGCTGAGCAGTGTGGCCAAAAAAAAAATGCAGCTGTGAACATTGGGGTGCATATATCTTTTAAAATTAGTGTTTTCATTTTCTTTGGATGTATACCCAGGAGTGGAATTGCTGGATCATATAGTAGTTCTAGTTTTAGTCACTGAAATTTTTAAAGCCATGAATGTAATTTAGCAGGAACACTATCACAGGCAATCATTTTTTGTTTTGTTGCAAAAGCTGTTGGATACATGTTAGAATGATTTTTTTTGTCTGTGTGTATGACAGGAAAATAATGTTTACATCAATATGTAAATCAAAGCCTCTCCACTAGCATTATTAATCTAGAAGGAAGTATTACATAGACAATAGTAAAAGGAAGGACATTTAGTCTATATTTTCAAATGGGACTTGATCATTTTAAAGTTGTTCACTGGCAAAATTTTTCACCAAGTTAGTATAGATTATATGCTACTTCATAAAAGATAGCAATAATTAAGTTTGGGTTTTTTTGTTTTGTTTTTCAGTATTTGCTTTCAGAGAAAAATCCTAAAACTTGTAGGGATTTCTGATGCCAGAAAATTTTGATATATAAGAGTATATTTAGCAATCAGGGTGACTTAGATCATGGTAAGTGGTGAATGTATAATTATAATATGCATTCCAGTTATTTAAACTGAGGTATCCTTGATCAGGTTGAACGTACTGTGAGTAGAAGATCTCTTCTTCCAAGAAATGAGATGGAGACAGTCTTTGGAGAATGGCCTTACTGAATTGGTAAGTTAACTTTCTCCGGATTTTGATGACTTCCCCACTTCTTCCATAATTCCTCAGTGCTCTGGCCATTTTCTGGTAAGTCATGGTCTTCTGGTTGCCTTTTCTTTTCCCCCAAATTTGGGCAAGTTTTTCTTTGTTTTTTGATACAAACTGAAAGATGCCTTTGGTTTGATCTATCCATTGAATACAAGACCCATCTCGGGATTACACAGGGATTCATGAAGGTATTCAAACAGTCAGAGCTTCTTCCTGCCTTTTCCTCCCTTTTGCTGGAGAAGAGTAGGTTGCACCAGCTGATTTTCAGGGATGTTCTACAGAAACTGATGAATATTTCTTTCAAAATAGAGGTCCACAGCACTGTTTATTACTGTTCTCCAATTGTAGACCGGTTCCTCTGTGGGCAGCACACCATAGCTGTTGGAATTTCCTCTGACATGAGAACAGTGGTTGATGAAAGCCAGGTAATTTTTGTAATCTGAGGAGTACTGAAGATCACCAGTTGAATGTTGCCTCAGTACTTCAAAAGCATCTTCAAATGCTTGATCCAGCTTGTCTTGTTCAAAACAAGCCATGCTTCATTAATAAATTGACAATTCTGTCAATCTGAGGCCAATCTAACATTTAGGTATACTCCAGGTGGAAATAACTTTCCCCTCTGAAGCACAGGTTGGCAACACCCTTCAAAGTATGATTTTTCAAATGTTGGCAATCAACCATTTTTTAAAAGTGTGGGTCTGGGCAAATTGACCTACTGTTACAGACTGAATTTTGTCTCTCCCCAAATTCATATGTTGAGCTCCCAACCCCCAGTGTGACTGTATTTGGAGATAAGGTTTTTATGGAAGTAATTAAGGTTAAATGAGGTCATAAGGGTAGGGTCTTCCTCCAATGGGATTAGTGTCCTTATAAGAAGAGACATCAGGGAGCTCACTCTCTTTCTCCAGGAGCACAAAGAAGAGGTCATATGAGCACACAGGGAGAAGGCAGCCATCTGAAAGCCAGGAAGAGGGCCCTCACCAGAGCCTGATCATGCTGGTACCCTGATCTTTGACTTCCAGCCCCCAGAACTGTAAGAAAATAAATTTCTGTTGTTTAAGCGACCCAGTCTATATAGTGTTTTGTTATGGCAGCCCTAGCAGACTAATACACATACTTATAAAGTTTTTATTGTTATTACAAACAACACTGCAAAAGTTTGTAAATATCTTAAATGGCATTCAATAGAAAACTGTTTAAATAAATTGTGGCTCATCCATGTAGTGAGAAACTATGCAGTCACACAAGAGAATGAGATATTTATTTACATACAAATATGGAAAGGTCTCCAAAGTATATTTTTAAGTAGACAAAGCAAGGTGTAGAACAATATGCAGAGAGTGTTACTATCCGTGTATAAAAGGAAAGGGGGAGAAAAAATACTCATTTGTTTGATATGCATAAAATGCCTGTGGAAGGGGCTTCCCTGGTGGCGCAGTGGTTGAGAGTCCACCTGCTGATGCAGGGGACACGGGTTCGTGCCCTGGTCCGGGAAGATCCCACATGCCACGGAGTGGCTGGGCCCGTGGGCCATGGCCACTGAGCCTGCATGTCCGGAGCCTGTGCTCCGCAACGGGAGAGGCCACAACAGTGAGAGGCCCACATACCGCAAAAAAAAAAAAAAGTCTGTGGAAGAATTTCCAATAAACAGATAACTTTAGTTGCCTGAGGCAACTAGGGGACAAGACTAGGAGGGAGACTCTTCATTGTATATCACTTTGTATATTTCAAATTTTGAGGGATGTATAATGCATTATTAATTTAAAATTCATTTTTAAATGAAAGTTTTATCAATTTAGGGGGAACAAAACACATGCGTAGGCTGTATTTGGTCTGTAGGCTAATTGGTTATACCTCTGGACTAAATTAAAGTGGTGGTAATTAGAATAAAAAGAAAGGAACTGATGCCAGATACAAAGGGAAAAAAAAAACATAGCCCTTGGCAACCAAGTAGACAGGGAAACTGAGGAAGAGGTTGATGCCAGCATTTTGAGCATGGAATATGGGAACCACAACAACTATGTTTCCCCATTTCTTACTACACTATCATGCATTCTTCTAAGTGCTTTACAAAATTAGCACATTTATTCCTTACCGCAACCCTATCAGGTAGTTTCTATTATTATCCTCAGTGCAAAGATGAAAAAACTCAAGTTCAGAGTTTAAGTGACTTCACCAAGATTATGATGATGGTAAATTGCGGGACCAGGTAAATGAAAAGGAGAAGTCTTGAATGAGAGGTGGGGGAATAGTCTAGGGGTAATGATGGGTTCTCTTTTAGAAATGATGAGTTTGAGGTTACAACAAAATATCAAAATGCTAATGATTTGATACCTGGATTGGTATCAAATACCTGGATTTGGCTCTAGAGTTAGGTTATAGCTCCTTAATTTAAAGTGTTTAATACTTCCAGAGTTTGCTTTGCCCACATTACATCTATTTTGTCTAAGTACACAGATATCTTTAATTTTTTATACAAAGCGTCAAGCTTGTTACAGACTTTTAAATCCAGCTTGCTGTCTCACTGAATTACCTTCCTTTTTTCCAAAAACCAAACAATGTTTAAATAAAATAAACTACTCTAAGTAACAAAATGATGAGACCCTCCACTTAAGAAATAAGTATTAGAAGTTAGGTACGGAGTCCAATGTTTTACTTACATTATTTATAATCACAAATACTGTATTATTTTAGATGTGAGAAAACTGAGGCTAGATGATAAAGCTGAGTTGGGGACAATAAATACAACAAAAACCCAACTTCAGGTATACAACCTGAATTGAACACATTATTATATGAGAATCAGAAAGTACATCAGACAAGGGTTCACATCATCTTTGGATAAACTAATGAACCTGATATGACAATGTTATTCATTCACACTCTACTTAGTAATGAGATGACAACTGTACTAGATGATCATCTAGGTCAATCATCCCAATCAAGTTTTCCTTCACTGACAAAAACATGACATTTTGGAGCTAAATCTTAGAAGATCATCTATAATATATGTACCCCGTGTTTACATGGGAAAGTTAATTGGGTAAGTACTTTGAAGATACAATCATAGTAATATCCTCAAGCACCTTTCTGTCTAGAAATGGGGTAAGGGCTTAGATATGTACAGAAATGACCAAAATACAGGGAAGAGGGTTGTGTAGGTTCCAGATAATGTGGGTAAAGTGATACGGAAACTCAAAAGAGTTTATTTCTATATGCAAGGATCAGGTAAATTTTCATACAAATGGCATTTGATTTGGGATTAATAATGAGAGGAATATTATAAATACTGTTTTAAGGAAAAAATCATAAAAACAAGTACATTACAAAGCAGTTCACTTATAAGTATCCACTGAGCAGAACAGACAGTGATGTACAATTTCTAAGGAATAGCTGAGGAGATAAGGAAAGCTTTATGTGGGGACTAAGGACTAAAATAGGACTTGAAGGAAGATTGAGGTTTAAATGGGAGGGTGGGCAAAAAGAAGTCATTTAAGATGGAGGAATAGAAAATGAGTTTTTAACAATTTTATCAGTGCCTGACACAGTATGCCAACACATATTTGCTAAATGAATTATATATCCAAAGGCAATCTTATTATTCATCAGTGTAAGTGAGACAATAAACTAGAACTGACTCAAGGCGAGGGTGAATATATAAATGTGTTACATAATAATAATGCCCCTGCCAGAATGAGAAAAGGTTGATCTCCCTCACCACCAGATACACACAATCTGGAGAGATGAAAGATGACTAGACTAGGCTTGGTGACTTGGTTATTGGAATTCAATTAACTGAACCAACAAGGGCCCCATTTCAGAAATGCATATACTAGGATGATAGGGGTTGGGGGGAGTTGAAGCAATGGTGGTGGTAATCTAGTTCATGTTTTTTCCCCAGTTTTCTTTCGAATGTATCCTGAAAGCCCTAATGAGAGGTACCTATGGCTCCCCAGAGCTCTGAAAATAGAGCCATTAACTAGTCCGGTCTTGAGGATGGACTAGATTCACCTATCACTTTTACTTTTGAGTTTATATTTCTTCCCTTCCTATGTTTTCTGCCTGTCTGCCCCCCAAACCAACCTGAAGACACCGTTCCCAGCCCATTCTCTGTGTTCCCAACAGTCACCAAAAATTAAAAACCTTCATATATAAGGGTGCCCCCCAAAAATCTGAAGAATGGGATGAGGTCATTTGTAAGTCACTGATTTCTGTTGTCCAAAGGTCCTGTTGGTTATATCATCCTAGTTAAGTTGTCCAAAGAATGAGGGGAAAGGCAGGCTAGTGTCCCTTTCTCTCAGAGGTGCTAAAGTCCAGTGGGAACAATGTTAAACCAGTAGCAAGCAAAACCTATGTTCTAGCTTCAGACTTTGGGCAAGCTAATTCAATATTCCAAGGTCTCCTTTCACCCCCTGGAAGGTGTTTTAAGGACAGCAAAACACTAATTCTATCAGCGGTGCTCCAAAGAAAGAGTCTCAAACAGAGCAGGAAAAGGAAGTGAAACTAAGATATACATGGAGTGGCAGCCTCTGTCACATACACTAAAGTATTTAATCTACCCAAATATCTTTAAGATTATTACTCCACATTCTCTAGTAGAGAAAAGCAATGCCTAGGATCACACGGCTAGTAAGTGGTGGCATTAGGATTTCAAAGCAGATCTGCCTGTTACCCCAACCATCATAGTCTCCATCAGCTTCAAATTCAAATTTGGAGATTATTCTCTTTGCCTAGTTATTATCACATTGAGTGCCATCAGACTGCTGCTTAATAAACGCTTTTCTTTACAATGTAGACAGAACAAAAGGAAATAAAGGATCGTTCCCTTGACCATCTGTTTGTATTTATTTTTCCAAAGAATAAGTTTTATTTATTTTGTGATTTATTTTCCCCCAAATTCTTAGAGTTAAACATAAAAAGCCCACAAAAAGGCAGCTCTTCTAAGTGACCATTGCAAATCGATACTCTCCAGCAATCCCAGCAATTCGGCCCAATCTTCCACCTACACAGACAAACCAACCGCCTTAGCCACGTTTTAAAGAGCCAGGGCAGGGCCTATGCTTTCTCCTCCAACCATGCCCAGCCCCTCCTTAAAGAGCCGGCACGCCCAAAGCAGCTCCTCCCTGGCGGCTGCCTTCAGGGCCTCGCCTTTCAATAGCCTCGGCTCAAACATTAAGCCCCTGCTCTTCTTCCTTTTAGAAGCATATCTAGGTACCTGCTACTATTTAGGGGGGTTACCTTGGAACGTTGGCCTTCCGAATCCCGTTCTCTCTGGTAGCAACTTTGGCTGTGTGGGGTTAAGTCAAGACAAACCTTACCCCTGAAGGAAAAATGAAAGCACCAAACCAGGGCGGATTAAATTAAACAAATCCATCCATTCGTGCCCCTCTTCATTTCTCCTACGAGGATCCCCAAAGTACTCCTCCCATTCCGAACCCCCCTTTGCTCAGCCCTTTAGCAAAGTCATTTTCCCTTGAGTTTCATTTAATTCCACATAATGTTTGTACCCTTCTCTCCCCACCGCCCCCGCCGCACTCCCTCTACTAAAACCTATAGAAGTGAGGAGTGGGGGTGGGATGGGGGATAGAATCTAGAGGGAGGAGATGGGATTGGGTGGGTTCTAATTCCGGAGTCACTTACCGCCCATGTCACTAGCTGGAGACTCCTGAAGTGTCCGGAGCTCATGCGGTCCTCTGAGAGGCTCATACTCCTGATCGCAAGACAGCTGTTTCCCTCACACCCGCCCCTGTCTGACAGCGCGCCAGGCGGCTCGCTCTTGCCTTCTCTTTCTCGGCCCCCCACCTCCTCTTTTTCTCCTGGCTGGAAATGAGGAGGAGGGCCAGAGCCGACAGAGTCGATTCAGACCCAGCTGGACCACCCTCGAAACAAGGGAAACAAAGCTCTCAAGCATCCAACCCCAAATTGGGGAGCCAGAAAAACCGACTTCCTAAAAAGAATCTTCCCCTTGCTGCAATGCTCTTTTAGCTCTTTTCCTCGGCTAAAAATAAAGTGGGTTCGCTGGGCCCAAGTGGCCAAGGTTGAGGATCCTCCGTTCCCCTTTCACCTCTACCAATTCAGTTCCGGCCAAACCCACTCTCCACCCATCCTCTGAACTCCACACACCCTTGAGGAGAGTGCCGGGGCTAAGAGCTAAGAAAACCAGCCCAAACCCCAAAGCACTACTTGAATACAAAGTTGAGGCGGAGGACTCCTTCAAGACAGGAACCCAGGAGAATATACCACAAAAGGATCCCTTTACTGTCGTTGTTGCTGCTGCACACTCCAAAGCCTTCCTAAAAAGAAAGAAGGGAGGGGCAAATGCCTACGATTGGTGGAAACACATAGGGGCACCCCAGTCTAGGACAGGGGCTTCAGCAAAAAACGTCAAGAACTTGTGCGGGTACTCTAGAGTGAGGTTTCTTGGGTGCACCTAGCTGCCCCACTGGGGACCTCACGTTCATGAGGGTCAGTACCGACAGTGCTAGCTAGGCAACCCGAGTGGGTGGGGTGACTTGCCTCCTGCCCGGCTAGAACCAGAGAAGTGGTGTGACTATCCTGAGGGTGGAGTTACTTAAAAGGAACAGGCGGACACTAGAGGAGAGTGAAGAGTGGAAGGAGGTGGAGAAGGGGGGCGCTGAGACCAAGGAGGGAGAAGGGAGGGGGTGGGGCGGGGCCCAGTGTGGAGAGCTCTGGTCTTTTCCCTGGCGGCAGTCTCCAGAAGCAGCAGGTACAACTCAAACAAATTCAGTTCCTTATTCTTAAAGACGCTTGCAAGCACACCGTTTGGTCACCTATCCATTTGCGTGTTAAGCTGAGGGAGGGTGAAAGGGATGTGGGAATTGGGGGTGGGGGCTGTATAGGAAGGGAGGAATAGGGAAGGGGAAAAGCAAGAAAGCTGGCAACTGAAAAATATTTACAGTCCTAGCTCTGCATGGTAACACTGTGACACTAGCAAGGACAACGAAGTCACAGTATCTTCTCAGGGAGGAGACAAAGAGCAAAGGAGAATGGAACTGGGGGCATTTTCTAGCAAGATATAAGGGAAGAAGGTGAGGGTGAAAGGGTGGGAGGGGAAGAAGGAGGAGATGAAGGAACTGTGAATACTGAAAGATTCTTTTTAGTCTCCCAAATACCAGACCTCTAAGAATAGAGTCCTCAAACCCCTGAGATGGCCTCTCTTCCAGGCATTGTGGAAGATCCCTGCGGAGCTGAATCCATAGCAAATCAGCCACATTTCCAGGATTTCTTTGCCCTTGCTTGAAAGTCCCTCTCTAAACCATTTAATAGGAGGCCAGGAAGTCACAGGCAACCACAGGCCTTTTTCAGTGCCTCTTTCCTACCACAGTTCTTTTAAAGGGGAGGAAAGAAGAGAGAAGAAACAAAGCAGAGAGAGGGAGGGAGCAGAGAGACAGGAGAAATAATAATAGCTACTGTGTATTCAGCACCTAATATGGACAAGTTACTAGGCCAGGTGTTTTTACATTCATCATTTCTCATTTATTCCTGATAACAACCCTGGAGAATAGGTGCTATTATATTCTCCAAGCCCCTCCTTTATTTTTTTGGCCACCAGGGAATTCCCAAGCCCCCTTTTAAAAATAAGAAAACTGAGGTTCACAGCCCAGTACTTCCCAACACATATATGCCCACTCACTTGATATTGCTGGCAGAATCTCTAATTGTCTCATCTCTTCTTATTCCACCCCAAACTCGGTTATTCCTCCTGTAGTTCACCTGAATGACATCACCATGTACCCCAACATCCAAGGCAACACTCTGGGACTCATCCTTTAATCTGCTGTGATCTGGACCCTGCCTACCTCTCAGGCAGCAGAGCTTTTGCTGATTTCCTGGGCCTTACCTGTATTAAATATCCCTGAGAATGCCAGGTTATTTCCATCCTCTATGCTTTGGCTCACTTTTCTTTCTCTTTCTCAAATGGCCTAAGCTCTCTGTCTACCTCCTTGAAAGGACTAATTCAAGATCATCTCCCCTCCTTACTTAATTCCTTCAGGCAGAACTAACCATCGCTTCCTCTGTGCCCTTCTCTACCTCAGGGCACATATTTGTTGATATAATTGCTTGCCCACACTAGACTATAAAGTCCCTGAAGTTAGGCACAAGATGTTATCATCTCTGTAACCTGAGTGCCAGGAATTATTATTAACAATAATAATAGTTATTGACCATTAACTATGTGCCAAACTGTTCTAAGCCATATGTGTATACATATATACACTTATTGAGTATATATATATATATATATATATATATATATATATATGTTTTATATATCACAGCTAATTGCAAAGGCAGGACTTTTCCTTTATATTCTTTGCCTTTTGACACATCAATAATCAGCAAGTGTCCATGTAAGTCACAGGAAAGGGTATGGGGGAACACGTATGGAGAAGTAGAAATTGAGATCAGTTTCCCTCTCCTTCCAGGAAGCAACACAGACTCTCCTTTGTATTAGCTTCCTTAAGAAATAAACCAAACAGTGACCTGCAATACCTTCAACTCCTTCTATCAAACCCGAAGGCTTGAGACTGCCTGCTTGAAGTAGCAGCCTGTGCTTTCCTCTTAATAACCAGAGTCAGATGAGGGATGTAAGAGTTAAATTAAGCAGGGACCCAATGAACAACAGCTAAGAAATATGCAGATAACCCAGGTGTCAGGGCCCAAGAAACACTGTTTTTCCCTTTCCCTCTTCCTCCTCTTCATCCTCTTGCCTCTCCTCCTCCTTTTCTTGAAAGCCAGCTGACAAACTAGTAGGGTGGAGCCCAGTCTGAGGGCTGGAGGGAGGGGAGGAAAAGCCTCAGTAAGAGGACTCCACCCTCCCTGCTCCCAGTAGAACAACAACAAAAGAGAAGTCTTGGGGAGCTGGGGCTGAGAGGAAGGTGGGGTAGAATAGGGTGAAGTGAGGAAGGGAAGGGAGAGCATGGGGAGATAGGGGCCCAACAGCGTAGAGCTGGTCTGGGGAAATCAAGTTGTATATAAACAGAAAAGCCTGCATTCTTAAGTCACTGTTGTTCATGGAACAACAAAAGTGTAGCTGAAAGTAGCGCATAGCTCAGATCTAATAGGAAAAATATTGTCCTCCTCACCCGCTTTCTTCTTGTTCTTCAGTTCCCCAGAGGGAATATTCCCCCTGTGAGCTCAGCTAAAAGGAGACCTTTTGCCCCTCTGCTAATGTTGAACAAGTGTTAAGTTCCTCACACATGCCAGAAGACAGTGCTAAGTTCTGCCAGCAAAGGATAAGGATATTTTAGAGAAGGAAATTCAGTTAGCTGAGAAGAGAAAACCTGGAAAGAGATTGTGGGAGAAAAACAATGACTTAGCTTACAAACTGTACAACCTTGGGCAAGTGACCTCAGTTCTCTAAAAGTCAGTTTCCTCACCTATTTCTTTTAAAAGTATACCGCTAGTACTTCTCAGAATTGTCAAAAGATTTAAAAAGATGCAGAGGTGGCTTTACAGTGAAATTAATGAAGTTTGAGCTTCGAGGCCCCTCATTTGAATGGCCTTTCCAAGACACTGAGAGTGATCAAACTGTGTTTTTCTTAAAGAGGATCCCCAACGTTGTATAAACTTCAGGCCCCACAAGTCCTGGATCTGCCCGCAATGAGATTATAGCCTACAAAGCACAGTACCTCACACAAAGAAAGCACTCAAGATAGGATAACTATTATTCTTAGCAATGGCAGCTCTTAAATCTACTAGCTTTAGATTGCGTCCCTTTCTGGACACAGATATTGGGAACATGCCTCCATGTTTCCCATAACTCCCATACTTGTGTATATGAATAACTTATAAAAATTAATAACTAAACTGCTTGCTTGAGACATTCAGAGGCATGACTAAATTCACTTTAGGAATGGCCAATGGGCCAGGAGCAGGTGACCAGGCTTTGAAATTCTCTTGGAAGAGCCCCATCCTGGGCAAGCTCTAGCAGGCCTGCTACCATCCACGAGTTTAGTTGTACCTCAGGCTGCTAACTTTATGAGCAGAGCTTGACTAGGGGTTTGTGTGTGTGTGTGTGTGTGTGTGTGTGTGTGTGTGTATGTGTGTGTGGACTTTTCACACTATTTAGACCATAGATGCTACCACACCTATAAATTGGAGTAGGGAAGAGGCTTTATAATTAACAGCAAAGCCAAAGCAGAAAAACTGGGATCCTCAGCCTCATCTGCAGGAAAGGAATAACATCCTTGGCCTGGTCCCAAAAATGTATATTCCTGAGTCAGGGAAGGATTCTACTGAGTATACAAGAAAAAGACTTGCATTCTTGCTTTCATATTAAACAAATAAATATACAAGATTGTCAAAGGAAATGTATAAATAGAACAGGAACTTCTTTATCATTGAGCTGGATTCAGAGAGGCATCAGGGCCCTGCAGCCCTCCCCTGCAAAGCAGACTCATGATTACCATCCTTGCCTTACCACAGGTAGCTCTCACTTTCCTAACAGATGGGTTGTGTCCATCTACCACTGTCTCCCAAACCAGTGGGAGAATGGCTTTCACCCTACAGCCTACTGTAGTCTTATTACTTCCCTGAGAAAGTAAGAGGGAGAGAAGAAAGAAGATGGGGAGTATGTATTCAGTGCTTTCTTAAAACCTTTCCACTAACATACCTATTGAGGTATTGCACCTTTATTCTTTCCTTCCTCTGCTCTTTGTTTGTCCAAATGTCCCTGGATTGTGGTAGCTCTTTCCTCTCAAGTCAATATCACAAATATAGTTGTAGCAGCCTACCATTAAGCCACAATGACAGGACATTACCTTTTCAGGTCAGGTTAGTAGTGAATTTAAAAGTGTAAGGCAGGCAGATTAGCAATGGTAATTCACTTCATAAAGTGAGATAAATGGTTTGATCTGGGAAGTGAATCTATAGTATGTCATGGGGATATAGGCAACTACACCTGTTTACATGGTGTAAACACATAGCTGAAATGATCAGGACTATGTGAAGAACAGGTGGGAAAATATACACAAATATGATGAAAATAAAACACTGGAGGCATACACTAGAGGCAAAAGTTGGTCACCCAAGCACAGAATGTTGTTGTAGGAAGGGCCTGAAGAGATCATTTCATTCAGCATTTTTCAACATGTCTTAGGCATACCCCTAGTGTTATGAAGGATTATCTTAGGCAGTACAGAGTTAACTATTTTCTAATAGTATTCATGTATTTTAATGGTTGCCTTCTATTTATGGGGAGTTAGACTGGCTTTCTACTTATGGTAGTGTTATTTTCGATGCAATTTTTTAGTAAAATAAGTCAGTTTATTTAAGAACGCATACTAAGTAAATAACAGTACAGCTAATACTCAGATATGGTCTAAATCATGAAGGTGAAATGTAAATAACTGAACTTTAGCAAACAATGATTGAACCCAATTATCTTCCCAATTCAGGAGCTCCTTTATTAGACACTTTGGTTTAAAGGAGGGTCTAACCCCCAAATAAATAAATGTATAGCAATCCTGCCTCCTCCTATACCCATGACAGAATTGCTAATATAACATGGAAGTTTTCCACTGAGCTTGGATGAAACCTTATACTGTTTCTGAACACACTTCTACAGCAAGGTTTCCTTGAACCTCCAGTTTGGGCTAAGGGGGTCTCTTCTAGCCCTTATAGCATGCTGACATAATTATTTCATAAGACTCACCACATTATAGTACACCTATCTTTTTATATGGCAGTTTCATTCATTTGAGTGTCAGTTCCTTGAGGTTAGGAGTTCAATCATCAGTAGTTCAATTATCTTTATATTTTTAGCTCTTTGCACAGTACTTATCATATAACGAGTACTCAATAAAAGTTGGTGGAATGGAATAATTTAGAGCCACATGTCTCAGTGTAAATTCTGCTTTCACCACTTGCTAGCTGTGTGACCCTGAACAAGTTATTTAACATATCTGGGCCTTGGTGTCCTCATCTGTAAGATAGGAGTAATAATAGTACCTATCTCATAGGATATTGAGAGGATTATGTAATTTAATACATATACATATAACATGCTTAGAACAGAACTTGGCACAGACTAAGCACTATACAAATTTTTGCTATTATTATGTTGAACTGAAGTATGCTTTCTGAAATTTCTACCTGTGCATCCTGGGACTGACCCTGGAAAAACAAAGAGCAAGTCTACTCCTTCTTCCATGTCATGGTCGCTGAAATGTCTCACCTTCTTTTCCCTCCCATAAACATCCCTGATTGCTTAATCCATCCCCTGTATAATATGGTTTCCATACTTTCAACAACCTGTTTTCTTGGTTGGTTACAGCAAAATGATCAGAACTCCCAGGCTAGAGATGCTGTCTCACAGAGATCAACGTACTTCCCCATATTGTTTACCGGGTAAGCAAGTGCAAGGATGAGTATATCTCTATTACCAAAAAAGCAGAGGTGGGGACAAAGGAATCTCATCCCAGATTTAAATATAACAATAAAAAGTTGGAAAGAATCTGAATGTTCACAACAAGATGTTGGGTAGCTAAATTATAATGCATGCATATGACTACAGAGTTATTCAAATTTAAGGTTTTCCAATACTCTCATTGACCATGGAAAGTATTTGTATAATAATGTTAAATGTAAGAATAGGACACAAAAGTACACTTACACTATCATTTCATTTTTGTTCAACATACATGCCACATATTTTTACCACAGAAATAAACACATTTTAGTATTAAAAAAGGATAGCAGTAGAATTATAAGACAATTTTGTTTTTTAAATTTTTCTATAATGAGCATGTATTACTTTTATAATTGGAAAAAATATTTGAGTTGGGTGTCGAATTAAAGTTGTAGGTAGTTGAAGGATTATGGGAAGTTTGTTTCCTTTTTTATATTTGTTTTCTAAATTTTCTATAACAAATTTTTACTATTTCTATAATAAGAATAAAACAACTTGGATGAATTGTTTGTAAATCAGCATCTTATCATAACCCTCACTTGCCTGAATCACATCAGCTTAAAGAAAGGATACTCAAGTAGCATGTATATGTAATATTAGTAATAGGAACCACTCACATCATTTCTTACCTAGCTTATCAAAATAAACTCCTAATTAGTCTCCCTGTCTCTACTTTTGCTCTCATGCACTGCAGCTAGGATTGATTATTCCAAAATCAGAAATTTCTCAAAGGTATCTTATTGCCCTCAAGATAAAAGCTAAAACCTCTTAGTGTGACCTACAAGAAAGGCCTTCATAAATGTTTCATACATTTTCCCTAGCCTCATCTCCTCAACCAGGACTTGTCACCTGCTCTGGACAATGCTTTGTAAGCCAAAGTACAGGAATTCTGGTTGAACGTTCCTTTCCCCCCTTATACATTTGGCAGAACAATTTTCCTTAGTAGCAATAACCACAATTTTTAATTGGGTATGTTGTGCATTTGTGTGATTACTTTTTCTTTACCTGTCTCTCCCACTAGACCTCTTTTTTTTTTTTGGCCATGCCATGCAGCATGCAGGACCTTAGTTCTCTGACCAGGGATCAAACCCATGTCCCCTGCATTGGGAGCACAGAATCTTAACCACTGGACCACCAGGGAAGTCCCTAGACTTCTTTTTTTGTGAAGGCAGAATCCAGTTCAATTTTACTCTCAGATGTAGTCCACTGCTTGGAAGAGAATAGATGCTCAATGAATATTTGTTACCTCACTGACAAGTTAACTGAATAATATCCTCATCTGTTCTTTTTTTAATTTTTTTTTTTTGCTAAGTGTTCATCTTTGACTCCTCTCCTGTATAAAGGTCCTGAATGTGCCTGGATGGCAAGGGGTTATAGTAGTGGGGGTAGGGTAAAGTAGAGTAGGTTTTTCCCATTCATAATAATTGGGTAAAGAGCTTAGGGCTGAAATTAGTCTACATCGCTGTAATAATAATAATAACAACACATATGAATGGTGTATAGTCACTCTTCCAAACACTTTACCTGTAGAAAGACATTTAATTCCTGCAACAATCCTATATGTGCCATTATCCTTATTTTACAGATGAGGAAATTAAGGCAGAGAGAACTTAAGTAACTTTGCCAAGATCACATACCATATCACCCCTTTTAGTTATCCTGATTTTATCTGGATCCAAAGAACATGGGACAAGCCTCAGTATCCTCAGAAATAGGTTCTAGAGATATGAGTAAGAACCTGTTTTAAACCTGCACAAGTTTTGAACAGGGAAGTCTCATCTAATGACCCCAGTAGGAATGAAGCAGGAGGCACTATTCCATGGTGACCAAAAAGGCCATTTGTTGTGGAATTATTTTTGCATTATGAATTTGCTTTAAAATTAGTCCGGACAATTCCAGCCAATATTATCATTCTCATTTTAGAGTATCAGAAATGCACAGTATTTGTGAAAAAGTGCCTTGCACAGAATCAATATTTTGTGACAACATTTAAAACTCCAATATATCATGATTCTCACATTTGAGTGTGCATTAGAATCACCTGGACATCTTGTTAAAAACAGATTGCAGGGCCCCAACCCCAGGGTTTCTGATTTAGTAGGTTGTGGGTGAGACCTAAGAATTTTCATTTCTAGCAAGTTCCCAGGTTATGCTGATGCTGCTATTCTGGGGACCATACTTGGAAAACTAATGGTCTGAGTTTTGCTCATTAGGGTAATGGGAACATATATCCAGCTATCCCGTATTGCTCTACAGGTATTAGAAATCAATAGTTGATTGATCCATAGGAAGTACTTTTTGTTGATTTTCAGAACAAAGAATGCTTTCTATAGTTAATTAATTTTTTCCATTTTATAGAAGCAGCTAATGACCACCATATTCTGAGTACCTACTGCACTGCTAAGCACTTTTTAGTCATTTACTCATTTAAATTACCTCATTTACTCCTCACTACATCACTGAGATTCTTATTTTGCCCTGGGTAGGAGCTGAAGGCCCACTGATGAAAAAGGTAGCTGAAGACAAAGGTGGCTCTGAAGAACACAACTGGAGAGAATAAATCATCATTATCATCATCACCATCATCTAACATTGGTGGAGCACTGTGATAAGCCCAATACTGACTTTATTTAATCCATGCAAGCACCCTCAGAGTTAATATCCCAGTCTTATAGCCAAGTACATGCCAGAGTGTGCGTGTGTGTGCTTAACCTCTACTGCTTCCCAATGCTCAGTCTCAGGCTTTTTAATTCACCCATTTTGAATTGGGTGGATGGGGAAGACAGCAATGTAAATGGGAGAAGGAGAGGTACTGGAGAGAGGCTGGAGGTCAGTGGGCATCTCTAGCATTGGTTTAAACCTGGATATCCATGAATTCTAGCCTTATGATAGCTAAGGATCATATTTTTTGGAGGTTATTTTTAGTCTGAGAAAAAAATGAGTCTGGTAGCTTTAGCAATGGTCCATTCCCCAGTTGCTAATACCTAGGGCTTAGAGCCACTCAATATTAATCATCTGTCTGTCTGCACAGAACTCCTGGCAGACCCATTCCTCCTGTGGGAGAAGCTGTAATAACTGGCCACTCACCATTTGTGTTTGATGATACTCATTCTTCAGAGAGGTCTCCAAACAGCTTTAGATTCCTTCAATAGCCTATCACAGGCAGAGCCTAAAAAAATCACTTGGCCAAGGCTTCACATTCCCTAAAAACATCGAATTTCAAATTTGTCTTTATTGCCAAATTGCAGTATTGAAAGATTCATCATATAAATTCAAATGTGGAGCCCATGATTGGACCACACTTTCTGTGATACACTATTTTTAATATTTATATATAAGAATTTTTAAAAATCTTGTGAATAACATTGTATTATGCATGCTTATTAAAAATGTCATTTTCTTTAATGTGATAATTTAAAACATACCACACTTTTGCAGACATTTCTGATATTTCATTTAAAAATATTCTGAGAATTTCAACAAAAAGAAGTAAACCAGATTCCTTTGACCACTGTGAGGTCTGGCCCGATGTATACACCCTTCCCTAAACTGACTCTAGATTCTCTTATCCCACATCTTTACTCTGTTAAAGTGAAAGCTTAACCTAATCCTCACAAACCCTTTTACATTTCTACAAACCTGTATAGAGAGCTTCTGGAAAGGCGATTCCCCCACCCAATTTATCTAGGGTTAAATTAAAAGAATTAAAAATTTCCTTGGCCTTTCAACTTTCCTTAGTATTTATGCCTAATTACAGTGAGGCTAAATAGCAATTATGTGTATCAGTAAACGTATGTTAGATTAAATTTTACATTCTAGTTTGATTATGTTACTAAAACATTATGAGTCTTTTTGATCTTCATAGTATATTGCTCAGGTAGAATCATGATCTCCTTGCAATAAAAGGGAAAGATTATTGGTTTTAAGATGAGGCATTGGCAGTATGTTTATTGCTAGCTTTGTATATAGGACACAGCCAACTTACTTATGAGTTCTTACCACAGAACATGTTTTGAACCAGAAAAAGGATTGTTTTCATCAGACCCCAAAGTATATCTTCTACTGAGCAGGACATTTTTCTTTCATCACTCTAACCCAAACTCTGGGTTCAGGTCCCAGAACTCTAGCCTAGGTATATTACATCACTACTTCTGTTTTTAACAGAGGAGAGTTTGGACGCTATCTGGTACCTCAGACACTTACAGAGTTCTAAATTAATTTAATCAAAGCATCAAGATTCTTCATCCCTGCCCCTAGAAACAGGTTCCCTTTGTATCCTCTCTTTACAGATACAGGCACTGGTACAGGTTTTCCTTTCTGCCGTTGGTATATGATGGGAGTCAGATGATTGCTTCTTACTAGGAAAACTGCTGCAATGGATGATCAGTAGTCTTATTTCAGACCCAGTTGGTTGTTGGGAGTCTGCCAATTACATCGCTAGCAGTGATTTCACTCCCACCTGGTCTGCAGCAAGTGACCCCAGCTACAGCCAGGGATCTATAAGCTAGGACCTCCTACCCACCATCCATCCTTCTTCAGTGTACTGTCCCTTTCTAATTAATCTCTCTCCATATTACCAATCCTAATTTACTTCTTCATTTCAATATTCTGCCTGTCAGAATATCTGTTAACTCCAATGTTGTTTTCTTATCTCGAAGGCATAATTCCCTCTGTTCAGAAAGTTCAGTGAAATCCCCAGAAGCAGAGTCTACTAGGCTACTGGGAAGGACAGAAATCCCCTCCATAATACCTTTTGTTCTAACTCTTGGGTTCACCGAATATCATCATCCTTTTAAAGGTACAATTGAAGATGACATGGAAAAATCCTGGATTCTACAACCCCAGTTAGTTAGAACCTGGAGCAATTAGCCTCTAATTTAGTTCTAATGTATTCTATCAGGAAAACACTCCCAATAATAAATTATTCCACAGCACCAGAGTTGTAGTGGAGATGTTCTGGTTTCTAATGGGCATTCTATATATGAAATCATTGCCAGGATGCAGCTTACTACCCTTGAGTATGCCTCCAAGACAGAAAATCATCAAGTACTAATTTTTGCTATTAGTTATGCTCTTCAAATAGGCAACACATACATTCACTACCATTGTGAAAACCATTGTGCACAAGTTCATATTTGTTTGGCATATACTATTTGCTATTGGAGAGAGATTTGAGGTATCAAGGAAGATCAGAGAAAGCTTACCTGAGGTTCAGTAAACACTAACTAGGCCAAGAGGGAGTACACAGGAAGAAGAAATATCATGGGCAAAGGCCTGGCAGCATTAGGGTCTTACATATAGGGTTTTATATATGTCCAAAAACCCAAGAAGCCAGAGAGGTTGGAGGAAAGTGAGTGAGAGTAGTACACGTTGAGGCTGGAGATACAGGAAGGGACCAGACTATACAGGAGTTCATAGAGATCCTAAAGAGTTTTGTTTTTCTCCAAATATTTTTAGCAGAGGAGCTACATAATCAGATATGTATTTTGAAATGTATCTTTGGCTGTAGTGTGGAGATCAGATTGGAGGGGGCTGTGGTAAATTAGGGGAAACAAGTTAGGAGGTGCAGGAGTTCAGCAATAAATTATTATAATTTAGATCATAGCTTAGATTATACCTTAGGTAGAGGCAGTGAAGATGCAGAGAATCATACTGATGTTAGAGAAACTTAGGAGGTCCTATCAACAGAATTTGGTAAGGGATTTAATATTGGAGGTGAGGGAGAGGGAAATGTCCAAGATGATTCTTAGAACTCTAACTTGAGCAACTGGATAGTGAAGTCATTCACTGAGGAACAATGTAAAAGAACCATATTTAGGGAGGGAAGATAATGAGTTTGGTTTTGGATGTGTTGAGTTTGAGGTGCTTTGTGGCAATGCCAAGTAAGATATTGGCTATGTGGGTTTCTGAGGAGTTGCATGCTCACTGTAGAGGACTTAAACCTTATAGAGCACTGATTGCTTCTGTAGACTTCAGGTATTGTTCCACTTTATATAAAAGGATTTTTTCAGAGCTTCTACTTGGGGTCCTCTTCTAGTAGCATTTTGCATTTAATTAGGGGAGATTTGTTTAGTTTGCAGCCAATTTTTTCTTTCTTTTTTCAAAACAAATTCTCTTGAATCCTCCAACCAACTCTTATTGAATTAACCATCTCTAAAATAGTGAGGACTTGTTCATTTAGCATACATATCACCAATGTAATAGTGGTAGTCTCAATTTGTTAGTTATGTTTTCTTGATAAGAACAAGAAGAGCAAATAATTATTGAGCGTTTAATATGTGATACATCTTATTTCATAGACTCTGGAGATTCCACAGTGAATTAAGATTTGCTCATTGTGTGCAAGAGACTCATAGTCTACTGATCAAACTTGCCACCTACCTCTGTCCTATAGCATATAACTTAGCAATAGTTATATTTCTAAATTGGAAGGCCAATCACATGTGCTGAGCACCTGTGATAACTGTGTCAATATGACACAGTTATGGCCTGTGTCAAATATGAAACTGGTATTTGAGATGTACTTGTGCATGGAAGGCAGTATAAGGTAGTAGTTAAGAGGGTAAACTTTGGAGTTAGACCGCCTGAGTTCCACTCCTGGCTCTATGACTTGAGTAAGTTACTTAATCTCTCTGTGCCTCTGTTTCTTCCTCTGTAAAATGAGTCTAACAGTAGTACCTATGTATAGTAGTTTGCTATGGCTGACATAACAAAGTGCCACAACTGTTGGCTTAAATAACATAAATTAATTGTCTAACAATTCTGGAGGCTGGGAGTCCAAAATCAAGATGTTAGCCGGGTTGGTTCCCTCTGTGGGCTGTGAAGGAAGTATCTATTCCGGGTCTCTCTCCTTAGTTTGTAAATGGGTGATTTCTTTCTATGTCTTTTCACATCATCTTCCCTTTACACACATCGCTATATACAAATTTCCCTGTTTATAAGGACACTAGTCACATTGGATTAGGGTCCACCCTAATGACCTTATCTTAAGAAATTACACCTGCTACACTGGGGGTTGGGACTTCAACATATGACGTTTGGAAGGGGAGACACAATTCAACTAATAATACTATATTATAGGATTATAACAAAGATTAAAAAAGAGCATCCATAAATTACTTAAAACAACTCCTGGCACATTGTGCACACTCAATGAACGTTAACTATTAAGTTAACTATATTATTTCATTTAATCTTTATACATATGGCCCATATTAAGAAGGTAATTTTTAATGATTAGCACACTGAGACTCAATGTCACACAGCTATTTTTTGGTAGAGCCAGGATTGTAACCTAGCTCTGACTGATCTCAAACTTAATGTACGTTTCACTATACCACGAGGCATCATCAGGTGACTAGGTTGTTGTCTCTGTGAAACTGCCATAGAAATATTTTCAGATATGGTCAATAACTTCATGTATCAGTGTGAGGATCCCACTGTCTGTGGGTCTCTGATTAGCAACAGTCATTTGTCATAATATACTTTGTCATCTAAGATAACACTATCACCAGGCGACCCAAACTAACAACAGTATCATTGAGAATAAGGGCCTAAGCAATGTGGGAAGAAATTTAGGTCCTCAAAAGTCTATTTGTAGAGACTTTCAAGATGGTGGAGGAGTAAGACGTGGAGATCACCTTCCTCCCCATAAATACATCAAAAATACATCTACATGTGGAACAACTCCTACAGAACACCTACTGAATGCTGGCAGAAGACTTCAGACTTCCCGAAAGGAAAGAAACTCCCCACGTACCTGGATAGGACAAAAGAAAAAAGAAAAAACAGGGACAAAAGAATAGGGACAGGACCTGCACCTCTGGGAGGGAGCTGTGAAGGAGGAAAAGTTTCCACACACTAGGAAGCCCATTCACTGGTCAAGATGGGGGGTGGGTAAGGGGGTAGCTTCAGAGCCATGAAGGAGAGCACAGCAACTGGGGTTCAGAGGGCAAAGCTGGGAGATTCCACACAAAGGATCAGTGCTGATCAGCACTCACCAGCCTGAGAGGCTTGTCTGCTCGCCCACCAGGGTGGTGGGGGATGAGAGCTGAGGCTTGGACTTCAGAGGTCAGACCCCAGGAAGAGGACTGGGGTGGGCTGTGTGAATACAGCTTGAAGGGGGCTAGTGTGTCACGGCTAGCTGGGAGGGAGTCCAGGAAAAAGTCTGGACCTGCCAGAGAGGCAAGACATCTTTATTTTGGGGGGCTAAAAGAGAGGGGATGCCTTACCTGTGGGCCCACAGAAGGCAGAGCACTGTCTAAGTGAGCTCCAGAGAGAGGCGTGAGCTATGGCTATCACCTTGGACCCCAGAGATGGGCATGAACCGCTAACACTGCTGCCACTGCCAGCAAGAATCCTGTGTGCAATGACAGGTCACTATCCACACCCCCAGGAGTCTGTGAAGAAAGCCACTGCCAGGGTCCTGTGATTCAGGGACAAGTACGCTGGGAGAACACACAGCATGCATCAGGCTGTTGCAAGATCACAACAGCCTCTGCCACCTCAGGCTCGCCTCACATTCCAATTATGACTACCATACACCTACATACCCCCAGACTGATTGAGCAAAAGTGCCCAAATCAGCCACTACTTTAACCCCCTCCTCTCTGGGAAGGGAACAGGCTCCTGAGGGTAGCCTACACTCAGAGGCAGGGCCAAAACCAAAGCTGAACCCCAGGAGATGTGCGAACAAAGAAGTAAAAGGGTATAATTTCTCTGTGCAGCCTCAGGAGCAGCAGGTAAAATCCACACAATCAACTTGATAAAGGCTGCAACTGAAGAATACATAGACAACAAATGTTCCCAAAATTGAGGCGGTGGACTTTGAGAGCAACTGCAGACTTGGTGTGTGCTTTCTATGTCTAATTTGATTCTGGTTTTATGTTTATCTTAGTTTAGTATTTAGTGTTTATTATCATTGGTGGATTTGTTTATTGGTTTGGTTGCTCTCTTCCTTTATATATATTTTTGTTGTTCTTTTTTTTCTTTTCTCTTTTTGTGAGTGTGTACGTGTATGTGTATGCTTCTTTTTGTGATTTTGTCTGTATAGGTTTGCTTTTACCATTCGTCCTAGGGTTCAGTCTGCATGGTTTTTTTTTTGTTTGTTTGTTTTGTTTTTGTCTTTGTATTTCTTTTTGTTTAGTTTTGTCTCTTCCTTTTCTTCTGAGCAATGTGGCTGGCAGGGTCCTGGTGCTCTGGCTGGGTGTCGGACCTCGGCTTCTGAGGTGGGGGTCCAAGTCCATAACAATGGACCACAAGAAAAGAACCAGGCCCATGTAAAATCAAAAGGAAAAATCTCTCCCAGAGATTGTTGTCTCAACACTAAGACCCAGCTACAAGCAAAGGCCAGCAAGCTTCAGAGCTGGACACCCCATGCCAAATAGCAGGACAGGAACACAACACCACTCATTAGCAGAGAGGCTGACTAAGATCATAATGAGTTCACAGACACCTCAAAACACATCGCTGGATGCAGTACTGCCCACCAGAAAGACAAGATCCAGCCTCATCCACCAGAACACAGACACAAGTACCCTCCACCAGGAAGCTTACACAACCCACTAAACCAACCACATACACTGGAGGCTCACACCAAAACTAACGGGAAATACAAACTTGAGACAGCAAAAAGGACACCCCAAACACAGAAAGTTAGACAAAATGAGAAAACAGAGAAATATGCAGCAGATGAAGGAGCAAAGGGAAAAGCCACCAGACCAAACAAAAGAAGAAAAATTAGGGAGTCTACATGAAAAAGAATTTGAGAGTAATAATAGTAAAGATGATCCAAAATCTCGAAAGTAGAACGGAGAAAACACAAGAAACATTTAACAAGGACCTAGAAGAACTGAACAGCAAACAAACAATGATGAACAACACAATAAATGAAATTAAAAATACTTCAGAAGGAATCAATAGCAGAATAACTGAGGCAGAAGAAAGGAAAAGTGACCTGGAAGACAAAAGAATGGAAATAACTGCTGCAGAACAGAATAAAGAAAAAAGAATGAAAAGAATTGAGGACAGTCTCAAAGACATCTGGGACAACATTAAATGCACCAATATTCGAAATATAGCAGTCCCAGAAGAAGAAGAGAAAAAGAAAGAAACTGAGAAAATATTAGAAGAGAATATAGTTGAAAACTTCCCTAATATGGGGAAGGAAATAGTCAATCAAGGCCAGGAAGCACAGAGAGTCCCATACAGGATAAATCCAAGGAGAAACATGCCAAGACACATATTAATCAAACTATCAAAAAATAAATACAAAGAAAAAATATTAAACTTAGCAAGTGAAAAACAACAAATAACATACAAGGGAATTGCCATAAGGTTAACAGCTGATCTTTCAGCAGAAACTCTGCAAGCCAGAAGGGAGTGGAAGAACACATTTAAAGTGATGAAAGGGAAAAACCTACAACCATGATTACTCTACCCAACAAGGATCTCAATCAGATTTGATGGAGAAATTAAAAACTTTACAGAGAAGTAAAACTAAGAGAATTCAGCATAACCAAACCAGCTTTACAACAAATGCTAAAGGAAATTCTCCAGACAGGAAACACAAGAGAAGGAAAAGACCAACAAAAACAAACCCAAAACATTAAGAAAATGGAAATAGGAACATACATATCGATAACTACCTTAAATGTAAATGGATTAAATGCTCCAACCAAAACACATAGACTGGTTGAATGGATTCAAAAACAAGACCAGTATATATGCTGTCTACAAGAGACACACTTCAGACCCAGGGACACATACAGACTGAACATGAGGGTATGGAAAAAGATATCCCATGCAAATGGAAATCAAAAGAAAGCTGGAGTAGCACTTCTCATATCAGACAACAGAGACTTTAAAACAAAGACTATTACAAGAGACAAAGTAGGACACTACATAATTATCAAGAGATCAATCCAAGAAGAAGATACAACAATTGTAAATATTTATGCACCCAACATAGGAGCACCTCAATACATAAGACAAATGCTAACAGCCATAAAAAGGGAAATTGACAGTAACACAAACATAGTAGGGAAGTTTAATACCCCACATTCACCAATGCCCCACATTCATCCAAAATGAAAATAAATACGGAAACACAAGCTATAAATGATACATTACACAGATGGACTTAATTGATATTTATAGGACATTTTATCCAAAAACAACAGAATACACTTTCTTCTCAAGTTCTCATGGAACATTCTCCAGGATACATCATATCTCAGGTCACAAATCAAACCCTGGTAAATTAAAGAAAATTGAAATCATGGCAAGCATCTTTTCTGACAGCAATGCCATAAGACTAGATATCAGGTACAAGAAAAAAAATCTGTATAAAGTACAAATATATGGAGGATAAACCATACACTATTATGTAACCAAGAAATCACTGAAGAAGTCAAAGAGGAAATCAAAAAATACATAGAAACAAATGACAATTAAAGCATGACAACCCAAAACCTGTGGGATGCAACAAAAGCAATTCTAAGAGGGGAGTTTATAGCAATACAAACCTACCTCAAGAAACAAGAAAATCTCAAGTAAACAACCTAATCTTACACCTAAAGCAATTAGAGAAAGAAGAACAAAAAAAACCCCCATAAGTTAGCAGAAGGAAAGAAATCATAAAGATAAGATCAGGAAGGGTGGAGGGGAAGATGGTGGAAGAGTAAGACGTGGAGATCACCTTCCTCCCCACAGATACATCAGAAGTACATCTACACGTGGAACAACTCCTACAGAACACCTACTGAACGCTGGCAGAAGACCTCAGACCTCCCAAAAGGCAAGAAACTCCCCATGTACCTGGGTAGTGCAAAAGAAAAAACAGAGACAAAAGAATAGGGACGGCACCTGCACCAGTGGGAGGGAGCTGTGAAGGAGGAAAGGTTTCCACAAAGTAGGAAGGCCCTTCACAGGCAGAGACTGCGGGAGGCAGAGGGGGGAGCTTCGGTGCCACAGAGGAGAGCACAGCAACAGGGGTGTGGAGGTCAAAGTGAGGAGATTCCCGCACAGAGGATAGATGCCAACCGGCACTCACCAGCCCAAGAGGCTTTTCTGCTCACCTGCCAGGGTGGGCGGGGCTGTGAGCTGAGGCGCGGGCTTTGGTCTGAGGCAGGGAGAGGACGGGTTGGCTGCATGAACACAGCCTGAAGGGGTTAGTGCACTATGGCTAGCCAGGAGGGAGTCCGGGAAAAGGTCTGGAGCTGCCGAAGAGGCAAGAGACTTTTTCTTCCCTCTTTGTTTCCCGGTGCATGAGGAGAGGGTTTTAAGAGCGCTGCTTAAAGGAGCTCCAGAGATGGGCGTGAGCCGCGGCTAAAATCGCGGACCCCAGAGACAGGCAGGAGATGCTAAGGCTGCTGCTGCCGCCACCAAGGGGCCTGTGTGCGAACACAGGTCACTATCCACACCCCTCTTCCGCGGAGCCTGTGCAGCCCGCCACTGCCAGGTTCCCAGGATCCAGGGACAACTTCCCCGGGAGAACGCACGGCGGGCCTCAGGCTGGTGCGCCGTCACGCCGGCCTCTGCCGCTGCAGGCCCGCCCCGTACGCCGTGCCCCTCCCTCCCCCCGGCCTGAGTGCGCCAGAGCCCCCGAATCAGCGGCTCCTTTAACCCCGTCCTGTCTGAGCAAAATACAAACGCCCTCCAGCGACCTACACGCAGAGGCAGGGCCAAAACCAAAGCTGAGCCCCTGTGAGCTGTGAGAACAAAGAAGAGAAAGGGAAATCTCTCCCAGCAGCCTCAGAAGCAGCGGATTAAAGCTCCACAATCAACTTGATGTACCCTGCATCTGTGGAATACATGAATAGACAACGAATCATCCCAAATTGAAGAGGTGGACTTCGAGAGCAAGATCTATGATTTTTTCCCCTTTTCCTCTTTTTGTGAGTGTGTATGTGTATGCTTCTGTGTGAGATTTTGTCTGTATAGCCTTGCTTCCACCATTTGTCCTAGGGTTCTATCCATCCCTTTTTTTTCCTAAATAATTATTTTTTAATTTAATAACTTTATTATACTTTATTTTATTTTACTGTATCTTCTTTCCTTCCTTCTTTTTTCCTTCCTTCCCTCCTTCCTTCCTTCTTTCCTCCCTCCCTCCCTCCTTTCTTTCCTTCTTTCCTTCTTTTCTTCTTTCCTTCTTTCTTCCTTCCCTCCTTCCTTCCTTCCCTCCTTTCTTTCTCTCTTTCTTTCTTTCTTTCTTTCTTTCTTTCTTTCTTTCTTTCTTTCTTTCTTTCTTTCTTCCTACTTCTACTAATTCTTTCTCTCTACTTTTTCTCACTTTTATTCTGAGCCGTGTGGATGAAAGGCTCTTGGTGCTCCAGCCAGGAGTCAGTGCTGTGCCTCTGAGGTGGGAGAGCCAACTTCAGGACACTGGTCAACAAGAGACATCCCAGCTCCACATAATATCAAATGACGAAAATCTCCCAGCGATCTCCATCTCAACACCAGCACCCAGCTTCACTCAACGACCAGCAAGCTACAGTGCTGGACAACCTATGCCAAACAACTAGCAAAACAGTAATACAACCCCACCCATTAGCAGAGAGGCTGCCTAAAATCATAATAAGTCCACAGACACCCCCAAACTCACCACCAGACATGGACCTGCCCACTAGAGAGACAAGATCCAGCCTCATCCACCAGAACACAGGCACTAGTCCCCTCCACCAGGAAGCCTACACAACCCACTGAACCAACCTTAGCCACTCGGGACAGACATCAAAAACAATGGGAACTACGAACCTGCAGCCTGCAAAAAGGAGACCACAAACACAGCAAGATAAGCAAAATGAGAAGACAGAAAAATATACAGCAGATGAAGGAGCAATATAAAAATGCACCAGACCTAACAAATGAAGAGGAAATAGGCAGTCTACCTGAAAAAGAATTCAGAATAATGATAGTAAAGATGATCCAAAATCTTGGAAATAGAATGAACAAAATGCAAGAAACATTTCACAAGGACCTAGAATAAATAAAGATGAAACAAACAACGGTGAACAACACAATAAATGAAATTAAAAGTACTCTAGATGGGATCAATAGCTGAATAACTGAGGCAGAAGAACGGATAAGTGACCTGGAAGATAAAATAGTGGAAATAACTACTGCAGAGCAGAATAAAGAAAAAAGAATGAAAAGAACTGAGGAACGTCTCAGAGACCTCTGGGACAACATTAAATGCACCAACATTCGAATTATAGGGGTCCCATAAGAAGAAGAGAAAAAGAAAGGGACTGAGGAAATATTTGAAGAGATTGTAGTTGAAAACTTCCCAGTATGGGAAAGGAAATAGTTAATCAAGTCCAGGAAGCACAGAGAGTCCCATACAGGATAAAGCCAAGGAGAAATATGTCAAAACACATATTAATCAAATGGTCAAAAATTAAATACAGGGCTTCCCTGGTGGCGCAGTGGTTGACAGTCCACCTGCCGATGCAGGGGACACGGGTTCATGCCTCGGCCCAGGAAGTTCCCATGTGCCACTGAGCAGCTGGGCCCGTGAGGCATGGCTGCTGAGCCTGTGCCTCTGGAGCCTGTACGCCCCAATGGGAGAGGCCACAACAGTGAGAGGCCCGTGTACTGCAAAAACAAACAAAAAAACAAGCAAAACAAACAAACAAAAATTAAATACATAGAAAGCATATTAAAATCAGCAAGGGAAAAACAACAAACAACACACAAGGGAATACCCATAAGGTTAACAGCTGATCTCTCAGCAGAATCTCTGCAAGCCAGAAGGGAGTGGCAGGACACAGTGAAAGTGATGAAGGAGAAAAACCTGAAACCAAGATTACTCTAACCAGCAAGGATCTCATTCAGATATGATGGAGAAATTGAAACCTTTACAGACAAGCAAAAGCTGAGAGAGTTCAGCACCACCAAACCAGCTTTACAACAAATAGTAAGGGAACTTCTCTAGGCAAGAAACACAAGAGAAATGAAAGACCTATAATAACGAACCCAAAACAACTTAGAAAATGGGAATAGGAACATACATATCGATAACCACTTTAAATGTAAATGGACTAAATGCTCCCACCAAAAGACACAGATTGGCTGAATGGATACAAAAACAAGACACATATATATGCTGTCTACAAGAGACCCACTTCAGACCTAGAGACACATACAGACTGAAAGTAAGGGGATGGAAAAAGATATTCCATGCAAATGGAAACCAAGAGAAAGCTGGAGTAGCAATTCTCATATGAGACAAAATAGACTTTAAAATAATTACTATCAGAAGAGACAAAGAAGGACACTACATAATGATCAAGGGATCGATCCAAGAAGAAGATATAACAATTGTAAATATTTATGCACCCAACATAGGAGCACTGCAATACATAAGGCAAATACTAACAGCCATAAAAGGGGAAATCGACAGTAACACATTCATAGTAGGGGACTTTAACACCCCACTTTCAACAATGGACAGATCATCCAAAATAAAAATAACTGAGGAAACACAAGCTTTAAATGATACATTAAACAAGGTGGACTTAATTGATATTTATAGGACACTCCATCCAAAAACAACGGAATACACATTTTTCTCAAGTGCTCATGGAACATTCTCCAGGATAGATCATATCTTGGGTCACAAATCAAGCCTTGGTAAATTTAAGAAAATTGAAATTGTATCAAGTATCTTTTCTGACCACAACGCCATGAGACTAGATATCAATTACAGGAAAAGATCTGTAAAAAATACAAACACATAGAGGCTAAACAATACACTACTTAATAACGAAGTGATCACTGAACAAATCAAAGAGAAAATCAAAAAATACCTAGAAGCAAATGACAATGGAGACACGATGACCCAAAACCTATGGGATGCGGCAAAAGCAGTTCTAAGAGGGAAGTTTATAGCAATACAAACCCACCTTAAGCAGGAAACATCTCGAATAAAAAACCTAAGCTTGAACCTAAAGCAATTAGAGAAAGAAGAACAAAAATACCCCAAAGTTAGCAAAAGGAAAGAAATCCTAAAAATCAGATCAGAAATAAATGAAAAAGAAATGAAGGAAACAATAGCAAAGATCAATAAAAGTAAAAGCTGGTTCTTTGAGAAGATAAACAAAATAGATAAACCATTAGCCAGACTCATCAAGGAAAAAAGGGAGAAGACTCAAATCAATAGAATTAGAAATGAAAAAGGAGAGGTAACAACTGACACTGCAGAGATAAAAGAGATCATGAGAGATTACTACAAGCAACTCTATGCCAATAAAATGGACAATCTGGAAGAAATGGACAAATTCTTAGAAATGCACAACCTGCCAAGACTGAATCAGGAAGAAATAGAAAATATGAACAGACCAATCACAAGCACTGAAATTGAAACTGTGATTAAAAATCTTCCAACAAAGAAAAGCCCAGGACCAGATGGCTTCACAGGCGAATTCTATCAAACATTTAGAGAAGAGCTAACACCTATCCTTCTCAAACTCTTCCAAAATATAGCAGAGGGAGGACCACTCCCTAACTCCTTCTACGAGGCCACCATCACCTTGATACCAAAACCAGACAAGGATGTCACAAAGAAAGAAAACTACAGGCCAATATCACTGATGAACATAGATGCAAAAATCCTCAACAAAATACTAGCCAACAGAATCCAAGAGCACATTAAAAGGATCATACACCATGATCAAGTGGGGTTTATTCCAGGAATGCAAGGATTCTTCAATATACGCAAATCTATC
This sequence comes from Grampus griseus, assembly GCF_964374135.1. Lineage (NCBI taxonomy): Eukaryota > Metazoa > Chordata > Mammalia > Artiodactyla > Delphinidae > Grampus > Grampus griseus. Next base: position 48,327,009 of record NC_138999.1, on the reverse strand, counting down.
AATGTGATAAACCATATTAACAAATTGAAGGAGAAAAACCATATGATCATCTCAATAGATGCAGAGAAAGCTTTTGAGAAAATTCAACACCCGTTTATGATAAAAACCCTGCAGAAAGTAGGCATAGAGGGAACTTTCCTCAACATAATAAAGGCCATATATGAGAGGTCCACAGCCAACATCATCCTCAATGGTGAAAAACTGAAAGCATTTCCACTAAGATCAGGAACAAGACAAGGTTGTCCACTCTCACCACTCTTATTCAACATAGTTTTGGAAGTTTTAGCCACAGCAATCAGAGAAGAAAAGGAAATAAAAGGAATCCAAATCGGAAAAGAAGAAGTAAAGCTGTCACTGTTTGCAGATGACATGATCCTATACATAGAGAACCCTAAAGATGCTACCAGAAAACTACTAGAGCTAATCAATGAATTTGGTAAAATAGCATGATACAAAATTAATGCACAGAAATCTCTGGCATTTCTATACACTAATGATGAAAAATCTGAAAGTGAAATCAAGAAAACACTCCCATTTACCATTGCAACAAAAAGAATAATATATCTAGGAATAAACCTACCTAAGGAGACAAAAGACCTGTATGCAGAAAATTATAAGACACTGATGAAAGAAATTAAAGATGATACAAATAGATGGAGAGATATACCATGTTCTTGGATTGGAAGAATCAACAATGTGAAAATGACTCTATTACACAAAGCAATCTATAGATTCAATGCAATCCCTATCAAACTACTACTGGCATTTTTCACAGAAATACAACAAAAAATTTCACAATTTGTATGGAAACACAAAAGACCCCGAATAGCAAAAGCAATCTTGAGAATGAAAAACGGAGCTGGAGGAATCAGGCTCCCTGACTTCAGACTATACTACAAAGCTACAGTAATCAAGACAGTATGGTACTGGCACAGAAACAGAAAGATAGATCAATGGAACAGGATAGAAAGCCCAGAGATATACACACGCACATATGGTCATCTTATCTTTGATAAAGGAGGCAGGAATGTACAGTGGAGAAAGGCCAGTTTTCTCAATAAGTGGTGCTGGGAAAACTGGACAGGTACATGTAAAAGTATGAGATTAGGTCACTCCCTAACACCATACACAAAAATAAGCTCAACATGGATTAACCCTAAATATAAGGCCAGAAACTATCAAACTCTTACAGGAAAACATAGACAGAACACTCTATTACATAAATCACAACAAGATCCTTTTTGACCCACCTCCTAGAGAAATGGAAATAAAAACAAAAATAAACAAATGGGACCTAATGAAACTTCAAAGCTTTTGCACAGCAAAGTTAACCATAAACAAGATGAAAAGACAACCCTCAGAATGGGAGAAAATATTTGCAAATGAAACAACTGACAAAGGATTAATTTCCAAAATTACAGGCAGCTCAATAACAAAAAAACAAACAACCCAATCCAAAAATGGGCAGAAGGCCTAAATAGACATTTATCCAAAGAAGATATACAGACTGCCAACAAACACATGAAAGAATGCTCAACATCATTAATCATTAGAGAAATGCAAATCAAAACTACAATGAGATATCATCTCACACCAGTCAGAATGGCCATCATCAAAAAATCTAGAAACAATAAATGCTGGAGAAGGTGTGGAGAAAATGGAACACTCTTGCACTGCTGGTGGGAATGTGAATTGGTTCAGCCAGTATAGAGAACAGTATTGAGTTTCCTTAAAAAACTACAAATGGAACTACCATATGACCCAGAAATCCCACTACTGGGCATATACCCTGAGATAACCAAAATTCAAAAAGAGTTATGTACCAAAATGTTCATTGCAGCTCTATTTACAATAGTCTTGAGATGGAAACAACTTAAGTGCCCATTATAGGATGAATGAATAAAGAAGATGTGGCACATATATACAATGGAATATTACTCAGCCATAAAAAGAAACGAAATTGAGCTATTTGTAATGAGGTGGATAGACCTAGAGTCTGTCATACAGAGTGAAGTAAGTCAGAAAGAGGAAGGCAAATACGGTATGCTCACACATATATATGGAAATTAAGAAAAAAATGTCATGAAGAACCTAGGGGTAAGACAGGAATAAAGACACAGACCTACTGGAGAACGGACTTGAGGATATGGGGAGTGGGATGGGTGAGCTGTGACAGGGTGAGAGAGATGCATGGACATATATACACTAACAAAGGTAAGGTAGATAGCTAGTGGGAAGCAGCCGCATTGCACAGGGATATCAGCTCGGTGCTTTGTGACTGCCTTGAGGGGTGGGATAGGGAGGGTGTGAGGGAAGGAGACGCAAGAGGGAAGAGATATGGGAACATATGTATATGTATAACTGATTCACTTTGTTATAAAGCAGAAACTAACACACCATTGTAAAACAATTATACCCCAATAAAGATGTTAAAAAAAGAGATAAGATCAGAAATAAATGAAAAAGAAATGAAGGAAACAGTAGCAAAGATCAATAAAACTAAAAGCTAGTTCTTGGAGAAGATAAACAAAATTGATAAACCATTAGCCAAGCTCATGAATAAAAAAGGGAGAAGACTCAAATCAATAGAATTAGAAATGAAAAATGAGAAGTAACAACTGGCGCCACAGAAATAAAAAGGATCATGAGAGATTACTACAAGCAACTATATGCCATTGAAAGGAACAACTTGGAAGAAATGGACAAATTCATAGAAAAGCACAACTTTCCACCCTGACCCAGGAAGAAATAGAAAATATAAACAGACCAATCACAAGAACTGAAATTGAAGCTGTTAATAAAATTCTTCCAACAAACAAAAGACTAGGACCAGATGGATTCACAGATGAATTCTTTTAAACATTTAGGGAAGAGCTAACACTGATTCTTCTCAAACTCTTCCAAAATATAGCAGAGGGAGGAACACTCCCAATCTCATTTTATGAGGTCATCATCCTGATACCAAAAGCAGACAAAGATGTCACAATGAAAGAAAACTACAGGCCAATATCACTGATGAACATAGATGCAAAGAAACCTCAACAAAATACTAGCAAACAGAAGCCAACAGTACATTAAGAGGATCAGACACCATGACCAAGTGGGGTTTATCTCAGGAATGCAAGGATTCTTCAATATATGCAAATCAATCAATGTGATAAACCATATTAACAAATTCAAGAAGAAAAACCATATGATCATCTCAATAGATGCAGAAAAAGCTTTCAACGAAATTCAACACCCTTTTATAATAATAAAAAAAAAAACTACAGAAAGTAGGCATAGAGGGAACTTACCTCAACATAATAAGGGCCATATATCATGAACCCACAGCCAACATCGTCAGTGGTGAAAAATTGAAACCATTTCCTCTATGATCAGGACGAAGCCAAGGGTGTCTACTCTTACCACTATTACTCAATATAGTTTTGGAAGCTTTAGCCAAACAATCAGAGAAGAAAAAGAAATAAAAGAAATCCAAACCTGAAAGGAAGAAGTAAAACTGTCGTACACATATGACATGATACTGTGCACAGAGAATCCTAAAGATGCTACCAGAAAACTGCTAGAGCTAATCAATGTATTTGGTTAAATAGCAGGATACAAAATTAATGCACAGTAATCTCTTGCTTTCCTACACACTGATGATGAAGAGTCTGAAAGATAAATTCAGGAAACACTCCCATTCACCATTGCAAACAATAGCATAAAATACCTAGTAATAAACATACCTAAGGAGACAAAACCTGTATGCAGAAAACTATAAGAAATTGTGAAAGAAATTAAAGGTGATACAAGCAGATGGAGAGATATACCATGTCTTGGATTGGAAGAATCAACATTGTGAAAAAGACTATACAACCGGAAGCAACCTACAGTTTCAGTGCAATCCCTGTCAAACTATCAATGGCATTTTTCACAGAACTAGAACAAAATATTGCAAAATTTGGATGGAAAAACAAAAGACCCCGAATAGCCCAAGCAATCTTCAGAAAGAAAAATGGAGCTGGAGGAATCAGGCTCCCTGACTTCAGACTATACTACAAAGCTACCGTAATCAAGACAGTATGGTACTAGCACAAAAACAGAAATATAGACCAATGGAACAGGATAGAAAGCCCAGAGATAAAGCCCACACACACATGGTCACCTTATTTTTGAGAGAGGATGCAAGAATATACAATGGAGAAAAGACAGCCTCTTCAATAAGTGGTACTGGGGAAACTGGACAGCTACATGTAAAAGAGTGAAATTAGAGCACTCACTAACACCATATACAAAAATAAACTCTAAATGGATTCAATACCTAAATATATGGCCAGACACTCTAAAACTCTTAGAGAAAAACATATGAACAACACTTTTTGACATAAATCACAGCAAGGTACTTTTTGATGCATTTTGTATAGAAATGGAAATAAAAACAAAAATAAACAAATGGGAACTAATGAGACTTAAAAGATTTTGCACAGCAAAGAAATCCATAAAGAAGACGAAAAGACAACCCTCAGAATGGGAGGAAATATTTACAAACGAATCAACTGACAAAGGATTAATCTCCAAAAATTACAAGCAGCTCTTGCAGCTCAATATCAAAAAACAGAAAGAAAAACAAAAAACCAATGAAAAATGGGCAGAAGACCGAAATAGACATTTCTCCAAAGAGGGCATACAGTTTTCCAACAAACGCATGAAAGGATGCTCAACATCACTAAACATTAGAGAAATGAAAATCAAAACCACAACGAGTTGGGCTTCCCTGGTGGTGCAGTGATTGAGAGTCCGCCTGCCAATACAGGGGACGAGGGTTCGTGCCCCGGTCCGGGAGGATCCCACGTGCCGCGGAGCAGCTGGGCCTGTGAGCCATGGCCCCTGAGCCTGCACCTCCGGAACATGTGCTCCGCAACAGGAGAGGCCACAAAAGTGGGAGGCCCGCGTACTGAAAAAAAAACCAAAAAACAGAAAAACAAAATACCCACAATGAGCTATCAGCTCACGTTGGTCAGAATGGCCAACATCAGAAAATCTACAAACAATAAATGCTGGAGGGGGTCTGCAGAAAAGGGAACCCTCTTCATTCTTGGTGGGAATGTAAATTGATACAACCACTATGCAGAACAGTATGGAGGTTCCTTTAAAAACTGAAAGTAAAACTACCATATGAACCAGAAATTCCACTACTGGGCATATACCCTGAGAAAATCATAATTCAAAACGAGTCATGCACCACAATAGTCATTGCACCACTATTTAGAATAGCCAGGACATGGAAACAATGTAATTTTCCATTGACAGATGAATGGATAGAGAAGATGTGGCACATATATACAGTGGAATATTACTTGGCCATAGAAAGAAATGAAATTGAGTTAGTTGTAGTGAGGTGGATGGACCTAGAGTCTCTCACACAGAGTGAAGTAAGTCAGAAAGGGAAAACAAATACCATAAGCTAACACATATATATGGAATCTAAAAAGAAAAAAAAGATTCTGAGGAACCTAGGGCAAGGCAGGAATAGAGATGCAGACATAGAGAATGGAGTTGAGGTCACAGGGAGGGGGAAGGGTAAGCTGGGACGAAGTGAGAGAGTGGCATTGACTTATATACACTACCAAATGTAGAATAGGTAGCTAGTGGGAAGCAGCTGCATAGAACAGAGAGATCACCTAGGTGCTTTGTGACCACCTAGAGGGGTGGGATAGGCTGGGTGGGACACAAGAGGGAAGGTATATGGGGATATATGTATACATATAGCTGATTCACATCTGTATACAGCAGAAACTCACACAGCATTGTAAAGCAATTATACTCCAAAAAAGATGTTAAAAAAATAAAACTGTAAAAAACACAAACACGTGGAGGCCAAACGGTATACTACTAAATAATCTATGTATCAGTAAAGAACTTTAAAAATGCCTAGAGACAAATGAAAATGAATATTCGACTATCCAAAACCTATGGTACACAGCAAAAGCAGTTTTCAGAGGGAAGTTTATTCCGAAACAAGCTTACTTCTGGAAACAAAATAAATCTCAAATAAATAATCTAACGTACACATAAAGGAACTAGAGTAAGAAGAACAAACAAAACAATATTAGTAAGGCAGAAATCATAAATATCAGAGAGAAATAAATGAAATAGAGACTTAAAAAGCAACAAAAGAAAAGATCAATAAAACTGAAAGCTGGTTCTTTGAAAAGAAAAACAAAATAGATAAAATGTTAGCCAAATCATCACCAAAAAAAAGGAGGGAGTTCAAATCAATTAAAGAAGAAATGATAAAGAAATTATAAATGTCACCACAGAAATACAAAAGATCATAAGACATTACTATATGTCAATGAAATGGCTAACCTTTAGGTAATAAACAAATTCTTAGAAAGGAACAATCTCACAAGACTGAAGCAGAAAAAAATAGAAAATATAGAACAAACAAATTTCTAGTAAGAAATTTGAATCTGTAATTAAAAGTACCTCAACAAACAAAAGTCCAGAACCAGATGGCTTCACAGGTGAATTCTACCATGCATTTAGAGAAGAGTTAACACCAATTTTTCTCAAAAATTTCCAAAAATATTGCAGACTAATTCTATGAGGTCAGCATCACGCTTATACCAAAACCAGACAATAGGATCACAATAAAGGAACTACAGTCCAATATCAGTGATGAATATATATGCAAAAACCCTCAACAAAATATTAATAAACCCAAACTGACAATACATTTAAAGGATCATACAGCATGACAAAGTGGAATTTATATCAGGTATGCAAGAATATTTCAATATCCACATATCAATCAAGGTGATACATCACATTATCAAACTGAAGAATAAAAACATGATCATCTCAATAGGTGTAGAAAAACTTTTGACACAATTTACCATGGGTTTATGATAAAAATTCTTCAGAAACTTTATCTAGAGGGAACAAACCTCAGGATAATAAAGACTATCTATGACAAACCAACAACTAACATCATACTTGATGGTGAAAAGATGAAAACATTTCTTCTAACATCAGGAACAAGATAAGGATGCTGACCCTCACCACTTTTTTTAACATAGTTTTGGAAGTCCTAGCCACAGCAATCAGAGAGGAAAAAGCAATAAATAAATCCAAATTTGAAAAGAAGAAATAAAACTGTCAATGTTTGCAGAGGGCATGATACGTTACATTAAAAATCCTAAAGACACTACCAGAAAACTACTACAGCTCATCAATGAATTTGATAATGTTGCAGGATGTAAAATTAATATACAGGAATATGTTGCATTTCTATACACTAACAATGAAAGATCAGAAAAAGAAATTAAGGAAACAATCACATGTACCATTTCATCAGAAAGAATAAACTACCTAGGAATAAACCTACCTAAGGGGCAAAAACGTGTACTCTGAAAATTATAAGACACTGATGAAAGAAATGGAAGACAACACAAATAGATGGAAAGATATACCGTGTTCTTGGATTGGAAGAATCAATAGTGCCAAAATGACCAAAATAACCAAGGCAATCACTATCAAATTACCAATGACATTTTAATAGAATCTAGAGCAAATAATTTTTAAATTTGTATGGAAACACAAAAGATCTCGAATAGCCAAAGATAGAAGAGAAGGGCTGGGGAAGCCTAGACTTTACTCACAAGGAGTGCATGCTGCCTTGCTAACAATCAGGACAGAGAGAGATTTGCACCGGTTGTTTCTGCCTTGTCCCACTTCCCCATCCAAAGTGGAAAACACCCTGACCCACACATGCTACACCAGAGGCTGGTGCAAGATCTGAGCAAAGATTCATTCTTGCTATGCAGAGAGAGATAAGGGTTGCCTGGGGTGTTAACCAGGCAAAACATGGAGGCCATTTTCAGCATGTGAATGGCACAGTGAGTCTAAGAAGATGCGATGGCTAAGCACTGGTGGAATCTTGGACAGACAGGCTATGGGAGAGGACTCAATATAGGTATGCAGAGACACCCAGAGGACCTGGTGCATGATCTGGGTGGAGCCACAGAGCCCATTGTCAGCATGGTGCAGCAGGAGAGTGTTCAGCAAACTTTGTCAGTGCACACATGGGGCAGTTTCACAAGAGGGCACAGTGGTTGAGCTCTGAATCTCAGGCAGACAGGCACTGGGCAGGAGTACACAGTAGTTCATTTCCTAGTGAGAGTGCCTTAACCCCACCCACTCAACAGCTTAACACTAGATCTGGAGTAGACAGGTCATGGGAGAAGTCTACCACAAAGACAGCCCACATCTCATTGGAAGTGGATCCACCACAATTCTTGCAGCCAAAATAACCCAACCCCCAACCTCAGCCTATTCCACACCACAGCCTTGCACTAGATTTGGGACAAACACACAGAGAAAAGGACATAAATGTAGGCTGCCTCTAAGCAGAATTGCGGAGGTATACACAGGTGGAACATAAGTTTAATGTGAAACCATGGGCCTCAGCTCCTTCAGTAATCACCTCCTTTGGGGCAGTGCTTTCACTCAAAGGCAATGGAGCCTGATAAAACCCAACCCTCACTGCTTTTACTCCTACAAATGAGGAGTAGAAGCCACCCATGAGAGAGTGGGGACAGCCTCGGAGTAGACAGGAAGCCCCACCACACATCCAGCAAAAGCTCTAGATATTACACCAACTATACCCCCTATCAAAGAGATAACAGCCAGCACATTCTGCTTGGCTATCATACCAAAACCAGCCCTCACATCAAAAATACTGAACATACACAGTCTAGACAGGGATGTTCCCACATAAACACACCCATTCAAAACCACAGTAGACAACTGTTTCTCCTAAATTCATAGAGAGAAAGTTAAGTAAAATGAGAAGGCAAAAGAACTACTCCCAATTAAAAGAACAAGTGAAATCCCCTGAAAGAACAAATAATAAAATGGAGAACATCAGTCTAGTGGACACCAAGTTCAAAAAGGTGGTAATAAAAATTTAAAGGAATGAAGAAAGATTATCGATAGAAATGCAGATCAGGAACCTACCTCAACAGAATAAGGGCCATATCTGACAAACTCACAGCAAACATCATTCTCAATTGTGAAAAGCTGAAAGCATTTCCTCTAAGACCAGGAACAAGACAAGGATATCCACTCTTGCCACTATTCTACAAAGTTTTGGGATTCCTTACCACAGCAATCAGAGAAGAAAGAGAAATAAAAGAAATCCAAATTGGAAAAAAAGAAGTAACATTGTCAATGCTTGAAGATGATATGATACTATACATAGTAAATCCTAAAGATGTTATCAGAAAACTACTAGAACTCATCAATGAATTTGGTAAATTTGCAGAATACAAAATTAATACACAAAATTTGCTTGCATTCGTATTCACCAACAGCAAAAGATCAGAAAGAGAAATTAAGGAAACAATCCCATTTGCCATCACAACAAAAAGAATAAAATACCTAGGAATAAACCTACCTAAGGAGGCAAAAGAAATATACCCTGAAAACTATAAGACACTGAGGAAAGAAATCAAAGATGATACAAACAAATGGAGAGATATATCATGTTCCTGGTTGGAAGAATCAATATTATCAAAATGACTATACTCCCCAAATCAATATACAGATTAAATGCAATCCCTGTCAAAATACCAAAGGCATTTTACAGAGAATTAGAACAAAAAAAAATTACAATTTGTATGGAAACACAAAAGACCCCGAATTGCCAAAGAAATCTTGAGAAAGAAAAACAGAGCTAAAGGAATAAGTCTCCCTGAATTCAGACTATACTACAAAACTACAGTAATCAAGACAGCCTGGTTCAGACACAAAACCAGAAATATAGATCTGTGGAACAAGATAGGAAGACCAGATATAAACCCATGCACCTATGGTCACCTAATTTATGGCAAAGGAGGCAAGAATATACAATGGAGAAACGACAGCACCTTCAGTAAGTAGTGCTGGGAAAACTGGACAGCTAAATGTAAAAGAATGAAATTAGAACACTCCCTCCTACCATACACAAAAATAAACTCAAAATGGATAAAAGACCTAAATGTAAGGCTGGATATTGTACAATTCTTAGAGGAAAACATAGGCAGAACAATCTCTAACATAAATCACAGCCAGATCTTTTATGATCCACCTCACAGAATAATGAAAATAAAAACTAAAATAAAGAAATGGGACCTAATTAAACTTAAAAGATTTTGCACAGCAAAGTAAACAATAAACAAAACTAAAAGACAACACTCAGAATGGGAGAAAATATTTGCAAACGAAACAACTGACAAAGAATTAATCTCAAATATACAAACAGCTCATGCAGCTCAATAACAAAAATACCAAAAATCAACCAATCCAAAAATGGGCAGAAGACCTAAATAGACATTTCTCCAAAGAAGACATACAGATAGCCAAGAGGCACATGAAAAGATGCTTGACATTTCTAATTATTAGAGAAATGCAAACCAAAACTGCAGTGAGATATCACCTCACACCAGTCAGAATGACCATCATCAAAAAATCTACAAACAATAAATACTGGAGAGGGTGTGGAGAAAAGGAAACCCTCCTACACTGTTGGTGGGAATGTAAATTGGTACAGCTACTATGGAGAACAGTATGGAGGTTCCTTAAGAAACTAAACAAAGAGCTAACATATGATCCTGGAATACCACTCCTGGGCATATATCTGGAGTAAAACATGGTTTGAAAGGATGCATGCACCCCAGTGTTCTTTTCAGCATGGTTTACAATAGCCAGGACATGGAAGCAACCATAACGTCCATCATCAATTGACAGATGAACGGATAAGAAAGATGTAGTATATATACAGTGGAATATTACTCAGCCATTAAAAAGAATAAAATAATGCCATTTGCAGTGACATAGAAGGACCTGGAGATTATCTTACTAAGTGAAGTAAGTCAGACAGAGAAATCAAATGTCATATGATATTGCTTATATGTGGAATCTTAAAAATGATACAAAGGAACATATTTACAAAACAAAAATACAGTCACAGATGTAGAAAACAATCTTTTGGCTACTGGGGGGACAAAAGGGGACTGATAAATTGGCAGATTGGGATTAACATATACACTCTACTATATATAAAATATCAATAGATAACTAATAAGGACCTACTGTATAGCAGAGGAAACTTTACTCAATACTCTGTAATGACCTGTATGGGAAAAGAATCTAAAAAAGAGTGGATATAATTATATGTATAACCGATTTGCTTTGCTATAAATCAGAAAATTACACAACATTGTAAATCAACTATACACCAATAAAATTTAAAAAAGAATTGCAGATCAATGTAGTAAGGAACTAGAAACTATAAAGATTAACCAATCAAAAATATATGATTCAATTGCTGAGATAAAACCAAAAGGAAGCAATGAATAACAGAGTAAGTGACACGGAAGAATGAATAAGTCATTGGGAACATAGATTAATGGAAATCTCCCAATCAGAACGGCAGACAGGAAAAAAAATGTAAAAATGTAAAGCAACATACGTGATATATGGGATATAATGAAGCATGCCAACCTAAACATAAGGTTTCCAGAGGGGGAAGAGAGAAAGAAGGGGATTGAAAATGTATTTGAAGAAATTATGGCTGAAAACTTCCTAAGCCTGAAGAAGGAAACAGATATCCAAGTACAAGGAAACAGATATCCAAATACAAGAAAACAGAGAGTCCCAAACAAGATGAATGCTAGCAAACACACACCAAGACATATCATAGTTAAAATGACCAATGTTAAAGATAAAGTGGGGACTCTGAGGGCAGCAAGTGAAAAAAAGTGTCAGTTACAAGCGAACCACCATAAAGCTATCAGCTGATTTCTGTGAAGAAACTTAGCAGGTCAGAAGAGAGTGGCATGATATATTCAAAGTTCTGAAAGGGAAAAATCTGCAACCAAGGATACTACATCCAGCAAGATTATCATTTAGAGTAGAAGGAGAGATAAAGAATTTCTTCGACAAGCAAAAACTAAAAGAACTCAGCAATACTAAATGTACCTCAAAAGAAATATTGAAGGGTCTTATCTAAATAGAAAGGAAGAAAGATATATATGAAAGTGTAAATCACAGCAAGAAAGGTAAATATATAAAGGTTTGAATGCCAGATAAAGATGACTGTACATAGATTACAAAACAATTTTAAAAATCATAAAATCTATCAAATCTACAAGTAAAAGTAACAGTATAAGCATGAGGATTAAAATAGGACATCAAAATCATAAAATGTGGGGGAGAGGAATATAAAAATATAGATCATTTAGAATGTGCTTGAAATGACTACAAGCTGAAAAAATAGATATAGTTGTGGGTCAACATACTTCAACTCCACGGTAACCACAAATCAAAAACACACAATAGATGCACACACACACACAGAAAAAGAAAGGAACAGAAACATACTACAAAAGAAAATCATTAAATGAGAAAATAAAAAGCAAAAGAAGAAAAAATGAACAAAGAACTACTAAATCAACTGGAAAACAACGTTTAAAATGGCAAGAAGTACATAGCTATTTATAAATACTTTAAACATCAGTGGACTAAAAACTCATTCAAAAGATATAGAATGGCTGATTAGATTTAAAAAAAAAGAAAAGAAAAGAACCTACAATATGCTGCCAACAAAAAAACTCACTTCTGGGTGAAAGAGAAAGACAGACTGAAAGTCAGGAGATGGAAAAAGATATTTCATGCAAATGGAAAAGAAAACAAAGTGGGAGTAACAATATTCATATCAGACAAAATAGACTTTAAAACCATGGCCAAAGAGAAAGAAAACAAAAGGACATCTCATAATCATAAAGGGATAAATGCAAGAGGAAAATATTACTCTTGTTAATTATATGCACCTAATATAGCAGCACCTAAATATGTACAACAAATACTAACAGACATAAGGGAGAAAGGGATAAAAATAAGATAATAGTAGAAGAGTTTAACACCCCATTCACATGAATGGAGAGATAATCCAGACAGAAAATCAGTAAGGCAACAGAAATCCTAAATGACACAATAGACCAGTTGGACTTAACTGAAATCTACAGGACACAACATCTAAAAAGAAAAGAGAAAATCATTCTTTTCAAGTGTGCATGGAACGTTCTCTAGGATAGACCATATACTAGGTCAAAAAACAAGCCTCACAAATTTAAGAGGATAGAAATTATTTCAAACATCTTTTCTGACCACAACAGTATGAAAGTAGAAATTAACCCCAGAAAGAAAAATGGAAATAGAACAAACACATGGAGACAAAAGAACACATTACTAAAAAAAATAATAATAATATTGGGGCAATGATGAAAACAAAGAAGAAATCAGAAAATACCTTGAGACAAATGAAAATAAAAACACAACCTCACAAAATTTATAGGATGCAGCAAGAGCAGTTTGAAGAGACAAGTTCATAATGATACAGTCCTTCCTAAAGAAGAAAAGAAAAATCTCAAATAAACAACCTAAAATAGTTAGAAAAAAAGAACAAAGAAACCAAAGTTCAGGAGAAAGAAGGGAATAACAAAGATCAGAGAGGAAATAAATAAAATAGAGATAAAAAATAAAAGTGATCAATAAAACCAAGAGCTCTTTTTTGTTTATGTTTTTTAAGATAAACAAAATCAACAAACTTCTAACCAGGCTCATCAAGAGGAAAAATGAGAGGACTCAAATAAACAAAATAAGAAATGAAAGTGTAGAAATAACTGATACTACAGAAATACAAAAAAAACTTATAAGAGAATACTATAAAAAGTTATATACTAACAAAATGGACAGCCTAGAAAAAATAGACAAGTTTCTAGAAGCGGAATGGGAGAAAATATTTGCAAATTATGTGACCAACAGCAAGTTAGTATCCAAAATATACAAACAGCTCATACAACTCAATATTGAAAAAGCAAAGAATCCAATAAAACAATGGGCAGAAGATCTAAATAGACATTTCTCCATAGAAGACATACAGAGGGCCAACAGGCAAGTGAAAAGGCACTCAACATAGCTAATTATTAGAGAAATGCAAAACAAATCAATAAATTTGACAAAAGGAGAAAATGATTGACATTACATGATAATCAAAGTATAATCAAGAAGATATAATAATTATAAATACATAAGCACCTAAATAGGAGCACTTAACGATACAAGGAAAATATTAACAGACATAAAAGGAGAAATTAACAATAACACAATAATAGTAGGGGAATGTAAAACCACACTTACATTAATGGAAATATCATCCAGACAGAAAATCAATAAGGAAGCATTGCATTTAAATAACACGTTAGACCAGATGCACTTAATTGATATATAGAGAGCATTCCACCCAAAAGCAGCAAAACACAGTTTTTTTCAGGTGTATGTGGATCATTCTCAAGGAGAGATCACAAGCTAGGCCACAAAACAAAACTTGGTAAATTAAAAAAAGAAACCTGAAATCATATCAAGCATCTTTTCCAACCACAATGCTATGAAACTAGAAATCAACTACAGAAAAAAAAAGACTGCAAAAGCCACAAACACAGGGAATTTAACAATATGCTACTAAACCTCCAATGGATCACTGAAGAAATCAAAGACAAAATTAAAAAATATCTAAAGACAAATGAAAAGAAAAACACAATGAGACTAAACCTATGGGATGAAGCAAAACAGTTCTAAGTGGAAAGTTTATAGTGGTACAATCCAGCTTCAGGAAACAAGAAAAATCTCAAACAACCTAATCTTACACATAACAGAACTAGAGAAGAAAGAATAAATAAAACCCAAAGTTAATATAAGGAAAGATATTGTAAAGATCAAAGAAGTAAATGAAATAGAGAGTCAAAAGAACAATAGAAAAGATCAATGAAACTAAACGATTTTCTTTGAACAGATAAACAAACATTGATAAACCTTTAGCCAGACTCATCAAGAACAAATGGGAAAGGGCCCAAATCAATAAAATCAGAAATAAAAAAGAAGTTATGTCTGACACCACAGAAATACAAAAGATCATAAGAGACTACTATGAACAACTATATGTCAATAAAATGGGCAACCTAGAAGAAATGGACAAATTAGTAGAAAGTACAATATCCCAAGCCTGAAGCAGGAAGAAATCAAAAATATAAACAGGAATGAAACTGAATCAGTAATTTAAAAACTTCAGTAAACAAAAGTCCAGGACGAGATGGCTCCACAGGTGAATTATACCAAACATTTAGAGAAGGGTTAACACCTATATTTCTCAAACTACTTCAAAAATTTGCAGTGGAAGGAATACTTCCAAACTCATTCTATGAAGCCAGCATAACCTTGATACCAAAACCAGACGATACTATCACACACAAAAAACTAAAAGCCAATATCAGTGATGAATATATATGCAAAAATCCTCAACACAATATTAGTAAACCAAAATCAACAATACATTAAAAGGAGTATACACCACGATAAAGCAGGATTTATAGCAGGAATTTTTCAATATCTGCAAATCAGTGTTACACCACACTAACAAATTGAAGAATAAAAACCATATGATCATCTCAGTAGATGCAGAAAATTTTTTTTGACAAAATTCAACATGATTTATGATAAAATTTCTCAATAAAGTGGGCATAGACAGAACATGCCTCAACATAATATAGGTTATATATGATAAACCCACAGCTAATATCATATGCAATGGTGAAAACCTGAAAACATTCCTCTAAGACCAGGAACAAGATGATTGCCCAATTCCACAACTTTCATTCAACTTAGTATTGGTAATCCTAGCCAGAACAATCAAAGAAGAAAAAGAAATAAAAGGAATCTAACTTGGAAGGAAAGAAGTAACATTGTCATTGTTTGCAGATGACATGATACTATACATAGAAAATCCTAAAGATGCCACAAAAATCTACTAATCTCATTAATGAATTTGGTAAAGTTGCAGGATACAAAATTAATATACACAAATCTGCTGCATTTCTATACACTAATAATGAACTATCAGAAAGAAAAAATAAGAAAACAATTCCATATACCATCACTTTAAAATAATTACCTCAAAACAAATCTAACTAAGGAGGTAAAAGACCTGTACTCAGAAACCTATAAGACAGGGGACTTCCCTGGTGCTCCAGTGGTATAGAATCCGCCTTCTAATGCAGGGGACATGGGTTTGATCCCTGGTCAGGGAACTAAGATCCCACATGCTACAGAGCAACTAAGCCTGCGTGGCTCAACCAGAGAGCCCACATGCCACAAACTACAGAGCCCATGAGCTCTGAAACATGCGGGCCACAACTAGATAAGAGAAAACCTGCATGCTGCAACTAGAGAGAAGACCACAAACTGCAACGAAGAGCCCATGTGCCACAATGAAAGATCCTGCATGCAGCAACTAAGACCTGTTGCACCAATAAATAAATAAATAAGCTATTTATATAAAAAACAGAAACCTATAAGACAGCTATGAAAGAAAACTTTTTTAATATTTATTTATTTGGCTGTGCCAGGACTCACTTGCAGCACGTAGGATATTTGTTGCCACATGCAAGATCTTCGCTGTGGCATGGGAGATTTGTTCCCTATCCAGGGGTTGAGCCCAGTCATCCTGCATTGGGAATGAGGAGTCTTAGTCACTGGACCACCAGGGAAGTACCACTTATGAAATAACTTGAAGGTGACACAAGCAGATGGGAAGATATACCATGTTCTCGGATTTGAAGAAATAGTATTGTTAAAATGACCATACCACCCAAGGAAATTTAGAGATTCAATGCAATCCCTATCGAAATACCAATGGCATTTTTCACAGAACTAGAACAAATAATTTTAAAATTTGTATGGAAACACAAAAGACCATGAATAGCCAAAACATTTGTTATAAAGTAGAACAGAGCTGGAAGAATCATGCTCCATGATTTCAGATTATACTACAAACCTACAGTAACAAAAACGCTATGATAGTGGCACAAAAACAAACACATATCAACGGAAGAGAATAGAGATCCAAAAATAAACCCATGCTGTTATGGTCAGTTAATCTATGACCTTAGAGGCAAGTATATATAATGGAGAAAAGAGAGTCTTTTCAATACATGATACTACACAAACTGGTAGCAAATAGCTACATGTAAAAGAATGAAATTAGAACACTCTCTAACACCATATATGAAAAAAACACACCTAAAAATGGATTAAAGACCTAAATGTAAGACCAAAACCATAAAACTCCCAGAGGAAAACATAGGCGGAACATTCTTTGACATAAATCACAGCAATATTTTTTTGGATCTGTCTTCTAAAGCAAAGGAGTTAAAAGCAAAAATAAGCAAATGCAAACTCATGAAAATTAAGTTTTTCACATCAAAGAAAGCCATCAACAATGACAAAAAAGGAGGACATACTGAATGAGAGAAGATATTGAAAATGATATGACCAATATATATAATCAAAATATATAAACTTCTCATACAATTCAACATCAAAAAAAAAAAAAACAAAAAACAAGTTCATTGAAAAATGAGCAGAAGAGCTGGGTAGACGTTTTTACAAAGAGTAAATGCAGACAGCCGACAGGCACATAAAAGATGCTCAATATAGTTAATCCTCAGAGAAATGCAAATCAAAACCACAATGAATCATCACCTCACACCTGTTAGAATGGCTGTCATCAAAAAGATCACAAATAACAAATGTTGGCAAGGATGTGGAGGAAAGAGAACTCTTGTACAATATTGATAGGAATGTAAAGTGGTGCAACCACTGTGGTAAACACTATGGAGTTTTCTCAAAAAACTAAAAATAGAACTACTATATGACCAAGCAATTCCACTCCTGGAATTGAGAAAAACATATCTGAGAAAAACAAAAACACTATTTTGAAAAGACAGATGCACCCCAATATTGGCATTATTTACAAATGCCAAGATATGAAGCATATTTATGTACACACACAATGTAATACTACTCAGCCATAAGAAAATAAATTTTGCCATTTGCAGCAACATGGATGGACTTGGAGGGTATTATTCTAAGTGAAATAAGTTAGACACATAAAGAAAAATACCGTTTGATATCACTTTTATGTGCAATCTAAAAAAATACAACAAACTAGTGAATATAATAAAAAAGAAGCAGATTCACAGATATAGAGAACAAACTAGTGGTTAATCCAGAGGAGGAAGGTGAGAGAGGCAATATAGGAGTAGGGGATTAAGAGGTACAAACTATAAATGGAGTATAATCATCAAAAAAGTGTGAATCACTATATTGTACACTTGTAACTTACATAATATTGCACATCAGTTATACTTCAGTCTATAAAATCATCCAAAAAAATGAACACAAATAATACCTTGAGCAAAATAAAAATGGAAACCTAAATTTCCAAAATCTGTGGGATGCAACAAAGGCAGTTCTTAGAGTGTCACTTATAGCAATATAAGCCTTCCTAAAGAAGGAAGAAAAATCTCAAATAAACAACCTAATCTACCAGCTTTAAGAATTAGAAAATACAAAGCCACAAGTCAGCAGAAGGAAGGAAATAATAAAGATCAGAGAGGAAATAAATTTTATAGATATCAAAATGTACTAGAAAAAAAATCAATGAGCTAGATTTTTAAAAAGATTTAAAAAATGGATAAACTTTTAACCAGGCTCACCAGTAAGAAAAGAGAGTGGACCTGAATAATCAAAACAAGAAATAAAAGAGGAAATGAACAACTGTTACCAAAAAGTTACAAAAAATCATAAAAGAATGCTATGAATAGTTATATGCCAACAAACTGGACAACCTCAACAAAATGGAAAAATATCTAGAATCACAAAACCTGTCAGTACTTAAGACGTGACAGACTATTTGAACAAACAGATGACTTGAAGTAATATTGAATTTGTAATAGGAGAAACTCCTAGCATACAAAAGTCCAGGACTGAATGGCTTCACAGGGGAATTCTGCCAAAGTTATAAATAAGAATTAATACCTAAAGTTTTCAAAATATTCCCCCCAAAATGAAGAGTATGGAATACTACCAAAGTCATTCTATGAGGCCACTATACACTCGTACTAAAATAAGACAGGCAGTAGAAAAAAATTATAGGCCAATATCTCTGATGAATATAGAGGCAAATACCCTCAACAAAATATTAGCAAACTGAATCCAACAACATATAACAAGGATTATACACCATGACCAAGTTGGAGTTATTCCAGTGTAACCAGTATGGTTCAATATTTGTTGGGACTTTCATGGTGGTGCAGTGGTTAAGAATCTGCCTGACAATGCAGGGGACACGGGTTCAAGCCCTGGTCTGTGAAGACTCCACATGCCATGGAGCAAATAAGCTTGTGTGCCACAACTACTGAGCCTGTGCTCTAGAGACCATGAGCCACAACTAATGAGCCTGCATGTCACAACTACTGAAGCTCATGCACCTAGAGCCTGTGTTCTGCAACAGATCAAAGTCACCGCAATGAGAAGCCCTTGCACTGCAACAAAGAGTAACCCCTGCTCAGTGCAACTAGAGAAAGCCCGTGTGCAGCAACAAAGACCAAGGCAGCCATAAATTAATTAATTAATTTTTAAAAGTATGGTTCAATATTTGCAAATTAATCAATGTGGTATACTACACACTAGAGCTCACAAAAGAGGAAGTGCCACATCCAAAGACAGAGGAGAGGCCACAGTGGGAGGGTAGGAGGGGCACAATCACAATAAAATTGAGTCCCATAACCACTGGGTGGTTGACTCACAAACTGGATAGCAATTATACCACAGAACTTCACCAACTGGAGTGAGGGTTCTGGACCCCACGTTGGGCTTCCCAACCAAGGGATCTGGTGATGGGAGGAGGAATTCCCATAATCAGATATTGAAGGCTGGAGAGATTTGACTGTAGGACTTTGATGGGACTGGAAGAAACAGAGACTCCACTCTTGGAGGGCACACACAGTGGGGGTGTATGCATCGGGACCCAGGGGAAAGGAGCAGTGAGCCCATGTGAGACTGCACCAGACCAGCCTGCTGATCTTGGAGGGTCTCCTGCATAGGTGGGGTGTGGCTGTGGCTCACTGTGGGGAAAAGGACATTGGCAGCAGAAATTCTGGGAGGTGCTACTTGGTGTGAGCGTTCCTGGCGTCTGCAATTAACCCCAACAAAGGGCCTGTAGGCTCTAGTGCAGGGTAGCCACAGGCCAAATAACCAACAGAGAGGGAATCCAGCCCAACCAATCAGCAGACAAGAGGGTTAAAGTTTTACTGAGCTCTGCTGACCAGAGCAACACCCAGCTCTATCCACCAACATTCCCTCCCATCAGGAAGCTTGCACAAGCCTCTCAGATACCTCATCCAGCAGAAGGCAGACAGCAGAAGCAAGAAGGACTACAATCCTGCATCCTGTGCAACAAAAACCACATTCACAGACAAAATGAAAAGGCAGAAGACTATGTACCAGAAGAAGGGACAAGAAAAAACCCCAGAAAAACAATTAAATGAAGTGGAGATAGGCAACTTTAGTGAAAAAGAATTCAGAATAATGAGAGTGAAGATGATCCAGGACCTCAGAAAAAGAATGGGGGCAAAGATTGAGAAGATGCAAGAAATATTTAACAACAATCTAGAAGAATTAAATATCAAAGACCTAGAAGAATTAAAGATAAAAGAAACAGAGATGAACAGTACAATAACTGAAATGAAAAATACACTAGAGGGAATCGATAGCAGAAGAACTGAGGCAGAAGAATGGATAAGTGAGCTGGAAGAAAGAATGGTGGAAATCATTGCCACAGAACAGAATAAAGAAAAAAGAATGAAAAAAAATGAAGACAAATTGAGATTTCTGGGACAACATTAAATGCACCAATATTCGCATTATAGAGGTCCCAGAAGGAGAAGAGAGAAAGAAAGGACCCGAGAAAATATTTGAAGAGATAATAGTCATAAACTTCCCTAACATGGGAAAGGAAATAGCCACCCATGTCCAGGAAGCACAGAGAGTTCTAGGCATGATAAACCCAAGGAGAAACACACTGAGTTCCATAGTAATCAAACTGGCAAAAATTAAAGACAAAGAAAAATTATTAAAAGCAACAAGGGAAAAATGAAAAATAACATACAAGGGAACTCCCTAAAGGTTAACAGTTGATTTCTCAGCAGAAACTCTACACGTCAGAAGGGAGTCGAACAATATAGTTAAAGGAATGAAAGGGAAGAACCTACAACCAAGATTAAACTACATGTCAAGGATATCCTTGAGATTCAACGGGGAAATCAAAAACTTTACAGACAAGCAAAAGCTAAGAGAATTCAGCACCACCAAACCAGCTTTACAACAAATGCTAAAGGAACTTTTCCAGACAGGAAACACAAGAGAAGGAAAAGACCTACAAAAATAAACCCAAAACAATTAAGAAAATGGATATAGGAACATATATATCAATAATTACCTTAAATGTAAATAGTTTAAATGCTCCAAGCAAAAGACATAGACTGGATGAATGGATACAACAACAAGACCCATATATATGCTGTCTACAAGAGACCCACATCAAACCTAGGGACACATACAGACTGAAAGTGAGGGGATGGAAAAAGATATTCCATGCAAATGGAAATCAAGAGAAACCTGGAGTAGCAATTCTCATATCAGAAAAAATAGACCTTAAAATAAAGAGTATTACAAGAGACAAAGAAGGACACTACATAATGATAAAGGGGTCACTGAACTGCCCCGGAGCCTGAAAGGAGGGCAGCCACACTGAGGCTGACGGCTCTGGAGGGGCCAAAGCAGCCAAAGCCACCACAGTCCTGGGGACTTCAGGCTGGTTGTTTCAACAAGTAACTTAAAGAGAAAATGGAAAAACAAGGAGGTTTGAGCATGATATCTGTTGATGTGAAACCATGGATAGCCACTTTCTGCCACCCATGTGGATGACAGGCTCTTGGTGCTCCAGCCTGGTGTCAGGGCTGTGCCACTGAGGTGGGAGAGCCAAGTTAAGGAAACTGGTCCACAAGAGACCTACCAGCTCCACATTATATCAAACAACAAAAATCTCCCAGAGATCTCCATCTCAATGCCAAGACCCAGCTCCATGCAACGACCAGCAAGCTACAGTGCTGGACACCCTATGCCAAACAACTAGCAAGACAGGAATACACCCCCATCCATCAGCAAACAGGTTGCCTAAAATCATAAGAAGGTCACAGACACCCCAAAACACACCACCAGACGGGGACTTGCCCACTCGAAAAACAAGATCCAGCCTCATCCAGCAGAACACAGGCACTAGTCCCCTCCACCAGGAAGCCTACCAACCCACTGAACCAAACTTAGCCACTGGGGACAGACACCAAAAACAACGGGAACTATGAACCTTATACTTATATAAAACCTTATACTATGGTATAAGACTGGATATCAATTACAGGAAAAAATCTGTAAAATATACAAACACATGGAGTCTAAACTGTACACTACTTAATAACCAAGAGATCACTGAAGAAATCAAAGAGGAAATCAAAAAATACCTAGAAACCAATGACAATGAAAACCCGACGACCCAAAACCTATGGGATGCAGCAAAAGCAGTTCTAACAGGGAAGTTTATAGCAATACAATCCTACCTTAAGAAACAAGAGGAGGAGCTTCAAGATGGCGGAAGATTAAGACGTGGAGATCACTTTCCTCTTCACAAATACATCAGAAATACATTTACATGTGGAACAACTCCTACCAAACACCTACTGAATGCTGTCAGAAGACCTCAGACCACTCAAAAGGCAAGAAACTCCCCATGTACCTGGGTAGGGTAAAAAAAAAAGAAAAAATAGAGGCAAAGAATATGGATGGGACCTGCATCAGTGGAAGGGAGCTGTGAAGCAGGAAAGGTTTCCACACACTAGGAAGCCCCTTCACAGGCGGAGACTGCTGGTTGCGGAGTGGAGGAGCTTTGGAGCCACAGAGAGAGTGCAGCAACAGGGGTGCAGAGGAAAAAGCGGAGAGATTTCCGCAAAGCAGATCGGTGCTGGCCAGCACGAGAGGCTTGTCTGCTCACCCGCCGGGACAGGTGGGGGCTAGGATCTGAGGCTCAGGCTTCGGTCGGATCCCAGGGAGAGGATTGGTGTTGGCTGTGCGAACACAGCCTGAAGGGGGCTAGTGCACCACAGCTAGCCGGGAGGGAGCCTGGGAAAAATTCTGGAGCTGCCGAAGAGACAAGAGACGTTTCCTTGCCTCTTTGTTTCCTGGTGCTGGAGGAGAGGGGATTAAGAGCGCCACTTAAAGGAGCTCCAGAGATGGACGTCAGCTGCAGCTATCAGCGCAGACCCCAGAGACGGGCATGAGATGCTAAGGCTGCTGCTGCAGTTACCAAGAAGCCTGTGTGCAAGCACAGGTCACTATCCACACATCCACCCCTGGAAGCCTATGAAGCCCGCCACTTCCAGGGTCCTGAGATCCAGGGACAATTTCCCCGGGAGAATGCATGGTGCGCCTCAGGCTGGTGCAATGTCACACGGGCCTCTGCCACCACAGGCTCACCCCGCATCTGTACTCATTCGTCCCCCAGCCTGAGTGAGCCACAGCCCCCAAAGCAGCTGCTCCTTTAACCTCATCCTGTCTGAACGAGGAACAGACACCCTCAGGTGACCTACACACATAGACGGGTCCAAATCCAAAGCTGAACCCTGGGAGCTGTCGGAAAAGAAGAAGAGAAAGGGAAATCTCTCCCAGCATCCTATGGAGCAGCAGATTAAATCTTCACAATCAACTTGAGGTACCCTGAATCTGTGGAATACCTGAAAAGACAGCGAATCATCCCAAATTGAGGAGGTGGACTTTGGAAGCAATGATATATATATATTTTTTCCCTTTTTCTCTTTTCTGGAGTGTGTATGTGTATGCTTCTGTATGTGATTTTGTCTGTATAGTTTTGCTTTTACCATTGATCCTAGGGTTCTTTCTGTCCATTTTATCTTATTTTTTATTACTTATAATTTTCTTTTTCCTTAGTAATTTTTATTTTAATAACTTTATTTTATTTTATCTTCTTCTTACATTCTTTCTATTTTTTTCTCCCTTTTATTCTGAGCCATGTGGAAGACAGGCTGTTGGTGCTCCAGCCAGGTGGCAGGACTGTGCCACTGAGGTGGGAGTCCCAAGTTCAGGGCACTGGTCCACAAGGGACCTCCCAGCTCCATGTAATATCAAATGGTGAAAATCTCCCAGAGAACTCCATCTCAACGCCAAGGCCCAGCTCCACTCAACGAACAGCAACCTACAGTGCAGGACACCCTATGCCAAACAACTAGCAATACAGGAACAAAACACCATCCATTAGCACAGACGCTACCTAAAACCATGATAAGGCCACAGATGACCCAAAACACACCACCAGACGTGGACCTGCCCTCTAGAAAGACTAGATCCAGCCTCATCCACCACAACACAGTCACTAGTCCCCTCCACCAGGAAGCCTACAAAACCCACTGAACAAAACTTAGCCACTGGGGACAGACACTAAAACCAAGGGAATCTATGAACTTGCAGTCTGCGAAATGGAGACCCCAAACACAGTAAATTAAGCAAAATGAGAAGACAGAGAAACACACAGCAGATGAAAGACCAAGGCAAAAACCCATCAGACCTAACAAATTAAAAGGAAATAGACAGTCCACCTGAAAAAGAATTCAGAATTATGATAGTAAAGATGATTTAAAATCTTGGGGAAAAAATGGAGAAAATACAAGAACCGTTTATCAAAGACCTCGAAGAACTAAAGAGCAAACAAACAGTGATGAACAACACAGTAAATGAAATTTAAAATTCTCTAGAAGAGATCAATAGCAGAATAACTGAGGCAGAGAACGAAAAAGTCACCAGGAAGATAAAATAGTGGAAATAACTACTGCAGAGCAGAATAAAGAAAAAAGAATGAAAAGAATTGAGGACAGTCTCAGAGACTTCTGGGACAACATTGAAAGCACCAACATTCGAATTATGAGGGTCCCAGAAGAAGAAGAGTAAAAGAAAGGGACTGAGAAAATATTTGAAGAGATTATAGTTGAAAACTTCCCATAATGGGAAGGGAAATATTTAATCAAGTCCAAGAAGCACAGAGAGTCCCGTAGAGGATAAATCCAAGGAGAAACAAGCCAAGACACATATTAATCAAAGTATCAAAAATTAAATACAGGGGTTTCCCTGGTGGTGCAGTCATTGAGAATCTGCCTGCTGATGCAGGGGACACGGGTTCGAGCCCTGGTCTGGGAGGATCCCACATGCCGCGGAGCAACTAGGCCCGTGAGTCACAAGTACTGAGCCTGCGTCTCTGGAGCCTGTGCTCTCCAACAAAAGAGGCCGCGATAGTGAGAGGCCCGCACACCACAATGAAGAGTAGCCCCACTTGCCACAACTAGAAAAAAGCCCTCGCACAGAAACGAAGACCCAACACAGCAAAAATAAATAAATAAATTAATTAAAAAAGATTAAGGACTTTGAATGCAGAGAATGTGCTAAAAAAATTAAATACAAAGAAAAAACTATTAAAAGCATCAAGAGAAAAACAACAAGTAACACATAACGGAATCCCCATAAGGTTAACAGCTGATCTTTCAGCAGAAACTCTTCAAACCAGAAGGGAGTGGCAGGACATATATAAAGGGATGAAAGAGAAAAAGGGGCAAACAAGTTTACTCTACCGAGCAAGGATGTCATTCAGATTTGACGGAGAAATTAAAAACTTCACAGACAAGCAAAAGCTAAGAGAATTCAGCACCACCAAACCAGCTTTACAACAAATGCTAAAGGAACTTTTCCAGACAGGAAACACAAGAGAAGGAAAATACCTACAATAATAAACCCAAAACAATTAAGAAAATGGATATAGGAACATACATATCCAAAATTATCTTAAATTTAAATGCTCCAAGAAAAGACATAGACTGTATGAATGGATACAACAACAAGACCCATATATATGCTGTCCACAAGAGACCAAATTCAAACTTAGGGACACATAGAGACTGAAAGTGAGGGGATGGAAAAAGATATTCCATGCAAATGGAAATCAAGAGAAAGCTGGAGTAGCAATTCTCATAATAGACACAATAGACTCTAAAAAAATAACTATTACGAGAGACAAAGCAGGACACTACATAATGATCAGGGGATCAATTCAAGAAGAAGATATATCAATTGTAAATATTTATGCACCCAACATAGGAGCACCTCAATACATAAGGCAAGTACTAAAAGATATAAAAGGGGAAATCGACAGTAACACAATCACAGTTGGGAACATAAACACCCCACTTTCACCAATGGAAAGATCATCCAAAATACAAATAAAAAAGGAAACACAAGCTTTAAATGATACATTAAACAAGATGGACTTAATTGATATTTATATGACATTCCATCCAAAAACAACAGAATACACATTCCTCTCAAGTGCCCATGGAACAGTTTCCAGGATAGATCATATATTGGGTCACATAGCAAGCCTTGGTAAACTTAGGAAAATTGAAATCATTTCAAGTATCTTTTCCGGCCACAATGTTGTGAGACTAGATATCAATTACAAGAAAAAATCTGTAAGAAATTCAAACACATGGAGGCTAAACAACACACTACTGAATAAAGAGATCACTGAAGATGTCAAAGAGGAAATCAAAAAATAAATAGAAATAAATGAAAATGAAACCACAATGACTCAAAACCTATGGGATGAAGCAAAAGCAGTTCTAAGAAGGAAGCTCACAGCTATACAAGCCTACTTTCAGAAACAAGAAACATCTCAAATAAACAACCAAAATATACACGTAAAGCAATTAGAGAAAGAAGAAAAAAAAACCCCAAGTTTAGCAAAAGGAAACAAATCATAAAGATCAGACCAGAAATAAAAGAAAAATAAATGAAGGAAATGATAGGAAAGATCAATAAAACTAAAAGCTGGTTCTTTGAGAAGATCAACATAATTGATAAACCACTAACCCGACTTATCAAGAAAAGAAAAGGAGAAGACTCAAATCAATAGAATTAGAAATGAAACAGGAGAAGTAACAGCTGACACTGCAGAAATACAAAGGATCATGAGAGTTTACTGCAAGCAACTCTTTGCCAATAAAATGGACAACCTGGAAGAAATGGACAAATTCTTACAAATGCACAACCTTCTGGGATGGAACAGTAAGAAATAGAAAATATGATCAGAACAATCACAAGCACTGAAATTGAAACTGTGATTAAAATCTTCCAACAAACAAAAGCCCAGGACCTGATGGCTTCACAGGGAAATTCTATGAAACATTTAGAGAAGTGCTAACACCTATCCTTCTCAAACTCTTCCAAACTATAGCAGAGGGAGGAAGACTCCCAAACTCACTCAAAGAGGCCATCATAACCCTGGTACCAAACCCAGACCAAGATGTCACAAAGAAAGAAAACTACAGGCCAATAACACTGATGAACATAGATGCAAAAATCCTCAACAGAATAGTAGCAAACAGAATCCAACAGCACATTAAAAGGATCATACACTATGATCAAGTGGGGTTTATTCCAGGACTGCAAGGATTCTTAAATATATGCAAATCAATCAACGTGATACACCATAAAAACAAATTGAAGGAAAAAATATATGATCATCTCAATCCATGCAGAGAAAGTTTTTGACAAAACTCAGCACCCATGTATGATAAAAACCCTGCAGAAAGTAGTCATAGAGGGATATTTCCTCAACATAATAAAGGCCATATATGACAAACACACAGCCAACATCGTTCTCAATGGTGAAGAGCTGAAAACATTTCCACTAAGATCAGGAACAAAACAAGGTAGCCCACTCTCACAGCTATTACTCAACAAAGTTTTGGAAGTCCAAGCCACAGCAATCAGAGAAGAAAAAGGAATAAAAGCAATCCATATTGGAAAACAAGAAGTAAAGCAGTCACTGTTTGTAAATGACATGATACTATACATAAAGTATATTAAAAATGCTACCAGATATCTACTAGAGCTAATCAATAAATTTGGTAAAGAAGCAGGATACAAAATTAATAAACAGAAATCTCTTGCATTCCTATACACAAATGATGAAAAGTCAGAAAGTGAAATTAAGAAAACACTCCTATTTACCATTGCAAAAAAAGAATAAAATATCTAGGAATAAACCTATATAAGGAGACAGAAGACCCGTATGCAAAAAATTATAAGACACTGATGAAAGAAATTAAAGATGATACAAATAGAAGTAGAAATATACCATGTTCTTGGATTGGAAGAATCAACAATGTGAAAATGACTCTACTACCCAAAGCAATCTACAGATTCAATGCAATCTGTATCAAACTATGACTAGCATTTTTCACAGAACCTGAATAAAAAATTTCACAATTTGTATGGAAACGCAAAAGACCCCAGAAAGCAATCTTGAGAAAGAAAAACGGAGCTGGAGGAAACAGTGTCCGTGACTTCAGTCTATACTACAAAGCTACAGTAATCAAGAGAGTATGGTACTGGCACAAAAACAGAAAGATAGATCAATGGATCAGGATAGAAAGCCCAGAGATAAACCCATGCATATATGGTCACCTTATTTTTGACAAAGGGGGCAGAATATACAGGGGAGAAAAGACAGCCTCTTCAAAAAGTGGTGCTGGGAAACTGGACAGCTGCATGTAAAAGAATGAAATTAGAACACTCCCTAACACCTTACAGAAAAATAAACTCAAAATGGAATAAAGACCTAAATGTAAGGCCAGACACCTTCAAACTCTTAGAGGAAAACATAGGCAGAACACTCCATGATATCAGAACAAGATCCTTTTTGACCCAGCTCCTAGAGAAATGGAAATAAAAACAAAAATAAAGAAATGGTACCTAATGAAACTTAAAAGCTTTTGCAGAGCAAAGGAAACCATAAAGAAGACTAAAAGACAACCCTCAGAATCGGAGAAAATATTTGCAAATGAAGCAACTGACTAAGGATTAATCTCCAAGACATACAAGACACTCATGCAGCTCAATATAAAAAAACCCCACACAAGCCAATCCAAAAATGGGCAGAAGACCCAAATAGATATTTCTCCAGATGTACAGATTGCCAACAAACACATGAAAGAATGCTCAACATCATTAATCACTAGCCAAATGTAAATCAAAACTATAATGAGATATCATCTCACACCAGTCAGAATGGCCATCATCAAAAAATCTAGAAACAATAAATGCTGGAGAGGGTGTGGATAAAATAGAATCCTCTTGCACTGTTGGTGAGAATGTAAATTGATAGAGCCACTATGGAGAACAGAATGGAGGTTCCTTAAGAAACTAACTATAGAACTACCAAACAAACCAGCAATCCCACTAGTGGGCATATACCCTGAGAAAACCATAATTCAAAAATGGTCATGTACCAAAATATTCATCGCAGCTCTATTTACAATAGCCAGAACAAGGAATCAACTGAAGTGTACATCATCAATGAATGGATAAAGAAGGTGACACATATATACAATGGAATATTACTCAGCCATAAAAAGAAACAAAATTGAGCTATTTGTAATGAGGTGGATAGACCTAGAGTCTGTCATACAGAGTGAAGTAAGTCAGAAAGAGAAAGACAAATACCGTATGCTAACACATATATATGGAATTTAAGAAAAAAAATGGGGCTTTCCTGGTGGCGCAGTGGTTGAGAATCTGCCTGCTAATGCAGGGGACACGGGTTCGAGCCCTGGTCTGGGAAGATCCCACATGCCGCGGAGCAACTAGGCCCGTGAGCCACAACTACTGAGCCTGCGCGTCGGGAGCCTGTGCTCAGCAACTAGAGAGGCCGCAATAGTGAGAGGCCTGCGCACCATGATGAAGAGTGGCCCCCGCTCGCCACAACTAGAGAAAGCCCTCGCACAGAAACAAAGACCCAACACAGCCATAAATAAATAAATAAATAAAATTTTTTAAAAAAAGAAAAAAAAATGTCATGAAGAACCTAGGGGTAAGACAGGAATAAAGACACAGACCTAGTGGAGAACAGTCTTGAGGATATGGAGAGGGGGAAGGGTGAGCTGTGACAGGGTGAGAGAGGCGCATGGACATATATACACTAACAAACGTAAGGTAGATAACTAGTGGGAAGCAGCCGCATGGCACAGAGATATCGGCTCGGTGCTTTGTGACCGCCTGGTGGGGTGGGATAGGGAGGGTGTGAGGGAGGGAGACGCAAGAGGGAAGAGATATGGGAACATATGTATATGTATAACTGATTCACTTTGCTATAAAGCAGAAACTAACACACCATTGTAAAGCAAGTATACCCCAATAAAGATGTTAAAAAAAAAAGAAAAAAAGAAGAGGTGGCACATATACACAATGGAATAGTGCTCGGTCATAAAATGGGTTGAAACTGAGTCATTTGCAGTGAAGTGGATGGACCTAGAGATTGTCATACAGAGTGAAGTAAGTCAGAGAGAGAAAAACAAATACTTCAGGCTAACACATATATATGGAATCTAAAAAAAAAATATTCAGAAGAACCTAGGGGCAAGACGGGAATAAGGATGCAGACCTACTAGAGAATGGACTTGAGGATATGGGGAGGGGAAAGGGTAAGCTGGGACAAAGTGAGACAGTGGCATGACATATATACACCACCAAAAGTAAAATAGATAACTAGTGGGAAGTAGCTCCATAGCACAGGGAGATCAGCTCGGTGCTTTTTGACCACCTAGAGGGGTGTGATAGGGAGGGTGGCAGGGAGGAAGATGCAAGAGGGAAGAAATATGGGGACATACGTATATGTATTACTGATTCACTTTGTTATAAATCAGAAACTAACACACCATTGTAAAGCAATTATACTCCAATAAAGTTGATTAAAATAATAATAATAATAAAATTTTTAAAAAGGTTCAAGAAACATCTCAAATAAACAACCTAACCTTACACCTAAAGCAATTACAGAAAGAAGAACCAAAACACCCCAAAGTTAGCAGATAGAAAGAAATCATAAAGATCTGATCAGAAATAAAAGAAAAAAAATGAAGGAAATGATAACAAAGATCAACAAAATTAACAACTTGTTCAATGTGAAGATAAATAAAATTGATAAACCATTAGCCAGACTCATTAGGATAAGAAAGGAGAAGACTCCAATCCATAGAATTGGAAATGAAAAAGGAGAAATAACAAATGACACTGTAGAAATACAGAGGATCATGAGAGACTACCACAAGCAACTATATGCAAAAAATAATGGACAACGTGGAAGAAATGGACAAATTCTTAGGAATGCACAACCTTCTGAGATGGAACCAGGAAGAAGTAGAAAATTTGAACAGAACAATCACAAACACTGAAATTGAAACTGTGATTTAAAAATTTCCAACAAACAAAAGCCGAGGACCAGAGGCGGTACAGGAGAATACTATCAAACATTTAGAGAAGAGTTAACACCTGTCATTCTCAAACTCTTCCAAAATATTTCAGAGGGAGGAACACTCCCAAACTCATTCTAGGAGGCCACCATCAGTCTGATACCAAAATCAGACAAAGATGTCACAAAGAAAGAAAACTACAGGCCAATATTACTGACAAACATAGGTGCAAAAATCTTCAACAAAATACTAATAAACAGAATCCAACAGCACATTAAAAGGATCATACAACATGATCAAGTGGGGCTTATTCCAGGAATGCAAGGATTCTTCAATATATGCAAATCAATCAATGTGATACACCCTATTAACAAACTGAAGAAGAAAAACCATATGATCATCTCAATAGAGGCAGAGAAAGCTTTCAACAAATTTCAACACCCATTTATGATAAAGACCTTCCAGAACATAGGCATAGAGAGAACTTCCCTCAACATAATAAAGGCCATATATGACAAACACACAGCCAACATCATCCTCAATGGTGAAAAACTGAAACCATTTCCACTAAGATCAGGAACAAGACAGGGTTTCCCACTCTCACCACTATTATTCAACATAGTTTTGGAAGTTTTAGACACAGCAATCAGAGAAGAAAAAGGAATCCAAATTGGAAATGAAGAAGTAAAGCTGTCACTCTTTGCAGATGACATGATACTATTCATAGAGGATCCTAAATATGCTACCAGAAAACTACTAGAGCTAATCAATGAATTTGGTAAAGTAGCAGGATACAAAATTAATGCACAGAAATCTCTTGCATTCCTATACACTCATGATGAAAAATCTGAAATTGAAATTAAGAAAATACTCCCATTGCCACAAAAATAATAAAATATCTAGGAATAAACCTTCCTAAGGAGACAAAAGACCTGTATGCAAAAAAGTATAAGACACTGATAGAAGAAATTAAAAATGATACAAATAGATGGAGAGATATACCATATTCTTGGATTGGAAGAATGAACATTGTGAAAATGACTCTACTACCCAAAGCAATCTACAGATTCAATGCAATCCCTATCAAACTACCACCGGCATTTTTCACAGAAATAGAACAAAAGATTTCACAACATGTATGGAAACACAAAAGATCCCGAATAGCAAAAGCAATTTTCAGAAAGAAAAACAGAGCTGGAGGAATCAGGCTTCCCAACTTCAGACTATACTCCAAAGCTACAGTAATCAAGATAATATGGTACTGGCACAAAAACAGAAATATAGATCAAAGAAACAGGATAGAAAGCCATAGATAAGCCCACACACATACAGACACGTTATCTTTGATAAAGGAGGCAATAATATACAATGGAGAAAAAACAGCCACTTCAATATGTGGTGCTGGCAAAACTGGACAGCTCCATTTAAAAGAATGAAATGGGAATACTCCTGAATACCGTACACAAAAATAAACTGAAAATTAATTAAACACCTAAATATAAGGCCAGACACTCTGATGCTCTTAGAGGAAAACATAGGAAGAACCCTCTTTGACATAAATCACAGCAAGATCCTTTTTGACCCACTTCCTAGAGAAATGGAAATAAAAACAAAAATAGGCAAATGGGACCTATTGAAACTTAAAAGCTTTTGCACAGCAAAAGTAACCATAAACAAGATGAAAAGACAACCATCAGAGTAGGAGAAAATATTTGCAAACGAAGCAACCAACAAAGGATTAATCTCCAAATATACAGGCAGCTCATGCAGCTCAATAAAAAATTTTTAAAAATTAATCCATAATGGGCAGAAGATCTAGATAGACATTTCTCTAAAGAAGATATATAGATTGTGAAGAAACATATGAAACAATGCTAACCATCACTAATCATTAGAGAAATGCAAATGAAAACTACATTTCGGTATCACCTCACACCAGTAAGAATGGTCGCCATCAAAAAATCTACAACAATAAATGTTTGAGAGGGTGTGGAGAAAAGAGAACCCTCTTCACTGTTGGTGGGAATGTAAATTGATACGGCCACTGTGGATAACAGTATGGAGCTTCCTTAAAAAACTAAAAATAGAACTACCATACAACGCAGCAACCCCATTACTGGACATATAACCTGAGAATACCATAATTAAAAAAGGAGTCATGTACCACAAAGTTCATTGCAGCTCTATTTACAATAGCCAGAACATAGAAGCAAACTTAGTGTCCATTGACAGATGAATGAATAAAGAAGATGTGGCACATATATACAATGGAATATTATTCAGCCATAAAAAGAAATGAAATTGAGTTATTTGTAGTGAGGTGGATGGACCTAGAGTCTGTCACACAGAGTGAAGTAAGTCAGAAAGAGAAAGACAAATACCATATGCTAACACATATATATGGAATGTAAGAAAAAAATGTCATGTGGAACCTAGGGGTAAGACGGGAATAAAGATACAGATCTACTAGAGAATGGACTTGAAGATATGGGGAGGGGGAAGGGTAAGCTGTGACAAAGCGAGAGAGAGGCATGGACATATATACACTACCAAACATAAAATAGATAGCTAGTGGGAAGCAGCTACATAGCACAGGGAGATTAGCTCGGTGCTTTGTGACCACCTAGAGGGGTGAGATAGGGAGAGTGGGAGGGAGGGAGATGCAAGAGGGAAGAGATGTGGGAACATATGTATATGTATAACTGATTCACTTTGTTATAAAGCAGAAACTAACACACCATTGTAAAGCAATTATACTCCAATAAATATGTTTAAAAAAAAGACTTTTGCCCAGTCATCTGTGAATATAGCAGCTCCCAAAAGTCCAGGACCCAAATCACTGGGATGGAAGTCTTTTTCCTGAGAAATGTCATTTTCAGGGTATACAGATGGTGAGGAAATCCAGTTAAAGCCTATCAGGATTCTGACTTAAGATTTGCTGAGTCTGGCTGAAGAATGTATGCTTGAAAAACAGCAGTCTCCTGGTAGATGCCTGAGCAAAGTAGCAGTACAGATTTCTGCAGTATCAACACATTGACTTCAGTCCCCTGACACAGCCTCAGAATTTTGGATATTTTACAGCTGCTTGATTTCAGAATAAAAGACAATTTCTCACCTGTATGGTTTAATCCTTTGGAAAAGAGAGCATAATCATTTAGATGGCAAATAGGTCAGTTAGCACAACTGACCAGCTCTACCAACTGTGGTTATGTAAATAAATCAGGAAGATATTCATGTGAAAAAAAAAAGAAGAAGATGTGGCACAAATATACAGTGGAATATTACTCGGCCATAAAAAGTAATGAAATTGAGTTATTTGTAGTGAGGTGGATGGACCTAGAGTCTG
The DNA here is from genome assembly GCF_964374135.1 of Grampus griseus. Taxonomy (NCBI): domain Eukaryota; kingdom Metazoa; phylum Chordata; class Mammalia; order Artiodactyla; family Delphinidae; genus Grampus; species Grampus griseus. Next base: position 48,292,314 of record NC_138999.1, on the reverse strand, counting down.
TCATACAGTGTGAAGTAAGTTAGGAAGAGGAAAACAAAGACCATATGCCAACACATATATGGAATCTAAAAAAAAAAGTTCTTATGAACCTGGGGGCAGGACAAGAATAAAGACACGGACTTAGAGAATGTACTTGAGGACATGGAGAGGGAGAAGTGTAAGCTGGGCCGAAGCGAGAGAGTAGCACTGACATATATACACTACCAAACGTAAAATAGATAGCTAGTGGGAAGCAGCCACATAGCACAGGGAGATTAGCTTGGTGCTTTGTGACCACCCAGAGGGGTGCGATAGGGAGTGTGGGAGGGAGATGCAACAGGGAGGGGATATGGGCATATATATGTACATATAGCTTATTCACTTTGTTATAAGCAGAAACTAACACAACATTGTAATGTAATTATACTCCATTAAAGATATTTAAAAAAGATGCAAGAATGTAATGTATATCACAGGAATATAGCCATTATTTTATAATATTTTTAAATGGAGTATAATTTATAAAAATATTGAATTACTGTTGATATGTTGTACATCTGTAATTAATATAATATTGTAAATCAACTATACTCTGATAAAAAATAATGAGTTACAAAAAAAGAATAAGGAGTGAGGTGAAACTCAGTAATGGAATAAAGCTCAGGGATGTGAGAAGGAGCTGGGATGATATGATGGTGTCTATCATGCAAACCATTCATTCACACATTTGTATATTCATCAGCTCTTTATTGAATACCTACTATGTGCCAGGCACAATTCTTGACACTGGGGGATATATTAGTAAAGAGGTGTGATAAACCTCTGCCCTTGTGTTGTTTTCATTCAAGTTGGGAAGTCATAATAAACACATAAACAGATCTATAAAGTTTTAATGTGTTAAGTACATTAAAAGATATTGAGTGACTGAGTGCCACTCTACTGAAAGAAGGTCTTTGTAGAAAAGACCTTTGAGCAGAGGCAAATAATTGATAAGGCATAAGAAGATCTGGGGGGAAATATTTTAAGCAAAGGGAACAGTCGATGCAAGGTCCCTGCAGTGAGAGCATGTCTGACACATTCTAGGAACAGTGAAGGGGCCAGCAGTGCTAAAGTGTAGGCAGCAAAAGGAGGAATGGCAGGCGATGAGGTCACAAAGGTAGTAGAGGGCCAGAGTGCATAAAGCCTTTGAGGTCATGGTAAAAATAATCTTTGATTTTTAATCTGCATGAGATGGAAAGCCATCAGAGAGTTTTGAGGAGAGGAGTGATAGTATTTGACACATGTTTTGAAAGGATCACTTTATATCAGGGGCAAGCAAAGAGACCACCAAGTCAGCTATTGCATTAATCCAGGTGAGGGATGATGTTGGCTTGTATCAAGCAAACAGTGATAGAGGTATTGAGAAGATCAGAATCTGAAGTCAGAAATGTTATCTGCTGTGAATAGGATGTAGAACTCTAGAGAGACTTCCAGGAGATTACTTCAAGTTTTGGGGCCTTGGTAAATGAAAAGATACAATTATCATTACCTGAAATAGATAAGACTTAGGGTTAAGCAGGTTTGGTGATGAGGGGATGAAGATGAGAGTTAAGTTTTGGATATATTAGATTTGAGATGCCTAACAGACATCCAAGGAAAGATATCAAGTAGGTGGTTACATATATGTGTTATGATTTCAGGGGCACGATTTTACCTGGGCATATAAAATTTAGGAATCATTGGCATATGGATGTTATGTGAAGTCATGGAACTGGATGACAGTACCTAAAAAGTGAGTGTATATAGAGATCTCTGAAGACAGCCTTGTAGCACTCCAAAGTTTAAAGGTGGGTGAGATAAGGAAGATTAAAAAAAGGAGACTGAGAAGAGATGCCAAAGTGCTAGGAGGAAAACCAAGACAACATAGAAACTTGGAAGCCATGTGAAGAAAGTGTTTCCAGGAGGCATGATTAAAGCTATCATTTCTGGCAGAGAATTTTGAGTAACATAAGGACTGAGAATTTACTATTGTATTTAATAACTTGGAGGTTATTGATGACCTTGACAAGAGCATTTTCAGTGGAGTGGTCTGGGGGAAAAGCCTATAGATACACATAACAAACAAAAAGATAGTTTAATGGTTAATTCTATAGCCTTCATCAAAAAGTTATGTGCCTATTAGAGAAGGCATAACACAGAAGGTGTAAAATGAAGTGAGCTTTGAAGGATAAATACAAGTTTGCTGGGAAAAGAAAGAGGAGGTATAGTCCAGATAGAAGAAGTAGCATGAGGCAACGGCACAGAAGTGTTGACTTGCACAATGTGCTCAAGGCACAATAAGCAATCCATTTTAGCTGAAAATATAGGATTCATGAGAGGTGAAGATTTGCCATGGACATTTTGCTTACATATGCAACATGTGAGAAGGATTTCAGATGAGACCTTTGGTCATTTGCACCATCATCAGTTAGTAGCAAAGGCATCACCATATAATATTTATTGTGTAAATTTCAGCTAGATATTATATTCAAGCTAGAATAAGAAGGCATTTATGTTGCATCAGTTTTTCCCTAGTTAAGGGGGACTAATGTATGAACAGTCTTATTCTACCAGATATCAAAATTGATACCATAAATTTTCAGAAGTAAAAACAGTGTGATAATGACATATAATTATACAAAATTAATAAAAAAATTATAGAGTTTAAAAATAGACATATATATGAGGATTTAGTATTTAATAAATGTGGTGGCATTTAAAATTAATTATAAAAAAGGTAGATTATTTAATAAAGGCACTGGATCAACTGGCTATCTGTTTGGGAAAAACAAAGTTAAATTCTTACCTAATACAATATAATCCTCCCTCCACCTCCACACATACACTCACACACACACACAAAAGGGCAAAAATGCAGATAGGCAATTCACAGAAAAATATAGATGGCTTGTAGCTTAATCTCAATTAATTGTCAAGCAAATGCAAATTAAACAAAAATGAGATGTTTTTAGCCTCTCAGATTGGCAATTAAAAAATACTTTGAATTGGCAAGAGTATGAAGAATCAGGTAGTTTTATGCACAGTTGTGAGTATGTAAATGGGTACATTTTTATTAAGACAGCAAATGTGAATGCCATTTTACCAAGCAATGTCATGTCCAGAAATCTAGCTTACAAGTGTGCAAAGACAGAAGAACAAACATGTCCATATTATCATCATCATCATCTTCATCATCATCATCATCAACACTTTTAAAAAATATTTTATATATGTGATTTTTCTTTTTTGGCCGCACAGCATGTGGGATCTTAGTTCCCCAACCAGGGATTGAACCCGCAGCCCCTGCATTGGAAATGCAGAATCTTAACCACTGGACCGCCAGGGAAGTCCCCATCGTCACTTATTGTGCATTACTGTGGTCCAGAAAATGTTCGAAGCATTTTTATTTATACCACTCATTTAATTCCCTCAACAAATCTCTGAGTTAGGTAACTACAGTTGACCCTTGAACAACACGTGTTTGAACTTCACAAGTCCACTTATATGTGGATTTTTTTCAATAGTAAACTACAGTACTGTAAGATCCTTCTCCACCATGGCTCTGCAACTACTGTTTCTGGATTATCATAAAGATGTTAGCTAAAGCAAATCGTGTAAACAGAAAGGAACAGATTCCATTCCTGGGGGAGAAAATAAAGCAGCCAGACCAGAAGGAGGGCTCCTACTGGAATGGTCTATTTACGGAAGGTTATGGAAGTCAAACACAGATTGATGATGATGATTAACAGAAAACATGGAAGTAACATGAGGAAATGACATTACTCAGAGACCCCTGTATGTGGAATCTGCTCAAACTTGAGGCAGAGAAAGTAGTCTCATAACAATTGTACTAGTTCAGGCATGAGATCCTAGAGGAACTAGAAAAGACAAATATGACAGAGATTTTGAAAGACACATTTTGACTTTACAACTAATTAGAACTAGGTGACATAGGTAACAATCATTTTTACTGTCCAACTCTACCAGTGGTACCCCCATTAACCTACCCCAAAGTATGATCTAGCATAAGAAGATTTAAAAAAACTGTACAACTAGTAATTTATTTCTCTTCTCCCTCATACACTGCCTTACACACAGCTGTCACTCAATTTATATTTGTTCAATAAAGGGTGTTTGAGAAGTTCACAACATTTCACAATATGACACTAATCCAATTCTCTCAGCTGTATTCCACAGCAACTACACTGTGGATGTGGGTTTTGGTTTGCTTTGCTTTGTGCTTCTGATCTGATTTGTCAGTCTAATAAAACCTTCACAACCTAGACTAAATGCAGAGTAACACAACGGATCTAATTTTGATCCCATTTGGTACCTTACCAGAGGGTAGAATTTTGGCTTGTAGATGGGTGTGCAAAACCTTCAGCATTGGCTCAGAAATAATCAAACAGGTAAATGCTAAGCCACTGATTTAAAGAAAAACCTCTTTATATTATGTCAAATAAGGAAATACATCTGCATTTTATTCTTTCATCTATTGGGTTGGGATTTGGTTGACAAACGGTCTCTTGTGGGCAAGCAAAGGTAATCTGGAAATAAATAATAGATTTCCTTGCAAAACCTGTGGAGAAAGGATATCCTGACAATTTCACCTATATCTGGTGAGCTGCACTAAGGTTTGACTTCTAATAATATGTTTTCTATTGTTCTGTTCCTTACCCAAAGTAGAAGATATGCTGACCTGAGGAACATAATCCAGTCCTGAAGGACATAATTCAAATAACTTCTAAAAGCATCAGTAGCTCCTCCAGTCTATCAGGGCTCCTCCCCAGTGAATGAAATTTTGCACATTCCACATACTCTTCCTATTCACTCTATCCTTTGGCTGGGTTGAGAAAAGGTAAGTCCCTTGAGAAAAATAAGCAAGAACTCCCCTTCCCAACCATGTATGCTCAATACCCTAGTTCCAAGAGTTTCTTTCAGTCTATCTTATTTATTTATTTATTTGGGTCTTCGTTGCTGCTCACGGGCTTTCTCTAGTTGCAGTGACTGGGGGCTACTCTTCCTTGTGGTGCACGGGCTTCTCATTGTGGTGGCTTCTCTTGTTGTGGAGCACGGGCTGTAGGTGCCAGGGCTTCAGTAGTTGTGGCATGCAAACTCATTAGTTGTGGCTCACAGGCTCTAGAGCTCAGGCTCACTAGTTGTAGTGCACAGGATTAGCTGAGCTGCAGCATGCGGGATCTTCCTGGACCTGGGCTGGAGCCCATGTCCCCTGCATTGGCAGGCTGATTCTTAACCACTGAACCACCAGAGAAGTCCCTCTTTCAGTCTATATTTAAATTATTTTCTTTATACATAGCTGCTTCTATATTTTACATCTCCATGTCATTTTACTTGCTTCTCTATTTAGAATGTCTTCTCAATGCACCCCTCCCATCACCATCCTTTGCCCCTCTTTTGTTTGTTGAATATTCATGCTTCAGATTCAGCTCAAATTCTAGCTCTAGCATTACCTTCCTAATGAAGACTTTCTTGTCATCCATCATGCAGTTAAGCTCCATCATACAGTTAAGCTCCATCCTCTAGTTAAGCCCCGTCCTCTAAACTACTACAACACCTGGTAAAGACCATTATTATAGCATTTAGCATTATAATAGGAATTGTGTATTTATATTATTTCTTTGGGGGCCTTCATCTTACTTTGTTTTGGAACTCCTCAAGGCTAGAGCTAATGTGTTGTATGCAGCCCTGGTGCTTAATACAGGTGTCTGTAACATAGCAGGCACTGAACTAATTGTTCATTCATTTGTTCAACACTGGGAATTAATGAAAATAACAATGTCCCTTATGGAGGTTATTAAATATTAGTCAGGAAAAATGGACAATAAACAATATAGAATATGTTAGATAAAATTAGACAGGGTAGTAGAGATGGGGAGTGATGGAGAGTGTGTTATTATTTTATATAGACCTCTTTGGAGAGGTAACATTTTAAAAGAGGACTGAAAAAATTGAGAAAGTGAGTCGTGTGGATATTGCAGGGAAGAGAATTCCAAGCATAAAGAATGGCAAATTCAAAGTTCTTATGGCCTAAACAGAGTGAATGGAGACAGGGGGTAAGAGGTGAGGTCAGAGAGGGAGCAGGTGCAAAATCATGCAGTTTCCTGTATGCCAAGGTAAGTTCTTTGGCTTTCAGTTTGACAGGATGCCATTCGAGAGGTTTGAGCAGAGAACTGACCCAATCTGCCTTAGGTTATAATAGAATCACTCTGGATGATGTATTAGGAATAAATTTTTAGGGACAAAGAAAGAATAGGGGGGACTACTTAAGAGGCTATTACAAGATGCTAGGGGAGAGATGGTGGTAGTTCAGGCCAGTTTGGTATGCTGGAAGTGGTGAGAAGTGGTTGGATTTAGGAGATTCTCTTTTATAAGTTTACAGCTAATTACATGTGCTGCTGTATTTATTACATATGGGATATAATAGTGACTCTAATGTTTTGGGCCTGATAAACTAAAAGCATTGCAATTTACTGAAAAAGAGAAGGCTGAGAAGAGCAGGTTGATGAGAGCCATGGAAACATTGAGTAGTGCTTTGGCTAGGTTAATAATGGGACAATGTAAGATGAATAGATGAAGATGAGCAGTTTTCATGAGCTAGATTAAGTCTACCTGACTTTGATGTTTTCTAAGGTAGTATTCTTTACAAAACCACAAAACAAAAATCAGTAACAACAGTGATAAAAACCACTACAGTTTATTGAACAGAAAATAAGTGCTAGGCACTGTGGGGACTTTATATGCATGATCTCATTTAATATTTCTCCAAACCCTAGAAATTACAAATTACTTTTCCCTCTTTCCAGATGATATAGCTGAGGTTCACAGCACTTAAACATCCTGTGCAAGAAATGACACTGCACTGGTAAGTGCCAGAGAGTCTATACAAACACTCAAAGATCATCATGTATTTCAACTATACATCCTTGCCCATGAACTAGATTTGAACTACCCCTGTTATAGTATATACTTTGTCCAGTTTTACAATTGGATAAATTAAGATCTTAGAAGGCAGAAAATACTTAAGTGATTCAGACAGAAAGATATCACAGTCCAGAAGTATGTCTTCTCATTTAAAGCACATTCTTTGATAGAAATAAAAAAACAGGAGGAAAGCTAGAAAACTCACAAATAAATAGAAATTAAACAACATACTCCTGAACAATCAAAGAAGAAATCAAAAAGGAAATAAAAAATAATCTCGAGACAAATGAAAATAGAAATACAACATACCAGAACTTATGGGGTACAGCAGCAAAGGCAGTTTTAAAAGGAAAGTTCATAGCTATAAACATACACATTAAGAACAGAGAAATATCTCAAACAAACGACCTAACATTACACCTCAAGGAACTAGGAAAAAAACAAACTAGGCCCAAAGTTAGCGGAAGTAAAGAAATAATAAAGATTAGAGCAAATGTAAAGGAAATAGAGACTAATAACACAATAGAGAAGATTAACAAAACCAAGAGTTTATTTTTTGACAAGACAAAAAAATGACAGTATTTAGCTATACTAACCAAGAAATAAAAGAGAGAATTTAAATTTTAAAAATTACAAGTGAAAAAGGAGACATTACAACTGGTACCACAGAAATACAAAGACTATGAAAGATGATACACCAACAAATTGGAAATCCTAGAAGAAGTAGAGAGATTCCTAGAATAATACAATCTATTAGGTCTGAATCATGAAAAAATAGAACATAAGAAAAGACTAATAACAGATAACAAAATTGAATCATTAATCAAAAACCTCCCAAATAAGGAAAGGCCAGGACTAGGTGGGTTCATTGGTGAATATTTAAAGAAAAATTAATGCTAATCCTCCTCTACTCCTCCAAAAAATTGAAGAGGAGGGAACACTCCCAAACTCATTTTAGGAGACCAGCATTACCCTGACCAAAAGGCAGATAAGGACAATACAAGAAAACTACAGTTCAATATCCCTGATGAATAGAGATGCAAAACTTCTCAACAAAATATTACTGAACCTAATTCAACAGCACACTAAAAGAGCATATACTGGGACTTCCCTTGTTGTCCAGTGGTTAAGAATCTACCTTCCAATGCAGGAGATGCGAGTTCAATCCCTGGTCAGGGAACTAAGATCCCACATGTCTTGGGGCAACTAAGTCCATGTGCTCTGAAGCCCACATGTGTGCTGCAACTAGAGAATCCTGCATGTTGCAACAAAAAGCCAGCACACTGAAGCTAAGACCTGATGCAGCCAAATAAATAAATAAATAAACTAAAATAAATCTTAAAAATATATATATATACCATGTTCAAGTGGGATTTATCCCTGGAATAGAAGGATGATTCCTCATATGCAAATCAATCATGTGTTACACAACATTAAAAGAATAAAGGATAACAGGAATTCCCTGGTGATCCAGTGGTTAGGACTCCATGCTTTCACTGCCAGGGGCTCGAGTTGAATCCCTGTTTGGGGAACTAAGATCCTGCAAGCCACACAGTGCAGCAAAAGAAAAAAAAAAGACTAAAGGATAAATTCACATGATCATCTCAACAGATGAAGAAAAAGTATTTGACAAATACAACACCCTTTCATGATAAACACCTTCAACTAATTAGGTATAGAAGAAACTTACTTTAACATAATAAATGCTACATATGACCAGCCCACAGATGACATTATACTCAATGATGAAAGGCTGAAAGTTTTTCCTCTAAGATCAGCAACAAGATAAGGGAGTCTTCTCCCAGCACTCCTATTTGACATAGTGCCAGAAGTCCTAGCCAGAGCAATTTGGCAAGAGAAAGAAATAAAGGTCATCCAAATCAGAAAAGAAGTAAAATTGTCTCTGTTTGCAGACATAATCTCATATATAGAAAAACCTAAAGATTCCACCAAATAATTGTTAGACTTAACAAATAATTGTTAGAACTAATAAATAATAATTGTTAGAACTAATAAAGGTGAAGGATACAAAGTCAACATACAAAAATCAGTCATGTTTCTTTACACTAACAATAAAGTATCTGAAAAATAAATAAATAAAGCAATCCCATTCGCAACAGTTTCAAAAACAATAAAATAATTAAGAATAGATTTAATCAAGAAGGTGAAAGATCTGTGCAGTGAAAATTATAAGACACTGAGAAAGAAATTGAAGCAGACACAAATAAATGGAAAGATATCCCACGTTCATGGATCAGAAGAATTAATATTGTTAAAATGTCCATACAACCCAAAGCCATCTACAGATTCACTGCACTCCTTATCAATATTGAGTAGCATTTTCTTACAGAAATGGAAAAAATAATCCTAATATTTTTGTGTTAGGATTCACAAAGGACCCCAAGTCAAAGCAGTCTTGAGAAAGAATGATAAAGTGAGGCATCACACTTCTTGATTTCAAGCTATATTACAAAACTATATAAGCAGAACAGTATAGTATTGGCATAAAAACAGACACATGGACAAATAAAGCCGAATCAGGAGCCCAGAAATAAACTCACACATACATGGACAACTAATATTTGACAAGGGAGCAGAGAATACTCAGTGAGGAAAGATAGTCTCTTAAATAAATGATGTTAGGAAAATTAGATGTACACATGCAAAAGAATGAAACTGAACCCCCATCTTATACCACTCAAAAAGTTAACTTGAAATGGCTTAAAGACTTGTAAGACTGGAAACCATAAAACTTCTAGAAGAAAATGTAGGGAAATAACTCCTTGGTCAATGAGTTTTCTACATATATATGTATATATTGCAAATGATTACCAGAATAAGGTTAGTTAACACATCCATCACGTCAAATAGTTACCAGTTTTTGGCATGTGGTGAGAAGTTTTGAGATCTACTCTTTTAGCAACTTTCAAGTATACAATACAGTATTGTTAACTATAGTCACCATGCTGTCAATTAGATCTCCAGAAAACTATTCATCTTATAAATGGAATTTTGTACCATTTGGCAAAACATATTTGGATGTGAAGCCAAAAGCATAAGGAAAAAAACAAAATAAATAAGTGGGATTACATAAATCTAAAAAGTTTCTGAAAAGTAATAAATAAATATATAAATAAATACACAAACAAAATGAAAGACAACCTATGGAATGGGAAAAATATCTGCAAACTATCTATCTGATAAGGGGTTAATATCCAAAATATATAAGGAACTCATAAATATCAATAGCAAAAGAAAGAAAGAAAGAAAAAAGAAAGAAAAAATAAAGGAAAAAGAAAGAAAGAAAGGGAGGGAGGGAGGGAGAAAGGAAGGAAGGAAGGAAGGAAGGAAGGAAGGAAGGAAGGAAGGAAGGAAAGAAGAATGAAAATCCAATTAAAAAATTAGCATTAGACCTTTGGACCATTTTCCCAAAGTAGATGTAAACATGATCAACTGGTACATGAAAAGATGCTCAACATCACTAATCATCAGGGAAATGCAAATCAGAATCAAAATGAGATGTCACCTCACACCTGTCAGAATGGTTATCATCAAAAAGAGATCTCAAACGTTGGCAAGGATATGAAGAAAAGGGGGCACTGTGCACAGTTGGTGGTAATGTAAATTGGTACAGCCACTATGGAAAACATTATGGAGGTTCCTCAAAAAAATTAAAAAATAGAATTACAATATAATACAGCAATCCCATTTCTGGGTCAGACAAGGCACACCTGCGAGTTTGATTCCAAACCACTGCAATAAGGCAAATATTTTAATCAGGAGAGCCACACACATTTTTCGGTTTCCCAGTGAATATTAAAATTATGTTTACACTGTACTGTAGTCTATTAAGTGTGTAATACCATCATATCTAAAAATGTGCATACCTTAATTAAAAAGTACTTTATTGCTTAAAAATGAGTCTTCAGCTCAGATGGTGGTGGAGGGTTTTGCCTCAGTGTTGATGGCTGCTGACTGATCAGGGTGGTTGTTGCTGAAGGCTAGGGTGGCTGTGGCAACTTCTTTTTTTTTTTTTTAACATCTTTATTAGAGTATAATTGCTTTACAGTGGTGTGTTAGTTCCTGCTTTATAAAAAAGTGAAACAGTTATACATATACATATGTCCCCATATCTCTTCCCTCTTGCATCTCTCTCCCTCCCACACTCCCTATCCCACCCCTCTAGGTGGTCAAAAATCACCAAGCTGATCTACCTGTGCTATGCAGCTGCTTCCCACTAGCTATCTATTTTACGTTTAGTAGTGTATATATGTCCATGCCACTGTCTCACTTTGTCACAGCTTACCCTTCCCCCTCCCCATATCCTCAAGTCCATTCTCTAGTAGGTCTGCATCTTTATTCCTGTCTTGTCCCTAGGTTCTTCTGACCTTTTTTTTTCTTTTCTTTTTTTAGATTCCATATATCAGGACCAGCCCCCTAGAATGAAAGGCTGGGGGATGTTGCCTGGGGTTCCCAGCCTGTCTCTCCAAGCTTGCCCCAACTCTACCTTGGCTTTGGTGCAGACATTCCAAACAGTGTTTTGTATGTAGCCCTCTACGTCTAGTTTCCTTGGGTCTCCCTGGCAAGTTAGCTGTCTTAGCTTAGCTTGACATTCCGATGAGTTTCCCCCACTGAGCTCTCCACGGGAGCACCAGGACCTGCAGAGCTGGAGGTTGGGGACAGGTAAACAAAGGAGAAGCCAGCCTTGTGGGGCCCTTCCATAAGGATTTGGCCATGAATCACTGTCCCATGGCCAGCAGGTCTGGGAAGAAGAAGGGGCTGTGGGCCTGTTTGTAGGAGGCCATTGCTGCCAACTGAGACATCAGTATGTCCCTTTCTGGAAGCTCTTCTGCTTCTCTCATGGTCACTTCCCTCCCTGTCCCCCACCACTCAGCCTGGCCTGGTGCCAAAGGTCAGGCTCATATATGTGTTAGCATGTGGTATATGTATTTCTTTTCTGACTTACTTCACACTGTATGACAGTCTCTAGGTCAATCTACCTCACTACAAATAACTCACTTTCATTTCTTTCCATGGCTGAGTAATATTCCATTGTACATATGTGCCACATCTTCTTTATCCATTCATCTGTTGATGGACACTTAGGTTGCTTCCATGTCCTGGCTCTTGTAAATAGAGCTGCAATGAACATTTTGGTACATGACTTTTTTTTTTTTTTTTTTTTGTGGCACGCAGGCCTCTCTCACTGTTGTGGCCTCTCCTGTTATGGAGCACTGGCTCCGGACGCGCAGGCTCAGTGGCCATGGCTCATGGGCCAAGCCGATCCATGGCATGTAGGATCTTCCCAGACTGGGGCAAGAACCCATGTCCCCTGCATCGGCAGGTGGACTCTCAACAACTTCCCTGCACCACCAGGGAAGCCCTACATGACCTTTATGAAAGATGGTTTCCTCAGGGTTTATGCCCACTAGTGGGATTGCTGGATCATATGGTAGTTCTATTTGTAGTTTTTTAAGGAACCTCCATAATGTTCTGCATAGTGGCTGTATCAATTTACATTTCCACCAAAACTGCAAGAGGATTCCCTGTTCTACACGTCCTCTCTAGCATTTATTGCTTCTAGATATTTTGATAATGGCCATTCTGACCAGTGTGAGATATCTCATTGTAGTTTTGATTTGCATTTCTCTAATGATTAGTGATGTTGAGTATCTTTTCATGTGTTTGTTGGAGCAATGTCTATTTAGGTGCTCTGCCCATTTTTAGATTGGGTTGTTCGTTTTTTCGATATTAAGCTGCATGTGTGGATTGTATGTTTTGGAGATTAATTCTTTATCAGTTGCTTCATTTGTAAATATTTTCTCCCATTTTGAGGGTTGTCTTTTCATCTTGTTTATGGTTTATTTTGCTGTGCAAAAGCTTTGAAGTTTCATTAGGTCCCATTTGTTTATTTTTGCTTTTATTTCCATTTCTCTAGGAGGTGGGTCAAAAAGGATCCTGCTGTGATTTATGTCATAGAGTGTTCTGTCTATGTTTTCCTGTAAGAATTTGATAGTTTCTGGCCTTACATTTAGGTCTTTAATCCATTTTGAGGTTATTTTTGTGTATGGTGTTAGGGAGTGATCTAATCTCATACTTTTACATGTACCTGTCCAGTTTTCCGAGCACCACTTATTGAAAAGGCTGTCCTTTCTCCACTGTAAACTCCTGTGTCCTCTATCAAAGATAGGGTGACCATATGTGCATGGGTTTATCTCTGGGCTTTCTATCCTTTTCCATTGATCTATCTTTCTGTTTTTGTGCCAGTACCATACTGTCTTGATTACTGTAGCTTTGGAGTATAGTCTGAAGTCAGGGAGCCTGATTCTTCCAGCTCCATTTTTCGTTCTCAAGATTGCTTTGGCTATTCGGGGTCTTTTGTGTTTCCATACAAATTGTGAAATTTTTTGTTCTAGTTCTGTGAAAAATGCCAGTTGTAGTTTGATAGGGATTGCATTGAATCTATAGATTGCTTTGGGTAGTAGTCATTTTCACAATGTTGATTCTTCCAATCCAACAACATGGTATATCTCTCCATCTATTTTTATCATATTTAATTTCTTTCATCAGTGTCTTATAATTTTCTGCATACAGGTCTTTTGTCTCCCTAGGTAGGTTTATTCCTAGATATTTTATTCTTTTTGTTGCAATGGTAAATGGGAGTGTTCTCTTAAATTCACTTTCAGATTTTTCATCATTAGTATATAGGAATGCCACAGATTTCTGTGCATTAATTTTGTATCCTGCTACTTTACCAAATCATTGAGCATCTCTAGTAGTTTTCTGGTAGCATCTTTAGGATTCCCTATGTATAGCATCATGTCATCTGCAAACAGTGACAGCTTTACTTCTACATTTCCAATTGGGATTCCTTTTACTTCTTTTTCTTCTCTGATTGCTAGGACTAAAACTTCCAAAACTTTGTTGAATAATAGTGGTGAGCGTGGGCAACCTTGTCTTGTTCCTGATCTTAGTGGAAATGGTTTCAGTTTTTCACGATTGAGGACGATGTTGGCTGTGGGTTTGTCATATATGGCGTTTATCATGTTGAGGGTTTTTGCCTAATTTCTGGAGGGTTTTTATCATAAGTGTGTGTTGAATTTTTTTGAAAACTTTCTCTGCATCTATTGAGATGATCATATGGTTTTTCTCCTTCAATTTGTTAATATGGTGTGTCACATTGATTGATTTGCGTATATTGAAGAATCCTTGCATTCGTGGGATAAACCCCACTTGATCATAGTGTATGATACCTTTAATGTGCTGTTGGATTTTGTTTGCTAGTATTTTGTTCAGGACTTTTGCATCTACGTTCATCAGTGTTATTGGCCTGTAGTTTTCTTTCTTTGTGACAACTTTGTCTGGTTTTGGTATCAGAATGATGGCAGCCTCATAGAATGAGTTTGGGAGTGTTCCTTCCTCTGCTATATTTTGGAAGATTTTGAGAAGGATAGGTGTTAGCTCTTCTCTAAATATTTGATAGAATTCTCCTGTGCAGCCATCTGGCCCTGGGCTTTTATTTGTTGAAAGATTTTTAATCACAGTTTCAATTTCAGTGCTTGTGTTTGGTCTGTTCGTAATTACTGTATCTTCCTGGTTCAGTTCTTGGAACGTTGTGCATTTCTAAGAATTTGTCCATATCTTCCAGGTTGTCTATTTTATTGGCATATACTTGCTTGTAGTAATCTCTCATGATCCTTTGTATTTCTGCAGTGTCAGTTGTTACTTCTCCTTCTTCATGTCTAATTCTATTGATTTGAGTTTTCTACCTGTTTTTCTTGATAAGTCTGGCTAATGGTTTATCAATTTTGTTTATATTCTCAAACAGCAAGCTTTTAGTTTTATTGATCTCTACTATCATTGCCTTCATTTCTTTTTCATTTATTTCTGATCTGATCTTTATGATTTCTTTCTTTCTGCTAACTTTGGGACTTTTTAGTTCTGCTTTCTCTAATTTCTTTAGGTGTAAGGTTAGGTTGTTCGTTTGAGATGTTTCTTATTTCTTAAGGTAGGATTTTATTGCTATAAACTTCCCACTTAGAACTGCTTTTGCTGCATCCCATAGGTTTTGGGTCACTGTGCTTTCATTGTCATTTGTTTCTAGGTATTTTTTGATTTCCTCTTTGATTTCTTCAATGATCTCTTGGTTATTAAGTAGTGTGTTGTTTAGCCTCCATGTGTTTGTATTTCTTACTGAAATTTTCCTGTAATTGATATCTTGTCTTATACCCTTGTGGTTGGAAGAGATACTTGATATGATTTCAATTTTCTTAAATTTACCAAGGCTTGATTTGTGACCCAAGATATGATCTATCCTGGAGAATGTTCCATTGGTACATGAGAAGAAAGTGTATTATGTTGTTTTTGTATGGAATGTCTTATAAATATCAATTAAGGACATCTTGTTTAATGTATCATTTAAAGCTTGTGTTTCCTTATTTATTTTCATTTTGGATGATCTGTCCATTGGTGAAAGTGGGGTGTTAAAGTCCCCTACTATGATTGTGTTACTGTCGATTTCCCCTTTTATGGCTGTTAATATTTGCCTTATGTATTGAGGTGCTCCTATGTACATGCATAAATATTTACAACTCTTATATCTTCTTCTTGGATTGATCCCTTTATCATTATATAGTGTCCTTCTTTTTTCCTTGAAATAGTCTTTGTTTTAAGTCTATTTTGTCTGATATGAGAATTGCTACTCCAGCTTTCTTTTGACTTGCATTTGCATGGAATATCTTTTTCCATACCCCCACTTCCAGTCTGTATGTGTCCCTACGTCTGAAGAGGGTTTCTTGTAGACAGCATATATATGGGTCTTTTTTGTGTGTGTGTGTGTCCATTCAGCCAGTCTATGACTTTTGGCTGGAGCATTTAATCCATTTACAGTTAAGGTAATTATCAATATATATGTTCGTATTACCATTTTCTTAATTGTTTTGGCTTTGTTATTGTAGGTCTCTTCCTTCTCTTGTGTTTCCTACCTAGAGAAGTTCCTTCAGCTTTTGTTGTAAAGCTGGTTTGATCATGCCCAACTCTCTTAACTTTTCCTTGACTGTAAAGTTTTTAATTTCTCCGTCAAACCTGAATGAGATCCTTGCTGAGTAGAGTAATCTTTGTTGTAGGTTTTTCTCCTTCATCACTATAAATATGTCCTGCCACTCCTTTCTTGTTTTCAAAGTTTCTGCTGAAAGATCAGCTGTTAAACTTATAGATATTCCCTTATGTGTTATTTGTTGTTTTTTGCTTGCTGCTTTTAATATTTGTTCTTTGTATTTAATTTTTGATAGCTTGATTAATATGTGTCTTCGCATGTTTCTCCTTGGATTTTACCTGTATGGGACTCTCTATGCTTCCTGGACTTGATGAACTATTTCTTTTCCCATATTAAGGAAGTTTTCAACTATAATCTCTTCAAATATTTTCTCAGTCCCTTTCTTCTTCTTTTCTTCTTTTGGGACCCCTATAATTCGAGTATTGGAGCATTTAATTTTGTCCCAGAGTTTTCTGCGACTGTCCTCAATTCTTTTCATGCTTTTTTCTTTATTCTGGTCTGCAGTAGTTATTTCCACTATTTGATTTTCCAGGTCACTTATCCATTCTTCTGCCTCAGTTATTCTGCTATTGATGTCTTCTAGAGAATTTTTAATTTCATTTATTGTGTTGTTCATCACTGTTTGTTTGCTCTTTAGTTCTTCTAGGTCCTTGTTAAACGTTTCTTTTATTTTCTCCATTCTATTTCCAAGATTTTGGGTCATCTTTACTATTATTATTCTGAATTATTTTTTAGATAGACTGCTTATTTCCCCTTCATTTTTTATGTCTGGTGGGTTTTTGCCTTGCCCTTTCATCTGCTATTTGTTTTTCTGTCTTCTCATTTTGCATAACTTACTGTGTTTGGGGTCTCCCTTTTGCAGGCTGCAGGTTTGTAGTTTCTGTTGTTTTTGGTGTCTGTCCCCAGTGGCTAAGTTTTGTTCAGTGGGTTGTGGAGGCTTCCTGGTGGAGGGGGCTAGTGTCTGTGTTCTGGTGGATGAGGCTAGATCTTGTGTTTCTGGTGGGCTGGTCCACAACTGGTGGTGTGTTTTGGGATGTCTGTGGCCTTATTATGATTTTCAGAAGCCTCTGGGTTAATGGATGGGGTTGTGTTCCTGTCTTGCTAGTTGTTTGGCATGGAGCATCCTGTACTGTAGCTTGCCAGTTATTGAGTGGATCTGGGTTTTGGCATTGAGATGGAGATCTCTGGGAGATTTTCACCATTTGATATTATGTGGAGCTGGGAAGTGTTTTGTGGACCAGTGTCCTGAACTTGGCTCTCCCACCTTAGTGGCACAGCCGTGACACCTGGCTGGAGCACCAAGAGCCTGTCCTCCACACAGCTCAGAATAAAAGGGAAGAGAAAGGAAGGAAAGAAAGAAAGAAGATTATAAAATAAAATAAAGTAAAATAAAATAATTAAACTAAAAAATAATTTTTAAGAAAAAATATTTTTTAATTAAAAAAACAAAACAAAAAACGGACTGACAGAACCCTAGGACAAATGGTAAAAGCAAAGCTATACAGACAAAATCACACACAGAAGCATGCACATACACACTCTCAAAAAGAGAAAAAGGGAAAAAAGTTATATATATCATTGTCCCCAATTTCCACCTCCTCAAATTGGGAAGATTCGTTGTCTATTCAGGTATTCCACAGATGCAGGGTACATCAAGCTGATTGTGGAGATTTAATCTGCTGCTCCTGAGGCTGCTGGGGGGAGATTTCCCTTTCTCTTCTTCTTTTCGCACAGCTCCCATGGTTCAGCTTTGGATTTGGACCTGCCTCTGTCTGTAGGTCGCCTTAGAGCCTCTGTTCTTCGCTCAGACAGGACGGGGTTAAAGGAGCAGCTGATTCAGGGGCTCTGGCTCACTCAGGCCTGGTGGGAGGGAGCAGTACGGATGTGAGGCGAGCCTGTGGTGGCAGAGGCCGGCGTGACGTTGCCCTACCCTGAGGCAAGCCATATGTTTTCCCAGGAAAGTTGTCCCTGGTTCATGGGACCCTGGAAGTCATGGGCTGCACAGGCTCCCGGGAGGGGAGGTGTGGAGAGTGACTTGTGCTTGCACACAGGCTTTTTGGTCATGGCAGCAGCAGCCTTAGCGTTTCATGTCCGTCTCTGTGGTCCGCATTGATATCCATGGCTCGTGCCCGTCTCTGGAGCTGCTTTAAGCGGCTCTCTTAATCCCCTCTCCTCACGCACCAGGGAACAAAGAGTCAAGAAAAAGTCTCTTGCCTCTTCGGCAGCTCCAGACTTTCCCAGTCTCCCTCATGGCTAGCTGTAGCACACTATCTCCCTTCAGGCTATGTTCACCCAGCCAGCCCCAGTCCTCTCCCTGGGATCTGACCTCCGAAGCCAGAGCCTCAGCTCCCAACCCCCTCTCATCCCTGCGGGTGAGCAGAGAAGCCTCTCGGGCTGGTGAGTGCTGGTCAGCAACGGATCCTCTGTGAGGGAATCTCTCTGCTTTGCCCTCCGCACCCCTGTTGCTGCGCTCTCCTCCGTGGCTCCGAAGCTTCCCCCCTCCGCCACCCGCAGTCTCCGCCCGCGAAGAGCCTTCCTAGTGTGTGGAAACCTTTCCTCATTCACAGGTCCTTCTCACTGGTGCAGGTCCCGTCCCTCTTCTTTTGTCTCTGTTTTCTCTTTTTTCTTTTGCCCTACCCAATTACGTGGGGAGTTTCTTGCCTTTTGGGAGGTCTGAGGTCTTCTGCCAGCATTCAGTAGGTGTTCTGTAGGAGTTGTTCCACATGTAGTTGTATTTCTGATGTATTTATGGAGAGGAAGGTGATCTCCACGTCTCACTCTTCTGCTGTCTTGAAGCTGCTCTGCAGCTTCTTAAAATAAGACAACAATAAACTTTGCTGCACCAATTGACTCTTCTTTTCCTGAACTATTTCTCTGTAGCATGCAATGTTGTTTGATAGCATTTTACCCACAGTAGCACTTTTTTCAAAATTGGAGTCAATCTTCTCAAACTCTGCCACTGCTTTATCAACTATGTTTATGTAATATTGTAAATCCTTTGTTGTCATTTCAACAATCTTCACAGTATCTTCACCAGCAGTAGATTCCATCTCCAGAAACCACTTTCTTTGCTCATCCATAAGAAGCAACTCCTCACCCATTAAAGTTTTATCATGAGATTGCAGCAACTCAGTCACATCTTCAGGCTCCACTTCTAATTCTAGTTCTCTTGCTATTTCTACCACATCTGAATTTACTTCTTCTGCAGAAATCTTTTTTTTGTTTTGTTTCTACATCTTTATTGGAGTATAATTACTTTAAAATGGTGTGTTAGTTTCTGCTTTATAACAAAGTAAATCAGCTATACATATACATTTATCCCCATTTCTCCACCTTCTTGCATCTCCCTCCCATCCTTTCTATCCCACCCCTCTAGGTGATAACAAAGAAGTGAGCTGATCTCCCTGTGCTATGTGGCTGCTTGCCACTAACTGTCTATTTTACATTTGGTAGTACACATGCCACTTTCTCACTTTGTCCCAGGTTACACTTCCCCCTCCCCATGTCCTCAAGTCCATTCTCTACATCTGCGTTTTTATTCCTGTCCTGCCCCTAGGTTCTTCAGAACCTTTTTATTTTTTTTTAAATTCCGTATATATGTGTTAGCATACGGTATTTGTTTTTCTCTTTCTGACTTACTTCACTCTGCATGACAGACTCTAGGTCCATCCACCTCACTGCAAATAACTCAATTTCATTTCTTTTTATGGCTGACTAATATTCCATTGTATATATGTGCCATATCTTCTTTATCCATTCATCTGTCAATGGATGCTTAGGTCGGTTCCATGTCCTGGCTATTGTAAATAGAGCTGCAATGAACATTGTGGTACATGACTCTTTTTGAATTATGGTTTTCTCAGAGCATATGCCCAGTAGTGGGATTGCTGGTCAAATGGTAGTTCTATTTTTAGTTTTTTAAGGAACCTCCATACTGTTCTCCATAGTGTCTCTATCAGTTTATATTCCCACAAATATTGCACGAGCATTACCTTTTCTCCATACCCTCTCCAGCATTTATTGTTTGTAGAGTTTTTGATGATGGCCATTCCCTCTGCAGAAATCTTTAACACCTCAAAGTTATTCATGAACACATCTAAGTTATTGATTCCAACTTCTTCCAAACTCCTGTTAATGTTGATATTTTAACCTCTTCCCATGACTCATGAATATTCTGCATGGCATCTAGAATGGTGAATCATTTCCAGAAAAATTTTCATTTACTTTGTCCAGATCCATCAGAGGAATCATTATGTATGGCATCTATAGCTTTTCAAAATGTATTTCTTAAAGAGTCACACTTAAAGCCAAATTTACTCTTTGATCCATTGGCTACAGAATGGATTTTGTGTTAACTGGCATTAAAACAACATTAATCTTGTGGCACATCTATCAGAGCTCTTCAGTGACCAGTGTGTTTCCAATGAGCATTAATATTTTGAAATGCATCATTTTTTTCGGAGCAGTAGGTCTCAACAGTAGGCTTAAAATATTCAGTAAACAATGATGTAAACAGATGTGCTTTTCCTGCAGGCATTATTCTTCCATTTATAGAGAACAAGCAGAATATTTAACATAATTCTTAACGGTCCTAGGATTTTTAGAATGGTAAATGAGCACTGGTTTCAACTTAAAGTTACCAGCTGCCTTAGCCCCTAACAAGAAAATCAGCCTGTCCTTTGAAGCCAGACATTGACTCCTCCTTTATAGCTATGAAAGCCCTAGATGGCACCTTCTTTCAGTAGAAGGCTGTTTCATCCACATTGAAAATCTGTTGTTTAGTGTAGCCACCTTCATTAATTGTCTCAGCTAGAATATCTAGATAACTTGCTGCAGCTTTTACATCAGCACTTGCAAGCAGCACTTCACCTCATACTTTTATGTTATGTAGATGGTTTCTTTCCTTAAATCTAATGAACCAATATCTCCTAGTTTCACACTTTTCTTCTGCAGCTTCCTCACTTCTCTCAGCCTTCATAGACTTGAGGAGAGTTAGGACCTTGCTTTGGATAAGGTTTGGCTTAGGGGTATGTTGTGGCTGGTTTGATTTTCTAGCTAGATCACTCAAATCTCTCCATATCAGCAAAAACGTTGTTTTGCTTTCTTATCATTCATATGTTCAGTGGAGTAGCACTTTTAATTTCCTTTAAGAATTACTTTTCCTTTGCATTCACAACTTGGCTGTTTGAGGCAAGAGGTATAGATTTTAGCCTATCTTAGCTTTCAACATGCCTTCCTCACTAAGGTTAATCATTTCTAGCTTTTGATTTAAAATGAGAGACATGCAACTCTTCCTTTCACTTGAATACTTAAAGGCCATTATAGGGTTATTAATTGGCTTAATTTCAATGTTGTTTTGTCTCAGGTAATAGGGAGACCTGAAAAGAGGAGAGAGATGGGGACACATCCAGTCAGCAGAGGAGTCAGAACACGCACACCATTTATCAATTGTTTGCCATCTCATATGGGCCTGGTCTGTGATGCCCCAAAACCATTGTAACATAAAAGATCATCTATCACAATTCACCATAATAATTATAATAATAATGAAAAAGTTTGAAATATCATGAGAATTACCAAAATGTGACAGAGATACGAAGTGAGCAAATGCTGCTGGAAAAATAAGGAC
Organism: Grampus griseus; assembly: GCF_964374135.1. NCBI lineage: Eukaryota > Metazoa > Chordata > Mammalia > Artiodactyla > Delphinidae > Grampus > Grampus griseus. The sequence goes on along the minus strand of NC_138999.1, from coordinate 48,270,691 downwards.
AATAGATTTCCTCAATTTGTAAAAAATGCCATTATCTGTGAAGTGCAATAAGGTAAAGCACAATAGAATGAGGTACGCCTATATACTCAAAGGAAATAAAATCAGTACCTGGAAGAGATATCTGCAACATCATGTTCGTTGTAGCCATTATTTACAATAACCAAGACATGGAAACAACCTAAGTGTCCAGCAACTGATGTATGGATAAAGAAATGGAATGAAATGCTTTTCAGCCAGAAAAAGAAGGAAATCTTGACATTAGTGACTGCATGGATAGACCTTGAGGGCATTATGCTAAGTGAAATAAGTCAGACAGAGAAAGACAAATACTCTATGATATCACTTATATATGGAATCTTAAAAAATGAACTCATAGAAAAAGATTAGATTGGTTGCTGTCAGGGGCAGAGGAGTGGGAAATATGGGTGAAGGTGGTTATTTCCAGTTATAAGATGACTAGGTTTTTGTAATTTACAGCATGGTGACTATAGATAACAATACCACATTGTATACTTGAAAGTTGCTAAGAGAATAGATCTTAAAAGTTCTTACCACACACAAAAAATTGTATCTATGTGAGGTGATGGATGTGTTAATTAACCTTATTGTGGTAATCATTTCACAATAAATACATATATCAAATCATCACATTTTACACCTTTAACTTACACTATGTTATATTTCAATTATATTTCAATAAGGCTGGGGAAAGCATTATTTGCCAAAACATAGAAGAAAGAACACATTTGCTGAGCACTAGAAAAGATGCCAGACAATGATGTAGGGTGTTATTGAGACTTGAGAGCTTCATAATCTAATGGAGAGAGCAGGCTGCATTATTCATACCCTGGTGAGTGTGGACTCTAACACATGAAATCATCTTGACTAATTTTCATTCTTTAAATAAGGTCAAGATATTCTATTCCATCTTTACTATATGGCACATTATATTTCTTACGACCTTGAAAATTGTTATGTGAACATTTGTCTCTCTGTTCCCCTGAGAAGCACCTGTTATGCTGAGAAGACACTGAGAAATTATTTGTAAGGGCCAGGCAAATAAGGAAGGATTATATTTGATGTCTCTATACTATGAGGATGGGGGAGTGAAAGCACAAGATGTCAGGTACATCTGGTCTTCTAACTTAAAAGAACCACCAGCCGTTTTTTAAAATGCTTCTTAAAAGTGCAGGTGGAAAAAAGCATTATTAATCATACCGTAGTTCTTATGAAGGCATAAATTGGAAAATTGGTTCAGATGCTGAGCTGACCCAGACACCAGTGCTCTTTCAACTGCCATCTCAGTCAAGCCTGCTCACTTGACTGCTAGCCTAAAATCAACTCATTATAGAAAAAGACTTCTGAAGGGATTTTGTAGTGTATTTCCATTTCTGAATGAAATCCACAGTCGAACTTCCTCTGACTTTTGATCTTCATTAAAGGAGTTGTTCTTGTAACTCAGGAAAGGGTATAGAGAATGTGAAAAACATGGACACTAAAAGGTCGCAGCTATATCAAACAAAAGAATCATTTTCTCTGATTTCAGCCACAGCCAAAACAAAAAAGAAAATGCACTAGTCTTTATGACATCACCCTTCTTTACCCAGAATGACCATAGTGTACACAAGCTGGGCTAAACTGAACCCACAGGGGCTTGATGCAGGTTGGGAGTTCTTCCAAGAAAATCCCTTGGCAATGATGCAGAACACTCCACTGACCTCTCCCTATATAGGCCACAAAGGTGTACAGTTTGTAAAGGTAGCTGTGGAAAGCATAATATTTTATATGGCATCAGAAATTGATGAATAATTCACATGCTTCAGGCAGAGAAACAGTGCAGTAGGTAGAGAGAGCAGACACTAAAGTTTGCCTGGGTTCAAATTCAAACTCTGCTATTTACAAGTTGTGTGTCTTTGGGCAAGTTATTTATTCAGAAAATATTAAACGAGGTTTTAATATGTAGACAGCTTCTTTTAAGGCATTTTAGATATCTCAATCAAAAAAACAGGTACAGATCCCTGCCTTCATAAAGCCTGCATTCTAGTGGGGAAACAAAGACAATAGACAATAAATCTAACAATTTCATACTATGTTTGCTTGTGGGTGAAAAGTGCTAGAGAGAAAAAAATTGTAGGACAAGATAAGGGAAATCAAAAGGCTAGGTGGAAGGGAGTTACTTAACCTCTCTGGTTTGTGGTTCCTCATTTGAAAAATGGGTTTATAAGTGATTTATAAAGGTAAAGTGATGTAATAGTTCCTAGCACATAGGACATACTTCATTAATTTTAACTACAGTTATTACTGCCCCATGAAGTAATTTGGCCAAAGACTGTTCCCTACCAAAATTCCATTAATCCCCTAGAAAAATAATTATTCTCTTCATCTTCTCTTTTGTGGACATAGTCACAGCAATCCACTCCACAATTAGGTAGATTTCAGGAATGGCTGAGGAGAAGGGGCCAGCTAGATTTGATGCCACTTGTGTAAAATATCCCTATTACATATAAAGTAAATATAGAAACCAAACACTACACTTATAACTTAGGTATGAAATCTGTTTTCTCCCTCAATGAGTGATACTTCATCACTCTTCCACTTAGCAATAACTCGTTTTATTGATCCTTTCCTTTAAACAACTTTCTCCTTCTAGTCTTACTAGTGCCTGGTCTCTGTCCAGGTCCCCTGTCTTTATCCAATGGCCAGATAAATTATCATCTTAAGGCGTTCTGAGGTTGTTTTAGGCTTGTGTCCAGGGTCAAACCTTTCACAAGTTTAGATTTCATGGCTAATCATTATTAATGACTCTTTTCATGAAGTAACGAGGTTGTACTCGTTCTCATCAAATACACTTAAGGAGAAAGCTAGAAAGAGGAATGTGTTGAAAGGAAGCATAAAGAGGCACTCTCACTCCAGAAGCGATGTTCTCTAAGACACTAGAGATGTCAAGAAGCAGGAATGCTTAGATACAACTCCCTTGACCTCCTAGACTTCATTCATTTATTGTGTGCATGTGTCTTTCAGGGTGAAGGGTGGGTGGAGAAAGGGGAAAATTTGGAGAATAGTGTATGAGAACCATCAAAGGAAGAGAAGCACGAAAGGAATTAAGTAAGGCAAAGCAAATCAGAAGTCTTAAAACCAAGTTCAACTCCAGGGACTAGCATTACGAGAAAAAAAAAGGAAGAGAAAAAGAAAATATAGGTACACGGAAATTTGCCATTTGAATAGGGCTTAAAGCATGAAACTCAAATGGACATTTGAAGACTTAAGCTCAATTTCTCCACCCCTTTATTTAAAAGTACTTTATATTTTAATTAAAAATAATATGATATGGAATAATTAGAAGCTTATCACCATCCTAAAGCTAAAAAAAATTCACTTTTCTTTAAAGCAGGTTTTACAAAAGTATTAGAGTAATACATATTATTACTATCATCATTAAGTAGCTACCAGGTATCAGGCACTTTATATATTTTGTCTCTCTTATTTCCCTTTTGTATGGTATCTTAATTTTTACAGATGAGAAAATATAGGCTCAAAGTGGTTAAGTTCTTGCCCAAAGGCACTCAGCTGATAAATAGTGAGGCCAGGTTTGGAATGAAGATTGGACTGACTCCCAAACCTTTTCACTTTAGCATGTTTTTCTTCCAAATAGGACTTGTCTACATTTTGTGCTTTTTTCATATATGCGTCTAACCTGCTCAAATAGACATGAGCCATCATTGAGTTTTCTTTCTTATCTCTCCTACAGCCCATAACACAAGGGCATACAACAAACTTTAATAATGTCCTGCTGAGTGGTCCATAAACTTTTGTGGTTTTACCAACATTTTGGTTCACAAGGAACAAAAAATATTCAAGCATAACAACCTTAAGGTAATAACAATTATCAAATTTTACTCAAAACATGGCCAGAGAATAAACCACCACCCATTCTTTGCAGACACAGATACTGATTCCATAAATGTTTATTAAGCATCTACTAAGTGCAAGGGATTGTATAATAAAGACACTCAACAAGATATCTCTCCTATCTCCCACACACTTGGAAGTGATTTTTCCAAGGTATTTAAATGGGAGTATTTCCCTGAAATGAGGACTCTCCCGCTTAAGACCTTATTCACTAAGCACCATCAACTGCTTTCTGAAGTATGCTACAAATCGCATCAAACTTTCATAGGTATTGTTGCGGTAGTGAAAGCCAGGAGGCCCTGGCTGGGGCAAGTAGTCTCTATGTAAACCTAAAGTTCAGCCAACATGGGCTACATGGCTCTCCTCTAAGAGTCAGCCTGGTGGGCTGCCTTTGAAAAAGCTAATGAAGGCAGAAACATGACAAGATAAATCACAATTTTGCTTTTCTGTCTTTGTAAAAGGAATGCATAGGTCAGAAGAACTGAACTTCCAGGGCAGGCTGAGAGAATAACAGCTAGATGAAAACCAAAAGACTCAGGACAGACATCCAAAATCAGTAAATAACACAAATAGACAAGGAAGTTAAGTCCTGCCCATTCAAAGACCTTCTCTTTCCCTTTTCTCTCCCCTTTCCTTACTTTTCTCCCCTTTCTCTGACTTCAGCCTACCCACCTTCCAGCCTCTTCTTTTCCAGACTTCTCTCCACCCTTTCCCTTCCTCCTTAAATATCCCTTGCACAGTCTTGGCTGGAAGTCTTATGTGTATAGGAGTGGAATAGATTGCTTGCCTTAATTCCAGGACATGCTACAACACACTGCTCAAAAACCAGCAGGATTCCTTGAAAAAATATGGGAAAACATCAAACTCTCATCTTCCCTTGGAAACATGCCCTCCAGAACCCAGCATTTATTCTTCCTGGGCTTCAAAGGGGAGAAGGTGGGCTATATTCTCTTTATCTTCTACCTTCATAAAGAAGAGGAAAGACCTAGAGGAACTAGAGAGAGGAGGCAGAAAGGGGTAACCCAAAGCATGTTACTCTTGCTGGCAACATCTCTTATCCCAAGGCCTAGGGGACTAAGAGGATTTCTGCAAAGCTGGTATAAATTGAGGAACTGGAGGACATTTTCCCCCTTTTCTCTTCTCTCCAGTCCTTAATGTAGGCACCAGGAGCACAGAAAACTGGTTGGAAGCCCAGCCAGCTGCCTGGAATAGGTTCCTCCCTTAAGATAAGCCACTGTACAAATGTCAGCTGGACAGTGGGAAAGTGTCAGTTTAAAAGTAGAAAGGACTCACCAAAAGCTTCCTATATTACAAAGGCTTAAAAGTAAAATTCTGAACCTTTAAGAAGGCCATCAGTGAAAGTTAAACATCCTACCTAAAGCTGGTCACTTCTGTCATCAGGGTTTGGAATAAAAATGGGATTGGGTAGCACAAAAGGAGAAAAATGAGGCAAGACAGTGGTGGCATCCAGAATTCTCACTTTAGAGAAGCTTAGGGGCAGTAAGCTCGGTTGGAAAGGAGAGACTAAAGGACTTATCTTGAAGCTGCACTTACATTATAAGAGTACTGTTTTACTTAGGTTGTAGATTACAGATGAGTTAAAAATAAAGATTTCAGGGATGCTTTTACTTACACTTGATGTAAGATTGAGGAAATATCAGTCAGCCACTTAAATATTTTTTTAAATTGGTGTGGTTAGGGGTCACAAATGGAAATTATGGAGTATTTGCTTCTTTATATGGACACAGAGTGGGAGTGAGATGCTGAGTGGGAAACCAGGTCCTCCAAGGTAGCCAAACAACCATAGGAAAAAGGGTGGGAGTGGGAATAACCAGGATGTAAGTAGAATTTGTGGTTAAGGGCCACTCAGGAACTGAGGCTTGTAACATAGACACACATAGATTCCAACAGATAAAAACACATATACACACGTAAACATACACACTCTTTGTAAGTTCCTTTAAAAAAAATCCTCCAGTAGTATAAAAAAGGCCAAATGGAGTAGCTATCATCTATGAGGTGACCGCCTGTGAGCTTCCCATTTCCCATTAGCCAACAAATACTTATGTGGCTCCTACCTCATGGAACCTTGGACCTGAATGCCCACAACCCATTCTTCTGTTTGCAGGCAAACTGGAGAAGCCAGCCACTTTGGTAACGGAGACACAAATCAATATACAGAAACTAGATGGCACTAAAACAAAAATTAAAACCCAAAGGCTTTTAAATGATTGGAAATTAATGGAATCTGGTGTGGTAATGAGATTGCTTTTTTATAGCCAGCTTGCTTCTCCTGGGCTGCTTCTTCAGTTCCCCTCCATTATCTTACCCCTCCTCATCCTTGGCAAAGGAAATCAAAGCTGTCTTCAGTCAAAGAGGACCTCAGCAGGAGGGAATAAGGCTCTGTGGGAAGTAGACCAGTCTCTGACTTCTCCTCTCTCTTTCTTTCACACACAGGCCTCCTGATTTCAAACTACATCAAATACCTCTTGATTCTATGGTTCAGATGAGAGAAGCCCTCACAGATTTAAGAAAAGCCAGGCTGGGTTCTGCAAAACAGATTTACACCCAACGTATTCTATATCCACACCTTCCCCAAGAATTTCCTCCCATTTGAGATTTCCATATCCCCCACCCATCTATGAGCCTATGAGTGTATGTTATACATGATCATGATTGAGGCATACTTATATACACACACAATAAAAAAACAATCTAAATTAGAAACTCCTGGTACAGTACCATAGACTCAGCTCAGTTACCACAGACTATGTATATGTATAGTAATACGGCAAAATTTCATCACCCCAAAGTTTTTCCATTACTGTTTATTGATAATAAAAATGACAATAATATTTGCATTGATAACCTATAGAGAATAGTTTTTTGTGTGTAGTGGAAGGATCTGAAATTGGGAGTTAGGAGACCTGGATTTCAGGTGTGATCCAGAGCAAATCACCTAAGAGCAAGTCTCTTTAGGCCTCAGTTAACTGAAGTCACAATCTCCACTCTACCTATCTCACAGGGATGTTATAGTGAGCAAGTGAAAATAAGAGCGTGAGAGACTTAGAAAAAGATAAATAAATACAATATACAATACATTTTAAGAATAATAGAAAAGGTAATAATCATAAATATTTATAATTTCTATTTCCAACTAAGGTATAACTGACTTTCTAAGTCATTCAGGGGGTAATGGAATTCAGCAGTTTCCTTCTCATTGTGCACATAGATAGTAATAGCTAACTTATATTGAGTACTGTATAGGTGTTTTACATATATTAGGTCCTTTTACAACTCACAGCATCACAGTGGGGTGGGTAAACTGTGTATCCAGAGAGGTTAAGTAACTTGTCTAAGGCTAGGAAAGAGAGAAGCTAGGATTTAATTTTAGGCAGTCTGATTTCAGAGGCTAACACACCATATTATCTCATTGATTAAATAAAAAAAGTGAAAGATGAATGAATTCGAATACTAGAGGGAGATAGCCAGTCTCTCAGTTAATTAAGAACTGATGATCCAATGTATTGGTCCTGCAGGCATCTTGCTTTTGGAAAGTTTTATTTCTGAGATATCACTATCTGAAAGTGACATATTTAACAAGAAGGTAAATCAAATTGTCTGTTTCTAATTCACAGTTCTGATTGAGGAAGAGGTTGAAATCAATGATAAACTGAGATTAGATGTATTTTAATCATTCAAGTTCTTCTTGTCCTCCTTTCCAGAGACAATAGAGCTGGTCAAAATTGACTATAAATTCTGTGAGAGGCCAGAATCATGCACTGTCATAGAATGCAAAAACCCAGCAAGTACAAAACTCCAGTCCTAAGACACCTGCATCTGCATCTGCACTCAAGACAAGAATTGCGATACACAGTGAGTGCTCAGGGAGTATTTGCTGGGTGAATTTGATTGCAACAAGGAACATGATAGCTACTGTTTTAGAGGGGGCTCAAATATAGGAGAGGAGGAAGATGAAATGGAAAAGTGGCTACTTGGACTGAAATGAGCTAGAATAGTCATCAATGTCCCTGATTCTTACAAGGTGCTTCAGGGCTAGGAGAATTCTAGCCCATTAGAAACATCACTCAGAAATACAGCACAGGAATTTATTAGAGCACAATGTTGTACCAAAGAAAGTGTAAGATGGAAGTTCTACCATGTTACAGTATTCATGAACATTAAAATAATTTAAGGGAAGAACACTTCAAATGCTTGCACACTCTAGACCAATATCCTGGTCCAAGCTTCACCCAGTCCCAGTTAATTTCCTTAACTCAGGGCCATTTGAGAGAAATTATGAGAAAAACAGGAGATAATCTGAGACTCAGAAAGTTAAGTGACTTTTAAATGATTACTCTATGGGCCTTCTTGTTTGTTCATCCACCCCTGTCCACAATCACACTGTCAAAATTCTCAGAGAAATTAAGATTAGATCCAAATCACTTTTTCCAGAAAAGAATTCCAGTCAAAAAAAGTTCTTGCTACATGGCAGATACACACAGCCTCTATCTCAAGCCAGATAGCCAGACTAAATGCAGTTTTAAAGCCACAGCAAATGGGAGAATGGCATCATGAAAATGGCAGAAGGAATTTTCTATCATCGTCCCCCACCAAACAAAACAAAAAAAAAGAAAAGAAGATTTTGACAATCACCCATCAACAAGAGTGCATTTGTGGAAGTCTGTGAATCCAGCAGAAAAGTCCCAGCATACTGTTGGAGCAAAAAAAAAAAAAATCCAAGATTGGATGAATTGAAGGAGGTAAGAGGATCAGTTTCATTTTACTTGTGTCAACCCTCCCCCAAGGTGGCAAAGCCCAGGGTCAAGAGAGAATTTCTTGGCCGGCCCATAATTTTTCCAACAGATGAAAGTGAGAGCATGTGAGTGAGGGCCCAGTTTCCCTGTGAGAAATACAGCCTACTCTTAGTACTGCCTACTCTACTGAGGTATGCTGAACAACTGGTGGGTGGGATGTGGCTGGGAGAGCAGCACCCAGGGTTCTCAGAAGGCATCAAAGAAGCACATATCAAGAAAACTGCCCATGAACTGCTGGGGACATCTTACCTGCAGACGCTCCCAACTGGCCCATGGGCACCTCCAATGCACCACATTCCTCAGCCACACACACCTCCACCCCATGGCTGGCTCTCTGTCCATGCCCCCAAGGACAGAGAGAATGAGCATTTGTAGAAAGCCAATGAGCATGAACAGAAAGCTGGTCCAACTCTAGGGAACTGAGAGAAACCACACAAACTTCAGTATTCAGTGATGTCCTAGGGAAAGCAAGCAGACAGGAAATTGTCAGCACTCAGTCTGGCTTTTCAGTACTGAAAAACTGTCTGCAGAACATCTTAAATGTTCTCACCACAAAAAAGAAATTGTAATTATAAGAGGTGAAGGATGTGTCAATTAACCTTATCATGGTAAACATTTTGCATATTGCAAAATGTGTATCATGCACAAAAATATGTAACAAATCATCACATTATACGCTTAAACCTACACAATATATCAATTATAGCTCAAGAAAACTGGAACTTTTTAAAATTTTTATTATTTTTTAAATTTTTAAATTTATTTACCTTTTTGGCCGTGCCACTCAGCATGTGGGATCTTAGTTCTCTGATCAGGGATTGAACCCATGCCACCTGCATTGGAGCTAGGAGTCTTAACTGCTGCACCACCAGGGAAGTTCACCTTTTCCTTTTTTTGAAAACAAATTTAAAATTATTGTGTAAAGTGAAAAAAAAATAACCATACCAAACTAATGCTCACCCGCTTTCTCAGTCCCCTGGAGCTTTCCAGGCTCTCTTCATGAACTTGCAGTTTGTCTCCCTTTGGCTGTAACACTGATTTATGGTAGAAAATAAGGCCACCAGGATGGGAAGGAAGGCTTGAGAATCAGCCCTCTTCTCAGTGGAGATGAGTAGTTATTTTTCACTAGCACTTTCATCAATTCTTATCAGCGGATCCTATCAGGCCATCTTTTCTCTCATAAGTACCGTATTACAATAGAACTAGTCTTCCTCTTAGAACCTCTGGTTAGGGGACGGATGGATCAGGAGCTTGAGATTAACATACACATACTACTATATATAAGATAGATAACTAATGGGGAACTACTGTATAGTATAGGGAACTCTACTCAATATTCTGTGATAACCTATATGAGAAAATAATCTGAAAAAGAATGAATATATCTATATATATATAACTGAATCACTTTGCTGTACACCTGAAGCTAACACAACATTGTAAATCAACTATAATCCAATAAAATTAAATTTAAAAAAGAACCTCTGGCTGGATCCACCTTATTAGGCCCAGCTCCTTGTGATCACTCAGGCTTGTAGCTGAGATCCCTTTGGCCAGCTGCTACACCCCAGACTGTCAATGCCACACAGTACCAGCTTTAATTTTAGAGCAGAAGTAGTCTGGTTCCAACACAGCTAGGAAAGCACAGAATAAGGAGAGAGATCAGGGAAGACGATGCCGCTCAAGACATAAACTGACCACAACTTAGATGGGTTCATATTTAATCAAGTGTATTTGGTAACTTTTGAGGGGGTTTAGCTAATGGAACAGCTCCTCAGAAGGAACAGGAAAGGATGGATGCTTGAATCTAAACCCTTCTGCATTTTAGCTGTGTGACCTTGGGTATGGTACTTATTTGGTCTGTGCCTCAGTTTTCTCATCAGGAAAAAAAAGTGATAATTATAGTATTTACCTTGTAGAGTTGTCATGAATATCCAGTGAGATATTCCATATAAAGCACCTAGAACCTTGACTGACACAAGGTAAATAAGCACTCAGTAAGTGACATTATTATTCTGGAAATGTCAGCTTTGGACTCTGCTTACCCAGGTCCCATTTCAGTCCACTAAATCTACATCTGGTGCACTGAAAGATGTTTTACTACATAATGCCTTCCCTCAAGGTCTTTAAGAGTTAAAGCCACTCCCAGCTCCTGTATATGGTAGTCCACCCCAATCACTCATTAATTGGGAATGGCATCACTTCAAAATGCATGGGGAATAAACAGTTGACTACAAGTCTAGACTAGTCACAAAAATTCTCAGCAGATGTCCCTTTTCAGATTTGTCTTGTTTCCATCTAGCAGATGAGAAAAATGGAGACTCACTGAGGTTTAGAAAGAGACCTCAGAGAAAACCAATAAAATGTACCTCAGCCATCAAGAAAAACAATAGAGAACTCAGAGACCACCTACTTTCATCTTTATGACTTTGACTTTTTATTTAATAGATTTTGTACTTGACTCATGTAAAAAATAGTTTAAAAATGAAAATTTAATATTATCACAAATGGAAAACCAGAATCCAATGTGATACATATTAGTACATGTTCAAAGAAATCCATAACTGTTCCAATTTTTTAAAGTTTACTAGGAACCAGTGAGTTTGAACAACCTCTTTGTTTTATAGATGAGAAAAAGTGAAATGCAGAGAAAAGACCATACACAAAATAAGCCAGCCTAGTGGGTAAAAAATACTAGAAGCCAAGGCTCCTGAAGCCAAATTCAATTATCTTGTGCTACCTTTGGTTTGTTTGAATAAAATTTCAGTGCTTCTCACTGACCCACATATCCCTCACTCTCACTTAAGGCAACTTGAGAAAAGAAGTCATTTCTAGAATAACTAACCAAACTTTTCTTAGTCCCTGATCCTTCTCAAAAGCAGATAGGCAAACTGAAGTACAGAGAAGTTATTTGCTTTGACCCCCCAACATTCTATATAAAAAGCTATGTCTACTTCCATGTGCAATAAGAAGGTATTCTACTTTTCACTCCTCTTGGCACAGGTAGTCACATCCAAAGTTTTCTGTCTCAGCTGCTGGATTATAGAATTCTATGAATCAAAGTTGCAAGAGGTTTGAGAGCCATATAATTGCAAATCCTCCTCATTTGTCAAATAAGAACACTGAGGTTCAAAATGGAGCAAGTGGTTGTGCAAGGTCACCCTCTTAGTTAGTATCAGGGCAAAACCTATAAAATTGGAGCTGAGGCTATTGCCATTATTGTACCTTAGTTTTTTCCCAGGACCTGGAGTTACAATGAATCAAACAATATAATGATTTGCAATTCTATATTGTGTGATTAGTCTAATTAATTTCCCTTGCTACTGAAAGGTCTCAAGGTTCAGATATGCCCTCTCCTCTATCTACAATTTCTCCCATGGTCATCTAAATCCAGATTCATGGCTTTTAAAATGCCTTCTAGATGTTAATGACTCTCAAATTTATATCTCCATTCTGGACCTCTTCCCTGAACATCAGATTTGTATACATGCACGATCACTTGATAGCTACATATAGATGTTTAATTGGCATCTCAAATTTAGCATATCCAAAGCAGAAGCACTGATTTATTCCCCAAAGCTTCTCCTTCTCTGGTTTACCCCATCTCAATTAATAACACCATTATCCTTTTAATTGCACAAAAACCATGGAGTCATCTTTGATTGTTCTTTTTCCTCCCCTTTAGATATTCAATGATAGATGATAATAGATATTCAATCTATTATCAAATATTGACAATTCTACCCACAAACCTATTTTATATCTGACCACTTCTATCTCCACTGCTACCAGGTTTCTCCAGGCTACTATCATCTCACTTATAATAGAATCCTAATTGGTTTTCCCAATTCTACTATAATCCATTCTCTACGGAACAGCCAGAGTGATTTTTTTTAATTCAAATCAGATTATTTCCCTGCTTAATAATCTCCAATGTTTCCAACTGCAATTAGAATAAAATTCAAACCTCTAAACATGGCTTACAAAGTCCTATACTATCTGACCCAATCTATGTCTTCAACCTCACCTCCTAGTAACATGCTCTCTCATGCACTATGCTCCAGCTATATGGGCCTTTTGGCTCTTTCTCAAATATTCCCCTCCATTTCCACTTCAGATCCTTTGTATTTGTTGTTATTCCTTGGAATGCCCTTTCTCCAGAGATTTGCATGACCATCATAGCTAAGGTATATCCTTTGATGTTATTTTAACCTACCATTCTGCTGTGTGTGTGTGTGATAGCACATAATATCAGAAAAATTATTTTATTTATGTGTTTTTTATTTATCTAGTCCACTAGACAATTACCACAAAAATATCTGCTCTGTACCTGACATTTATAACAGCACCTAGAACAGAGTAGAGTGAACAAATAATTTTTGGATAAATGAATCAGGCATCATCAAAAATTTGCTCTACTTCAATGATTCCCAAACCCAGACATGTATATCACTGGTGGTACATGAGATAATTTTAGTTGGTATGAATGATTGTTTATTTTAATGGTTATGAACTTATTTTAATATATGCTAATATTACTGGCATATCTTATCCATAAATTTATAAATATCATCACTAAGGACAAAGAAAAGCAAAAACAAAAAAATGATGTAAACAAAACCATTAATAAAATAGAAATACATGGATCTAGCAAAAGTCATGAAGGTGATATATATATATATATATATGTGTGTGTGTGTGTGTGTGTATGTCTTGGAAATGCTGCTCAAACTCCGATAGTACTCATAACCACTACTTATCATGATTTTGGTTATTAACTACATGCAAGTGATCATATTCACTGATTGCTGACAATGACTACTTGGTGATTTGACCATACAGGAACCTTGGATTAAAGTGAATATTTTATCTTAAAGACAGAAATAGGGTAGATGATGCCACTGTTAGGTAATATAAAATCAAGATCCAAAAAAGAGCCAGATGTCACAAATTACTTTAGGTTCCGGAACTTTGGACTCACTCATGAATAACTGAAAAGATCAATATTAAATCCTCAAATACCAATGATTCACTGGATGTCTTTTAATGTATCCTAGGTCTCATGAAATTTATTTCGTGTTTCTGTAATCCAGAGGTTATCAAATCCCACAAACAGCAACATCAGTATCCCCTAAAAACCTGTTAGAAATGCAAAATTTGAGAGCCCACCTCTAGATCTACTAAAGCAGATACTCTGGAAGTGTGTTTTAACAAGGCCTACAAGTGATTCTGATACATGTTGAAGCTTGAGAATCATTTTTGTAGTCATACCTCACTGCAGATACAAATTAAAATTGAATAAATGTCCTAACTTAAAAATTATTTTAAATAAATATTACTACAGTACCACAACTTGTGAATTTTATACTTGTGTACTTTGTGTCCTGAATAGAGCTACTTGGCTAGTTAATGTGCCTTATCTAACAATTCAGAATCCAATCTCAAATGGCTCTAATGCTCTCTATATGTCAACCAATCAACTAATAACTATTAAAAATCCTCCAATGGCTTCCCAATAGACTTAAAATAAAATTCATACTCATTATTTTGGTCTATAATACCCTTCACGACTTGCCTACTGACTGTATTTCCAACCATATTTGTAACTCTATCTACATTCCATATTTCATTTCCTTAATAGTGTTTATCACTATTTGAAATTATTTACTTGGGATGGAATGGCACAAATGGCAGATTAGAAAGATCCTGAGCTCACCTCCTCTCACAGTCACACCAAAATTACAACCATTTAGAGAGCGGCTATTGGTTAGAATGAACTGAAAACTAACAAAAAAGATTTTCCACAACTAAAGATATAAAGAAGGAACCACAACAAGATGAGTAGGAGATGCAGAGATACAATATAGCCAATATGTATGCCCCTGGGTAGGTGACCCACAAAAGGGGGGAATAATCATAACTGCAGAAGTTTCCCCAAAGATCAAGGGGTCTAAACCTCCCATAGGGCTCCTAACCCTGGGGTCTTGTGTGGAAAGACAAGCCTATAGAATGTTTGGTTATGAAGGCCATCATGGCTTGTGTATTGGAGACCCTGAGGGCTATAACAGAGACTCTGATTTTAAAGGGTGCGTGCAAAATCTCATACACTACAAGAACCAGTGCAGAGGCAGTAATTTGAAGGGAGCCTAATCAGACACACTTTCTGATCTTGGTGAACCTCCCAGAGACGTAGAAGGTAACTGGGACTTATCCTGGGGACATAGATGCTGGTAGTAGCGATTTTTAAAAGCTCATTCTACCATGAAGACACTGGTGCTGGCAAGCACCATTTTGAAGTCCTCTCTCTAACCTATAAGAGATGGGAGCTGGTTCTGCCCACCAGTCAGTGGGCACCAGTGCCAGGACCCCCCAGGCCTATCAGACAGTCACATGAGGAAACTGCCCTGCACACCAGCAAAATGGCACCAGCCCCATCACCCCTGAGCCCAACAGCCAGCTGCCCCAGGATATGTCAGGCCCACAGACAGCCACAGTGGGACGTAGCCCCTCCCACCAGAAGTCTGGCACCAGCCTTGGAACCCCTGGCACCATAAAAAGCCACCATGGGACCTGGTCCTGCCAATCAGCAGGCCATCATCAGCCCCAAGATCACATAGGCCCTGGAACTAGCTGCCCTAGGTTACCCTGGGCCCACAGCCAGCTGTACCAGAACATGGCCATGCCCACAACAGCCATCAGCCTCCACTAGAGGCAGGGCCTGGCAGCCAAAAAGGGCAGGGACCAGCAGCACCTACCAGCATTCCCATTTTAGTCAGCCCTACCACAATAGGAGGGCACACTCAGCTCACATAAGGGGCATACCTAGATCATATAACTCTGGTGACCAGAGGGGAATGTGCATCTGGGCCCAAAAGGACATCTCCTACATAAGGTCACTACTTCAATACTGGTAAACATAACCAACCTACCTAATACACACAAATAAACCCAGAAAATTAGGCAAAACAAGGTGACAAAGGAATATGCTCCAAATGAAGGAACAAGAAAGAATTCTCAGAAGAAGAAGTAAGTGACAGGAGATAAGGAAGCTATCTGATGAGTTCAAGGTAGTGACATTAAGATGCTCAATGAACTTGGAAGAAGAGTGGATGAATACAATGAGAAATTTAACAAAGAGCTAAAAAATATAAAGAAGAACCAGAGTTGAAATACAATAACTGAAATAAAAATACACTAGAAGAAATCAACAGTAGATTAGAAGATAAAGAGGAATGGGTCAGCAAACTGGAAGCCAGGGTAGTGGAAAACACAAAAACTGAACAGAAAAAGAAAGAAAATTAAAAAACAAAGACAGTTTAAGAGATCTCTGGGATAACATCAAGCACACTAACATTCACATTACAGGGATCCCAGAAGGCGAAGAAAGAGAGAAAAGAGCAGAGAACTTACTTGAAGCAACCATAACTGAAAATAACATCCCTACCATGAAAAGGAAACAGACATCCAGGTCCAGGAAGGACAGGTAATCCCAAAGAAAATCAACCCAAAGAGGTGCACACCAAGACACATTGTAATTAAAATGGCAAAAGTCAAATGAAGCAACAAGGGAAAAGCAACAAGTTACAAACACAGAAACTCCAATAAAACTGTCAGTTGACTCAGCAGAAATGTTGCAGGCCAGAGGGAGTGGCACAATATATTTAAAGTGATGAACGGAAAGAACCTACAACCAAGAACTCTACCCAGCAAGTCTATTACTCAGTTTTGTAGAATATATAGAGTTTTAAAGACAAGCAAAAGATAAAAGAATTCAGCACAACTAAACTAGCTTTACAAGAAATGTTAAAGTGTCTTCTCTAAGTGGAAAAGAAAAGACCACAACTAGATAGAAAAAAAAATTATGAAAGGAAAAATCTCATTGGTAAATGTAATAGATCAACCCACCTACAAAGCTAAAGAAAGGGTAGGGCTTCCCTGGTGGTGCAGTGGTTCGGAATCTGCCTGCCAATGCAGGGGACACAGGTTCAAGCCCTGGTCTGGGAAGATCCCACATGCTGCAGAACAACTAAGCCCACGAGGCACAACTACTGAGCCTGCACCTCTAGAGCATGTATTCCACAACAAGAGAAGCCATGACAATGAGAAGCCCATGCACCACAATGAAGAGTAGCCCCCGCTCGCTGCAACTAGAGAAAGCCCGAGCACAGAAATGAAAACCCAACACAGCCATAAATAAATAGATAAATAAATAAATAAATTTATTTAAAAAAAAAGAAAGGGTAGAAGACAAAAGTAGTAAAATCATCTACATTCTCAATAAAAGTTAAAGGATACACAAAACAAAGAGATATAAAATATGAGGTCAAAAATATTGAATATGGGGTGGAAGTAAAAATACAGGGTTGCTAGAATGTATTCAAACTTAAGAGATAATCAAGTTAAAATAATTATATATATATATATCTCATATGACTATTGTAATTATATATATATATATATATATATATATATATAGTTATATATACCTCATGGTAACTAAAAGCCAAAAAGCTAAAATAGATACACACAAAAAAGAGAAAGGAATTCAACCATAACACTAAAGATAGTCATCAAATCACTAGGGAAGAGAGTAAAAGAAAAAGAACTACAAAAATAAGCTGAGAAAAATTAACAAAATGAAAATAAATACATAGCAATCAATAGTTACTTTAAACATCAGTGGACTAAAGGCTTCCACCAAAAAAAAAAAACGGCTGAAGTGATTAAAAAGAAAACAAGAACCCTATATATGATGACTACAATAGATTCAGTTCAGATGTAAAGACACACAGATTCAAAGTGAGATGAAAAAAGGTACTTCATGCCAATGAAAACAAAAAAAAAGCTAGAGTAACAATATGTATATCAAACAGATTGTAAACAAAGACAGCTATAAGAAAAAAAGAAGGACATTACATAATAGTAAAAGAATTGGAAGGAGGAAAAGTTTCCACACACTAGGAAGCCCCTTCGCGGGCGGAGACTGCGGGAGGCGGAGGGGGGAGCTTCGAAGCCGCGGAGGAGTGCACAGCAACGGGTGTGGAGGGCAAAGCGGGGAGATTCCCGTACAGAGGATCGGTGCCGACCGGCACTCACCAGCCTGAGAGGCTTGTCTGCTCACCCGCCAGGGCGGGCGGGGCTGCGAGCTGAGGCTCTGAGGCTCGGGTTTCGGTTTCGGACGGAGCGCAGGGAGAGGACTGGGGTTGGCGGCTTGAACATAGCCTGAAGGGGTTAGTGAACCACGGCTAGCCGGGAGGGAGTCCGGGGAAAAGACTGCACCTGCCGAAGAGGCAAGAGACTTTTTCTTCCCTCTTTGTTTCCTGGTGCTCGAGGAGAGGGGTTTAAGAACGCTGCTTAAAGGAACTCCAGAGACGGGCGCGAGCCGCGGCTAAAAGCGCAAACCCCAGAGATGGGCGCGAGCTGCGGCTAAAAGCGCGGACCCCAGAGACGGGCGCGAGCCGCGGCTGAAAGCGCGGACCCCAGAGACGGGCGCGAGCCACGGCTGAAAGCGCGGACCCCAGAGATGGGCGCGAGCTGTGGCTAAAAGCGCGGACCCCAGAGGCGGGTGGGAGACATTAAGGCTGCTGCTGCCACCACCAAGGGGCCTGTGTGCGAGCACAGGTCACTCTCCACACCCCTCTTCCGCGGAGCCTGTGCAGCCCGCCACCGCCAGGTTCCCGGGATCCAGGGACAACTTCCCCGGGAGAACGCACGGCGGGCCTCAGGCTGGTGCAAAGTCACGCCAGACTTTGCCGCCGCAGGCCCGCCCCGCACTCCGTGCCCCTCCCTCCCCGCCAGCCTGAGTGCGCCAGAGCCCCTGAATCAGCGGCTCCTTTAACCCCGTCCTGTCTGAGCAAAAAACAGACGCCCTCCAGCGACCTACACGCAGAGGCAGGGCCAAATCCAAAGCTGAGCCCCTGTGAGCTGTGAGAACAAAGAAGAGAAAGGGAAATCTCTCCCAGCAGCCTCAGAAGCAGCGGATTAAAGCTCCACAATCAACTTGATATACCCTGCATCTGTGGAATACGTGAATAGACAACCAATCATCCCAAATTAAGGAAGTGGACTTTAGGAGCAAGATCTATGATTTTTATCCCTATTCCTCTTTTTGTGAGTGTGTATGTGTATGCTTCTGTGTGAGATCTTGTCTGTATAGTCTTGCTTCCACCATTTGTCCTAGGGTTCTAGCCGTCCATGGTTTTTTCTTAAAATTTTTTTCTTAATCAATTTTAGTTTTAATAACGTTATTATACTTTACCTTCTTTCTTTCTTTCTTTCTTTCCTTCCTTCCTTCCCTCCTTTAGACAACGAATCATCCCAAATTGAGGAGGTGGTCTCTGACAGCAAGATTTATGATTTATCCCCCTTTACCTCTTGTAGTGAGGGTGTATGTGTATGCTTCTGTGTAAGATTTTGTCTGTATAGCATTGCTTCCAACATTTGTCCTAAGGTTCTATCCGTCCCTTTTTTTTTTTTGTAAATAAGAATTTTTTAATTCAATAACTTTATTATACTTTATTTTATTTTTACTGTATCTTCTTTCTTTCTGTCTTTTTCCTTCTTTCCCTCCTTCCTGCCTTCCTCCCTCCCTCCCTCCCTCCTTTCTTTCCTTCTTTCTTTCTTTCTTTCTTTCTTCTTTCCTTCCTTCCCTCCTTTCCTTCTTACTTTCCTCATACTTCTACTAATTCCCTCTACTTTTTCTCCCTTTTATTCTGAGCCATGTGGAAAAGGCTCTTGGTGCTCCAGCCAGGAGTCAGGGCTCTGCCTCTGAGATAGGAGAGCCAACTTCAGGACACTGGTCCACAAGAGACCTCCCAGCTCCACATAATATCAAATGGTGAAAATCTCCCAGAGACCTCCATCTTAACACCAGCACCCAGGTTCACTCAACGACCAGCAAGCCACAGTGCTGGACAACCTATGCCAAACAACTAGCAAAACAGGAACACAACCCCACCCATTAGCAGAGAGGCTGCCTAAAATCATAATAAGGCCACAGACACCCCGAAACACACCACCAGACGTGAACCTGCCCACTAGAGAGACAAGATCCAGCCTCAACCACCAGAACACAGGCACTAGTCCCCTCCACCAGGAAGCCTACACAACCCACTGAACCAACCTTAGCCACTGGAGACAGACATCAAAAACAGGAGGAACTACGAACCTGCAGTCTGCAAAAAGGAGACCCCAAACACAGTAAGATAAGCAAAATGAGAAGACAGAAAAACACACAGCAGATAAAGGAGCAAGATAAAAATGCACCAGACCTAGCAAATGAAGAGGAAATAGCCAGTCTACCTGAAAAAGAATTCAGAATAATGATAGTAAGGATGACCTGAAATTTTGGAAATAGAATGGACAAAATGCAAGAAACAGTTAACAAGGACCTAGAAGAAATAAAGATGAAACAAGCAACGATGAACCAGACAATAAATGAAATTAAAAATACTCTAGATGGGATCAATAGCTGAATAACTGAGGCAGAAGAACGGATAAGTGACCTGGAAGATAAAATAGTGGAAATAACTACTGCAGAGCAGAATAAAGAAAGAAGAATGAAAAGAACCGAGGACAGTCTCAGAGACCTCTGGGACAACATTAAACACACCAACATTCGAATTATAGGGGTTCCAGAAGAAGAAGAGAAAAAGAAAGGGGCTGAGAAAATATTTGAAGAGATTATAGTTGAAAACTTCGCTAATATGGGAAAGGAAATAGTTAATCAAGTCCAGGAAGCACAGAGAGTCCCATACAGGATAAATCCAAGGAGAAATATGGCAAGACACATATTAATCAAACTGTCAAAAATTAAATGCAAAGAAAGCATATTAAAAGCAGCAAGGGAGAAACAACAAATAACACATAAGGGAATCCCCATAAGGTTAACAGCTGATCTCTCAGCAGAAACCCTACAAGCCAGAAGGGAGTGGCAGGACACAGTGAAAGTGATGAAGGAGAAAAACCTGCAGCCAATACTACTCTAGCCAGCAAGGATCTCATTCAGATTTGATGGAGAAATTAAAACCTTTACAGACAAGCAAAAGCTGAGAGAGTTCAGCACCACCAAACCAGCTTTACAACAAATGCTAAAGGATCTTCTCTAGGCAAGAAACACAAGACAAGGAAAAGACCTATAATGACGAACCCAAAACAATTTAGAAAATGGGAATAGGAACATACATATCGATAATTACCTTAAATGTAAATGGACTAAATGCTCCCACCAAAAGACACAGATTAGCTGAATGGATAAAAAAACAAGACCCTTATATATGCTGTCTACAAGAGACCCACTTCAGACCTAGAGACACATACAGACTGAAAGTAAGGGGATGGAAAAAGATATTCCATGCAAATGGAAACCAAAAGAAAGCTGGAGTAGCAATTCTCATATCAGACAAAATAGACTTTAAAATAAGGACTGTTAAAAGAGACAAAGAAGGACACTACATAATGATCAAGGGATCGATCCAAGAAGAAGATATAACAATTGTAAATATTTATGCACCCAACATAGGAGCACCTCAATACATAAGGCAAATACTAACAGCCATAAAAGGGGAAATCGACAGCAACACATTCATAGTAGGGGAATTTAACACCCCACTTTCACCCATGGACAGATCATCCAAAATGAAAATAAATAAGGAAACACAAGCTTTAAATGATACATTAAACAAGATGGACTTAATTGAGATTTATAGGACACTCCATCCAAAAACAACAGAATACACATTTTTCTCAAGTGCTCATGGAACATTCTCCAGGATAGATCATATCTTAGGTCACAAATCAAGCCTTGGGAAATTTAAGAAAATTGAAATTGTATCAAGTATCTTTTCTGACCACAATGCCATGAGACTAGATATCAATTACAGGAAAAGATCTGTAAAAAATACAAACACATGGAGGCTAAACAACACGCTACTTAATAATGAAGTGATCACTGAAGAAATCAAAGAGGAAATCAAAAAATACCTAGAAACAAATGACAATGGAGACACAACGACCCAAAGCCTGTGGAATGCGGCAAAAGCAGTTCTAAGGGGGAAGTTTATAGCAATACAAGCCCACCTTAAGAAGCAGGAAACATCTAGAATAAACAACCTAACCTTGCACCTCAAGCAATTAGAGAAAGAAGCACAAAAAAACCCCAAAGTTAGCAGAAGGAAAGAAATCATAAAAATCAGATCAGAAATAAATGAAAAAGAAATGAAGGAAACAATAGCAAAGATCAATAAAACTAAAAGCTGGTTCTTTGAGAAGATAAACAAAATAGATAAACCACTAGCCAGACTCATCAAGAAAAAAAGGGAGAAGACTCAAATCAATAGAATTAGAAATGAAAAAGGAGAGGTAACAACTGACACTGCAGAAATAAAAGAGATCATGAGAGATTACTACAAGCAACACTATGCCAATAAAATGGACAATCTGGAAGAAATGGACAAATTCTTAGAAATGCATAACCTGCCAAGACTGAATCATGAAGAAATAGAAACTATGAACAGACCAATCACAAGCACTGAAATTGAAACTGTGATTAAAAATCTTCCAACAAACAAAAGCCCAGGAACAGATGGCTTCACAGGCAAATTCTATCAAACATTTAGAGAAGAGCTAACACCTATCCTTCTCAAACTCTTCCAAAATATAGCAGAGGGAGGAACACTCCCAAACTCCTTCTACGAGGCCACCATCACCTTGATACCAAAACCATACAAGGATGTCACAAAGAAAGAAAACGACAGGCCAATATCACTGATGAACATAGATGCAAAAATCCTCAACAAAATACTAGCAAACAGAATCCAACAGCACATTAAAAGGATCATACACCATGATCAAGTGGGGTTTATTCCAGGAATGCAAGAATTCTTCAATATACGCAAATCTATCAATGTGATAAACCATATTAACAAATTGAAGGAGAAAAACCATATGATCATCTCAATAGATGCGGAGAAAGCTTTTGATAAAATTCAACACCCATTTATGATAAAAACCCTGCAGAAAGTAGGCATAGAGGGAACTTTCCTCAACATAATAAAGGCCATATATGACAAGCCCACAGCAAACATCATCCTCAATGGTGAAAAACTGAAAGCATTTCCACTAAGATCAGGAACAAGACAAGGTTGCCCACGCTCACCACTATTATTCAACATAGTTTTGGAAGTTTTAGCCACAGCACTCAGAGAAGAAAAGGAAATAAAAGGAATCCAAATTGGAAAAGAAGAAGTAAAGCTGTCACTGTTTGCAGATGACATGATCCTATACATAGAGAATCCTAAGGATGCTACCAGAAAACTACTAGATCTAATCAATGAATTTGGTAAAGTGGCAGGATACAAAATTAATGCACAGAAATCTCTGGCATTCCTATATACTAATGATGAAAAATCTGAAAGTGAAATCAAGAAAACACTCCCATTTACCATTGCAACAAAAAGAATAAAATATCTAGGAATAAGCCTACCTAAGGAGACAAAAGACCTGTATGCAGAAAATTATAGAACACTGATGAAAGAAATTAAATATGATACAAATAGATGGAGAGATATACCATGTTGTTGGATTGGAAGAATTAACATTGTGAAAATGACTCTATTACCCAAAGCAATCTATAGATTCAATGCAATCCCTATCAAACTACCACTGGCATTTTTCACAGAACTAGAACAAAAAATTTCACAATTTGTATGGAAACACAAAAGACCCCGAATAGCCAAAGCAATCTTGAGAATGAAAGAAGGAACTGGAGGAATCAGGCTCCCTGACTTCAGACTATACTACAAAGCTACAGTTATCAAGACGGTATGGTACTGGCACAAAAGCAGAAAGATAGATCAATGGAACAGGATAGAAAGCCCAGAGATAAACCCATGCACATATGGACACCTTATCTTTGATAAAGGTGGCAGTAATGTACAGTGGAGAAAGGACAGCCTCTTCAATAAGTGGTGCTGGGAAAACTGGACAGGTACATGTAAAAGTATGAGATTAGATCACTCCGTAACACCATACACAAAAATAAGCTCAAAATGGATTAAAGACCTAAATGTAAGGCCAGAAACTATCAAACTCTTAGAGGAAAACATAGGCAGAACACTCTATGACATAAATAACAGCAAGATCCTTTCTGACCCACCTCCTAGAGTAATGGAAATAAAAACAAAAATAAACAAATGGGACCTAATGAAACTTCAATGCTTTTGCACAGCAAAGGAAACCATAAACAAGATGAAAAGACAACCCTCAGAATGGGAGAAAATATTTGCAAATGAAGCAACCGACAAAGGATTAATCTCCAAAATTTACAAGCAGCTCATGCAGCTCAATAACAAAAAAACAAAGAACCCAATCCAAAAATGGGCAGAAGACCTAAATAGACATTTCTCCAAAGAAGATATACAGACTTCCAACAAACACATGAAAGAATGCTCAACATCATTAATCATTAGAGAAATGCAAATCAAAACTACAATGAGATATCATCTCACACCAGTCAGAATGGCCATCATCAAAAAATCTAGAAACAATAAATGCTGGAGAGGGTGTGGAGAAAAGGGAACACTCTTGCACTGCTGGTGGGAATGTGAATTGGTTCAGCCACTATGGAGAACAGTATGGAGGTTCCTTAAAAAACTACAAATAGAACTACCATATGACCCAGCAATCCCACTACTGGGCATATACCCTGAGACAACCATAATTGAAAAAGAGTCATGTACCAAAATGTTCATTGAAGCTCTATTTACAATAGCCTGGAGATGGAAACAACCTAAGTGCCCATCATTGGATGAATGGATAAAGAAGATGTGGCACATATATACAATGGAATATTACTCAGCCATAAAAAGAAACGAAATGGAGCTATTTGTAATGAGGTGGATAGACCTAGAGTCTGTCATACAGAGTGAAGTAAGTCAGAAAGAGAAAGACAAATACCGTATGCTAACACATATATATGGAATTTAAGAAAAAAAAATGTCGTGAAGAACCTAGGGGTAAGGCAGGAATAAAGATGCAGTCCTCCTGGAGAACGGACTTGAGGTTATGGGGAGGGGGAAGGGTGAGCTGTGACAGGGCGAGAGAGAGTCATGGGCATATACACACTAACAAATGTAGTAAGGTAGATAGCTAGTGGGAAGCAGCCGCATGGCACAGGGATATTGGCTCGGGGCTTTGTGACAGCCTGGAGGGGTGGGATAGGGAGGGTGGGAGGGAGGGAGACGCAAGAGGGAAGACATATGGGAACATATGTTTATGTATGACTGATTCACTTTGTTATAAAGCAGAAACTAACACACCATTGTAAAGCAATTATACCCCAATAAAGATGTTAAAAAAAATAGTAAAAGAATTGATCTAAGAAAAGGACATAGCAATTGTTAATATACATGCACCCAACAAAGGAACACCTAAATATATAAAGTAAATATTAACAAACATAAATAAAGAAACTGACAGTAACACAATAATAGTAGAGCATTTTAACACCCAACTTACATCAGTGGACAGATCTTTCAGAGAGAAAAACAATAAGGAAATACCAGCCTGAAATGACACATTAGACTATATATATATATATATATATATATATATATATATATATATATATATATATATATAAACATTCCATCCAAAAGCAGCAGGGTACACATTCTTTTCAAGTGCACATGAAAACATTCTTCAGGATACATCACATTCTAGGCCAAGAAACAAGCTTCAAACGTAAGATTAAAATTATGTCAAGCATCTCTTCCAATGACAACACTACGAAATTAGAAATCAAATACAAGAAAAAAGACTGCAAAAAACACAAACATGTGAGGGCTAAACAATATGCTACTAAACAACCAATGGATCACTGAAGAAAACAATGGAGAAATAAAAATATATATGGAGAAAAATGTAAATCAAAACACAATTATACAAATCTATGAGACACAGCAAAAGCAGTTACAAGAGAGATATTTATAGTGAAACAAGTCTACCTCAGGAAACAAACAAAAATCTCAACTAAACATGCTGACCTTACACTGAAAAGAACCAGAAAATGTAGAACAAATAAAGCCCACAGCTAGAAATCATAAATATCAGAGAAGAAATAAATGAAACAAAAATAATAATTTAAATAATATAAACGAAAAAATAATTTTAAAAAACAATAGAAAGATAAATGAAACTAAGAACTGGTTCCTTGAAAAAATAAACAAAATTGATAAACCTTAAACCAAACACATCAAGAAAAAAGAGAGGACGTGAATCAATAAAAGGAAAAAGGGAAAGTTACAACTGACATCACAGAAATACAAAGGATCAGGAGAGATTACTATGAACAGTTATACACCAATAAAATGAACAACCAAGAAAAAATGGATAAATTGCTAGAAATATACAATGTCCCAAGCCTGAATCAGGAAGAAATACAAAATATAAGTAAACCAAGTACTGGTTATAAAATTGAATCAGTAATTC
Source organism: Grampus griseus (assembly GCF_964374135.1). Lineage (NCBI taxonomy): Eukaryota > Metazoa > Chordata > Mammalia > Artiodactyla > Delphinidae > Grampus > Grampus griseus. The sequence goes on along the minus strand of NC_138999.1, from coordinate 48,244,478 downwards.
AAAAAAAAACACAAAAAAACAAAAAAACCTCCAAACAAGCAAAAGACTGGATTAGACAGCTTCACAACTGAAATCTACCAGATGCTTAAAGAGGACTTAACGCTTATCCTTTTCAAACATTTCCAAAAATTTGAAGAGTAAGGAATACTTTCAAATTAATTTCACAAGGCCAGCGTCAACCTCATACCAACACCAGACAACATAGACATCACACAAAAAAAGAAAATTATAGGCCAATATCATTGATGAACATAGATGCAAAAATCCTCAGCAACATATTAGCAAACTAAATTCAACAGTGCATTAAAGGATCATACACAATGATCAAGTGGGATTTATTCCAGGGATAGAAGAATGGTTCAAAATCCACAAATCAGCCAATGTGACACACCACTCACATTTTTAAAAAGTTAAAAATAAAAATTATATGATCAGCTTAACAGATACAGAGAGGCATTTGACAAAATTCAGCATCATTTATAAAAATCTCAATAAAGTGGATATAGAAGGAATGAATCTTAATATAACAAAGGCTGTATATGACAAACCTACATCTAAAATCATACTCAATGGTGAAAAGCTGAAAGCATTTTCTCTAGATCAACAAGAAGACAAAGATATCCACTCTGCTCAATTTTATTCAACATAGTATTGGAAGTCATAGCCACAGCAATCAGACAAGAAAAAAAAATGACATCCAAATTGGAAAGGAAAAATGAAAATTGTCACTGTGTGCAGATGGCATAATACTACATATAGAAAATCCTAAAGACACCAGCAAAAAAATTATTAAAATTAATAAATTAAATAATTAAAGTTGTATAAAAATTAATATACATCAATCTATTGCTTTTCTATAAACTAATTATGACCTATCAGAAAGAGAATGCAAAAAATCCCATTTGCAATCACATAAAAAGAGTAACATATCTAGGAATAAAGTTAATCAAGCAGGTAAAAGAACTATACTCTGAAAACTGTTAGACAGTGATGAAGGAAACTGAAGATGATACAAATAAATGCAAAGATATCCTGTGTTCTTGGATTGGAAGAACTAATATTGTTTAAATAGCCATACTACCCAAAGAAATCTACAGATTTAATGTAATTCCTATCAAAATACCCATCTAATTATCATAGAATTAGAACAAACAATCCTAAAATTTGTATGGAATCAAAAAAGACTCAAAATAGCTAAAGCAATCTTGAAAAAAAGAACCAAGCCAGAGGCACCACTTTCTGACTTCAGACTATAATGCAAAGCTACAGTGATCAAAACAGCATGGTACTGGCAGAAAAACAGACTCAGAGATCAATGGAACAGAATACAGAGTCAAGAAATATGGTCAATCAATCTTTGACAAATGAAGCAAGAATATACAAAGGGGAAAGGACAGTCTCTGCAATAAGTGGTGTTGGGAAATCTGGACAGCTACATGTAAAAGAATAAAATTAGAACATTTTCTCAAACCATTAAAAAATATACTCAAAATGAATTAAAGACCTAAATGTAAAACCTGGGGACTTCCCTGGTGGTCCAGTGGTTAAGACTCCATGCTTCATTACAGTATGACCCAGCAATCCCACTACTGACCATATACCCAGAGAAAAAAAAAAAAAAAAAACTAATCTATGGTGGTAAAAAATCAAAACAGGGTTTTCCTCTCAGTGTATGTGCAGGGTTGGACTGAGAAGGGGAATAAAGTTACTTTCTGTAGTGATGGTAATATTCGATATCTTGATAGGGGTTTGGGTTACACAGGTGTATGCATTTTTCAAAACTCAGCAAGTGTATATTCAATATTTATAACATCACTGTATGTATATTTTATATCAAAATTAAAGATCTGTAAACAAATATTGAACTTTAGACTTAAGGTTATAAATGTTGAAGTATATTAGGGGGACATATACTCATATCTGCAATGTACTTTCCAATGTATCAAAAATAAGATTAATTGATAGATAAACAGAGGGATAGAAAGATGGATAGATAGGTAATAAAGTAAGTATAGTAATATCTCAATGGTAGAATCTAGGTGGTAGGTATACGAGTTTTCTTGTAAATGCTTTTCAACTTTTCCGTATTATGAAAAATGTTCGTAATAAAATGTTTGGGAAAAAAAAAAAAAAAAAAAAAGACTCCATGCTTCAACTGCAGGGGGTGCAAGTTCAATCCCTGGTTAGGGAAGATCCCTCATGCCACCAAAAAAAAAAGTACATCTTAGATTTTAAAAAATGTAAAATCTGAAATCATGTAACTCCTACAGAATACATAGGAAATAGATGTTCAATAGACACATGAAAAGATGCTCAATATCACTAATCATCAAGGAAATGCAAATAATAACAACAGTGAGATATAACCTCACACTTGTCAGAATGGCTATCATCAAAAGGACAAGAAATAACAAGTATTGGTGAGGATGTGGAGAAAAGGGAAACAGTATGGTGTTGGTGGAAATGTCAACTTCTACTGCCATTATGGAAAACAATATGGAGTTTCCTCAAAATATTTTAAAAAAATAGAACTACTCTATGATCCAGCATTTCTACTGCTGAGTAAATATCCAAAGAAAACAAAAATGCTAATTCAAAAAGATATGTACTCCTCAATGTTTATAGCAGCATTATTTATAATAGATAAAATATGGAAGCAACCTAAGTGTTCATCAACAGATGAATGGATAGAGAAGATGTAGCATATATCTATAAATGTCTATATTATCTATATATTTTATGTAGATATATATAGACATATAGATTTACTTATTTATTTATCAGTCAGAAAAAAGGAATCACAACTTTACATTTGCTACAACATAGATGTACCTGGAGGATATTATGCTTAGTGAAATAAGTCAGAGAAAAATTTTCTATATTTTCCCTTATATGTGGAATCTAAAAAATAAAACAAATGAACAAATATAACCAAACAGAAGCAGACTCACTGATACAGAGGACAAAGTAGTGGTTATCAGTGGGAGGAGAGGTAGGAGGCTGGACAAGACAGGGGAAGAGGTTTAAGAGGTAATATTAACATAAAATAAGATACATGGATATAATGTACAGTATAGGAAATGTTTTATAATAGCTTCACATGGAGTATACTCTATAAAAATAGTCACTATGTTGTATACCTGAAACTAATATAATATTGTAAGTCAAAATTAGAAAAAGAATAAAAGCATCTGCTGGAGGGGCATGGCAGTTTGTATTCTGCAAAGAAGGAGGCACTGGTGGACACCATTTTGCACTCTACCTCTTCCCATTAGTTCAGGCAAAAACAGACAAATGTGGCACCATCTTGCTGCCTTGCTAAGGTCTGCCAGGGCAAGAGATCACAACACTACCCAGCTGCCTTGCTGAAGCTGTTGAGTGCAGGCAGTTGCAATATTCTCATGCCTACTGACTGGGGCTCAGTAGCACTTGTGTTCATGACATTCTACTGCTCCCTTGCTAAACCTGATAGGCACGTTTAGACAAAGCACTCTCCCACTGCGTCATTGAAGCTGGTGGGTGTTTGAAATCAAGGTATTTTTCCCAATGTCATGATGAAGCAGGTGAGTGTGTCCTGGACATGTTCCAAATAAAAATATACGATAATACTATAAGAAAAAATCCTTAATGCAACAAAGATAAATAACCTACCTGATAAAGAATTCAAATTAATGGTCATGAAAATGCTTACCAAACTTGGGAGAACAATGGATGAAAACAGTGATAACTTCAACAAAGAGATAGAAAATATAAGAAAGTATGAAATGGACTTCACAGAGCCAAAGAATATGTTAACTGAACTGAAAAGTACACTAGAGGTTTCAACAGCAGCATAGATGAAGCAGAAGAAAGGATCAGCACTCTGGAAGACAGGGCAAGGTAATTTACCTAAACAGAGCAGTGAAAAGAAAAAGGAAGTAAGAATGAAGATAGCTTATGGGACCTGTGGAGCAACATCAAGCAGAATAACATTCACGTTATAGGGGTCTCAGAAGGAAAAGAGAGAGAGAGAAAGGGGAAGAAAAATAATTTGAAGAAATCATGGATGAAAACGTCCTTAACCTGTGGGAGGAAATAAATACCCAGGTCAAGGAAGCCCAGAAAGTTCTAAATAAGATAAATCCAAAGAGATCCACACCAAGACACATTATAATTATACTGTCAACAGCTAGAGAATCTTTTTTTTTTTTTCATTTGAGAGTTATGTTTTATTCAGCAGACATACTTAGGACTTCAAGCCCGGGAGGCAGCATCTCAAGTAACTCTGAGAAAACTGCTCTGAGGAGGCAAGGGGGGAGCTGGGATATATAGGAATTTTGCAACAAAGGGCAGGTAGTAGGAGCAAAAGATTTCTGTTAATAAAAGAAAACTAGATATCTCAAGTTAAGGAATTTAGCGATTCTATATGTATGGGAAAATGCAAGAGTCTGGGCTCACTGAAATCACTCTTTTGATATGCACCTAAGCTATCTGGGGCCAGTATCCTGTTTTTTCACATCCTGAGTTTCCTCAGGGCTCACTATCAGGAGTGGTTGCAGTCTGATGGCTGCTAGATGGTGGGTATTTTTTGTTTCCTTCCTGAGTTCCCTCAGGGCTCACCAGCTCAACATTGTCAGTGGTAGCTGCAATTTTGCTCGTGATTGTGACATCCTTTGTTTACTGATATGGTAGGCAATACTTTATTTCTCAGTTCCTTCTCTTGGTTTGAAATTCGACCAATATTTGGGAGAAATTTCATGACGAATTTTTGTCCCATGGTGATGGGAGGCTCATCTCAGATCAGACAAAAATTCTTGTTTATATTCTACTTCAGGTGCTAATTTCTGGATTAGGCCTCTTGATAATTAAATATTCTCTGGATCCTCTATCTTACTAGTCTATAATGATCCAGGAAATTTTTTCCCTTGTTGCTTCTTCCCATACCTAGAATCACACTACTATAATTACATTATTAGAGTCATAAATGTGATTTATTTCCTCAAGATGTTTAGCCATCACCAATTTTGTTGGAGGCCTGATTACACACTGGGTACTGTAAGAGACGACAATCTTATAAAATAGACAGGTTGTAAGTAATGCATCCACTAACATTGACAAAGTCATAGTGTAGTAGGGAGACAAAAATCATAAACAATTTGGAAACAAAGAACAAATTAAAATAATGATTAGTATAACTAGTTGTAATCCAGTTGCAATAAACCATCAAGTCCACAGGAGAGCCAGCTGGAGAAGCCAAACTCTAACAGGATCAGGTAGAGAGAAAAAGATAAGTGTTTCATCCTTGTTTAAAAGGTATACTTTATCAACTTGTAGGTCATAGCATAAGAGCCAAGGTTTTTCTGGAAAACAAAGATTAAAGCTAGTATGTTTCCCAAAATGTCATAAAGTTATAAATTATATTCATCAGTTCATTCAGTCCCATGTAATTAATTCCTGTTAATCTGGATGAAGTCATAGGGTTTTCCATTAGAATTTTGTCATTTGTTACCCAATTCAGTGGTATTCTTTAAAGGCTATCAAAAACTTATATTTGTTAAAAAAAGTCCTTTTTATGAATCTTCTTGAACATCTTAATTTTGTAAAAGCATCATTGTAAAATAATTATTGTCTATAAAGGTCAAAACTTAAAATAGCAAGGTTAAAGATTTCAGTACAAAGCAATTAGCAAGAAATGTGGATATTTCTGTGACATATAACATTTTAGGGTAAAAACTAGAATTATGACTGATAACATTATATCAGGGCATATCAGACGTTAGAAATTCCATATAATTTTTGGGATATCTCTATTAATGACATTTATCCATACACTATAACCTAAGGCTCATCTCCAATCACTTGACAATGTTTTTCAACTAATTTCACATACCAAATAAACTTAATTAGTTTAACATTCCCCTCTGATATATCTCAGGGCTCCTTCAAAGCATCTAAGTTAGTTGTAGGCTAAAAGAGCTTTAGTTAGATTTTGATATTTGGGAAGTTTATTAAAAATATCAAAAATGTTTTAAAACACAACAGGATCATAAGTCTCTTTGAAACAATACTTATTCATTTAACCAAAGTCACAAAAAGATGGAAGAAAAAACTGAATACAGATGACTTAAGGGCACAGAACTCACACAATCTCTTATCAAAAAGGAGCATTCTAAGAAATTTCCAGTCTTGTACTCACTTAACAACAAAATCCATTTACTTATTTAACTTCAATCTAAAATTAGTTAATCCTGACCATGCATAAAACTCCCCCCCCAGCCCCCACAATGTTCCTTTCAACAAACTTCATCACTTTCTGTATCCATATTAGTTAGTCCTTTATTTTTCCATCCAAAAACAACCAGCTCTAAGACATACTTTCTTTCTTTTCCCTCAAGAAAATGTAATTCCATTCCTCATACCTTCTTTTTTTTAATGAATTTCATTTTATTTATGTTTTATACAACAGATTCTTATCACTCATCAATTTAATACACATTAGTGTATACATGTCAATCCCAATCGCCCAATTCATCACACCACCACCACCACCACCCCTGCCACTTTCCTTGCTTGGTGTCAATATGTTTTTCTCTACATCTGTGTCTCAATTTCTGCCCTGCAAACCAGTTCATCTGTATCACTTTTCTAGGTTCCAGATATATGCGTTTACATATGATATTTGTTTTTCTCTTTCTGACTTACTTCACTCTGTATGACAGTCTCTAGATCCATCGACGTATCAACAAATGACCCAATTTCGTTCCTTTTTATAGCTGAGTAATATTCCATTGTATATATGTACCACATCTTCTTTATCCATTCATCTGTCGATGGGCATTTAGGATGCTTCCATGACCAGGCTATTGTAAACAGTGCTGCAATGAACATTGGGGTGCATGTGACTTTTTGAATTATGGTTTTCTCTGGGTATATGCCCAGAAGTGGGATTGCTGGGTTATACGATAATTCAATTTTTAGTTCTTTAAGGAACCTTCATACAGTTCTCCATAGTGGCTGTATCAATTTACATTCCCACCAACAGTATAAGAGGGTTCACTTTTCTCCACACCCTTTCCAGCATTTGTTGTTTGCAGATTTTCTCATGATGCCCATTCTAACTGGTGTGAGGTGCTACCTCATTGTAGTTCTGATGTGCATTTCACTAAGAATTAGGATGTTGAGCAGCTTTTCATGTGCTTCTTGGCCATCTGTATGTCTTCTTTAGAGAAATGTCTATTTAGGTCTTCTGCCCATTTTTGGATTGGGTTGTTTGTTTTTTTTAATATTGAGCTGCATGAGCTGTTTATGTATTTTGGAAATTAATTCATTATCCATTGATTCATTCGCAAATATTTTCTCCCATTCTGAGGCCTGTCTTTTTGTCTTGTTTATTGCTTCCTTTGCTGTGCAAAAGCTATGAAGTTTCATTAGGTTGCATTTGTTTAGTTTTGTTTTTAATTCCATTACTCTAGGAGGTGGATCAAAAAAGATCTTGCTGTGATTTATGTCAAAGAGTGTGCTTCCTATGTTTTCCTCTGAGAGTTTTATAGTGTCCGGTATAACATTTAGGTCTCTAATCACTTTGAGTTTATTTTTGTGTATGGTGTTAGGGAGTGATCTAATTTCATTCTTTTACATGTAGCTGTCCAGTTTTCCCAGCACCACTTATTGAAGAGACTGTCTTTTCTACATTGTATACCCCTGCTTCCTTTGTCATAGATTACTTGACCATAGGTATGTGGGTTTATCTCTGGATTTTCTATCTTGTTCCATTGATCTATGCTTCTGTTTTTGTGCCAGTACCATATTGTCTTGATTACTGTGGCTTTGTAGTATAGTCTGAAGTCAGGGAGTCTGATTTCTCCAGCTCTGTTTTTTTCCCTCAAGACTGCTTTAGCTATTCAGGGTCTTTCGTGTCTCCATACAAATTTTTAGATCTTTTGTTCTAGTTCTGTAAAAAATGCCATTGGTAATTTTATAGGGATTGCCTTGAATCTGTAGATTGCTTTGGGTTGTATAGTCATTTTCACAATATTGATTCTTCCAATCCAAGAACATGGTATATCCTTCCATCTGTTGGTATCATCTTTAATTACTTTCAACAGTGTCTTATAGTTTTCTGCATACAGGTCTTTTGTCTCCCTAAGTAGGTTTATTCCTAGATATTTTATTCTTTTTGTTGCAATGGTAAATGGGAGTGTTTCCTTAATTTCTCTTTCATATTTTTCATCATTAGTGTACAGGAGTGCAAGAGATTTGTGTGCATTAATTTTGTATCCTGCTACTTTACCAAATTCATTGATTAGCTCTAGTAGTTTTTTGGTGGCACCATTAGCATTCTCTACGTATAGTATGTCACCTGCAAAGAGTGACAGTTTTACTTCTTCTTTTCCAATTTGTATTCCTTTTATTTCTGTTTTTTGTCTGATTGCCATGGCTAGGACTTCCAAAACTATGTTGAATAATAGTGGTTAGAGTGGATATGCTTGTCTTATTCCTGAACTTAGAGGAAGTGCTTTCAGTTTTTCACCATTGAGAATGATGTTTGCTGTGGGTTTGTCATGTATGGCCTTTATTATGGTGAGGTAGATTCCCTCTATGCCTACTTTCTGGAGAGTTTTTATCATAAACCAGTGTTGAATTTTGTCAAAAGCTTTTTCTGCATCTATTGAGATGATCATATGTTTTTTATTCTTCAAATTGTTAATATGGTGTATCACATTGATTGATCTGCGTATATTGAAGAATTCTTGCATCCCTGGAATGAATCCCACTTGATCATTGTGTAGGATCCTTTTAATGTGTTGTTGAATTCTGTTTGCTAGTATTTTGTTGAGGATATTTGCATCTATATTCATCAGTAATATTGGTCTGTAATTTTCTTTTTTTGTAGTATATTTGTCTGGTTTTGATATCAGGGTGATGGTGGCCTCATAGAATGAGTTTGGGAGTGTTCCTTCCTCTACAAGTTTTGGGCAGTCTTTGAGAAGGATGGGTGTTTGCTCTTCTCTAAATGTTTATAGAATTCACCTGTGAAGTCTTCTGGTCCTGGACTTTTGCTTGTTGGAAGATTTTTAATCACAGTTTCAATTTCATTACTTGTGATTGGTCTGTTCATATATTCTATTTCTTCCTGGTTCATTCTTGGAAGGTTATACCTTTCTAAGAATTTGTCCATTTCTTCCAGGTTGTCCAATTTATTGGTATACATTGCTTGTAGTAGTCTCTTAGGATGCTTTGTATTTCTACAGTGTCTGTTGTAACGTCTCTTTTTTCATTTCTAATTTTATTCATTTGAATCCTCTCCCTCTTTTTCTTGGTGAGTATGGCTAATGTTTTATCAGTTTTGTTTATCTTATCAAAGAACCAGCTTTTAGTTTTATTGATCTTTGTTATTATTCTCTTTGTTTCTATTTCATTTATTTCTGCTCTGATCTTTATGATTTCTTTCCTTCTGCTAACCTTGGGTTTTGTTTGTTCTTCTTTCTCTAGTTCTGTTAGGTGTAAGGTTAGATTGTTTATTTGAGATTTTTCTTGTTTCTTGAGGTAGGCTTGTATAGCTATAAACTTCCCTCTTAGAACAGCTTTTGCTGCATCCCATAGATTTTGGATTGTCGTGTATTCATTGTCATTTGTCTCTAAGTATTTTTTGATTTCCTCTTTGATTTCTTCAGTGATCTCTTGGTTATTTAGTAATGTATTGTTTAGTCGCCATGTGTTTGTGTTTTTTTACAATTGTTTTCCCTGTAATTCATTTCTAATCTCATAGTGTTGTGGTCAGAAAAGATGCTTGATATGATTTCAATTTTCTTAAATTTACTGATGCTTGATTTGTGACTCAAGATGTGATCTCTCCTGGAGAATGTTCCATACGCACTTGAGAAGAAAGTGTAATCTGCTGTTTTTGTATGGAATGTCCTATAAATATCAATTAAATCTATCAGGTCTATGTTTCATTTAAAGCTTCTGTTTCCTTATTTATTTTCATTTTGGATGATCTGTCCATTGGTGTAACTGAGGTGTTAAAGTCCTCCACTATTATTGTGTTACTGTTGATTTCCTGTTTTAAGGCTTTTAGCAGTTGCCTTATGTACTGTGGTGCTCCGATGTTGGGTGCAGATATATTTATAATTGTAATATCTTCTTGTTGGATTGATCCCTTGATCATTATGTAGTGTCCTTCCTTGTCTGTTGTAACATTCTTTATTTTAAAGTCTATTTTATCTGATATGAATATTGCTACTCCAGCTTTCTTTTGATTTCCATTTGCATGGAATATCTTTTTCCATCCCCTCACTTTCAGTCTGAATGTGTACCTAAGTCTGAAGTGGGTCTCTTGTTGACAGCATATAGATGGGTCTTGTTTTTGTATCCTTCAACAAGCCTGTGACTTTTGGTTGGAGCATTTAATCCATTCACATTTAAGGTAATTATTGATATGAATGTTCCTATGACCATTTTCTTAATTGTTTTGGGTTTGTTTTTGTAGGTCCTTTTCTTCTGTTTTATTTCCCACTTAGAGAAGTTCCTTTAGAATTTGTTGTGGAGCTGGTTTTGTGGTGCTGATTGCTCTTAGCTTTTACTTGTCTGTAAAGCTTTTGATTTCTCCATCGAAACTGAATGAGATCCTTGCTGGGTAGAGTAATCTTGGTTGTAGTTTCTTCCCTTTCATCACTTTCAGTATATCATGCCACTCCCTTCTGGCTTGTAGAATTTCTGCTGAGAAATCAGCTGTTAACCTTGTGTGAGTTCTGTTGTATTTTATTTGTCATTTTCCCTTGCTGCTTTCAATAATTTTTCTTTGTCTTTAATTTTTGCTGTTGATTACTATGTGTCTCAACATGTTTCTCCTTGGGTTTATCCTGTATGAGACTCGCTGCACTTCCTGGACTTCAGTGGCTATTTCTTTTCCCATGTTAGGGAACTTTTCACCTATAATCTCTTCAAATATTTTCTCTGGTCTTTTCTCTGTCTCTTCTCCTTCTGAATCCCCTATAATGTGAATGTTGTTGCATTTAATGTTGTCCCAGAAGTCTCTTATGCTGTCTTCATTTCTTTTCTTTCTTTTTTCTTTTTTCTGTTCTGCAGCAGTGAATTCCACCGTTGTGTCTTCCAGGTCACTTATCCCTTCTTCTGCCTCAGTTATTCTGTTATTGATTCCTTCTAGTGCAGTATTCATTTCAGTTATTGTATTATTCATCTCTGTTTGTTTGTTCTTTAATTCTTCTAAGTCTTTCTTAAACATTTCTTGCATCTTCTTGATCTTTACCTCGATTCTTTTTCTGAGGTCCTGGATTATTTTCACTATCATTATTCTGAATTCTTTTTCTGGAAGTTTTCCTATCTCCTCTTAATTTAGTTGTTTTTCTAGGGTTTTATCTTGTTCCTTCATCTGGTACATAGCCTTCAGCCTTTTCATCTTGTCTCTCTTTCTGTGAATGTGGTTTTGTTCCACAGGCTGCAGGATTGTAGTTCTTCTTGCTTCTGCTGTCTGCCCTGTGGTGGATGAGGCTATAACTCATACCTAATTTACTGAAAACACACATTCTACTTTCTTATTCTGTACTGAAATGTTTCCTTATTATTCCTATTAGTTTTGATTACATGTTTAAATTAGAATCTTCAACTCTTAGAAACCTTAATTTCCAGTGAAAACTAAGAAGCAATTATGAACTGTCTTTTACATTAGCATTCTATAGATTGGTGAGCATAAATATCAATGATAATTTCTAAAAAAAAACCACATTTTTTTTCTTATAGAGAACATCTCAGGGTGGTACCAAACATATTCATTAATATCCTAAATACCTTTAGTTTCTCTGTTTAGTAATTGATGTCTCAGTATTTTATGTCAATAAACTTCCATCACTTCACTTAAATTAGCACAACTCTAGAACTTTATGTTACCAAATGTCAGGAGAGGTCATTTTAAGTAGACATTTCTAAAATATAATTATTTTTAAAGATTTGACCCAAAAGTATTATATTTAATGTTTATGACTCTATAGACATGTCTATATTAATCAGATCAACAAATTTAATCTAACTTTAATATCAGGTATCAACTTATTATTACATACTTCCCAGTTTATGTGAGCCTGAAAGTCATTTTGGCCAGGTTTTTTAATATTTAACTTGTAAGAGCTTACTTTTAAATTGATCTCTTTTTAAATTGAATTTTGAAAATATTTTCCAGAGGTAGAGAGATCTCCTGTGTATAATGTGTACACAGACATATAAACAGGCAAAAATAGAGATCTCATGGCCTCACTTAAAAAAAAAACTTACTTATGAATCAGGTATTACAATATAAACTTACTAGTTTACAAAAACAGTTGGAATACATCAAAGTTTCTTGCTCAGATGACTAAGGCCTTACTATTTGTAAAGTTTGGCTGAGGGAGCATTCCCAGTGGTTTGAATTTTAAAACTGCCACTTTGTCACTGCTTTTCTTTGGTTTCTAGTTTTGCCTGATTGAGCTAATTAGGCTCAGTCTCAGGTCCTTGTGACATGTATTTACATTTCTGGTTTGTAGAGATTTGCAAGAGAAAGACAGTTGCTTTTATTTCAGCATAGAATCAGCCTGTTGCCTAAATGATACTAAAAGTACAATTTGTCCAACTATATATTATATCAGTGAGAAGATTTCTAACTAAACTGAAATTTATGAGCTCTAAGTTCTAGAACATTAGAGTTTAGTTTATCATGCCTTCAAAACCTTGTAGAAGGCATTGAGCAAGACCTTGTTTTTGAGTTTACAAGTTAAACCCAGAGCAAAATCACTATTCTTATTTTTATTAGCCTTTGAATTTTAGTTCCCAGTTTTAATTTTTTGAATGTCTCAGGTACCCCTATTGGTTTCCTTTAGTATGTTTAATATTTCCTAAGGTGCAGATCTATATGTCCTATATTATTATACCACATAGGGGAAGCATTCCCCAGTGAAACATGCCTATCTCACAATATAATAAAACAAAAGAGATGTAACCATCTTATATAAAGCCCATTTAAATATACTAATTTTATACACTTTCATCTCAGTTCCATCAACTTTTATACCTTTAGCTTTCATTTGGCTCCAATCAACAAGTTTTGATCTTACAGGAGGAGCTCTAGAAGTTTTTCTTTCTTTTTATTCCATGTCCATTTTGTCTATTTTTATATAAAAGTTTCTGGGATCCCCGGAAGGGCGTTGAGCCAAAGAACTCAGGCTCTTTTGCCTAATTGTTGCCCCCAAGAAATTGCTGCTCAGGTATCTCAGTGTATTTTTTTTCAGTATATATATATATACTGGGGTAAATAGAGCCGACCTGTATGGCTTTTAATGTTGAGGACCAGTAGGGGGCCTCTTTTGGCCCATTTAAACTTTGGTAGTGTAATATGAAAACCTTGTGTTCTAATCACGTTTCTGTTTTATTTAGCCTATTTAAAATAACAATCTAAAGATTTCTTTATTCATTTAAAATAAGTCCTTTTTAAAATTTCTACCTTGTTAGAAAAAGTATCTAGACTCTTCCTTACAAGTTTTTTTTCCTGTTAACATTAATTATTTAAATGTTTTTATTAGCATCTGTAAGACCCATTGAGGGGAAGCAAATAAATCTTCCCAAACCGATTTTTATTTATTTGATTTAAACTAAAGAAGTTCTTAGTTTGACCATTGGATATATTTCTTTTTTCTACTTTTAATTTGATTTTTGTTTTTATAGGTATCAATAAAACAGCTGTTTATAATGACAGTGCTCCAGAAATCCACCAATTTAGAAGATTTTCCAATTTAAAGGATCCATCATTTGACCATTAATGAAATATTTTAATAGTGATTCAAACCAATAAGACTTAAGAGGCTTCTCCATAAGAGAGTGGAAGAGGATGTCACCTAAGTGAGATCTAGAGAATTTACTCTCAAAAATAGTATGGCAGAGGTCAAGTTGTGAAAACACATACACACACAACCCCTTAGGAAGATCAGGTAGAAATTTTACATATCAAAGACACAAGAGAGGGCTTCCCTGGTGGCGCAGTGGTTGAGAGTCCACCTGCCGATGCAGGGGACACGGGTTCGTGCCCTGGTCCAGGAAGATCCCACATGCCGCAGAGCGGCTAGGCCCATAAGCCATGGCCGCTGAGCCAGCATGTCCGGAGCCTGTGCTCCGCAACGAGAGAGGCCACGACAGTGAGAGGCCCACATAACGCAAAAAAAAAAAAAAAAAAAAAAAAAAAAAAGACACAAGAGAAATGCAAGTCTCACTAGAAGGCCTTTGTTTAAAGTCAGAATTTTGAAAATATATTTTTATCAAGCTGGCTTTTTAAACTTAAATTAGCTTCATACACAATAAAAGAGCAAGATTTCCTTTAATTCCCAATTAAGTAAATACTTGTAAGTGTAAGTTTTGTACATAAATCTGGCTGGAGTATTAGTTGGAGGCTGGCAATCTGTCATTCCTTTATCTTTTGTTCTGAAAGCTTTATTTCCCATTCTGAGGATGGTTTGTCAAAATAAAAATTGCTGGTGACAATTGTGTAGTGGGCCAATGTGCTGCTTAAGAGCTTAACTCCTCTAAGTTTTAGACCCAGAGTTGTTTCAGCCCCCTCTTATGTGTCTTAGGTCCTCCCAGTTGTGTAAAAGACTACCAGAGGTGCTCAGATTATGGAATGGCCAGTTATTTGTGTCCCCAGTTGAGAAGATTGTTCATTAAAATGAGTTGTTTTCCTTATAGAGACAGCTGCATGACATGAGGTCTTGCCTTCACCACTCCTGCAAGTTTCTAAGTTGCCTGAGAAAGCTGTTGCTGGCCAGGAGGAGAGAGCCCCTTCTACGGAGATCAGAAGCTCTCATAGGTTTTCAGTTTTATTTTGACAAACTCTATTAAGGTAGCCAATTCAAGGAAAAGTGACAGGCCAGTATTCTCCCTAATTACTGAGTCCAAATTTGTTCAGTGTTTAACTGAGCAAAGTCTTCCAAGTCTTTAAACTGAGGATAAACTACTCAATGTCTAAGCTGAGTAAAATCTTTCCAGTCCCTTTCACTGAGAATAACCTGTTCAGTGTCTAAACTGAGCCAAATCTTCCCAGTGTATTTTATACTGAGGATAAATCTGGTACCTCTTCTTGAAACTAAGTTTCAAGGATAAGCTACTTCTCCAGAAAGTAATTTAACTGAATAAATAACCACTGAATAAAACTTACAATCATCAATAACAGGAGATCCTAGAACCAGGAGAGACTGACTTAAATTCATCTGTACTCCCCGAGGAGGCAGATGGGCACAAGAGGCCTCTGCTGGTACCAAAGCTCCAGATCCTCACAGAGATCAGGTGAAGGAGAGAAGTCTGCTCTGGTCCATTCATCAGTCACCATAACTATCAGCTAAAAAAACATGTACACAACCTAAATGTTGAGAGTTATGTTTTATTCAATGGACATACTGAGGAATTCAAGTCCAGGAGGCAGCATCTAAAGTAACCCTGAGAAAACTGCTCCAAAAGTTAGGGAATCCTAAAAGCAACAAGAGAATAGCAACTTGTTACATAAAAAGGAAGTGACATAAGAAGATCTGCGGATATTTTAGCAGAAAATTTGCATGCCAGTTGAAATTGGCATGATATATTCAAAGCATTGAAAGGAAAATATCTAACCAAGAACATCCTACATATAAAGATTTGAAGTAGAGATAGTTTCCAGACAAGCAAGGATAAAATAGTTCATCACCACCAAATCAGCTTTACAGAAAATATTAAAAGTACTTCTTTAAACTGAAAAGAAATGACACTGCTAACTGAAAAGAAAAAAATATAAAACTGATAAGGGTAAAAAAACAGTAAAGTTAGTCTATTAATCACTTGTAAAGTTTGTATGAAGGTTAAAAGGCAAAAGTAGTAAAATTAATGAAAACTACAGTAATTATTTAAGGACATATATAAAATAAAAAGATATAAAATGTGACATGAAAAACAAAATGAAGGGGTTAAAAATGTAGAGTTTTAGAATGAATTCAAATTTAAATTGCTATCAATATAAAATAAGATGGTTATATACATAAATTATTTATATGTGAACCTCAGGATAGTCACAAAGCCAAACCTATAGTAGATTCACTAAAGAAAATAGGAAATAAATCTTAATATAATGCTAAACATTGTTATTAAATCTAAAGGAAAGATAGCAAGACAAGAAGAAAGAAACTACAAAAATACTACCAAAACATTCAGAAAATATTGTACAGAATTACAATTAGTACATATTATTAATAATAACTTTAAATGTTAATAGATTAAATTCTCCAATCAAAAGATATGGAATGGCTGAATGAAAAAAAAAAAAAGAAGACATGTATATGCTGCCTACGAAAAACTTCACTTCAGATGTAAAAACACAAACAGAGTAAAAGTGAAGTGGGGAGACCTTCAAGTGAGGAGTAAGATGTGGAGATCACCTTCCTGCCCAAAAATACATCAGAAATACATCTACATGTGGAACAACTCCTACAGAACACCTACTGAATGCTGGCAGAAGACCTCAGACTTCCCAAAAGGCAAGAAACTCCCCATGTATCTGGGTAGGGCAAAAGAAAAAAGTAAAGACAAAAGAATAGGGACAGAATCTGCACCTCTGAGAGGGAGCTGTGAAGGAGGAAAAGTTCACACACGTTAGGAAGCCCCTTAACTGGCAGAGATGGGGAGTGGCGAAGGGGAGCTTTGGAGCCATGGAGGAGAGTGTAAGAATAAGGGTGCAGAGGGCAAAGTGGAGATATTCCCACACAGAGGATCAGTGCCAACCAGAATTCACCAGCCTGAGACGCTTCTCAGCTCACCCACCAGGGCGGGTGGAGGCTGGGAACTGAGGCTCAGGCTTCGGAGGTCAGATACCAGGGAGAGGAATGGGGTTGGCTGTGTGAACACAGCCTGAAGGGGGCTAGTCCACCACAGCTAGCCGGGAGGGAGTCCTTGAAAACGTATGGAACTGCCTAACCAGCAAGAGACCATTGTTTTGGGGTGCATGAGGAGTAGGGATTCAGAGCACCACCTAAACAAGCTACAGAGATGGGCGTAAGCTGTGGCAATCAGCACGGACAGCAGAGACAGGCATGAAATGCAAAGGCTGCTGCTGCAACCACCAAGAAGCCTGTGTGCAAGCACAGGTCACTATACACATCTCCCCTCCTAGGAGCCTGTGCAGCCTGCAAATGCCAGGATCCCGTGATCCAGGGACAACATCCCTGGGAGAACATACGGTGAGCCTTAGACTGTTGCAATGTCATGCCGGCCTCTGTCTCACTGGCTCACCTGGCATTCTCTACCTCTCGCTACCCCCAGCCTGAGTCAGCCAGAGGCCCCTAATCAGCTGCTACTTTAACCCTGTCTTGTCTGAGTGAAGAACAGATGTCCTAAGGTGACCTACAGGCAGAGGCAGGGCCAAATCAAAAGCTGAACTCCAGGAGCTGTACAAACAAAGAAGAGAAAGGGAAATCTCTTCCAGCAGACTCAGGAGCAGCGGATTAAATCTCCACAATCAACTTGATGTACACTGCATCTGTGGAATACCTGAATAGACAATGAACCATCCCAAAATTGAGGCGATGGAATATGAAAAAATCTGTAAAAAATACAAACACATGGAGGCTAAAAAATACACTACTTAAAAACCAAGAGATCACTGAGGAAATCAAAGAGGAAGTCAAAAAATACCTAGAAAAAAATGACAATGAAAAAACAACAACCCAAACCTATGGGATGTAGCAAAATCAGTTCTAAGAGGGAAGTTTATAGCAATAAAATCCTACCTCATGAAAAAATAAACATCTCAAATAAACAACCTAACCTTACACCAGAAGCAATCAGAGAAAGAAGAACAAAAGAACCTCAAAGTTAGCAGAAGGAAAGATATCATAAAGTCAGATCAGAAATAAATGAAAGAGAAATGATAGCAAAAATCAATAAAACTTAAAGCTGCTTCCTTGAGGAGATAAACCATTAGCCAGACTCATCAAGAAAAAAAGGGAGAAGACTCAAATCAAAATAATTAGAAATGAAAACGGAGAAGTAACAGATGACACTGCAGAAATTCAAAGGATCATGAGAGATTACTACAAGCAAGTCTATGCCAATAAAATGGACAACCTGGAAGAAATGGATAAATTCTTAGAAAAACCAAACCTTCTGAGACTGAACAAGGATGAAATAGAAAATATAAACAGACCAATCACAAGCCCTGAAATTAAGATTTTGATTAAAAATCTTCCAACACACAAAAGCCCAGGATCAGATGGCTTCACAGGCATATTCTACCAAACATTTAGAAAAGAGCTAACACCTACCCTTTAATCTCTTGCAAAATATTACGAGGGAGGAACACTCCCAAACTCATTCTATTAGGCCACCATCACCCTGATACCAAAACCATACAAAGATGTCACAAAGAAAGGAAATTACAGGCCAATATGATTGATGAGTATAGATGCAAAAATCCTCAATAAAATACTAGCAAACAGAATCCAACAGCACATTAAAAGATCATACACCATGATCAAGTGGGGTTTATCCCAAGAATGCAAGGATTCTTCAGTATATGCAAATCAATCAATGTGATCCACCATATTAACAAATTGATGGAGAAAAACCATATGATCATCTCAATGGATGCAGAGAAAGTTTTCAAAAAAATTCAACACCAATTTATGATAAAAATCCTCCAGAAAGTAGGCATAGACAGAACTTTCCTCAACATAATAAAGGCCATGTATGACAAACCCACAGCCAACATCATTCTCAATGGTGAAAAACTGAAACCATCTCCACTAAGAACAGAAAGAAGACAAGGTTGTCCACTCTCACCATTATTATCCAGCATAGCTTTGGAAATTTTAACCACAGCAATCAGAGAAGAAAAAGAAATAAAAGGAATACAAATAAAAAAAGAAGAAGTAAATCTGTCACTGTTTGCAGATGACATGATACTATTTATAGAGAATCCTAAGGATGCTACCAGAAAACTACTAGAGCTAATCAATGAATTTGGTAAAGTAGCAGGATGCAACATTAATGCACAGAAATCTCTTGCACTCCTATACACTAATGATGAAAAATCTGTAAGAGAAATTAAGGAAACACTCCCATTTACCAATGCAGCAAAAAGAATAAAATACCTAGGAATAAAGCTACCAAAGCAGACAAAAGACCTGTAGGTGGAGACTATAAGATATTGATGAAAGAAATTAAAGATGAGACAATGAGATGTAGAGATATACCATGTTCTTGGATTGGAAGAATCAACATTGTAAAAATGATTATACTACCTAAAGCAATCTACAGATTCAATGCAATCCCTATCAAACTACCAATGGCAGTTTTCACAGAGCTACAACAAAATATTTCACAAGTTGTATGGAAATACAAAAGACCCTGAATAGCCAAATCCATCTTGAGGAAGAAAAATGAAGATGGTGGAATCAGGCTCGCTGACTTCAGATTACACTACAAAGCTACAGTAATCAAGACAGTACGGTACTGTCACAAAACCAGAAATATAGATCAATGGAACAGGATAGGAAGCCCAGAGATAAACCCAAGCTTATATGGTCACCTTAACTTTGATAAAGGAGGCAAGAATATACAAGGGAGAAAAGACAGCCTCTTCAATAAGTGGTGCTGAGAAAACTAGACAGCTACATGTAAAAGAATGAAATTAGAACACTACTTAATACCATACGCAAAAATAAACTCAGAATGGATTAAAGACCTAAATGTAAGACCAGACACTATAAAACTCTTAGAGGAAAATATAGGCAGAACACTCTATGACATCCATCACAGCAAGATCCTTTTTGACCCACCTCCTAGAGAAATGGAAATAAAATGAAAAATAAACAAATGGGACCTAATGAAACTTAAAAGCTTTTGCAAAGCAAAAGAAACCATAAACAAGACAAAAAACAGCCCTCAGATTGGGAGAAAATATTTGCAAATGATGCAACTGACAGAGGATTCATCTCCAAAATTTACAAGCAGCTCATGCAGCTCAATATCAAAAAAAACAAACAACCCAATTCAAAAATGGGCAGAACACCTAAATAGACATTTCTCCAAAGAAGACATAAAGATTGCCAACAAACAATGAAAAGATGCTCAACAGCACTAATCATTAGAGAAATTGAAATCAAAACTACGATCAGGTATCACCACACACCAGTCAGAAAGGCCATCATCAAAAAACCTAGAAACAATAAATGCTGGAGAGGGTGTGGATAAAAGGGAACCCTCTTGCACTGTTGGTGGGAATGTAAATTGATACAGCCACTATGGAGAACAGTATGTATGTTCCTAAAAAAAGTAAAAATATAACTACCATACGACCCAGCAATCCAACTACTTGGCATATACCGTGAGAAAACCATAATTCGAAAAGTATCATGTACCACAATGTTAATTGCAGCTCTACTTATAATAGCCAGGACATAGAAGTTACCTATGTGTCCATTGACAGATGAATGGGTAAAGAAGATGTGGCACATATATATAATGGAATATTACTCAGCCATAAAAAGAAACAAAACTGAGTTATTTGTAGTGAGGTGGATGGACCTCGTGTGTGTCATACAGAGTGAAGTAAGTTAGAAAAAGAAAAACAAATATCTTATGCTAATATATATATATATATATTCTAAAAGAAAAAAAATTGTTCTGAAGAACCTAGGGGCAGGACAGGAATAAAGACACAGATGTAGAGAATTAACTTGAGGACACAGGTGGGGGATGGGTAAGCTGGGATGAAGTGAGAGAATGACATGTACATATATGCACTACCAAATGTAAAATAGATAGCTAGTGGGAGGCAGGCACATAGCACAGGGAGATCATCTTTGTGCTTTGTGACCACCTGTAGGTGTGGGATAGGGAGGGTGTGAGGGATATGCAAGGGTGAGGAGATATGGGGATGTATGTATATGTATAGCTGTTTCACTTTGTTATAAAACAGAAACTAACACACACTCAAAAATTAAAAATCAAATAAAAGTAAAGTAATAAAATAAAAAAAGTGACGGGATGCAAAAAGATATATCTTGCCATTGGAAATGAAAAGAAAGGTGATGTAGGTATACTCATCTCAGACAAAATAGACTTTAAACAAGGACGTAGTAAAAGACAAAAAGGGCATTGCATAATGATAAAGGAGTAAGTCAAAGAAGAAGACACAGCATTTTAAAATATATATGCACCCAACATAGGAGCACCACAGTATATAAAGCAAATATTAACTGACCTAAAGGGAGAAATTGGCATTGATATATTAATAAAAGGTGACTTTAATATCCCACTTACATCAATGGATAAAGGATCCAGACAGAAAATCATTAAGTAAACATCAGCCTTAAATGACACATTCGAATGGATTGAATTAATAGTTATATGCAGAACATTCTATCAAAAGCAGCAGAATACACATTATTCTCATACACAGTGAACATTCTCCAGGTTATATCACACGTTGTGCCTCAAAACAAGCCTTAATAAACCCAAGAAGATTGAAATCATATCATGCATCTTTTGGGACAACTGTGGCATAAAACTAGAAATCAATTATATGAAAAAAAGCTTAAAAAACCACCAATATGTGGAGATTAACAACATGCCTGAACAATGTAGCAAAAAAGAGAAATCTAAAGGTATCCAGAGACAAATGAAAATGGTCAAATGACATACCAAAATCTGTTAGATGCAGCAAAAGCAGTTCTTAGAGGGAAGTTTGTTGAAATACAGGACTACCCCAAGAAACAAGAAAAATCTCAAATAAATAATCTAACTTTAGACCTAAAGAACTTGAGGAAAAAAAAGAGCAAATGAAGTCCAATGTTAGTGGAGGAAGGAAATAATAAAAAGTAGAGTTGATATAAATGAAATAGAGCCTAAAAAGAGAATAGAAAAGATCAATAAAACTATGAACTGTTTTTTGAAAAGCTAAACAAAATAGATAACTCTATAGCCAGACTTACTAAGAAAAAAGATAGAAGGCTCAGATAAATAAGACCAGAAAAGAGGAGAAATTACAATGGATATCACAGCAATACAGAAGATTATAAGAGAATATTATGAACAGCTATAAGTCAACAAACTGGACAACCTAGAAGATATGGATACATTCTTAGAAACATAATCTTCATGACTGAATCAGGAAGAAATAGAATATAAATATACTGATTTATAAGGAGATTGAATCAGTAATGAAAAGCCTCTCAGCAAACAAAAGTCCAGGGCAAGATGGCTTCACTGGTGTTTCCTACCAAACGTGTAAATTCTCGAAGTCTTCAAAAATGAAGAGGAGGGAACACTTTCAAACTCATTATTATGAGGTCAGCATTCCCCTGATACCAAAACCAGACAAGGTATCTAGTTTTTTGTGTGTGGTATCACACACCAAAAAATAAAATTACAGGCTAATATCTCTGATGAATGTAGATGCAAAAATAATCAACAAAATATTAGCTAACCACATTAAACCATACATTCAAAGGATCATACACCATAATCAATGTTAATTTATTCCACGGATGCAATGATGTTTCAACATATGTCAATCAATCAGTGTGATATACCACGTTAGCAAAATGAATGATAAAAGTCATATGATCATCTCAATAGATGCAGTAAAATAATTTGACAAAATTCAACATTCATTTATGGTAAAAATTATCAACAAAGTGGGTATAGAGGGAATGTACCTTAACATTATAAAAGCTACATATGACTAGACCATAGCTAACATCATACTCAATGGTGAAAAGCTGTAACTGTTCCTCCAAGATCAGCAACAACACACGGATGTCCTCTCTTCCCACTGTTATTCTACATAGTATTGGAAGTCCTTGCTATAGCAATTAGGTAAGAAAAAAAGGCATCAAGTTGTAAAGGAAGATGTAAAATTGTCGCTATTTGCAGATGACATGGTTCTATATAGAGAAATCCCAAAAATTTCCATTAAAACTGTTAGAATAATCAACAAATTCAGGAAAGTGGCAGAGTACTAAACCAATGTACAAAAATTAGCTGCATTTCTATACATTAACAACAAAATATCAGAAGGGGAAATTAAGAAAAAATACAATTACAATCTCATAAAAAAGAATAAAATACCTAGGAATAAATTTAACCAAGGAGGGGAAAGACCTGTGCACTGAAATCTATGTCATGAATGAAAGAAATTGAAGACACAAATAAATGGAAAGATATTCTGTGCTCTTGGATTGGAAGAATTAATATTGTTAAAATTTCTATTTTACCCAAAGCAATATGCAAGTTGAATGCCATCCCTATCAAAATTCCAATAGCATCTTTTACAGAAACAACAAACAATTTTAACATTTGTATAGAACCACAAAAGACCCTGAATAGCTAAAGCCATCTTGAGAAGAACAAACCTTAAGAAATCACTTTCCCTGATTTCGAACAATATTACAAAGCTATAGTAATCAAAACAGTATGATATTGGCAGAAAAATAATCACATAGACCAATGGAACAAAATAGAGAACCCATAAATAAGCCCACCCTTATGTGGTCAATTAATTTACAATAAAGGAGGTAAATATACAATTGGGCAAGTGCTGTCTTTTCAATAAATCATGTTGTGAAAACTGGACAGCTACATGCAAAATAATGAAACTAGTCCACTCCCTAACACAAAATTAATTGGGTTGATACCAGTTTGGGGTTATTACAAATAAAGCTGCTATGGACACACTTATACAGGCTTTTTGTGGACATAAGTTTTCATTTCTCCAGGATAAATGCCAAGGAGTACAATTGCTGGGTCATAGCGTAAGTATATATTTACTTTAAAGAAACTGATAAACTAATTTCCAGAGTGACTGTACAATTTTACATTCCCACCAGCAATTTACAAGAGATCTAGTTTCCCCATATCTTCCTCAGCATTTGGTATTATCAATATTTTGAATTTTGGCTGTTCTAATAGGTGTATCGGGATACCTAATCATAGTCTTAATTTGCATTTCCTTAATAGCTAACAATATTAAAAATATTTCCATATTCTTATTTGATAACTGTATGTCTTCTATGATGAAAGGTCCTTTTATGTCTTTTGCCCAGTTTCTAATTGGACTGTTTGTTTAATATTTTACTGTTGAGTTTTCAGAGAATTTTCTATATTCTGTAAATATGGTTTGCATATATTTTCTCCCAGTCCATATCTTGTTTCGGCATCCTCTTTTTCACTAGCTTTATTATGAGGTGTACAACATATTGGTTTTATACCCTTATATTTCAAAATGATTACCACCTTAGCACTAGCTATTATCTCTGTCACATCATGTAATGACCATTTCTTTTTTGTCATGAGAACATTTAAGATGTTCTCTCTTAGCAACTTTCTCTTAGCAGCTTTCAAGTATATATTATTATAAACTACAATCACCATGCTATACATTAGATCCCTAGAACGTATTCATCTTCTAACTGGAGGTTTGTACCCTTTGACAAACCTCCCCTCATTTCCCCCACACCCCAGATCCTGACAACCACCAATCTACTCTGTTTCTAAGAGTTTTGTTTTTTTACATTATACAAATAAGGTCATATACTATTTGTCATTCTCTGACAAACTATTTTCCACAGCAGCTGTACCATTTTACATTTCCATCACCAATGTATGAGGGCTCCAATTTCCCCATACTCTCTCCAACACTTGTTATTTTTCATTTGTTACTTACTTGTTACTGCTCATTTTTCTAGACTTCAATCTTATCCCATTGGTCTCTGTGTTTATCCTTGACACAAATACCATGCTGATTGATTACTCTAGCTTTGTATAAAGTTTTAAAAAATCATTTTTACTGAAAGTATAATTGACATACAACATTAAATTAGTTTCTGGTGAAAGAAAATATTGCAATATTATTGATTATATTCCCTATGCTGTGTATTACATCACCACAACTTATTAATTTTATAACTGGAAGTTTGTGCCTCTTAATCCCTCTCACCCATTTCATTCAATGCCCCATCCCTCCCCTCTGATGAACATGTTTGTTCTCTGTATCTATGAGTCTGTTTCTGTTTGTTTTGATTCTTAGATTCCACATATGACTAAAATTATATAATATTTGTCTTTCTCTGTCTGACTTATATGACTTACTTCACTTATTTCCTCTAGGTCCATCCATGTTGACATAAATGACAATGTCTCATTCATTTTAATGGCCAAGTAATATTGTTAGATATGTATAGATATATAGATATAGATAGTAGATAGATAGATAGATATACAAACACATACACACATACCACATCTTCATTATTTATTCACCTACTGTTGAACACTTAGGTTGCTTCCATATCTTGGCTGTGGTAAGTGATGCTGTCAATAAACATATGAATTTATATATCTTTTGATCAGTGTTTTAATTTTCTTTTGATAAATACCCAGAAGTGGAATTGCTGGATTATATGGTAGTTCTATTTTTAAGTTTTTGAGGAACCTCCATACTGTTTTCCATAATGGCTGCACCAATTTACATTTCCACCAACACTGCATGAGCCTTCACTTTTATTCACAACCTGGCCAAAACTTGGTTTTTGTTGTCTATTTCATAATAGCCACTATGATAAGTATGGGGTGATATCTCATTGTATTTGTGATTTGCATTTTCCTGAATATTGGTGATGTTGATCATCTTTTCATGTGTCTGTTGGCCATCTGTAATTCTTCCTTGGAAAAATGTCTGTTCAGTTCCTCTGTGCATTTTAAATCAGATTGGTTGTTTTGTGTTTGTTTTTTGATATTGAGTTTTATGAGTTCTTTATATATTTTGGAAATTGACCCCTTTTTGGATATATCAATTGCAAATACCTTCTCCCACTAGGTAGGTTGCCTTTTTGTTTTGTTGATGGTTCCCTTTGCTGTTCAAAACTTTTTAGTTTGATGTGATCTCATTTGTTTATTTTTGCTTTTGTTTCCCTTGACTGAGATGACAGTTCCAAAAGAATATTGTTAAGAATGACGTCAAAAAGCATACTGGCTATGTTTTCTTCTAGGTTTTTATGGTTACAGTCTTACACTTAAGTCTTTAATCCCTTTTGAGCTTATTTTTATATATGGTGTAAGAATTGTTCCAGGTTTATTTTTTTGCATGTAGCTGTCCAGTTTGTCCAACACTATTTAGTTTAGAGACTATATTTCCTCACTGTATATTCTTGGGTCCTTTGTTGTAAATTGAATGACCATATAAGGATGTGCTTATTCCTGCATTCTCTATTACGGTCCATTGATCTATGTGTTTTGTGCCATACTGTTTCAAATACTATAGCTTTGTAGTATAGTTTGAAATCAGGTAGAATGACATGTTCTTTTTCAAGATTGCTTAGGCTATTCAGGGACTTTTGTGTTTTAATACCTATTTTATGATTAGTTTTTCCAGTTCCATGAAAATTGCCATTATATTTTGCAGAAATTGCATTGAATCTGTACATTTCTTTGGGTACTACAGACATTTTAATAGTATTAATTCCTCCAATACATGAGTATATCTTCCCACTTATTTGTGATATCTTCAGTTTCACTCATCAGTGTCTTAGGGTTTTCAGAGTATGGATTTTTACCTCCTTGGTTACATTTATTCCTAGGTGTTTTATTCTTTTTCATGCAATTGTAAATGGGATTGTTTTCTTAATTTCTCTTTCTGATAGTTCATTATTAGTATATAGAAATACAACAGATTTCTGTATAATGATTTTGTATCTTGCAACTTCACCAATTCATTTTTTACTTCTCATTTTGTTTTTGGTGAAGTCTTTAGGGTTTTCTATATATAGTATCATGTCATATGCAAATAATGACAGTTTTACTTTTTCCTTTCTAATTTGGATCACTTTTATCTCTCTCTCTCTCTCTCTTTTTTTTTTTTTTTTTTGCCTGACTGTGTGGCTAGGACTTCCCACACTATGATGAATAAAAGTGTCAAGAGTGGGCATCCTTGTCTTGTTCCTGATCTTAGAGGAAAGGCTTCCAGCATTTCACCATTATTATATTAGCTGTGACTTTGCCATATATGGCTTTTATTATATTAAGATACATTCCTTCCATAACCATTTTTTGAGATTTTTTATCATAAAAGGATGTTGAATTTTGTCAAATGCTTTTTCTGCATCTATTGAGATGAGCATATGATTTTTATACTTAATTTTGTTAATGGGGTGTATCACAGAGAGTGATTTGCAGATGGTAAACCATGTTTGAATCCCTAGAATAAATCCCACTTGACCACGGTGTATGATCCTTTGAATTCATGGTTGAATTTTGTTTCCTAACAATTTGTTGAGGACTTTTGTATCTTTGTTCATCAGGGATATTGACCTATAATTTTTTTTGTTACATTCTTATCTGGTTTTGGTTTCAGCACAATGGTGGCCTTGTAGAATGAGTTTGAAAGTGTTCCTTCCTGTTCAATTTTTGGGAATAGTTTAAGAAGGATAGGTGTTAACTCTTCTTTAAATGTTTGGTAGAATTCTCCTGTGAGGTTGTCCATCCAATCTTGGACTTCTGTTCATTGGGATTTTTTAAATTACTAATTCAATTTCCTTATTAGTGATTTGTCTGTTCAGATTTTCTTTTTCTTCCTGATTCAGTCTTGGAAGTTTGTATGTTTCTAGGAATTTATCCATTTCTTATAGGTTGTTCAATTTGTTGGCTTATAATTGTTTGTGGCAAACTCATGA
The DNA here is from genome assembly GCF_964374135.1 of Grampus griseus. Classification (NCBI taxonomy): domain Eukaryota; kingdom Metazoa; phylum Chordata; class Mammalia; order Artiodactyla; family Delphinidae; genus Grampus; species Grampus griseus. The sequence goes on along the minus strand of NC_138999.1, from coordinate 48,216,774 downwards.
TCCTTTGCTCTCTATTGGTGCTTGTTTTCTGTCTCTTTCTCTCTCTTCTCCTTCTGGGACCCCTATAATGTGAAGATTGGTATGTTTGATGTTATCTCAGAGGTCCCTTAAGTAATACTCCTTTCAAAACATTTTTTTCTTTTCCAGTTGGGTGATTTCCACTGTCCTCTCTTTGAGATCACTGATCCATTCTTCTGCATCCTCTATCTGTTGTTGATTCTTTCATATTTTTCATTTTAGTTATTGCATTCTTCAGTTCTGATTCTTTCTTTTCAATATTTTCTCTTTTTTAAAAGTTCTCACTGAATTAATCCATTTCTCTCCTGAGTTTGGTTACCATCTTTATGACTATTTCTTTGAACTCTTTATTTGGTAAATTGCTTACCTCCTTTTTCTTTAGTTTTTTTGTCTTAGGTTCTGTTTGTTTGTTTTGTTTGGAAGGTATTCCTCTGTCTCCTCATTTTGTATAGTTCTGTGTTTGTTTGTATGTATTATATAGATCAGCTATAACTTATGGTCTTGAAAGAGTGTCCTTATGTTGAAGGTGTCATTTGGGGCTCAGTGGCACAACACCCCTGGTCACCAGAGCTAGGTGCTCCAGGGATATCCACTGTGTGGGCTGTGTGCGCCCTCCTGTTGTGGTTGGACCTCAAGTGCTGTGGCATACTGATGGGCAGTGTTGGACCCCACAAGATGTGGCCATAACTGTTTTTGGCGCACTGGGGGGCAAGGTTGTAGGAACCATTTTGGAAGGATGCTGGTGCAGACTGGGGCTGAGCATCAGGTAGGATGGGGCAGTAGCATCTTTGGAAGATCAGTGGTGCCATTCTAGATGGCCCATCAGGTGTTTAAGGGCAGTAGCTGGTTGGAGTTGCTGCTGGTGCCAGGTGAGGCAGTCCCTCAGGTCGTGTGGGGAACTGCTGCTTCAGAGAGGTCAGTGAGAGTGGGCAGGGCTGGTCTGCAAGGGAATGCCAGTGCATGTTATTAACTATGTAGATGGAGAGTGACAGAAATGGCACCTGCCAGTGCCAGACCATCTATGGGGAAGGAGAGTATATAAAAAAATTGCAACCTTGGGACTGGTTTTCAAAACCAGACAAGGCTCATCTTCCTGGTGCAGGTCCACAGTGCAGATCCCAATGACTCAACTTCCCAATGCAGATCCCCTGAAGTTTGGACATCTTTCTCCTCAGGGGCGATCTTCAGGGTTGTGTTATCCCTCCTGCTTTTGTTGCTGCACCAGGGTTTGGGCTCTGAGTAGACCTCATCTCTGTGCTCTTAACCATTTCAAAATGGCATTTTAAATATATCCTTAGCTGTAGAAAGTCTAATCTACTAGTCTTCTGGTCATTCTCCAAGATATTTTTTTTTATATGTAGTTGTAGATTTGGTGTGTCTGTGAGAAGATGTGACCTCAGGATTTTCTTATTCCAGCATTTCAAGCACCCTGGGATAGTTTTCTTTATTTCTTTCTCATGTTTTATTGTAATTGCATAGAAATGCAGCTGATTTCCATAGGTTGATTTTATATGCTGCAACGTTACTGAATTCTTTTAGTAATTAAAACATTTTTTTCCTTTGAGGCTTTGTGATTTTCTATAATAAATTGAATCTTCTGCAAATACAGACAATTCTACTTCTTACTTTCCTATTTAGAAGCTTTTTGTTTCTTTGTCTTGCCTAATTGCTGTAGCTGGGTCTTCCAGTACTATATGAATAAAAGTGGTGAGAGTTGCATCCTTGTCTTGCTCCTGATCTTAGAGGAAAAGCTTTCAATTTTTCACCATTGAGTATAATGTTACCTGTGGGTTTCTGGTATTTGGCCTTCGTAATGTTGAGACATTTTCATTCTATAATCAATTTGTTGAGTGTCTTTATCATGAAATGATGATGCATTTACCAAATGCTTTTTCTGCATCTATTGAGATGATCATGCGACTTTATCTTTCATTCTATCAATATGATGCATCACATTTATTGATTTGCCTTTGTTGAACCATTCTTGTACCTCAGGGATAAATCACATTTGGTCATGGCCCTTTTAATGTGTTTTAAAATTCAGTTTGCCAATATTTTGTTGAGAATTTTTGCATCAATACCCATCAGTTATATTGGTCTATAGTTTTCTTTCTTATAATGTTCTTATTTGGCCTTGGTAGAAGAGTAATTCTGGCCTCAAATAATTAGTTTGGATGTGTTCTCTCATTTATTTTTTCAGAAGAGTTTGAAAAAGATTGGCATTAATTTTTCTTTAAGTGTTTGGTTGAGTTCACCAGTGAAGCTGTCTTGTCCTGAGGTTTTCTGTGTTGAGGTTTTTGATTACTGATTCAATACATTTAGTAATTATTTGTCTTTTTTGCTTTTCTTTTTCTTCCTGATTCAGTTTTGGAGGTTCTTTGTTTCTATGAATATATTCATTTCTACTAAGTTATCTAATTTGTTGACATATAATTGTTCATAGTAGTGTCTTATGACCCTATGCATTTCTGTAGTATCAGTTGTAATGTCTCCTTTTTAAATTCAGATTTTATTTGAGTCTGCTCATTTTTCTTGGTAGTCTACCCAAATGTTTCTCAATTTTGTTTATCTTTTCAAAAACTTCTTAGTTTTGTCAATCTTTTCTATTTTTTTCTGGCTTCTCAATTTATTTCCACTCTGATCTTTATTATTTCCTTACTCTGCGAAATTTGGGCTTAATTTATTTTTCTTTTTCTACTTCCTTGAGGTTTAAAGTTCAATTGCTTATTTGAGATCTTTCTAAATGCTTAATATATGCATACATCAGAAGATATATCTTTCCTTTCAGAACTGCTTTTGCAGCATTCCACAAAATTGGTTATGTTGTTTTCCAAATATCATTTGTTTTGGATTAAAAAAAAATTCTATTTAAGTTCTTATTCAATCCATTGGTTGTTCAGACATATGTTGTTTAGTTTTCACATATGTTTAGATTTTTCAGCTTTTCTCCTGTTATTGATTTCTAGTTTCATACCATTCTGTTTATAAAAGAAAATTGGTATATCGATCTTCTTAAGTTTGCTAAGAACTGTTTTCTGTCTTATATATGATCCATTCCATAGAATGTTCCATGTGCACTTGAGAAGAAAGTATATTCTTCTGCTGTTAGAAAGAATGTTCTATATATGCCTGTAAGGTCCATTTTGTCTAATGCATTATTCAGGTGGAACATTTCCTTGTAGATTTACTGTCTGGCTGATCCATTCCTGAAGGTGAGGTATTGATTTCCCCTCTTATTACTGTGTTGTTTTCTATTTTTCCCTTCATACTTAGTATTTGCTTAGTGTAATTTGGGTCTTGACTATTGGCTGCATATATATTTATGATTTTTATATGTTCCTGGTAATATATTGACCATGTATCATTATATAATGACATCCTTTATAACTTGTTGCCATTTTGGGCTTAAATAAGTTTGTCTTACATAAGTTTGGTGAAAGCTGCTTTCATGTTGCTTCCACCTGCATGGACTATCTTATCCTATACCTTCATTTTGAGCCTATGTGTGGCCATAAAGCTGAAATCAGTCTCCTGTAGGCAGCATATAGTTGGGTCACGGTATTTTATCCACCTAGCCACTGTGTGACATTTGACTTCTTAATTCAATCCATTTGCACTTAAAGTAATTATTGATATATATATATATATATGTGTGTGTGTGTGTGTGTGTGTGTGTGTGTGTGTGTATTTATATATATAAACAAATATATACACAGGCACATAAAAACTTTTTTGTAAACAGCTTTATTGGAGAATAATTGCTTTACAATGGTGTGTTAGTTTCTGCTTTATAACAAAGTGAATCAGCTATATATATAAATATATCCCCATACCTCCTCCCTCTTGAATCTCCATCCCATTCTCCCTATCCCACCACTTTAGGTGATCAGAAAGCACTGACCTGATCTCCCTGTGCTATGCGGCTGCTTCCCACTAGCTATCTATTTTACATGTGGTAGAATACATAAGTCCATGCCACACTCTCACTTTGTCCCAGCTTACCTTTCCCCCTCCCCGTGTCAAGTCCATTCTCTACATCTGCATCTTTATTCCTGTCCTGCCCCTAGGTTCTTCAGAATCATATATATTTTTTTAGGTTCCATATATATGTGTTAGCATACGTTATTTGTTTTTCTCTTTCTGACTTATTTCACTCTGTATGACAGACTCCAGGTCCATCTACCTCACTACAAAGACCTCAATTTCGTTTCTTTTTATTGCTGAGTAATATTTAATTGTATATATGTGCCACATCTTCTTTATCCATTCATCTGTTGATGGACACTTGGGTTGCTTCCATGTTCTGGCTATTGTAAATAGTGTTGAAATGAACATTATGGTACATGACTCTTTTTGAATTATGGTTTTCTCAGGGTATATGCCCAGTAGTTGGACTGCTGGGTCATATGGTAGTTCTGTTTTTAGATTTTAAGGAACCTCCATACTGTTATCCACAGTGGCTGTATCAGTTTACATACCCACCAACAGTGCAAGAGGGTTCCCTTTTGTCCACATCCTCTCCAGCATTTAGTGTTTGTAGATTTTTTAATGATGGCCATTCTGACCAGTGTGAGGTGATACTTCATGGTAGAATTTTGGGGTTTTTTTGAAGATATGTCTTTAATATCCTGTCCTATTCTCATTTTCTTTTATTATTTACCCAGAAGTGGGATCACTGGACCATGAGAGTCTATTTTTAGTATTTTGAGGATGCTCCAAACTATTTTCCATAGTAACTGCACTAATTTATATCCCTTCAACAGTCCACAGATTCCCTTTTATCCACATCCTCACCAACATTTGTTATTTCTTTTTTTTTATTTTGTCATTGGTGTTTTTTAAACATCTTTATTGGAGTATAATTGCTTTACAATTGTGTGTTAGTTTCTGATTTATAACAAAGTGAATCAGTTATACATATACATATGTTCCCATATCTCATTGTAGTTTTGATTTGGATTTCTCTAATGATAAGCGATGTTGAGCATTTTTTCATGTGGTTGTTGGCAATCTGTATGTCTTCTTTGGAGAAATGTCTATCTAGGTCTTCTGCCCATTTTTGGATTGGGTTTTTTGTATTTTTGATATTGAGCTACATGAACTGTTTGTATATTATGGAGATTAATCCTTTGTAAGTTGTCTTGTTTGCAAATATCTTCTCCCATGCTGAGGGTTGTCTTTTCGTCTTGTTCAAGGTTTCCTTCACTGTGCAAAAGCTTTTAAGATTCATTAGGTCCCATTTGTTTAATTTTGTCTTTATTTCCATTTCTCTAGGAGGTGGGTCAAAAAGGACCTTGCTGTGATTTATGTCATAGAGTGTTCTGCATATGTTTTCCTCTAAGAGGTTTATAGTGTTGGGCCTTACATTTAGGTCCTAAATCCATTTTGAGTTTATTTTTGTGTATGGTGTTAAGAAGTGTTGTAATTTCATTCTTTTACATGTAGCTGTCCAGTTTTCCAAGCAAAATTTATTGAAGAGGCTGTCTTTTCTGCATTATATACTCTTGCCTGTTTTATGAAAGATAAGGTGATCTTATGTGCATGGGTTTATATCTGGGCTTTCTATCTTGTTCCATGGATCTATATCTCTGTATTTATGCCAGTACTATACTGTCTTGATCACTCTAGCTCTGTAGTATTGTCTGAAGTCTGGGAGCCTGATTTCTCCAGCTCCATTTTTCTTTCTCAAGATTGCTTTGTCTCTTCGGGGTCTTAGGTGTTTCCATACAAACTGTGAATTTTTAAAATTCTAGTTCTGTAAAAATGCCATTGGTAGTGTGATAGGGATTTCACTGAATATGTAGATTGCTTTGGGTAGTATAGTCATTTCCACAATGTTGATGCTTCCAATCCAAAACACGGTATTTCTCTCCATCTGTTTGTATCCTCTTTAATTTCTTTCATCAGTGTCTTATAGTTTTCTGCATACATGTCTTTTGTCTCCTTAGGTAGGTTTATTCCTAGGTATTTTATTCTTTTTTTTGCAATGTAAATGGAAGTGTATCCTTAAATTCACTTTCAGTGTTTTCATCATTAGTGTATAGGAATGCAAGAGATTTCTGTGCATCAATTCTATATCCTGCTACACTACCAAATTCACTGATAAGCACTAGTAGTTTTCTGGTAGCATCTTTAGGATTCTCTCTCTATAGTATCATGTCATCTGCAAACAATGACAGATTTACTTCTTCTTTTCCGAGTTGGATTCCTCTTATTTCTCTTTCTTTTCTGATAGCTGTGTCTAAAACTTCCAAGAGTATGTTGAATATTAGTGGTGAAAGTGGGCAACCTTGTCCTGTTCCTGATCTTAGAGGAAATGGTTTCATTTTTTCACCATTGAGAATGATGTTGGCTATGGGCTTGTCATATATGACCTTTATTATATTATGGTAGGTTCCATCTATACCTACTTTCTGGAGAGTTTTTATCATAAATGGGTGTTGAAATTTGTCAAAAGTTTTCCTGCATCTATTGAGAAGATCATATGTTTTTTTTACTTCAATTTTTTAATATGGTGTCTCACATTGATTGATTTGCATATATTGAAGAATCCTTGCATTTCTGGGATAAAATCCACTTGATCATGGTGTATGATCCTTTTAATGTGCTGATGGATTCAGTTTGCTAGTATTTTGCTGAGGATTTTTGCATCTATATTCATCAGAGGCCTGTAGTTTTTCTTGTGACATCTTTGTCTGGTTTTGGCATCAGGGTGATGGTGGTCTCCCAGAAAGAGTTTGGGGGTGTTCCTCTCTCTGCTATATTTTGGAAGATTTTGAGACGGATAGCTGTTATCTCTTCTGTAAATGGTTGATAGAATTCGCCTGTGAAGCCATCTTGTCCTGGGCTTTTGTTTGTTGGAAGATTTTTAATTACAGTTTCAATTTCAGTGCTCTTCTTGGGTCTGTTTATATTTTCTACTACTTCCTGTTTCAGTCTCAGAAGGTTGTCTTTTTCTAAGAATTTGTCCATTTCTTCCAGGTTGTCAGTTTTATTGGCAAATAGGTGCTTGTAATAATCTCTCATGATCCTTTGTATTTCTGCAGTGTCAGTTGTTATTTATCCTTTTTCATTTCTAATTCTATTGATTTGAATCTTCTCCCTTTTTTTCTTGATGAGTCTGGCTAATGTTTTTTTAATTTTATCTTCTCAAAGAACCAGCTCTTAGTTTTATTGATCTTTGTTATTGTTTCTTTCAGTTCTTTTCAATTTAGTTCTGATCTGATCTTTATGGTTTCTTTCCTTCTGCTAACTTTGGGTTACTTTTTGTTTTTTTCTTTGTTCCTTAATTACTTTAGGTGTAAGTTTATGTTGTTTATTTGAGATGTTTCTTGTTTCTTGAGGTAGGATTGTATTGCTATAAACTTCCCTCTTAGAACTGCTTTTCCTGTATCCCATAGGTTTTGGGTCGTCATGTTTTCATTGTCATTTGTTTCTAGGTTTTTATGATTTCCTCTTTTATTTCTTCAGTGATCTCTTAGTTATTTAGTAGCATATTGTTTAGCGTTCATGTGTTTGTATTTTTAACAGTTGCTTACCTGTAATTGTTATCTGGTTTAAGAATTGTTTTCAGAAAAGATACTTAATACGATTTCAATTTTCTTAAATTTATGAAGGCTTGAATTGTGACCCAAGGTATGATCTATCCTGGAGAATGTTCCATGAGCTCTTGAGAACAAAGTGTATTCTGTTTTCTTGGATGGAATGTCCTATAAATTTCAATTAAGTCCATCTTTTTAATGTGTCATGTTAAGCTTGTGTTTCCTTATTTATTTTCATTTTGGATCATCTGTCCATTGGTGAAAGTGGGGTGCTAAAGTCACATACTATGATTTTGTTACTGCCAATTTCCCCTTTTTTGGTTGTTAACATTTTCCTTATGTATTGAGGTGTTCCTATATGGGGTGCATAAATATTTACAATTGTTACATCTTATTCTTGGATTGGTCCCTAATCATTATGTATTGTCTCTCTTTCTCTCTTGTAATAGTCTTTATTTTGAAGTCTACTTTGTCTGATATGAGAATTGCTACTTCAACTTTCTGTCAATTTCCATTTGCATGTAATATCTTTTTCCATTCCCTCACTTTCAGTCTGTATGTGTCCCTACATCAGAAGTGGGTCTCTTGTAGACAGCATATGTATGGATCCTGTTTTTTTATCAATTCAACCAGTGTATGTCTTTTGGTTGGAGCAATTAATCCTTTTACATTTAAGTAATTATCAATATGTATGCTCCTATTACCATTTTCTTGATTGTATTTCTTTTGTTATTGTAGGTCTTTTCCTTCTCTTGTGTTTCCTGCCTAGAGAAGTTCCTTTAGCATTTCTTGTAAAGCTGGTTTGGTGGTGCTGAATTCTCCTAACTTTTGCTTATCTGTAAAGATTTAATTTGTCTGTCGAGTCTGAATGAATCCTTGCTGGGTAGAGTAATCTTTGTTGTAGGTGTTTCCCTTTCATCACTTTAAACATGTCCTTCCACTCTCTTCTGCCTTTCAGAGTTCCTGCTGAAAAATCAGCTGTTAACCTTATGGTGATTCCCTTGCATATTGTTTGTTGTTTTCCCTTGCTGTTTTTAATATTTTTTCTTTTTATTTAATTTTTGATAATGTGCTTAATATATGTCTCAGCTTGTTTCTCTTTGGGTGTATCCTGTATGGTATTCTCTGTGTATTCTGGACATGACTGACTATTTCCTTTCCCTTGTTAGGGAAGTTTTCAACTATAATCTCCTCAAATATTTTCTCAGACCCTTTCTTTGTATCTTCTTCATCTGGAACCCCTATAATTAGAATGCTGGTGCTTTTAATGTTTTCCCAAAGGTCTCTGAGACTGTCCTCAATTCTTTTCATTCTTTTCTCTTTAATCTACTCTCTGGCAGTTATTTCCACCATTTTGTCTTCCAGGTCACTTATTCATTCTTCTGCCTCAGTTATTCTGTTATTGATTCCTTCTAGAGTATCTTTAATTTCAGTAATTATGTTGTTCATCACTGTTTGTTTGCTCTTCACTTCTTCTAGATCCTGTTTAATGTTTCTTGTACTTTTCTCCATTCTGTTACTGAGATTTTGGATCATCTTTACTATGATTACTCTGAATTCTTTTTCAGGTAGGTTGCCTATTTCACCTTCATTTATTTGTTTTTTTAGAAATTTATCTTGCTCCTTCTTCTGTAGCAAATTTTTTTGTCATTTCATATTTTTTTTTTTGATGGGTGTTTCTGTATTCTTGTCTTACTGGTTGTTTGGCCTGAGATGTCCAGCACTGGAGTTTTCAGGCAGTTGGATAGAGCTGGTTCTTGGTGCTGAGATGAGGTCCTCTGAGAGGCCTCACTCTTATTGATTCTCTGTGGTCTAAGTTTATCTGTTAGTCCAACGTTTTAGACTTGTAGCTCCCACCACAGGAACTCGGGCCTGACTCCCATTCTGGGTACCACAATCCCACAAGTTGGTTCCTGGAGGTTCCTCCCATCCACTTAGGTGTCCATGGTACCCCACTGGTGCATGTTAGGTGCCCTAGTTGTACAGAGGTGCGAATTCTGCATCCTCCTAGTATGCCATGTTGAATCCACCCCCATTCTTAGGTAGTTTTATTCCTAGGTATTTTATTACTTTCCTCTCCATTTTGGCCTACTTTTCTACATTGGTGATTTTCCCTTGTAGTTTGCTCTGTTTCTCCTCTCCCCTTTTTCTTTTATTTCCTGAATCTATTCTGTTTTTGTTGTTTGTTTGTGTTGTGGTTAACATGGGGCTTACATAAAATACCTCAGGGATAAAACAATTTTATACAGAGGGGGAAGATGGCAGAAGAGTAAGACATGGAGATTGCCTTCCTCCCAATAGATACATCAGAAATACATCTACATGTGGAACAACTCCTACAGAACACCTACTGAACCCTGGCAGAAGACCTCAGACTTCACAAAACACAAGAAAATCCACTCGTACCTGGGTAGGGCAAAAGAAAAATGAATAAACAGAGAAAAAAGAATAGGGACGGGACCTGCACCAGTGGGAGGGAGCTGTGAAGGAGGAAATGTTTCCATACAATAGGAAGTGCCTTCCCGGGCAGAGACTGCAGGTGGCAGAGGCGGGAAGCTTCAGATCCGTGGAGGAGCGCACAGGAATGGGGTTCAGACAGCAAAGTGGAGAGATTCCCGCACAGAGGAACAATGCCGACCAGCACGCAATAGCCGGAGAGGCTTGTCTGCTCACACGCCGGGGGGGGGGGGTTGGGCAGGGCTGTGAGCTGAGGATCGGGCTTCAGTTGGAGTGCAGGGAGAGGACTGGGGGAAATGAACACAGCCTGAAGAGGTTATTGCACCATGCCTCGCTGGGAGGGAGTCTGGGGAAAAATCTGGACCTGCCGAAGAGGCAAGAGAATTTTTCTTCCCTCTTTGTTTCCTGATGCATGAGGAGAGGGGATTAAGAGTGCTGCTTAAAGGAGCTCCAGAGATGGGCACGAGCCATGGCTAACAGTGCAGAACACAGAGACGGGCATGAGACGCTAAGGTTACTGCTGCTGCCAACAAGAAGCCTGTGTGCAAGCAAAGGTCACTCTCAGCACCTCCCTTCCAGGGATCCTGTGCAGCCTGCCACTGCCAGGGTCCCGGGATCCAGGGACAACTTCCCCGGGAGAACGCACGACATGCATCAGGCTGGTGCAAAGTCATGCCGACCTCTGCCTCTGCAGGCTAGGCCTGCATCGTGCCCCTCCCTCCCTCCTGGCCTGAGTGAGCCACAGCCCCTGAATCAGCAGCTCCCTTAACCCAGTCCTGTCTGAGCGAAGAACAGATGCCCTCCAGTGACCTACACACAGAGGCGGGGCCAAATCGAAAGCTGAACCTCAGGAGCTGTGCGAATAAAGAAGAGAAAGGGAAATCTCTCACAGTAGCCTCAGGAGCAGCGGATTGAATCTCCACAAACAAACTGATGCACCCTGCATCTGTGGAATACATGAATAGACAATGAATTAACCCAAATAGAGGAGGTGGACTTTGAGAGCAAGATTTATTATTTTTTCCCCTTTTCCTCTATTTGTGAGTGTGTATGTGTATGCTTCTGTATTAGATTTTGTCTGTATAGCTTTGCTTTCACCATTTGTCCTAAAGTTCTATCCGTCTGTTTTTTTTGGTTTTTGTTTTTATTTTATAAAAACATTTTTCATAATAAATATTTTTTATTTTAATAACTTTATTTTACTTTACCTTACTTTAGTTTATTTTCTTTTACCCTATTTCTTTCTTTCTTTCTTTCTTTCTTTCTTTCTACTTTATCTCCCTTATATTCTGAGCTGTGTGGATAAAAGGCTCTTGGTGCTGCAGCCAGGAGTCAGTGCTGTGCCTCTGAGGTGGGAGACACAACTTCAGGACACTGGACCACAACAGACCTCCCAGCTCCACGTAATATCAAATGGCGAAAATCTCCCAGAGATCTCCTACTCAAACCCAACACCCAGATTCACTCAATGAACAGCAAGCTACAGTGCTGGACACCCTATGCCAAACAACTAGCAAGACAAGAGATGACCCCTTTCATTAGCAGAGAGGCTCCCTAAAATCATAATAAGTCCAGAGACACCCCAAAATACACCACCAGACATGGACCTGCCCACCAGAAAGACAAGATCCAACCTCATCCAGCAGTACACAGGCATTAGTCCCCTCCACCAGGAAGCCTACACAACTCACTGAAGAAACATTAGCCACTGGGGACAGACACGAAAAACAACAGGAAATACGAACCTGCAGCCTGCAAAAAGGAGACCCCAAACACAGTAAGATAAGCAAAATGAGAAGACAGAAAAATACACAGCAGATGAAGGAGCAAGGTAAAAACCCACCAGACCTAACAAATGAAGAGGAAATAGGCAGTCTACCTGAAAAAGAATTCAAAGTAATGATAGTAAAGATGATCCAAAATTTTGGAAATAGAATAGAGAAAATGCAAGGAACAATTAACAAAGATTTAGAAGAACTAAAGAGTAAGCAAGCAATGATGAACAACACAATAAATGAAAGTAAAAGTACTCTAGAAGGGATCAATAGGAGGATAACTGAGGCAGAAGAACGGATAGGTGACCTGGAAAATAAAATAGTGGAAATAACTACTGCACATCAGAATTAAGAAAAAAGAATGAAAAGAACTGAGCACAGCCTTAGAGACCTCTGGGACAATATTAAATTCACCAACATTTGAATTATAAGGGTTCTAGAAGAAGAAGAGAAAAAGAAAGGGACTGAGAAAATATTTGAAGAGATTATAGTTGAAAACTTAACCAACATGAGAAAGGAAATAGTCAGATCAAGGAAGCACAGAAAGTCCCATACAGGATAAATCCAAGGAAAAACACATGAAGCACATATTAATCAAACTGTCAAAAACTAAGTACAAAGAAAATATATTAAAAGCAGCAAGGGAAAAACAAAAAATAACACACAAGGGAATCGCCATAAGGTTAACAGCTGATCTTTTAGAAAAAACCTCTGCAAGCCAGAAGGGACTGGCAGAACATATTTAAAGTGATGTAGGAGAGAAACCTACAACCAAGATAGGTCTACCCAGCAAGGATCTCATTTAGATTTGATGGAGAAATTAAAACCTTTACAGACAAGCAGAAGCTGAGAGAGTTCAGCACCACCAAACCAGCTTTACAACAAACGCTAAAGGATCTTCTTTAGGCAAGAAACACAAGAGAAGGAAAAGACCTACAACAATAAACGCAAAACAATTAAGGAAATGGGAATAGGAACATAGATATCGATGATTACCTTAAATGTAAATGGATTAAATGCTCCCACCAAAAGAAACAGACTGGCTGAATGGATACAAAAACAAGACCCATATATATGCTGTCTACAAGAGACCCACTTCAGACCTAGAGACACATACAGACTGAAGTGAGGAGGTGGAAAAATATATTCCATGAAATTGCAAACCAAAAGAAAGCTGGAGTAGCAATTCTCATATCAGAAAAAATAGACTTTAAAATGCAGGCTATTAGAAGAGACAAAGATGGACACTACATAATGATCAAGGGATCAATCCAAGAAGAAGATATAACAATTGAAAATATTTATGCACCCAACATAGGAGCACCTCAATACATAAGGCAAACACTAACAGCCATAAAAGGAGAAATCGGCAGTAACACATTCAGAGTAGGGAACTTTACCACCTCACTTTCACCAATGGACAGATCATCCAAAATGAAAATAAATAAGGAAACATAAGCTTTAAATGATATATTAAATAAGATGAACTTAATTGATATATACAGGACATTCCATCCAAAAACTACAGAATACACATTTTTCTCAAGTGCTCAAGAACTTTCTCAAGAACATTCTCCAGGATAGATCATATCTTGGGTCACAAATCAAGCCTTGGTAAATTTAAGAAATTGAAATTTATCAAGTATCTTTTCTGACCACAACACTATGAGGCTAGATATCAATTACAGGAAAAGATTTGTAAAAAATACACATACATGGAGGCTAAACAATACACTACTTAATAACGAAGTGATCACTGAAGAAATCAAAAAGGAAGTCAAAAAATACCTAGAAACAAATGACAATGGAGACAAAACGACCCAAAACCTATGGGATGCAGCAAAAGCAGTACTAAGAGGGAAGATTTTAGCAATTCAATCCTACCTTAGGAAACAAGAAGCATCTTGAATAAACAACGTAACCTTGTACCTAAAGCTATTTGAGAGAGAAGAACAAAAAACCACAAAGGTAGCAGAATGAAAGAAATCATAAAAATCTGATCAAAAATAAATGAGAAAGAAATGACAGAAATGAGAGCAAAGATCAATAAATCTAAAAGCTGGTTCTTTGAGAAGATAAAGAAATTTGATAAACCATTAGCCAGACTCATCATGAAAAAAAGGGAGAAGACTCAAATCAATAGAATTAGAAATGAAAAAGAAGTAACAACTGACACTGCAGAAATACAAAAGAGCATGAGAGGTTACTACAAGCAACTCTATGCCAATAATATGGACAACCTGGAAGAAATGGACAAATTCTTAGAAATGCACAAGCTGCCAAGACTAAATCAGGTAGAAATAGAAAATGTGAACAGACCAATCACCAGCAATGAAATTGAAACTGTGATTAAAAATCTTCCAACAAAAAAAAGCCCTGGACCAGATGGCTTCACAGGCGAATTCTATCAAACATTTAGAGAAAACCTAACACCTGTCATTCTCAAACTCTTCCAAAATATAGCAGAGGGAGGAACACTCCCAAACTCATTCTATGAGGCCACCATCACCCTGATACCAAAACCAGAAAAAGATGTTACAAAGAAAGAAATCTACAGGTCAATATCTCTGATGAACATAGATGGAAAAATCCTCAACAAAATACTAGCAAACAGAATCCAACAGCACATTAAGAGGATCATACACCATGATCAAGTGGGGTTTATTCCAGGAATGCAAGGATTCTTCAATATAAGCAAATCAATCAATGTGATAAACCATATTAACAAATTGAAGGAGAAAAACCATATGATCATTTCAATAGATGCAGAGAAACTTTCAAGAAAATTCAACACCGATTTATGATAAAAACCCTCTAGAATGTAGGCATTGAAGGAATTTTCCTCAACATAATAAAGGCCATATATAACAAACCCACAGCCAACATCATCCTCAATGGTGAAAAACTGAAAGAATTTCCACTAAGATCAGGAACAAGACAAGGTTGCCCACTCTCACCACTCTTATTCAACATTGTTTTGGAAGTTTTAGCCACAGCAATCAGAGAAGAAAAGGAAATAAATGAATCCAAATCAGAAAAGTAGTAGTAAATCTGTCACTGTTTGCAGATGACATAATACTATATACAGAGATTCCTAAAGATGCTCCCAGAAAACTACTAGATCTAATCTATGAATTTGGTAAAGTGGCAGGATACAAAATTAATGCACAGAAATCTCTGACATTCCTATACACTAATGATGAAAAATCTGAAAGTGAAATCAAGAAGACACTCCCATTCACCATTGCAACAAAAAGAATAAAATATCTAGGAATAAACCTACTTTAGGGCAGAAAAGACTTGTATGCAAAAATTATAAGACACTGATGAAAGAAATTAAAGATGATACAAATAGAAGGAGAGATATACCATGTTCTCAGATTGGAAGAATCAACATTGTGAAAATGACTATACTACCCAAAGCAATCTACAGATTCAGTGCAATCCCTATCAAACAACCACTGGCATTTTTCACAGAACTAGAACAAAAAAATTCACAATTTGTATGGAAACACAAAAGACCCCGAATAGCAAAGGAATCTTGAGAACGGAAAACGGAGCTGGAGGAACCAGAGTCCCTGACTTCAGACTATACTACACAGCTACATAAATCAAGACAGTACGGTATTGGCACAAAAACAGAAAAATAGATCAATGGAACAGGATAGAAAGCCCAGAGATAAACCCACGCACATATGGTCACCTTATCTTTGATAAAGTAGGCAGGAATGTACAGTGGAGAAAGGACAGCCTCTTCAATAAGTGGTGCTGGGAAAACTGGACAGGTACATGTAAAAGTATGAGATTAGAACACTCCCTAATACCATACACAAAAATAAGCTCAAAGTGAATTAACAACCTAAATGTAAGGTCAGAAACTATGAAACTCTTTGAGTAAAATATAGGCAGAACACTCTATGACATAAATCACAGCAAGATCCTTTTTGACTCACATCCTAGAGAAATGGAAATAAAAACAAAAATAAACAAATGTGACCTAATGAAACTTCAAAGCTTTTGCACAGCTAAGGAAACCATAAACAAGATGAAAAGACAGCCCTCAGAATGGGAGAAAATATATTCAAAAGAAGCAACTGACAAAGGATTAATCTCCAAAATTTACAAGCAGCTCGTGCTGCTCAACAACCAAAAACAAACAACCCAATCCAAAAACGAGCATAAGACCTAAATAGACATTTCTCCAAAGAAGGTATACAGAGTGACAACAAAGACATGAAAGAATGTTCAACATCATTAGTCATTAGAGAAATTCAAATCAAATCTACAATGAGATATCATCTCACACCAGTCAGAATGGCCATCATCAAAAAATCTAGAAACAATAAATGCTGGAGAGGGTGTGGAGAAAAGGGAACACTCTTGCACTGCTGGTGGGAATGTGAATTTGTACAGCTACTATGGAGAACAGTATGGAGGTTCCTTAACAAACTATAAATAGAACTACCATATGACCCAGCAATCCCACTACTGGGCATATACCCTGAGAAAACCATAATTCAAAAAGATTCATGTACCAAAATGTTCATTGCAGCTCTATTTACAATAGCCCGGAGATGGAAACAACCTAAGTGTCCATCATCGGATGAATGGATAAAGAAAATATGGCACATATATACAATGGAATATTACTCAGCCATAAAAAGAAATGAATTTGAGATATTTGTAGTGAGATGGATGGACCTAGAGTCTGTCATACAGAGTGAAGTGAGTCAGAAGGAGAAAAACAAATACCGTATGCTAACACATTTATATGGAATCTAAGTAAAAAAAAAAAGTTCATGAAGAACCTAGGGGTAAGACGGGAATAAAAACACAGACCTACTAGAGAATGGACTTGAGGATATGGGGAGGGGGAAGGGTAATCTGTGATAAAGTGAGAGAGTGGCATGGACATATATACACTACCAAATGTAAAGTAGGTAGCTAGTGGGAAGCAGCCGCATAACACAGGGAGATCAGCTCTGTGCTTTGTGACCACCTAGAGTGGTGGGATAGGAAGGGTGGGAGGGAAGGAGATGCAAGAGGGAAGAGATATGGGAACATATGTATAACTGATTCACTTTGTTATAAAGCAGAAACTAACACACCATTGTAAAGCAATTATACTCCAATAAAGATGTAAAAAAATATTGAAAAAACTGGAAGAAGATAAAAACACTGACCACAAAATAAATAAATAAATAGATCTACAATAATGTCAGCAGAATAATAGAGTAGGTGCTTCAAACACCCATCTCTTTTCAAAACTTTGAAAAAGAAGCAGAACTATTAGAACCATACTTGCCAGAACTCTGGAAGTGGTCAGTTTTTTAAAACATTGTAAGGTGAATGAAAAACGTGCAGCCACATGGGGCAAAAGATTATGGTTGTAAAATAGACAACCTAAACCTTGGGAGGAAAAGCTGGGGAAGGAATTTCTTTGGGAAATAAGAGCATTCAAAAGTACCTGTGTATACTGAGGAATTTAGAAATTTACACATATATCCAGGAAGGACACATGTTCATAAAAAAACTGAGAAGTCTCTAAGCTTTCATTTCAATTTTGGCTGATCTCTAGCCTCAGTGCAAGAATGAAGTGAAGATTAAGGAAGAATTGTAAATCAACTGGAAAAGTGTTAAAGGAGTATCCTAGGAAAAGGCCAATCCACAAAGACTGGGAGAGGATTTTCTGTTTTTAGCTCTTGGAGTTCTAAGAAATCTCTGTCAAAACATTAGATGGACATAAGCTAAATGAACAGATACCTCAGTGAGAACACTAATTAAGGAATATAGTTTATAGAAAAATCATTTGAAAAAGTTTCAAAACAAATGGATAATGGCAACCTTCAATAATAAAGAACAGCAAACCCTAAAGAAGGAAATAATCTGATTTCCAGTGTTACCATATTATAATATTGAAATATCGAATTTTCAACACCACCACCACCAACAACAACAACAACAAAACCCATACAAAGCGTACAAAGAAACAGCAGAGTATGGCCTATTCACAGGAAAATAATAAATTAACAAAAACTATCCCTGAGGAAGCTCAGATATTCTACTTACTAAAGATTTTAAATCAACTGTCTTAAATATGCTCAGAGCTATAAGAACTCATGGACAAAGAACTAAAGGAAACCAGTAAAATCATTTATGAATAAAATGATAATATCTATATAGTCATTTTATAAAAATTGTGAATTATAAAAATTATAAAAAAGGAACCAAATAGAAATCTGGAGCTGAAAACTACAATAAAATATATAAAAATTCAGTATGGAGGATCAAGAGCAGATTTGCACAGACAGAATAGTTAGTGAACTTGAAGATATGATGATTAAAATTACCCAATCTGAGAAACAGAAAATTTTTAAAATGAAGAAAAGTTAGCAAGTCTAAAGGCCTGCAGGATGCCATCAAGTGGAACATCATGCACATTATGAGAGTTCCGAAAGGAGAAGAGAAAAAGGACAGATAGAATTCTTAATCACCAAAAACTTTGCAAATATGATGAAAGACACGATCTTACATCCAATAAGCTCAAACATATAAACTGTGAGCAATATTATAATAAAACTGTTGAAAACCAAAGACAAAGATAGAATCTTGAGTGATGTCAGGAAGATGGAAGATTAGGAAACTCCAGGTCCTAGCTCCCACACAGAAACATCAAATAAACAACTACAGACTGGCTAAAATAACTTTATAGGAGCTATGGAAGCTAGTCAAAGATCCATAACAACAAAGTGAATGCCCAGTCGAGCAAAAGCCACATTCAAAACAGGAAATTTCATGGCATTTTACTGGCCCTTGCCCCACACACTCTCCAGGGTGGTTTGGTGAAGCTGGGAGGAAGCAAACTAATTCTCATTAACCTCTCTGGAGATGGAAGAAGCAGGGTGGAACTTGATTGCAATGTTCTGTCTTGTCTGTGGTAGCCTAAGGGACTGCTTTATGTTTCACCTGACTCAGAGATCAGATGGGGAATGGTGGCAGAGTTTGAATCTAAGGCTAGTGTAAGCGGTGGAAGGCAGAGATGTATGACATGGCACATCAAAACTGCAGAAGGACTAAGATCCTCAAAGACATGAAAGTAAGAGATTATACATAGAGAACTAAAATAGAACATCAAAGTCTCTGAGAAGCTAAGGTAAGAGGGTTAGGGAAATTAAGACATTTAAAAGCAGCTGGGGAAAATCAAACACACACACACACACACACACACACACACACACACACACACACATGCCCAGGCAGGACACATACACAGAAAAAATCTGAGGAGAACTTAAACTTTCACCTGAGGCAGATATCAATGATCAAGAGAAAGTTAATTAGTAAAGGTCTTCCACATCAGTCTGCAAGGATTGGGAGTGGTAGTTATTATTTCAAATACCCAATTTTCAACAAAATACCACAAAGCATACAATGAAATAAGGAAATATGGCCCATTCTAAGGGACAAAATAAATGTACAGTTACAGTTCCTGAAGAAACACATGCAATGGACTTATTAGATAAAATTTTAAAACAACTATCATACATAGGATCAAAGAAATAAAAGAAAACTGAAAGAACTAAAAGAAACCAGAAAAATCATATATGAACAAAATGAGAATGTCAACAAAGAGGTAGAAATTATGTCTTAAAAACCAAACAGATATTCCAGAGTTGTAAAATACAATAACTGAATTGAAAATTTCACTAGACGGCTTCAACAACATATTTGAATTGGTAGAAGAAACAGTAAACTTGAAGCCAAGTCATTTGAAATTATTGAGGCTTAGAGTAAAAAAGAGAATGAAAAAATTGAACAGAGTCTAAGGGACTTATGTGGTACCATCAAGCAGACCAATATACATATTATGACAGTCTCAGAAGAGGGAGAGAAAGGGGCAGAGAAATTATGACTGAAGAAATAGTGACTGAAAACTTCCCAAATTTTAAGAAAGATATAGATATATACAAACCAGAAAAGCTCAATGAACTCTATATAGGACAGAACAAAAAATACTCACAGCAAGACACATTATAATCCACTCAAAAAATCAAAGAAAAGATAGATTTTTGATAGCACCAAGAGAAAAGTGACTCATGTCAAAGTGATCCCCAATAAGACTATCAGGAGGTTTCTCAAAAGAAAACTTGGAGGGCAGAGGTAGTGAGATGATATATTTCAAGTGCCAATAAAAAAAAGTATAAACTAAGAATATTATATCTGGCAAGACTGTCCTTCAAGGAAGATGGAGAAATTTATACATTCCTAAACAAATTTAAGGGAGTTCATTACCACCAGAGATGCTCTAAAGGCTAAAGGGAGTTCTTCAAGTTGAAATGAAAAGGTGGTAGACAGTGACTTGAAGACATACAAAAATATAAAGTTCTTTCATAAAAGTAAATACATACACAAATATAAACAATAATGTTAGAAAAATTTTGGTTTATAATTCCACTTTTTTTCTCATGTATTAAAAAGACAATTTCATAAAATATAATAATAAGTCTATGTTAATGGGTACACAATATTAAAATATGTAATGTGTAACATCAATAACATTAAGAGGGGACTGTAAAAATACAGAGTATTTTGAAATAGATTAAAATTATGTTGGCAACAATTTTAGTTATATTGTCATAACTGTAGGATTTTATATGTAATCTCCATGGTAACCACAAAGAAATATCTATAGAAAGTACAAAAAAAAAAAAAGAAAAAGGAAATAAGAGAAGAATCAAAATGTATTACTATAAAGAATCAGATAACACAAAGGAAGGCATTAATGGAGGAAACGAATGACAAAAAAAAGCTAATGTATACACAAAATAAGTAGCAAAACAGCAAAATTAAGGGCTCCCCAATCAGTAATTACTTTAAATGTAAGTAAATTAAAACCCTCAGTCTAAAGACATAGATTGACAGAATGGATTAAAGCAACAAACAGGAAACAAGTATAGACAACCTACAGGCAACTCACATTACATTGAAGGGCATGAAAAGTTGAAAGTGAAAAGATGACAAAGGATATTCTATGCAAAGAATAACCAGAAGAGTTTCTATCCTAATATCAACAAAATAGACTGTAAGTAAAAAAATGTTAAAAAAAGACAAAGATTATATAATGATAAAGTGTTAATTACCAAGAAGATATAAAAATTATAAACACAGATTTCAAAAATATATGAAATAAACATTGACCAAATAAAAGGGAGTAATAGCCAACTATAAAATAATACTAGGAGGAGACCTTCAAGATGGCAGAGGGGTAAGATGTAGAGATCACCTTCCTCCCCACAAATACATCAGAAATACATCTACATGTGGAACAACTGCTACAGAACACCTACTGAACGATGGCAGAAGACCTCAGACACCCCAAAAGGCAAGAAACACCACACATACTTGGGTAGGGCAAAAGAAAAAACAAAAAATGCAGACAAAAGAATAGGGATGTGACTTGCCCCACTGGTAGGGAGCTGTGAAGGGGGAAGAGTTTCCAAACACTAGGAAGCCCCTTCACTGGAAGAGACGGGGGGTGGCGGGGGGGGGGAAGCTTCAGAGCCATGGAGGAGAGTGCAGTAAAAGCTGAGCAGAGGGAAAAGTGGAGAGATTGCCACACAGAGGAATGGTGCCGACCAGCACTCACCAGCCTGAGAGGCTTCTCTGCTCACCCTCCAGGGAGGGTAGGGGCTGGTAGCTGAGGCTCAGGCTTCAGAGGTCAGATCCCAGGGAGAGGACTGGGGTTGGCTGCATGAACACAGCCTGAAATGGGCTAGTGTGCCACAGCTAGCCAGGAGGGAGTCCGGGGAAAAGTCTGGACGTGTCTAAGAAGCAAGAGACAACTGTTTAGGGGTGCATGAGGAGAGGGGATTCAGAGAACTGCCTAAACAAGCCCCAGAGATGGGTGGGAACCATGGCTATCAGCGCAGACACCAGAGACGGGCATGAAAGGCTAAGGCTGCTGATACAACCACCAAGAAGGCTGTGTGCAAGCACTGGACACTATCCACACCTCTGCTTCCAGGAGCCTGTGCAGCCGCCACTGCCAGGGTCACATGATCCAGGGACAATATCCCCGGGAGAACACACAGTGTGCCTCAGGCTGTTGCAACGTCATGAAGGCCTCTGCCACTGCATGCTCACACCGCATTCCATACCCCACCCTCCCCCAGGCCTGAGTGAGACAGAGCAACCTAATCAGCTGCTATATTAACCCTGTCCTGTGTGAGCAAAGAAAAGATGCCCTCAGTCAACCTACACACAGAGGTGGAGCCAAATCCAAAGCTGAACTCCAGGAGGTGTGCAAACAAAAGAGAAAGGGAAATCTCTCCCAGCAGCCTCAGGAGCAGCAGATTAAATCACCACAATCAACTTGATGTACCATGCATCTGTGGAATACCTGAGTAGAAAATGAAGCATAACAAAATTGAGGTGGTGGACTTTGGGAGCCATGATGTTTATATTTCTTTCTTCTTTTCTTATTGTGAGTGTGTATGTGTATGCTTCTTCGTTATTTTGTCTGTATAGCTTTGCTTATACAAATTGTCCTAGGGTTTGTCTGTCCATGTTTTTGCTTTTCTTGTTTTTTTTAGTATAGTTCGTTTGCTTGCCCTCTTCTTTCTTTCTTTCATTTTGTTTTTCTTTTTTTCTTTTTTTTATTTTTAATATTTACTATTTTTTAATAACTTTTCTTTCTTTCTTCCTTTCTTCCTTTCTTCCTTTCTTCCTTTCTTCCTTTCTTCCTTTCTTCCTTCCTTTCTTTCTTTCTTTCTTTCTTTCTTTCTTTCTTTCTTTCTTTCTTTCTTTCTTTCTTTCTTTCTTTCTTTCTTTCTTTCTTTCTTTCTTTCTTTCTTTCTTTCTTTCTTTCTTTCTTCTTTCTCTTTTTCTCCCTTTACTACTGAGGGGTGTGGCTGACAAGGTCTTGGTGCTCAGGCCGGGTGTCAGGCCTGTGCCTCTGTGGTAGAAGAGCCAAGTTCAGGACATTGTTTTACCAGAGACCTCCTGGCTCCACATGATATCAAATGGTGAAAGCTCTCTGAGAGATCTCCATCTCAATGTTAAGACCTGGTTCCACTCAATGACCAGCAAGCTACAGTGCTGAATAACCTATGCCAAACAAATAACTTGACAGGAACACAAACCCACCCATTAGCAGAGAGGCTGCCTAAAATCATAATAAGGTCATAGACACTCCAAAACACACTATTGGATGTGCAGTCCTGCTCACCAGAAAGTCAAGCTCCAGCATCATCCACCAGAAAATAGGCACCAGTCCCCCCTACCAGGAAGCCTACACAACACACTGAACCAACCTTAGCCACTGGGGGCACATACCAAAAACAAAAGGAGCTATGAATCTGCAGCTGGCAAAAAGGAAACTCCAAACACAGTAAGTGAAGCAAATAAGAAGGCAGAGAAACACAGCAGATGAAGGACTAAGGTAAAAACACTCCAGACCAAACAAGTAAAGAGAAATAGGCAGTCTACCTGAAAAAGAATTCAGAGTAATGATAGGACTGATGATGCAAAATATTGGAAATAGAATGGAGAAAATACAAGAAATGCTCAACAAGGAACAAGAAGAACCAAAGACCAAACAAACAATGATCAAAAAAAAATAAATGAATTTAAAAATTCTCCAGGAGGAAACAATAGCAGAATAACTGAGGCAGAAGAACGGATAAGTGACCTGGAAGATAAAATAGTGGAAATAACTACTGCAGAGCAGAATAAAGAAAGAAGAATGAAAAGAATTGAGGACAGTTTCAAAGACCTCTGGGACAACATTAAATGTACCAACATTCGAATTAGAGGGGGCCCAGAAGGAGAAGAGAAAAAGAAAGGGACTGAGAAAATATTAGAAGAGATTATAGGTAAAAACTTCCCTTACATGGGAAAGGAAATAGTTAATCAAGTCCAGGAAGTGTAGAGATTCCATACAGGATAAATCCAAGAAGAATCATGCAAAGACACATATTAGTCAAACTACGAAAAATTAAATACAAACAAAAAACATTAAAAGCAGCAAGGGAAAAACAACAAATATCATACAAAGGAATCCCCATAAGGTTAAGAGTTGATCTTTCAGCAGAAACTCTGCAAGCCAGGAGGAAGTGGCAGGACATATTTCAAGTGATGAAAGGGAAGAAACTACAACCAAGATTACTCTACCCAGCAAGGAATTCATTTAGATTCGAAAGAGAAATTAAAACATTTACAGACAAGCAAAACCTAAGAAAATTCAGCACCATCAAAGCAACTTTACAACAAATGTTAAAGGAACTTCTCCAGGCAGGAAACACAAGAGAAGGAAAAGACCTACAATACCAAACCCAAAACAATTAAGAAAATGGGAATAGGAATATACCAATTGATAATTACCTTAAATGTAAATGAACTAAATTCTCCAAGCAAAAGACATAGACTGGCTGAATGGATACAAAAACAAGACCCATATATATGCTCTCTACAAGACATCCACTTCATAACTAAGGACACATACAGATTGAAAGTGAGAGAATGGAAAAAGATATTCCATGCAAACGGAAATCAAAAGAAAGTGGGAGTAGCAATTCTCATATCACAGAAAATAGACTTTAAAATAAAGATTATTACAAGAGAGAAAGAACAACACTACATGATGATCAAGGGATCAATCCAAGAAGATATAACAATTGTAAATATTTATGCACCCAACATAGGAGCACAACAGTACATAACACAAAAGCTAACACCCATAAAAGGGCAAATTGACAGTAACACAATTATAGGAGGGGAATTTAACACCCCACTTTCACCACTGGACAGATCATCCAAAATGAAAATAAACAGGGAAATTAAAACTTTAAATGATACATTAAACAAGTGGATTTATTTGATAGTTATAGGACACTCCATCTAAAAACAAGAGAATACACTTTCTTCTCAAATGATCATGGAATATTCTCCAGGATAGATCATTTCTTGGTTTACAAATCAAGCCTTGGTAAATTTAAGAAAATTGAAACCATATCAAGTATATATTTGAAAACAGTGCTATGAGACTAGATATCATTTACAGGAAAAATTCTGTACAAAATCCAGACACATGGAGGCTAAACAACCCACTACATAATAACCAAGAGATCACTGAAGAAATCAAAAAGGAAATCAAAAAAAACCTAGAAACAAATGAAAACATGACCATCCAAAACCTATGGGATGCAGCAAAAGCAGTTCTAAGAGGAAAGTTTATTGCAATACAATACTAACTCAAGAAACAAGAAACATCTCAAATAAACAACTTAACCTTACACCTAAAACAATTAGAGATAGAATAACAAAACAACTCAAACTTAGCAGAAGGAAAGAAATTATAAAGATCCGATCAGAAGTAAATGAGAAAAAAAGTAAGGAAATAGCAAAGATCAATCAAACTAAAAGCTGATTCCTTGGGAATATAAACAAAATTGATAAACCGTTAGCCAGACTCATCAAGAAAAAGAGGGAGAAAATTCAAATCAATAGAATTAGAAAGGAAAAAGGAGAAGTAACAACTGACACTGCAGAAATACAAAGAATCATGAGATTACTACAAGCAACTCTATGCCAATAAAATGGACAACCTGGAAGAAATGGACAAATTCATAGAAAAACACAACCTTCTGAGACTGAATTGGGAAGAAAGAGAAAATATGAACAGACCAATCACAAGCAATGAAATTGAAACTGTGATTAAAAATCTTCCAACAAACAAAAGCCCAGGATCAGATGGCTTCACAGGTGGATTCTATCAAATATTTAGAGACGAGCTAACACCTATCCTTCTCAAACTCCTCCAAAATATAGCAGAGGGAGAACACACCCAAACTCATTCTACAAGGCCACAATCACCCTGATACCAAAACCAGGCAAAGATGTCACAAAGAAAGAAAACTACAGGCAAATATCACTGATGAACATAGATGCAAAAACCCTCAACAAAATACTAGCAAACAGAATCCAACAGCATATTTAAAGGATCATAAAGCATGATCAAGTGGGGTTTATCCCAGGAATGCAAGAATTCTTCAATATACGGAAATGAATCAATGTGAAACACCATATTAACAAACTGAAGGAGAAAAACCATCTGATCATCTCAATAGATGCAGAGAAAGCTTCCAACAAAATTCAACACCGATTTATGATAAAAACCCTGCAGAAAGTAGGCATAGAGAGAACTTACTTCAACATAATAAAGGTCATATATGACCAACCCATAGCCAACATTGTTCTTTTTTTTTAAACATATTTCCTCATTTATCATTACTTTAATTATTGAAGTATGGTTGATTTACAATGTTGTGTTGCTTACTGGTATACAACAAAGTGATTCAGATATATACTCTTTTTCTTGTTCTTTTCCATTGTGGTTTATTACAGGATATTGAGTATATTTCCCTGTGCTATACAGTAGAATCTTGTTATTTATCTATTTTATATAAATAGTTGATATCTGCTAATCCCAAACTCCTATTTTATCCCTCTCTCCTTTCCCCTATCCCCTTTAACCATAAGCATATTTTCTTTTTAAAAAAATTTTATTTATTTATTTATTTATTTTGGGCTGTGTTGGGTCTTCATTTCAGTGTGAGGGCTTTCTCTAGTTGTAGCAAGTGGGGGCCACTCTTCATCATGGTGCACGGGCCTCTCACTATTGTGGCCTCTCTTGTTGCAGAGCACAGTCTCCACACGCGCAGGCTTAGTAGTTGTGGTTCACTGGCCTAGTTGCTCCACGGCATGTGGGATCTTCCCAGACCAGGGCTTGAACCCATGTCCCCTGCATTAGCAGGCAGATTCTCAACCACTGTGCCACCTGGGAAGCCCCCATGAGCATATTTTCTATGTCTGTGAGTCTGTTTCTGTTCTGTAAATAAGTTTATTTTTATCATGTTTCAGATTCCACCCATAAATGGTATCATAGTACTTCTCTTTTTCTGACTTATTTCACTTAGAATGATAATCTCTAGGTCCATCCATTTTGCTGCAAATGGCATTATTTCATTCCTTTTCATGGCTAAGCAGTATTCCACTATATATATGCATAACATCTTCTTTATCCATTCATCTGTCGATGGACATTTAGGCTGCTTCCATGTCTTGGCTATTGTAAATAGTGCTGCTGTGAACATAGGGATGCATGCATCTTTTCGAATTAGATTTTTCTCCAGACATATGCCCAGGAGTGGGATTGCAGAATGATATGGCAATTCAATTTTTAGTTTCTTAAGGAACCTCCATACTGTTTTCCATAGTGGCTGCACCAAGGTACATTCCGACCAAGAGTGAACATCGTTCTTAATGGTGAAAAAATGAAACCATTTCCACTAAGATCAGGAACAAGAAAAGGTTGCCCACTCTCAACAATATTATTCAACATAGTTTTGGAAGTTCTAGCCACAGCAATCAGAGAAGACAAAGAAATAAAAGGAATCCAAATTGGAAAACAAGAGGTAAAGCTGTCACTCTTTGCAGATGACACACTATTTTATATTGAGAATCCTAAAGATGGTACCAGAAAAATACTAGAACTAACCAATGAATTTGGTAAAGTGGCAGGTTACAAAATTAATGCACAGAAATTTCTTGTATTTCTATACTCTAATGATGAAAATTCTGAAAGTGAAATTAAGAAAACACTCCCATTTATCATTGCAACAGAAAGCAAAAAATATCTAGGAATAAACCTACCTAAGGAGACAAAATAATTGTATGCAGAAAATTATAAGACACTGATGAAATAAATTAAAGATGATACACACCATTGTAAGGCAATTATAGGCCAACAAAGATGTATAAAAATGTAAAACAAAAGAAAATATCATGATTAATTCAATAAATAATTTAAGTGATTTTGATAAAATTCGTGGTTATTCCTATGAAAAAAGGGAATTATCTTTAACTTCATAAATATTTTTAACAGAAACAAACGTGTTTTTAAGAGTCTGATTGAACATATACAATAATCCCACTTCCCTTCCCAAATCTCATTGAACCAAGTGAAATACACACTGCTATGGACTGAATGTTTGTCCCCCCAAAATTCATGTGTTGTAAACTTCTTGCCCAATGTGATGGTATTAGCAGGTGAGGCTCTTGGGATGTGATTAGGTCATAAGAGTGGAATACTCATGAAGATTACTGTCCTACAAAAGAGGCCCCAGAGAGCTATGTCACCCCTTCTGCATGTGAAGATACAATGAGAAAACTGCCCCCCAGAGAGAGCCTTCATCTGACCATGCAGGCATTCTGATCTCTGACTTCCAGCCTCCAGAACAATGGGAAGTATACTTCTGATATTCATAAGGCACCCAGTATGTGACATGTTGTTATAGAAGCCCACACAGACTAAGACACAGACATTTATTTTCTTATCAATCAACTGGACAAAGAACAGAGTAACAGAGAAATAAGAAAAAAACATGAAGACAATTTATAAAAGAAGAAATATAAAAGGTAAATAAATATATGAATATGCTCAAATTTAATATTAATAAAAATATAAAGGTAAACAAGCTGCCATTGACAGCCTATTAGTTTGGGAAAGATGAAAAAATGCTAATGTACAGTGTTCGCAAGGGTGTTGGAAAATTGTCATTCTCATTCACTGTTACTGGGATTATAAACTGTTGCAACTGTTATGGAAAACATCTGATAGTAGGTATTAAAAAGCCACATTAGGGACTTGAACAACCAGAGAACTCTGAACCTCATGGAATATTAATCAGTGAGAGCTCTCTGAGAGGTGTCCAACTAACACAAAGACCTGGCTCTACCCAAGAGCCAGCAAGCTCCAGGGATGGATGCCTCATGCAAAACAACTAACAAGACAGTAACACAAACTCACCCATTAGCAGATAGACTGTCTAAAGTCATACTAAGCTCACAGACACCCCTAAATGCACCACCACAGGTGGCCCTACCCATCAGAGGGACAAGATCCAGCTCCACCCACCAGAACACAGGCACCGGTCCCCTACATCAGGAATTCTACACAAGTCACTGGATCAATCCCACCCACTGGGGGAAGACATGGGAAGTAAGAGGGGCTATGACCCTGCAGCCTGTGGAAAGGAGACCCCAAAGACAATAAGTTAAGCAACATGAGAAGACAGAGAAATATGCAGCAGATGAAGGAGAAAGGTAAAAACCCACAAGATGAAACAAATGAAGAGGAAATAGGCAGTCAACCCGAAAAAGAATTCAGAGTAATGATAGTAAAGATGAACCATATCTTGGAAACAGAATGGAGAAAATACAAGAAATGTTTAATAAGGAGTTGGAAGAACTAAAGAGCAAAACAAACGGTGATGAACAACACAATACCTGAAATTAAAAATATTCCAGAATGATCAATAGCAGCATAACTGAGACAGAATAAGGGATAAGTGAGCTGAAAGATAGAAAGGTGGAAATAACTGCCATGGAGTAGAATAAAGGAAAAAGAATGAAAAGAATTGAGGACAGTCTCGGAGACTTCTGGGACAACATTAAGCACAAAAACATTCGAATTATAGGCATCCCAGAAGAAGAAGAGAAAGAGAAAGTGTCGGAGAAAATATATGAAGAGATTAAATATGAAAATTTCCCTAAAATGGGAAAGGAGATAGTCACTCAACTCCAGGAAGTGCAGAGAATCCCATACAGGATAAGCCCAAGGAGAAACATGCTGAGACACATGTTAGTCAAATGATCAAAAATAATATACAAAGAAGTATTAAAACAGCAAGTGAAAGCAACAAATAACATACAAGGGAATCCCCATAAGGTTATCAGCTGATTTTTCAGCAGAAACTCTGCAAGCCAGAAAGGAGTGGCAGGATATATTAAAAGTGATGAAACAGAAAAATCTACAATGAAGATTTCTCTACCCAGCAAGGATCTCATTCAGATTTGATGGAGAAATCAAAAGCCTTACAGATGAGCAAAAGCTAAGAGAATCCAGCAACACCAAACCAGCTCTACAACAGATGCTAATGGAATTTCTCTAAGTGGGAAACATAAGAGAAGAAAAGGACCTACAAAAACAAACCCAAAACAATTATGAAAATGGTAATAGGAACATACATATCAACAATTACCTTAAATGTGAATGGATTAAATGTTCCAACCAAAAGACATAGACTGGCTGAATGGATACAAAAACAAGACCTGTATATATGCTGTCTACAAGAAACTCACTTCAGACGTAGGGACATATAGAGACTGAAAGTGAGGGGATGTAACAAGATATTCCATGAAAAGGAAATCAAAAGAAAGCTGGAGTAGCAATATTCATATCCAAAAAAAAGACTTTAAAATAAAGAATGTTACAATAGACAAGGAAGGACAATACACAATGACCAAGGGATCAATCCAAGAAGATATAAAAATTATGAACATATATGCACCCAACATAGGATCACTTCAATGCATAAGGTAAATGCTAACAGCTATAAAAGGGGAAATCAACAGTAACACAAAAATAGTGGGGGAATTTAACATGTCATTTACAACAATGGACAGATCATACAGACAGAAAACAAAAGCTTTAAATAACACAATGGAACACATAGATTTAATTGATATTCATAGCACATTCCATCTGAAAATAGCAGATTACACTTTCTTCTCAAGTGCACATGGAAGTTCCCCAGGATAGACAATATCTTTGGTCACCAATCAAGCCTTGGCAAATTTAAGGAAATTGAAATCATTACAAGCAACTGTTCTGACCACAACGTTATGAGATTAGAAATCAATAACAGCAAAAAAATGTAAAAAAAACCCACAGGTAAGCTAAGCAATATGTTACTAAATAACCCAGAGATCACTGAAGAAATCAGAGGAAATAAAAATATATCTAAAGAAAAATGACAATGAAAATACGATGACCCAGACCGAAAACCGATGGGATGCACCAAAAACAGTTCTAACAGGGAAGTTTATAGGAATACATCCTATCTCAAGAAACAAGAAAAATCTCAAATAAACAATCTAACTGTACATGTAAAAGACCTAGAGTAAGAACAACAACAACAAAAAAACAATGTTAGTAGAAGCAAATAAATCATATAAACCAGAGCAGAAATAAAGTAAATAGAAACAAAGAAAACAATAGCAAAGATCAGTAAAACTAATAGCTGGTTCTTTGAGAAGATAAACAAAACTGATAAACCATTATCCAGGCTCATCAAGAAAAAAAGAGAGAGAACTCAAATCAATAAATCAGAAATGAAAAAGAAGTTACAGCATACACCAGAGAAATAAAAAGCATAAGAGACTACTACAAGCCACTCTATGCCAATAAAATGGTCAACCTGGATGAAATGGAAAAATTCTTAGAAAGGTCTAACTTTCCAATACTGAACCAGGTAGAAATAGGAAATAAGAACAGACCAATCACAAGTAATGAAATTGAAACTGTGATAAAAAATCTTCCAACAAACAAAAGTCCAATTCCAGCTGGTTTCACAGGTGAATTCTACCAAACATTTACAGAAGAACTAACATCAATCCTTCTCAAACTCTTCCAAATATTCCACAGGAAGGAAAACTCCAACACTTACTCTACGAGGCCACCACCACCTTAATACCAAACCCAGGCAAAGATATTACAAAAAAAAGAAAATTACAGACCAATATCACTGATGAATACAGATGCAAAAACCCTCAACAAAATACTAGCAAATAGAATCTAACAACACATTAAAAGGATCATACAACATGATCAAGTAGGATTAATCCCAGGGATGCAAGGATTATTCAATATACGCAAATCAATCAATGTGGTACACCATATTAACAAATTGAAGAATAAAAACCATATGAGGATCTCAATAGATGCAGAAAAATCTTTTGACAAAATTCAACACCATTTATAATAAAAAGTTCTCCAGAATGTGGGCAGAGAGGCAACTTACCTCAATATAATAAAGGCCACATATGACAAACCCACAGCAAACATCATTCTCAATGGTGAAAAACTGAAAACATTTACTCTAAGATCAGGGACAAGACAAGGATGTCCACTCTCACCATTATTACTCAACATATCTTTGGAAGTATTGCTATGGCACTCAGAGAAGGAAAATAAATAAAACGAATCCAAACTGGAAAAGAAGAAGTAAAACTGTCATTGTTTGCAGATGACATGATACTATACATAGAAAATCCTAAAGATGCCACCAGAAATCTAGTAGAGCTAATCAATGAATTTGGAAAATTAACAGGATACAAAATTAATGCATAGAAATCTCTTGCATTCCTATACACTAACAACAAATGATCAGAAAAAGAAATTAAGGAAACAAACACCTTCACCATTGTAATGAAACAAATAAAATACCTTGGAACAAACCTACCTAACAAGGTAAAGGACCTGTACTCAGAAAACTATAAGACATTGATCAAAGAAATCAAATATGACAAAAAGAGATAGAGGTGTATACCATGGTCTTAGATTGGCAGAGTTAATATTGTGAAAATGACACTACTACCCCCAAAAATCTACAGATTCAATACAATCCCTATTAAATACCAATGACATTTTTCTCAGAATGAGACAAAAAAAATTTTAAATTTGTATGCAGACACAAAAGACCCAGAATAGCCAAAGAAATCTTGAGAGAAAAGAAAAAGAGTGTAGACTGAGGAATCAGAATCCCTGACTTCAGACTATACTAAAAAGCTACAGTAAAGAATACAATATTGTAATGGCACAAAAAGAGAAATACAGATCAATGGAACAGGACTGAGAGCCCAAAGATAAACCTATGGTCAACTAATCTATGACAAAGGAGGCTATGATATACAATGGAGAAAAGACAGTATCTTCAGTAAGTGGTTCTGGGGAAACTGGACAGCTATATGTAAAAGAATGAAACTAGAATACTCCCTAACACCATATACAAAAATAAACTCAAAATGGATTAAAGACATAAATATAAGACCAGACATTATAAAACTCTTAGAAGAAAACATAGGCAGAACACACTTTGATATAAATCACAGCAATATCTTTATGGACACACCTCTTAGAGTAATGATAATAAAAACAAAAATAAAAAACTGGAACCTAATGAAACTTAAAATCTTTTGCACAGAAAAGGAAATCATAGGGTGAACAGGGAATGGGGAATATCAAAAGGTGAGTGTTTTCTAAGGAAAACAAGCTATCCCAAGTTGCTTCAAGAAGTAACTTAAAGACAAAATGGAAAAACAAGGAGGTTTGTGCCTGAGATCATGTTGATGTGAAACCAGGGATGGCCACCTTGTGCCAGTCTGAGCTGTGCAGATGACAGGCTCTTGGTGCTCTAGCCAGGCGTCAGGGCTGTGCCACTGAGGTGGAAGAGCCAAGTTCAGGACACTGGTCCACAAGAGACCTCCCAGCTCCAAGAAATATCAAACAGTGAAAATCTCACAGAGATCTCCATCTCAACGCCAAGATGCAGCTTAACGAAACAACCACCAAGCTACAGTGCTGGACACCCTATGCCAAACAATTAGCAAGACAGGAACAGAATCCCATCCATTAGCAGAGAAGCTGCCTAAAATAAGAAAAAGGCCACAGACACCCCAAAACACACCACAAGATGTGGACCTGTCCACCAGAATGACAAGACCCAGCCTCATCCACCAGAACACAGGCACTAGTCCCCTATACCAGGAAGCCTACACAACCTACTGAACCAACCCTAGCCACTGGGGACAGACATCAAAAACAACTGGAACTAAGAACCTGCAGCCTGGGAAAAGAAGACCCCAAACACAGTAGGTTAAGCAAAATGAGAAGACAGAGAAACACACGGAAGATGAAGGAGCAAGGCAAAAACCCACCAGACCTAACAAATGAAGAGGAAATACGCAGCCTACCTGAAAAAGAATACAGAATAGTGATAGTAAAGATGGTCCAAAATCTTGGAAATAGAATGGAGAAAATACAAGAAACCTTTAACAAGGACGTAGAAAACTAAAGAGCAAACAAATAGTGATGAACAACAAAATAAATAAAATTAAAAATTCTCTAGAAGGGAACAGGAGCAGAACAACTGAGGCAGAAGAACGGATAAGTGACCTGGAAGATAAAATAGTGGAAATAACTACTGCAAAGCAGAATAAAGAAAAAAGAATGAAAACAATTAAGGACAGTCTAAGAGGCCACTGGGACAACAGTAAATGCAACAACATTCGAATTATAGGGGTCCCAGAAGAAGAAGAGAAAAAGAAAGGGACTGAGAAAATATTTGCATAGATCATTGTTGAAAACTTCACTAATATGGGAAAGGAAATAATTAATCAAGTCCAGAAAACACAGAGAGTCCCATACAGGATAAATCCAAGGAGAAACACACCAGGACACATATTAATCAAACTATCAAAAATTAAATACAATGAAAAATATAGAAAGCAGCAAGGGAAAAACAACAAATAACACACAAGGGAATCCCCATAAGGTTAACAGCTGATCTTTCAGCAGAAACTCTGAAAGCGAGAAGGGAGTGGCAGGACATATTTAAAGTAATGAAGGAGAAAAACCAACAACCAAGATTACTCTACCCAGCAAGGATCTCATTCAGATTTGATGGAGAAATTAAAATCTTTACAGACAAGGAAAAGCTAAGAGAATTTAGCACCACCAAACCAGCTTTACAACAACTGCTAAACGAACTTCTCTAGGCAGGAAAGACAAGAGAAGGAAAAGACCCACAATAACAAACTCAAAACAGTTAAGAAAATGGTAATAGGAACATACATATGTTACAACTAATAATTACCTTAATTGTAAGTGGATTAAATGCTACAACCAAAAGACATAGATTGGCTGAATGGATACAAAAACAAGACCCATATATATGCTGTCTACAAGAGACCCACTTCAGACCTAGCGACACATACAGACTGAGTGGTAGGGGACGGAAAAAAATATTCCAAGCAATGGAAATCAAAAGAGAGCTGGAGTAGCAATTCTCATATCAGACAAAATAGATTTTAAAACAAAGACTATTACAAGAGACAAAGACGCACACTACATAATGATCAAGTGATCAATCCAAGAAGAAGATATAACAATTGTAAATATTTATGCACCCAATATAAGAACACCACAATACATAAGGCAAATACTAACAGCCATAAAAGGGGAAATTGACAGTAACACAATCATAGTAGTGGACATTAACACCCCACATTCACCAATGGACAGGTCATGCAAAATTAAAATAAATAGGAAACACTAGCTTTAAATTATACATTAAACAGGATGGACTTAATTGATATTTATAGGACCTTCCAACCAAAAACAACAGAATACACATTTTTCTCAAGTGCCCATGGATTATTTTCCAGGATAGATCATATCTTGGGTCACAAATCAAGCCTTGGTAAATTTAAGAAAATTAAAATGTTATCAAGTAACTTTTCTGACCACAACATTATAAGACTAAATATCAATCACAGGAAAACAATGTAAAAAATAAAAACAAAAGGAGGCTAAACAGTACACTACTTAATAAGAAAGAGATCACTGAAGAAACAAAGAGGAAATCAAAAAATACCTAGAAACAAATGACAATGAAATCACGATGACCCAAAACCTATGGGATGCAGCAAAATCAGTTCTCAGAGGGAATTTTATAGCAATACAATTCTACCTTACGAAACAAGAAACATCTCAAATAAACAACCTAATATTACACCTAAACAAATTGGAGAAAGAGGAACATAAAAACCCTAAAGTTGGCAAAAAGAAATGAAAAAGATCAGGTCAGAAATAAATGAAAAAGAAATGAAAGAAACGATAGCAAAGATGAATAAAACTAAAAGCTGGTTCTTTGAGAAGATAAACAACACCGATAAACCATTAGTAAGACTCATCAAGAAAAAAGGGAGAAGACTCAAATCAATAGAATTAGAAACGAAAAAGGAGAAGTAACAACTGAAATTGCAGAAATACAAAGGATCATGAGAGATTACTACAAGCAACACTATGCCAATAAATTGGACAATCTGGAAGAAATGGACAAATTCTTAGAAATGCACAACCTTCTGAGACTGAGCCAGGAAGAAGTAGAAAATATGAACAGACTAATCACAAGCACTGAAATTGAAACTGTGATTAAAAATCTTCCAACAAACAAAAGCCCAGGGCCAGATGGCACCAGAGGCAAATTGTATCAAACATTTTGAGAAGAGGTAACACCTATCCTTCTCAAACTCTTCCAAAATATATCAGAGGGAGGAACACTCCCAAACACTTGCTACGAGGCCACCATCACCGTGATATCAAAAATATAAAAATTTGTCACAAAGAAAGAAAACTACAGGAAAACATCACTGATGAACACAGATGCTAAAATCCTCAACAAAATACCAGCAAACAGAATCCAACAGCACATTAAAAGGATCATACACCATGACTAAGTGGGGTTTATCACAAGGAGGCAAGGATTCTTCAATATACGCAAATCAAGCAATGTGATACACCATATTAACATATTAAAGGAGAAAAACCATATGATCATCTCAATAGATACAGAGAAAACTTTAGACAAATTTCAACAGCCATTTATGATAAAGACCCACCAGAAATTAGGCATAGAGGGAAATTTCCTCAACATAATACAGGCCATATATCACAAACACACAGCCATCATTGTCCTCAATGGTGAAAAAGTGAAACTATTCCCACTAAGATCAGGAACAAGACAAGGTTTCCTACTCTCACCATTATTATTCAAATAGCTTTGGAAGCTTTAGCCACAGCAATTAGAGAAGAAAAAGAAATAAAAGTAATGCAAATCAGAAAGCAAGAAATTAAGGTGTCACTGTTTCCAGATCACATGATACCTTTCATAGAGAATCCTAAAGATGCTACCAGAAAACTACTAGAGCTAATCAATGAATTTAGTAAAGTAGCAGGATACAAAATTAATGCACAATAATCTCTTGCATTCCTATACACTAATCAAGAAAAATCTGGAAGTGAAATTAAGAAAACACTGTCATTTACCATTGCAACAAAAAGCATAAAATATCTAGGAATAAACCTACCTAAGGAGACAAAAGACCTGTATGTAGAAAATTATAAGACACTGAGGAAAGAAATTAAACATGATACAAATAGATGGAGAGATATACCATATTCTTGGATTGGAAGAATGAACATTGTGAAAATGACTCTATTACCCAAAGCAATCTACAGATTCAAAGCAATGCCTATCAAATTACCACTGGCATTTTTCACAGAACTAGAACAAAAAATTTCACAATATGCATGGAAACACGAAAGTCCCTGAATAGCCAAAGCAATCTAGAGAAAGAAAAAGGGAGCTGGAGGAATCGGATCTGTGACTTCAGACTATACGACAAAGCAAGAGTAATGAAGACAGCATGGTACTGGCACAAAAACAGAAGTATGGATAAATGGAAAAGGACAGAAAGCCCAGAGATAAACCCACGCACATATGGTCACCTTATCTTTGATAAAGGAGGCAAGAATATACAGTGGAGCAAAGACAGCCTCTTCAATAAGTGGTGCTGGTAAAACATGACAGCTGCATGTAAAAGAAGGAAATTAGAACACTCCTTAATACCATACACAAAAATAAACTCAAAATGGATTGAAGACCTAAATGTAAGGGCAGACATTCTCAAAACTGTAGAGGAAAACATAGACTGAACACTCTCTGACATACATCACAGCAAGATCCTTTCTGACCCACCTCCTAGAGAAATGGAAATAAAAACAAAAATAAACAAATGGGATGTAATGAAACCTAAAAGCTTTTGCAGAGCAAAGAAAACCATAAACACATTGAAAACACAATCCTCAGAATGGGAGAAAATATTTACAAATGAAACCACTGACAAAGGATTCATCTAAAAAATTTACAAGCAGCTCAAGCAGCTCAATATGAAAAAAAACAAACAACTCAATCCAAAAATGGGCAGAACACCTAAATAGACATTTCTCCAAGAAAGACAGAGATTGCCAACCAACATATGAAAAGATGCTCAACATCACTAATCATTAGAGAAATGTATTCAAAACTACAATAAGGTATAACCACACAGCAGTCAGAAAATTCCATCATCAAAAAACCTAGAAACAATAAATGCTGGAGAGGGTATGGAGAAAAGCGAACCCTCTTGCACTGTTGGTGGGAATGTCAATTAATACAGCCACTATGGAGAACAGTATGGAGGTTCCTAAAAAATGTATAAATAGAACTATCATATGACCCAGTGATCCAACTACTCAGCATATACCCTGAGAGAACCATCATTCAAAAAGAGTCATGTACCACAATGTTCATTGCAGCTCCATTTACAATAGCCAGGACATGGAAGTAATCTATGTGTCCATTGACAGATGAATGGGTAAAGAATATGTGGCACACATATACAATGGAATATTACTCAGCAATAAAAAGAAATGAAATTGAGTTATTTGTAGTGAGGTGGATTGACCTGGAGTCTGTCATACAGAGTGAACTAAGTCAGAAAGAAAAAACAAATACCATATGCTAACACATATATATGGAATCTAAAAAGAAAAAAAATGGTCATGAAGAACCAGTGGCAACACGGGAATAAAGATGCAGACCTACTGGAGAATGGACTTGAGGATACGGTTAGGGGAAATTGTAAGCTGGGACAAAGTGAGAGAGTGGCATGGACATTTATACACTTCTAAAGATAAAATCGATAGCTAGTGGGAAGCAGCTGCATAACACAGGGAGATCACCTCAGTGCTCTGTGACCACCTAGAATGGTGGGAAAGGGAGGGTGGGAGAGAGGGATACACAAGTGGGAAAAGATATGGGTATAAATGTAAATGTATAACTGATTCACTTTGTTATAAAGTGGAAACTAACACACCATTGTAAAGCAATTATACCCCTATAAAGATGTTTAAAAAAAAAAAAGAAAGAAAAGGAAACCATAAACAAGGCAAAAAGACAATGCTCAGAATGAGAGAAAATATTTGCAAACAAAGTATGTGAAAAAGGATTAATCTCCAAAATATACGAGAAGCTCAGGCAGCTTAATATCAGTAAAGGCAAACACTCCAATCAAAAAATAGGTGTAGGGCTTCCCTGGTGGCGCAGTGGTTGAGAGTCTGCCTGCTGATGCAGGGGACACGGGTTCATGCCCCGGTCCGTGAAGATCCCACATGCTGCAGATAGGCTAGGCCCATGAGATATGGCCATTGAGCCAGCGTGTCCAGAGCCTGTGCTCCACAACGGGAGAGGCCACGACAGTGAGAGGGGCCCGTGTACTGCAGGAAAAAAAAAAAAGTAGGTGTAATCTTTGTCTGGTTTTGGTATGAGGGTGATGGTGGCCCCATAGAATAAGTTTGGGATTGTTCCTTCCTCTGCAAACTTTTGGAAGAGTTTGAGAAGGATGGGTGTTAGCTCTCTCTAAATGTTTGAGAGAAGTCACCTGTGAAGCCATCTGGTCCTGGACTTTTCTTGTTTTGTTTTGTTTTGTTTTTGTTTTAACATCTTTATTGGAGTATAATTGCTTTAAAAGGATGTGTTAGTTTCTGCTTTATAACAAAGTGAATCAGTTATACATATACATATGTTCTAATATCTCTTCCCTCTTGTGTCTCCCTCCCTCCCATGCTCCATATCCCAAACCTCTAGGAGGTCACCAACCACCTAGTTGATCTCCCTGTGCTATGTGGCTACTTCCCACTAGCTATCTATTTTACGTTTGGTAGAGTTGATAAATCCATGCCACTCTCTCACTTTGTCACAGCTTACGCTTCCCCCTCCACATATCCTCAAGTTCATACTCTAGTAGGTCTGTGTCTTTATTCCCGTCTTACCCCTAGGTTCTTCCTGACTTTTTTTTCTTACATTCCATTTATATGTGTTAGCATATGGTATTTGTTTTTCTCTTTCTGACGTACTTCACTCTGTATGACAGACTCTAGGACCTTCCACCTCACTACAAATAACTCAATTTCATTTCTTTTTATGGCTGAGCAATATTCCATTGTATATATGTGCCACATCTTCATTGTTCCTTCATTTGTTGATGGGCACTTAGGTTGCTTCCATGTTCTATCTATTGTAGATAGAGCTGCAATGAACATTTTTGTACATGACTATTTTTGAATTATGGTTTTCTCAGGGTATATGCATAGTAGTGGGATTGCTAGCGCGAATGTAAGTTCTATTTTTAGTTTCTTAAGGAACTTCCATACTGTTCTCCATAGTGGCTGTATCAATTTACATTCCCACCAACAGTGCAAGAGGGTTCCCTTTTCTCCACACCCTCTCCAGCATTTATTGTTTCTAGATTTTTTGATGATGGCCATTCTGACCGGTGTGAGATGATATCTCACTGTAGTTTTTTTTTTTTAACATCTTTATTGGTGTATAATTGCTTTACAATGGTGTGTTAGTTTCTGCTCTATAACAAAGTGAATCAGTCATACATAAACATATGTTCCCATATGTCTTCCCTCTTGCGTCTCCCTCCCTCCCACCCTCCCTATCCCACCCCTCCAGGCTATCACAAAGCACCGAGCCAATATCCCTGTGCCATGCAGCTGCTTCCCACTAGCTATCTACCTTACTACGTTTGTTAGTGTGTATATGCCCATGACTCTCTCTCGCCCTGTCACAGCTCACCCTTCCCCCTCCCCATAACCTCAAGTCCATTCTCTAGGAGGTCTGCGTCTTTATTCCTGCTTTACCCCTAGGTTCTTCATGACATTTTTTTTCTTAAATTCCATATATATGTGTTAGCATACGGTATTTGTCTTTTTCTTTCTGACTTACTTCACTCTGTATGACAGACTCTAGGTCTATCCACCTCATTACAAATAGCTTAATTTCGTTTCTTTTTATGGCTGAGTAATATTCCATTGTATATATGTGCCACATCTTCTTTATCCATTCATCCGATGATGGGCACTTAGGTTGTTTCCATCTCCGGGCTATTGTAAATAGAGCTGCAATGAACATTTTGGTACATGACTCTTTTTGAATTTTGGTTTTCTCAGGGTGTATGCCCAGTAGTGGGATTACTGGGTCATATGGTAGTTCTATTTGTAGTTTTTTAAGGAACCTCCATACTGTTCTCCATAGTGGCTGAACCAATTCACATTCCCACCAGCAGTGCAAGAGTGTTCCCTTTTCTCCACACCCTCTCCAGCATTTATTGTTTCTAGATTTTTTGATGATGGCCATTCTGACTGGTGTGAGATGATATCTCACTGTAGTTTTGATTTGCATTTCTCTAATGATTAATGATGCTGAGCATTCTTTCATGTGCTGTTAGCAATCTGTATATCTTCTTTAGAGAAATTTCTATTTAGGTCTTCTGCTCATTTTTGGATTGGGTTGTTTGTTTTTTTGTTATTGAGCTGCATGAGCTGCTTGTAAATTTTGTAGATGAATCCTTTGTCAGTGGCTTCATTTGCAAATATTTTCTCCCATTCTGAGGGCTGTTTTTTCATCTTGCTTATGGTTTACTTTGCTGTGCAAAAGCTTTTAGGTTTCATTAGGTCCCATTTATTTACTTTTGTTTTTATTTCCATTTCTCTAGGAGGTGGGTCAAAAAGGATCTTGCTGTGATGTATGTCATAGAGTGTTCTACCTATGTTTTCCTCTAAGAGTTTGATAGTGTCTGGCCTTACATTTAGGCCTTTAATCCATTTTGGGTTTATTTTTGTGTATGGTGTTAGGGAGTGTTCTAACTTTATACTTTTACATGTAGCTGTCCAGTTTTCCCAGCACACTTATTGAAGAGGCTGTCTTTTATCCACTGTACATTCTTGCCTCCTTTATAAAAGATAACATGACCATATGTGCATGGGTTTCACTCACGGCTTTCTATCCTGCTCCATTTACCTATATTTCTGTTTTTGTGCCAGTACCATTCTGTCTTGATTACTGTAGCTTTGTAGTATAGTCTGAAGTCAGGGAACATGATTCCTCCAACTCCATGTTTTGTTCTCAAGATTGCTTTGGCTATTCGGGGCCTTTTGTGTTTCCATACAAATTGTGAAATTTCTTGTTGTAGTTCTGTGAAAAATTCCAGTGGTAGTTTGATAGGGATTGCATTGAATCTGTAGATTGCTTTGGGTAGTAGAGTCTTTTTCACAGTGTTGATTCTTCCAATCTAAGAACATGGTATATCTCTCCATCTATTTGTATCATCTTTACTTTCTTTCATCAGTGTCTTACAATTTTCTGCATACAGATCTTTGGTCTCCTTAAGTAAGTTTATTCCTAGACATTTTATTCTTGTTGATGCAATGGTAAATGGGAGGTGTTTTATTAATTTCACTTTCAGATTTTTCATCACTAGTGTATAAGAATGCCAAAGATTTCTCTGCATTAATTTTGTATCCTGCAACTTTACCAAATTCATTGATTAGCTCTAGTAGTTTTCTGGTAGCATCTTTAGGATTCTCTATGTAGAGTATCAAGGCATCTGGAAACAGTGACATCTTTACTTCTTCTTTCTGATTTTGATTCCTTTTATTTATTTTTATTCTGTGATTGCTCTGGCTAAAACTTCCAAAACTATGTTGAACAAGAGTGGTGAGAGTGGGCAAACTTGTCTTTTTCCTGATCTTAGTGGAAATGCTTTCAGTTTTTCACCATTTAGGATGATGTTGGCTGTGGGTTTGGCATATATGGCCTTTATTATGTTGAGGAAAGTTCCCCTCTATGCCTACTTACTGCAGTGTTTTTAGATTAAATGGGTGTTCAATTTTGTTGAAAGCGATCTCTGCATCTATTGAGATGATCATATCGTTTTTCCACTTCAATTTGTTTATATGGTGTATCATGTTCTTTGATTTGTGTATATTGCACAATACTTGCAATCCTAGATTAAAGCCCTAGATAATCATGTATTATCCTTTTAATGTGCTGTTTGATTCTGTTTGCTAGAATTTTGTTGACGATTTTGGATCTATGTTCATCAGTGATATTGGCCTGTAGTTTTCTTTCTGTGTTACATCTATGTCTGGTTTTGGTATCAGGGTGATTGTGGCCTCGTAGAATGAGTCTGGGAGTGTTCCTCCGTCTGCTATATTTTGGAAGATTTTGAGAATGATAGGTGTTAGCTCTTCTCTAAATGTGTGAAAGAATTAGCCTGTGAAGTCATCTGGTCCTGGGCTTTTGTTTGTTGGAAGATATTCAATCACAGTTTCATTTTCAGTGCTTGTGACTGGTCTGTTCATATTTTCTATTTCTTCCTGGTTAATTGTCGGCAGGTTGTTCATTTCTATGAATTTGTCCATTTCTTCCAGGTTGTCCATTATATTGGCATAGAGTTGCTTGTAGTAATTTCTCATGATCCTTTGTATTTCTGCAGTGTCAGATGTTACTTCTCCATTTTCATTTCTAATTCTATTGATTTGAGTCTTCTCCCTTTTTTTCTTGATGTGTCTGGCTAATGGATTATCAATTTTCTTTATCTTCTCAAAGAACTAGCTTTTAGTTTTATTGATCTTTGCTATCTTTTCCTTCATTTCTTTTTCATTTATTTCTGACCTGATCTTTATGATTTCTTTCCTTGTGCTAACATTGAGGTTTTTTTTTGTTCTTCTTTCTCTAATTGCTTTATGTGCAAGGTTGTGTTCTTTATTTGAAATGTTTCCTGTTTCTTAACGTAGGATTGTATTGCTTTAAACTTCCCTCTTAGAATTACTTTTGGTGCATCCCATACTATTTGGCTCATTGTGTCTCCATTGTCATTTGTTTCTAGGTATTTTTTAATTTCCTCTTTGATTTTTTCAGTGATCACTTCGTTATTAAGTAATGTGCTGTTTAACCTCCATGTGTTCTTATTTTTATACATATTTTCTTGTAATTAGTATCTAGTTTCATAGCATTGTGGTCAGAAAAGATACTTGATATGATTTCAATTTTCTTAAATTTCCCAAGGCTGGATTTGTGACCCACGGTATGATCTATCCTGAAGAATGTTCCATGAGCACTTGAGAAAAATATGCATTCTGTTGTTTTTGGATGGAATGTCCTACAAATATCAATTAAGTCCATCTTGTTTAATGTATCATTTAAACTTTGTGTTTCCTTTTTTATTTTCATTTTGTATTATCTGTCCATTTGTGAAGGTGGGGTGTTAACGTCCCCTACTATGATTGTGTTACTGTCGATTTCCCCTTTTATGGTTGTTAGTATTTGCCTTATGTATTGAGGTGCTCCAATGTTGGGTGCATAAATATTTAAATTGTTATATCTTCTTCTTGGATTGTTCCCTTGATCATTATGTACTGTCCTTCTTTCTGTCTTGTAATGGT
Source organism: Grampus griseus (assembly GCF_964374135.1). NCBI lineage: Eukaryota > Metazoa > Chordata > Mammalia > Artiodactyla > Delphinidae > Grampus > Grampus griseus. The sequence continues at coordinate 48,172,687 of NC_138999.1, read as the reverse complement.
CTTTATTTTAAAGTCTATTTTGTCTGATATGAGAATTGCTACTCAAGCTTTCTTCTGATTTACATTTGCATGGAATATATTTTTCCAACTCCTCACTTTCAGTTTGCATGTGTCCTTAAGTCTGAACTGGGTCTCTTTTACACAGCATATATAGGGGTCTTATTTTTTATTCCATTCAGCCAGTCTGTGTCTTTTGGTGGGAGCATTTAATCCACTTACATTTATGGTAATTATTGATATGTATGTTCCTATTCCCATTTTCTTAAATTATTTTGGGTTTGTTATTGTAATTCTTTTCCTTCTCTTGTGTTTTTTGCCTAGAAAAGTTCCTTTAGCATTTGTTGTAAAGCTGGTTTGGTGGTGCTGAACTCTCTCAGCTTTTGCTTGTCTGTAAAGGTTTTAATTTCTCCAACAAATCTGAATGATATCCTTGCTGGGTAGAGGAATCTTGGTTGTAGGTTTTTCTCATTCATCACTTTAAATATGTCCTAACACTCCCTTCTGGCTTGCAGAGTTTCTGCTGAGAGATTAGCTGTTAACCTTATGGGGATTCCCTTGTGTGTTATTTGTTGTTTTTCTCTTGCTGCTTTTAATATGTTTTCTTTGTATTTAATTTTTGACAGTTTGATTAATATGTGTCTTGGCATGTTTCTCCTTGGATTTATCCTGTATGGGACTCTCTGCACTTCCTGGACTTGATTATCTATTTCCTTTCCCATATTAGGGACATTTTCAACTATAACCTCTTCAAATATTTTCTCAGTCCCTTTCTTTTTCTCTTCTTCTTCTGGGACCCCTATAATTCAAGTGTTGGTACGTTTAATATTGTCCTGAGGTCTCTGAGACTGTCCTCAGTTCTTTTCATTCTTCTTTCTTTATTCTGCTCTGCAGTAGTTATTTCCACTATTTTATCTTCCAGGTCACTTATCCGTTCTTCTGCCTCAGTTATTCTGCTATTGTTCCCTTCTAGATTATTTTTAATGTCATTTATTGTGTTGTTCATTATTTCTTGTTTCCTCTTTTGTTCTTCTAGGTCCTTGTTAAATGTTTCTTGCAGGCTTCCATGGTGGCGCAGTGCTTGAGAGTCCACCTGCTGATGCAGGAGACACGGGTTCGTGCCCTGGTCTGGGAAGATCCTATATGCCACGGAGTGGCTGGCACTGTGAGACATGGCCGCTATGGGAGAGGCCACAACAGTGAGAGGCTGGCGTACTGCAAATATATATATATATATATATATATATATATATATATATATATATATATATATATATACATACATATCTTGCATTTCTCTATTCCAAGATTTGGGGTCATCTTTTCTATCATTATTCTGAATTCTTTTTTAGGTAGACTGCCTATTTCCTCTTCATATTTTAGGTCTGGTTGGTTTTTACCTTGCTCCTTCAACTGATGTGTGTTTTCTGTCTTCTCATTTTGCTTATCTTACTGTGCTTGGGGTCTCCTTTTTGCAGGCTGCTGGTTCTGAGTTCCCGTTGTTTTTGGTGTCTCTCCCCAGTGGCTAATATTGGTTCACTGGGTTGTATATATTTTCTGGTGGAGGGATCTAGTGCCTGTGTTCTGGTTGATGAGGCTGGATATTGTCTTTCTGCTGAGCTGGTCCATGTCCAGTGATGTGTTTGGGGATGTCTGTGGCCTTATTATGATTTTAGGCAGCATCATTGCTAGCAGATGGGGCTGTGTTCCTGTGTTGCTAGTTGTTTGGCATATGGTGTCCAGCACTGTAGCTTGCTGGTTGTTGAGTGAAGCTGGGTGTTGGCGTTGAGATGGAGATCTCTGAGAGATTTTCACTGTTTGATATTACATGGATCTGGGAGGTCTCTTGTGGACCAGTGTCTTGAAGTTGGCTCTCCCACCTCAGTGGCACAGCCCTGTCGCCTGGCTGGAGCACCAAGAGACTGTCTTCCATACGGCTCAGAATAAAAGGGAGAAAATATAGAAAGAAAGAAAGAAAGAAGGAAAGAAAAAAGAAAGAAAGATTGATGATAAAATAAAATAAGATAAAATAAAATAATAAAAATAATTATTAAGAAAAAATTTACAAAAGTAAAAACAACAACAACAAAAAACGGACAGAAAGAACCCTAGGGCAAATGGTGAAAGCAAAGCTATACAGACAAAATCTCACACAGAATCATACACATACACACTCACCAAAATCAGAAAAGGGGAAAAAATAATCTCTCTTGCTCGCAAAATCCACCTACTCAAATTGGGATGATTTATTGTCTATTCAATTATTCCACAGATGCAGGGTACATCAATTGATTGTGGAACTTTAATCCACTACTTCTGAGGCTGCTGGAAGAAATTTCTCTTTCTCGTCTTTGTTCACAGAGCTCCCAGGGTTCAGGTTGGGATTTGTCCCCGCCTCTGTTTAGGTCACCTGAGGGTGCCTGCGCTTCCCTCAGACAGGAAAGGGTTAAAGGAGCCACCGATTTGGGGGCTCTGGCTCACTCAGGCTGGGGGGAGGGAGGCGTACGGATGCAGGGTGAACCTCCAGCTGCAGATGCTGGTGTGACGTTGCAGGAGCTGGAGGCATGCCGTGCATTCTCCCAGGGAAGTTTTCCCTGGATCATGGGACCTTGGCAGTGGTGGGCTGCACAGTCTCCCGGGAGGTGAGGTGGGGGTAGTTACCTGTGTTCACAGACTGGCTTCTTGGTGGCTGCAGCAGCAGCCTTAGCATCTCATGCCCGCCTCTGGGATCTGGGCTGATAGACGTGGCTTGTGCCGGTCCCTGGAGCTGTTTTAAGCAGCGGTCTTAATCCTCTCTCCTCGCACACCAGGAAACAAAGAGGCAAGAAAATGTCTCTTGTCTCTTCGGCAGCTCCAGACTTTTCCTGCACTCCCTCCTGGTTAGCCGTGGCACAATAACCCCTTCAGGCTGTGTTCATGCCACCAAACCCAGTCATCTCCCTGGGATCTAAACTCCCGTCCCGGTGGCTGAGCAGACAAGCCTCTCAGGCTGGTGAGTGCTGGTCGGTACTGATACTCTGTGCGGGAATCTCTCTGCTTTGCCCTCTGCAACCCTGTTGCTATGCTTCCTCCGTGGCTTTAAAGCTTTCCCCCTCTGCCACGTGCAGTCTCCACCCGTGAAAGGGCTTCTAGTATGTGGAAACCTTTCCTCCTTCACAGCTCCCTCCCACTGCTGCAGGTCCCATCTCTATTCTTTTGTCTATGTTTATTCTTTTTTCTTTGGCCCTACCCAAGTATGTGGGGAGTTTCTTGCCTTTTGGGAGGTTTGAGGTCTTCTGCCCATGTTCAGTGTGTGTTCTATAGGAGGAGTTCCACGTGTAGATGTATTTCTGATGTATCTGTGGGGAGGAAGGCAATCTCCTCATCCTACTCTTCCACCATCTTCTACTGTCTCTGGCTTTTGTTTGTTAGAAGATTTAAAATCACAGTTTCAATGTCATTACTTGTGATTGGTCTGTTCATATTTTCTGTTTCCTCCTGGTTCAGTCTTGGAAGGTTATAACTTTCTAAGAACTTGTCTATTTCTTCCAGGTTGTCCATTTTATTGGCATAGAGTTGCTTGTAGTAGTCTCTAAGGACGCTTTTTATTTCTGCGGTGTCTGTTGTAATTTCTCCGTTTTCATTTCTAATTTTATTGATTTGAGTCCTCTCCCTCTTTTTCTTGATGAGTCTGGCTAATGGTTTATCCATTTTGTTTATCTTCTCAAAGAACCAGCTTTTAGTTTTATTGATCTTTGTTTCTATTGCATTTATTTCTGCTCTGACCTTGATGATTTGTTTCCTTCTGCTAACTTTGGGTTTTGTTTGTTCTTCTTTCTCTAGTTCCTTTAGGTATAAGGTTAGATTGTTTACTTGAGATTTTTCTTGTTTCTTGAGGTAGGTTGTATAGCTATAACCTTCCCTCATAGACCTACTTTTTCTGAATCCCATAGGTTTTGGATCATCGTGTTTTCATTGTCATTTGTCTCTAGGTATTTTCTGATTTTCTCTTTGATTTCTTCAGTGATCTCTTGGACATTTAGTAACATATTGTTTAGTCTCCATGTGTTTGTGTTTTTTTATGTTTTTATTCCCTGTAGTTCATTTTTAATCTCATACCATTGTGGTCAGAAAAGATGTTTGATATGATTTCAGTTTTCATAAATTTACTGAGGCTTGATTTGTGACCCAAGATGTGATCTATCCTGGAGAATGTTCCATGCACACTTGAGAAGTCTAATCTGCTGTTTTTGGATGGAATGACCTATAAATAACAATTAAATCTATCTGGTATATTATGTAACTTAAAGCTTCTCTTTTCTTATTTATTTTCATTTTGAATGATCTGTCTATTGGTGTAAGTGAGGTGTTAAATTCCCACACAATTTTTGTGTTCCTGTTGATTTCCTCTTTTATAGCTGTTAGCAGTTGCCTTATACGTTGAGGTGCTCCTATGTTGGGTGCATATGTATTTATAATTGTTATATCTTCTTCTTGGATTGATCCCTTGATCATTCAGTAGTGTCCTTCCTTGTCTCTTGTAACATTCTTTATTATAATATCTATTTTATCTGGTATGAGTATAGCTACTCCAGCATTCTTTTGATTTCTGTTGGCATGGAATATCTTTTTCCATCTCACTTTCAGTCTGTGTGTTTACCTTGGTCTGAAGTGGGTCTCTAGTAGACAGCACATATATGGGTCTTGTTTTTGTATCCATTCAGCAGGCTGGTGTCTTTTGGTTGGAGCATTTAATCCACTCATATTTAGGGTAATTATCGATATGTATGTTCCTTTTACCATTTTCCTAATTGTTTTGGGTTTGTTTTTGTACATCCTTTTCTTCTATTGTGTTTCCCACTTAGAGAAATTGCTTTAGCATTTGTTGTAGATCTGGTTTGGTGGTGCTGTATTCGCTTAGCTTTTGCTTGTCTATAAAGCTTTTGATTTCACCTTCGAATCTGAATGAGATCCTTGCAGGGTAGAGAAATCTTGGTAGTAGGTCCTTCCCTTTCATTCCTTTAAGTATATCATGCCACCCCTTCTGGCTTGTAGAGTTTCTGCTGAGAAATCAGCTGTTAACCTTATGGGAGTTCCCTTGTATGTTATTCATCATTTTTCCCTTGCTGCTTTCAATAATTTCTCTTTGTCTTTAATTTTTGCCAATTTAATTACTATGTTTCTCCTAGGTGTGTTTCTCCTTAGGTTTATCCTGTATGGGACTCGCTGTGCTTCCTGGACTTGGATGCCCATTTCCTTTCCCATGTTAGGGAAGTTTTTGACTATAATATATGCTACTATACATAAAGAATCCTAAAAAATGCCACCAGAATTGTACTAGAGCTAATCAATGAATTTGGTAAAGTTGCACAGTACAAAATTAATGCACAGAAATCTCTTTCATTCCTACACACTAATGATGAAAAATCTGAAAGAGAAATTAAGGAAACATTCCCATTTACCATTGCAACACAAAAAACAGAATACCTAGGAATAAACCTACTGAGGGAGACAAAAGACTTGTATGCAGAAAACTATGAGACACTGATGAAAGAAATTAAAGATGATACCAACAGATGGAGACATATACCATGTTCTTGGATTGTAAGAATCAATATTGCAAAAATGAATATACTACCCAAAGCAATCTACAGATTCAATGTAATCCCTATCAAATTACGAGTAGCATTTTTTACGGAACTAGAACAAATCATCGTAAAATTTGTATGGAGACACAAAAGATCCTGAATAGCCAAAGCAGTCTTGAGGGAAAAAATCAGAGCTGGAGGAATCAGACTCCCAGTCTTCAGACTATACTACAAAGGTACAGTAATCAAGACAACATGGTACTGTCAGAAAAATGAAACATAGATCAGTGGAACAAGACAGAAAGCCCAGAGATAAACCATGCACCTATGGTCAACTAATCTATGACTACAGAGGCAAAGATATACACTGGAGAAAAGACAGTGTCTTCAATAAGTGGAGCTGGAAAAATTGGACAGCTACATGTAAAAGAATGAATTTAGAACACTCCCTAACACCACACACAAAAATAAACTCAAAATGGATTGAAGACCTAAATGTAAGACCGTACAATAAAAAACTCTTAGAGGAAAACTTAGAAAGAATGCTCTTTGACATAAATCACAGAAAGATCTTTTTTGATCCACCTACTTGAGTAATGGAAATAAAAACAAAAATTAAAAATGCGGGCTTCCCTGGTGGCACAGTGGTTGAGGGTCTGCCTGCCGATGCAGGGGACACGGGTTCGTGCCCCGGTCTGGGAGGATCCCACATGCCACAGAGAGGCTAGGCCCGTGAGCCATGGCCACTGAGCCTGTATGTCCAGAGCCTGTGCTCCACAATGGGAGAGGCCACAACATGAGAGGCTCGCATACCAAAAAAAAAAAAAAAAAAAGGACCTAATGAAACTTCAAAGCTTTTGCATAGCAAAGGAAACCATAAACAAGACAAAAAGACAACCCTCAGAATGGGAGAAAATATTTGCAAATGAATCAACAGACAAAGGATTAATCACCAAAATGTATAAACAGCTCATGCAGCTCAATATTAAGAAACAAACAACCAAATCCAAAAATGGACAGAAGTCCTAAATAGACATTTCTCCAAAGAAGACATATAGATGACCAAGAAGCACATGAAAAGCTGCTTAACGTCACTAATTATTAGATAAATGCAAATCAAAACTACAATTAGGTATCACCTCACACCAGTTAGAATGTGCATCATCAGAAAATCTACAAACAACAAATGCTGGAGAGGGTGTGGAGAAAAGGAAACCCTCTTGCACTGTTGGTGGGAATGTAAATTGATAGAGCCACTATGGAGAACAGTATGGAATTCCTTCAAAAAACTAAAAATAGAATTACCATATGACCAAGCAATCCCACTACTGTACATATACCCAGAGAAAACCATAATTCAAAAAGACACATGCATCCCAATGTTCATTGCAGCACTATTTACAATAGCCAGGTCATGGAAGCAACCTAAATGCCCATCAACAGACACATGGATAAAGAAGTTGTGGTACATATATACAATGGAATATTACTCAGCTGTAAAACGGAACATAATTTAGTCATATGTTGAGATGTGCATGGATCTAGAGACTGTCATACAGAGTGAAGTAAGTCAGAAAGAGAAAAACAAATATCGTATATTAATGCATGTATGTGGAACCTAGAAAAATGGTACAGATGAACCTGTTTTCAGGGCAGAAGTTGAGACACAGATGTAGAGAACAAAAGTATGGACACCAATGGGGGAAAATTGCCCTGGGTTGGGAATGGTGGTGTGTTGAATTGGGCAATTAGGATTGACATGTACACACTGATGCATATAAAATTGATGACTAATAGGAACCTGCAGTACAAACAAACAAACAAACAAACAAAACAACTAATACTAAACTTTCTTTGGGTTGTTTGTATGGAAATATGTTAATATAAATGTTTCAGAAATTACATGAAATTTCTGAAAATCTTACATGTTCTGGTATAATGTTATAAGTCATAATTCTAGTTATTACTTTAAAATGTATATCTCAGAAATAACTAAATTTCCTTGTCAATTGCATTATTATGAACTTTCATGAAATCTTTAACCATGGTCATTTTTAAGTCTTTTGTCATTTACAGACAGGTCTGGGTGTACTCTGATGCTTTTGCAAATATGTCCCTATAAAAGGGTTTCATCTGAAAGGAATTCATGGAAAAGACTCTGACAAGTACAGGTTTCTGGTAACTGACTATACTGCTGAACTGAATGAATAAGCATTTTCATAACTCAAATGGAAAACTGATGAACTTATAAAAGTGCTAACAAAAGAACAAGATGAAAAAAAATTAATTACATGGGACTGAGTGAACTGACGTGGATGATTATAATTTTGTGACTTTCTGTTTGAATATAAAAAAAAAGTGAGGGGACTTCCCTGGTGGTGCAGTGGTTAAGAATCCGCCTGCCAATGCAGGGGACACGGGATTGAGCCCTGGTGCAAGAAGATCCCACATACTGCAGAGCAACTAAGCCTGTGCATCACAACTACTGAGCCTGCACTCTAGAGTCCACGAGCCACAACTACTGTGCACACGTGCCACAACTACTGAAGCTCGCGCACCTATAGTCCATGCTCTGCATCAAGAAAGGCCACCACAATGAGAACCCTGCACACCACAATGAAGAGTAGCCCCCACTCGCCACAACTAGAGAATGCCTGCACGTGGCAAAAAAGACCCAAGGCAGCCAAAAATAAATAAATAAATTTATTAAAAGATTTTCTTACTTTTGCCCTTTAAAAAATTTAAAGTATCTTACTGTATTTTATGTATCTTTAAAAGAATACATAAAATAAATAAATGTAAGTATCAAAAAAAATTGGTGGAAGACGATGTGGCACATATATACAATGGAATATTACTCAGCCATAAAATGAAATGAAATTGAGTTATTTGTAGTGAAGTGGATGGAACTAGAGTCTGTCATACAGAATGAAGTATGTCAGAACGAGAAAAACAAATACCATATGCTGACACATATGTATGGAACCTAAAAAAAATGCTTATGAAGAACCTAGGGGCAGGACAGGAATAAAGACACAGATGTAGAGAATGGACTTGAGGACACAGGGAGGAGGAAGGGTAAGCTGGCATGAAGTGAGAGAGTGGCATGGACTCATATATACTACTAAATATAAAGTAGATAGCTAGTAGGAAGCAGCCGCATAGCACAGGTAGATCAGCTTGGTGCTTTGTGACCACTTAGAGGGGTGGAATAGGGAGGGTTGAGAGGGAGACATAAGACAGAGGAGATACGGGGATATATGTACGTGTAAAGCTGATTCATGTTTTTATAAAGCAGAAACTAACACACCATTGTAAAGCAATTATACTTCAGTAAATATGTTTTAAAAAAGTAAGACCTAAATAGACATTTCACCAAAGAAGACATACAGATGGCCAAGTGGCACATGAAAAGATGCTCAACATCACTAATTATTAGAGAAATGCAAATCAAAGCTCCAATGAATTATCACCTCACACCAGTTAGAATGGGCATCATAAGAAAATCTACAAACAATAAATGCTGGAGAGAATGTGGAGAAGAGGGAACCCTCCTGCAGTGCTGGTGGGAATGTAAGTTGATACAAGCACTATGGAGAATAGTATGGAGGTTCCTTAAGAAACTAAAAATAGAATTACTATATGACTCAGCAGTCCCACCTCTGGGCATATACCATAAGAAAATCATAATTCAAAAAGAGTCATGTACCACAATGTTCATTGCAGCACTATTTACAATAGGCAGAACATGGATACAACCTAAGTGTCCATCGACTGATCAATGGATAAAGAAGATGTGGCACATATATACAATGGAATATTACTCAGCCATAAAATGAAATGAAATTGAGTTATTTGTCATGAGGTGGATGGACCAAGAGACTGTCATACCGAGTGCAGCTAGTCAGAAAGAGAAAAACAAATACCATATGCTATCACATATATATGGAATCTAAAAAGAAAAAGCATTCTGAAGAACCTATGTGCAGGACAGGAATAAAGATGCAGATGTAGAGAATGGACTTGAGGACACGGGGTGAGAATGGTAATCTGGGATGAAGTGAGACAGTAGCTTTGACATATATACACTAACAAATGTAAACTAGATAGCTAGTGGGAAGAAGCCACATAGAACAGGGAGATCAGCTCAGTGATTTGTGACCACCTAGAGGGTTGCAATTGGGAGGGTGGGTGGGAGACACAAGAGGGAGGGGATATGGGGATATATATATATATATATATATATATATATATATATATATATATATATACATATAGCTGATTCATTTTGTTATACAGCAGAAACTGACACAACATTCTTTTGTGTGTGTGTGGTATGCGGGCCTCTCACTGTTGTGGCCTCTCCCATTGCAGAGCACAGGCTCTGGATGCGCAGGCTCAACGGCCATGTCTCACGGGCCCAGCTGCTCCGCGGCATGTGGGATCATCCCGGACCGGGGCACGAACCCATGTCCCCTGCATCGGCAGGCAGACTCTCAACCACTGCACCACCAGGGAAGCCCAACACAACATTTTAAAGCAATTATACTTCAATAAAGATGTTTATAAAAAGAGACACAGGCACTCCAATATTCATTGCAGCAAGATTACAATAGCAACCTAAATGTCCATTGACAGACAAATGGATAAAGAAGATGTGGTACATATATACAATGGAATATTACTCAGCCATAAAAAGGAACAAAATTGGGTCATTTGTAGAGACGTGGATGGATCTAGAGACTCTCATACAGAGTGAAGTAGTCAGAAAGAAAAAAGCAAATATCATATATTAATGCATATATGTGGAATCTAGTAAAATGATACAAGTGAACTGGTTTGCAAGGCAGAAATGGAGACCCAGATCCAGAGAATAAATATATGGACACCAAGGGAGGAAGTGGCAGATGGGATTGACATATATACTCTAATATGTATAAAATAGATAACTAATGAGAACTGTTATATAGCACAGGGAGTTCTGCTTCACTATACTGTACAGTAGAAAGAAACCAACATTGTAAAACAACTATACACCCCAAAAAATAATTTTTAAAGCCATAATAAATGCACAAACTTTAATCCAACAAGTACCACTCCTAGGCATTTTCCATAAGGAATAAGTAGACAAGTATTCAAGAATGTTTTATTATTTTTCATAAAATTGAAAACCTAATTGGGTTTTTAAACCTTACAAGGTTAATGTATTAATGTTATAATAAAAACTTTTAAGTGAGTCACCGTTTTAAAAAGCAGAAACTAACACACCATTGTAAAGCAATTATACTCAAAAAACATGTTAATACATAAATAAATAAATAAATAAATAAATAAATAAATAAATAAATAAATAAATAAATAAAACAAGTACATCTTAGCACACTCAGGCAATGGAATAGTATGGAGTCATTAAAAATGATATAATCCAGTTGTTTTCAAGCACAGAATATATAATGGAAACATGAAGGGAACTTTTTTCAAGCTGCATGGATCATTCACCTATACAGTACACTATGGAGAATTGTTGATATATCTATCAGTGAATATATATTTATTGGCATGAAAGATGTTTATGATATATTATCTGGTAAATTAGTAGATATAATATAGTGTATTCAATAGTATTTCATTTTTAAAAATATTTCTCAATGAAAGCATTTTGTTCTGGTTGGGACTATTAGTCATGATGCCCTACTCCTCAATCAATAACTCTTGATTGTATAGGGATGAACATATATCCAGAGTCGACCCATCAGAATCCAACTATACTTTTCTAATTAAAGCTAAAGGAGAAGAGTTTCCTTTTTGCTTCATGGTTATGAAGGTAGAAATATGAAAGCCATAGTTGTCAGTGATCAAATGTAGACTTACTATATAGCTAATTAAATTTGATCTTAAGGTCTTGTTTGTAAAACCCCTTGCAAAACTTTGAAAACAATGTTTTCACCTTATCCTATGTTGTGTAAGATTTGCAAAAGTTAGACATTTTTGTATTCTTTTCCCAGAGATGGACTCCCAAATCATGTGAATTTCATGATCCGCAAAACCTCATCCTTCCCTGGCCTGTGGGTTTAATTTTAGCTTGGTAAAAGTAGCCTAAAAAAAGAAGTCAACATGTACAACACTGATGCTGTCCAGGGACACCGGAGGGTCCACAATTCCCTTTCAGGAGGGCCATGAGTTCAAAACAATTTTTGAAATAATTCTCAGATGTTATTGGTCACTTTCACTCTCATTCTCTTAGTAATATACAATGGAGTTTTCCAAAATCTACAGGATATGTAATGATGTCATATTCCTGACAGCTAATATAATGCATACTTGTATATTATTTTTACTAAACAGATTTACTGAGGTTTAGCTGGCATATAATAAACTGCACATATTTCAAGTGTACAATTTGATTAGTCTTGACATGTACATACACCTGTGAAACTTCAATCAAGATAATGAATATATTCATCAGCCCTAAGTTTCCCCATGTCCATATATATATATATATATACACATATATATAAAACAATCACTTTATACATATAACAATCACTTTTCTGTACACGTGAAACATTGTAAATAAACTATACTACAAGTGTAAAAAAGGAAATGTTTACAAAACTCAGTGACACTGAGATTGCTTCAACTAGAAGATTTGTCATTTTAGTTCTTCTATTTAGATTTAAGATCTCTGAAGTTAACGTTTGTATATGGTATGACATAAAGAATAAGGTTTGTAAACAGTTGTGGGCTCTTCACACCAGGTGCAAAGTCTGGCCCAAGTCCCCACCTGTCTCCCAGAGAAGCCAGGTAAGACAAATCGCACCAGGAGTGCCAGACTCCTCCGAGTCCCAGGGCTTTCCAGACAGCTATTAACCTGGGTATCAGACAGAACTGATTTCCACAACAAAAAGGAGGTAGCAGAGGTGGAAGACTGAGGGATGAAAGCCAGGTGGCTGACAGTATCTTGGTGATCTGGACGGGTGTCAGACCTGTGCCTCTGAGATGTGAGAGCTGAGTTTAGGATATTGTTCTACCAGAGACCTCTGAGCTCCACATAATATCAAATGGCGAAAGCTCTCCCAGAGATGGCAATCTCAACACTAAGACCCACCTCCAATCAATGACCAGCAAGCTACAGTGCTGGACAACCTATGCCAAACAACTAGCAAGACAGGAACACAATTCACCCATTAGCAGAGAGGCTGCTAAAAATCATGATAAGGTCACAGACACCCTAAAACACAGCACAGGAGGCAGTCCTACCCAGGAGAAAGACAAGATCCAGAATCATCCACCAGAAACAGGAAAAAGTCCATCCACCAGAAAGCCTAAACAACCCACTGAACCAACACTAGCCACTGGGGGCTGACACCAAAAACAACAGGAAATACAAACCTGCAGGCTGTGTAAAGGAGACCACAAACACAGTAAGTTAACCAAAATGAGAAGACAGAGAAACACACAGCAGATGAAGGAGTAAGGTAAAAAACCACCAGACCAAACAAATTAAGACTAAATAGGCAGTCTACCTGAAAAAGAATTCAGAGTAATGATAGTAAAGATGATCCAAAATCTTGGAGAGAGAATAGAGAAAATACAAGAAAAGTTTAACAAGGACATAGAAGAACTAAAGAGCAAACAAACCGTGATGGACAACACAATAAATGAAATTAAAAATTCTCCAGAAGGAACCAATAGCAAAATAACTGAGGCAGAAAAAGATAAGTGACCTGGAAGATAAAAGGGTGGGAATAACTATGGCAGAGAGGAATAAAGAAAAGAGACTGAAAGGAATTGAGGACAGTCTCAGAGACATCTGGGACAACATTAAATGAACTAACATTTGAATTATACAGGTCTCATAAGAAGAAGAGAAAAAGAAAGGGACTGAGAAAATATTTGAAGAGATTATAGCTGAAAACTTCCCTAATATGGGAAAGGAAGTAGTCAATAAAGACCAGGAAGCACAGAGAGTCCCATACAGGATAAATCCAAGGAGAAACACGCCAAGACACATATTAATCACATGATCAAAAATTTAAAATGAAGAAAAAATATTAAAAGCAGCAAGGGAAAAAAAATAAATAACATACAAGAAAATCCCCATAAGGTTAACAGCTGATCATTCAGCAGAAATTCTGAAAGCCAGAAAGGAGTGGCAGGACATATTTAAAGTGATGAAAGGGAAGAACCTGCAACCAAGATTACTCTACCCAGCAAGGATCTCATTCAGATTCGACAAATACACTAAAACCTTTAAAAATAAGCAAAAGCTAAGAGAATTCAGCAACAACAACAAAAAAACACCTCTACAGCAAATACTAAAGGAACTTCTCTAGGCAGGAGACACAAGAGAAGGAAAAGACCTACAAAAATAAACCCAAAACAATTAAGAAAATGGCAATAAGAATATACATATCGATAATTACCTTAAATGTAAATGGATTAAATGCTCCAATCAAAAGATATAGACTGGCTGAATGGATACAAAAACAAGATCTGAATATATGCTGTCTACAAGAGGCCCACTTCAGAGGTAGGGACACATACAGACTGAAGGTGAGGGGATGGAAAAAGATATTCCATGTAAATGGAAATCAAGAGCTGGAGTAGCAATTCTTATATCAGGGAAAATAAACTTTAAAACAAAGACTATTACAAGATACAAAGAAGACACTACATAATGATAAAGGGATCAATCCAAGAAGAAGACATAAAATTGTAAATATTTATGCACCCAACATACGAGCAGCACAATACATAAGGCAAATACTAACAGCCATAAAAAGGGAAATAGACAGAAACACAATCATAGCAGGGGACATTAACACCACACTTTCACCAATGGACAGATCATCCAAAATGGATATAAATAAGGAAACACAAGCTTTACATGACACATTAAAGAAGATGGACTTAATTGACATTTATAGGACATTCCATCCAAAGACAACAGAATACACTTTCTTCTCAAGTGCTCATGGAACATTCTCCAGGATAGATAATATCCTGGGTCACAAAGCAAGCCTTGGCAAATTTAAGAAAATTGAAATCATATCAAGTATCTTTTCAAACCACAATATTATAAGAGTAGATATCAATTACAGGAAAAAATCTTTAAAAAATAGAAACACATTGAGGCTAAAATATACACTACTAAATAACCAAGAGATCACTGAAGAAACCAAAGAGGAAATCAAAAAACACCTAGAAACAAATGACAATGAAAACACGATGACCCAAACCTATGGGATGCAGCAAAAGCAGTTCTAAGAGGGAAGTTTATAGCCATACAATCTTACCTCAAGAAACAAGAAATATCTCAAGAAAACAACCTAAACTTACACTTAAAGCAAGTAGAGAAAAAAGAAAAAAAAACCAACCCAAAGTTAGCAGAAGGAAAGAAATCATAAAGATCAGATCAGAAATAAATGAAAAAGAAGAGAAGGAAAGAGTAGCAAAGATCAATAAAACTAAAAGTGGGTTCTTTGACATGATAAACAAAATTGATAAACCATTAGCCAGATTCATCAAGAAAAAAAGAGAGAAGACTCAAATCAATAGAATTAGAAATGAAAAAGGAGAAGTTTCAATAGACATCACAGAAATACAAAGCATCCTAGGAGACTACTACAACCAAATCTATGCCAATAAAATGGACACTCTGGAAGGAATGGACAAATTCTTAGAAAAGCGCAACCTTCGGAGAATGAACCAGGAAGAAACAGAAAATATAAACAGACCAGTCACAAACACTGAAATTGAAACTGTGATTAAAAACCCTCCTACGGGGGCTGGGAGCTGAGGCTTGGGCTTCGGTCAGAGCGCAGGGAGAGTACTGGTGTTGGCAGTGTGAACACAGCCTGCAGGGGGTTAGTGCACCACAGCTAGCTGGGAGGCAGCCTGGGGAAAATTCTGGACCTGCCGAAGAGGCAAAAGACTTTTTCTTCCCTCTTTGTTTCCTAGTGAGCAAGGAGAGGGGATTAAGAGTGCTGCTTAAAGGAGCTCCAGAGATGAGCGCGAGCTGCAGCTAAAAGTGCGGACCGCAGAGACAGGCATGAGAGGATAAGGTTGCTGCTGCCGCCACCTAGAAGACTGTGTGTGAGCACAGGTCACTATCCACACACACCCTTCCAGGGAGCCTGTACAGCCCGCCACTGCCAGGGTCCCAGGATGCAAGGAAAACTTCCCCAGAGAATGCACATCATGCCTCAGGCTGGTGCAACGTCCCACTGGCCTCTGCCACCACAGGCTCGACACGCATCTGCACGCTTCCACCCCCTGGACTGAGTGATCCAGAGTCCCCGACGCAGCTGCTACTTTAAACCCATCTGATCTGAGCAAAACACAGATGCCCTCCGGCGACCTACACCCAGAGGCAGGGAAAAATCCAAAGGTGAGACCGGGAGCAGTGTGAACAAAGAAGAGAAAGGGAAATCTCTCCTAGCAGCCTCAGAAGCAGCGGATTAAAGCTCCACAATCAACTTGATGTACCCTGCATCTGTGGAATACATGAATAGACAATGAATCACCCCAAATTGAGGAGGTGGACTTTGAGAGCAAGATTTATTATTTTTTCCCCTTTTCCTCTTTTTGTGAGTGTGTATGTGTATGCTCCTGTGTGAGATTTTGTCTGTATAGCTTTGCTTCCACCATTTGTCCTAGGGTCCTATCCGTCCATTTTTTTGTTTGTATTTTCCTTTTTAAAAACATTTTTTTCTTAATAATTATTTTTTATTTTAATAACTTTATTTTATCTTACTTTATTTTATTTTATATTCTAATTTTCTTTCTTTCTTTCTTTACTTCCTTCCCTCCTTCCTTCCCTCCTTCTATCCTTCTTTCCTTCCTTCTTTCCTTCCTTTCTTCTTTCCTTCTTTCCATCTTTCTTTCTTCTTTCTTTCTTTCTTTCTTTCTACTTTTTCTCCCTTTATTCTGAGTCATGTGGATGAAAGGCTCTTGGTGCTGGAGCCAGCAGTCAGTGCTGTGCCTCTGAGGTGGGATACCTAACTTCAGGACACTGGTCCACAAGAGACCTCCCAGCTCCACATAATATCAAATGGCGAAAAACTCCCAGAGATCTCCATATCAACACCAGCACCCAGCTTCACTCAAGGACCAGCAAGCTACAGTGTTGGACACCCTATGCCAAACAACTAGCAAGACAGGAACACAACCACACCCATTAGCAAAGAGGCTGCCTAAAATCATAGTAAGTTCACAGAAACCCCAAAACACATGACCAGACGTGAATCTGCACACCAGAAAGAGAAGATCCAGGCTCATCCAGCAGAACACAGGCACTAGCCCCCTCCACCAGGAAGCCTACACAACCCACTGAACCAACTTTAGCCATGGGGACAGACGCAAAAAACAACAGGAACTATGAACTTGCAGCCTGCAAAAAGGAGACCCCCAAACACAGTAAGAGAAGCAAAATGAGAAGACAGAAAAACACACAGTAGATGAAGGAGCAAGATAAAAACCCACCAGACCTAATAAATGAAGAGGAAATAGGCGGTCTATCTGAAAAATAATTCAGAATAATGATAGTAAAGATGATCCAAAATCTTGGAAATAGAATAGACAAAATGCAAGAACCATTTAACAAGGACCTAGAAGAACTAGAGGTGAAACAAGCAATGATGAGGAGCACAATAAATGAAATTAAAACTACTCTAGAAGGGATCAATAGCAGAATAACTGAGGCAGAAGAACGGATAAGTGACCTGGAAGATAAAGTAGTGGAAATAACTAGTGCAGAGCAGAATAAAGAAAAAAGAATGAAAAGAACTGAGGACAGTCTCAGAGACATCTGGGACAACGTTAAGCACAACAACATTCGAATTATAGGGGTTCCAGAAGAAGAAGAGAAAAAGAAAGGGACTGAGAAAATATTAAAAGAGATTTTAGTTGAAAACTTCGCTAATATGGGAAAGGAAATAGTTAATCAAGTCCAGGAAGCACAGGGAGTCCCATACAGGATAAATCCAAGGAGAAATACGCAAAGACACATATTAATCAAACTGTCAAAAATTAAATACAAAGGAAACATATTAAAAGAAGCAAGGGAAAAACAACAAAAAACACCCACGGGAATCCCCATAAGGTAATCAACTGATCTTTCAGCAGAAACACTGCAAGCCAGAAGGGAGTGGCAAGATATATTTGAAGCGATTAAAGGGAAAAAACTACAACCAAGATTACTATAACCAGCAAGTATCTCACTCAGATTTGATGGAGAAATTAAACCTTTTACAGACAAGAAAAAGCTGAGAGAGTTCAGCACCACCAAACCAGCTTTACTACGAATGTTAAATGAACTTCTCTTGGCAAGAAACAAAAGAAAAGAAAAAGACCTACAGTAACAAACCCAAAACAATTAAGAAAATGGGAATAGGAACACACATATAGAAAATTACCATAAATGTAAATGGACTAAATGCTCCCACCAAAATACACAGATTGGCTGAATGGATATAAAAACAAGACCCATATATGCTGTCTACAACAGACCCACTTCAGACCTAGAGACACATACAGACTGAAAGTAATGGGATGGAAAAAGATATTCCATGGAAATGGAAACCAAAAGAATGCTGGAGTAGCAAATCTCATATCAGACAAAATAGACTATAGAATACAAACTATTAGAAGAGACAAAGAAGGACACAATGTAATGATCAAGGGATCAATCCAAGGAGAAGGTATAACAATTGTTAATATTTATGCACCCAACATAGGAGTCCCTCAATACATAAGGCAAATACTAACAGCCATAAAAGGGGATATCGACAGTAACACATTCATAGTTGGGGACTTTAACACCCCACTTTCACCAATGGAGAGATCATCCAAAATGAAAATAAATAATGAAACACAAGCTTTAAATTATACATTAAACAGGATGGACTTAATTGATATTTATAGGACATTCCAACCAAAAACAACAGAATACACATTTTTCTCAAGTGCTCATGGATTATTCTCCAGGATTGATCATATCTTGGGTCACAAATCAAGCCTTGGTAAATTTAAGAAAATTGAAATTGTATCAAGTATATTTTCTGGCCATAACGCTATGAGACTAGATATCAATTACAGGAAAAGATCTGTAAAAAAAATACGAACACATGGAGGCTAAACAATACACTACTTAATAACGAGCTGATCACTGAAGAAATCAAAGAGGAAATCAAAATATACATAGAAACAAATGACAATGGAGACACAACGACCCAAAACCTATTGGATGTAGAAAAAGCAGTTTTAAGAGGGAAGTTTATAGCAACACAACCCTATCTTAAGAAACAGGAAACATCTCAGATAAATAACCTAACCCTGCACTTAAAGCTATTAGAGAAAGAAGAACAAAAAAACCCAAAGTTAGCAGAAGGAAAGAAATCATGAAGATTAGATCAGAAATAAATGAAAAAGAAACGAAGGAAATGATAGCAAAGATCAAGAAAACTAAAACCTGTTTTTTTCAGAAGATAAACAAAATTGATATACGGTTAGCCAGACTCATCAAGAAAAAAAGGGAGAAGACTCAAGTCAATAGAATTAGAATTGAAAAAGGAGAAGTAACAACTGTCATAGCAGATATACAAAAGATCATGAGAGATTACTACAAGCAACTCTATGCCAGTAAAATGGACAACCTGGAAGAAATGGACAACTTCTTAGAAATGCACAACCTGCCAAGACTGAATCAAGAAGAAATAGAAAATATGAAGAGACAAATCACAAGCACTGAAATTGAAACTGTGATTAAAAATCTTCCAACAAACAAAAGCCCAGGATAAGATGGCTTCACAGGCAAATTCTGTCAAACATTTATAGAAGAGCTAACACCTATCCTTCTCAAACTCAACCAAAATATAGCAGAGGCAGGAACACTCCCAAACTCATTCTACGAGGCCACCATCACCCTGACACTAAAACCAGACAAGGATGTCACAAAGAAAGAAAACTACAGGCCAATATCACTGATGAAGATAGATGCAAAAGTCCTCAACAAAATACTAGCAAACAGAATCCAACAGCACATTGAAAGGATCATACACCATGATCAAGTGGGGTTTATTCCAGGAATGCAAGGATTCTTCAATATACGCATATCAATAAACCTGATATACCATATTAACAAATTGAAGGAGAAAAACCATATGATCATCTCAATAGATGCAGAGAAAATTTTTGACAAAATTCAACACCAGTTTATGATTAAAAAAACCCTCCAGAAAGTAGGCCTAGAGGGAACTTCCCTCAACATAATAAAGGCCATATATGACAAACACACAGCCAACATCGTCCTCAATGGTGAAAAACTGAAACCATTTCCACTAACATCAGGAACAAGACAAGATTACCCACTCTCACTACTCTTATTCAACATTGTTTTAGAAGTTTTAGCCACAACAATCAGAGAATAAAAGGAAATAAAAGCAATCCAAATCAGAAAAGAAGAAGTAAAGCTGTTATTGTTTGCAGATGGCATGATACTATAAAAAGAGAATCCTAAACATGCTACCAGAAAACTACTAGAGCTAATCAATGAATTTAGTAAAGTAGCAGGATACAAAATTAATGCACAGAAATCTCTGGCATTTCTATACACTAATAATGAACAATCTGAAAGTGAAATCAAGAAAACACTCCCATTTACCATTGTAACAAAAAGAATAAAATATCTAGGAATAAACCTACCTAAGGGGACAAAAGACCTGAATGCAGAAAATGATAAGATACTGATGAAAGATATTAAAGATGGGACAAACAGATGGAGAGATATACCATGTCCTTGGATTGGAAGAATAAACATTGTGAAAATGACTGTACTACCCAAAGCAACCTACAGATTCAATGCAATCTCTATCAAACTACCACTGGCATTTTTCACAGAACTAGAATAAAAAAGTTCACAATGTGTATGAAAACACAATAGACCCCGAATAACCAAAGCAATCTTGAGAACGAAAAACAGAGCTGGAGGAATCAGGCTCCCTGGCTTCAGAGTATACTACAAAGCTACAGTAATCAAGTCAGTATGGTACTGGCACAAGAACAGAAAGATAGATCAATGGAACAGGATAGAAAGCCCAGAGTAAACCAATGCACATATGGTCACCTTATCTTTGATAAAGGTGGCAGGAATGTACAGTGGAGAAAGGACAGCCTCTTCAATAAGTGGTGCTGGGAAAACTGGACAGGTACATGTAAAATTTGAGGTTAGATCACTCCCTAACACCATACACAAAAATAAGCTCAAAATGGATTAAAGACATAAACTTAAGGCAAGACATGATCAAACTCTTAGAGGAAAATATAGGCAGAACACTATGACATAAATCACAGCAAGATCCTTTTTAACCCATCTCCTAGAGAAATGGAAATAAAGACAAAAATAAACAAATGGGACCTAATGAAACTTCAAAGCTTTTGCACAGCAAAGAAAACCATAAACAAGACCAAAAGATAACCATCAGAATGGGAGAAAATATTTGCAAATGAACCAACTGACACAGGAGTAATCTCCAAAAATTACAAGCAGCTCATTCATCTCAGTAACAAGAAAACAAACAACCCAATCCAAAAATGGGCAGAAGACGTAAATAGACATTTCTCCAAAGAAGATATACAGACTGCCAACAAACACATGAAAGAATGCTCAACATCATTAATCATTAGACAAATGCAACTCAAAACTACAATGAGATATCATCTCACACCGGACAGAATGGCCCTCATGAAAAGATCTAGAAACTGTAAATGCTGGAAAGGGTGTGGGGAGAGGGGAACACTCTTGCACTGGTGTTGGGAATGTGAATTGGTTCAGCCACTATGGAGAACAGTATGGAGGTTCCTTAAAAAACTACAAATAGAACTACCATATGCCACAGCAACCCCACTAGTGGGCCTATACCCTGAGAAAACCATAATTCAAAAGGAGTCATGTTCCAAAATGTTCATTGTAGCTCTATTTACAATAGCCTGGAGATGGAAACAACCTAGGTGTCCATCATCAAATGAATGGATAAAGAAGATGTGGCAAATATATACAATGGAATATTACTCAGCCATAAAGATAAACGAAATTGATGTGTTTGTAATGAGGTGGATGGACCTAGAGTTTGTCATACAGAGTGAAGTAAGTCAGAAGGAGAAAGACAAATACCATATGTAACACATATATAGAGAATTTAAGGAAAAAATGTCATGAAGACCCTAGGGGTAAGACAGGAAGAAAGACACAGACCTACTAGAGAATGGACTTGAGGCTATGGGGAGGGGTAAAGGTAAGCTGTGAGAAAGCGAGACAGTGGCATGGACATATATACACTACCCTACAAAAAATAGATAGCTAGTGGGAAGCAGCCCCATAGCACAGGGAGATCAGCTCGGTGCTTTGTGACCATTTAGAAGGGTGGAATAGGGAAGGTGGTAGGGAGGGAGATGAAAGAGGGAAGAGATATGGTAACATATGTTTATGTATAACTGATTGACTTTGTTATAAAGCAGAAACTAACACACCATTGTAAAGCAATTATACTCCAATAAAGATGTAAAAACGAAAAAAAAACCCTCCTCCAAACCAAATACAAGGACCAGGTGGCTCTACACACGAATTCTATCAAACATTTAGAGAAGAGCTAACAGCTATCATTCTCAAACTCTTCCAAAATATAGCAGAATGAGGAACACTCCCAAACTTATTCTATGAGGCCACAATCACCGTGATACCAAAACTAGATAAAGATGTTACAAAAGAAGAAAACTACAGGCCAATATCACTGATAAACATAGACGCAAAAATCCTCAACAAAATACTAGCAAACAAAGTCCAACAGCACTTTAAAATGATCATAAACCATGTTCAAGTGGGGTTTACCACAGGAATGCAAGTGTCCTTCAATATACGCAAATTAAACAATGTGATAAAACATATTAACAAATTGTATGATAAAAACCATATGATCATCTCAATAGATGCAGAAAAAGATTTTGACAAAATTCAATGCCCATTTATGATAAAACTTTCCAGAATGTAGACTTAGAGGGAACTTAACTCAACATAATAAAGGCCATGTATGACAAACTCACAACCAACATCGTTCTCAATGCTGAAAAACTGAAACCGTTTCCTCTAAGATAAGGAACAAGACAAGGTTTTCCACCCTCACCACTATTATTCAACATAGTTTTGGAAGTTCTAGTCGCAGAAATCAGAGAAGAAAAGAAATAAAAGGAATCCAAATTGGAAAAGAAGAAATAAAGCTGTTACTGTTTGCAGATGATATGATACTGTACATAGAGAATCCTAAATATGATACCACAACACTACTAGAGCTAATCAAGGAATTTGGTCAAGTAGCAGGAAACAAAATTAATGCACAGAAATGTCTTGCATTCTTTTACACTAATAATGAAATATCTGAAAGAGAAATTAAAGAAACACTCCCATTTACCATTGCAACACAAAGAATAAAGTATCTAGTAATAAACCTATGTAAGGAGACAAATGACCTGAATGCAGAAAGTTATAAGACACTGATGTAAGAAATTAAAGATGATACAAACAAATGGAAAGATAAACCATGTTCTTGGATTGGAAGAATCAACATTGTGAAATTGACTCTACTACCCAAAGCAATCTACAGATTCAATGCAATCCCAGTGAACTACCAATGGCATTTTTCAAAGAACTAGAACCAAAAATTTCTCAATTTGTATGGAAACAAAAAAGACCCCGAATAGCCAAAGCAATCTTGAGAAAGAAAAACGGATCTGGAGGAATCAGGTTCCCAGGCTTCAGAATATACTACAAAGCAATACTAATCAAAAGAGTATGGTACTGTCACAAAAGGAAATATAGATCAGTGGAACCGGATTGAAACCCCAGAGACAAACCCATGCACCTATGCTCAATTTTTTTTTTTTTTCAGTACGTGGGCCTCTCACTGTTGTGGCCTCTCCTGTTGCAGAGCACAGGCTCCGGATTCACAGGCTCAGCAGCCATGGCTCACGGGCCTAGCTGCTCTGCGGCATGTGGGATATTCCTGGACCGGGCCACACACCCATGTCCCCTGAATTGGCAGGCGAACTCTCAACCACTGCGCCACCATGGAAGCCCAAGTCACCTTATTTTTGATAAAAGTGGCAAAAATATACAGTGGAGAAAAGAGAGCCTCTTCAATAAGTGTTGCTGGGAAAAGTGGATTGCTACTTATTAAGGAATGAAATTAGAACACTCCCTAACACCATACACAAAAGTAAACTGAAATTGGATTAAAGACCTAAATGTAAGGCCAGACACTATAAAACTCTCCCAGGAAAAGAGGAAGAACACTCTTTGACGTAAACCACAGGAAGATCTTTTTTGATCCACCTCTGAGAGTAATGGAAATAAAAAGAAAAATAAACAAATGGGACCTAATGAAACTTAAAAGCTTTTGCACAGATAAGGAAACCATAAACAAGACGGAAAGACAACCCTCAGAATGGGATAAAATATTTGCAAATGAAGCAACTAACAAAGGGTTCATCTCCAAAATTTTCAAGCAGCGCATGCAGCTCAATATCAAAAAAAACACAAACAACCCAATCCAAAAATGGGCAGAAGACCTAAATAGACATTTCTCTAAAGAAGATATACAGATCACCAACAAAGACATGAAAGGATGCTCAACATCACTAACCTTTAGAGAAATGCAAATCAAAACTACAATGAGGTATCTCCTCACACCTGTCAGAATGGCCATCAGCAAAATATCTACAAACAGTAAATGCTGGAGAGAGTGTGGAGAAAAGGGAACCCTCTTTCACTGCTGGTTGGAATGTAAATTGATACAGCCACTATGGAGAACAGTATGGAAGTTCCTTAAAAGGTAAAAATAGTACTACCATACGACCCAGGAATACCACTACTGGACATATACCCTGAGAAAAGCATAATTCAAGAAGAGTCATGTACCACAATATTCACTGCAGCTGTATTTACAATAGCCAAAATATGGAAGCAACCTATGTGTCCATTGACAAATGAATGTGTAAAGAAATGTGGCACATATATACAATGGGATATTACTCAGCCATAAAAAGAAATGAAAGCGAGTTATTTGTAGTGAGTTGGATGGACCTAAAGTCTGTCATACAGAGTGAAGTAATTCAGAAAGGGAATAACAAATGCCATATGCTAAGACATATATATGGAATCTAAAAAAAAAAAAAAAAAAAGGTTCTGAAGAGCCTAGGGGCAGAGTCAGGAATAAAGAGTCAGATGTAGAGAATGGACTTGAGGACATGGGGAAGGGGAAGGGTAAGCTGGGATGAAGTGAGACAGTGGCATGGACTTATATATACTAACAAATGTAAAATAGATAGCTAGTGGGAAGCAGCCACATAGGACAGCAAGATCAGCTTGATGCTTTTTGACCACCTAGAGGGGTGGGATATGGGGGGTGGGAAGGAGACAGAAGAGTGAGGAGATATGGGGATTTATGTATATGCATAGCTGATTCACTTTGTTATAAAGCAGAAACTAACACACTATTGTAAAACAATTATACTTCAATAAATATGTTAAAAGAAAAATAGCAGGTGGAAGGCCCTTCAGTTTATGGAAGTTTCTGGATCTTCCAGAGGCTGGGGAGTTTACCTTTTCCTTGAAGTCCATGAGATTCATTAATATCTTTTTAATAAATGCCATCATTGTGTAAAAAAACCATCATGAGGTTTACTGTTCTCGTTTATTTTAATAAATTTGTTGAAAGGTATATATTTTCCTTTTGGATTACCTCGGCTACTTAAGTTGGAAAACAATTGACCATATACATGTTGATCTATTTCCGGACTCTCCATTCTGTTCCATTGATTTATACATTGACATTTACACCAACACCACATTTTCTTGTTTATTGTAGCTTTAAAATAAGTTTGAAATCAGGTAGTGTAAATCCTCAAATTTGCTCCTCATTTTCAAAATTGCTTGGCTATTCTACGTTTTCTGATTTCCATGTAAATTTTAGGACCAGCTCATGAAATGTTACTTAAAAAAACAACAACCCTGCTGCGATTTTGGTTTGGATTGCTCTGAATCTATTGATCAATTTAGGGAGATATGTCAACTTAACAAGCAATATTGAATGCTCCAATACAAAAGCATAGTATAGTTATTTAGATCTTCCTTAATTCCTCTTAGTGATGTCTTTTAATTTTGTCATCAGGTCTTGCACATCTTTTGTCAAAATTTTCTTTAATTATATAACATGTGTGATAGTATTATAATTGGTAGTGATTTTTTAAATTTATATTTCAGAGTTTCCATTGCTGCATTAGAGAAATACAATTAATATTTGTATCTTGTGAGCTTGCTAAGGTCAATTCTTAGTTATAGTAATGTTTTTAAAAAGTCTGTAGGAATTTCTAAGTAGACAATCAGATCATCTATGAATAAAAAAATTTTACTTCTTCCTTTCCAGCTTGTTTGGCTCTTATTTCTTTTTTTATTGCACTTCCTAGAATGCCCAGTAATGCTGAGTAGAAGTAATTAGTGTGGGTATGCCTGTCTTCCTTCTGATTGGTGGAGGTATTACTAGTCTTACCAGTAAATACAATAATAACAGTAGGATTTCTGTAGATAGTCATCAGATTCATGAAGTTCCCTTCTATTCCAAGATTTCTGAAATTTTTTGACATATGGGTACTTAATTTTAACAAATGCTTCTTTTTTGTTTGTTTTGTTTTTGTTTCTTTTGCAATACGTGGGCCTCTCACTGTTGTGGCCTCTCCTGTTGCAGAGCACAAGCTCTGGATGCGCAGGCTCAACAGCCTTGGCTCATGGGCCCAGCCGCTCTGTGGCATGTGGGATATTCCCGGACTGGGGCACGAACCCATGTCCCCTGCATCGGCAGGCGGACTCTCAACCACTGTGCTACCAGGGAAGCCCAACAAATGCTTCTTATATATCCATTGAGATGATCAGACCTTTTTGTCTTTAATCTGCTAATATAGTAAAATACACTGATTGATTTTCAAATGTTAAGCCAATCCTGAATTCCTGGGATAAACTCTACTTGGTTATGATATATTCTCCTTCAGCATATTATTGAATTTTATTTCCTAAAATTTTATGAAGAAAGCTATTGGTCTGTAGTTTTCTTTAATTATACTGCCTTTGTCTAGTTTTGGTACCAGGGCCTCATAAAATGAGTTGGGAAGGGTTCTCTCTTCTATTTTCTGGAAGAGTTTGTGTAGGATTAGTATTATTCCTCACATTAATACTTGGAATAATTCACCAAGGAACACATATAGGAAAAGAGATTTCCAGTTTTCCTTCTGGGAAAGTTTTAATCTACAAAATCATTTTAAAATACATATAAGACAATTCAATCTATCTATTTCTTCATCAGTTAGCTTTGATAGTTAGTGCCTTTCAAGAAATTTGTCCATTTCATCAAATTTTTCAAATTTTTTTGTATTAAGTTGTATATAGTATTCATTTATTATCCTTTAAACGTCTGTAAGATCATTAGTGATGTCTGCTCCTTCACTCTTTTTTTAAAATTTATTTATTTATTTATTTTTGGTTGTGTTGGGTCTTCATTGCTGCATTCAGGCTTTCTCTAATTGCGGTGAGTGGGGGCTACTCTTCACTGCAGTGCACGGGCTTCTCATTTCAGTGGCTTCTCTTGTTGTGGAGCATGGGCTCTAGTTATGCAGGCTCAGTAGTTGTGGCTCACAGGCCCTAGAAAGTAGGCTCAGTATTTGTAGCACACAGGTTTAGTTGCTCTGTGGCATGTGGGATCTTCCCAGATCAGGGTTCAAACCCGTGTCCCCTGCATTGGCAGGAGGATTCTTAACCACTGCACCACCAGTGGTGTCCCTGACACATCACTCTTGATGTTGATATTTCTCTTTTCTCTTTTTCCTCCTGAGTCAGGCTAGATGTTTGCCAATTTTATTGATCTTCTCTAGGAACCATTGCTTTTCTACATTGCTTTTCTCTTTTCTCCTCCACTGGTTTCTGTTCTTGTGTGTATTATATACTTTCATCTGCTCACTTGTGTGCATTATATACTTTCATCTGCTCAAATTAAATTATGGATTTAATTTACTATTCTTTTTCAAGTTTCATAAGTAGAAGTTGAGGCCACTGTAATGAGACCTTTCTTCTTTTCTAATATAGTCATTTAGTGCTACACATTTCCCTCCAAGCACTGCTTAAGTTGCACCTGGCAAATTTTGATATCACATTTTTATTTTCATTCAATTCAATTACCTTCTTATTTCTATTTTGATTTATACTTTAATCAAACGGTTACTTCAAAGTTATTGTTTAGTTTCCAAATATTTGGAGGATTTCCAGGTAACTTTCTATTATTAGATTTTTAAAATAATCATTTCTGATCACAGGATATACTTTATATGATTTGCATTATTTTAAACTTATCAGGATTGTTTTATAGCCACAAATATACTCTACCTTGGTAAATGTTCCATTTGTGCTTGAAAAGAATGTATATTTTTCTCTTGCCAGGTAGAGTGTTCTATTAATATCATGTCAAGTTGATTGACAATGCTCTTATAGTCTTATATATCCTTACTGATTCTTCCTTTTTCCTATCAAATATTAAGAAAGGAGTGATAAAACCTCTGACTATAATTGTGACTTTGTCCATTTCTCCTTTAAGTTCTCTAAGTTTATGCTTCAAGTATTTTGAAGCTCTGTTACTAGTTTCATAAACATATTTATATCTTCTTTATGAATTGATAACATTTTCATTATGAAATTACCTTCTTTATCCTTGATAATATTCTTTGATCTGATATTTAATTTGTCTTATACTAATATAAACTTCTCAGCTTTCTTTTGATTAGTGTTAGCATAGTATACCTTTTCCCATCTTTTATTAATCTATTTGTGTCTTTACATTTATAAATTGTTGTTCTTAAAATTTATTGTAGGTAGCAGAAAACTCTGTCTTGCCTTTTAACAAGTGTGACAGTCACTGCCTTTCTTATAGTCATTATACCACTTATATTGAATATGATTATTGATGTGTTAAAATTAATTTTACCATTTTACTATTTGTTTTCTATTTGTCTCATCTTTGTTTACCTTTCTCTTTTTCTTCTGCTTTGTTACTTATAAATAAGTTAATAGTTTCTGCTTGAATATTATTTTTTAAAAAATTTTAGTTTCTAGTACTGTAAATTTGGAGAGTAAAACCCAGTTTTTAAGACTGTAAAGTTCCTAAGACCAAACATTTTGGGAACTTCTAGTACAGAGAGACATTAAAGGAGAAATACAGGGGATAGGCAACAGAAGCAAAAAGAACTACAATCCTGCAGCCTGTGGAACAAAAACCACATTCACAGAGAGATAGACAAGTTGAAAAGGCAGAGGGCTATATACTAGATGAAGGAACAAGATAAAATCTCAGAAAAACAGCTAAATGAAATGGAGATAGGCAATCTTCCAGAAAAAGAATTCAGAATAATGATAGTGAAGATGATCCAGGACCTCGGAAAAAGCATGGAGGTAAAGATCGAGAAGATGCAATAAATGTTTAACAAAGATGTAGAAAAAATAAAAAACACAAAAACAGACATGAGCAATACAATAAATGAAAAGAAAAATACACTAGAAGGAATCAACAGCAGAATAACTGAGGCAGAATAATGGATAAGTGACCTGGAAGACAGAATGGTGGAATTCACTGCTGCAGAAGAGAGTAAAGACAAAAGAATGAAAAGAAATGAGGACAGCCTAACAGACCTCTGAAACAAGATTAAACACAACAACATTTGCATTATAAAGATTCCAGAAGGAGAAGAGAGAGAGAAAGGACCTGAGAAAATATTTGAAGAGATTATAGTTGAAAATTTCCCTAACAAGGGAAAGGAAATAGGCAGCCAAGTCCAGGAAGTGCATAGAGTCCCATACAGGATAAAACCAAGGAGAAACATTCCGAGACACATAGCAATCAAATTGGCAAAAAATAAAGACAAAGAAAAATCATTGAAAGCAGCAAGGGAAAAATGGCAAATAACATACAATGGAACCCCCATAAGGTTAACAGCTGATTTCTCAGCAGAAACTCTACAACCCAGAAGGGAGTGGCATGAAATACTGAAAGTGAAGAAAGGAAAGAACCTACAACCAAGAATACTCTACCCAGAAAGGATCTCATTCAGATTCAATGGAGAAATCAAAAGCTTTACAGACAAGCAAAAGCTAAGAGCATTCAGCACCACCAAACCAGTTCTACAACAAATGCTAAAGGAACTTCTTTAAGGGGGAAACACAAGAGAAGAAAAGGACCTACACACACACACACAAAAAAAAAAACAAAACAATCAACAAAATGGTAATAGGAATATACATATTGAAAATTACCTTAAACATGATTGGATTAAATGCTCCAACCAAAAGACACAGGCTTACTGCATGGATACAAAAACAAAACTGATATATGTGCTGTCTACAAGAGACCCACTTCAGACCTAGGGACACATAGATATTGAAAGTGAGGAGATGGAAAAAGATATTCCATGAAAATAAAAAACAAAAGAAAGCTGGAGTAGCAATACTCATATCAGATAAAATAGACTTTAAAATAAATAATGTTATAAGAGACAAGGAAGGACACTATGTAATGATCAAGGGATCAATCCAAGAAGGATATAATAATTATAAATATATATACACCCAACATAGGAGCACCTCACTACATAAGGTGACTGCTAACAGCTCTAAAAGAGGAAAGCAATCGTAAGACAATAATAGTGGGGGACTTTAACACCACACTTACACCAGTGGAGAGATCATCCAAACAGAAAATTAATAAGGAAACACAAGCTTTAACTGACACAAAAGACCAGATAGATTTAGTTGATATTTATAGGACATTCCATCTAAAAAAAGCAGATTATACGTTCTTCTCAAGTGCACATGGAACATTCTCCAGGATAGATCACATCTTGGGTCACAAATGAAGCTTCAGTAAATTTAAGAAAATGAAATCATATCAAAAATCTTTTCTGGGGCTTCTCTGGTGGCTCAGTGGTTGAGAGTCCGCCTGTTGATGCAGGGGACGCGGGTTCATGTCCCAGTCCAGGAAGATCCCAAGTGCCACGGAGCGGCGAGGCCCGTGTGCCACAGCTACTGAGCCTGCACATCTGGAGTCTGTGCTCTGCAATGGGAGAGGCCACAACAGTGAGAGACTCGTGTACCACAAAAAAAAAAAAAAAAAAAAAGAAAAAAAAATCTTTTCTGACCACAATGCTATGAGACTAGAAATCAATTACAGGGGAAAAAAAGTAAAAACAAACAAACAAACAAACAAATGGAGAATAAACAACACGTTACTAGATAACCAAGAATCACTAAGGAAATCAAAGAAGAAATAAAATAATACCTAGAGACAATGAAACCACGATGATCCAAAACCTATGGGATGCAGCAAAAGCAGTTCTAAGAGGGAAGTTTATAGCTATAAAAGCCTACCTCAAGAAACAAGAAAAATCTCAAATACACAATATAACCTTACACCTAAAGGAACTAGAGAAAGAAGAACAAACAAAACTCAAAGTTAGCAGAAGGAAAGAAATCATAAAGATCAGAGCAGAAATAAATGAAATAGAAACAAAGAAAACAATAGCAAGAAACAATAAAACTAAAAGCTGGTTCTTTGAGAAAATAAACAAAATTGATAAACCATTAGCTACACTCATCAAGAAAAAGAGGTAGGGGACTCAAATCAATAATATTAGAAATGAAAAAGGAGAAGTTATAACAGATACAGCAGAAATACAAAGCATCCTAACAGACTACTACAAGCAAATCTATGCCAATAAAATGGACAACCTGGAAGAAATGAACAAATTCTTAGAAAGTTATAACCTTCCAAGACTGCACCAGGAAGAAATAGAAAATATGAGCACACCAATCACAAGTAATGAAATTGAAACTGGGATTAAAATTTTCCAACAAACAAAAGTCCAGGACAAGATGGCTTCACAGGTGAATTCTATCAAACATTTACAGAAGAGCTAACACCCATCTTTCTCAAACTCTTCCAAAAAACTGCAGAGGAAGGAAAACTCCCAAAATCATTCTATGAGGCCACCACCACCCTGATACCAAAACCAGACAAAGACACTACAAAAAAACAAATTACAGACCAATATCACTCATGAACATAGAGGCAAAAATCCTCAACAAAATACTAGCAAACAGAATCCAAGAACACTTTAAAAGGATCATAGACCGTGATCAAAAGGGATTTATCCCAGCGATGCAAGGATTCTTCAATATACGCAAATCAATCAATGTGATACACCATATTAACAAATTGAAGAATAAATATCATATGATCATCCCAATAGATGCAGAAAAATATTTTGAAAAACGTCAACACATATTTATGATAAAAACTCTCCAGAAAGTGGGCATAGAGGTAACCTACATCAACATAATAAAGGCCATATACAACAAACCCACAGGAAACATCATTCTCAATGGTGAAACACTGAAAGAATTTCCTCTATGATCAGGGACAAGACAGGGATGTCCACTCTCACCACTATTATTCAACATAGATTTGGAAGTCCTAGCCACTGCAATCAGAGAAGAAAAAGGAATAAAGGAACACAAATTGGAAAAGAAGAAGTAAAACTATCACTCTTTGCAGGTGACATGATACTATACATAGAGAATCCTAAAGATGCCACGAGAAAACTAATAGAGCTGATCAATTAATTTAGTAAATAAGCAGGATAGAAAATTAATGCACAGAAATCTCTTGCATTCCTATACACTAATGATGAAAAATCTGAAGGAGAAATTAAGGAAACACTCCCATTTACCATTGCAACAAAAAGAATAAAATACCTAGGAATAATAACTACCTAGGGAGACAAACGACCTGTATGCATAAAACTATAAGACATTGATGAAAGAAATTAAAGATGATACCAATAGATGGAGAGACACACCATGCTCTTGGATTGGAAAAATCAATATTTTGAAAATGAATACACTACCCAAAGCAATCTACAGATTCAATGCAATCCCTATCAAATTACCAATGTCAAATTTTACAGAACTAGAACAAAAACTCTTAAAATTTTCATGGAGACTCAAAAGACCACGAATAGCCAAAACAGTCTTGAGGGAAAAAAACGGAGCTGGGGGAATCAGACTCCCTGACTTCAGACTATACTACAAAGCTACAGTAATCAAGACAATATGGTACTGTCACAAAAACAGAAATATAGATCAATGGAACAGGATAGAAAGCCCAGAGATAAACTCAGACACCTATGGTCAACTAATATATGACAAAGGAGGCAAGGATATACAATGGAGAAAAGACAGTCTCTTCAATTAGTGGTGCTG
Organism: Grampus griseus; assembly: GCF_964374135.1. NCBI lineage: Eukaryota > Metazoa > Chordata > Mammalia > Artiodactyla > Delphinidae > Grampus > Grampus griseus. The sequence goes on along the minus strand of NC_138999.1, from coordinate 48,139,723 downwards.
GGAGAACTGGACAGCTACATGTAAAAGAAAGAAATTAGAATATTCCCTAACACCATACACACAAATAAACTCAAAATGGATTACAGACCTAAATGTAAGACTGGGCACTATAAAACTCTTAGAGGAAAACATAAGAAGAACACTCTTTGACATAAATCACAGCAAGATATTTTTTGATCCACCTCCTAGAGAAATGGAAATAAAAACAAAAAGAAACAAATGGGACCTAATGAAACTTAAAAGCTTTTGCACAGCAAAGGAAACCATAAACAAGATGAAAAGACAATCCTCAGAATGGGAGAAAATATTTGCAAATAAATCATCAGACAAAGGATTAATCTCCAAAATATATAAACAGCTCGTGCAACTCAATTTTAAAGAAACAAACAACCCAATCCAAAAATAGGCAGAATACCTAAATAGACATTTCTCCAAAGAAGACACACAGATGGCAAAGAAACACATGAAAAGCTGCTCAACATCACTAATTATTAGAGAAATGCAAATCAAAACTACAATGAGGTATCACCTCATACCAGTTAGAATGGGCATCATCTGAAAATTTACAAACAACAAATGCTGGAGAGGGTGTGGAGAAATGGAAACCCTCTTGCACTGTTGTTGGGAATGTGTATTGATACAGCCACTATGGAAAACAGTATGTAGGTTCCTTAAAGAACTAAAGATAGAATTACCATATGACCCAGCAATCCCACTACTCAGCATATACCCAGAGAAAACCATATTTCAAAAAGACGCATGCACCCCAGTGTTCATTGCAGCACTATTTACAATAACCAGGTCATGGAAGCAGCTGAAATGCCCATCGACAGATGTATGGATAAAGAAGATGTGGTACATATATACAATGGAATATTACTCAGTCATAAGAAGGAAAGAAACTGGGTCATTTGTAGAGACGTGGATGCATCTAGAGACTGTCATACAGAGTTAAGTAAGTCATAAAGAGCAAAGCACACATCGTATATTAACGCATTTATGTGGAACCTAGAAAATGGTACAGATGAACCGGTTTGCAGAGCAGACATTGAGACACAGAAGTAGAGAAGAAACGTATGGACACCAAGAGGGGAAAGTGGCAGGCAGTGGGGTTGGTGGTGTTGGGATGAATTGGGAAATTGGGATTGACATGTATACACTGGTGTGTATAAAATAGATGACTAATAAAAAAAATAAACATAAAGAAAAAGAGAATTTGGGCTTCCCTGGTGGTGCAGTGTTTGGGATTTCACCTGCTGATGCAGGGGTCACGGGTTCATGCCCTGGTCCAGGAAGATCCCACATACCGTGGAGTGGCTAGGCCCGTGAGCCATGGCCGCTGAGCCTGTGCATCCAGAGCCTGTGCTCTGCAATGGGAGAGGCCACAGCAGTGAGAGACTCACATACCGCAAAAAAAAAAAAAAAAAAAAAAGAGAGAGAGAATTGTGTAAAGACCAAAATAAATTGAAATCCAAATATGCAATGACTGGTGAATACTGCGGATGAATCAGAACTTCCCAGGCAAGCTATAACAGTTTTTTCCTGGTCATCAAAGAAACATGCAGTCTTGAATTATCCTGATGGAAGATTATGCATTTTCCGCTGATTAATTCCAGACACTTTTCATAGAGTGCTGCTTTCAGTTGGTCTAATTGGGAGCGGTACTTATTGGAGTTAATTGTTTAGTTTTCCAGAAGGAGCTCTTAATAGAGGACTCACTTGCAATTCCACTATATACACAATATCACTTTCTTTGGATGAAGACTGGACTTTAGTGTGGTTGGTAGTGGTTCATTTCTCTTGTCCCATGATCTCTTCCATTCCACATTATTGTACAGTATCCACTTTTCACCACCTATCACAATTTGTTTTAAAAATGGAATGTTTCCATTATGTTTAAGTACAGAATTACACGTGGAAATATGGTTTAAAAGGTTTTTTTCACTTAACTTATGTGGAACCCAAACATCAAAGCGATTAGCATAACAAAGGCAGTGCAAATGAATTTCAATGCTTGATTTGGATATTTTGAGTATGTCAGCTATGTCCTGTGTGGTATAACGTTTATTGCTCTCAATTAATATCTCAATTTGATCATTATCAATTCAACTGGTCTACCTGACATTGGGGCATTGTCCAGTGAGAAATTACCAGCATGAAACTTCACAAACCACTTTCGACATGTTTGATCAGTCACAGCACCTTCCACATATACAGCAGAAATCTTTTTCTGCATTTCAGTTGCATTTTTACCTTTCTTGAAATAATAAAGCATAATATGCAGAAAATGTTGCTTTTTTCATCCATCTTCAATATTAAAATGACTATACAAAAATTCACCAATTTTGATAAGTTTTATTTTAAATGAATGCTGATATGACAGCTGTCAATAAAATCTAACAAAATTTTCTGAATGAAGTTAAAGACAACTAAACGCTACTAGAACCATCTTACAGAAAACACCAAAAAGACTTTTTGGCCAACCCAATAGCAGAAAGAAAGAAATCATTAAGATCAGAGCAAAAATAAATGAAATAGAGATGGAGAAAACAGTAGAAAAGATGAATGAAACAAAAAGCTGGTTCTTTGAAAAGATAAATAAAATTAATAAACCTTTAGCGAGACACATCAAGAGAAAAGGGAGAGGGCCCAAAACAATGAAATTAAAAATGAAAAAGGATCCATTTGTTTATTTTTGTTTTTATTTCCATTTCTCTAGGAGGTGGGTCAAAAAGGATCTTGCTGTGATTTATGTCATAGAGTGTTCATCCTATGTTTTCCTCTAAGAGTTTGATAGTTTCTGGCCTTACATTTAGGTCTTTAATCCATTTTGAGCTTATTTTTTTTGTATGGTGTTAGGGAGTGTTCTAATCTCATACTTTTACATGTACCTGTCCAGTTTTACCAGAACCACTTATTGAAGAGGCTGTCTTTTCTCCACTGTATATTCTTGCCTCCTTTATCAAAGATAAGGTGACCATATGTGTGTGGATTATCTCTGGGCTTTCTACGCTGTTCTATGCATCTTTATTTCAGTTTTTGTGCTAGTACCATACTGCTTGATTACTGTAGCTTTGTAGTATAGTCTGAAGTCAGGGAGCCTGATTCCTCCAGATCCATTTTTTGTTCTCAAGATTGCTTTGGCTATTCGGGGTCTTTTGTGTTTTCATACAAATTGTGAAATGTTTTGACCTAGTTCTGTGAGAAATACCAGTGGTAGTTTAATAGGGATTGCAATGAATCTGTAGATTGTTTTGTGTAGTAGAGTCATTTTCACAATGTTGATTCTTCCAATCCAAGAACATGGTGGATATCTCCATCTATTTGTATCATCTTTAATTTCTTTCATCAGTGTCTTATAATTTTCTGCATACAGGTCTTTTTTCTCCTTTGGTAGGTTTATTCCTAGATATTTTATTCCTTTTGTTGCAATGGTAAATGGGAGTGTTTCCTTGATTTCACTTTCAGATTTTTCATCATTAGTGTATAGGAATGCCAGAGATTTCTGTGCATTAATTTTGTATCCTGCTACTTTACAAAATTTGTTGATTAGCTCTAGAAACTTAAAAGCTTTTGCACAGCAAAGGAAACTGTAAACAAGACCAAAAGACAACCCTCAGAATGGGAGAAAATATGTGCAAATGAAGCAACTGACAAAGGATTAATCTCCAAGGTTTACAAGCAGCTCATGCAGCTCAATAACAAAAAAAACAAACAACCCAATCCAAAAATGGGCAGAAGACCTAAACAGACATTTCTCTAAAGAAGATATACAGATTGCCAACAAATACATGAAAGAATGCTCAACATCATTAATCATTAGAGAAATGCAAATCAAAACTACAATGAGATATCATTTCACACCAGTCAGAATGGCCATCATCAAAAAACCTAGAAACAATAAATGCTGGAGAGGGTGTGGACAAAAGGGAACACTCTTGCACTGCTGGTGGGAATGTAAATTGTTACAGCCACTATGGAGAACAGTATGGAGGTTCCTTCAAAAACTACAAATAGGGCTTCCCTGGTGGTGCAGTGGTTGAGAGTCCACCTGCTGATGCAGGGGACATGGGTTCATGCCCAGGTCAGGGAATATCCTACATGCCACGAAGTGGCTGGGCCCGTGAGTCATGGCCATTGAGCCTGCACATCTGGAACTTGTGCTCTGCAACAGGAGAGGCCACAGCAATGAGAGGCCCATGTACCGCAAAAACAAAACAAAACAAAAATAAAACTACAAATAGAAGTACCATACGACCCAGCAGTCCCACTACTGGGCATATACCCTGAGAAAACCATAATTCAAAAAGAGTCATGTACCAAAATGTTCATTGCAGCTCTATTTACAATAGCCAGGAGATGGAAGCAACCTAAGTTTCCATCTTTGGATGAATGGATAAAGAAGATGTGGTACATATATACAATGGAATATTACTCAGCCATAAAAAGAAACGAAATTGAATTATTTGTAGTGATGTGGATGGACCTAGAGTGTGTCATACAGAGTGAAGTAAGTCAGAAAGAGAAAAGAAATACTGTTTGCTAATACATATATATGGAATTTAAGGCAAAAAAGTAGGTCATGGAGAACGTATGGGTAAGATGGGAATAAAGGCACAGACCTACTAGACAATTGACTTGAGGATACAGGGAGGAGGATGGGTAAGCTGTGACAAAGTGAGAGAGTGGCATGGACATATATACACTACCAAACGTAAAATAGATAGATAGTGGGAAGCAGCCGCATAGCACAGGGAGATCAGCTTGGTGCTTTGTGACCACCTAGAGGGATGGGATAGGGAGGGTGGGAGGGAGAGAGACACAAAAGGGAAGAGATATGGGAACATATGTATTTGTATAACTGATTCACTTTGTTATAAAGCAGAAACTAACATACCATTGTAAAGCAGTTATACTCCAACAAAGATGTTAAAAAAAAAAATGAAAAAGGAGAAGTAACAAGTGACACCACAGAAATACCCAGAAGCATAAGGAACTACTAAAAGCAACTATATGCCAAGGAAATGGTCAACCTAGAAGAAATGGAAAGTTCTTAGAAAGTTACAGTCGCCCTGGAATGAACCAGGGATAAATAGAAAATATGGACAGATGAATCACAAAATTGAAATCGAAACTGTGATTTAAAACTCCCAACAAACAAAAGTCCACGACCTGATGGCTTGACAGGTGAATACTATCAAACATTTAGAGACAAGTTAACACCTATCCTTCTGAAAGTGTTCCAAAAAATGCAGAGGAAGGAACACTCCCAAACTCATTCTATGAGGCCACAATCACCCTGATACCAAAAACACAAAAATATCATACACACAAGAAATGTTACAAGGCAATATTGCTGATGAACAAAGATGCAGAAATCCTCGGCAAAATATTAGCAATCCGAATACAACAATACATTAAAAGGATGAAACATCACAGTCAAGTGTGATTTATCCCAGTGATCCAATGATTTTTTAATATCTGCAAATCAATCAGTGTGATACACTGCATTAACAAATTGAAGAATAAAAACCATATGATCATCTTAATAGATGCAGAAAAATCTTTTGATGAAATTCAACATCCATTTATGATAAAAGATTCTCCAGAAAGTGGGCATAGAGGGAACATACCTCAACATAATAAAAGCCATATGTGACAAACCCACAGCTAGCATCATAATCAATGGTGAAAAACTGAAAGCATTTCCTATATGATCAGGAACAAAACAAGGATGCTCACTCTCACCACCTTTATTCAATGTAGATTTGGAAGTCCTAGCCACAGCAATCAGAGAGGAAAAAGCAATAAAATGAATCTGAATTGGAAAATAAGAAGTAAAATGTCACTGTTTGCAGATGACATGATAGTATACATAGAAAATCCTAAAGATGATACCAGAAATCTACTAGAGCTCATCAATGAATTCGGTAATATTGCAGGATATAAAATTAATACATAGAAATCTGTTGCATTTCTATACATTAACAATGAAAGATCAGAAAGAGAGATGAAGGAAACATATAGTAAATGCTGGAGAGTGTGTGTAGAAAAAGGAACCCTCCTACACTGTTGGTGGGAATGTAAGTTGGTATAGTAACTACGGAGAACAGTATGGAGGTTCCTTAAAAGACTAAAAATAAAGTTATCATATGATCCTGCAATTCCACTCCTGGGGATATATCCGAAGAAAACTATAATTCAAAAAGATACATGCACCCCATTTTCAGAGCAGCACTGTTTACAATAGCCAAGACATAGAAGCAACCTAAATGTCTGTTGACAGATGAATGGATAAAGAAGATGTGGTATATATACACAATAGAATATTACTCACCAGTAAAAAAAAGAATGAAATAATGCCATTTGTAGCAACATGAGTGGACCTAGAGATTATCATACTAAGTGAAGTAAGGCAGACAGAGAAAGACAAATATAATATGGTATTACTTATATGTGGAATCTTTTAAAAAAGATATAAATTAACTTATATACAAAACAGAAATAGACCCACAGACACAGAAAACAAACATATGGTTACCAAAGGGGAAGGGGTGAGGGATAAATTAGGAGTTCAGGATTAACATATGCACACTACTATATATAAAACAGATAGCCTAAAATGACCTACTGTATAGCACAGGAAACTATACTCAATATTTTGTAATAACCTATAAGGGAAAAGAACCTGAAATAGAATATTTATATATAACTGAATCACTGTGCTGTACACCTGAAACTAACACAACACTGTAAATCAACTATACTTCAATTTTTAAAAATCCAAAAAAACTCTTCCTTTTGATTGGAGTATTTAGTCTATTTACAATTAATGCAATTATGGATAAGTTGGATTTATATCTGCTTCTCTGCTATTTGTTTTATACATTTTTTTTAACTTTTTCGTTTCTCTACACCTCCATTACTGCTTCTTTGTCCCTTAAATTTTTTGCAACATACCATCTTAATTCCCTTGTTTGTTTTACTATATTTTGAATATACAATAATATCCAAAAATTTGCTCTTCCTCATATTTTGTGTTATAAGTTTCCTACAAAATAATGTTTATACACTGTAAGCCCATCAACACACCTATGGACACCTCATTTTCTAGATTTTACTTTTAAGCTTTTCTGGCTAACCTATTGTTCACTCCAACTCTTACCTATTGCCTCAGGCAGTCATAATGTTAAATAGTTGTTTCTGATTGTTTTTGACAAATGTCCCAGGGAAATTGGTTATTGACACTGAGGCAGCTCTTAATCAGGTCAGTAAAAGACAGCCTTGTATATGGGGGTCTTCCCATAAACTGCCAGACAGGTCAAATAACAATTTTCCAAGAATGGGATTTTGAAAAAGGTCCAACCCTATTCTGCCCCCTCCAGTGGCTGCCTTGTTGCTGGTTTTCCCTGTGATCACACAGTTAGTTTTCAAGGCTACTGCAGAACTGGGAGGGGGCATGGGAATAGGGCAAGTTAAAATGCTACAAAGCTTACTGAGATACAGAGGTTTTTAATAAATGCTCAGTGGAGTTCTACAAGGTTTTGGTTAATTTCCAGAGCTTTGAAAACATTGATTATGACCATTTTTGCCAGTTTTTTAATTGCTTTTTATGGATGAGAGGTATTCTGGTAGTCTTTGCTCCACCATTCTCACTGATGTCACAGCAGATGATTAATTTCAGATATTTTATGTAAGGTTTTTGTTGTTGCTGTTTCTTGGTTTTAATAATTTTGGTCGAATATGGTTAACACCTGCCTTGAATTTTTTGCCAAGCTGCATTATTTTACTCTATGCTCCTTTGTGTAAATCATTGGTACCTCAATTACACAATTCTCAAGTCCTGAACGAGGCTATGAAATGTTTCTGAAGAATATCTTTGACCTGCACACAGCTATTCTTTTGGCCAAGCTCAATTCCAAGATGAGGTTATCATATATTCAGTTACATATGTGGCTTTGGATACCAGGTTTTCATTAGAAGATATCAACCTACATACTACTCATTTGCATATTCAGTCATATTTCTGATATATATATATATATATATATATATATATATATATATATATAACAAGCCATCTATCATCTATCTGAATGCTCTAGAAGCACACTCTGGAACAAAATATCTGTAGTGTGATACTGCATCCACACACTAAAACCTGCTCTTTTTTTGCTATCTTGGCACCATTCTCCACTCCATTGCCCAAATCAGAAACACAGTAGTCACCTTTTACTTCCTCCTCTCCCACAACAAATCAATAACTAAATCTTGATTATGCCACATCACCTTGTTTATATCTTTAGAATCTGCCTACCTCTCTTCAGCTCAGTGCCTACTACCTTACTTCAGGCTCTACATCTTTCACTCAGAATATCACAAAAGCCTCCAAACTGTCTTCCTGCCACTAGTCTCTCCTCTCTTCCAGGAATTCTCCATACTACTGTAGCATGATGTTTCTAAACACTAAAATACTTAGCATGCCCTATACTGCCCTTCACAATCTTTCTGACCTCAGAGCTCTTGCCTTCTGTAAACAAAGGTGCTGTCCTAAACAGCACCACTAGCTGATTACATGCTGATTTCCATTTTGTTCAAATGCTACATTGGAGGCAAAAGAACCAACACATTTAGTGCATGTAGAATTCTAGAAATGACAGAATACATGGAAACATTTGCTTCTCCTCTGACACACCTCTAAACTCCTCTCTAAGAAGAATGAACACTTATATGACTAGTCAAATTTCAAAATATATCAGATCATGGTTGTTGTCAGTTCTCTGTTCTCTTACGGATCAAGCTTATCTGTGTGGTCATCTGTCACATGGCAGCCAACAATCAGGTAAGGCCCTGAGATGTAGGTTTTGGTTTAGGTAGAGGAAAGAGGCCCCATAGGCCTCTGGACTTAACCATAAGCTCCAACCTGACCTACCACAGTACTCTGAATAGATTTCTGGATAACAAGTATCTACTTTGCTTCTCACTACCATTGTTTCTTGTGTGTATCTTCCTCAGGAACTTTGTGGAGAGGAGAGCTATGGTCTAAGGTAGGAATTAGAGATTCCTTGGTCTTCTGAGCCCAATGTTATTAAATTCTACTGTTATTTCTAAAAATGTACATTCATAGAAAAAAATATCAACCTCGGGACTTTATTGTCTCAAATAAACCACATAGCTAACTTTATGTGCTGGCATCTGCTTTTGATGCTTTCATTTTTATTGAAGTATAGTTGATTTACAATATTAGTTTCAGGTGTATAAGATAGTGTTTCAATATTTTTATAGGTTGTACTCCATTTAGTTATTACAAAATAATGGTTATATTTCCCTGTACTGTACAATATATCCTTGTTCTTTATTTATTTTAAACATAGTAGTTTGTGTCTCCTAATCCCATACCCGTATTTCACCACTCTTCCCTTTCCCTCTCTGCACTGCTAACCAATAGTATGTTCTTTATATCTATGAGTCTGTTTTGTTAGATACATTCGTTTGTTTTATTTTTTAGATTCCACATATAAGTAAAAACATAGAGAATCTTTCTTTTTCTGCCTTATTTCAGCAAGCATAATACACTCTAGATCCATCTGCATTTTTGCAATGGACAGAATTTCATTCTGTTTTATGGCTGAGTAATGTTTCATTATATATATATATATATATATATATATATATATATATATATATATATATATATAAAATCTTCTTTATCCATTAGTCTGTTGATGGACACTTTGGTTGCTTCCATATCTTGGCTATTGTAAATACTGCTGCTATGAACATTGTGGTGCACGTATCTTTTTGAATTAGTGTTTTTGTTTTCTTCTGATGTATACCCAACAGTGGAATTGCTGGATCATATGGTACTTCTATTTTTAGTTTTTGATGATAGCCATTCTGACCAGTGTGAGGTAATATCTCATTGCTGTTTTGATTTGCATTTCTCTAATAATTAGTGATGTTGAGCAGCTTTTCATGTACCTGCATAGAGCAAGTGTTAATACATAAGCTGAATATTAATGAAGATAATTCAATAATCCTTAAAACAGACAGGAAGGAGCAACTTGCTGCAGAAAAAAGTGCGTTTTATACCTAGGCATTCTCAGTGCTCTCTCAAAGAAACATTTTAAAACAGCAACAATGGTTTTAGAAAGATCCACTGTCCATGAGAAATAGAAGGCTAACAAGTACCTCAACAATAAACAATAATCTTGGGGACTGATTTCATATCAAATGACTGACAGGATTTGGTCATATTTCTGTAATTCAGTACTAATTTTTCAATTGTAGTCATGAGATTAACTATAATATACAAATGGCTACTATAATTTTTTTAAGATGATGATGAGTTGTTTCCTTTATCATTCTGGAAGTAATACAGAATTCAATTGTTTGCAGACTCTAAAATTGAGATTGAACAAGAAGCTTGTTCAACTACCTTTCTCAGAAATATGTGGAAAGGAGAATGTTAGCTACTTTTCCGAGATGGTTTATGGAGAGACTAAGTGAACTCCACAATTAGCATCAGCTTCATAGTTATAGGACAATCTTACTTAGATACAGATGCCCATGACTTATAAGTTTTACCATGAGATACACACATAAACACACACATCCTTCACTCTCTGTTACTCTGTCCCTGTCCCTGTCTCTGTCTTTCTCATCCTCTTTCTCTCTCTCTCTTGGGTTCATCCTAAAACACACATACATACATAATATAACCATATGTAATTGCTGATATTTAACCATTTTTGACCTGAAAAATGACAATTTCGTATGGTTATACTGAATATAAGTATATATAAAATATTACACAATAAATAAGTATATATTACACAATATATATTTATATGTATGTGCATATATATTTTCCCCCAAAGAGTTATGCAATACCAGCTTCCATGAACATCAAACCACCAAACTTTGCCCATAGATCATAATTCAGCAATTATCACTAGTTGCATTCTCCTTTTCACTCAACACACACACATTCATACACAGCAACAGGGGAAATTCAAAAGCTTTCCCTATCATTTCCACTTAGAGCTATGTCAAAGGTAGTTTTCTTTTTTTTCCCCTGCTGAGTAGCATATTATTATTGATAGCTAATAATATGGAAATTAAAATTAATAAGACTGGTGGGGCCACCCCCACCCATGGCACCACAACCTGGGTCCCACCAGGCCCTCAGAGCCGTGGGCCAGCGAGGCCAGCCTCCAAGGGTTAAGTGTCAGTGAGTCTCCAAAATGAGGGGACTCAGCGGTCCCCAGACTTTCACGCAGGGATGGTAGACATGGGTACGGGATTTGCAGCGCACCATGGACTGCACACCTCTCCCTCTGGATGTCTGAGGGAAGTCACACAGCACTCTGCAGGAGAGGAAGACAAAAAATCACGGGGCCACGCCACTGCCCACCTTCCAGGTGTCCTGCCTGAGTGCTTTTGTAGCACCTGTTATCCGGAATGGAGTACCAGTGCAATGAGTCCTAATTGTCTACTTATTCTGGCTTCACATCCTTAAATCCCAGCAGGTCTTGTCTTGGTGCAGGAATGAAAATAAATGCCAGGAAATAAATAAAGCTTTCTTCTGACTTTGATATTTATGATGGGTATGGGGAAGCTCAAAACAGATCCCTGCTCTCTTTCTCTCTCTTAGGGTAAATGTCACAGTGTGGACACAAAGCAAAGACATTATGAGTCAGATTCCAAGAAATCTGAAGAAATCTCCCTGCGTGATGATGCTGAGCATAGCAATACAACAGAGATACATACAGCAGAGCAGGAGGGAGCTGAGGGAGTGGAAGATATGCCTGAAGTGGAAGCAGAAGAAGAGGTGTTCCCTCAAATTTGTGATATTGCTGAAGATGACATAGCCGAAGCTCTCAGAGTCCAGAATCTGCTGCAAAGTGACTTTGCCATCAAACCTGGAATAATTTTGCTGAGATGCAATGTGGCAAACAGCATTTACAGAATTCAGATGATGCTGTAAAGGCGTCTGCCTGGTCAATCTCATTATTGACTGAAAACTTTTAAAAAGATACCTGGTGTAAGTAAGTCCCAGTTCTATATGTCCCTAATGAAATCCATTGACAGACCACACAAACAAAACTCTGTATTTGTTGTATATCTGTATATCCCCATGTGGCCCTTGAACAACCCCCTGCCCTGAGAAAGGACTCCCTTTGCTCTGTGAACCATCAATGCCCTAGAGAAAGAAAGTTATAGCTTTCTTACACAAGTAGAAAGAAAATTTCAGGAGTCTGTGTATAAGATACAACAAACTATATGGAAAGAGACAAGAAATATGGTACAAGGGCAATTTATTGCCTGAGATGAAACACACAACACACAGCTGGCTCTTGTTTGTAATCAAATGATATCTCTTCACTTGAGAGAGCAAATTTCTAGGAAAAAGTTTAAATAAAAGAAAACCTTACTCTACAGAAACCTATGGAGCACAAGAAAGATAAATTTCTCCAGGACAATCTATAGAATTGTGATACTTTTTGATATTTTGATAAAATTGAGATTGTCAGAGCTTCAAGAACTTTCCTCTTATAGTTTTCTTAGTTCATGGATATGACAGAGGATATTTTAAATTCATATTCTTTGTGTTGAACTTTGAATGAAAGATTATAGGATAGACATTTTAAAAATATGATAACACTTTCATTTTGTTCTCAAAGGACACACAGAAGAAAATGGCCCTGAGAGATCTGACCACCCTCCCTCTTGAGGTGCCTCTCCTGTATATTGTAATAAAGTATCCCCGGTATTGTCACCCAGAAATACGGATAGTCAGAATAGAACATTTAGAATGGGAGTGCTGATAAATATGAAACCAAAAGTAGATGTGAAAATGGTAGGGCTTTTAAAAAGAATCCAATCAAATGTTTTTTCCTTTCTGCTTGAATTTGCATGTTTGGAAGCAATTCCTACCACTGATTAGGAGCGCATTTGATAGTGTTGTGGTTAGGGACTCCATGAGTGCTGTTGAGATGTTCCCTGGAGCCTGAAGATCTCCATGCCAGTCATCAACTGTAACTAGGGCTTTATTTGAAGAGCTTCTGAAAGGTGTATGTGTCCTGGGCCTTTAAAATATCTAAATATTAATTTAAATTCTCCTTTAAAATCAATAAGCTCTATTATGGCAGCCTTTAAAAGTTCTTCTCACACAAAATGCTCTATCCAGGAAATATTTCTCAGCTAGGTGATCAGAGTAGACTGACTGTGTGTGCGTGTGTGTGTGTGTGTGTGTGTGTGTGTATGTGTGTATGTGTGTTTATTTTTAGATTTGGAATAGAAGTAGGAGATGTGTTTTATTGCCACATCTTCTAGTGCCCCACACTCATAGCAAGCCAGAGGGGCCTCAAATAGACCGATTCCTTTCCCTCACAACCATTCTGCCCCAGCTGAGAATGAGGGAGAACCATCATGTACAGAGCAGGGACAGGATGATATATTAAGCATACCATGTTGTAATGAAAGCACCTGATGGGCGATCAGGAGACCTTGTTCTAGTCCAATTCCTGCCACTGAGGATAAATGTGACCATGGACAAGCAATTTACTCTCCTTTACTGTGAAATAAAAAGGATTGGACTGATGGATCTCTAAAGGCCTTTGTCTTCTTCCAGAATGTGAACAACTAGGAACCAGAAAATGGAACAAGGAAAAAAACAGAATTTTATAATGTGATATACATTATAATAGATGCAGGAAGGTATAAGCCTACAATGAAAAGATATTCTTATATGTTTACAGCATAATTGATTTCTAATGCTGTCCATTATACTTTTATAGTCACAGGAAAGAATTACAATACATGTTTACTCAGATTTTTTAAAAATACATTTTTATAGGGACCCTTGAGCAAAGACATACTGCCTAATTTTTCTTTTTCCTTATCTGCACTTCTCCATATCCCCTCCTAACACTGGGGTCTGCTCACATCTTTCTGTAGTATACCTCTTCATACTCATGAACCAACATGTTTCCTGAGGAACTTCTTCCATAATCCTGCATGTAAGTCAAACCTCCTCCTCTACTAGTACTTATAAAAGATGAGATTCTTCTCATTGTATGGTGACTTAAAGTTCCTTTCTCTCGTAGTAGTTTACTACTCACTTTTCTTTTGCAATTCTAATGGTAAGTATTCATTCGTTTTTGCCATACTGCTTCCTATATCTCCAATTACATGTACAAATAAAACATTAACCACTCACCCTCCCTGCCTGCCAAAGCTGGATGGTGTTTTGTAAATAAGTGTTTTTATTCTTTACTCTTGACTAAATTTGATTATTTCTAATGCTAATGAAGATCGTGGAAAAGCTTTTGTGAAAAGATTTATCAATCTCTACTTCCCCATAGAGCACCAGGCACAATGTCTCATTCAATTTGGAGTTAAATGTATGTTTATAATGTTAAGTATTGAATAACTATATATGTTGAAATTAACAGTTGTAAGCAGGGATTATCAAAATAGCTAAACTGAGAATGAAAAGAGGTAAAGGTGTGGCTTTAGGGATGTGTGTGTGTGTGTGCTGTGACTGTATGCATGTACACATGTATAGATTCAGCATTACACATACACAGGGAAATTGTGAGAAATTTTGCCACATGCTGGAGAGCATCCATTTTGAGTACCTGTGGGGATTACTGCCCACTCTGCAGCTTCACAGAAGAATCTGACAGAATTCCCAATGCCACATGACCTACACCATAAGGTAAACTTATTATCTAACCTAACAAGAGGTCCCCAAAAGTATGATGCCTCAAAGCCATCATTAAAAACCCAAGTTCTGGAGGAGCTTCAAGGTGGCAGAAGAGTAAAACGTGGAGATCAACTTCCTACCCACAAATACATCAGAAATACATCTACTTGTGGGAAAACGCCTACAGAACACTTACTGAATGCTGGCAGAAGACCTCAGACCTCCCAAAAGGCAAGAAACTCTCCACGTACCTGGAAGGGGAAAAGAAAAAAGAAAAAAACAGAGACAAAAGAATAGGGACAGGGTCTGCACCAGTGGGAGGGAGCTGTGAAGGAGGAAAAGTTTCGACACAGTAGGAAGCCCCTTCGCGGGTGGAGACTGTGGGTGGCCGACGGGGTAAGCTTCAGAGCCGCGGAGGAGAGCAGAGCAACAGGGGTGCGGAGGGCAAAGTGGAGAGACTTCCACACAGAGGATCGGTGCCCAACAGCACGCACCAGCCCGAGGCTGTCTCATCACCCACAGGGACAGGTCGGGACTGGGAGCTGAGGCTCGGGCTTTGGAGGTCGGATTCCAGGGAGAAGACTGGAGTTGGCTGCGTGAACAGAGACTGAAAGGGCTAGTGTGCCACAGCTAGCCCAGAGGTAGTCGGGGGAAAAAGTCTGGAGCTGCCGAAGAGACAAAAGACTTTTTCTTGCCTCTTTGTTTCCTGGTGCGCGAGGAGAGGGGATTAAGAGCACCATTTAAAGGGACTCCAGAGACGCGCGAGCCACCGCTATCAGTGCGGACCCAAGAGACGGGCATGAGACGCTAAGGCGGCTGCTGCAGCCACCAAGAAGCCGGTGTGCAAGCACAGACCTCTATCCACACACCCCTTCCCGGGAGCCTGTGAAGCCTGTCACTGCCACGGTCCTGTAATCCAGGGACAACTTCCCTGGGAGAAGGCACGGCACACCTAAGGCTGGTGCAACGTCATGCTGGCCTCTGTGACCACAGGCTCATCCCGCATTCCGTATACTTTCCTCTTCCCGGCGTCAGTGAGCCAGAGCCCCCGAATCAGCTGCTCCTTTAACCCTGTCTTGACTGAGCTAAGAACAGACGCCTTCAGGTGACCTACACAGAGGCGGGTCCAAATCCAAAGCTGAACCTCAGGAGCTGTGCGAACAAAGAAGAGAAAGGGAAATTTCTTCCAACAGCCTGAGAAGCAGCAGATTAAATCTCCACAATCAACTTGATGTACCCTGCATCTGTGGAATAACTGAATAGAAAACGAATCTTCCCAAATTGAGGAGGTGGACCTTGGGAACATGATATGTATATATTTTTTCCCTTTTTCTCTTTTTGGGAGTGTGTATGTGTATGCTTCTCTGTGTGATTTTTGTCTGTATAGCTTTGTTTTAGCATTTTTCCTAGGGTTCTGTCTGGCCGTGTTTTTGTTTTTGTTTTACTTTCCAAAAAATTTTTCCTAATAATTACTTTTTATATTAATAACTATATTTTATTTTATTCTTTCTTTTTTTCCTTCTTTTCTCCCTTTTATTCTGAGCCGTGTGGATGACAGGCTCTTGGTGCTGCAGCCAGGCATCAGGGCTGTGCCTCTGAGGTGGGAGAGTCAAGTCCAGGACACTGGTCCACAAGAGACCTCCCAGCTCCACATAATATCAAATGGTGAAAATCTCCCAGAGATCTCCATCTTGATGCCAAGACCCAGCTCCACTCAATGACCAGCAAGCTACAGTGCTGGACATCCTATGCCAAATAATTAGCAATACAGGAACAAAACCCCATCCATTAGCAGAGAGACTGCCTAAAATCATAATAAGGCCACAGACACCCCAAAACACACAACCAGATTTGGAACTGCCCACCAGAAATACAGGACCCAGCCTCAACAACCAGAGCACTGGTACTACCCTCCTCTACAAAGAAGCCTACACAACACACTGAAACAGCTTAAGCCACTGGGGAGAAACAGCAAAAACAACAGGGAATATGAACCTGCAGCCTGCAAAAAGGAGACCCCAAACACAGTAAGTTAAGCAAAATGAGAAAACAGAGAAACACACATCAGATGAAGGAGCAAGGCAAAAACCCACCAGACCTAACAAATGAAGAGGAAATAGACAGTCTACCTGAAAAAGAATTCAGAATAATGAAAGAAAAGATGATCCAAATCTTGGAAATAGAATGGAGAAAATACAAGAAGCATTTAACAAGGAACTAGAAGAACTAAAGAGCAAACAAACAGTGATGAACAACACAAAAAAATGAAATTAAAAATTCTCTAGAAGGGATCAATAGCAGAATAACTGAGGCAGAAGAACGGATAAGTGACCTGGAAGATAAAATGGTGGAAATAACTACTGCAGAACAGAACAAAGAAAAAAGAATGAAAATAATTGAGGACAGTCTCAGAGACCTCTGGGACAACATTAAATGCAACAACATTCAAATTATAGGGGTCCCAGAAGAAGAAGAGAAAAAGAAAGGGACTGAGAAAATATTTGAAGAGATTATAGTTGAAAACTTCCCTAACATGGGAAAGGAAATAGTTAATCAAATCCAGGAAGCACAGAGAGTCCCATACAAGATAAAGGCAAGGAGAAAAACACCAAGACACATATTAATCAAACTATCAAAAATTAAATACAAAGATTAAATATTAAAAGAAGCAAGGGAAAAGCAATAAATAGCACACTAGGGAATCTCCATAAGGTTAACTGCTGATCTTGTAGCAGAAATTCTGATAGCCAGAAGGGAGTGGCAGGACATATTTAAAGTGATGAAGGAGAAAAACCTACAACCAAGATTACTCTACCCAGCAGGGATCTCATTCAGGTTTGAGGGAGAATTTAAAAACTTTTAGAGAGAAGCAAAAGCTAAGAGAATCCAGCAACACCAAACCAGCCTTACAACAAATGCTAAAGGAACTTCTCCAGGCAGGAAACACAAGAGAAGTTAAAGTCCTACAAAAGCAAACACAAAACAATTAAGAAAATGGTATTAGGAATGTGCATATCAATAATTACCTTAAATGTAAATGTATTACATGCTTCAACAAAAAGACATAGACTGGCTGAATGGATACAAAAACAAGACGATCACACACCAGTCAGAATGGCCATCATCAAAAAATCTAGAAACAGGGGTTTCCCTGGTGGCGCAGTGGTTGAGAGTCCGCCGGCCAATGCAGGGGACACGGGTTCGTGCCCCGGTCCGGGAGGATCCCACATGCCATGGAGCAGCTGGGCCCATGAGCTATGGCCGCTGAGCCTGCGTGTCAGGAGGCTGTGCTCTACAACGGGAGAGGCCACAACAGTAAGAGGCCTGCGTATCGCCAAAAAAAAAAAAAAAAATCTAGAAACAATAAATCCTGGAGAGGGTGTGGAGAAAAGGGAACCTTCTTGCACTGTTGGTGGGAATGTAAATTGATAAAGCCTCTATGGAGAACAGTATGGAAGTTCCTTAAAAAACTAAAAATAGAACTACCATTCGAGCCAGCAATCCCACTACTATGCATATACCCTGAGAACACCATAATTCAAAAAGACTCATGTACCAAAATGTTTATTGCAGCTCTATCTACAATAGATAGAACATGGAAGCAACCTAAGTGCCCATCAACAAATGAATGAACAATGAAAATGTGGCATATATATACAATGGAATATTGTCCAGCCATAAAAAGAAACGAAATTGAGTTATTTGTAGTGAGGTGGATGGACCTAGAGTCTGTCATACAGAGTGAAGTAAGTCAGAAAGAGAAAAACAAATACCGTATGCTAACACATATATATGGAATCTAAAAAAAAAAATGGTCATGAGGAACCTAGGGACAAGACAGGAATAAAGACACAGACCTACTAGGGAATGGACTTGAGGATACAGGGAGTGGGAAGGGTAAGCTGGGACAAAATGAGAGTGTGGCGTGGACATATATGTACTACCAAATGTAAAATAGATAGCTAGTGGGAAGCAGCCACATAGCACAGGGAGATCAGCTCGGTGGTTTGTGACCACCTAGAGGGGTGGGATAGGGAGGGTGTGAGGGAGGGAGATGCCGGAGGGAAGAAATATGGGGACATATGTATATGTATAACTGATTCACTTTCTTATAAAGCAGAAACTAAAACACCATGTAAGGCAATTATACTCCAATAAAGATGTTAAAAATAAAAAAAAGTCAAGTTCTTATATACAATGGAATATTATGCCACCTTAAAAAGAAACGAAATTCTGATACATGCCCACAGCATAGATGAACCTTGAAAGCATTATTAAGTGAAAAGCATTTTTAAGTGAAAAAAGCCAGACATAAAAGGACAAATATTGTATGATTCCACTTATATGAAGTACCTAGAACAGGCAAATTCATAGAGACAGAAAGAAGAATAGAGATGACTATGGACTGAGGGGAGGGAAGAATAAGGAGTCATGTTTAGTGGGTAGAGTTTCTGTTTGTGATGATGAAAAAGTTCTGGAAATAGATAGCAATGGTGGTTGCACAACATTGTGAATGTACTTAATACCATTGAATTGTATGGTAAAATGGTAAATTTTATGTATATTTTGCCACAGTAGTAAATAACCCAAGTTCAAAAACATTAATAAAAATTAATAACACACTTTAAAATTACTTGGGAGTAGGGAGAGCTATATTGGGGAAAGGGACAAAACAAAAACAAAAATAGCACCCTTCTATTTTAACTAAAATGAATGCCATTTTTTTCTTCATTTAGCTTTATCTCAGTTATTAACAGAAAAAAAAGTTTCTCTTACCTAAAGCTAAAAAGAGAATTAAATAAAAGATTGCTATATATAACTGAAGGGGAATATCCATCCCACTTCGGGTTATGGCACTATTACTACCTCCCCTCAAAAAATGAAATCTCCACTAGCAAACATACAACACTCCTTGCTCACCACTGTAAAATGAGTAACTGCTTTCTCACTTTGCCTGGCAGAGCTCTCTTGTCTTTACCCCACAGTCATCCACAGCGTCAGTCTCAGGCCCACTGCATGTTCCTCCACTGCCCTTCCCCATTATCCTCTTTTCCCTGCTACCAGCTGTAGCCATCCTCTTCTCTTACTGTCTGAAAGACTGACTATGCCCTTTACCTTCAACAATGCAGAAAGAACCCTGTGAGGGCTGGTCAGGAGTTCCTTATACGGCAAGCAAGGAGGTCCTGTTCTGGGCTTCCTGTCATCGTGCTTGGAAGTCTACTACTTTTCTTACGCCACCATCCTAGCATACATAACCATTGCCTACAAGCTAGCCAGGTCCCAAGTTTAGCTCTCCAGAGTCTGCTTCTGTGGTGTAGGAAAAATTTTAAGGCAAATGAAAACTCATCCTTATAGGCCCTGCTGCCATTTCCTTCAGGCCAGATCTTGGCTGAGGTAGGAGACAAGAAAGGGATTTCTAGACGCCTGAGATATTTTCCATAATAGAAGGGACCTCCCTAATATTAAAATAAAATGTTAAAGATAGATACATAATGCCTCCCCCAATCATCCACTGACCTCTCTGAGAGAATAGATTTTTTTTAATGTTTCATTTTTTAAAGTTTTCTTTTAAAATATACCCACATGATGTTTAACTTAAAACATATATTCACGTAGTAAATGAAAACAATAAACTTATAAAACAGTTAAAGTAATTAACATGGTAAAATGGACTTGACAGTATAAATACGTGACACTTAGACAGGTCACTCTTCCTTTCTACATAGACTCAGGAACCATTATGGTTGTATGACCTTGGACAAATTAATTAACCCTTTTATGACTTAGTTTTCCCTTTAGTGAAAATTCATGGCTTAATTCATATAAAACACCTACAATAATGCTTGGAGATAGTGTTTAATAAATGTGAGTTATTATTGTTTCTAGTAATTTTTCATTTGGTATAAGGAAAAAATGGCATGTTCTAATCAGCCTATTTAGCTAAGAATTACTATGCATATCACCAAGAGTTATTACTTTTAAATCATAAATAAGATGGAAGAAAAAAATATAAATTAATAGAGGTTAATGACTCCAAATTACTATTGCAGCTTCTAGGTCTTCAAGAATGGGAATATCAATTTTGACTAATTCACTCAACAAAAGTGCTAAATACTCTCTGTGCCAGATGCTGTATTATGTACTTATGTATATTATCTTATACTTATCTCACAATAATTCTGTGTGAAGGGTAATATTGGGCTCATGGTATTGTAAGGTTAAGTGATTTGCCCAAGGTCACACTGCTACAAACTGCTTAAGCTGAGATTTGTACCTAAGTTCCAAAACCCAGGTTCAATAGCATGCAAAAATTAGACTGACACTGTATGGATCTATGGATGCATCTGCTCTAAAAATACATTCATAATTAGAGCTCGTTGTTTTCTAGTTACTTACACACATCTATCTATCTATCTATCTTTCTATTTATCTATCTATCTTCATATTCTCTGGGAAAGAGACTGCTGTTTAAGAGAGTTTACAATACTAATTTTAAAGGAATAGAGACTAAAAAATCAAAACTGCTCCCCATTTCCAAGACACTTCTGTGGCTCTGATTTCGGTTCCTAGTTATCCCCTTTTCCCTTAAGCAATACCCTGTGGATTCTTTATTCACAATGTCACTTACATTAGTCTCCTTTCCACAACCACTGATGCTTCCCTTGTTTACCTCCTTGTTACCTATTTCAACAACTTCTTTACTATTTTCCCATTGGCTATTCTTCTTTTTATCCATTGCAGTCTGTATAATATGATGGCTTTCACATTGCATGAACCCCACTGACCATTGACTTTTAGCAAATTACTACAACCAAGTCAGAAAGTGCTAGAGCTGGAAGAGACCTAACTATTGAGCAAGGAAGAGATTATGTCATTTTCTCACACAAACCCTTCAATTACCTATTAGAAAAAGATACAAAGGCAGGTCAAAGAATAAGAAAACCAAATGACCAATAAACAGATGAAGAGATGTCCAATCTCACTAGTCATAAAGAAAATTCAAATTGAAACAACATTGAATATCATTTTTAAGCCATCAAATTGGCAAGCTATATAAAGGATTGGAGAGTGTGTGAAACAATAAAATCTCAACACTGCTGATGAGAGTTAAAACTATTACAGACACTTTGGAGAGTGATTCAGTCTAAGATGTGCATACCTTGTGATTCAGCAAATCCAATCCCATGCATAGGCTGTAGGTAGGCCTTCTTAACCTGAGGTCTACACACCTTCACGAGGTCTGTGATCTTGGGTGGGAAAAAAGTTACACCTTTATTTTCATTAATTGAAATGTAATATTGCTTTTGATAATGAATGTAGGCAAAACACCAGTTTTATTAGCAGTACCTATGACTTAGGCTCTAATAGGAATTTCAAATAGTTCCATGACATATTATTTATTAGAGCTCCCTTGAAATATCATTTACATTCATCAGTACTTTTAGATTATAATAGCTATTAGAACCACTGACAGATATTATTACATAAAGAATTTTAAAAGAATCCCATTTTATTTTCACTATATATAGATATATAGACATGATAATTATATTTCAAAAAATTGGTTTCATTTGTAATCTGATGCATTGTGCTTTATTTATTTTAAAACATTTTTCTGAGAAGGTGTTCATAAACTTCACTAGACACACAAAAGAATATATGGCACAAAAAATTAAGAATCTCTGCTGTAGAGACACACTTGTACATGTATATTTGAAGAAATATGCACATTTTTAAATAGTGGCATTATTTGTAATAGTAAAAATTTCATATCCATCAACAGGAAAAGAGATAAATAATATATGCCATAGTTGTATGATCTAATACAAGAGGAATGAACTGTGTGTGTGTGTGTGTGTGTGTGTGTGTGTGTGTGTATGGCTAAATTGCAATAACCCCCACTGCCCATAGTAGGCATCCCCACAGGCACTAACACAGCACCTAATTTTGGATAAAAAATAAAAGATGAGGAACAATATGTAAAATATGATATTATTTATGTAACTTACAGAATATGTATACAGAATTATATATTGCTTATGAATCTATATGAAGGTATGCAAAAGTATTTTACAAAAGTAGACCAGGTAATTATGTATACCAAGCCCACAGCAGTGGTTTCCACTTGGGTGGTGTGATATCACGACTGGAATGACATATTGGACAACTAGTTATTTCCTTATTACCTCATACCTGCTCATTCCTTTGTATGTGTTGTTCTTTCTCACTGGAATACTTTCTCCAAGATTCCACTTATCAAATGCCTATATCCAATTGTAGCAGAGGGAGTAGGATAATATATTCATATTACTGACAGAAAAAAACCTGCCAACCAAGAATACTACACCTGGCTAAACAGTCTTTTAAAGATGAAGAGGAAATGAAGACTTTCCCAGACAAACAAAACTGGGAGAGTTCATTACCACTAGGCCTGCCTTACAAGAAATGCTAAAGGGGGTTCTTTAAGTTAAAAAGAAATGATGATGAACAACAATACAAAGATATATGAAAGCACAAAACTCACTGGTAAAGGCAAAAATATAGACAAATACAGAATATTGTAACACTTTGTAAGTGATCAGTAAATCACTTTTAATGTTAGTATAAAAGTTAAAAAAAAAGTTAAAAATAACTAGCTACCTAGAGGGGTGGGATAGGGAGGGTGGGAGGGAGATGCAAGAGGGAGGGGATATGGGTATATAAGGATACGTATAGCTGATTCACTTTGTTATAAAGCAGAAACTAACACAACAATGTAAAGCAATTATACTCCAATAAAGATGTTAAAAAATAATTAACTATAAAATACATTAATGTATACAAAATATATAAAGATATAAATTGTAACTCAATAACAAAGTGGGGAGGGATAAATAAAAGTTTATTCTTTATATACAATAGAAGTTATCAACTTAAAACAGATTTTCATAACTATAATATTTTTACATAACCCCACAATAACTACAAAGAAAATACCTATAAAAGGCACATGAAACAAAAGAGAAAGGAATCAAAGTATATCAGTACAAAAAAATCAATGAAACATAAAGACATCAAGAGAGGAAAAGAGGGACAAAAAATCCCACAAGAAGAATGAAAACAAATGACAAAATTGTAATAATAGTTCTTTTCTATCACTAGTTTATATTAAGTGGATTAATCTCCCCAATGAAAAGACATAGAGTAGCTTAGTGGATGAAAAACAATATCCAACTATATGCTGTCTACAAAAGACTCACTTATTTTTTTAACCTTTATTGGAGTATAATTGCTTTACAATGGTGTGTTAGTTTCTGCTTTATAACAAAGTGAATCAGCTATACATATACATATATCCCCATATCTCTTCCCTCTTGTGAAAAGACTCACTTTACATTTAAGATGACACAAGCTGAAATTGAAGGGATGGAAAAAGATGTTCCATGCAAATTGTAACCAAAAGAAAGCAGGGGTGACTATACTTATATTAGACAAAATAGATTATAAGCCAAAAACTGTCACAAGAGACAAAGAAGAATATTATTTAATGATAAACAGGTTAATTCACTAAGAAGATACAACAATGATATATATATATATACACAATATAATTGTACATATATAATTATATATATAATACACAATTATACAGATAATATAATGGTAAATATTATAGATATAATTGTATATATATACACAATTATATATAATTGTATATATAATATAATTGTATATATATAATACACAACTATGTATGTAATATAATTTTATACACACACACACACACAACAGAGCAAATAAATATATAAAGCAAGGATTGACATAACTGAAGGGAGAAATATGCAGCAATACAATAATAGTAGGGGACGTCTATATCCCATTTTCAATAAAGGATAGAACATTCAGACAGAAAATCGATAAAGAAACAGTGGGCCTGCAAAACACCATAAACTAAATGGAGCTAACAGATTTAGAAAACATTATACCTGACAGCAGTAGAACATATTGTCTTCTCAAGTGCACACAGAATATTCTCCAAGAGAGATCACATGTTAGGTCACAAAATAAGTCTTAACAAATTTTAAAAGATTGAAATCACATCAAGTATCTTTTCTGACAACAGCTGAATGATACTAGAAATCAATATCAGAAGGAAAACTGGAAAATTCACAAATATATGGGAATTACACAAAACATTCCTGAGCAAACAATGGGTCAAAGAAGAAATCAAAGGAAATTAGAAAATATGAAAACAAAAACACAACATATCAAAACTCACAGGATGCAGAAAAGGATATACTAAAGAGGGAAATTTATACAAATAAAAGCCTACATTAGAAAAGGAAGAAAGATCTCAAATAAACAACCTAACATTATGCCTTAAAGAACTATAAAAAGAAGGACAAAAAAGCCCAAAATTTGAAGAAGAAAGGAGAGAATAGAGCACAAATAAATAAAATAGAGAATAGAAAAAAAAGTGTAGGTTGTTTTGAAAAAAACACGAATTTGACAATTAGGTAGACTAAGAAAAAAATGAGAGAGAAGACTCAAATAAATAAATGCAAAAATGAAAGAGAAGACAATATAATGGATGTCACAGAAATAAAAGGATTATAAGAGAATATTGTGAGGAGGAGCTACAAGATGGCTGAAGAGTAAGAAGTGGAGATCACCTTCCTCCCCACAAATACATCAGAAATAACAACTCCTACAGAACACTTACTGAACACTGGCAGAAGAAGTCAGACCTCACAAAGGCAAGAAACTTCCCATGTACCTGGGTAGGGCAAAAGAAAAAACAGAGACAAAAGAATAGGGACGGGACCTGCACCAGTGGGAGGGAGCTGAGAAGGAGGAAAGGTTTCCATACACTAGGAAGACCGTTCCCAAGCAGAGACTGTGGGTGGTGGAGGGGTAAACATCAGAGCCATGGAGGAGAGCACAGCAAGGGGGGTGGGGAAAGGCAAAGCAGAAAGATTCTCACATGGAGGATCAGTGCTGGCCAGCAGTCACCAGCCCGAGAGGCTTGTCAGCTCACCCGCTGCAGTGGGAGGGGGCTGGGAGCTGAGCATCCAGGTTCAGAGGTCGGATCCCAGGGAGAGGACAGGGGTTGGCTACGTGAACACAGCCTGAAGGGGGTTAGTGTGCCACAGCTACCCCGGAGAGAATGTGGGAAAAGGTCTGGAACAGCCAAAGATGCAAGAGAATTTTTCTTGCCTTTGTTTCACAGTGCGTGAGGAGAGGGGACTAAGAGCACCACCTAAACGAGCTCCAGAGACAGGAGCGAGCTACAGCTACCAGCACAGACACCAGAGCTGGACATGAGATGCAAAGGCTGCTGTTGCAGCCACCAAGAAGCCCATGGGAAAGCACAGGTCACTATCAACACCACCCCTCCTGGGAGCCTACGCAGGCCACCACTGCCAGGGTCCCAGAATCCAGAGACAATTTCCACAGGAGAAAACATGGCGCACCTCAGGCTATTGCAACATCATGTCTGGCCTCTGCAATGGCAGGCTCGTCCTGCATTCCATATCCCTACTTCCCTCCAGCCTGAGTGAGCCAGAGTCCCCTAATCGGCTGCTACTTTAAGCCAATCCTGTCTGAGCGGGAACAGATGCCCTCAGGAGACCTACATGCAGAGGTGTACCCAAATTCAAAGCTGAACCTCAGGAGCTGTGCGAACAAAGATGAAAAAGGGAAATTTCTCCCAGCAGCCTCAGGAGTAGCGGACTAAATCTCCAAAACCAACTTGATGTACCCTGCATCTGTGGAATACCTGAATAGAAAATGAATAAATCCAAATTGAGGCAGTGGACTTTGGGAGCATTGATATATAAATATTTTTCCTTTTTCTCTTTTTGTGAGTGTGTATGTGTATGCTGCTTTGTGTGATATTGCCTGTATAAACTGTCTGAACCAACTTTAGACACTGGGAACAGACACCAAAAACAACGGGAATTATGAACATGCAGTCTGCGAAAAGGAGACCCCAAACACAGTAAGTTAAGCAAAATGAGAAGACAGAGAAACACACAGCAGATGAAGGAGCAAGGCAAAAACCGACCAGACCTAACAAATGAAGAGGAAATAGGCAGTCTACCTGAAAAGAATTCAGAATAATCAGAGTAAAGATGATCCAAAACCTTGGAAACAGAATGGAGAAAATACAAGAAACGTATAACAAGGACCTAGAAGAACTAAAGAGCAAACACACAGTGATAAACAACAAAATAAATGAAATTAAAAATTCTCTAGAAGGGATGAATAGCAGAATAATTAAGGCAGAAGTACAGATAAGTGACCTGGAAGATAAAAGAGTGGAAATAACTACTGCAGAGCAGAATAAAGAAAAAAAGAATAAAAAGAATTGAGGATAGTCTCAGAGACGTCTGGGACAACATTAAATGCAACAACATTCCAATTATAGGGGTCCCAGAAGAAGAAGAGAAAAAGAGAGGGACTGAGGAAATATTTGCAGAAATTATAGTTGAAAACTTCCTTAATATAGGAAAAGAAATAGTTAATCAAGTCCAGGAACCACAGAGAGTCCCTTACAGGATAAATCCAAAGAGAAACACACCAAGACACATATTAATCAAACTATCAAAAAATAAATACAAAGACAAAAGATGAAGAGCAGGGGGAATCCACATACGGTTGACAGCTGATTTTTCAGCAGAAACTCTGCAAACCAGAAGGGAGTGGCAGGACATATTTAAAGTGATGAAGGAGAAAAACCTACAACCAAGATTACTCTACCCACCAAGGATCTCATTCAGATTTGATGGAGAAATTAAAGCCTTTACAGACAAGCAAAAGCTAAGAGAATTCGGCACCACCAAACCAGCTTTACAGCAATTGCTAAAGGAACTTCTATAGGCAGGAAACACAAGAGAAGGAAAAGACATACAATAACAAACCCAAAACAATTGAGAAAAGGGTAATAAGAACATACATATCAATAATTACCTTAAATGTAAATGGATTAAATGCTCCAACCAAAAGACACAGACTGGCTGAATGGATACAAAAAGAAGACCCGTATATATGTTGTCCACAAGAGACACACTTCAGACTTAGGGACACATACAGACTGAAAGTGAGGGGATGGAAAAAGATATTCCATGCAACAGGAAATCAAAATAAATCTGGAGTAGCAATTCTCATATCAGAAAAATTAGACGTTAAAGCAAAGACTGTTACAAGAGAAAAAGAAGGACACTACATAAGGATCAATCCAGGAAGAAGATATAACAATTGTACATATGTAAGCACCCAAATAGGAGCACCTCAATACATAAGGCAAGTGCTAAGAGCCATAAAAGGTGAAATCAACAGAGACGCAATCATAGTAGGGGACTTTAACATCTTATATTCACTAATGGACAGATCATCTGAAATGAAAATAAATAAGGAAATTCAAGCTTTAAATTATACATTAAACAAGATGGACTAAATGATATTTTTAGGACACTCGATTCAAAAACAACAGAATACATATTCTTCTCAAGTCCTCCTGGAACATTCTCCAGGATAGATCATATCTTCGGGCACAAATCAAGCCTTGGTAAATTAAAAACAAATTGAAATTGTATCAAGTATCTTTTCCGACAACAACACTATGAGACTAGATATCAATTACAGGAAAAAATCTGTAAAACATGCAAACACAAGGAGGCTATATAATACATTACTTAATAACTAGGAGATCACTAAAGAAATCAAAGGGGAAATCCAAAAATATCTAGCAACAAATGGCTATGAAAACACGACGACCAAAAAGCTATGAGATCCAGCAAATGCAGTTCTAAGAGGGAAGGTTATAGTAATAAAATCCTACCTTAAGAAACAAGAAACATCTCAAATAAACAACCTAATATTACACCTAAACCAATTACAGAAAAAGGAAATAAAAAACCTCAATGTTACCAAAAGGAAAGAAATCATAAAGATCAGATCAAAAATAAATAAAAAAGAAATGAAGGAAACAATAACAAAGATCAATAAAACTAAAAGCTGGTTCTTTGAGAAGCTAAACAAAATTGATA
This sequence comes from Grampus griseus, assembly GCF_964374135.1. Taxonomy (NCBI): domain Eukaryota; kingdom Metazoa; phylum Chordata; class Mammalia; order Artiodactyla; family Delphinidae; genus Grampus; species Grampus griseus. The sequence continues at coordinate 48,110,980 of NC_138999.1, read as the reverse complement.
AACAATTAGCCAGACTCATCAAGAAAAAAATGGAGAAGACTCAAATCAATAGAATTAGAAATGAAAAAGGAGAAGTAACAACTGACACTGCAGAAATATAAAGGATCATGAGAGAACACTACAAGCAACTATATGCCAATAAAATGGACAACCCTGAAGAAATGGACAAATTCTTAGAAAAACAGAAGCTTCTGAGACTGAAGCAGGAAGAAACAGAAAAAATAAGCAGACCAATCACAAGTACTGAAATTGAACCTGTGATTTAAAATCTTCCAGCAAACAAAAGCCCAGGACAGGACAGGTTCACAGGCGAATTCTATCTAACATTTAGAGAAGAGCTAACACCTATCTTTCTCAAACTCTTCCAAAATAGAGCAGAAGGAGGAACACTCTCAAACTCATTGTACGAGGCCACCATCACCTTGATACCAAAACCAGAAAAAGATGTCACAAAGAAAGAAAACTACAGGCCAATATCACTGATGAATATAGATGAAAATATCCTCAACAAAATACTAGTAAACAGTATCTAACAGCACTATAAAAGCATCATACACCATGATCAAGTGGGGTTTATTCCAGGAATACAAGGATTCTCCAGTATATGCAAATCAAGCAAAAAGATAAACCAGATTAACACACTGAAGGAGAAAATCCAAATGATCATTTCAGTAGATTAAGAAAAAGTTTTGACAAAATTCAACACCCATTTATGATAAAAACCCTCCAGAACGTAGGCATAGAGGGAACTTACCTCAATATAATAAAAGGCCATATATGACAAACTCAAAGCCAAGATCGTCCTCAATGGTGAATATCTGAAACCATTCCCATTAAGATCAGAAAAAGATACGGTTGCCCACTCTCACCACTCTTATTCAACATAGTTTTGAAAGTTTTAGCCACAGCAATCAGAGAAGAAAAAGAAATAAAAGGAATCCAAATTGGAAAAGAAGAAGTAAAGCTGTCACTGTGTGCAGATGACATGATACTATACTCAGAGAATCCTAAATATGCTATCAGAAAACTACTAGAACTAATCAATGAATTTGGTAAAGTACCAGGATACAAAAGTAATGCACAAAAATTTCCTGCATTCCTATACACTAATGATTTTAGACCTGAAAGTGGAATTAAGGAAACACTTTCATTTATCATTACAACAAAAAGAATAAAATACCTAGGAAGAAATATACCTATGGAGACAAAAGACCTGTATGCAGAAAAGTATAACACACTGTTGAAAGAAATTAAAGATGATACAAATAGATGGAGAGATATACCACATTCTTGAATTGGAAGAATCAACAATGTGAAAATGACTCTACTATGCAAAGCAATCTACAGAATCAATGCAATCCCTATCAAACTACCACAGGCATTTTTCACAGAACTAGAACAAAATGTTTCACAATTTGTATGGAAACACAAAAGACCCTGAAGAGCCAAAGCAAGCTTGAGAAAGAAAAACAGAACCAGAGGAATCAGACCTCCCTGACTTCAGACTATGCTACAAAGCTACAGTAATCAAGCCAGTATGGTACTGGCTCAACAACAGAAATATAGATCAATGGAACAAGATAGAAAGCCCAGAGATAAACCAAGACATGTATGGTCACCTTATTTTTGATATATATTTTTGATAAGAATATACAATGGAGAAAAGACAGCCACTTCAATAAGTGGTGCTGGGAAAAGTGGACAGCTACATGGAAAAGAATGAAAATAGAATACTCTGTAACACCTTACACAGAAATAAACTCAAAATGGATTAAAGACCTAAATGTAAGGCCAGACACCATCAAACTCTTAGAGGAAAATATAGGGAGAACACTCTACTCTTGCTTTCATAAATCACAGCAAGATCCTTTTTGACCCACCTCCCTGAGAAATGGAAATAGAAACAAAAATTAAAAATGGGACCTAATGAAATTTAAAAGCTTTTGCACAGCAAAAAAACCATAAAAGTATCAAAAAGACATATACACTACTAAATGTAAAATAGATACTAGTGAGAAGCAGTTGCATAGCACAGGGAGATCAGCTCAGTGCTGTGTCACCAGGTAGAATGGTGGGATAGGGAGGGTGGGAGGATGGGAGATGCAAGAGGGAGGAGATATGGGGATATATGTATATGTATACCTGATTCACTTTTTTATAAAGCAGAAACTAACACATCCTTGTAAAGCAATTACACTCTAATAAAAATGTTAAAAAAAAAAGACAACACTCAGAATGGGAGAAAATATTTGCAAATGAAGCCACTGACAAAGATTCATCTCCAGAATGTACAAGCTGCTCATGCAGCTTAATATCAAAAAAACAAACAACCCAATCCACAAATGGGCAAAAGACCTGAATAGACATTTCTCCAAAGAAGATATACAGATTGTCAAGAAACACATGAAAAAATGCTCAACATCATTAATCACTAGAGAAATGCAAATCAAAACCAGAATAAGATACCACCTCACACCAGTCAGAATGGCCATCATCAAAGAAATCTACAAACAATAAATGCTGGAGAGCATGTGGAGAAAAGGGAACCTTCTTGCACTCTTGGTGGGAATGCAAATTGACACAGCCACTATTGAGAACAGTATGGATGTTCCTTAAAAACAGTAAAAATAGAACTACCATATGACCCAGCAATCCAACTACTCACCTTATGCCTTGAGAAAACCATAATTCAGAAATAGTCATGTACCACAATGTTCATTGCAGCTCTATTTACAATAGCCAGGACATGGAAGTAACCTACGTGTCCATCGACAGATGATTGGGTAAAGAAGATGTGGCACATGTATACAATGGAATATTATTCAGCCATAAAAGAAACGAAATTGAGTTATTTGTGGTGAGGTGGATGGACCTCGAGTCTGTCATACAGAGTGAAGTAAGTCAGAAAGAGAAAAACAAATACTGCATGCTAACACATATATATGGAATTTAAAGGGAAAAAATAGTTCTGAAGAACCTAGGGGCAATACAGGAATAAAGACACAGATGTAGAGAATGCGCATGAGGACACAGGGAGGGGGAAGTGTAAGCTGGAGTGATGTGAGATGTCAATTTTGGATGTGACACCAAAAGTACAGGAAACAAAAAAGTACAGCATGGATATATACACACTAGCAAATGTAAAACAAGTAGCTAGTGGGAAGCCGCCGCATAGCACAGGGCTATCAGCTCGTTGCTTTGTGACCACCTAGAGGGGTGGGATAGGGACTGTGGGAGGGAGGGAGACACAAGAGGGAAGAGATATGAGGATATATGTATATGTATAGCTGATTTAGTTTGTTATAAAGCAGAAACTAGGATACCATTGTAAAGCAATTATAGTCCAATAAAGATGTTAATAAAAAGAGAATATTGTGAACAATTATACAAGAGGAAATTGGGAAACCTAAAAAAAATGGATAAATTCCTAGAAACATACAATCTACTAAGTCTGAATCATGAAGGAACAGAAAATTTGAACAAACATGACTGGTAAGGAGATTGAATGAGTAATTAAAAACTTCTTGATAAAGAAAAGCCCAGTACTATGGCTTCCCTGGAGAAATCTACCATCCTTTAAAGAAGAATTAATTCCAGTCCCCATTAAATTTTTCCAAAAATTTAATTTTTTTTCCAAAAAAAGGAGAAAATGCTTCTGAATGCATGTTACAATGCCAGCATTATCTCAATACCAAAGTCAAAGACACTACAAGAAAAGCAAATTATAGGTCAATTACCCTGACATATGTAGATGCAAAAATTCTGCACAAAATACTAGCAAATCAACTTCAACAGCATATTAAATGGATCATACAACTTTGACCAAGTGGAAATTATGCTTGAGTGCAAGGATGATTCAACATACAAAAATTAATCAATGCAATATAGCACATTAACAGAATGAAGGATAAAATCACCAGATCATCTCAACAGATGCAGAAAAAGCATTTGGCAAAATTCAACATTCTTTCATGATAAAAACTCCCAAGAGAGAATAAAAGAAAATTATCTCAACATAATAAAAGCCATATATAAAAAGCCCACAGCTGACATCATACAAAGAAAACAGTGTTATCTATAATAACATAGAAAAAAATAAAATACTTGCAAACTTAACAAAAGAAGTGAAAGATTTATATACTGAAAACCATAAAACTTTGATAAAAAAATTTTAGACAAAAATAAATGGAAAGACATCCCATATTCATGAATTAGAAGACTTACTATCATTAAAATGTCCATAGTACCAAAAGCAATTTATAGAATCAATACATTCTCTATCAAAATCCAAATGGCATTTTTTAGAGAAATAGAAAAAAGTCCTAAAATTCATATGGAACAATGAAGGACCTTAAATAATCAAAGCAATTTTGAATAAGAAAAATAAAGCTGGAGACATCACACTTCCTGATTTCAAAATATATTACAAATTTACAGTAATTAAAACAGTAGAGTACTGACATAACAACAGACATATAGAACATGGAAAAGCATAGATAACCCAGAAGTAAATCCACACATATACAATCAGCTGATCCTCTACAAGGACTCCAAGAATATACAATGGGGAAAAGATAAACTTTTTAACAAATGATTCTGGCAAAACTGGATACCTACTTGCAAAATCATGAAATTGAACCTTTTATCTACACCATAAATAAAAATCAACTCAAACTTGATTAAAGATTTAAATATAAGACCTGAAACAGTAAAAACCCCTAGAATAAAAATTAGGGGAGAAGCTTCTTATCATTTGTGTCAATAATAATTTCTTGGATGTGACACCAAAAGTACAGAAAACAAAAACAAATTTAGAGAAGATTTTTTTACATCAAGCTAAAAAGATTCTTCACAGCAAAGAACAAAATTAACAGAATGGGGCTTCCCTGGTGGCGCAGTGGTTGGGAGTCGCCTGCCGATGAAGGGGACATGGGTTCGTGCCCCTGTCCAGGAAGATCCCACGTGCCACAGAGCGGCTGGGCCCGTGAGCCATGGCCGCTGGGCCTGTGCGTCTGGAGCCTGTGCTCCGCAACGGGAGAGGCCACAATGGTGAGAGGCCTGCGTACCACAAAAACAAACAAACAAACAAAAATTTAACAGAATGAAGAGGCAATCTATAGATTGGGATAAAATATCTGTAAATCGTATAACTGATAAGGGGTTAATATCCAAAATATAGAAGAAATTGCTTCAACTCATTAGCATAAATAAATAAATAAATAGGCAAAGGAGTTGAATGGGCAATTCTCCAAACACAACATACAATTGGCCAACAGGTATATTAAAAGGTGCTCAACATCCCTAATCACCAAAGAAATGCAAATTGAAACCGCAATAAGATATCACCTCATAGTTGTTAGAATAGCTATTATTAAAAAAAAAAGAATGAAAGTCATATTTTGGTGAGGATATGAAGAAATTGGAAAACATTTCTTCTAATGTGGGAATGTAAAATGGTACAACAACTGTGCAAACAGTATAAAAGTTACTCAAAATATTAAACATAAAAATACCATGTGAGACAATTCCAAGGCTGTGGCAGACATCATGGGAGAGGCTTCCCTAGCAGCTCCCAAGGCTTTCTTTGTCTTGAGGACACCTTCCTTTTCCCTTCTCCACATGAGAACAGACATCTACTCTGAGAAGACATTAACTCCTGGAGGATCAGAAAGAGGGTGTTTGGTACGTCGTAACACACCTGCAAGCAATTTGGTGAAATACGTTTACTAACAAGAAGTTATTTTCGGAGGTAGCCTCATCCAGCAGAGGGCAGACAGCAGAAGTAAGAAGAACCACAATCCTGCAGCCTGTGGAACAAAAATCACATTCAAAGAAAGAGAGACAAGATGAAAAGGCAGAGGCTATTTACCAGATGAAGGAACAAGATAAAACCCCAGAAAAGCAACTAAATGAAGTGGAGATAGGAAAACTTCCAGAAAAAGAATTCAGAATAATGATAGTGAAAATGATCCAGGACCTCAAAAAAAGAATCGAGGCAAAGATCAAGAAGATGCAAGAAATGTTCAACAGAGACATACAAGAATAAAAGAACAAACACCTAAAAGCATTAAAGAACAAAAAAACAGAGATGAATAATACAATAATTGAAATGAAAAATACACTAGAAGGAATCAATAGCAGAATAACTGAGGCAGAAGAACGGAAAAGTGAACTGGAAGACAGAATGGTGGAATTCACTGCTGCAGAACAGAATAAAGAAAAATGAATGAAAAGAAATGAAGACAGCCTAAGAGGCCACTTGGGACAATATTAAACTCAACAACATTCACATTATAAGGGTCCCAGAAGGAGAAGAGAGAGAGAAAGGACGTGAGAAAATATATGAAGAGATTATAGTCGAAAATTTCCCTAAGATGAGAAAGGAAATAGCCACCCAAATCCAGGGAGGGCAGAGAGTCCCAGGCAGGATAAACCCAAGGAGAAACATGCTGAGACACATAGTAATCAAATTGTCGAAAATTAAAGACAAAGAAAAATTATTGAAAGGAACAAGGGAAAAATGACAAATAATATACAAGGGAACACCCATAAGGTTAACAGCTGATTTCTCAGCAGAAACTATACAAGCCAGAAGGGAAGGGAATGATATATTTAAAGTGATGAAAGGGAAGAACCTGCAAAGAATATTACTCTACCCTTCAAGGACCTCATGCAGATTCGAAGGAGAAATCAAAAGCTTTACAGACAAGCAAAAGCTAAGAGAATTCAGAACCACAAAATCAGCTCTACAACAAATGCTAAAGGCACTTCTCTAAGTGGGAAACACAAGTGAAGTAAAGGACCTACAAAAAAAACCCCATAACAATTAAGAAAATTGTAAAAGGAACATACATATCAATAATTCCCTTAAACGTGAGTGGATTAAATGCTCCAATCATCAGACACAGGTGTGCTGAATGGATGAAAAACAAGACCCATATATATGCTGTATACAAGAGAACGACTTCAGACCTACAGACACATACAGACTGAAAGTGAGTGGATGGAAAAAAATATTCAATTCAAAAGGAAATCAAAAGAAAACTGGAGTAGTAATACTTATATCAGAACAAATAGACTTTAAAATAAAGGATGTTACAACAGACAAGGAAGGACACTACATAATAATCAAGGGATCAATGCAAAAAGAAGATATAACAATTATAAATATATATGCACCCAATATAGGAGCACATCAATACATAAGGCAACTGCTAACAGCTCTAAAAGAGGAAAACGACAGTAACACAATAATAGTGGGGGACTTTAACACCTCACTTACATCAATGGACAGATCATCCAAAATGAAAATTAATAAGGAAACACAAGCTTTAAATTACACAATAGACCAGATATACTTAAGTGATATTTATAGGACATTCCATCCAAAAATAGCTGATTACACTTTCTTCTCATGTGAGCATGGAACATTCGCCAGGACAGCTCACATCTTGGATCCCAAATCAAGCCTTAGTAAATTTAAGAAAATTGAAATCATATTAAGCATCTTTTGTGACCACAACGCTATGAGCTTAGAAATTAATTATGGGGGAAAAAGCGTAAATAACAAAAAACACATGGAGGCTAAGCAATATGTTACTAAATAACTAAGAGGTCACTGAAGAAATCTAAGAGGAAATAAAAAAATACCTAGAGACAAATGACAATAAGAACACGACGATCCAAAACCTATGAGATGCAGCAAAAGCAGTTCTAAAAGGGAAGTTTACAGCAATAAAAGCTTACCTCAAGAAACAAGAAAAAATCTCAAATACACAATATAACCTTACACCTAAAGGAACTAGAGAAAGAAGAACAAACAAAACGCAAAGTTAGCAGAAGGAAAGAAATCTTAAAGATCAGAACAGAAATAAATGAAATAGAAACAAAGAAAACAATAGCAAAGATCAATAAAACTAAAAGCTGGTTCTTTGAGAAGATAAACAAAATTGATAATCCATTAGCCAGACTCATCAGGAAAAAGAGAGAGAGAACTCAAATCAATAAAATTACAAATGAAAAAGGAGAAGTTACAACAGACACCACAGAAATGCAAAGCATCCTAAGAGACTACTACAAGCAAATCTATGCCAATACAATGGACAACCTGGAAGAATGGAGAAATTCTTAGAAAGGTATAACCTTCCAAGACTGAACCGGGAAGAAATAGATAATAGGAACAGACCAAACAAAAGTAATGAAATTGAAACTGTGATTTAAAATATTCCAACAAACAAAAGTACAGGACCACATGGCTTCACAGGTGAATTCTGTCAAACATTTATAGAAGAGTTAACACCCATCCTTTTCAAACTCTTCCAAAAAATTACAGAGGAACACTCCCAAACTCATTCTATGAGGCCACAATCAGCTTGATACCAAAACCAGAAAAAGACACTACATAAAAAGGAAAATTACATAGCAATATCACTGATGAATACACATGTAAAAATTCTCAACTAATTACTAGCAAACAGAATCCAACAACACATTAAAATTATCATACAGCACAATCATGTGGGATTTATCCCAGGGATGCAAGGATTATTCAATATGTGCAAATCAATCAATGTGATACCCCATATTAACAAATTAAAGAATAAAAACCATATGATCATCTCAATGGATGCAGAAAAAGCTTTTGACAAAATTCAACACCGATTTATGATAAAACTCTCCAGAATGTGGGCATAGATGGAACCTAACTCTACATAATAAAAGCCAAATATGACAAACCTACAGCAAACATCATTCTCAATGGTGAAAAACTGAAAGCATTTCTTCTAACATCAGGAACAGGACAAGGATGTCCACTCTCGGCACTATTATTCAACATAGTTTTGGAGGTCCTAGCCATGGCAATCAGAGAAGAAAAAGAAATAAAAGGAATCCAAATTGGAAAAGAAGAAGTAAAGCTGTCACTGATTGCAGATGACATGATACTATACATAGAGAATCCTAAAGATACCACCAGAAAACTAATAGAGGTAATCAATGAATTTGGTAAAGTTGCAGGATACAAAATTAATGCACAGAAATCTCTTGCATTCCTATACACTAATGATGAAAAATCTGAAAGAGAAATTAAGGAAACACCCCCATTTACCATTGCAACAAAAAGAATAAAATATCTAGGAATAAACCTACCTAAGGAGACAAAAGACCTGTATGCAGAAAACTGTAAGACACTGATGATAGAAATTAAAGATGATACAAACAGATGGAGAGACGTACCATGTTCTTGGACTGGAAAATCAATATTGTGAAAATAACTATACTACCCGAAGCAATCTACAAATTCAATGCAATCCCTATCAAACTGCCAATGGCATTTTTACAGAACTAGAACAGAAAAACTTAAAATCTGTATGGAGACACAAAAGATCCCAAATAGCCAAAGCAGTCTTTACCGAAAAAAACGGAGCTGGAGGAATCAGACTCCCTGACTTCAGACTATACTACAAAGCTACAGTTTGCAAGACAATATGGTACTGGCACAGAAACAGAAATATAGGTCAATAGAACAGGATAGAAAGCCCAGAGAAAAAGCAAGCACATATGGACACCTTATCTTTGATAAAGGAGGCAAGAATATACAGTGGAGAAAAGACAGTCTCTTCAATATGTGGTACTGTGAAAACTGGACAGCTACATGTAAAAGAGTGAAATTAGAACACTCCCTAACACCATACACAAAAATAAACTCAAAATGGATTAGAGGCCTAAATGTAAGACTGGACACTATAAAACTCTTAGAGGAAAACATAGAAAGAACACTCTCTGACATAAATCACAGCAAGATCTTTTTTGATACACCTCCTAAAGTAATGGAAATAAAAACAAAAATAAACAAATGGGACCTAATGAAACTTAAAAGCTTTTGCACAGCAAAGGAAGCTACAAACTAGATGAAAAGACAACCCTCAGAATGGGAGAAAATATTTGCAAATGAATCATTGGACAAATGATTAATCTCCAAAATATATAAACAGCTCATGCAGCTCAGTATTAGAAGAACAAACAACCCAAATCCAAAAATGGGCAGAAGACCTAAATAGACATTTCTCCTAGGAAGACATACAGATGGCCAAGAAGCACATGAAAAGCTGCTCAATATCACTAATAACTAGAGAAATACAAATCAGAGCTACAATGAGATATCACCTCATTCCAGTTAGAATGGGTATTATCAGAAAATCTAAAAACAAAAAATGCTGGAGAGGGTGGGGAGAAAAGGGAACCCTCTTTCACTGTTGGTGGGAATATAAATTGATACAGCCACTATGGAGAATAGTATGGAGGTTCCTTAAAAATCTAAGAATAGAATTACCATATGATGCAGCAATCCCACTACTGGGCATATACTCAGAGAAAACCATAATTCAAAAAGACACAGGCACCCCAATATTTATTGCAGCACTATTTACAATAGCCAGGTCATGGAACCAACCTAAATGTCCATCGACAGACGAATGGATAAAGAAGATGTGGTACATATATACAATGGAATATTACTCAGCCATAAAAAGCAACGAAATTGGGTCATTTGTACAGACGTGGATGGATCTAGAGACTGTCATACAGAGTGAAGTGAAGCAGAAAGAGAAAAACAGATATCATATATTAAGCATATATGTGGAACCTAGAAAATTGGTACAGATGAACCGGTTTGCAGGGAAGAATTTGAGACACAGGTCTAGAGAACAAACGTATGGACACCAGGGGGGAAGAGTGGCAGTGGGGGAGGGGGTGGTGTGATGAATTGGGAGATTGGGATTGACATATATACACTAATATGTGTAAAATGGATAGCTAATAGCAACCTGCTTAAAAAAAAAAGAAAATATTTTCCATTCAGAAAAAAAAGAAAGAAAGAAATACCATGTTATGTAGCAATGCCTGTTATGGGTATTTATCCAAAAGAATTGAAATCATGATGACAGATATTTGCACTCCCATATTCAGTGCAGCATATTTACAATAGCCAAGATGTGGAAACAACTTAAATGTCCATAGATACATGTATGAATAAAGAAAATATGAGATTAATATATATATTATTCAGCCTTTAAATATAAGGAAATCCTTCCATAGATGATGACATAGATCAACCTTGAGGACAATATGCTAAGATAATTAACATTTGGGTAAATCTCAATGTTGTGTTCTTACCTCAGTTAAAAAAAATACAAGGGGATGTGACCACGATATAAGATTGTAGCCATCACAATCACGGGAAATTTATGAAAACCAGATATAAATCCTTAAAAATAAAATGTGGGCCTTGAGCACAGTCTTTGTAAGAAGAACTCCACTTCGTAAAAGTTGTAACTGAAAATAAGTAAGTGGGTTAATAAATCTAATAGAGTAATGGACGTAAGAGTCATATCAGTGCTAGCATCAAAGTTGTTCTACAGGGGCTTCCCTTGTGGCGCAGTGGTTGAGAATCTGCCTGCTAATGCAGGGAACACGGGTTCGAGCCCTGGTCTGGGAAGATCCCACATGCCGTGGAGCAACTGGGCCCGTGAACCACAACTACTGAGCCTGCGCATCTGGAGCCTGTGCTCCACAACAAGAGAGGCCACGACGGTGAGAGGTCCGTGCACCGCGATGAAAAGTGGCCCCCTCTCGCCGTAACTAGAGAAAGCCCTTGCACAGAAATGAAGACCCAACACAGCCAAAAATAAATAAATAAATTTATAAAAATAATAAATAAATTTAAAAAATGATGAATTGGGAGATTGGAATTGACATATATACACTAATATGTATAAAATGGATAACTAATAAGAGCCTGCTGTATAAAAAAATAAATAAGATTCAAAAATTCAAAAAAAAAGTTGTTCTACAAAAGTTTCTGTGCCTAATGATGTCTAAACAAAATATGAAACTTCTTCCAATACCTGAAGAACACTGTAATGGCAAGCAATCAAAACACGCAGACACACACACACACACACACACACACACACACACACACACAGAGTCCCCTCTTTCATTTGATTTCAGCAGTCTACATTTTCTACAGTAGTAAATATTCTAGCTATATCTTGTGAATCTCAAAGTACTGGAAAGTAAGTGCCAATTCAAAAGTAGTTTATCTTATGACACCATAAATGTTACTAATTTTGTTGTCCATTTGAAATATGTAAGTTGTACTATTAAAAACAACAACAAAGGAGATCTTTATACATGTGGAAAAACACAAGTTTACCCACTGTATTCCCATTAACATATATATAATTATTGGTTATGCATTTACCTTTTAAATCATATAGAAAATAAGAGGAGATATGAACAAAAATTTTAAAATATTGGTTTATATTTTTAAAGCCTATATCCTTTATACAAAGCCTAGCTCAAATGTCACTTTTCTTATAAGACTTTCCCTGATTTCTAAGAAATCAGAGTTTTTTTTAACTCTCCCAGCACAATTGTATATAGTCTTATTGTTCCTCGGTGATAGAAGAGTGGAGTAGTAGTGGTGGAGGAAGCAAAATATACAAGGTTGACTATTTAAGCTTGGGGTCATTTTTTCTAGTACCAGCTGATGAAACAACATTCTCTCTCTTATTTATTTATTTTTTTTGCGGTACGTGGGCCTCTCACTGTTGTGGCCTCTCCCGTTGTGGAGTACAGGCTCCGGACGCACAGGCTCAGTGGCCATGGCTCATGGGCCCAGCCACTCCGCGGCATGTGGGATCCTCCTGGACCGGGGCACGAACCCGTGTCCCCTGCATCAGCAGGCGGACTCTCAACCACTGCGCCACCAGGGAAGCTCCCCTTCTCTCTTTTATATACCTCCTTCTCAATCATTTCTTAAACACCAGCAACATAGCTCCTCCCTTAAAAAGGCATAGGCTTTCAAGAGAGGTCTGAGGTATTATGACTGAAAAAGGTCCAAAGAAAGATAACTTTTGTAGGCATATAAAGAAGTTTCCATCAGGGCAGCATTCTGGGTTGGAGTCATTAATTAAACCCTGGGGCGAAGTGGGTGACTTTTATTTGTGAACTAACATGCATATCTTCTCACAGAAATCTCCAGATGTTTCAACAGGTGACTTGTTGGTCACACCATAAATGCCTCACAATTTATCTCCTAATACTTAGAAGACTATACCTTCTATATCTATATCATGACTGTGGTGATAGTTTGTGTTTTATCTTCCAGATCCACCCCTCCACTTTCTCCATCCTGCTTTGTGTCCCAGGAGACTAGCTTATATATACTCCACCAACAGGCTCCCCTCTCCTCTTGCTTTTGGTTGAGGTTTGGCCAATGAGAGTTACCAGCAAGAGTCTGGAAAGCAAACGGAGATTATCGTTGAGGTATTTATTCTCCCAGCTTCTACACTGCAAGGTCGCTGTGGGCTGGCTACTTCCTTTAACCAAAGATCACAGCTCCTATCAAGTGGCCCTCTACTCATACTGAGTTCAAGGAATCACTCCCTACTTGCACTCCTTAAGTCCTAGGATTACTAATAGCACACACTGTTATTATCTCTAGGATATTACACTATTCTTTATGGTTTTCCTATCCCTTGCTCACACCTTTGTAAGTAGTTCAAGTATTAAACTCTCCTCAAATTACTCAATACGAATGTTGCATCTATTTTTTCTTCTAGGACCTTTACTGATGCAGCCTTCATCATAGATACCATCCAAAGAGTAATAGCTAACATTTAGTAAGTATTTATTTTGTGCTAGGCTTTATTCCAAACACCTGGCATTTACTGACATATTTAAATCTTTACAGCTACTCTATAAATATTATTTTCTTCTCTACAAATCACTTCATTTCTCCTTTCTTTATCTCTGTTCCAGATATTTTTCTCTCCCTTTTACTGTGAAAGGTAACTGAAGCTATATCTCCCTCCATAGTTCAAAGGAGTAGAAAGGAATAAGGCCCAGAATGCACTAAGGATTGCAAAAATAACAATAAGGGTAACATACTTTGTTTATATTCAGAGCAAGATAAGTAAGGAATGGGTAGAGAAATTGCACAAGGTCAGTGGTAAAATTTGATGAATGATATAGGGGAATATGCACCTCACCTTCCATTTTACTTCTTCTTTTGTCCTTCTGTCACGAATAATAATTTTCAGGCTACAAAGAGTAAGGAGAAAAATGAGTAAACACAGATTGTTCGAAGAAGAGGCAGCAACAACCCATGATAAGCAAAACAATAGAAAAATATAAATCTGTCTTACAAAGTTGTTAAAATCAGCCAACAGGAAGAGAAGTGAAAAGAAGAGTATAAGCAAATAGGCCAAAGATGCAAACCAACGTCTAACTAGAAAAGAGGTCTTTGATTATCTTGTTCAGTACTTTTTTCAATAATACCACACTGCTATATGTAATTATATCATCTATCATATACAGTCTTGGATTTTTCTTTTCTGTTTCATATGTGTCCTTGTTCTTCCAATAAACAGAGAAAGACCCTTCTTTTCCTTTTGAATCTCATGGTCTAAGCACAAATTAGATATCTGAAAAGAAAGCCATACTGAATTAGAATGAGAGCCTTGTGAATCCTTCAAAGCCATGGGGGTAAATAGGATTGAGGATAGTTATTGGGCTAAGGTGCAGTTTATAGGATAACATGGCAACTTAGAACATCATACCTGTAGCCTTCATTTATGCATTTACTTACTCATTCATTCAACAGATATTTATTGAGAACCTATTCTGTACCAAAACCCACAAATGCTTTAGGATAGCTATTCACTGATTCAATCAGAACCTTCTTGCACTGTTGGTGGGAATGTAAATTGATAGACCCACTATGGAGAACAGTATGGAGGTTCCTTAAAAATCTAAAAATAGAACTACCATACGACCCAGCAATCCCACTACTGGGCATATACCCTGAGAAAACCATAATTCAAAAGCTGCAATGTTCATTGCAGCTCTACTTACAATAGCCAGGACATGGAAGCAACCTAAGTGTCCATCGACAGATGGATGGATAAAGAAGATATGGCACATATATACAATGGAATATTACTCAGCCATAAAAGGAAACGAAATTGAGTTATTTGTAGTGAGGTGGATGGACCTAGATTCTGTCACACAGAGTGAAGTAAGTCAGAAACAGAAAAACCAATACCATATGCTAACACATATATATGGAATCTAAAAAAAAAAAAAGGTCATGAAGGACCTAGTGGTAAGACGGGAATAAAGACACAGACCTACTAGAGAATGAACCTGAGGACATGGGGAGGGGGAAGGGTAAGCTGGGACAAAGTGAGAGAGTGGCATGGACATACATACACTATCAAATGTAAAATAGATAGCTAGTGGGAAGCAGCCGCATAGCACAGGGAGATCAGTTCGGTGCTTTGTGATCACCTAGAGGGGTGGGATAGGGAGGGTGGAAGGGAGGGAGATGCAAGAGAGAAGAGATATGGGGATATATGTATATGTATAACTGATTCACTTTGTTATAAAGCAGAAACTAACACACCATTGTAAAGCAATTATACTCCAATAAAGATGTTAAGAAGTATATATATTTTCTGAGTGTCAACAATGTGCCAGAAACAATTTTAGGCACTTTGATGTATGAAACAAAAATGGCCCTTGCTCTCATAGAGCTTACAGTCTAGTAGGGGAATGTAGACACTAAAAATAACACAAATTGATTAATTACAATTTTATATGTGATAAAAACGAGAAGTACAAAGCACAATGAGAGTGAACCATGGCGGAACCTGACGTAGACCAAGGTTCAGAGACAGTTTCACTGCAGACATGACCTTTGAGTTAAAAAAGAAAAGATTAGTAAGAGTTAAGACAAAGAAGTGGGTGGAGGAGTGGACAGAGAACACAGCAGGCAAAGAGAACAGTTAGTACAAAGGCCTTCATGTGAAAAAGAACATAGAACATCAAGCCACTACAAGAGGGCCAGTGTAGCAGCAATAGAGAAAAGAAAAGAGTGATACGAGATGATGTTGAAGGGACAGGGATAATTAAAAGAGAAATCATCCTTTGTTTTTAGCTTCCTCAAATCACTTTATCTCTCCTTCCGTCCTCCCTATCCCTGATCATGAAGGGCCTTTGTAAAACGTCCGAACTTTATTCCAAAAGCAATGGGAAGCATTTGAAGGAGGATTCTGATCAAGAGGTGAGATCATATAATGTCTAATTTTAAAAGATCACACTGACTACTGTGTGGAGAATGGGTTGCAAGAGTACATTTGAGGAAGCTAGTATGCAAACTAGTTAATGTTTCAAGAAGGAAAGAGTGATTAATCCCATCAAATTCCACATAGAAATAGAGAGTGAGCACTGACATGTGTCTACTGAGTGAAAAGGAAGTCACCGATGACCTCTACAGGGAAGTTTTGGGGGAGTGTTGGAAGTTGAAGCAAGACTGTTATATTGAGTAAGTGAGAGCTGAGGCAATGTACCCAGTGAATGAATACAACTCTTTTGAGAAATCTGGCTGAGGAGAATGTATGGATTTACTTGTTTGTTTGTGGGAAAGAAGGGTGATTTTTTTTTAAGATATAAGAGACTACAGCATATTTATTTACTGATAGAAAAGCTTCTATAGAGACAGAGAAGTTGAAGATATTAAAAAGAGAAATAGTAATATTTCTGAGAAGGCAGGAATGAGTGGGATCTAATCCTCAAGCAGAAGACTGGCCATAGAAAGGAGAACCTCGTCCTCCATCATAACAAGAAGGAAAGAAGAAAGAATGGGTACAGATGCAGATACTCATTTTTGCCCACCCTGAGGCTACTAACGTATAATGGGTGGGTGCATGACCTGAGTTCATCTCATGGTTTCTCCTGCACAGGACATTTTATCCTGCAGTAACTGATGCAGAGAAACAGGAAGAGAAAAGTTTACATTTTACAAGCGATAGCAGCAACAAATATAGTTTCTAGAGGGCAACAGTTGTGATTAATTCAGGGGCTGTGGCCATTGACAGAGATGGCATCAGTGCCTGCAGTGGCATTGCAGTATCAGTTGTGGTAACAGCAGTGTCTGTATCAGATGGTTCCTATAATGCAATTATGGCCATGGTGCTTGGATCTTGCCGATTTTCTGAGCCTAATTCTCCAGGTTTCCTAGTAATTCTACCAGTAACTCAGTACGCCTTCCAGAAAGTCCTCATCTATTAAAGTTACACAGAGCTGGTTTCAATGCTTGCAACCATGAAGACTGATTGAGGAGAGAGGGGGAGGATGGTGGAAGAGTAAGATGTGGAGATCATCTTCCTCCCCACAGATACGTCAGAAATACATCTACACATGGAAAAACTCCTACAGAACACCCGCTGAACACTGGAAGAAGACCTCAGACCTCCCAAAAGGCAAGAAACTCCCCACGTACCTGGGTAGGGCAAAAGAAAAAAGAATAAACAGAGACAAAAGAATAATGATGGGACCTGCACCAGTGGGAAGGGAGCAGTGAAGGAGGAAAGGTTTCCACACACTAGGAAGCCCCTTCACGGGCGGAGACTGCATGTGGTGGAGGGGAAAGCTTCAGAGCCGTGGAGAAGAGCAGAGCAACAGGGGTGCAGAGGGCAAAGCGGAGAGATTTCCACACAGAGGATTGGTGCCGACCAGCACTAACCAGCCCGAGAGGCTTGTCTGCTCACCCACCAGGGTGGGCGGGGGCTGGGAGCTTAGGCTCCTGCATCAGTTGGATCACAGAGAGAGGAGTGGGGGCATAAACACAGCCTGAAGGGGTTAGTGCACCAAGACTAGACGGAATGGATCCAGGAAAAAGTCTGGACCTGCCGAAGAGGCAAGAGACATTTTCTTCCCTCTTTGTTTCCTGGTGTGCAAGGAGAGGGGATTAAGAGCGCTGCTTACAGGAGTTCCAGAGATGGGCGCGAGCTGCGGCTAACAGCGTGGAGCACAGAGACAGGCATGAGACGTAAGGCTGCTGCTGCTGCCACCAAGAAGCCTGTGTGCGAGCACAGGTCACTATCCCCACCTCCCCTCCTGGGAGCCTGCCACTGCCAGGGTCCCGTGATCCAGGGACAATTTCCTCGGGAGAACGCACAGCATGCTTCAGGCTGGTGCAATGTCAGGCCAGCCTCGGCCAACGCAGGCACACCCCACATCCGTACAACTCCATCACCCGGGCCTGCGAGAGCCAGAGTCCCTGAATCAGCTGCTCCATTAACCCCGTCCTGTCTGGGGGAAGAACAGATGCCCTCAGGCGACCTACACGCAGAAGCAGGACCAAATACAAAGCTGAGCCATGGGAGCTGTGAGAACAAAAAAGAGAAAGGGAAATTTCTCCCAGCAGCCTCAGGAGCAGCAGATTAAATCTCCACAATCGACTTGATGAACCCTGCATAGGGAATACCTGAATAGACAACGAATCATCCCAAATTGAGGAGGTGGACTTTGACAGCAAGATTTATTATTTTTTCCCCTTTTCCTCTTCGTGTGAGTGTCTATGTGTATGCTTCTGTGTGAGACTTTGTCTGTACAGCTTTGCTTTCACCATTTGTCCTAGGGCTCGGTCTGTCCATTTTTTTCTTTTTACTTTAAAAATATTTCTTTCTCAATAATTATTTTTTATTTTCATAACTTTATTTTATTTTATCTTACTTTATTTTATTTTATTTTACCCTCTTCCTTTCTTTCTTTCTACATTTTCATGCTTTTTTTCTGAGCCATGTGGATGAAAGGCTCTTGGTGCTCCAGCCAGGAGTCAGTGCTGTGCCTCTGAGGTGGGAGAGCCAACTTCAGGACACTGGTCCACAAGAGACCTCCCAGCTCCACGTAATATCAAACGACGAAAATCACCCAGAGATCTCCATCTCAACACCAACACACAGCTCCACTCAACAACCAGCAAGTTACAGTGCTGGACACCATAGACAAAACAACTAGCAACACAGGAACACAAAGCCAAACAATAGCAGAGAGGCTGCCTAAAATCATTATAAGACCACAGACAACCCAAAACACACCATCAGACGTGGACCTGCCCACCAGAAAGAAAGATCCAGCCTCATCCACCAGAACACAGGCACTAGTCCGATCCACCAGAAAGCTGACACAACCCACTGAACCAACATTAGCCACTGCGGACAGACACCAAAAACAACGGGAACTACGAACCTGCAGCCTGCGAAAAGGACACCCTAAATACAGTAAGATAAGCGAAATGAGAAGACAGAAAAACACACAGCAGATGAAGGAGCAAGATAAAAACCAAACAGACCTAATAAATTAAGAGGAAATAGGTAGTCTACCTGAAAAAGAATTCAGAATAATGATTGTAAAGATGATCTAAACCCTTGGAAATAGAATAGAGAAAATGCAAGAAACATTTAACAAGGGCCTAGAAGAACTAAAGAGGAAACAAGCAATGATGAGCAACACAATAAATGAAATTAAAAATACTCTAGAAGGGATCAATAGCAGAATAACTAAGGCAGAAGAACGGATAAGTGACCTGGAAAGTAAAATATGGAAATAACTACTGCAGAGCAGAATAAAGAAAAAAGAATGAAAAGAAATGAGGACAGTCTCAGAGACCTCTGGGAAAACATTAAATGCACCGACCTTCGAATTATAAGGGTCCCAGAAAAAGAAGAGAAAAAGAAAGGGACTGAGAAAATATTTGAAGAGATTATAGTTGAAAACTTCCCTAATATGGGAAAGGAAACAGTTAATCAAGTCCAAGAAGCACAGAGAGTCCCATACAGGATAAAACCAAGGAGAAACACGCCAAGACACATAGTAATCAAACTGTCAAAAATTAAATACAAAGAAACTATATTAAAAGCAGCAAGGTAATAACAACAAAAAACACACAAGGGAATCCCCACAAAGTTAACAGCTGATCTCTCAGCAGAAACTCTGCAAGCCAGAAGGGAGTGGCAGGACATATTTAAAGTGATAAAGGAGAAAAACCTGAAACCAAGATTACTCTACCCAGCAAGGATCTCATTCAGATTTGATAGAGAAATTAAAACCTTTACAGACAAGAAAAAGCTGAGAGAGTTCAGCACCACAAAACCAACATTACAACAAATGCTAAAGGAACTTCTCTAGACAAGAAACAGAAGAGAAGGAAAAGACCTACAATAACGAACCCAAAACAACTTAGAAAATGGGAATAGGAACATACATATTGATAATTACCTTAAATGTAAATGGAATAAATGCTCGCACCTAAAGACACAGATTGGCTGAATGGATACAAAAGCAAGACCCATATATATGCTGTCCACAAGATACCCACTTCAGACCTGGAGACACATACAGACTGAAAGTAAGGGGGTGGAAAAATATATTCCATGCAAATGGAAACCAAAGAAAGCTGGAGTAGCAATTCTCATATCAGACAAATTAGACTTTAAAATAAAGAGTATTAGAAGAGACAAAGAAGGACACTACATAATGATCAAGGGATCGATCCAAGAAGAAGATAGAACAATTATAACTATTTATGCACCCAACATAGGAGCACCTCAATACATAAGGAAAATGCTAACAGCCAAAAAAGGGGAAATTGGCAGTAACAAAAACATAGTATAGGACGTTAACACCCCACTTTCACCAATGGACAGATCATCCAAAATGAAAATAAGTAAGGAAACACAAGCTTTAAATGATACATTAAACAAGATGGTCTTAATTGATATTTTAGGACACTCCATCCAAAAACAACAGAATACACATTTTTCTCAAGTGCTCATGGAACATTCTCCAGGATAGATCATATCTTAGGTCACAAATCAAGCCTTGGTAATTTTAAGAAAACTGAAATTTTAACAAGTATCTTTTCCAACCACGACGCTATGAGACTAGATATCAATTACAGGAAAAGATCTGTAAAAACTACAAACACATGGAGGCTAAACAATACACTATTTAATAACGAAGTAATCACTGAAGAAATCAAAGAGGAAATGAAAAAAATACCTAGAAACAAATGACAATGGAGGCACGACGACCCAAAACCTATGGGATGCAGCAAAAGCAGTTCTAAGAGGGATTTTTATAGCAATAAAAGCCCACCTTAAGAAACAGGAAACATCTCGAATAAACAACATAGACTTGTACCTAAAGCAAATAGAGAAAGAAGAACAAAAATCCCCCAAAGTTAGCAGAAGGAAAGAAATCATAAGATTCAGAGCAGAAATAAATGAAAAAGAAATAAAGGAAATGACAGCAAAGATCAATAAACCTAAAAGCTGGTTCTTTGAGAAGATAAACAAAATAGATAAACCATTAGCAGACTCATCAAGAAAAAAAGGGAGAAGACTCAAGTCAATAGAATTAGAAATGAAAAAGGAGAAGTAACAACTGACACTGCAGAAATACAAAAGATGATGACAGATTTCTACAAGCAACTCTATGCCAATAAAATGGACAACCTGGAAGAAATGGACAAATTCTTAGAAATGCACAACCTGCCAAAACTGAATCAGGAAGAAATAGAAAATATGAACAGAACAGTCACAAGCAATGAAATTGAAACTGTGATTAAAAATCTTCCAACAAACAAAAGCCAAGGACCAGATGGCTTCACAGGCGAATTCTGTCAATCATTTAGAGAAGAGCTAACACCTATCCTTCTCAAACTCTTCCAAAATATAGCAGAGGGAGGAACACTCCCAAATTCATTCTATGAGGCCACCATCACCTTGATACCAAAACCAGACAAGGATGTCACAAAGAAAGAAAACTACAGGCCAATATCACTGATGAACATAGATGCAAAAATCCTCAGAAAATACTAGCAAACAGAATCCAACAGCACATTAAAAGGATCGTAAAACACGATCAAGTGAGGTTTATCCCAGGAATTCAAGGATTCTTCAATATATGCAAATCAATCAATGTGATAAACCAGATTAACAAACTGAAGGAGAAAAACCATATGATCATCTCAATAGATTCAGAAAAAGCTTTCAACAAAATTCAACACCCATTTATGATAAAAACAGTCCAGAAAGTAGGCATAGAGGGAACTAACCTCAAAATAATAAAGGCCATATATGACAAATCCACAGCCAACATCTTTCTCAATGGTGAAAAACTGAAACCATTTCAACTAGGATCAGGAACAAGACAAGGTTGCCCATTCTCACCACTATTATTCAACATTGTTTTGGAAGTTTTATCCACAGCAATCAGAGAAGAAAAGGAAATAAAAGGAATCCAAATTGGAAAAGAAGAAATAAAACTGTCACTGTTTCCAGATGCCATGATACTATACATAGAGAACCCTCAAGATGCTACCAGAAAACTACTAGAGCTAATCAATGAATTTGGTAAAGTAGCAGGATATAAAATTAATGCACAGAAATCTCTTGCATTCCTATACACTAATGATGAAAAATCTGAAAGAGAAATTAAGGAAACACTCCCATTTACCATTGCAGCAAAAAGAATAAAATACCTAAGGAAAAACCTACCTAAGGAGAAAAAAGAACTGTATGCAGAAACTATAAGACAAGGATGAAAGAAATTAAAGAGGATACAAACAGATGGAGAGATATACCATTTTTTTGGATTGGAAGAATCAACATTGTGAAAATGACTATACTACACAAAGCAATCTACAGATTCAACACAATCCCTATCAAACTACCAATGACATTTTCCCCAGAACAAGAACAAAGAATTTCACAATTTGTACGGAAACAAAAAAGACCCCTAACAGTCAAAACAACCTTGAGAAAGAAAAACAGAACTGGAAGAATCAGGCGCCCAGACTTCAGACTATACTACAAAGCTACAGTAATCAAGACAGTATGGTACTGGCACAAAAACAGAAATATAGATCAATGGAACAGGAGAGAAATCCCCGAGATAAACCTACACTAATATGGTCACCTTATCTTTGATAAAGGAGGCAAGAATATACAATGGAGAAAAAACAACCTCTTCAATAAGTGTTGCTGGGAAAACTGGACAGCTACATGTAAAATAATGAAATTAGAACACTCCCTAACACCATACCCAAAAATAAACTCAAAATGGATTAGAGACCCAAATGTAAGACCATGCACTATAAAACTCTTAGAGGAAAACGTAGGAAGAACATTCTGTGACATAAATCACAGCAAGATCCTTTTTGACCCACCTCCTAGAGAAATGGAAATAAAAACAAAAATAAACAAATGGGACCTAATGAAACTTAAAAGCTTCTGCACAGCAAAGGAAACCATAAACAAGATGAAAAGACAACCGTCAGAATGGGAGAAAATATTTGCAAGTGAAACAACTGACAAAGGATTGATCTCCAAAATTTACAAGCAGCTCATGCAGCTCAGTATCAAAAATCAAACAACCCAATCCAAAAATTGGCAGAAGACCTAAATAGAGATTTCTCCAGAGATGATATACAGATTGGCAACAAACACAGGAAAGGATGCTCAACATCACTAATCATTATAGAAATGCAAATCAAAGCTACAATGAGGTATCACCTCACACCGGTCAGAATGGCCATCTTCAAAAAATCTCCGAACAATAAATGCTGGAGAGGGTGTGGAGAGAAGGGAACCCTCTTGCACTGTTGGTGAGAATGTAAATTGATACAGCCACTATGGAGAACAATATGGAGGTTCCTTAGAAAACTAAAAATAGAACTACCATATGACCCAGCACTCCCACTACTGGGCATATACCCTGAGAATACCACCATTCAAAGAGAGTCATGTACCACAATGTTCATTGCAGCTTTATTTTCAGTAACCAGGACATTGAAGCACGTTAAGTGTCCATTGACAAAGGAATGGATAAAGAAGATGTGGCACATATATACAATGGAATATTACTAAGTCTTAAATAGAAATGAAACTGAGTTATCTGTCATGAGGTGGATGGACCTAGAGACTGTCATACTGAGTGCAGTAAGTCAGAAAGAGAAAAACATATATCGTATGCTAATACATATATATGGAATCTAAAAACAAACAAAAAAATGTTCTGAAGAACATAAGGGCAGGACAGGAATAAAGACGCAGACACAGAGGATGGACTTGAGAATACGGGGAAGGGGAAGTGTAAGCTGGGATGACGTGAGAGAGTGGCATGGACATATACACACTACGAAAAGTAAAATAGATATCTAGTGGGAAGCAGTCACATAGCACAGATCGGTTAGGTTGGTGCTTTGTGTCCACTTAGAGGGGTGGGATAAGGAAGGTGGGAGGGAGCCACAAGAAGGAGGAGATATGGAGATACATGTTTATGTACAGCTGATTGACTTTGTTGTACAGCAGAAACTAACACACCTTTGTAAAGCAATTATACTTCAATAAGGATGTTAAAAATATATATATAAGGGAAATAGATACAAACAAACAAAAATATGAGTCATTCTTTACCCTCCCTCAGCTCCCACATCCAATTTTTCATCAAATCCTGTTGAGTCAATCTCAAAATATTTCTCACACCCAACCTTTCTCCATTCCCACAGCCATTGCCCTACTTTTAGAAATCATCTCTTTCTGGATCCCAGAAGTGATTTCCTAACCAGTCTTCCTGCCTGCAGCCTCAGTTCTTCCTATCCAGTCTCCATATTGATGCCCAAAAAAAGGTAGTCTTATTTAAGCCAGCCATACAGATTGCTTAAAACTTATCAGTGTCTATCCACTACCTATAAAATATTACAAGGTCCCATTTAAAACATACAGGGTCCTGTGTGATTTGGTTGCCTTCTTCCTGTATTTTACCACATCTTTCTCTTACTTTCTATACCCCAGTTTTATGGAAATGCTTACAAGTCCTTGAAGCAGGTCAAGTTATCTCATTACTCTATGTCTTTATTCATAAAGTATCATCTGTCTATAGCACCAAAATCTGAAGCCTCCTCAAGTGTACCTTTTATCTTTCAAGACAGGTCAAACATTCCTTATGCCATTCTATTCTCTGTCTCAGTATACATATCATGCCTTCTTTGTAGCTTCACTATAACTTAAAGGTGTTTATCTCTTGAAAACTATAATATTTAAAAGCTCTTATTTGTTTCTCTGCTTATCTCCAGTATTAGACTATGAGACAAAAATATGAAGCAGGGCAAATGTTGCAGGGATGCTAGTTAAGCTCAATCTAAGCATGTGCTTTATAATAAAAACTCAGGTTGTTTCTATGTATGCAGGTAGGTTCCCTCTGAAAAGGGTAAAAAATAAGGTTTGTGGTATTCCCCTCAAAATTTTTACTCTGATGAAAGTGTTCTGAAACTTTATTTGTTGGTGGCTACATTTACCAAATTCATCAAACTGTAAACTTAAAATAGATGAATTTTGTGGTTTGTAAGTTTTACCTCAAAAAAGCTATAAGAAATAAGCTTTTCAATAGCAAAAAGAAATTGGAAAGCATTTCCTGGCATACATCCCCTCCTGAAGAGCTTCTAAAGCAGAAAGTGACTACAATAGTATAAGTGAGAACTTTCAGGTGAGGTTACCAGTTTCTTGAATTGCAACTTCTGCCACACTTAATGTCACAAGTTGGAAAGGAAAAACTTGTACACAGATCTGTATAAAGGAACTAGAAGTCGTGGTGGCAAGATCTTCCAAATAAAAATATTAGAGAATGCCCCCTTACATTTGTTATGGTTAAAAGAATAGTAGAAAAATAAGCCACAAAATAGAAACCATACTTATATGGGATTGATGAGAACTCAGAGCAAGGAGAATATGGAAACATAGAGAAAGAAACAGAGAAAGTGGGCAGAACGCCCTTGGACCACTTTAGCTCTCAGATCATCAATATCTCCTCCCTTTGGAAATAGCCCACAATTATAATGGAGACTAACAAAACAGTCAATCCAGCAGAAATAACAATCATCTCTGGAAAGTGAAGAAGTTTTGCCTGCCCTGATTGTTATAAAGAGGCTCCTGCAGACTCAATGCAATCCTTATTAAGATTCCAATGGCATTTTTTACAGAATTACTAGAAACAATCCTAAAATTATGATGGAACAACAAAGAGCCCCAAACAGCCAAAGCAAACCTGGGAAAGAACAAAGCTGAAGGTACTTACTGATTTCAACCCAAATTACAAAGCTATCATAATTTTTTTAAAAATTGATACTGGCATAAAAAAAATAGATACACAGAGGAATGGAACAGAATTGAGAGCCTAGAAATAAACCCTGGTTTATACAGTCAACTAATATTTGACAAGGGAGCAGAAAATACTCAATAAAGAAAAGATAGTCTATTCAATAAATGATGTTGGGGAAAACTGGATATTCACATGTAGAAGATTGAACCTGGGCCCCTATCTTATACCACTCACAAAAATTAACTCGAAATGAACTAAAGACAAATGTAAGACCTGAAACCATAAAACTCAGAGAAGAAATCATAGGGAAAAAGCAATTATTTCATGGATATGACACCAAAGCACAAGCAACAAAAGCAAAAATAAACAAATAGAACTACATCAAACTAAAAATCTTCTTCACAGCACCACCCCCAAAATCAGCAACATGAAAGCAACTTACTCAATAGGAGAAAGTATTTGCAAACCATCTATCTAAAAAAGGGTTATTCTACAAAATATATAAGGAACTCAGACAACTCAATAGAAAAAATAATAATCCAATTAAAAATGGGCAAATGGCCTGAATAGACATTTTTCCAAAGAAGACGTTCGAATGGTCAAGTGTTATATGAAAAGATGTTCAACATCACTAATCATCACAGAAATGCAAATAAAAACCAAAATGAGATATCACCTCACACCTGTCAGAATGGATATTATCAAAAAGATAGATAACAGATGCTGGTGAGGATGTGAAGAAACAGGAACACTGTACATTATTAGTGGGAATGTACATTGGTACTTCCACTATGGAAAACAGTATGGAGGTTCCTTAAAAAATTAAAATAAAACTACCATATAATCCAACAATTCCACTTCTGGGTATACGTCTGAAGGAAATGAAGAGTATTCTGAAGAGTACATCCCTATGATTATTGCAGCATTATTTACAATAGCCAAGACATGGAAACAATCTAAGTGTCTACCAACAGATGAATGGATAAAGAAAATATTATATATATACAATGGAATATTATTCAACTACAGAAAGGAAGGAAGTCTTTCTATTTGCAACAACATGGATGGACTTATACTCAGTGAAATAAGTAAAAAACAGACAATTACTGTGTGATCACACTTAAATGTGGAATCTTAAAAAAAAATCATGGCAATAGAGAGCAGATTTGTGGTTGCCAGGGGCGGTGGGTAAAGGAAAAACGTGTGAAGGTGGTCAAGGGGTGCACACTTTCAGTTATAAGTTCAATAAGTTCTGGGGATATAATGTACTGCATGGTGACTGTAGTTAACAATACTGCACTGTATACTTGAAAGTCACTAAAAGAGTAAATCTTAAAAATTCTCACTCCATGCACACAAAAATGTAATTATGTAAGGTGATGGATGTGTTAATTAACCTTATTGTGGTAATAATTTCACAATATATACATATCATTATGCTGTACATCTTAAACTTATACAGTATTATATGTCAAGTAAATCTTGATAAAGCTAGAAAAAAAGACATTCCTGTACTGATGCAACTCCAGTCCAACTGGCCTCTATTTCCACTCTTGTCTCCTACAATCTCAACTCTACCCAGTAGCCCAAGTAGTCTTCTTAAAAGATAAATCATATAATGTCTCTCCCTTTCCTTAAACTTTCCAATAGCTTCCCCATAACACTCAGAATAAAATCCAGGTCAACTTTAGCTAGCACACATGCTAAAAGTGCATTTGCCCTATCATGAAAGAACATATGCTTATTCAAGTCTATATGTGATACTTATAGAAGAGAAAAACCTTAAAGGGTGGGGGTGGGGTGAGAGAGATTAAAAATAAGAAAAGGAAATACATTAATAAACACAAATTTTGTTCCAAATTTTTTATTCCTTAAAAGGTCTGCCTACCTTTCAGACCTGCTCACTTATTCTCACTCTTGGTCACTGCACTTCTACCACACTTAGATCCTGCAACTTGACAAGTGCATTCTCTCCTCAGGGCCTGGCACTTATTACCCTGCCTGGAACACTATTTTCCCCCAGCTTTTGTCTTTGTTATTTTGTTATCTTTCAGATCTCAACTCATACATAATAACCTCACAGAAGCCTGACCACGTTAAGTGACCCCCCAATCATTCTGTCATTACACCTCGTTAATTTCCTTCAGTACACATCTCTGAAATTATAGTTTTTAGTCCTGTTTGTTTATTCATTAATTTTCTCTTTATTTTGTTCTTGTCTGTCTCCCCCAACTAGACTGTAAGTTCCAAAAGAGCAGGGAAAATACATATCTCATTCATGCAGTACTCCAGCACCTATTTCAGTGCCTGGCACATACGGAATTTGAGAAAAAAAAATGACATGAAGAACCTAGGGGTAAGACAGGAATAAAGACACAGACCTACAAGAGAATGGACTTGAGGATATGGGGAGCGGAAAGAGTAAGCTGTGACAAAGCGAGAGAGAGGCATGGACATATATACACTAACAAATGTAAGGTAGATAGCTAGTGGGAAACAGCCGCATAGAACAGGGAGATCAGCTCGGTGCTTTGTGACCGCCTGGAGGGGTGGGATAGGGAGGGTGGGAGGGAGGGAGACACAAGAGGGAAGAGATATGGGAACATATGTATATGTATAACTGATTCACTTTGTTATGAAGCAGAAACTAACACACCATTGTAAAGCAATTGTACTCCAATAAAGATGTAAAAAAAAAAAGTATTGAATGAATAAGTGAGTACTACTCAACAGAATGCCTTTTAGCAAATATTTATTTATCCCAAGTTTTATGTTAGTCCATATATTTTTTTATAAATGACCAAACACGACATATTCAATATACTTCATAGGAAACATACAGCACAGAAAGTGTCTTCACTCATCTCCTCACCAAACCATCTCTTTTCTAGTACTGCACTTAATCATATAATCTGAGTTGACAGAAACCTCACCTATTCCCACTCTCTATTCAGTGCTTAAACACTCTCTACAGCAGTAACAAGTGATTTACTTGCTATTGAAAAAATTTTTCTAGACAAGTTTGAGTAATTTCTTAATCAATACATTTGATCATTACTTTTCATTCTTTTTACTCCTCTAGATAATTTCAATTGATCTTTCTTTGAGCTCACTGATTCTTTCTTCTGCTTGGTCAAGACTGATGTTGAAGCTCTCTATTGAATATTTCAGTTTAGTCATTGTGTTCTTCAGCTCCAAAATTACTGTTTGGTTCTTTTTATGTTTTCTATCTCTTTGTTGAACTTCTCATTTTGTTCTTGTATTATTTTTTTCTGATTTTGTTACATTGTTCATCTATGTTCTTTTTTTTTTAAGTTTTTAATTTTTTTGATTTGTTTCAAAGTTAAACCCAAGACACATTGAGTTCATAGGAAATCCACTGAGAAATATTTTTCTAGCTCTCTGAGCATCTTTAGAATAATTATTTTGAATATTTCAGGCAATTCATGACTATCCATTTCTTTGGGGTCAGTTACTGGAAATTTACTATTTTTCTTTGGTGGTGTCATGTTTCCCTGATTCTTCATGATCCCTGAAGTCTTGCATAGGTGTCTGTGCCTTTGAAGAAGCAGTCACCTCATCCAGATTTTATGGACTGACTTTGGTAAGCAAAGGCCCTACCTGAAGGTGGGAGCAAACTGGAGTATGCTGTAGACCCAAGTCAAGTGGTGCAGGGCACCAAGTTCAGGGGTGTGTGGCATCTCCATGTCAAGTGGCTAGGGACCAGTGCAGACAGCAGTGGTGATCAAAGCTGGTGGTGTTCAAACACTTAGCAGTGGGGATCAGCTGCAGGTACCTGTGTAGTAGCAGGGGCCAGTTGCAGACACAAACATAGTGGTAGAATCCAGAACTAGCAGCAAAGGTTGAGGCCAACTGTGGATACAAAAGTAGCTGTGGGGGCCCTGGCTAACAGTGTATTCTACTGTGACTGCTGGGTCTCACCACGGGTGCACAACAATGGAAGCTGATGTGGGGGTCAGGCCAGAGTCATGTAGGTGCACATCTGGAGGGGTTAAACCTGAGTGTGCATATGTTGGTGGGGGACAGCTGTGGGGATCTAGGCTGACATCTTGTACCCACACAGCTCCAGAAACCTGGGTTGGCTGCCACTCCAGGTCATGTCTCTGGCAGGTGGGGGAAGAAGCCAGTAGAGACTCAAGTGGCTGGTGTATGTGAATGCAAATAGCTGTGGGAAAAAATTCCAGTGAAAACTTCAGGGTGTCCATTGTGGCTATGCTGGCCATTGGTTTCTTCAGTGTAGAAAGCTGCTGGGGTCATCTGCAGAGCAGGTCACTGGGAAGAGTAATCATTCTCATTGAGTGGTTGATGCTGGTAGCCCTTGTTTTTCTTCCTATTTCCTAGCCATCCCTATACATCTTTGCTTTTCTGGTCTCTGAGTGGGCTGAAACCTAAGTGGGTCCTTTGTGCAGTGCCTCAAAAGGCTGAAAAAATATCACTCACTCACCTCTCTTTTTCCCAGTGAGGGTAACTCTTTCGAGCTTGGGAGTTACCCCTTGACACTGAGCAATGTTGGCCAGGGGGATGGGATGATGCAGGCAAAATAAAGTTGTTTTCCTGTCATTTTTGTGTAGTCATTCTCCAGTTTTTTTTTCCACAGTGTTGCTAAAGTTTCTTAAGTAGACTCCAGATATCACCCAGATCTGTTTTGTTCATGGGCAGCTGCCTAATTATTGATCTTTGAGGAGAGACAGAGACTAGGGTCTCCTATGTGGCCATTTAGGTGACATCACTCTTAGTCCATTTCAGTTCTCTTTAACGCATCAGAATATTTCAATTGAATAAAGAACATATGTGCACACTTATAAAAGGAAAAGCACACTTAACCAGGGACATAAAAAATAGAAGAGGATCATTTATTTGGGTATGGAAGACAAAAGAGAAACAAAACATGACACCAATTGCCCCACACTCTCATTTCTGATGGCAAGAAATAAGATTCTTGCAGTCTGAGGGCCCTTCTTTAGACTAAATGTAGCTAGTTAAAGGTATGAACACTTTGCTGAAGCTGCAACAGTGTCCCACTCCACCCTCCCACTGCCCCACAACTTCTGTTACTTGACTTATTATAAGGGAAGTAATGAGAAGGTTAAGTTGAGTCTCACAGTATTACCTAAGACAAACTAGGCCTTTAAGCAGCCATATTCCCTGGATGATATTCAACTCCCTGTACCCCATCCCATGTCTATTTATCCGAAAGAGAGACAATTCTTGATTGATCTTTTCTCCCACATATATTACATCAGAATTATGGCATATTTATTCCTAATATCCAGTCAAAGAGGCAAGGACATAATTACTATTGGCTACATTGCTTATCTCGCTAATCCAAACATAATACGATTTGTTTGTTTTTCTACTACTGCATCTGCCTCTTCCTGGCTGTGTAATCTTAGACAAGTTAGTCACTCCATGCCTTAATTTTCTCATCTGTTAAATGAAAATAATAATAGTACAACCTCATAGGGTTGTTATGAATTAAATGAGTTTATGGCAGACACTTGATCCTGGCATATAGTAAATGCTAATGATATGCCATTATTATTGCTCAAATGGATAAGTCATAATGATATTCTGCATAGAAAAATTCCATAATTTACCCATTCTCTAAACACAAGGTTAGATAATCATAAGCTAAACTTTAAAAAACACAAATTAGCAATAATAAAGGAAATTAACAAAATCATTCCATTTATGATAACATCAAGAAGTACTTAGGGGAGACGAGGGGAAGATGGCGGAAGAGTAAGATGGGGAGATCACCTTCCTCCAAACAGATACACCAGAAATACCACTATACGTGGAAAAACTCCTACAGAACACCTACTGAATGCTGGCAGAAGACCTCAGAACTCCCAAAAGGCAAGAAACTCCCCACGTACCTGGGTAGGGCAAAAGAAAAAAGAATAAACAGAGACAAAAGGATAGGGATGGGACCGGCACCAGTGAGAGGGAGCTGTGAAGGAGGAAAGGTTTCCACACACTAGGAAGTCCCTTCATGGGCAGAGACTGTGGGGGGCGGAGGGGAAAGCTTCAGAGCCGTGGAGGAGAACTCAGCAACAGGGTTGTGGAGGGCAAAGCAGAGAGATTCCCGCACAGAGGATCAGTGCCTACTGGCACTCACCAGACCGAAAGGCTTGTCTGTTCACCCGCCGGGGTGGGCGGGGCTGGGAGCTGAGGCTGGGGCTTCGGTCGGAGTGCAGGGAGAGGACTGGGATTGGTGACGTGAACACAGCCTGAAGGGGGTTGGTGCACAACGGCTAGCCGGAAGGGAGTCCGGGAAAATGTCTGGACCTGCTGAAGCAGCAAGAGACTTTTTCTTCCCTCTTTATTTCCTGGTGTGTGAGGACAGGGGATTAAGAGTGCTGCTTAAAGCAGCTCCAGAGACGGGCATGAGCCACAGCGAAAAGTGCAGACCACAGAGATGGGCATGACACGCTAAGGCTACTGCTGCCGCCATGGAGAAGCATGTGTGGGAGCACAGGTCACTATCCACACAACCCTTCCAGGGAGCCTGTGCAGCCTGCCACTGCCAGGGTCCTGGGATCCAAGGACAACTTCCCCGGGAGAACGCAAAGCACGCCTCAGGCTGGTGTAACATCATGCTGGCCTTTGCCTCCGCAGGCTTGCCCCGCACTCTGTGACCCTCCCTACCCCGGCCTGAGTGAGCCAGAATCCATGAAGCAGCTGCTCCTTTAAACCCGTCCTGTCTGAGTGAAGAACAGACGCCCTCCAGCCACCTACACGCAGAGGCGGGACCAAATCCAAAGCTGAGCCCCTGAGAGCTGTGAGAACAAAGAAAAGAAAGGGAAATTTCTCCCAGCAGCCTAAGAAGCAGCGGATTAAAGCTCCACAATCAACTTGATGTACCCTGCATCTGTGGAATACATGAAAAAACAACGAATCATCCCAAATTGAGGAGGTAGACTTTGAGAGCAAGATTTATGATTTTTCCCCTTTTCCCCTTTTTGTGAGTGTGTATGTGTATGCTTCTGTTTGAGATTTTGTCTGTATAGCTTTGCTTCCACCATTTGTCCTAGGGTTCTATCCGTCTGTTTTTTTCTTAATAATTATTTTTTAATTTAATAACTTTATTATATTTTATCTTACTTTATTTTATTTTACTTTCTCTTCTTTCTTTCTTTCTTTCTTCTTTCTACTTCTACTAATTCTTTCTTTCTACTTTTTCTCCCTTTTAGTCTGAACCGTGTAGATGAAAGGCACTTGGTGCTGCAGGCAGGAGTCAGTGGTGTGACTCTGAGGTGGGAGAGCCAACTTCAGGACACTGGTCCACAAGAGACCTCTCAGCTCCACATAATATCAAATGGCAAAAATCTCCCAGAGATCTCCATCTCAACACCAGCACCCAGCTTCACTCAAAGAACAGAAAGCTACAGTGCTGGAAACCCTATGCCAAACAAGTAGCAATACAGGAACATACTCCACACATTAGCAGAGAGGATGCCTAAAATCATAATAAGTCCACAGACACCCCAAAACACACCACCAGACGTGGACCTGCCAAACAGAAAGACAAGATCCAGCCTCACCCACCAGAACACAGGCACTAGTCCCCTCCACCAGGAAGCCTACACAACCCACTGAACCAAGCATAGTCACTGGGGACAGACACCAAAAACAATGGGAACTATGAACCTGCAGCCTGCAAATACGAGACCCCAAACACAGTAAGATAAGCAAAATGAGAAGACAGAAAAACACACAGCAGACGAAGGAGAAAGATAAAAACCCACCAGACCTAACAAATGAAGAAGAAATAGGTAGCCTACCTGAAAAAGAATTCAGAATAATAATAGTAAAGATGCTCCAAAATCTTGGAAATAAAATAGACAAAATGCAAGAAATATTTAACAAGGACCTAGAAGAACTAAAGAGGAAACAAACAACAGTGAACAACACAATAAATGAAATTAAAAATACTCTAGATGGGATCAAAAGCAGAATAACTAAGGCAGAAGAACGCATAAGTGACCTGGAAGATAAAATAGTGGAAATAACTACTGCAGAGCAGAATAAAGAATAAAAAATGAAAAGAACTGAGGACAGTCTCAGGGACAACATTAAACTCACCAATATTCGAATTATAGGCGTTCCAGAAGAAGAAGAGAAAAAGAAAGGGACTGAGAAACTATTTGAAGAGATTATAGTTGAAAATATCCCTATTATGGGAAAGGAAATAATTAATCAACTCCAGGGAGCACAGAGATTCCCATACAGGATAAATCCAAGGAGAAATATGGCAAGACACATAGTAATCAAACTGTCAAAAATTAAATACAAAGAAAACATATTAAAAGGAGCAAGGGTAAAACAACAAATAAGACACAAGGGAATCACCATAAGGTTAACAGCTAAACTTTCAGAAGAAACTCTGCAATCAAGAAGGGACTGGCAGGACATATTTAAAGTGATGAAAGAGAAAAACCTGCAACCAAGATTACTCTACCCAGCAAGGATCTCATTCAGATTTGATGGAGAAATTAAAACCTTTACTGACAAGCAAAAGCTGAGAGAGGTCAGCACCACCAAACCAGCTTTACAACAAATGCTAAAGGAACTTCTCTAGGCAAGAAACACAAGAGAAGGAAAAGACCTACAATAACGAACCCCAAACTATTAAGAAAATGAGAAAAGGAACATACATATCGATAATTACCTTAAATGTAAATGGACTAAATGCGCCCACCAAAAGACACAGATTGGCTGAATGGATACAAAAACAAGACCCATATATATGCTGTCTAGAAGAGACCCACTTCAGACCTAGAGACACATACAGACTGAAAGTAAGGGGATGGAAAAAGATATTCCATGCAAATGGAAACCAAGAGAAAGCTGAAGTAGCAATTCTCATATCAGACAAAATAGACTTTAAAATAAACTCTATGAGAAGAGACAAAGAAGGACATTACATAATGATCAAGGGATTGATCCAAGAAGATATAAAAATTGTAAATATTTATGCACCCAACATAGGAGCACCTCAATACATAAGGAAAATACTAACAGTCATAAAAGGGGAAATCATCAGTAACACATTCATACTAGGGGACGTTAACGCCTCACTTTCAACAATGGACTTATCATCCAAAATGAAAACAAATAAGGAAATACAAGCTATATATGATACATTAAAGAAGATGGACTTAAATGACATTTATAGGACATTCCATCCAAAAACAACAGAATACACATTTTTCTCAAGTGCTCATGGAACATTCTCCAGGATAGATATCTTGGGTCACAAATCAAGCCTTGTAAATTTAAGAAAATTCAAATTGTATCAAGTATCTTTTCTGAACAAAATGCTATAAGACTAGATATGAATTACAGGAAAAGATCTGTAAAAAATACAAACACATGGAGACTAAACAGTACTTAATAACGAAGTGATCACTGAAGAAATCAAAGGCAAAATCAAAAAATACCTGTAAACAAATGACAATGGAGACACGATGACCCAAAACCTATGGGATGCAGCAAAAGCAGTCCTAAGAGGGAAGTTTATAGCACTAAAATCCTACCTTAAGAAACAGGCAACATCACGAATAAACAACGTAAAGTTGCACCTAAAGCAATTAGAGAAAGAAGAACAAAAAAACTCAAAGTTAGCAGAAGGAAACAAGTCATAAAAATAAGATCAGAAATAAATGAAAAAGAAATGAAGGAAATGATAGCAAAGATCAAGAAAACTAAAAGCTGGTTCTTTGAGAAGAGAAACAAAATTGATAAACCATTACCCAGACTCATCAAGAAAAAAAGGGAGAAGACTCAAATCAATAGAATTAGAAAAGAAAAAGGAGAAGTAACAAGTGACAATGCAGAAATACAAAAGATCATGAGAGATTACTACAAGCACCTCTATGCCAATAAAATGGATAACCTGGAAGAAACAGACAAATTCTTAGAAATGCACAACTGCTAAGACTGAATAAGGAAGAAATAGAGAATATGAACAGACCAATCACAAGCACTGAAACTGAAAGTGTGATTAAAAATCTTCCAACAAACAAAAGCCAAGGACCAGATGGCTTCACAGGCGAATTCTATCAAACATTTAGAGAAGAGCTAACACCTATCCTTCTCAAACTCTTCCAAAATACAGCAGAGGGAGGAACACTCCCAAACTCACTATGCGAGGCCACCATCACCTTGATACCAAAACCAGACAAGGATGTCACAAAGAAAGAATACTACAGGCCAATATCACTGATGAACATAGATGCAAAAATCCTCAACAAAATACTAGCAAACAGAATCCAACAGCACATTAAAAGGATCATACACCATGATCAAGTGGGGTTTATTCCAGGAATGCAAGGATTCTTCAATATACGCAAATCAATCAATGTGATAAACCATATTAAGAAATTGAAGGAGAAAAACCATATGATCATCTCAGGAGATGCAGAGAAAGCTTCCAATAAAATTCAAAACCCATTTACGATAGAAACCCTGCAGAAATTAGGCATAGAGGGAACTTTCCTCAACATAATATAGGCCATATATGACAAACCCACAGCCAACATCGTCCTCAATGGTGAAAACCTGAAAGCATTTCCACTAGGATAAGGAACAAGAGAAGGTTGCCCACTCTCACCACTCTTATTCAACATAGTTTTGGAAGTTTTAGCCACAGCACTCAGAGAAGAAAAGGAAATAAAAGGAATCCAAATCGGAAAAGAAGAAGTGAAGCTGTCACTGTTTGCAGATGACATGATAATATACATAGAGAATCCTAAAGATGCTACCAGAAAACTACTGGAGCTAATGAATGAATTTGGTAAAGTAGCAGGATACAAAATTAATGCACAGAAATCTGTGGCATTCCTATACACTAATGATGAAAAACTTGAAAGTGAAATCAAGGAAACACTCCCTTTTACCATTGCAACAAAAAGTATAAAATATCTAGCAATAAAACTGCCTAAGGAGACAAAAGACCTGTTTGCAGAAAATTATAAGACACGGATGAAAGAAATTAAAATCGTACAAATAGATGGAGAGATATACCATGTTCTTGGATTGGAAGAATCAACATTGCAAAAATGAATATACTACCCAAAGCAATCTGCAGATTCAATGCAATCCCTATCAAATTACCACTGGCATTTTTCACAGAACTAGAACAAAAAATTTCACAATTTGTATGGAAGCACAAAAGACCCCGAATACCCAAAGCAATCTTGAGAACAAAAAACGGAGCTGGAGGAATCAGGCTCCCTGACTTCAGACTATACTACAAAGCCACAGTAATCAAGACAGTATGGTATTGGCACCAAAACAGAAAGATAGATCAATGGAACAGGATAGAAATCCCAGAGATAAACACGCGCACATATTGTCACCTTATCTTTGATAAAGGAGGCAGGAAAATACAGTGGAGAAAGGACAGCCTCTTCAGTAAGTGGTGCTGGTTAAACTGGACAGGTACACGTAAAAGTATGAGATTAGAACACTCCCTAACACCATACAGATAAATAAACTCAAAATGGATTAAAGACCTAAATGTAAGGCTAGAAACTATCAAACTCTTAGAGGAAAACACAGGCAGACCCCTCTATGACATAAATCCCAGCAAGATCCTTTTTGACCCACCTCCTAGAGAAACAGAAATAAAAACAAAAATAAACAAATTGGATCTAATGAAACTTCAAAGCTTTTGCACAGCAAAGGAAACCATAAACAAGACCAAAAGACAACCCTCACAATGGGAGAAAATATTTGCAAATGAAGCAACTGACAAAGGATTAATCTCTAAAATTTATAAGCAGCTCATGCAGCTCAGTAACAAAAAAACAAACAACCCAATCCAAAAATGGGCAGAAGACCTAAATAGACATTTCTCCAAAGAAGATATACAGAGTGCCAGGAAACACATGAAAGAATGCTTAACAGCAATCGTTAGAGAAATGCAAATCAAAACTACAATGAGATATCATCTCACACCAGTCAAAATGGCCATCATTAAAAAATCCAAGAAACAATAAATGCTGGAGAGGGTGTGGAGAAAAGGGAACACTCTTGCACTGCTGTTGGGAATATGAATTGGTACAGCCACTATGGAGAACAATATAGAGGTTCCTTAAAAACTACAAATAGAACTACCATATGACCCAGCAATCCCACTACTGAGCATATACCCTGAGAAAACCATAATTCAAAAAGAATCATGTATCACAATGTTCATTGTAGCTCTATTTACAATAGCCCAGAGATGGAAACAACCTAAGTGTCCATCATCAAATGAGTGGATAAATGGGAGGGAGACACAAGAGGGAAGAGATATGGGAACATATGTATATGTATAACTGATTCACTTTGTTATAAAGCATAAACTAACACACCATTGTAAAACAATTATACTCCAATTAAGATGTTAAAAAAAAAAGAAAAAAGAAAAAAAATACTTAGGAATAAACCTAACCAAGAATGGGAAAGACTTGTACACTGTATACTGAGAAACACTGCTAAAGAATTTAAAGAAGACACAAATAAATTGAAAGACACCACATGTTCATTAATTGGGAGACAATATTATTAAGATATCGATACTACTTAAGGAGATCTACAGATTCAACACAATCCCTCTTTAAATCACAAAGGCTTTTTTTTTAAGAAACAGAAAATTTCATCCTAAACTTCATGTGGAATCTCAAGGGACCACAAATAGAGACAACAATTTTGAGAAAGAACAACAAATTTGGAGGCCTCATACATCCTGATTTTAAAACTTATTGCAAGGTTACTGTAATCAAAACAGTGTGACACTAGAATAAAAAAATAGATCAACAGAATAGAATAGAGAGCTCAGAAATAATCCCTCACATATATTGTAAAATGATTTTCAATTAGAGTGCAAAAACCACTCAATAGTTCAAGGATATTCTCTTCAACAAATGGTGTTAGGAATCCTGGATATCCACATGCAAAATAGTGAAGTCAGACCCTTATCTTACATCATATACAAAAATTTTACTCAAAATCGTTTAAAGACCTACATGTAAGACCTAAAACTGGAAAATTCCTAGAAGACAACATAGGGGATGTCTTCATGACATTGGATTTGACAGTGATTTCTTGGATGTAACACCAGAAACTCAGGCAACAGCAGCAAAAATAGACAAATTAGAATATATAAAACTTAAAAACTTTAGTTCATCAAAGGATAAAATCAACAGAGTGAAAAGGCAACCCACAGGATAAGAGAAAAAATTTGAAAATAATATATTTAATAAGAGGTTAATATCCAGAGTCTATTAAGCATGCTTACAACTCAACAACAAAAAAATCAAATGCTTTATTTTAAAATGGGCAAAAGGTCAGCATCATGGAAGTGTAAGACATTCCTCCTTTCTCTCCTCTGTTTAAAAACAACTAATCAGACATTGATCCATGGACAAAAGTACCCCATTTGGAGTTGTAGGACGCATCATCATATACCAAGGGACCCAGGAAGACCCTTACTCAACTGTGCTTCTAAAAATAAGCAGACAGACCTCAATAAGTGTTCTGGGTTCAGTAGAATCAGCAAACCTGACCCATCCCCTCTTGGCATGGTCAGGGAAAACACCTGGACAGTGGTGGTCTGGGCAGATATGTACAGGTGAGAGGAAATTTGTAGAAGGCCAGCCTGCCTGAAGGGAGATAACAGCAAGTCATCACAGTGGGAAGAGAGATTCCAGCAAGCCATCAAGTTTGGATGTAGTGGAGAGGGAGGAACTTGTTGAGAGTCACCCCTTCCAGGGTGACACTGTATGGAGCTGGTGGTGGTGATGTCTCCTGTGGAGAATGTGGAAAATGGTGAATGTCTGGCTTCCCCAGTTGTATGGGTCATAGCTGGAAAAACCTGTTTCTCTTCAGCAGCACCCAAAGTACTGAAGCAGGACATCCATGACTTGGGGAGGAGAAAGGGAAAGAAGCAAGTAAGAATACTAATGCATATTAAATAGATGGTGTACTTGCTAATTGCTTCAGGACTTTAGCAGGAAGTCCACCCAAAAGGCTCTGAGAACACCCAAACCAAGGATCTCCCCACTGGGTGCGCATGCACCCCCAATGCCCCAAGTGCAAAACCCATACCTCCCTCTACTCTACAGGTCGATCCTTGTACAAGTTCCAAAATGCAGCAGTAAGAGCAGATCTGGTAATCAGAGTACTCT
Source organism: Grampus griseus (assembly GCF_964374135.1). Taxonomy (NCBI): domain Eukaryota; kingdom Metazoa; phylum Chordata; class Mammalia; order Artiodactyla; family Delphinidae; genus Grampus; species Grampus griseus. The sequence continues at coordinate 48,070,769 of NC_138999.1, read as the reverse complement.
CAGAAAAATAGACCTGTGGACAGGGAGAAATCACAAACTAGAGCTATATTGTCACCTTCTGGAAAAGAAAAATGAGGTTTTCAGCAACCAGCCTGGTGAGTTGTAAGAACAAGAGAAGTCAGAAGAGCTTAACTCTGCCACAGGAAGGAGCAAGAAAAGTGGAGCAGGTCTGCCCAACAACAGCTGAGGAAACCCCAGATATACCAATATCAATGAACAGTACCCCATGTGAAGGCAACCAGTAAGATTTAAGGAGGTGTCTGCTACTTCAAATACAGAAGTACCAACACAAAAACTACAAGGAACATGAAAAATCAAGGAAACATGTCATTGCCCAAAGATATCAATAATTCTCCAACAACCAAGCTCAAAGGCATGAAATATTGTGATCCACCTGATAAAGAATTCAAAATAGCTGTTCTAAAGAAACTTAACAAGATACAAGAAAACTCAAAAAGAAAATTGAAAATCAGAGAAAAAAATACATGAACAAAATGAGTTCTTTACCAAAATGATAGAAATAATAAAAAGAGCCAAACAGAAATTCTGGAGAATTCAATAAATGAGATAAAGACTGAAATAAAGAGCATCTGTAGTACAGTAAAGCAGATGGAAGACAGAATATGTGACTTTAGAAGATAGGAATTTTGAAATACAGTTAGAAGAGAACAAAAGAGAAAACTGAAAAGAGCAAAAAAAAGAGCCCACATTATCTGTAGGACTCCATCAAAAGACAAATATTAGAATAATTATGATTCTGGAAGGAAAAGAGAGGGAGAAGGGTGTAGAAAGTTTATTTGAAGAAATAATAGTGGAGAACTTCCTAGACATGAGTAAAGACTTGGACATCCAAATACAAGAACTAATAGATCACTCTATTATCTCAATGCCAAACGTCATTGTCCAAGACACATTATAATGAAACTGTCAAAAGTCAAAGATAAAGAAAGAATCCTAAAGGCAGCAGGAAAAAAAATGTATAACCTATGAAAGGAACCACGATTAGGCTATCAGATTTCTCAGCAAAAGCCCTACAGGCCAGAAGACAGTGGAAGGAAATATTCAAATTGTAGAAAGATAAAACTTGCCAGCCAGGAATACTCTATCCAGCAAAGTTAACCTTCAGATATGAAGGAGAAATAAAGACTTTCCCAGACAAACAAAAGCTGAGGGAATTCAGCACCACTAGACCTGTCTTGTAATAAATGTTGAAAAGAGTTCTTCAAGCTGAAATAAAAAGATACTAATCAGTGACATGAAAACATATGAAAGAATACAACACACTGGTAGAGATGAAAAATATATAGTTGGATTTAGAAAACTAATTCTATAATAAGATGGTGTGTTAACCACTTAACTACAGTATAAAGGTTAAATAAAGAGTATTAAAAATAACTGTGGAGGGCTTCCCTGGTTGTGCAGTGGTTAAGAGTCCACCTGCTGATGCAGGGGACATGGGTTCACGCCCCGGTCTGGGAAGATCCCATGGAGCGGCTGGGCCTGTGAGCCATAGCCACTGATCCTGCATGTCCAGAGCCTGTACTCCATGATGGGAGAGGCCACAACAGTGAGAGGCCCACGTACCGCAAAAAAAAAAAAAGAAGAAATTACAAAGATCTAAAATAAAAAGCTAACTTTACACCTCTAAGAACTAGAAAAAGAACAACAAACTAAGCCCAACGTTAGCAGAAGGAAGGAAATAATAAAGACCAGAATGGAAATAAATGAAACAGACCAGAAAAACAATAGAGAAGATTAAAAACCCTAAGATCTGAGTTGTTGAAAAGATAAACAAAACTGACAACTCTTTTTGCTAGACTAACCAAGAGAAAAGGAAAGGAGACTCAAATAAATAAAATTAGGAATGAAAGAGGAGATATTACAACTGATACTCCAGAAATACATAGGATCATAAGAGCCTACTATGAACAATTATACATCAACAAGTTAGAAAACCTATAAGAAATGGATAAGTTCCTAGAAACACACAACCTACCAAGACTGAATCAGGAAGAAATATTGTAGAAAAGCTGAACAGATCAATAATGAGTAAGGAAATTGAATCAGTCATCGAAAACCTCCCAACGTAGAAAACACTATGACTAGATGTCTTCACTGGTGAATTCTACCAAACATTTACAGATGACTTAACACCAACTCTTCTCATACCTTCTATAAAATTGAAGAGCAGGAAACACTTCCACACTCATTTTATGAGGCCAGCATTACCCAGATACAAAAGCAAGATTAAGAATACTATAAAAGAAAAATATAGACCAATATCCTAGATGAATACAGATGCAAAAATTCTCAATAAAATATTAGCAAACTGAATTCAAGAACACATTAAAAGGACTGTACACCATGACCAAGTGCAATTTATCCTTGGGATGCAATGATGTTTCAACATACATAAATCAATAAAAGTGATACACCACATTAATAAAATTTTTAAAAAATCACAGGATCATCCCAATAGATGCAGAAAAAGCATTTCATAAAATACAGCACCCTTTTGTTATAAAAATCCTTGACAGATTGGGTATATAAAGAACATACCTCAATATACTAAAAGCGATATATGACAAACCCACAGTAACATTGTACCCAACAGTGAAAAGTGGAAAGTTTTTCCTCTAAGATCAGAAAGAAGGAAAGGGCGTCCATTCTCACTACTGTTATTCAATAAACTACTAGAAGTCCTAGCTAGAGCAATTAGGCAAGACAAAGGAATAAAAGTCATCCAAATCAGAAAGGAACAAGCAAAATTGTCATTACTTGCAGATGATACAATCTTATATATAGAAAATGCCAAAGACTCAACCAAAAAACTGTTGGAACTAATCAACAAATTCAGTAAAGATGCAGGATATAAAATAAACATCCTCATTCTAATCCACCAGCTATCTAATCAGTTGTATGACCTTACATATGACACTTATTTGTGTTTCAGTTTCCTCATTTGTACAACTTATTTATATCTCAGTTTCTTCATTTATACAATTTAAAAATAAAGTGTCTAACACAGAAAAAAAAATCATGAACTCTGTTGCACTTCTATACACTAATAATGAAACATCTGAAAAAGAAATGAGGAAATCTTTCCCGTTCACAATATCATCAAAAATAATAAAATGCCTAGGAATAAATTTAACCAAGGATGTGAATGATCTGTATAACAAAAACAACAAGACTGTTGAAAGAAATCAAAGATGACACAAGCAAATGGAAAGATATCGCATTTTGATGAATTGGAAGAATTAATATTGTTAAAATATCCATACTTACCCAAAGCCATCTATAGATTCAAAGCAATCCCTATAAAAATTCCAATGTCATTTTTCTCAGAGATAGATAATAAAATCCTAACGTTTGTATAGAGCCCCAAAAGACCCCAAATAGCCAAAGGAATCATGAGAAAGAAGAATAAAAATGTGAGGCATCACACATCCTGATTTCAAACTATACTACAAAACTATAGCAATGAAAACAGTATGGTACTGACATAAAAATAGACACATAAATCAATGGAACAGAATAGAGAGCCCAGAAATAAATCTCCACATATATGGTCAACTAATATTTGACAAGGGAGCCAAGAACACCCAGAAGGGAAAGGATAATCTCTTCAACAAATGGTGTTGGGAAAACTGGATAACCACATGCACAAATATGAAATCAGATCCCTATACTTCACCACACACAAAGACCATTTGGCCACAACATTTGTTAACTAATCTTATGACACATGAGGAATCAAATTTCCCCTATAAATGATCCTCTTCCCTGTTTAGGAAAAATACTAGGAAAATGGTTTGGTTTAGGAGAATCTTGGCTTAAAACTTTACTAACAACCTGGTCATTCCTATTGTCAATTTTGATCACATCTATAGTTCTCTATAAATGAACATACACAATGCACATGTAAGGTAAAATTGCATAAGTCCTGTTGGACAACTTGGAATTGACTGTTAGTCCTTGCCAGACATCTTACTAGTACAACTAGTACAAAAGGAAAAAAAGAGCCAGGCCATTAAAACCCAATATCAAGGGACATGATGGATCCAGGGCAGGTAAGTCACCACCCTGGCATTTAGGGGCCAGATATTTTATCACCTTATTCTTTCTAACAAGAGATTAATGATCAGAAGGGGGGAATTGATGAAACAAAATTCATATTTTATGGCAAGACAAGAAAAATTTAAACATAAACTTTTTTTTGCCCACTCAGGCCTCCTTCCTTCCATTTAGTGTGTGTTGTGCATCTGCATTAACCAGACCTCCTTAGGAGATAACATTCCTTCTTAATTTCATAAAGAGTCACAACTCCTTAGGAGATAATCTTCCTTCTTATTCTTGCAAAGGGCCACAATGAGCCATGACCCACTTTGTATATGTAGATCTGGATTGTTTAAACTGTCAATACATGACTTGACATATAAACTTTTGTCTCAAAAACTTATATAACTGTGCTTTGACCTCTAATGGGCTGAACAGTCCTCAGAGCTTTCTGAAAGATGGTCTCCCAGGTTATAATCCTCAGGTTGGCTCAAATAAAATTTCCCATTTCTTTCTTAGATTGACTGTTTTTTCATTGACACTTGATAACTCCTATTTATCCTTTAAGACTCAAATATCACCACCTCCACCAAGTCTTCTCTGACCTCTTCACCCAAATGTCACCCAGGTCTTTTCTACTCATGTTAATGAGTTGCTTACTTGTCAGTTTTCCAATTCCTCCCTCCTGAATTTATTCAACCTGTCTGTAACACTGTGTCCTTTTCTACAAATGGGTACAACCCTACTGAGAATTTAAATGAGAAGCATGCAATGCTTAGCATTGTCCCTGGCATATAGTAAGTAATCAACATGCACTAGATGTTAGCTAGAGCTTTGCCTGTCTCCCAGCTGAGCTCCAGGGCAAGGTTGAGGTCTTATATTTGTGTATTCCCATCCTGTAGCACAGAGCTGTCCACATAGAGGGCTCCCAGGGTATGTATGTTGAATGAGTGAATGAGATTAATGAATGAATTTTGCTTCCTCCTTTCAAAACCATCTGCTTTATGTAAGTAGAAATGGTAAATATATTCAATCATGTTTAAATAGGCTATAGTAGAAAAGAACTCTGAACCCTGCTGAATATTTTCTGCTCTACTACCATACCATCACTGACCAGCAAAAGTGCCCCAAGCTCAGGGTGCTATTATAAAGACCAGTTTTCCAAGGAACAAAATATAGGCTATCTCATCATCAGGTGACATTAGCTAGATAATAACATTCTTTGAGGCCTAGCTGTTTCCCTGAGACACTACAGAGGAAGACTATTGACCTTGCTGCTTCTCCAGAAGCTGCTTTGGTCCCATCTATACTATCACCAAAGGCAAAGAGTTCTCTAGCCTCACCTTTCTCTAACTCTACCCCATCCCCCTCTAACCTACATTATAATGATCCTCATTACCTGCCTTTGATTATATGGTTCTTCCTGCTTAGAATATCCTTTCCCCTCCACTCTGGCTAACCAAATCTTACCTATACTTCAAGGCTTCACAGAGAAAATGAATTGGGTATCATGCTATGTATAGGAGCTTACCAAAAAGAGAGGGATGGAATAGAAGGAAAGGTGGAGGTGGATTGGTACAGGTTGTAAGAGGAAAAAGAACATTTATGGAAGTCCTGATAGCATGAACAAAGACATGGTGTTTGTGAAAGACCATGGCATGTTCGAGAAGTAGCAGTTAGTTAAATGTAACTCCTGTGATAAGGAAAAGTCACTGGCCATAAACACGAAAGGTAGGTTGAGGACAAATTGTGAAGTGTCTTACTAAAAGACAGGGATTTAATCTTGTAAGTGATGGGGAGTCTTTGAATAATTCTGAACATAGGATTATCAAGATAAAAACATGTATTTTAGAAATATCCTAATATGTAGACTAGATTGGAGTTTGTATTAGTTTGCTAGGACTACCACAAAAAAGTACTAAAAACCAGGGGGGCTTCAACAACAAAAATTTATTGTCTCACAGTTCTGGAGGCTATAACTCTGAAACCAAAGTGTCATCAGAGTTGGTTTCTCCTGAGAGCTCTGAGAGAAGGATCTGTTCTAGGTCTCTCTCCTTGGCTTGCAGATGGCTGTCTTCTCCCTATGTCTCTTCAGATCATCTTCCCTCTATGAGTCTTTCGGTCCAAATTTCCCACTTGTATAAGGATACCAGTCATATTGGATTAGGGCCTGTCCTAACTACCTCATTTTAATTTGATTACCTCTGTAGATACCCTGTATCCAAATACAGTCACATTCCATGGTACCAGAAATTAGGACTCCAACATATTTTGAAGGACATAATTCAACACATAACAAAGCCCATAGAGACTGGAGGCAGATTAAACAACAATAAAGGAGCTATATTAATAGGCCAGGTCATACATGATGAAAAATTAAGCAAAGACACTACAAATAGGGATGGAGAGGATACAAAAATTCAAGAAGCAGAATCTAGACATTAAGGAGAAAGAAGAGTCATAGATGACTCTAGGCTTTATTGTTCAGTTGATTATGTGACTGTTGATCAGGGATAGAAATTGGCGTGTTGGGGTTTGATGATGAATTCAGTTTTAGACATATTAAATGTTTGGTGTCAAGTTAAGATGTCTAGTTAACAGACAAGTAGGTGGGTCCAGGCTCAGAAAAAGCGTTCAGTTTGGAGATGCCAAGTTGTCATACAGGCCTTCATCAGCATATAAATGGCAGTTGAAAATCTTAAGTAGATGAGATGACCCAAATAAGGAGTATAGAGTAGCAAGATAAGAGAATGAAAAAGACAATCAAAGAGGTAGGTGGAAATCCAAGATAGAGTATCATCACAGAAGACAAGGAAGGGAAGGCTTTAAAGATGGAAGGAAAGTACAGCAGCCTCAAATGTAATAGAATCAATATGTTGAAAACCTAACGAGAGAGCACTTGACATGACATTTAGGAGATCTTCAGGTAACTCTTGCAAGAGCAGTTTCAATAATGATTTAAATGGAAACTGCAGAAAAATAGGGTGGTAATTTGAGTAACTGTTGTTAAAGAAAGATTGATTTAGTGAAAAATGTGTTTGCAAGATAAAGATTAGGCAGTAGAGCATAACAGTGAAGGTGTAGACTTTATTTTGGGGTTCAAATCTCACTTCTGCTACTTCCTAGCTGTGTAAACTTGGGCAAGTTGCTTGATTTTTCTATGTCCCAAATTCCCAACTGAAAAATTGGGAAAACAATGGTACTTACTTAATAGGATTGTTGTGAGCATTATGTGAATTGATAAATGCAAAGTGTTCAATAGAGGGCTTGGCACAGAGTAGGTGTTCAATAAATGTTAGGTATATTAGGTGGGAATGGTTGGATGGGTGTAAGAACCAAAGAAGAAAAAGAAATTAAAGAAGATTGGAGAGAAGGAAGCTGATGGAACAACTTCTCAGAAGGTATAGGAGAGAATGGATACTCTTTTGCTTACTAGCCATGTGACCTTGGGTAAAGTACTTTACATTCCTAGGCCTCAGTTTCCTATTCTGTAAAATGAAGATGACAATAGTGCCTACCTCACAAAGCTATTTTGAGGATTAAATGAAATGATACATGAAACACACTTCCCTACTGGGAAGAACTTTGGGAGAAGAATGGTGTATAACCTACATGAAATCATGTGTTCCAGCAAGACTGAAAATTTAAAAGAAGTTTTCAAGTGAATAATTTTCAAAATTTCATGCTAGAGTAAAACAGTTACATCAGTTATACAATCTTGTGATGTTTCCTTAAAAAGGTTAAGCATTCTTCTAGTGCTAATAAATTTATTGTGATTTTTAAAATATGTATGCTGAAAATACTTTTTGTATTTCAGTAGTTTCAAATGTGTTTGAAACTTTTTTCAGATAATTGTTATAAAACAATAGTTAGTATAAAATTAAATTGCATTAGTTGACATGAATTCAGCAATAAGCTTACTAATTTTTTTCCAAAGTAGTATTATTATCCAAATCATAAAACATAAACCACCTTGATTGTGTTAAGATGAACAATTGAAGATTCATACTCTTATTTTTTTTTTCTGAGAGTTTTGAGGAAGGATTGCAAGGTTTTGTTTTGTTTTGTTTTGTTTTGTTTTAACATCTTTATTGGACAATAATTGCTTTACAATGGTGTGTTAGTTTCTGCTTTATAACAAAGTGAATAAGTTATACATATACACATGTTCCCATATCTCTTCCCTCTTGCGTCTACATCCTCTTTACTAGACTAGAATTTTAAATGTGATAATTATTGAATATTTATCTTCTTTAAAAATGCCTTACTATCTCACTCAGAATAAAATCCAAAGTATTTACAAGGTCCTATATGATCTGGCCCTCTCTGTCTCTCTGAAATCATGTCCTACCACTCTTTTCCTCTCCACTCCAGTGATACTGGCCTTGCTATTCCTTGAACACACCAAGCCTTTACTATTCTAATTTCTCTGTCTAGAATACCCTTCCCTTGGGTATTCTCATGGCTGGCTCTCTCACTTTATTCGTTATATTCTTAAATATCACCATATTGGGTGGAGTCACGATAGCAGAACAGGAGGACGTGGAGTTCGCATATCCTCACAACTAGGGCACTTACTAGGTGCTGGTGGGGGACCTTGGACACCTAAGGGGACAGAAGGAATCCTCGTGTGACTGGGTAGGATGTGGGGGGTGGAAGGAGGAGAGTAGGAATAGGGGATGCAGGATGGGACTGGTGCCCCTGAGGGGTGGCTTGGGGAGGGGAGGGGTTCCCATGCTCGGAGGGGTCCGCTCATGGTGAGGAGATCAGTGGGGATGGGGAGAGACCTTTGGGGGATGGGAGGAGAATGCAGCCAGCATATGCCCCACCTGCTCAGGCCCCAGTGAGCCTGCTGTGGTCCCAGTCCTGAAACTCTGCCTCCAGAGCACCCTCCAGCCACACAGTTCCTGAGCCTAAGTCTCCCACTCAGGCCTCTTCCAGCTTTTTCTTTTTGCTATTGTGGTTCTGTTTTGCTTTGTTGTTTCATTTTTATATTTTTTATTCTTTGTTATTGTTCTGCTCCCTTGTGTTTGTTGCCATTTTTTCTTTCTTTTGCCATGCCACATGGCTTGCATGTTCTTGGTTTCCAAGCTGAGGGTCAGGCCTGTGTTCTTCTGGCAGGAGCACTGAGCCATTGGGCTAACATGAACTTCAGGCCCCAGGGAATATAAATTGGTGTGAGCTCTCCTGGGGGTCCTCATCTTGGCACCAAGACATGGCTCCACCCAACTGCCTGTAAGATCCAGTGCTGGATGCCTCAGGCTAAACAACCAGCAAGACAGGACCACAGCACCACACATCAAAACAAAACAAACAAAAAAGAGACAAAAAAAGTTACAGATGAAGGAGCAAGGTAAAAACCTACAAGACCAAACAAATGAAGAGGAAATAGACAACCTACCTGAAAAAGAATTCAGAGTAAAGATAGATGATGATGATGCAAAATCTTGGAAATACAAAGGAGGCATAGATCAAGAAAAATACAAGAAACATTTAACAAGGACTTAAAATAACTAAAGAACAAACAAACAGTGATGAACAGCATGATAACTGAAATGAAAAATACACTAGAAGGAATCAGTAGCAGAATAACTGAGGCAGAAGAATGAAAAAGTGAGCTGGAAGATAGAATGATGGAAATAACTGCTGAGGAGAAGAAAAAAGAAAAAATGATGATAAGAAATGAGGACCATCTCAATGACTTCTGGAACAAGATTAAATGCACCAATATTCGAATTATAGGGGTCCCAGAAGAAGAAGAAGAGAGAGAAAGTGTCTGAGAAAATATTTGAAGAGATTATAGTTGAAAATTTCCTTAACATGGGGAAGGATATAGCCACCCAAGTCCAAAAAGGGCAGAGAGTCCCATACAGGAAAAACCCAAGGAGAAACACACCAAAAAACATACTAATCAAACAAACAAAAATCAAATTCAAAGAAAAAATATTAAAAGCAGCAGAATCCCCACAATGTTATCAGCTGATTTTCCAATAGAAACTCTGCAGGCCAGAAGGGAGTGGCAGGATATATTTAAAGTGATGAAAGGGAAAAACCTACAACCAGGATTACTCTACCCAGCAAGGATCTCATTCAGATTCAACAGAGAAATCAAAAGCTTTACAGACAAGCAAAAGCTAAGAGAATTCAGCACCACAAAACCAGCTCTATGACAAATGCTAAAGGAACTTCTCTAGGCAGGAAACACAAGAGAAGAAAAAGACTCACAAAAGCAAACCCAAAACAATTAAGAAAATTGTAATAGGAATGTACACATTGAAAATAACCTTGAATGTAAATGAATTAAATGCTCCAACCAAAAGACACACACTGGCTGAATGGATACAAAAATAAGACCTGTATGTGTGCTGTCTACAAGAGACTTACTTCTGACCTAGGGACACATACAGACTGAAAGTGAAGGGATGGAAAAAAGATATTCCATTCAAATAGCAATCAAAAGAAAGCCAGTGTAGCGATAGTCGTATAAGATAAAATAGACTTTAAAATAAAGACTGTTACAAGAGACAAGGAAGGACACTACGTAATGATCAAGGGATCAATCCAAGAAGAAGATATAAAAATTTTAGATATTTATGAACACAACATAGAAGCACCTCAATACATAAGGCAAATGCTAACAGCCATGAAAGGGGAAATCAACATTAACACAATAATAGTGGGGGACTTTAACACCCCACTTACACCAATGGACAGATCATCTAGACAGAAAATTAATAAGGAAACACAAGTTTTACAACACACAATAGACCAAATAGACTTAGCTGATATTTATAGGACATTCCATCTGAAAGTGGCAGAATACACTTTCTTCTCAAATGCACATGGAACATTCTCCAGGATACATCACATCTTGGGTCACTTATCAACCCTCAGTAAATTTAAGAAAATTGAAATCATTTCAAGCATCTTTTCCAAAAACGATATGAGATTACAAATCAAGTACAGAAAAAAAGGAAAAAAAAAAACCCAAAAACATGGAGGCTAAACAATATGCTACTAAATAACCAAGAGATCACTGAAGAAGTCAAAGAGGAAATCAAAAAATTCATGGAAACAAATGACAATGAAAACATGACGACCCAAAACTTATGGGAAGAAGCAAAATCAGTTTTATGAGGGAATTTTATAGTAATACAGTCCTACCTCAAGAAAAGAGAAAAATCTCAGATAAACAACCTAATCTTACACCTAAAGCAACTAGAGAAAGAAGAACAAACAAAACCCAAAGTTAGTAGGAGGAAAGAAATCATAAAAATTAAAGCAGAAATAAATGAAATAGAAATGAAGAAAACAATAGCAAAAATCAATGAAACTAAAAGGTGATTCTTTATGAAGATATATAAAAATGATAAACCTTTAGCCAAACTCATCAAGAAAAAAACTGAGAGGATTCAAATCAATAAAATTAGAAATGAGAGAGGCGAAATTACAACTGATATTGCAGAAATACAAAGGATCATAAGAGACTAAAACAAGCCAATAAAATGGACAACCTGGAAGAAACGGACAAATTCTTGGAAAGGTACAACCTTCCAACACTGAACCTAATAGAAATAGAAAATATAAACAGACAAATCACAAGTAATCAAATTAAAACTGTGATAAAAAAATCTTCCAATAAACAAAAGTCCAGAACCAGATAGCTACACAGGTGAATTCTATCCAACGTTAATGAGGAGCTAACACCCTTCTTTCGCAACTCCTCCAAAAAACTGCAGAGGAAAGAACACTCTCAACTCACTCTATGAGGCTACAATCACCCTGATACCAAAACCAGTCCAGATATCACAAAAAAGAAAATCACAGGCCAATATCACTGATGAACATAGACGCAAAAATCCTCAACAAAATGCTTACAAACAGAATCCAACAACACATTAACAGGATCATACACTATGATCAAGTGGGATTTATTCCAGGGGTGCAAGGATTTTTCTATATATGCAAATCAATCAATGCGATACACCATATTAACAAACTAAAGAATAAAAACGATATGACAATCTCAATAGATGCAGAAAAAGCTTTTGACAAAATTCAACACCAATTTATGATAAAAACTCTCCAGAAAGTGGGCACAGAGGGAACCTACCTCAACATAATAAAGGCCATATATGACAAACCCACAGCCAACATCATTCTCAATGGTGAAAAACTGAAAGCATTTCCTCTAAGATCAGGAACAAAACAAGGACGTCCACTCTTACCACTATTATTCACCATAGTTATGGAAGTCCTAGTCATGGCAATCAGAGAAGAAAAATAAATAAAAGGAATCCAAATTGGAAAAGAAGTAAAACTGTCACTGTTTGCAGATGACATGATAAATAGAGAATCCTAAAGATGCTACCAGAAAACTAGTAGAGCTAATCAATGCATTTGGTAAAGTAGCAGGATACAAAATTAATGCACAGAAATGTCTTGCATTCCTATACACTAATGATGAAAAATCTGAAAGAAAAGTTAAGGAAACACTCCCATTTACCACTGCAACAAAATAATAAAATACCTTGGAATAAACCTACCTAAGGAGGCAAAAACCTGTACTCAGAAAACTATAAAACACTGATGAAAGAAATCAAAGATGACAAAAACAGAGGGAGAGATATACCATGTTCTTGGATTGGAAGAATCAATATTGTGAAAATGAATATCCTACCCAAAGCAACCTACAGATTCAGTGCAATCCCCATCAAATTACGAATGGCATTTTTCATAGAATTAGAACAAAACATTTCACAATTTGTATGGAAACACAAAATACCCCGAATGACAAAGTAATCTTGAGAAAGAAAAACGAAGCTGGAGAAAGCAGGCTCCCTGACTTCAGACTATACTACAAAGCTACAGTAATCAAGACAGTATGGTACTGGTACAAAAACAGAAATATTAATCAATGGTACAGGATAGAAAGCCCAGAGATAAACCCATGCACCAATGGACACCTAATCTATGACAAAGGAAGCAAGGATATACAATGGAGAAAAGACAGATGCTTCAATAAGTGGTGCTAGGAAAACTGCCCAGCTACATGGAAAAGAATGAAATTACAACACTCCCTAACACTATACACAAATATAAACTCAAAATGGATTAAAGACCTAAATGTAAGACTGGACTCTATAAAACTCTTAGAGGAAAACACAGGAAAAACAGTCTTTGACATAAATCACAGCAAGATCTTTTTTGATCCATCTCCTACAGTAATGGAAATAAAAACAAAACTAAATAAATGGCACCTAATTAAACTTAAAAACTTTTGCACAGCAAACAAAATCATAAACGAGACAAAAAGGTAACACTCAGAATGAGAGAAAATATTTGCAAATGAAGCAACTGACAAGAGATTAATCTCCAAAGTATACAAAGAGCTCATGCAGCTCAATATCAAAAAAGCAAACAACCAATCCAAAAATGGGCAGAAGACCTAAATAGACATTTCTCTAAAGAAGATATACAGATTGCCAAAAATCACATGAAAGGATGCTCAACATCGCTAATCATTAGAGAAATGCAACTCAAAACTACAATGAGTTATCACCTCACAACAATCAGAATGGCCATCATCATAATATCTACAAACAATAAATGCTGGAGAAGGTGTGGAGAAAAGGGAACCCTCTTGCACTGTTGGTGGGAATATAAATTGATAGAGCCACTCTGGTGAACAATATAGAGGTTCCTTACAAAACTAAAAATAGAACTACCATATGACCCAGCAATTCCACTACTAGGTATATACCTTGAGAAAACCATAATTCAAAAAGACACATTTACCCCAATGTTCATTGCAGCACTATTTACAATAGTCAGGACATGGAAGCTACATAAATATCCACCAATAGATGAATGGATAAAGAAGATGTGGTAAATACATACATTGGAATATTACCCAGCCATAAAAATGAACGAAATTGGGTTATCTGTAGAGATGTGGATGGACCTAGAGACTGTCATATGGAATGAAGTCATTCAGAAAGAGATAAACAAATATTGTATGTTAATGCCTATATGTGGAATCTAGAAAAATGATACATATGAACCAATTTGCAGGGCAGGAATAAAGACGCAGACATAGAAAACTGACATTGGACACAGTGGGGGAATGGGGGGTTGGCATGAATTGGGAGATTAAGGTTGACATATATACACTACCATGTGTAAAATAGATAGCTAGTGGGAACCTGCTGTATAGAACAGGGAGCTCAGCTTCGTGCTCTATGGTGATCTAGATGAGTGGGATGAGAGGCAGTGGGAGGGAGGTCCAAGAGTGAGGGGATATATGTATACATATCGTTGATTCACTTTGTACAGAAACTAACACAACAGTGTAAAGCAACTGTACCCGAATTTTTTAAAAATCACCATAACAGAGAAGCCTTCCTTGACTGTTCTATATCAAACAGCTCTCTGCAGTCCTTTCTCTCATCTTACTCCTACCTGACAAAAACCTTTTGCTTATTGTCTTTCCCCTCCACTAACACACGCTCATTAAAATACAGTCTCCAAAAAGGCAGGGGACTTGTAGACTCTCCAGTCTTGTGCAGTGATGGCACAGAGTAGATCGTCAGTAAACACTTGTTGAATGAATGAATCAATGAATCTCATAACACAATGTACTTTTGTATTGATTCCTTTGTCTATCACAGGTCCTTACCCTTGAAGGCTGAGGAAAAACTAGGAAGGAACTCAGACCAAAGTAAATGTAGGGGTGAGCTGTACTAGTCTAGGCAAGAACAGCCTAGCCCACCAGATCCTGGCATTCCACAACGGGAGTTGGGGGTCAAAAGTACTGTTTGTGAAATAGAGAGTGTCTGCAAGGTGTCCTTTTTGCAATTATCCCTTATGAATCCCTTTTGCCTCTGTGTAGACAGAAATTATCTGCAATCCCAGGAAGCAGAATGAATGACAACAAACTAATTGCTCTGGGAAAGCCACTTGAAGCCTTTGGAGAAGGATTTCTATTGTTTGCCTATAATAATTGTTAGTGGGTTCACAAACCTTTCATTGTCCTAGGAAGTGAATAACCATATTTCATCAACCATATTTTATGACAGCTATATCCTGCTGCTATATCCTCTCCCAAAGAAAAAACAACATGAACGCAAAGGGACAATCAAATATTAAAATGGAAGCACAGCAATACCTAACATATTCCATGCTTACTAAATGCAGGAGGCTGGCTGTGGAGTCAGCACATAGTTCCTTTCCCACCCTCCACGCCAGGGTGTGGATAGCAGAGTTCAGTGTGTGTGACATGTACAAGTGGCTCTTTGCTCTAGGACAAGATTGTACTCCCACTGATGAAAGTAACCAGGAGAGTTCCAGTTGAATTCATGTTTCCTTTGTTTTTAGGACCCCGTAGACCAGGGACTTTAGAGAGAAAGAACACTAAGTGAGGCTTTCTTCTTTATCTGAATCCAGTGGATTCAACGACATGGCCATTCAGAATGTCATTTTAAGGTTTTTAAAACCAGTTGAGACGAGGGATGGAGGAAGGTGCTTTAGCTAAATGTTGCTGAGAAACCTAGAATCAACACAGGCCCTTGATGGGAGTTGACACCAGAGATGCAATGAAACCTAGCACATTAAAGAAGGGAGGGTCTTTGTGCCTTGCATGTGTAATACCAGAGACAGCTGAACTGGTAAGTTGCAGAGCGCTGGAAGTTGTGGCATTCCATTGACCAAATAGAAATAAATACATACATACATATAGACAATCCATACCTTAAAAAGAAAACCCAGAGTGAAATATTAGACCTAAAACCTTAAACAACATGTTTTCATCTCTTTGACCTGTGGGATATCATTAGGCTCCATCCAGACCTGCCACCCTCCAGAAGCAGAAACATGAGAAAAATAAACTTGGAAGAGATGCCACTGATCTGTTTGAGGCCTTCTAACAAATTTCCACCACACCAGTTCTTTTATTTAACGGCAGAAGGAAGCTGGTGAAGCCCTCCTCCCCAATACAATCTTCCAGACTGTACATGGACGTGTGAATGACATATTAGCCAAGGTGGCCTTGGCTTCCCTATTGAAGCATCCTGCCCTTCTTTCTTTGCATGCCATTTTGACTTGAGCTCCTATCTCTTCCAGCTGGATCTCCCAGTCACTTGGGCTTGGGTCTATGGATGTGGTACTAAAGAAAAGACAATAAAGATGAACAGTGGGAACTTTCACGTGACACATACTTGGTAAATGTTGGAATCAAATTCAACATTCATCTCTAGGAAGAAACCTTGGCCGTCAATCTGTTAAGAAAGGAAATACCACTCTACATGGTCTTGACATATTACAGACACTCAGAAGTGGGATCAGCCACAGGCAATGAATCCGGCACTTGATAAATATTTGTAGAATAAATTATTTTTTCCAAATCTTCTGCAATGCCATGGCACCTCTCAGGAAACAGAAATTTTCCTCTTGAGCTATAACTGCAGAGCCTATTGACTCTTCAGTTAACTAATGTGCAACTTGGCAACATTGCCCAGGATGCACCTTCTGAGAATCAACTGGATATTAGAACAAGTTTGGAGGCTGGTATGAGGAAGAAAAACTGTCCTCTCTGTACAAATTCCCCCAACACATGTATTGTCATAGTAAGGTGAGTCAGTGCCATCCTTCTCAAAATCTAATTTCCAGGATCTATTTCCCACAGTTGAACTAGTGCACTGTCCCTTTAAGAAGCCAGGCAAGATGGAGCCTTCCCAGCTCACGGTTAGAAGCTTTAAGCAGCCAGATAGGGATGCTGGAGGGTGAGAAAAAGAAAGGACGCCTGGAAGGGATAAGTCAAGGCTCTAAGGACAGGAGAGGAAATCAAGGCTCTAATCATACAATCAGCAAACTCTGAGAGTACCTATCCCGTGGGTGGCAGCTCCCCTAGGCTTTAAAGCACCACCCCTCCTCCGCTCCCCTCCTTTTCTTACCCCACCCTACCCTGACCCACCCTCCGGATCCTTCTTGAAAGAGTCTCTTTCAGTAAGGTGGCTCTTTCCCCCCGCCAGCGGAGACCCCAGTGAGGGTGGCAAAAGGAAGGGGAGGGGTGAGGAGGCAAAATGAAAGGGACTTACTTTCGGATTCTGCGCCTCCAAAGGCATCCTCTCCTCCCAGCCCCGGGCCAGGCCGACGGGGCGGGGCCGGGGTTGAGCTGGTGGACTCGGGGTCCTCACTCCCTCGTACTACAAACCTAGTTCAGTGGAGAGTTAGGGTGAATGGGCACCGACTAGGGGCGGTGTACACTCGATTTTAATTATCTCAAAAGGAGACAGAAGGGTTTGAGAGAGTCGATCGGGGTAGGAATGGAGGTGAGCTCTAAAACCCTCTTGTCCTCCCTTTCTGGCTAGCTTCTCCCGCCTGGCATTAGCGATATCAGGGGCTATGGTTTTCTTTTTTCTTCCTTTTGGTTTCTCCCAGCTGCCTGTCCCAGACCCCACCCAGCGGCTCCACCCCATCCACTGCTACACATTCTGTCAATCACCAGCCCCTTTAAAGCTGCACCGCACAACTTGGGTTTTCATCTCTCTTTGGCGGGCAGAGAGAATCACGGGGCTCCTGGCACTTCCAACAACCCCTCCGACCTTTCTGTTGAGTTTAGGAAGCTGAGGTTAGTTGCTAGTGGCGGCCTCCTCTCCCCCTCTGCCCCGAAGCTTGCACAGTCGGCTCCACCTGAATTCCTTCCGGCGGCTAGGACACCAAACCCCACCCCATCTCTTTTCTTTACTTTGTTTATGGTAAAAAGTGGTTCCCTAGGCTGCCAGATCGCCAAGAAAGTTCCTGCAGCGCCCTCATTGGCGCTGCCCACTCTCGTACAGTTTCTGTACTGAAGTGGCTACAGCAGATTTCCTGTTCCTGGGGCCCCTCCGCTTTGCCTGGCCCGATGTGCTCAGTCTTCTCTATCTCTCATTGTGTAAATCTCCAGGTTTACGAATAGAATCGGGGAAGAGAATGTGGGGATTCCCAGAAATGTGCTTCATTCCTCTCAACCAAAACAACAGTCCTATGCCAGTGCCCCATTCCATAACTAGGCTGCTCAAAGTTGGAGAAGGGCCCTGAGGTCCCATCCACAGCTATTAGTGGAAATCCAGAATGACCCATCAGAAATCATAGTTAATTCCATTCTCCATTCCAGTTAATGGGAACACCTGGTTATTCGGGTCAAAAATCTTGGAGCCACCCTTGAATCCTCTTTTTCTCTCGTGTTTCACATACAGTTCTTCAAAAAATCCTATTGGCCCTGTCTTTAAAATTTGTCCAGAATCTCTCACCATTTCCTAGTCCAAGACACCACCATCAATAGATCCAGCCTCTTTGACTTGATTTATAAAAACCTTGTTCACTCTCCTCTAGCAACACTGATCTCCTTTTTATTACAATATGTTAAGATCTGTCCGACCTCAGGGACTTTGCACTTCCTTTTCTTTCTATCTGGTTGTACCCATGGTGGGCCCCTATATCCTTCAGATCGCAGGAAAGGGAGATTAAAGTAGCTCAGATGGCCCAGGCACTCTCTGTGACCTAATCCCTTTTTATTTTATCACAGCACTGATCACAATCTAAAACAATCTTAGATGTGTGTTTGCTTCTGTGGTAAAATGTATTTCCCACTAGAGTATAAGCTCAGTAAGAGCAGGAACTTCATTTATTTTGTTCTCTGCTCTGTCCTCAGCACACTGAACAGTGGCTGCCGTATAGTAGGAGCTCAGTTAATATTTGTTGAAAGAACAATTGAAGGTAATTTCTTCTTTTTTTTTTTTTTTTTTGCGGTACGCGGGCCTCTCACTGTTGTGGCCTCTCCCGTTGCAGAGCACAGGCTCCGGACGCGCAGGCTCAGTGGCCATGGCTCACGGGTCCAGCGGCTCCGCGGCATGCGGGATCCTCCCAGACCGGGGCACGAACCCGTATCGCCTGCATCGGCAGGCGGACTCTCAACCACTGCGCCACTAGGGAAGCCCGGCAATTTTTTCTTGTATCTATCTGGATGTTATCTGTTTTTAAACAACAAACAGGACTTCCCTGGTGTTACAGTGGTTAAGAATCTGCCTGCCAATGCAGGGGACATGGGTTCGAGCCCTGGTCCGGGAAGATCCCACGTGCCGTGGAACAACAAAGCCCGTGTGCCACAACAACTGAGCCTGCGCTCTAGAGTCCACAAGCCACAAGTACTGAACCCGCACACCACAACTACTGAAGCCTGTGCGCCTAGAGCCTGTGCTCTGCAACAAGAGAAGCCACTGCAATGAGAAGCCCATGCACCGCAACGAAGAGTAGCCCCTGCTTGCCACAACTAGAGAAAACCCATGTGCAGCAATGAAGACCCAATGCAGCCATAAATAAATAAATAAATTTATAAAAACAAACAAAAAAGACAGCAGAGAATTGCACCTGTTGTGAACCACTGGCCCCATGTATTCTTTTAGAGCATCTGGATACCTTGTCTCTGGGCTGTTAGCAATGGTAGTTGGAGCAGTAGTAGTGTGCTTTTAGGTTGGCTTTTAGGGTTTGCAGCTGATTGCTGAGGGTTAAGTGTTCTTAGTTTTGTCAAGTCAGTGCTAGGGAGCATAGTTCTTGAGGGGCTGGTTCATCTGAATTAATAGAATCTTTGTCTTTAGATGTGTTCCTTTTTTGGAGTCAGATTATCTGTATATGCTCTCTTGTACCCCCAAGGATGTATTATTAACTCATTGGATTCCCACAACCTCCCTATGAAGTAGAAATTATTATTATTATCCTCATTTTACAGGTGAGAAAACAAAAGCCCAGGAAAATAGAGTGACTTGCCAAAAATCACACCCCTAGGAAATGGTGAAACCTAGGAATTGAACCAAGGTAGTACAGCTCCAGATATACACACTTTCCCACCACACACTATACCTATTTCTTAAACTAAACTTATAATCAATCATGATATTGGGAAGAGCAGACAACCCAGTTTGCTGGATGTTAATTGGTTAAAGAGGAAGGGGAGCAGCTGAAAATAGATTCATTGGTTACATAAAGGAAGAAGGATGATTTGAACAATTCTGTAAGCTGTGACTTTTATGCAAGGTCATATGAGGCAGCCATTTCCCTTTTCTAGCGGAAGGAGCTAGGGCTGTTTAGCTTCAGGAATAGAAAACTCAGGAGGAAAAGAATCCTGTCTTTTAGCCCTGTCTTAAGCTGTCATTGGCACATCCTTGATTGCTTATCCATCATGTGGTCTAACCTCAGCTATGTCTGTTCATAGAAGCTACTTCAGCTCGGCCCAATTCTCTAGACTTCTGACCATGGATGATAGATACCTCTTGCTAGGTTGCTACCTATACCTGAGCACAATACCCCAGGGAGATTTGAAAGATTCTATAGTTATGTTCTCAGCACAGTGCTAAGCACTGTAGAGCGTAGGCAGAGAAAGGACCCACAGGATCAAAAGTCAGAAGTTTCCTTTATACCCAGTACTACCACTTATTTGCTGTGTGAATACACGTAAGACTGCATGCAAGGGCTTCATATTCCTCATTGCACAATAAGGAAGTTGAATTAATGGTTACCAAAGGCTCCTTCCATCTCAGAAGTTCTGTCAGTTCCCTATGGTCAGCTCATTGATGTCAGAAAGTTCTTATGATGGGAAAAGGCTTACAATATCAATCTTCTGGGAGAGTGAGCACATTCCCTTAATTTCATTCTTCTTGATGTTAGATTTTAGTAGAGAACACTTGGGATGGAGATTGATGTCCAATTAACAAGGATTTACCTCTTTGGAATTGGTTTGAAACCATGGGTTGTCCTGTAATGGCCATGTCTGATGTCTATGATATGTGAACCTTCCTTAATGACCATCGTAACTTATTCCAGGGAAATATCCCTGACCCAACTAGTTTCTCTGTCCCAGGAACATGACATTTTGAGTTGAAACAGAGACTGGGATTACTGGGGGGTGGGGAGTCACTTTAAAGTGGAGAGAAGATCCATAAATGTACACTGTTTTTGTACCCAGATCTAACCTGGTTCCTGCTGTTTCTGAGTCAACTCTTCCCTTAACCCTGTGAGATAGCCCACTATCCTTTCAATAAGTTCCCTAGTCCCCTATTTTTTTAAACTTTTATTAATTATTCTAGCTAGAGTCTACTTATTTACTGCTATAATCACTATGTGCCTGGAAAAAAGTTGAAGCTCAATACTTTTTATAACAAGTATTTATTGAACTTATTTTTCTACCAGACATACAGTGAGTATGTAGCAGTAAATAAGAAGATGAACAAGCTCTCCCTCACCAAGTCATTTGTCCAGACCTGATCCAAATCCTCACTTCTCTATGCTTCCATTACGTCCACATTGTCTTAGGATACAGTTGTATAGATGCTATCTTACTGGACTGTACAAGCTCCTTGGGAATATGGTTTGTGTCTTTTTCATTTTCAAATCTTTTGCAATGACTACCTCAGAGTTTTGTACATAATAGACACTCAAGGCATATTGGAATGAATTCAGTTCCGCACTACACATGTAACCTCAGTCATTCATGTAGCAAACCCAAAAGCCTCCCAGATATGAAAAGTAGCTGTGATGCCTTGGAAAGAAGACTGGATTTGGAATGAGGAGACTTCCATTTCTAAATTTGTCATTGCCTAGCTGTTTTGCTTGTGGCAAGTTACCCAATTCCTTTGAGCTCTAGCTTCTTCAAAATACAAAATACAAAAATACAGGAGACAATAATAATACTTCTTTCAAGTTCCTCTGTGCACATCCTAAGGTGGCTAAGGAAGTAGAGAGTGATCATCTCCATGTTATTAAATCAAGTGGCCACTTTTCAGTTCTTAATTTGCTTTACCTTTTTTTGGCATAGTTGACCGCTGTTGTTTTCTTGAAGCATTTTTTTTTCTCTTGGCAAAAATACTTCCATGATTTTACTCCTGCCTCACTGACTTCTTCTTTTTAGTCTCCTTTTCTCCTCCTCTAACTAAGTCTATATATTAGAGTACCTCAAGCCATCTCCTTAACCCTCTTTTCTTTTCTATCTATGCTCTCTCCCTAGGGTGATCTCATTCAGTTCTGTAGCTCTGACTATAAGCTGATGAATACCTAGATCTGTCTCAAAACCAAACCTCTCTGAACTCTAGATCCATATATAGATTCTCTCTGAACCTTAGTTTTCTTATCTGTAAAGTGGGGACAATAATAACACCCACCTCAAGATTGGATTCTTGCTACCTCTTCTCAATCTATTGAGTAACCAGATTAATCTTTTAAAATTGGCCAACCAGAGCATGTTATTCCTCTGCCTAATGACTTCCATTGCACTTAAAAAGCCCAGATCCTCACTATGATTTAAAAGGCACTTTGTAGTCCCTCCCTGGGCTGCTGCTCCAAACTCATCTTCAATTACTCTTCCCTCAAGTCTCAGTACTCCAGAGTCACTCATGTTCCTTTCTATAGTTCCTCAAGATTGGTGTGCTTTTGCCCAACTCAGGACCTTAACACATGCTATTCTTTCACATGAAGTACTCTTCTACTCACTCTTTACCTGGTTTGCTTCTATTAATTATTCAAATAGAAATTAACAATAGAGTAATGCAACGCAATGACCAGATTTTAATAACATAATGTTGAATGGACAAAGCAAGCCCCAGAAGACAGACAGCACATGATTTAATATCAATTGATAAAGTTTGAAAATAAGTAGAACTAAGAAATATGTGGCCTATTCATTTCATATATACATATATATAATAAAACTATTTTTAGGTCAAGGGAATAAGAGATACTTCTAGGTTACTTCTGAGGAAGGAGAATGGGATAGAATAGATACCCATAGGTAGATATAAGTTATTGGTAATGTACTAGCTTTTGGGTTGAGTGGTGTTTCCCAGATATTTGTTATATTATTTTTAAAAAGTGATGTAAATGGACAAGGAATAATGTGTCAAGGACTAAAGATTATCATTAATCTAATTCTACATAACTGAACTCCACTAACAATGTTTTTAGAAACTATAAAAGACCAGAGAAGAATATTGGAATTCTCTCAGAATGAGAAAGCTATTTTAAAACATGACACCAGTGGAAACACCACAAAGCAAAACATAAGTAGATTTGTTAACAGACAAAAGTTAAATATTCCACCACATACCATAAGTAAAGGCAAAGGACAAATTGGGTGAAAGTATTTGCAACAAAGGGTTAATGTCCTTAATATATAAAGTGCTCTTATAAATATTAAGAAAAATAGTCATCAGCACGGAGAAAGTGAGTCATCTTAAAGCAAATTTTATTTTATTTTCAGCTTTGAGGTATAATTGACAAATAAAATTGTATGAGTTGAAAGTGTACAACATGATGATTTGATAATTGAGAAGTGATTATCAAAATCAAGTTATCTAATACATCCATCCTCTCATGTAGTTACCTTTTTTGTCCAGTAGTAAGAATGCTTAAGATCTACTTTCTTAGTAAATTTCAAGGATGAAATACAATATTATTAACTATAGTCACATGTTGTTCATTAGATTCTCAGGACTTATTCATCATATAACTAAAAATTTGGACACTTTGACTAACATTTTTCCATTTTCCCCACCTCCCAAACCCCTGGCAACCATCATTCACTCTCTTTCTCTGTGAATTTGACTTATTATTTTTTCAGATTCCACATATAAGTGATACCATACAGTATTTGCCTTTCCCTGTCTGGTTTAGCATAATGCCCTCCAGGTTCATCCATGTTGTTGCAAATGGCAGGATTTCCTTCTTTTTACGGCTTAATAATACTCTATTATATGTATATTATAATATACATTATATTATATATGCCACCTTTATAGTATATATATATATATATATGCCACATTTTCTTTATGCATTCATTTTTCAGCACACACTTAGGTTCTTTCTATATCTTGGCCGTTGTGAATAATGCTGAAATGAACATGGGAGTGCAGCTCTCTCTTCAAGATACTCATTTTGTTTCCTTTGGATATATACCCATAAGTGCGATTACTGCATCATATGGTAATTCTATGTTTAATTTTTTTAGAAACCTCCATACTGTTTTCCATAATAGCTATACCAAGTAACATTCCACCAACAGTGTACAAAGTTTCCCTTTTCTTCACATCCTCACCAACATTTTTTATCTCTTGCCTTTTTGATAATAGCCATCATGACAGGTGTGAGTTGATTCCTCATTGTGGTTTTGATTTGTATTTCCCTGTTGATTGATAATGTTGATCATATGTTCAAGTATCTGTTAGACATTTGTAAGTCTTCTTTGGAAATATTCAGGTCCTTTGTCGATTTTTTAATCTGAACATTTGTTTTGTTTTGTTTTTTGCTTTTGAGTTATGTGAGTTCTTTATATATTTTGATATTAACACTTACCAGAAATGTGGTTTGCAATATTTTCTTTCATTCCATAGGTTGCCTTTTCATTTTGCTAATGGTTTCCTTTGCTGTGCAGAAACCATTTAGTTTATTGTAGTCCCACTTGTTTATTTTTGCTTTTGTTGCTTGGCTTTCGTTGTCATATTCATGAAATTATTGCCAAAACCAATGTCAAGGAGATTTTAGCCCTGTTTTCTTCAATTAGTTTTAGAGTTTCAGGTCTTACCTTTAAATATTTAATCCATTTTGAGTTAATTTTTGTGAGTGGTGTACGATAGGAGTCCAGTTTCATTCAACTGAATGTGAGCATCCAGTCCGAAACATTTATTGAGGAGACTATCCTTTCCTCATTGTGTGTTCTTTGCTCCCACGTCAAAGATTAGTTGAGCATATATGCACGGGTTTATTTTTGTGCACTCTATTCTGTTCTCTTGATGTATGGGTGGTTTTTACTAGCTTTTTGTTTTGTTTTGTTTTGTTTTGTTTGTGGTACGCGGGCCTCTCACTGTTGTGGCCTCTCCCGTTGCGGAGCACAGGCTCCAGATGCGCAGGCTCAGAGGCCATGGCTCACAGGCCCAGCCGCTCCACGGCATGCAGGATCCTCCCAGACCGGGGCACGAACCCGTCACCCTGCATCGGCAGGCGGACCCGCAACCACTGCGCCACCAGGGAAGCCCCGTATGGGTGGTTTTTATGTCGGAACCACACTGTTTCGATTACTATACTTTTGTAGCATAATTTGAAATCAGGAAACTTGATACCTCCAGCTTTGTTCTTCTTGCTCAAGATTGCTTTGAGTATTCAGAGCCTTTGGGGTTCCATACAAATTTTAGGATTTTTGCTTATTTTTCTGTAAAAAATTGACATCAGAATTTTGATAGAGGTTGCACTGAACCTATAAATCACTTTGGGTAGTATGGACATTTTATCAATATTTATTCTTCCAACCCAAGAACTCAGACTATCTTTCCATTAATTTGGGTCTTCATCAATTTCTCTCATCAGTGTCTTATAGTTTTCAGTGTACAGGTCTTTTACCTACTTAGTCAAATTTATTCCTAAGTATTTTATTATTTTTGATGCTATTGTAATGGCATTGCTTTCTTAATTTCTCTTTCAAGTAGTTTGTTGTCAGTGTATAGAAACATAACTGATTTTTGTATGTTGATTTTGTATCCTTCAACTTTACTGAATGTGTTTAGTAATTCCAACAGTTTTTTGTTTTGTTTTGTTTTTTGGAGTCTTTAGAGTTTTCTCTATAGAAGATCAGGTCATTTGCAAGCAAAGATAATTTAACTTCTTTCTGACTTGTATACCTTTATTTCTTTTTTTTTCTATTTTTTTTGGCCTAATTGCCCTGTCTAGGACTTCCAATAATATGTTGAATAAAAGTGGGAAAAATGGGCATCCTTGTCTTTCAGCTTTTTAGCGTTGATTATAATGTTAGCTGTGGGCTTGTTA
The DNA here is from genome assembly GCF_964374135.1 of Grampus griseus. NCBI lineage: Eukaryota > Metazoa > Chordata > Mammalia > Artiodactyla > Delphinidae > Grampus > Grampus griseus. The sequence goes on along the minus strand of NC_138999.1, from coordinate 48,044,870 downwards.
TTATAGACTTTATTATGTTGAGATACATTCCTTCTATAATTAATTTGTTGAGAGTTTTTATCATGAAAGGATATTGAATTTTTCAAATGTTTTTCCTGCATCTATTGAGGTGAACATATGATTTTTATTCTTTATTCTGTTAACGTGATGTATAACATTTATTGATTGTATATGTTGAACCATTCTTACATCCCAGTGATAAACCCCACATGATATATTATCCTTTTAATATGCTGGTGAATTAAGTTTGCTAGTAGTTTATGGAGGATTTTTGCATCCATGTTCATCAGAAATATTGGCCTGTAATTTTCTTTTCATGTAGTATCCTTTCCTGGCTTTGGTATCAGGAGAAATCTTGGTTGATAAAATGAGCTTGGAAGCATTCCCTCCTCTTCAACTTTTTGGAAGAATTTGAGAAAGATTGGCATTAATTCCTGTTTAATTGTTTGATAAAATACATCAGTTAAGCCATCTGGTCTGGGGTTTTCTTTGTTGGGAGATTTCTTATTACTGATTCAATCTCCCTACTAATTATAAGTCTATTCAGATTTTCTATTTCTTCATGATTCAGTTCTTAGTAGGTTGTATGTTTCTAGGATTTGTCTATTTCTTCTTGGTTATCCAATTTGTTGGCTGATTATTGTTTATAGCAGTCTTTTATGATCCTTTTTATTTCTGAAGTATCAATTGTAATGTCTCCTCTTTTGTTTCTGGTTTTATTTTAATCATCTCTCTTCTCTTAGTCTAGTTAAAGATTTCTCTTTCTTTCCCTGTCTTTTAAAAAAAACAGCTCTTAGTCTTGTTGATCTTTTCTATTTTTTTCTGTTCTCTTTTATATTTATTTCTGTTTTGATTTTTGTTATTTCCTTCCTTCTGCTAACTTTGGACTTAGTTTGTTCTTCTTTTTCTAGTTCCTTGAGGTATAGAGTTTAAGGGGTTTTTTTTTTGAGAGATTTATATAAATGTATATATATATATATATATTTTCTTAATGTTGGTGTTTATCGCTATAAACTTCCCTCTTAGAACTACTTTTGCTATATGCTGCAAATTTTGGTGTGGTGTGTTTTCATTTTTGTTGCCTCAGGACATTTTTTGATTTCCTCCTTGAGACATTTATTATTTAAGGATGTATTATTTTGTTCCCACATATTTGTGAATTTTCCAGCATTTGTACTGTTTTTTTTGTACTGTTTTTGATATCTAGTTTCATACCACTGTGGTTGGAAAAGATACTTTATATGATTTCAGTCTACTTAAATTTGTTAAGACTTGTTTTGTGACCCTACATATATCCTGAAGAATATTTCTAAGAATGTGTATTCTGCTGCTGTTGTATGTATGTCTTTTCTCCATCCTACAAATCCAGAGTGGGTTCTGAGAGCCTCCTATTTGTTTTTTCTAGGGTGGTGCCCTGAAATGCTTAAGTCTGTGAGCCTTTTCTTTATCTCTCATATTTGGGTCTGCTTTCTGTGCTTGCACACTAGCAAATACCAGCACTCACTGTCTACAAAAGTACACGTGAGGACCTGGCCATTGGAGGATTAAAGAGAGTGAAGGTGAGATGGGCAGAGCATTTGGGGTACATGTGTGCCAGTTTGGGTGTTCTTCAAGTGAGCATTCCTAACAATTCATGGGCAGGATTCTTGATGGTGTCCAAGAATAAGTTAATAGGAAGAACAATGAAGAAGTTAGTAGTGTTCCTTTGATGAGTTCTGAGCCCTGGCTGCTATGCTCCCAACCTCTCTTAACCCCTCAGCCTTGCAGATCACCTTAGTAATCTGGGTAAGGTGAGAAAGAATGGGACCTTTTGGGCGGCATCCTGCGTGTCTGGGAAAGCCATTCACCCACATCTCTCACTTTCCCTTATGAGAAAAATTGTGTGTTGAGGGGATCTCCCTAGGCATTGAGTCATACCACCTTGAGAAAGGGATGATATGGGCAAAGTGAAGTTGCTCCTCTTAAACTCTTCAATGCATCTATTCTCAGACTTTTTTGCTCCAACAGTGCTCTGGACTCACGGACTCCCACAAAGGTACTCTCATCTGTGGGTAATGGACAAAATCAATGTTACAACGAGAAATGACAGTAGAGAACTCCTCTTTTGCCATCTTCCTGTCATCACGCCCTTAAAGCAAATTGTAAAAATCAGTAATTTGGAAAGGACAGTCAGTTCAACAATTGGTTTGGGGAAAATTATGTCCACATGTGAAATAATGAAGTGACCCTTACCTTATATCATATACAAAAATTAACTCAAAATGGATTAAAGACCTAAATGTGAGAGATACCACTATCAGACTCTTAGAAGAAAACATAGGGGGAAATCTTCATGAAATTGGATTCCACATTGATTACTTGGATATGACATCAAAAACTTAGGCTACAAAAGAAAAAAAAACTAAATACATTGGATTTCATCAAAATTTAAAAATTTTCTGCACAATCAAGAGAGTGAAATGAAGACCCATTGAATGAGAGAAAATAATTTCAAATCATATATCTTATAAGAGATTAGTATATAAAGAACTCCTACAACTCAAAAACAACAAAATAACCCAATACAAAAAATGGACAAAAGAGTTTAATAGACATTTTTCCAAAGAAGATATGCACATGGCCAGCAAGCATATGAAAATATGATCAACACTACTACTCACTAGGGAAATACAAATCAAAACCACAATGAGATAACACTTCATATCCATTAGGATGGTTATTATCTTTAAAAATAAGAAAATAGATGTTCGTGAGGATGTGGATAAATTGGAAACCTTGTATATTGCTGATGGGAATGTAAAATTGTGCACTCATTGTGGAAAATAGCATGGTGTTTCCTTAAAAAATTTAAACATGAAATTACAATATGATCCAGCAATCCACTCCTAGGTGTAAACTTAAAAGAATTGAAAGCAAGGAGTCAAACAGATACTTGTACACTAATGTTCATAGCAGCATTATTCACTATAGCCAAAAGGTATGAACAACCCAAATGTCAACTAATGGATGAATGGATAAGTAAAATACAGTATATGCATACAATGGAATTTATTCTGCCTTAGTTTAGTTAACATCTGGAAGAATGAAATTCTGATATATGCTAAAACTTGGATGAACATTTAACAGACACAAAAGGACAAATGTTGTATGATTCCACTTATATGATATACTTAGAAAAGGCAAATTATTCAATAATAGAGACAGAAGGTAAAGTAGAGATTACCAGAGGCTGGTGGGGAAGGAGGAAGTGGGAAGTATTGACTAATAGGTAGAGAATTTCTGTATGGGATAATGAAAAAAGTCCGGAAATGTATAATGATGATGGTGGCACAACATTGTGAATGTACTTAATTGTATTCTTGAAAATGATTACTAAAAAAATCATACGCACATGGATTAATATCCATATTTAGCAGTACCTATCTGTATGAAAAGACATTTTCAAAGGTGAAATACATAAAATCTCATTGCAAATCATCATTGACAGACACATTTCAATTGATGTTGGTAATAGGAACAATAACTTTGAAATATTACCTTAAAAATTTAATTGTTGGATGAAGGTTGTCAAAAAGTACAAACTTTCAGGTATAAGATAAATAAGTACAACTTGTACATGTACAGCATGATGACTATATTTAACACTACTGTATGATATATATGAAAATTGTTAGAGTAAATTCTAAGAGTTCTCGTTACAAGAAAAAATTTATTTACTTTTTTTGCATTTTCTTTTTATTGTATCTCTATGGGATGGTGGATGCTGACTAAATTTATTGTGATAATCGTTTTAATATGTATGTAAGTCAAACCATTATGCTGTATACTTTAAACTTATAAAGTCATGTATGTCAATTATATCTCAATAAAACTGGAAAAAATTTAAAAATCAAATTTAAAAAATTTATATATATCACTACTTTAAAAAATAATTCTAAATATTAAAACTATATTACAAAAATTATATTCAACTATAATAATATTATAATTATATTATTATTAGAATTTCATCAATAAAATATTTATGGGAATAAATATCAATAATCTGCCTTTTACTCTCTCCTTCATCTGGAGAGCCAGTGAGCCCACAGGAAATATGGAACTGCACTTCTCTTTGCCATAGGTTCTCTCTCTATGGGAGAGAAAAATTTTGCTAGTACCATCTACTTCTGAGAGGGAACGAGTATCTGGAACTTCCACCATCAGAAATCTAATACTTCATTTTAAATCCTGAAGTCTCTACGTATATTCTGCTAAAAGTAAATAACTGGGGAACTTCCCGTCTATTTAAGATGATATAGACCTATTTTTCCTTGCTCCCATCCACTAAGCACAACTATAAACCCTTGAAATTATTCAAGAGACAACCAAAGGAGAAATCTGCTGTAAGAAGGTCATAAGAAGAAGGTGAACGTGTTTGTGACCTCAGGACTGGAGAAACATGTCAGCATGCCATCTTATGTCCCCTTCCCACACACAACAAAAGAAGGTGACTCAGAACCAGCATTTCCTAATCTTCAACTTAGCAACAAAAGACAACCCAAGTAAGCAATTATACTCCAATAAAGATGTTTTTTAAAAAAAAGACAACACAAGTAGGCACATTTATCCCCTAGATTAAAAGGGAATCCTTCTGACACCACCAGCAAGGGGTAATCCATTGGGAGCCCCACGAAGTATAAGAGTTCAGGGGAAGTCCTCTCCTTCCCTGAAGATCCTGAGACTGCTAAGACATACCCAGGTGGACAGACAAAACTAGCAAAAGAGACTGAGCCACAGTAACCAGCCTGGCCTGAGGGGCTTCTTTTTCCCCATTGGTCATGAGGCTCCCTTCACACTGAGATTATTGGACCAGGTAAGCAGATCCCCCTTCAATCTTACAGGCCTGAGAATCTCACTTGCCCAGAGAAGCCAAGGGGCACAAATAGAGGAATCCCACCACAACAAGCATCTGGCTCCGGAAATACTCACCATCACCCACTGCAGGGCATCATTTCCCACCACAACAAGGGCCTTCAAGGGAAGCATCTTTGATCTTGTAGCCATAAGACTTCCCTCTTCCACCTGGGGACCAGGTAACCTAGAGACACCAAGAAGCCTGGCCTGGAGAAACCTGAAGTTTCTCCAGGTGGCCTTTTTGCCACTTCAGGTTCCACCAGCAGGGTCCAGTGACAGCCCTAATGGCACCAAGTCAATCAAAATAAGACCAGAACGATTTAAACTGTCATTAAAACCACAGGCAACCAAAGTAGGTGTGCTAAACTGAAACAAAGTAAGTGCCTTCTGAAATAAATTATATTAAGGTAGTAGACAAAATTTTCAGGATACAATAGAAAATAATACATCATGCCAAAGGTCAAGAAAATCACAACTCGAATAAGTAAAGGTAATCAACTTATACCAACGCTGAAATTTTGAATTGATGGAATTATCTGGCAAAGATTTTTTTTACATCTTTATTACAGTATAACTGCTTTACAATGGTGTGTTAGTTTCTGCTTTATAACAAAGTGAATCAGTTATACATAAACATATGTTCCCATATCTCTTCCCTCTTGCATCTCCCTCCCTCCCACACTCCCTATCTCACCCCTCTAGGTGGGCACAAAGCACTGAGCTGATCTCCCTGTGCTATGCGGCTGCTTCCCACTAGCTATCTATTTTATGTTTGGTAGTGTATATATGTCCATGTCACTCTCTTGCTTTGTCACAGCTTACCCTTCCCCCGCCCCATTTCCTCAAGTCCATTCTCTAGTAGGTCTGTGTTTTTATTCCTGTCTTACCCCTAGGTTCTACATGACATTTTTTTTCTTAAATTCCATATATATGTGTTAGCATACGGTATCTGTATTTCTCCTTCTGACTTACATCACTCTGTATGAGAAAAGGGAGAAGACTCAAATCAATAGAATTAGAAATGAAAAAGGAGAAGTAACAACTGACACTGCAGAAATACAAGAGATCATGAGAGATTACTACAAGCAACTCTATGCCAATAAAATGGACAATCTGGAAGAAATGGACAAATTCTTATAAATGCAAAACTGCTAAGAAAGAATCAGGAAGAAATAGAAAATATGAACAGACCAATCACAAGCACTGAAATTGAAACTGTGATTAAAAATCATCCAACAAACAAAAGCCCAGGACCAGATGGCTTCACAGGTGAATTCTATAAAACATTTAATGAAGAGATAACACCTATCTTTCTCAAACTCTTCCAAAATATAGCAGAGGGAGGAACACTCCCAAATTCATTCTACAAGGCCACCATCACCTTGATACCAAAACCAGACAAGGATGTCACAAAGAAAGAAAACTACAGGCCAATATCGCTGATGAACATAGATGCAAAAATCCTCAACAAAATACTAGCAAACAGAATCCAACAGCACATTAAAAGGATCATACACCATGATCAAGTGGGGTTTACTCCAGGAATGCAAGGATTCCTCAATATACACAAATCAATCAACGCGATACACCATATTAAATAATTGAAGGAGAAAAACAATATGATCATCTCAGTAGAGGCACAGAAAGCTTTCGACAAAATTCAACACCCATTTATGATAAAAACCCTGCAGAAATTAGGCATAGAGGGAACTTTTCTCAAAATAATAAAGGCCATATGCGACAAAACCACAGCCAACATCATTCCCAATGGTGAAAAACTGAAACCATTTCCACTAAGATCAGGAACAAGACAAGGTTGCCCACTTTCACCACTCTTATTCAACATAGTTTTGGAAGTTTTAGCCACAGCAATCAGAGAAGAAAAGGAAATAAAAGGAATCCAAATCAGAAAAGAAGAAGTAAAGCTGTCACTATTTGCAGATTACATGATGCTATACATAGAGAATCCTAAAGATGCTGCCAGAAAACTAATAGAGCTAATCAATGAATTTGGTAAAGTAGCAGGATACAAAATCAGTACACAGAAATCAGTGGCATTTCTATACACTAATGATGAAAAATCTGAAATCGAAATCAAGGAAACACTCCCATTTTACCACTGCAACAAAAAGAATAAAATATCTAGGAATAAACCTACCGAAGGAGACAAAAGACCTGTATGCAGAAGATTATAAGACACTGATGAAAGTAATTAAAGATGAAACAAAGAGATGGAGAGATATACCATGTTCTTGGATTAGAAGGATCAACATTGTGAAAATGACTCCACTACCCAAAGCAATCTAACGATTCAATGCAATCCGTATCAAACTACCACTGGCATTTTACACAGAACTAGAACAAAATATTTCACAATTTTCATGGAAACACAAAAGACCCTGAATAGCCAAAGCAATCTTGAGAATGAAAAATGGAGCTGGAGGAATCCAGCTCCCTGATTTCAGACTATACTACCAAGCTACAGTAATCAAGACAGTATGATACCAGCACAGAAACAGAAAGATAGATCACTGGAACAGGATAGAAAGCCCAGAGATAAACCGACACACATATGGTCATCTTATCTTTGATAAAGGAGGAAGGAATATACAGTGGAGAAAGGACAGCCTCTTCAGTAAGTGATGCTGGTAAAACTGGAAAGGTAAATGTAAAAGTATGAGATTAGAACACTCCCTCACACCATACACAAAAATAAGCTCAAAATGGATTAAAGACCTAAATGTAAGGCCAGAAACTATCAAACCCTTAGAGGAAAACATAGGCAGAACACTATGACATAAATCACAGCAAGATCCTTTCTGACCCACCTCATAGAGAAATGGAAATAAAAACAAAAATAAACAAATGGGACCTAATGAAACTTCAATGCTTTCTCACAGCAAAGGAAACCATAAACAAGACAAAAAGACAGCCCTCAGAATGGGAGAAAATATTTGAAAATGAAACAACTGACAAAGGATTAAGCTCTAAAATTTATAAGCAGCTCTTGCAGCTCAATAACAAAAAAACAAACAGCCCAATCCAAAAATGGGCAGAAGACCTAAATAGACATTTCTCCAAAGAAGATATACAGACTGCCAACAAACACATGAAAGAATGCTCAACATCATTAATCATTAGACATATGCAAATTAAAACTACAATGAGATATCATCTCACACTAGTCAGAATGGCCATCATCAAAAAATCTAGAAACAATAAATGCTGGAGAGGGTGTGGAGAAAAGGGAACACGCTTGCACTGCTGGTGGGAATGTGAATTGGTACAGCCACTATGGAGAACAGTATGGAGGTTCCTTAAAAAACTACAAATAGAACTACCATATGACCCAGCAATCCCACTACTGGGCATATACCCTGAGAAAACCATAATTAAAAATGATTCATGTACCAATATGTTCATTGCAGCTCTATTTACAATAGCCAGGACATGGAAGCACCCTTGGTGTCCATCAACAGATGAATGGATAAAGAAGATGTGGCACATATATACAATGGAATATTACTCAGCCATAAAAAGAAACGAAATTGAGTTATTTGTAGTGAGGTGGATTGACCTAGAGTCTGTCATACAGAGTGAAGTAAGTCAGAAAGAGAAAAACAAATACTGTATGCTAACACATTTATATGGAATCTAAGGGGAAAAAAGTTCATGAAGAACCTAGGGGTAAGATGGGAATAGGCACAGACCTACTGGAGAATGGACTTGAGGAGGGGGAAGGTTAAGCTGTGACAAAGTGAGAGAGTGGCATGGGTATATATACAGTACCAAATGTAAAATAGATAGCTAGTGAGAAGTAGCCGCATAGCACAGGGAGATCAGTTCGGTTCTTTGTGACCACCTAGAGGGGTAGGATAAGGATGGTGGGAGGGAGGGAGACACAAGAGGGTAGAGATATGGGAACATATGTGTATGTATAACTGATTCACTTTGTTATAAAGCAGAAACTAACACACCATTGTAAAGCAATTATACTCCAATAAAGATGTAAAAAAACAAACAAAAAAAAAGAGTCATGTAGAAAATGTTCTTTGCAGCTTTATTTACAATAGCGAGGAGATGGAAACAACTTAAGTGTCCATCATCGGATGAATGGATAAAGAAGATGTGACACATATATACAATGGAATATTACTCAGCCATAAAAAGAAACAAAATTGAGCTATTTGTAATGAGGTGGATGGACCTAGTTTCTGTCATACAGAGTGAAGTAAGTAAGAAAGAGAAAGGCAAATGTCGTATGCTAACACATATATATGGAATTTAAGAAAAAAAATGTCATGAAGTACCTAGGGGTAAGACAGGAATAAAGAAACAGACCTAGTATGGAATGGATTTGAGGATATGGGAATGGGGAAGGGTAAGCTGTAACAAAGTGAGAGAGTGGCATGGACATATATACACTACCAAACGTAAGGTAGATAGCTAGTGGGAAGCAGCCGCATAGCACAGGGAGAGCAGCTCGGTGCTTTGTGACCACCTAGAGGGGTGGGATAGGGAGGATGGGAAGGAGGATGGGAGGGAGGGAGATGCAAGAGAGAAGAGATATGGGAACATATGTGTATGTATATCTGATTCACTTTGTTATAAAGCAGAAACTAACACACCTTTGTAAAGCAATTATACTCCAATAAAGTTGTATATATATATATATATATATATATATATATATGTCACAGATGAAGGAGAAAGTTAAAAACCTACAATACCAAGTATATGAAAAAGAAAGAGGCAAACTACCTGAAGAAGAATTCAGAGTAATGATAGTAAAGATGACCTAGAATCTCAGTAATAGAATGGTAGCACAGATTGAGAAAAAACAAGAAATATTTAACAAAGATCTAGAAGAACTAAAGAACAAAGAAACAGATGAACAACAAAATAACTGAAATGAAAAATACACTAGAAGAAATCAATAGCTGAATAACTGAGGCAAAAGAACGAATAAGTGAGTTGGAAGACAAAATGGTGGAAATAACTGCTGAGGAGTGGAAAAAAGAATGAAAAGAATTGAATACAATCTCAGAGACCTCTGGGGACAACACTAAATGCACCAACATTCAAATTATAAGTGTCCCAGAAGAAGAAGTGAAAAAAATGTTCTTAGAAAATATTTGAAGAGATTATAGTGGCAAACTTCCTTAACATGGGAAAGGAAAGAGTCACCCATGTCCAGGAAGCAAAGAGAATGCCATACAGGATAAACCCTAGGAGAAACACAGCAAGATACATATTAATCAAACTAATAAAAATTAAATTCAAAGAAAAAATATTAAAAGCAGCATGGGAAAAACAAAAAATAACATACAAAGGAATTCCCATAAAGTTATCATCTGATTTTTCAATAGAAACTCTGCAGGCCAGAAAGGAGTGGTGGGATATACTTAAAGTGATGAAAGAGAAAAACGTACAACCAAGATTACTCTACCCAACAGTGGTCTCATTCAGATTCAATGGAGAATTCAAACTTTTGAGACAAGCAAAAACTAAGAGAATTCAGCACCACCAAACCAGCTTTAAAACAAATGCTAAAGAAACTTCTCTAGGTGGAAAACACAAGAGAAGAAAAAGACCCACAAAAACAAACCCAAAACAATTAAGAAAATGTAACAGGAACATACACATCGATAATAACCTTGACTGTAAATGGATTAAATGCCCCAACAAAAAGACACAGACTGGCTGAATGGTTACAAAAACAAGACCCATATATATTCTGTTTACAGGAGACCCACTTCAGACCTAAGGACACATACAGACTGAAAGTGAAGGGATGGAAAAAGATATACATGCAAACAGAAATCAGAAGAAAACTGGAGTAGCAATACTCATATCAGACAAAATACAGTTTAAAATAAAGACTATTACAAGAGACAAAGAAGGACACTACATAATGATCAAGGAATCAATCCAAGAAGAAGATATAACAAATATAACTTTTTATGCACCCAACATAGGAGCACCTCAATGCATAATGCAAATGCTAACAGCTATGAATGGGGAAATCAACAGTAACACAAAAATATGGGGGAATTTAACACCTCATTGACACCAATGGACAGAGCATCAAGACAGAAAATTAATGAGGAAACAAAAGCTTTAAATGACACAATAGACCAGGTAGATTTAATTGATATTTATAGGGCATTCCATCTGAAAATAGCAGATTGCACTTTCTTCTCAAGTGCACATGGAACATTCTCCAAGATAGATAATATCTTGGGTCACAAATCAAGCCTTGGCAAATTTAAGGAAATTGAAATCATAACAAGCAACTGTTCTGACCACAACGCTGTGAGATTAGAAATCAATAACAGGAAAAAATGTAAAAAAAACAAATGCATAGAGGCTAAACAATATGCTACTAAATAACCAAGATATCACTGAAGAAATCAGAGGAAATCAAAATATACCTAGAGACAAATGACAACAAAAACATGACAACCAAAACATATGGGATGCAGCAAAAGCAGTTCTAAGAAGGAAGTTAATAGCAATTAAATCTCACGTCAAGAAACAAGAAAAACTGCAAATAAACAATCTAACCCAAAACCTAAAGCAACTAGAGAAAGAATAACAAAGAAAATCCAAAGTCAGTAGAAGGAAAGAATTCATAAATATTGGAGCAGAAATAAATGAAATAGAAATGAAGAAAACAATAACAAACATCAATAAAACTAAAAGCTGCTTCTTTGAGAAGATAAACAAAATTGATAAACACTTACCCTGACTCATTAAGAAAAAAAGGGAGAGGACGCAAATCAAAAAAATTCGAAAAAAAATAGGAGAAATCACAACTGACACCACAGAAATAAAAAGGATTATAAGAGACCACTGCAATCAACTATATGCCAATAAAATGGACAACCACGAAGAAATGGACAAATTCTTGGACAGGTACAATTTTCCAAGACTGAACCAGGAAGAATTAGAAAATATAAACAGACCTATCACAGTAACGAAACTGAAACTGTAACTAACAATCTTCCAACAATCAACAGTCCAGGACCAGATGGCTTCACAGGCGAATTCCATCAAACATTTAGAGAAGAGCTAACACCCATCCTTCTCAAACTCTTCCAAATATTTGCAGAGGGAGGAACACTCCTAAATTCATTCTACAAAGCCACCATCACCCTGATACCAAAAACAGAAAAAGATATCATCACAAAAAAAGAAAATTATAGAAGAACATCACTGATGAACATACATGCAAAAATCCTGAACAAAATACTAGCAAACAGAATCCAAAAACATATTAAAAGGATCATACACCATGCAAGTGGGATTTATCACAGGGATGCAAGGATTTGATACACCATATTAACAAATTAAGGAAGAAAAACCATATGATCATGTCAATAGATGCAGAAAAAGCTTTTGAAAAAATTCAACACCCATTTATGATATAAATTATCCAGAGAACGGGCATAGATGGAACCACCTCAACATAATAAAGGCCATACATGAAAAAAACCACAGCAAACATTATACTCAGTGGTGAAAAACTGAAAGCATTTCCACTAATATCAGGAAGAAGACAAGGATGTACACTCTCACCACTCTTATTCTACATAGTTTTGGAGGTCTTAGCCACGGCAATCAGAGAAGAAGAAATAAAAGGAATCCAAACTGGAAAAGAAGTAAAGCTGTCACTGTTTGCAGATGACATGATACTATATATAGAAAATCCTATAGATGCCACCAGAAGACTACTAGATCTAATCAATGAATTTGCTAACGTTGCAGGATACAAAATTAATGCACAGAAATCTCTGGCATTCCTATACAGTAGCAATGAAAAATCAGAAAAAGAAATTAATGAAACAATCCCATTTACCATTGCAACCAAAAGAGTAAAATACCTAGGAATAAACCTATGTAAGGAGGAAAAAGACTTGTACTCCAGAAACTATAAAACACTGATGAAAGAAATCAAAGATGACATAAACAGATGGAGAAATATACCATGTTCTTGAATTGGAAGAATAAATATTTTGAAAATGACTATACTACCAAAAGCAATCTACAGATTCAGTGCAGTCCCTATCAAATTACCAATGGCATTCTCAACAGAATTAGAACAAAAAAATTTACAATTTATATGTAAACACAAAAGACCCTGAATAGACAAAGCAATCTTGAGGGGGAAAAAAGGAGCTGGAGGAATCAGGCCCCCAATTTCAAACTATACTACAGAAAGACAATAATCAAGACAGTACGGTACTGGCACAAAATCGGAAGTATTGATCAATGGTACAGGATAGAAAGCCCAGAGATAAACCCATGTACATATGGTCACCTAATTTAGGACCAAGGAGGCAAAGCATACAATATAGAAAAGACAGTTTCTTCAATAAGTCGTGCTGGGAAAACGACATCTACATGTAAAAGAATGAAATTAGAATACTCGCTAACACCATACACAAAAATAAACTCCAAATGGATTAAAGACCTAAATATAACACCAGACACTACAAAACTGGTAGAGGAAAACAGGAAAAACAATGTTTGACATAAACCACAGCAAGGTCTTTTTTGAACCACTTCTTACAGTAATGAAAATAAAAATAATAAACAAATGTGACCCAATGAAACTTAAAATCTTTAGCACAGCAAAGGGAACCATAAACAAGATGAAAAAACAACCCTCAGAGTGGATGAAAATACTTGCAAGTGAAGCAGCGGACAAAGGATTAATCTCCAAAATATACAAACAACTCATGGAGCTCAGTATCAAAAAAAACAAACAATCCAATTTAAAAATGGGCAGAAGACCTAAATAGACATTTCACCAAAGAAGGGATACAGATGACCATGAGGCATATGAAAAGAAGCTCAACATCACTAATTATTAGAGCAATGCAAATCAAAACTACAATGAGGTATCACCTCACACTGGTCCGAATGTCCATTATCAAAAAATCGAGAAACAATAAAAGCTGGAAAGGGTGTGGTGAAAAGGGAACACTTCTGTGCTGTTGGTAGGAATACAAATTGATACAACCATTATGGAGAACACTATGGAGGTTCCTTAAAAAGTAAAAATAGGGCTTCCCCAGTGGCTCAGTTGTTAGTAATCTGCCTGCCAATTGAGGGGACATGGGTTCGAGCCCTGGTCCGGGAAGATCCCACATGTTGCGGAGCAACTAAGCCCGTGCACCATAACTACTGAGTCTGCACTCTAGAGCCCATGAGCCACAAGTACTGAGCCCATGTGCCACAACTACTGAAGTCCCCGTGCCTAGAGCCCGTGCTCCACAACAAGGGAAGCCATCACAATGTAAAGACTGTGCAGCACGACGAAGAGTAACCCCTGCTCACTGTATAACCAGAGAAAAGCCCGTGTGCAGCAATGAAGACCCAATGCAGCCAAAAATAAAATAAAAATTAATAAACTTATTTTTAAAAACTAAAAATAGCGCTACCATATGACCCAGCAATCCTACTACTGAGCATATAGCCTGAGAAAAACATAATTCAAAAAGAGTCATGTGGGAGACCTTCACGATGGCGGAGTAGGACGTGGAGATCACCTTCTTCCCCACAAATACATCAGAAATACGTCTAGGTGTCAAAAAACTCCTAAAAAAGCACCTACTGAAAGCTGGTAGAAGACTTCTGACTTCTCAAAAGGCAAGAAACTCCCCACGTACCTGGATAGGGTAAAAGAAAAAACAGAGACAAAAGAATAGGGACAGGACCTGCACCTCTGGGAGGGAGCTGTGAAGGAGTAAAAGTTTCCACACACTAGGAAGCCCCTTCACTGGTGGAAACAGGGAGTGGCAGAGGGGCAAGCTTCAGAGCCATGGAGGAGAGCACAACAATAGGGGTGCAGAGAGCAAAGAGGAGAGATTCCCACACAGAGCATTGGTGCCAACCAGCACTCATCAGCCTGAGAGGCTTGTCGGCTCACCCACTGGGGTGGGTGGGGGTTGGGAGCTGAGGCTCAGGCTTCGGAGGTCAGATCCCAGGGAGAGTACTAGGGTTGGCTGCATGAACATAGCCTGAAGGGGACTAGTGTGCCACAGCTAGCCAGGAAGGAGTTGGTGAAAAAGTCTGGAAGTGCCTAAGAGGCAAGAGAGCATTGTTTCAGGCAGCATGATGAGACAGGATTCAGAGCACTGCCTAAATGAGCTCCAGAGACAGGCACGCGCTGCGGGTATCAGCGTGGACACAGAGATGGGCATGAAATGCTAAGGCTGCTGCTGCAGCCACCAAGAAGCCTGTGTGCAAGCACAAGTCAATTTGAACACCACCCCTCCAGGGAGCCTGTGCAGCCCACCATTTCTAGGGTCTCGTTATCCAGGGAAATCGTCCCCGGGAGAACACAAGGTATGCCTTAGGCTGTTGCAACATCACGCCGGCCTCTGCCACCATAGGCTTGCCCCACATTCCGTACCATTCCCTCCCTCCAGCCTGAGTGAACCAGAGCCCCCTGATCAGCTGCTGCTTTAACCACGTCCTGTCTGAGTGAAGAACATATGACTTCAGGCGACCTACACGCAGAGGTGGAGCCAAATCCAAAGCTAAACCCCAGGAGCTGTGGAAACAAAGAAGAGAAAGGGAAATTTCTCCAAGCAGCCTCAGGAGCAGCCAATTAAATTTCCACAATCAACTGGATGTACTCTGCATCTCTGGAATACTTGAGTAGACAACTAACCATCCCAAAACTGAGGCAGTGGATTTTGGGAGCAACTGTAGACTTGGGATTTGCTTTCTGCATCTAATTTGTTTCTGATTTCATGTTTATCTTAGTGTAGTAATTAGATTTTATTATCATTGGTAGATTTGTTTATTGATTTGGTTGCTCTCTTCCTTTTTTAAATATATAGATATATTGATTTTCCTTTTTCTCTTTTTGTGAGTGTGTATGTTTCTTTGTGTGATTTTGTCTGTACAGCTGTGCTTTTACATTTGTCCTAGGGTTCTGTCTGTCCGTTTTTTGCTTTGTTTTGCTTTTATTAGTATAGTTTTTAGGGCTTGATATCATTGGTGGATTTGTTTTTTTTCGTTTGGTTGCTCTCTTCTTTCTATATTTTTTAAATTACATTTTAATAATAAGTTTTTAATTTTTTATTTTAATAAATATTTTCTTTGCTTTTATTTATTTCACTTTTTTTCAATTTTCTTCTGAGCCATGTGGCTGACAGGGTCTTGGTGCTCTGGCTGGGTATCAGGCTTGTGCCTCTGAGGTGGGAGAGCCAAGTTCAGGACATTTGTCCACCAGAGACTTACCAGCACCACATAATAAAAAATGGCGAAAGCTTTCCAAGAGATCTCCATCTCAATGCTAAGACCCAGCTCCACTCAACCACCAGCAAGCTACAGTGTTGGACACCCTATGTCAAACAACTAGAAAGACAGGAAAACAACCCCACCTATTAGCAGAGGGGCTGTATAAAATCATAATAAGTTCACAGACACCCCAAAACACACAACTGTACATGGTCCTACCCACCAGAAAGTTAAGATTCAGCCTCATCCACCAGACACAGGCACAATTCCCCTCCACCAGGAAGCCTAGACAAACCACTGAACCAACCTTAGCCACTGGGGACAGACACCAAAAACAACAGGAACTATGAAACTGCAGCCTGTGAAAAGGAGACCACAAACCTAGTAAGTGAAGAAAAATGAGAAGACAGAGAATCACACAGCAGAAGAAGGAGAAAGGTTAAAACCACCACACCAAACAAATGAAGAGGAAATAAGTAGTCTACTTGAAGAAGAATTCAGAGTAATGAGAGTACAGATGATCCAAAATCTTGGAAATAGAATGGAGAAAATACGAGAAACATTTAACAAGGAACTAGAAGTGCTAAAGAGCAAACAAACAATGATGAACAAAACAGTAAATGAAATTAAAAATTCTCCAAAAGGAATCAATAACTGAGGTAGAAGAACAGATAAGTGACCTGGAAGACAAAATAGTGGAAATAACTACTGTAGAGCAGAATAAAGAGAAAAGGATGAAAAGAAATGAGGACAGTCTCAGAGAGATTGGGGACAGCAATAAATGCACCAGTGTTTGAATTATAGGGGTCCCAGAAGAAGAAGAGAAAAAGAAAGGGACTGAGAAAATATGTGAAGAGATTATAGTTGAAAACTTCCCTAATATGGGAAAGGAAATAGTCAGCAGAAGGAAAGAAATCATAAAGATCAGATCAGAAATAAATGAAAAAGAAAACAATAGCAAAGATCAATAAAACTACAATCCAGTTCTTTGAAACGATAAACAAAATTGATAAATCATTAACAAGACTCAACAAGAAAAAAAGGGAGAAGACTCAAATCAATAGAATTAGAAATGAAAAACAGGAGAAGTAAGGACTGACACTGCAGAAATACAAAGGATCATGAGAAATTACCACAAGCAACTATATGGCAATGAAATGGACAATCTGGAACAAATGGACAAATTCTTAGAAAAGCACAACCTTGCAGGACTGAACCAGGAAGAAATAGAAAATAAAACAGATGAATCACAAGCACTGAAATTGAGACTGTGATTTAAAATATTCCAGGAAACAAAAGTCCAGGACCAGATGGTCTCACAGGCAAATTCTATCAAACATTTATAGAAGAGCTAACAACTATCCCTCTCAAACTCCTCCAAAATATAGCAGAGAGATAAACACTCCCAAACTCATTCTACAAGGCCACCATCACTCTGATACCAAACCCAAAGATGTCACAAAGAAAGAAAACTACAGGCCAACATCACTGATGAACATAGATGAAAAATCCTCAACAAAATACTAGCAACAGAATCCAACAGCACATTAAAAGGGTCATACAACATGATCAAGTGGGGTTTATCCCAGGAATGCAAGGATTCTTCAATATATACAAATCAATCAATGTGATAAACCATATTAACAAACTGAAGGAGAAAAAATCATATGATCATCTCAATAGATGCAGAAAAAGCTTTTGACATAATTCAGCCTCCATTTATGATAAAAAACCCTCCCGAGAGTAGGCATAGAAGGAACTTACCTCAAAATGATAAGGGCCATGTATGACAAACCCACAGTCAACATCGTTCTCAATGGTGAAAAATTGAAACTATTTCCTCTTAGATCAGGAACAAGACAAGGTTGTCCACTGTCACCACTATTATTCAACACAGTTTTGGATGTTTTGGCAAGTAATCAGAGAAGAAAGAGAAATAAAAGGAATCCAACTTGGAAAAGAAGAAGTAAAGCTGTCACTTTTTGCAGGTAAAATGATACTATACAGAGAGAATCCTAAAAATGCGACCAGAAAACTACTAGAGCTAATCAATGAATTTGGTAAAGTTGCAGGATACAAAAATAATGCACAGAATTCTCTTGCATTCTTATACACTAATGATGAAAAATCTGAAAGAGAAATTAAGGAAACACTCCCATTTACCATTGCAACAAAAAAATAAAATACCTAGGAATAAACCTACATAAGGAGACAAAAGACCTGTTTGCAGACAACTATGACACTGATGAAAGAAATTAAAGAGGATACAAATAGATGGGAAGATATACCATGTTCTTGGATTGGAAGAATCAACATTGTGAAAATGACTCTACTACCCAAAGCAATCTACAGATTCAGTGCAATCCCTACCAAACTACCAATTACATTTTTCACTGAACTAAACAAAAATTTTCACAATTTGTATGGAAACACAAAAGATCCCGAATAACCAAAGCAATTTTGAGAAGGAGAAACAGAACTGGAGGAATCAGGCTCTTTGACTTCAGACTATAATACCAAGCTACAGTAATCAAGACAGTATGATACTGGCACAGAAACAGAAATATAGATCAATGGAACAGGATAGAAAGCCCAGAGATAAACGCACACACATATGGTCACGTTATTTTTGATAAACGAGGCAAGAATATACAGTGAAGAAAAGACATCCTTTTCAATAAGTGGTGCTGGGAAAACTGGACATGTAAAAGAATGAAATTAGGACACTGCTTAACACCATACATAAAAATAAACTCAAAATGGATTAAAGACCTTAATGTAAGGCCAGACAGTATAAAACTCTTAGAGGAAAACATAGCCAGAACACTCTATGAGATAAATCACAGCAAGATCCTTTTTGACCCACCTCCAATAAAATGGAAATAAAACCAAAAATCAATAAATGAGACCTAATGAAACTTAAAAGCTTTGCACAGCAAAGCAAGCCATAAACAAGATGAAAAGACAACCCTCAGAATGGGAGAAAATATTTGCAAATGAAGCAACTGACAAAGGATTAATCTCCAAAATATACAAACAGCTCATGCAGCCCAATATCAAGAAAGCAAACAACCAATCCAAAAATGGTCAGAAGACCTAAGTAGATATTTCTGCAAAGATGACATGCAGATAGCCAAGAGGCACATGAAAAGCTGCTCAACATCGCTAATCATTAGAGAAGTTCAAGTCAAAACTACAATGAGATATCACTTCACACCAGTCAAAATGGCCATCATCAAAAAATCTACAAACATAAATCCTGGAGAGGGTGTGGAAAAAAGGGAACCCTGTAGCACTGTTGGTGGGAATGTAAATTGATACAGCCACTATGGAGAACAATATGGAGGTTCCTTAAAAATCTAAAAATAGAACTACCATACCATCCAGGAATCCCACTACTGGGCATATACCCTGAGACAACCATAATTCATAAAGAGTCCTGTACCACAACATTCATTGCTGCTCTATTTACAATAGCCAGGACATGGAAACAACCTAAGTGTCCATCGACAGATGAATGGATAAAGAAGATTTTGCACATATATACAATGGAATATTACTCAGCCATAAAAAGAAATGAAATTTAGTTATTTGTAGTGTGGTTGATAGGCCTAGAGTCTGTCTACCACAGTGAAGTAAGTTCGAAAGAGAATAACAAATACCATATGCTGACACATATATATGGAATCTGAAAAAGAGAAATGGTTCTGAAGAACCTAGGGGTAGGACAGGAATAAACACGCAGATGTAGAGAATGGACTTGAGGACACAGGCAGGGGGAAGTGTAAGGTGGGACAAAGTGAGAGAGTGGTATGCACATATATACACTGAAAAATGCAAAATAGATAGCTAGTGGGAAGCAGCCGCATAGTACAGGGAAATCAGCTCGGTGCTTTTTGTCCACCTAGAGGGGTGGGTTAAGGAGGATTGGAGGGAGATGCAAGAAGGACGAAATATGGGTATATATATATATATGTATATATATCTGATTCACTTTGTTATAAAGCAGAAACTGACACACCCTTGTAAAGCAATTATATTCCAATAAAGATTTTTTAAAAATTCATGTACCATACATTCATTGCAGCACCATTTACAATAGCCAGGACATGGAAGCAAGCTAAGTGTCCATCGGCAGATGAATGGATAAAGAAGATATGGCACACATATACAGTGGAATATTACTCAGCCATAAAAAGAAATGAAAATGAATTATCTGTAGTGAGGTGGATGGACCTAGAGTCTGTCATATAGAGTGAAGTAAGTCAGAAAGGGAAAAACAAATACTGTATGCTAACGCATATATATGGAATGTAAAAAAAAAAAAAAAGGTACTGATGAACCTAGTGGCAGGGCAGAATTAAAGACGTAGACATAGAGAATGGGCTTGAGGACACGGGACATGGAGAGGGACACTGGGGCGAAGTGAGAGATTAGCATCAACATATATACCCTGCCAAATGTAAAATAGTTAGCTAGTGGGAAGCAGCCACGTAGCACAGGGAGATCAACTTGGTGCTTTGCGAGGACCTAGAGGGGTGCGATAAGGAAATTGGAGGGAGGCTCAATAGGGTGAGGATATGGGGATATATGTATGTTTATGGCTTATTCACTTTGTTGTACAACAGAAACTGACAGAGGATTATGAAGCAATTATACTGCAATGAAAGTTTATTAAAAAATAAACAATCCCCCTTCAAAAAATAAAGAAATAGAAAAAGCTTGTTAAAGTTTCCCTGTATCCCAATTCCACTCCTCCTTGCAATTGGTCCTGATCACTTACTTTCCCTTGACTTTCTCTCTATCAGTTATCTTATGTAACATGTGTTTTCTCTTCTCTGCCCCCACAAGCATCCTAATGTTGAATTCAGCCCCTTTACCAGTTTCCACAAGAAATCCACTTCAAGTATTTTGTGATTTTTTAGACTCTGCTGAGAATGATTTTGAGAGTTTTATAAGGAGAGTTAAATACTGTCCTGCTAGATCCAACCTCTCGCCCTCAAACACTCACATACATTCCAGTTATCTCTACCTCCCTCCTCTATCTTCTCTTTCTTCTCGTCTCCAACCTCACTTACCTCTAAGCCTGGAAGACAGAATTTATTAGTCTTAGTGAAAGTCAAGCACATTTGAAAATAACTAATAACTTGATGCCAATTCTTCCATCAAAAATTTATCATACTGGAAGATCTTTCCATAGAATGTAGTCGGTGATCTTCATGAAATAGAGAAACGATTCCAGTAGGATTATTGTGAAATGATGATAAATCAGCAGCCTCTCTGGGAAAATGTGTTACTCCCTGACCGAGACCCACAGCCTACCCTACCTTAAACGTGCTCAGAACACTTTTATTAGTCTACAGTTGGGCATCACTTAACACAAAGCCTATTTTATAATAGTTTTGAATACATCATGCACTTTATTGAATACTGTACTGATTTTGAAAAATAGAATGGTTGTATGGGTACAAAACGTTTGCAAGTGTATCATTTGTTTATTCTTGTGATGGCATGTCTGACTGGGAGCTGTGGCTCACTGCTGATTGCCCAGTGTCACGGGAGAGTATTGTACTACATACCACTAGCAATGGAAAAGATAAAAATTCAAGATTCAATGTACAGTTTCTAGTAAATGTATACTGCTTTCACACCAGCGTACAGTCAAAAAATCATAAGTCAAACCGTTGTAAGTTAGGGACCGTCTGTATTGAATTTTTATTATATGCTGGGCACAGTACTGACTTCACATGCTTTATCTCATTTAATCATCATAACAACTCTATGAAACAAATACTGTTACTATTCTAATTTTGCAGATAAAGAAGTTGAGGCTCAGAAAGGATAACATTTCAAAAGGTAACAAGACTAGCAAGGGATAGACACAAGTTTCAAACACAAGCACTATGACCCCAGAGTCCTTAATCTTAACCTTTACCATATGCTCTTTTCTTACATAGACAGTCCAAATTTGTACCACAAAAGTGGACTCTGAGTATTCAAAAAAAGTCCAAAGATCTGGACCAGGCAGCAGAGCCTGAACAGAAGCTGAATCTAAATATATAGCCTAAAACCAAGTTCTAGAGTAATGAATTAGAAAAAATGATATTATAATGAGATTCTTAGTACATAGAGATGTTATTAGTGTGAGACTCTCTGATTATAGTTATTTGGACTAATGGTGGCATCCATGTCACAGATATGAGTTGATGGGGAGAGACTAGAGTTAGGCAGGAGCAGCTCCAGCAGGGGATCACGGGCAGAGGGAATCACATGAATTGAATTCAGGCATAAGGATCCAGGTAGAAGCAGAGTGGGATTAAGATCTAGGGTACTTACTGGACAAAAGATGGAGTCTAGACTAAAAAAGCAGAATATATAGACCATTGTTCCAGTTAGGTCTATAAGCAGCCTACTTAGTGCCAACAGGTAAAGCCTGAAAAGATCTCATTGATGGCTTATATGCCATCCTCTTTCTACCTATTTTGCTTCCTGCTTATAATCTTTCCCTGTGTAGCCCATCTACTCTGGTCATAAGTCCCAAATTCTTGCCGACCTTATTCAATAATTATTCCATTGAAGCCTGCAATAATCCAGGCCTGCCTTACCCAGTCTGGTTAGAAGAGGCTCTCTACCATTTTTCTGTCTATTGTGCCTCATCCTGGTAGTTGTACTTGGCCTTTGTGATGATAGGAAAGGCAGGGTAAAATTAGGCAAATATTTGAGGTAAAGACTGCTAGGTATCCTCTGTTTGTTTGTTCCTCCAAATCCATTTTTGATCTCTTTCCACCCTGCTCTGTGCATCCAGAGGCAGACCTATATGGATCCTCTTATCTTCTGAATTCTTGTTGGGTCAGCCAATGTGAACCACTGACAGGAAGTCAAAGGGACAGCAGAAACTAAAGTTGAAATATTTATTTCCCTGGCTCCTTCCCTGAAGGGCCACAACTGGCTGGATACTCTTCTCAACCAAAATACACATCTCTGTCAAGCAACCCTCTCCACATAGCTCCTCTGAATCCAGGTTCCAGTAACTGCTCCTTCTCCTTGACTAAATCAAACCTAGGGATGATAATAACAAATGTCTGTTACTAGCTTATAGTACTATAATATGTATTGTGGTTTCTCTACACCATAAGTATTTAAACTCTCTTAAATAACCCAGTTTGAGTGTGTCATCTGTTTCCTGTCAAGACCTTGACTGTTACACTGCCCTTAGGTCTTTCCACCACCCTGGTTCCCACATCCTTGAAAGTCTTTTAGTAATAGCTTATAGGCTTTAGACATCTTTTGTTTTAATGAATAATCTGTATTTATTTTTCCTATAAGCTGTCAGTGATATCTTAAAAATATACTTTAAAAATTGGCTATAAATATAATTGAATTTGTCCTTTTTTTTATTTAACCGGCAATTTTTTTTCTTTTTTTAAATTAGTTTTTATTGGAGTATAGTTGCATTACAATGTTGTGTTAGTTTCTTGCTGTAGAGCAAAGTGAATCAGTTATACATACATATACCCACTCTTTTTTAGATTTCCTTCTCATTTAGGTCACCACGGAGAGTTGAGTAGAGTTCCCTGTGCTAGACAGTAGGTTCTCATTAGTTATATATTTTATACATAGAAGTAGGTATATGTCAGTCCCAGTCTCTCAATTCATCCCACCCCCTTTCCCCCTTGGTAACCATAAGTTTGTTCTCTATATTTGTGACTCTATTTCTGCTTTGCAAATAAGTTCATCTCTACCATTTTTCTAGATTCCACATATAAGTGATATTATATTTGTTTTTCTCATTCTGACTTACTTTACTCTGTATTACAATATCTAGGTACACCCACATCTTTGCAAATGACACTATTTTGTTCCTTTTTATGGCTGAGTAATATTCCACTGTATATATGTACCACATCTTCTTTATCCATTCATCCATCAATGGAAAATTAGGTTGGTTCCATGTCTTGGCTATTATAAATAATGCTGCAGTGAACATTGGGGCACATGCATCCTTTTGAATTATGGTTCTCACCAGATATATGCTTAGGAGTGGGATTGCTGGGTCCTATGGTAGCTCTATTTTTAGCTTTTTAAGGAACCTCCATAATGTTCTCCATAGTGGCTGTACCAATTTATACTCCCACCAACAGTGTAGGAGGATTCCCTGCTCTCCACACCCTCTCCAGCATTTATTGTTTGTAGGTTTTTTGATGATGGCTATTCTGACTGGTGTGAGGTGATACCTCATTGTAGTTTTTGTTTGTTTGTTTGTTTGTTTGTTTTTGTGATACGTGGGCCTCTCACTGTTGTGGTCTCTCCCGTTGCAGAGCACAGGCTCCGGACGTGCAGGCTCAATGGCCAATGGCCCACAGGCCCAGCCACTCCGCGGCATGTGGAATCCTCCTGGACCAGGGCACAAACCCGTGTCCCCTGCATCGGCAGGCAGACTCTCAACCACTGCACCAGCAGGGAAGCCTGCTCATTTTAGTTTTGATTTGCATTTCTCTAATAATTAGTGATGTTTGGCATCTTTTCATGTGTTTGTTTTATGTCTTCTTTACTTCTAAAATTCTCAATTCATAGCAATATAATATCTTTATCTCAGTGTTCCACTAAACCTGAACTGGTTAAAGTATACAATAATAACCTTCTAATTGCCAAATCCAAATTAATATTTTCTAGTCCTTGTCTTATTAACCACTTATTTAACTACTGCCTCTGTAACTGCTGAACATTTTCATTGTAAACACCTTCACCTTTGGGTTTCATAATACATCACCATCTAGGTTCTCTTCACATTTATCTGACCACTTCTTCTCTGTCCTCTGTCTTCATATGCCCTTTTTTTTTGTCTATCTTACCATTAAATGTTGGTGTTCTCAAGAACTCCATCTTCAGATCACTACTCTTTTCCCTCTATATACTCTCTTTGGATGATCACATTTACTCTCATAGTTTTGACTCCCATTTCTATCCTTATGACTCTCAAATTCATATCTCTAGCCCAGTCCTTTCCTCAAACTTCCTGATGTTCATCTTCACTTTAATATTACAAATTTAGAGATCAAACAGCCATACAGTCCCTCCTGGGCTTCTTTGATATTTCATACAGTTGATTGCTTCCTTCTTCTTATAACTCTTTCCTTCCTTTAGCCTCTATGACAATTTTCTTAGTCATTTCAGGCTGCTATAACAAAGTACCATAGACTGTGTGGCTTATAAACAAAGGAATTTACTTCTCACCGTTCTGGAGGCTGAAGATCTCTCATGTCTGAGATCAGGCTGCCAGCATGGTCCAGTTCTGGTGAAAGCCCTTTTTCAGGTTGCAGACTGCTGACATCTTGTATCCTCACATGGAAGAGAGCAGAGGGTGAAGGGAAAACAGGTTCTTTCACGATGCTTTTAAGGACACTAATCCCATTCATAAGGGCTCCATTCTCATGATATCATCTAATCCTAATTAACTCTCAAGGCCCTACCTCCTAATACCATCACATTGGGGTATAGGGTTTCAATAATGTGCATTTTGAGGGGGACACAAACATTCATAACAATAATAAAATATTCTTGGCAATCTTCTACATTTTTGACTATTAATTCTTGTCCTCCTTGAGGATTTCTCCTCTTCCTAAGCTCCATGGCTTCAAATATTATCCACGTTATTAATCAGCCCAAGTCCTTAACACACCTGGATCATTCCAATAGAAAAAACAGGTAAAATAACTGGTGGAATTTCTCAGAAGAATCCTAGTAATGGACTGCTGTTTTCTTCTATGATGTCTTGCTATTGTGCAGATTCCCTTGTATCTGGACCCTAGATTTATGGTGACTTGGTAGATAACCTAAATGTCTCTTTTACATGATCTCACTGCCCATCTACATTTCCACTTTCCAAATAGTGGACATATATATATCCTTGATTAACGCTCACATTAATTAGTTATCCAACAGGCCTTCAGCTTTGACTCCTTCCAGACTTGTCATGCCAAGGCATGACAGTCTTTTACACTTATATCTAGCTTTTCCATCAAAAAGAAAGAAAACATAAATTACAGCTCAAATTATGTCATTCTACTGAGAAACTTTTAATGGATTCCAGTTATTTACAGCACAATTTCCAAACCTATCCTTGGCCCCTAATAGCAGGTGATGCCCTCATGATACCCTATGACTTTAGCACTCCCTAATCACTTTGCTTTCTGGAGTTTCTTTGGTTTTGGGGCACTATGGATTTCTCTCACTTTATTGTAATCTCAGCTATGCATTGTAGAAGTTGTTTGCTCGATTTTATCTATAATTTCTAGGTGACTGTAGGGATTGGAGGAAGATTTAAAAAGTATTTAGGGGCTTCCCTGGTGGCACAGTGGTTGAGGGTCCGCCTGCCAATGCAGGGGGCACGGGTTCATGCCCCAGTCTGGGAGGATCCCACATGCCGCGGAGCGGCTGGGCCCGTGAGCCGTGGTCACTGGGCCTGCGCGTCCGGGGCCTGTGCTCCACAGCGGGAGAGGCCACAGCAGTGAGAGGCCCACGTACCACAAAAATAAATAAATAAATAAATAAATATAATAAATAAATAAATAATAAAGAAGTATAGTATTCTTTATATTTGTCAGTATTTTTCAACATTTTTACAGTGCATGTGTATTATTTTTAAATCAAGAAAAACCTTACTTATTTTGAAAACAAACTCACTTTGACTCAGTTATTTATATTCTAGAATTCAAATTCAAGGATTAGTAAAAAAAATATGGGCAAAGATTAGGTAAGATGTACAATGATGCAGAGAGTGTTTGTGGTGAACATTTGG
This sequence comes from Grampus griseus, assembly GCF_964374135.1. Classification (NCBI taxonomy): domain Eukaryota; kingdom Metazoa; phylum Chordata; class Mammalia; order Artiodactyla; family Delphinidae; genus Grampus; species Grampus griseus. Next base: position 48,017,917 of record NC_138999.1, on the reverse strand, counting down.
ACACAACCAACTTAACAAAGCTTGGAATAGTATGCAGTCTTTAAACTGATGCTTAAGAAGATGTTTTAATGTCATAGAGAATTTCTTCTGATATAAAGCTAAAGCAAAACTCTGGTTACAAAATTGTATATTGGTATAGATGCAATTCTCTAATGTAAAAAACAAAAAATACATAGACAAAAACTAGAAGGAAATATCTCCAAGGGCTTCTATGTAATTGCCTCTGGGTGGTGGGATTATACATGATGTTTGTTCAGTTCTTTATACTTTTCTGTATTTTCTAAATATTTTGATAATCAGGAGAAAAGTAAGATACAGGCAGTTGCTTCTGCAGGATACTAGGTGGGAATATAGCCTATGGAATGGAGAGACATCTCCCTAAAATAAAGGAAAAATATGATGAAAATTCAGTTAATTTCAAAGTATAGGATTCATGAATGATACAAGAGTATTTTTTGTTTTGTTTTGTTTTTTTACACACCAGCACCTCTAAAACTTATTTTAGAATATTATATACATCTTCTCATGTATTTGTTGGCCATCTGCATGTCTACTTTAGATAAATGTCTATTCAGGTCTTCCAAATGTAAAATGGATGGCTAGTGGAAAGCTGCTGCATAGCACAAGGAGATCAACTTGATGCCTTTTGATGACCTAGAGGGATGGGATAGGGAGGGTAGGAGGGAGGCTCAAGAGGGAGGGAATATGAGGATACATGTATACATATAGCTTATTCACTTTGTTGTACAGCAGAAACTAACACAACATTGTAAAGCATTTATACTCCAATAAAGATGTGAGAATAAAAAAGAATATTATATACATACTGCCATTTTCTCTCTTCCACAGAGACAACTACAGGTTAATGCAATGCTTGGAGGAAAAGGGAAATAACATGTGCTGAACATTTACTAAATGCTGTCTATAGTGTCAAGCACTTTCCTACATTCTTTCATGAATCTTCATCATCAACAATTTTTTGAGATGAAGCTGTCACAACATGAGTGAAGTATTGCATGCAAATTTAATTTATGTAAATTTGAAGTAGTTGCATATGGAAATGTTGGTATGTTAAATTTAAAACAATATAATCTCCCCAAATTAAAAAATAAATAAAGCAAAAAGAAGGGCTTAATTCTAAAGTTGGGAGCTAAAGGAATAATAAACTATTCCACATGGTAGCTTCACTTTGGTTGATAAACATTAATTTGTCAGTATCCTGTGACTCGTGTATGCATTGTAACTTCTGGGAATACTCTTGGTGCTACCTTTTAGTGTTACTATTATTATTTAAATATTTTAAATATATTTTACGACATCAGCTTAGGTTCATCAGGTACTAGTACTAAGGAAAAATACATCTTAAAATCATTAACTTTATAGTAGAAGTCAGAAGTGATAAGAAAAAAGAAAAGCTATGAAGAGGGCCAAACTACCATCATAATAGGCTGTGCAATGTTTGATTGACCAAGCAGTATCCTGTGAGGTATAAAAACCAATACCTAGAAAACTAAAAGTAGCATTAATGAAAAAATGGTTATAGATTTATGGGGCCCAAGGGTACATTCTCTCTAATTTACATTTATCCCTATGAGAAAATTAATATTGAATTGTGTAGCATCTTTAGCAATGCATCTTTTGCATAAAATAGTGCATTATCTCCACTTTAAACAAGAGGAAACTGAGGCTCAGAAAAGTTAAGAACTTTCCCAAATCACACAGGAAAATATGACTTGTGTGTGCTGGAGTGGTGGTGCTTTTGCACTCCTTCCCTTGATGATCCCACTTGATATCAGGCTTCAATTACCCATCTCTATATTCTCTTTATTACCAAATCTATATCTTCGGGACAGATTTTTTCCTAAGCTCCAAATTTCTATATGCATCTGCCTTTCACCGAGTTGCCTAAACCATAAATATGAGCATCATCTCATCTCTTCCCTCTCTCTTACCCCTTACATTCAATCAATGACAGAGTCTTGTTTATTTAGCCTCCTTAATACTTATGATATCTAGTTCCTCTTTTTTGATCCATACTGCTGTGATCATGATACAGGCCACCATCATCATTCTATTACTATAATAGGTGCCAAAACCTCAGCTCTATCTACTGCCAGCTCTCCTCTTTTGTCTTCATTATAGGAATATGAAATTGTTTGTTCCTAGACAGTGCCACAAAAGAGGTATTCGTTTCATGCCTGTGTGTCTTTGTTTTCTTTGTTTCTGGTGTCTGACCTTTCTTCTCCCAACCCCAACAAGTACCGCACCCCCTCCAATGTGAGATAATGGTTACACTTAAGGTGAGACTTTAAAAAGTGAGTACTGTTTATCAGTGAAAAATGTATGTGTAAAGATAAGTGATAATGATATCTACCACATAGAGTAGCTGCAAGGAATAAATGCATTAATACATATAAATCACATAGAGCAGACGGCCTAACAGAGATCAACAAATATTAGCTTTTATTGCTATTATCATTGTTTCTGCAGTTGAGTCCATGTTTAGGAGGGATACAGTTTGAGCTCTTTCCAAATACTCACATTTGCCCATATCCCAAATTTTATGATTCCTTCATCTATAAACTGTGGATAATTTCAATTTCAGAGGGAAGTTGATAAGATGAAATATGATGATAAACAAAATAAAAACAATAAAGACACATAGAGTTGTAAATGCTTAACATTTACTTAGGCTCACTCATGCTGAGTACTTGTCATGGTACACTGATAATAAATGCCATTTTACTAGGACATAATTTGGAGTCACATGTGTTGGAGGCTGCAGTACATATGTTAAATCTGAAAATGCCAAGGGTAAATCTAATGTATTTTGCATTATGTATGTGTAATGCAATGTATTTGACTTCATCAGCTAGGGAGCACTGGGCTTGGAGATGATTTGAGGTTCAGCAGCTATGGTTTATTTTCTTAGTATTTAATGTCAATGAGCAAAGTTACCGATTTCTTCCTTCCATTTAGAGAAAAAGGTTTTCAACTGATCATGACTGTTGCTTCTGTACTTCTGACACCATCTCTCAACCAATCATGATGGGACTTGAAAATCTGCTATTTACTAAATTTTATAAAGAAGGAGGCGTAGTGGAGGGGAAGATGGTGGAAGAGTAAGACGCAGAGATCACCTTCCTCCCCACAGATACACCAGAAATACATCTACACGTGGAACAACTCCTACAGAACACCTACTGAACGCTGGCAGAACACCTCAGACCTCCCAAAAGGCAAGAAACTCCCCACGTACCTGGGTAGGGCAAAAGAAAAAAAGAAAAAACAGAGACAAAAGAATAGGGACGGGACCTGTACCAGTGGGAGGGAGCTGTGAAGGAGGAAAGGTTTCCACACACTAGAAGACCTTTCGCGGGCGGAGACTGCAGGTGGCAGAGGTGGGGAGCTTCGGAGCCACAGAAGAGAGTGCAGCAACAGGAGTGCAGAGGGCAAAGTGGGGAGATTCTCGCACAGAGGTTCGGTGCCGACTGGCACTCACCAGCCCGGGAGGCTCATCTGCTCACCCGCTGGGGTGGGCGGGGCTGTGAGCTGAGGCTCTGGCTTTGTTTGGAGAGCAGGGAGGGGACTGGGGTTGGCGGCGTGAACAGAGCTTGAAGGGGTTAGTGCACCACGGCTAGCCGGGAGAGAGTCTGGGAAAAGGTCTGGAGCTGCCGAAGAGGCAAGAGACTTTTTCTTCCCTCTTTGTTTCCTGGTGCGCTGGGAGAGGGGATTAAGAGCGCTGCTTAAAGGAGCTCCAGAGACGGGCGCGAGCCACGGCTAAAAGCACGGACCACAGAGATGGGCAGGAGACGCTAAGGCTGCTGCTGCTGCCACCAAGAAGCCTCTGTGCGAGCACAGGTCACTATCCATACCTCCCTTCCGGGGAGCCTGTGCAGCCCGCCACTGCCAGGTTCCCAGGATCCAGGGACAACTTCCCCGGGAGAACGCACGGCGCGTCTTAGCTGGTGCAACGTCACGCCAGCCTCTGCGGCCACAGGCTTGCCCCGCTCTCCGGGTCCCTCCCTCCCCCGCCCCCGGCCTGAGTGAGCCAGAGACCTCGAATCAGTGGCTCCTTTAACCCAGTCCTGTCTGAGCGAAAAACAGACGCCCTCTAGCGACCTACACACAGAGGCGGGGCCAAATCCAAAGCTGAGCCCCTGGGAGCTGTGAGAACAAAGAAGAGAAAGGGAAATCTCTCCCAGAAGCCTCAGAAGCAGTGGATTAAAGCTCCACAATCAACTAGATGATTGAGGAGGTAGAGTTTGAGAGCAAGATTTATGATTTTTTCCCCTTTTCCTCTGTTTCTGAGTGTGTATGTGTATGCTCCTTTGTGAGATTTTGTCTGTATAGCTTTCCTTCCACCATTTGTCCTACGGTTCTGTCAGTTTTCTTTATTTTTAATTTTTTTAATAATTAATTTTAATAACTTTATTTTATTTTACATTATCTCCTTTCTTTCTTTCTTTCTTTCTTTCTTTCTTTCTTTCTCTCTCTCTCTTTCTCTCTCTCTTTCTTTCTTTCTTTCTTTCTTTCTTTCTTTCTTTCTTTCTTTCTTTCTTTCTTTCTTTCTTTCTTTCTTTCTTTCTTCTCTTTCTTCCCTCCTTTAGATAATGAATCATCCCAAATTGAGCAGGTGGACTTTGAGACCAAGATTTATGATTCTTTCCACTTTTTCTCTTTTTGTGACTGTGTATGTGTATGCTTCTGTATGAGATTTTGTCTGTATAGCTTTGCTTCTACCATTTGTCCTAAGGTTCTATCCATCCGATTCTTTAAAAAAAAATTCTTAATAATTATTTTTTAATTTAATAACTTTATTATATTTTACTTTATTTTATTTTACTTTATCTTCTTTCTTTCTTTCATTTTTTCCTTGCTTCCCTCCTTGCCTCCTTCGTTCCTTCATCCCACCGTCCCTCCCTCCCTCCCTCCTTTCTTTATTTCTTTCCTTCTTTTCTTCCTTCCTTCCCTCCTTCCTATCTTTCCTTCCTTCTTCCTACTTCTACTAATTCTTTCTCTCTACGTTTTCTCCCTTTTACTCTGAGCTGTGTGGATGAAAGGCTCTTGGTGCTCCAGCCAAGAATCAGTGCTCTACCTCAGAGGTGGGAGAGCCAACTTCAGGACACTGGTCAACAAGAGACATCTCCGCTCCACATAATATCAAATGGCAAAAATCTCACAGATATCTCCATCTCAACGCCAGCATCCAGCTACACTCAGCGACCAGCAAGCTACAGTGCTGGACACCCTATGCCAAACAACTATCAAAACAGGAACACAACCCCACCCATTAGCAGAGAGGCTGCTTAAAATCATAATAAGTCCACAGACACCCCAAAATACACCACCAGATGTGGACTGCCCACCAGAAAGACAAGATCCAGCCTCACCCACCACAACACAGGCACTAGTCCCCTCCACCAGGAAGCATACAAAATCCACTGAACAAACCTTAGCCACTGGGGACAGACACCAAAAACAACGGGAGCTATGAACCTGCAGCCTGCAAAAAGGAGACTCCAAACACAGTAAGATAAGCAAAATGACAAGGAAGAAAAACACACTGCAGATGAAGGAGCAAGATAAAAACCCACCAGACCTAACAAACCAAGAGGAAATAGGCAGTCTACCTGAAAAAGAATTCAGAATAATGATAGTAAAGATGATCTAAAATCTTAGAAATAGAATAGACAAAATGCAAGAAACATTTAACAAGGACGTAGAAGAACTAAACATGAAACAAACAACGATGAACAACACAATAATTGAAATGAAAAGTACTCTAGATGGGATCAATAGCAGAATAACTGAGGCAGAAGAACGGATAAGTGACCTGGAAGATAAAATAGTGGAAATAACTACTGCAGAGCAGAATAAAGTAAAAAGAATGAAAAGAACTGAGGACAGTCTCAGAGACCCCTGGGACAACATTAAACGCACCAACATTGGAATTATAGGGGTTCCAGAAGAAGAAGAGAAAAAGAAAGAGACTGAGAAAATATTTGAAGAGATTATAGTTGAAAACTTCGCTAATATGGGAAAGGAAAGAGTTAATCAAGTCCAGGAAGCACAGAGAGTCCCATACAGGATAAATCCAAGGAGAAATATGGCAAGACACATATTAATCAAACTGTCAAAAATTAAATACAAAGAAAGCATATTAAAAGCAGCAAGGTAATAACAACAAAAAACACACAAGGGAATCCCCATAAAGTTAAAATCTGATCTCTCAGCAGAAACTCTGGAAGCCAGAAGGGAGTGGCAGGACATATTTAAAGTGATGAAGGAGAAAAAATGGCAACCAAGGTTATGCTAACCAGCAAGGATCTCATTCAGATTTGATGGAGAAATTAAAACCTTTACAGACAAGCAAAAGCTGAGAGAGTTCAATACCACCAAACCAGCTTTACAACGAATGCTAAAGGAACTTCTCTAGTAAAGAAACACAATAGAAGGAAAAGACCTACAATAACGAACCCAAAACAATTTAGAAAATGAGAATAGGAACATACATATTGATAATTACCTTAAATGTAAATGGACTAAATGCTGCCACCAAAAGACACAGATTCGCTGAATGGATACAAAAACAAGACCCATATATATTCTGCCACAAGAGACCCATTTCAGTCCTAGAGACACATACAGACTGAAAGTAAGGGGATGGAAGAAGATATTCCATGCAAATGGAAACAAAAAGAAAGCTGGAGTAACAATACTCATATCAGACAAAATAGACTTTAGAATACAAACTATTAGAAGAAACAAAGAAGGACACTACATAATGATCAAGGGATTGATCCAAGAAGAATATATAACAATTATAAATATTTATGCACCCAACATAGGAGCACCTCAATACATAAAGCAAATACTAACAGCCATAAAAGAGGATATTGACAGTAACACATTCATAGTAGGGGACTTTAACACCCAACTTCAAAAATGGACACATCATCCAAAATGAAAATAAATAAGGAACAAGCTTTAAATGGTACATTAAACAACATGGGCTTAATTGATATTTATAGGACACTCCACCCAAAAACAACAGAATACACATTTTTCTCAAGTGCTCATGGAACATTCTCCAGGATAGATCATATCTTGGATCACAAATCAAGCCTTGGTAAATTTAAGAAAATTGAAATTGTATCAAGTTTCTATTCCGACCAAAATGCCATGAGACTAGATATCCACTACAAGAAAAGATCTGTAAAAACATACAAACACATGGAGGCTAAACAATACACTACTTAATAACGAAGTGATCACTGAAGAAATCCAAGAGGAACTCAGAAAATACCTAGAAACAAATGACAATGGAGACACGACGACGCAGAACCTGTGGGATCCAGCAAAGCAGTTCTAAGAGGGAAGTTTATAGCAATACAAGCCCACATTAAGAAACAGGAAACATCTCGAATAAACAACCTAACCTTGCACCTAAAGCAATTAAAGAAAGAAGAACAAAAATACTCCAAAGTTAGCAGAAGGAAAGAAATCATATAAAACACATCAGAAATAAATGGAAAAGAAATGGAGGAAACAATAGCAAAGATCACTAAAACTAAAAGCTGGTCTTTGAGAAGATAAACAAAATTGATAAACCATTAGCCAGACTCATCAAGAAAAAAAGGGAGAAGACACAAGTCATTAGAATTAGAAATGAAAAAGGAGAAGTAACAACAGAAACTGCAGAAATACAAAAGATGATGACAGATTTCCACAAGCAACACTATGCCAATAAAATGGACAACCTGGAAGAAATGGACAAATTCTTAGAAATGCACAACCTGCCAAAACTGAATCAGGAAGAAATAGAAAATATGAACAGACCAATCACAAGCACTGAAATTGAAACTGTGATTAAAATCTTCCAACAAGCAAAAGCCAAGGACCAGATGGCTTCACATGTGAATTCTATCAAATATTTAGAGAAGAGCTAACACCTATCCTTCTCAATCTCATCCAAAATATAGCAGAGGGAGGAACACTCCCAAATTCATTCTAAGTGCCCACCATCACCTTGATGCCAAAACCAGACAAGGATGTCACAAAGAAAGAAAACTACAGGCCAATATCACTGACGAACATAGATGCAAAAATCCTCAACAAAATACTAGCAAACAGAATCCAACAGCACATTAAAAGGATCATGCACCATGATCAAGTGGGGTTTATTCCAGGAATGCAAGGATTCTTCAATATACACAAATCAATCAATGTGATAATGCATACTAACAAAGTGAAGGAGAAAAACCATATGATCATCTCAATAGATGCAGAGAAATCTTTTGACAAAATTCAACACCCATTTATGGTAAAAACCCTGGAGAAAGTAGGCATAGAGGGAACTTTTCTCAAAATAATAAAGGCCATGTATGACAAACCCACAGCCAACATCATCCTCGATGGTGAAAAACTGAAAGCATTTCCACTAAGATCAGGAAAAAGACAAGGCTGAACACTCCCACCACTCTATTTTATTTAACAATATATTATTTTTTTGTGTGGTACACGGACCTCTCAGTGCTGTGGCCCCTCCCGCCGTGGAACACAGGCCCCGAACGGGCAGACCCAGCGGCCATTGCCCACGGGCACAGCCACTGTGCGGCATGACGGATCCACCCGGACCGGTGCACGAACACGCATCCCCTGCATCAGCACGCGGACTCCCAACCACCGCGCCACCAGGGAAGCCCTCACCACTATTTTTTTTTTAACATCTTTATTGGGGTATAATTGCTTTACAATGGTGTGTTAGTTTCTGCTCTATAACAAAGTGAATCAGTCATACATAAACACATGTTCCCATATGTCTTCCCTCTTGCCTCTCCCTCCCTCCCACCCTCCCTATCCCACCCCTCCAGGCTGTCACAAAGCACCGAGCCAATATCCCTGTGCCATGCGGCTGCTTCCCACTAGCTATCTACCTTACTACGTTTGTTAGTGTGTATATGCCCATGACTCTCTCTCGCCCTGTCACAGCTCACCCTTCCCCCTCCCCATAACCTCAAGTCTGTTCTCTAGGAGGTCTGCGTCTTTATTCCTGCCTTACCCCTAGGCTCTTCATGACATTTTCCTTTTCTTAAATTCCATATACATGTGTTAGCATACGGTATTTGTCTTTTTCTTTCTGACTTACTTCACTCTGTATGACAGGCTCTAGGTCTATCCACCTCATTACAAATAGCTCAATTTCGTTTCTTTTTATGGCTGAGTAATATTCCATTGTATATATGTGCCACATCTTCTTTATCCATTCATCCGATGATGGGCACTTAGGTTGTTTCCATCTCCGGGCTATTGTAAATAGAGCTTCAATGAACATTTTGGTACATGACTCTTTTTGAATTTTGGTTTTCTCAGGGTATATGCCCAGTAGTGGGATTGCTGGGTCATATGGTAGTTCTATTTGTAGTTTTTTAAGGAACCTCCATACTGTTCTCCATAGTGGTTGAACCAATTCACATTCCCACCAGCAGTGCAAGAGTGTTCCCTTTTCTCCACACCCTCTCCAGCATTTATTGTTTCTAGATTTTTTGATGATGGCCATTCTGACTGGTGTGAGATGATATCTCATTGTAGTTTTGATTTGCATTTCTCTAATGATTAATGATGTTGAGCATTCTTTCATGTGTTTGTTGGCAGTCTGTATATCTTCTTTGGAGAAATGTCTATTTAGGTCTTCGGCCCATTTTTGGATTGGGTTGTTTGTTTTCTTGTTATTGAGCTGCATGAGCTGCTTGTAAATTTTGGAGATTAATCCTTTGTCAGTTGCTTCATTTGCAAATATTTTCTCCCATTCTCAGGGTGGTCTTTTGGTCTTGTTTATGGTTTCCTTTGCTGTGCAAAAGCTTTGAAGTTTCATTAGGTCCCATTTGTTTATTTTTGTTTTTATTTCCATTACTCTAGGAGGTGGGTCAGAAAGGATCTTGCTGTGATTTATGTCATAGAGTGTTCTGCCTATGTTTTCCTCTAAGAGTTTGATAGTTTCTGGCCTTATATTTAGGTCTTTAATCCATTTTGAGCTTATTTTTGTGTATGGTGTTAGGGAGTGATCTAATCTCATACTTTTACATGTACCTGTCCAGTTTTCCCAGCACCACTTATTGAAGAGGCTGTCCTTTCTCCACTGTACATTACTGCCACCTTTATCAAAGATAAGGTGTCCATATGTGCATGGGTTTATCTCTGGGCTTTCTATCCTGTTCCATTGATCTATCTTTCTGTTTTTGTGCCAGTACCATACTGTCTTGATTACTGTAGCTTTGTAGGATAGTCTGAAGTCAGGGAGCCTGATTCCTCCAGTTCCTTTTTTCGTTCTCAAGACTGCTTTGGCTATTTGGGGTCTTTTGTGTTTCCATACAAATTGCAAAATTTTTTGTTCTAGTTCTGTGAAAAATGCCAGTGGTAGTTTGATAGGGATTGCATTGAATCTATAGATTGCTTTGGGTAGTAGAGTCATTTTCACAATGTTGATTCTTCCAATCCAAGAACATGGTATATCTCTCCATCTATTTCTGTCACCTTTATTTTCTTTCATCAGTGTCTTATAATTTTCTGCATACAGGTCTTTGGTCTCCTTAGGTAGGTTTATTCCTAGATATTTTATTCTTTTTGTTGCAATGGTAAATGGGAGTGTTTTCTTGATTTCACTTTCAGATTTTTCATCTTTAGTATATAAGAATGCCAGAGATTTCTGTGCATTAATTTTGTATCCTGCCACTTTACCAAATTCATTGATTAGCTCTACTACTAGAGCTAGTAGATTTCTGGTAGCATCGTTAGGATTCTCTATGTATAGTATCATGTCATCTGCAAACAGTGACAGCTTACTTCTTTTCTGATTTGGATTCCTTTTATTTCCTTTTCTTCTCTGATTGCTGTGGCTAAAACTTCCAAAACTATGTGGAATAACAGTGGTGAGAGTGGGCAACCTTGTCTTGTTCCTGATCTTAGTGGAAGTGCTTTCAGTTTTTCACCATTGAGGATGATTTTTGCTGTGGGCTTGTCATATATGGCCTTTATTATGTTGAGGAAAGTTCCCTCTATGCCTACTTTCTGCAGAGTTTTTATCATAAATCGGTGTTGAATTTTGTCAAAAGCTTTCTCTGCATCTATTGAGATGATCATATGGTTTTTCTCCTTCAATTTGTTAATATAGTTTATCACATTGATAGATTTGCGTATATTGAAGAATCCTTGCATTCCTGGAATAAACCCCACTTGATCATGGTGCATGATCCTTTTAATGTGCTGTTGGATTCTGTTTGCTAGTATTTTGTTGAGGATTTTTGTATCTATGTTCATCAGTGATATTGGCCTGTAGTTTTCTTTCTTTGTGACATCCTTGTCTGGTTTTGGTATCAAGGTGATGGTGGGCACTTAGAATGAATTTGGGAGTGTTCCTCCCTCTGCTATATTTTGGAAGAGTTTGAGGAGGATAGGTGTTAGCTCTTCTCTAAATGTTTGATAGAATTCGCCTGTGAAGCCATCTGGTCCTTGGCTTTTGTTTGTCAGAAGATTTTTAATCACAGTTTCAATTTCAGTGCTTGTGATTGGTCTGTTCATATTTTCTATTTCTTCCTGATTCAGTCTTGGCAGGTTGTGCGTTTCTAAGAATTTGTCCATTTCTTCCAGGCTGTCCATTTTATTGGCATAGAGGTGCTTATAGTAATCTCTCATGATCTTTTTTATTTCTGCAGTGTCAGTTGTTACCTCACCTTTTTCATTTCTAATTCTATTGATTTGAGTCTTCTCCCCTTTTTTCTTGATGAGTCTGGCTAGTGGTTTATCTATTTTGTTTATCTTCTCAAAGAACCAGCTTTTAGTTTTATTGATCTTTGCTATTGTTTCCTTCTTTTCTTTTTCATTTATTTCTGATCTGATTTTTATGATTTCTTTCCTTCTGCTAGCTTTGGGGTTTTTTTGTTCTTCTTTCTCTAATTGCTTGAGGTGCAAAGTTAGGTTGTTTATTCGAGATGTTTCCTGCTTCTTAAGGTGGGCTTGTATTGCTATAAACTTCCCCCTTAAAACTGCTTTTGCTGTATCCCATAGGTTTTGGGTCTTTGTGTCTCTATTGTCATTTGTTTCTAGGTATTTTTTTATTTCCTCTTTGATTTCTTTAGTGATCACTTCATTATTAAGTAGTGTATTGTTTAGCCTCCATGTGTTTGTATTTTTTACAGATCTTTTCCTGTAATTGATATCTAGTCTCATGGCGTTGTGGTCAGAAAAGATACTTGATACAATTTCAATTTTCTTAAATTTACCAAGGCTTGATTTGTGACCCAAGATATGATCTATCCTGGAGAATGTTCCATGAGCACTTGAGAAAAATGTGTATTCTTTTGTTTTTGGATGGAGTGTCCTATAAATATCGATTAAGTCCATCTTGTTTAATGTATCATTTAAAGCTTGTGTTTCCTTATTTATTTTCATTTTGGATGATCTGCCCATGGGTGAAAGTGGGGTGTTTAAGTCCCCTACAATGAATGTGTTACTGTCAATTTCCCCTTTTGTGGCTGTTAGTATTTTCCTTATGTATTGAGGTGCTCCTATGTTGGGTGCATAAATATTTACAATTGTTATATCTTCTTCTTGGATCGATCCCTTGATCATTATGTAGTGTCCCTCTTTGTCTCTTTTAATCGTCCTTATTTTAAAGTCTATTTTGTCTGATATGAGAATTGCTACTCCAGCTTTCTTTTTGTTTCCATTTGCATGGAATATCTTTTTCCATCCCCTTACTTTCAGTCTGTATTTGTCTCTAGGTCTGAAGTGGGTCTCTTGTAGACAGCATATATAAGGGTCTTGTTTTTGTATCCATTCAGCTAATCTGTGTGTTTTGGTGGGAGCATTTAGTCCATTTACATTTAAGGTAATTATCGATATGTATGTTCCTATTCCCATTTTCTAAATTGTTTTGGGTTCATGATTATAGGTCTTTTCCTTCTCTTGTGTTTCTTTCCTAGAGAAGATCCTTTAGTATTTGTTGTAAAGCTGGTTTGGTGGTGCTGAACTCTCAGCTTTTGCTTGTCTGTAAAGGTTTTAATTTCTCCATCAAATCTGAATGAGATCCTTGCTGGGTAGAGTAGTCTTGGCTGCAGGTTTTTCTCCTTCATCACTTTCAGTATGTCTTGCCACTCCCTTCTGGCTTGTAGGGTTTCTGCTGAGAGATCAGCTGTTAATCTTATGGGGATTCCCTTATGTGTTATTTGTTGTTTTTCCCTTGCTGCTTTTAATATGCTTTCTTTGTATTTAATTTTTGACAGTTTGATTAATATGTGTCTTGGCGTATTTCTCCTTGTTTTTATCCTGTATGGGACTCTCTGTGCTTCCTGGACTTGATTAACTCTTTCCTTTCCCATATTAGCGAAGTTTTCAACTATAATCTCTTCAAATATTTTCTCAGTCCCTTTCTTTTTCTCTTCTTCTTCTGGAACCCCTATAATTCGAATGTTGGTGCGTTTAATGTTGTCCCAGCAGTCTCTGAGACTGTCCTCAGTTCCTTTCATTCTTTTTTCTTTATTCTGCTCTGCAGTAGTTATTTCCACTATTTTATCTTCCAGGTCACTTATCCGTTCTTCTGCCTCAGTTATTCTGCTATTGATCCCATCTAGAGTACTTTTCATTTCATTTATTGTGTTGTTCATCATTGCTTGTTTCATCTTTATTTCTTCTAGGTCCTTGTTAACTGTTTCTTGCATTTTGTCCATTCTGTTTCCAAGATTTTGGATCATCCCTACTATCATTATTCTGAATTCTTTTTCAGGTAGACTGCCTATTTCCTCTTCATTTGTTAGGTCTGGTGCATTTTTATCTTGCTCCTTCATCTGCTGTGTGTTTTTCTGTCTTCTCATTTTGCTTATCTTACTGTGTTTGGGGTCTCCTTTTTGCAGACTGCAGGTTTGTAGTTCCCGCTGTTTTTGATGTCTGTCTCCAGTGGCTAAGGTTGGTTCAGTGGGTTGTGTAGGCTTCCTGGTGGAGGGGACTAGTGCCTGTGTTGTGGTGGATGAGGCTGGATCTTGTCTCTCTAGTGGGCAGGTTCACGTCTGGTGGTGTGTTTTGGGATGTCTGTGGCCTTATTATGATTTTAGGCAGCCTCTCTGCTAATGGGTGGGGTTGTGTTCCTGTTTTGCTAGTGTTTGGCATAGGTTGTCCAGCACTGTGGCTTGCTGGTCATTGAGTGAAGCTGGGTGCTGGTGTTAAGATGGAGGTCTCTGGGAGATTTTCGCTGTTTGATATTATGTGGAGCTGGGAGGTCTCTTGTTGACCAGTGTCCTGAAGTTGGCTCTCCTACCTCAGAGGGAGAGCCCTGACTCCTGGCTGGAGCACCAAGAGCCTTTGATGCACACGGCTCAGAATAAAAGGGAGAAAAAGTAGAGGGAATTAGTAGAAGTATGAGGAAGGAAAGATGGAAAGGAGGGAAGGAAGGATGAAAGAAGGAAAGAAAGAAGCAAAGAAGGAAAGAAGGCAAAAAGGAAAGAAAGGAGGGAGGGAGGAAGGAAGGAAGGAGGGAAAGAAGGAAAAAAGACAGAAAGAAAGAAGATACAGTAAAAATAAAATAAAGTATAATAAAGTTATTGAATTAAAAAATTCTTATTTAGAAAAAAAGACAGGGATGGATAGAACCTTAGGACAAATGTTAGAAGCAAAGCTATACAGACAAAATCTTACATAGAATCATACACGTACACCCTCACTAAAAGAGGTAAAGGGGGAAAAATCATAAATCTTGCTGTCAGAGACCACCTCCTCAATTTGGGATGATTCGTTGTCTAAAGGAGGGAAGGAAGGAAGGAAAGAAAGAAAGGAAGAAAAAACGAAGGTAAAGTATAATAACGTTATTAAAATTAAAATTAATTATTAAGAAAAAAATTTTAAAAAAAAACATGGACGGATAGAACCCTAGGACAAATGGTGGAAGCAAGACTATACAGACAAGATTTCACACAGAAGCATACACATACACATTCACAAAAAGAGGAAAAGGGAAAAAAAAATCATAGATCTTCCTCCTAAAGTCCACTTTCTTAATTTGGGATGATTGGTTGTCTATTCAGGTATTCCACAGATGCAGGGTATATCAAGTTGATTGTGGAGCTTTAATCCGCTGCTTCTGAGGCTGCTGGGAGAGATTTCCCTTTCTCTTCTTTGTTCTCACCACTCACAGGGGCTCAGCTTTGGATTTGGCCCTGCCTCTGCGTGTAGGTCGCTGGAGGGCGTCTGTTTTTTGCTCAGACAGGACGGGGTTAAAGGAGCCGCTGATTCGGGGGCTCTGGCGCACTCAGGCCAGGGTGGGGGGGTGGGGGGTGGAGAGGGAGGGGCACTGCGTGTGGAGCGGGCCTGCGGCGGCAAAGTCCGGCATGACTTTGCACCAGCCTGAGGCCCGCCGTGCGTTCTCCCGGGGAATTTGTCCCTGGATCCCGGGAACCTGGCAGTGGTGGGCTGCACAGTCTCCGCGGAAGAGCCGTGTGGAGAGTGACCTGTGCTCACACACAGGCCCCTTGGTGGCGGCAGCAGCAGCCTTAGCATCTCCCGCCCGTCTCCGTGGTCCACGCTTTTAGCCGCGGCTCGCGCCTGTCTCTGGAGTCCGTGCTTTTAGCCGCGGATCGCGCCCGTCTCTGGGGTTCGCGCTTTTAGCCGTGGCTCACGTTCGTCTCTGGAGTTCCTTTAAGCAGCGTTCTTAAACCCCTCTCCTCACGCACCAGGAAACAAAGAGGGAAGAAAATCTCTCTTGCCTCTTCGGCAGGTGCAGACTTTTCCCCGGACTCCCTCCCGGCTAGCCGTGGTGCACTAACCCCTTCAGTCTATGTTCAAGCCGCCAACCCCAGTCCTTTCCCTGCGCTCCGTCCGAAACCGAAACCCGAGCCTCAGAGCCTCAGCTCGCAGCCCCGCCCGCCCCGGCGGGTGAGCAGACAAGCCTCTCGGGCTGGTGAGTGCAGGTCTGCACCGATCCTCTGTGCGGGAATCTCCCCGCTTTGCCCTCCGCACCCGTTGCTGTGCACTCCTCCGCGGCTTCGAAGCTCCCCGCTCCGCCTCCCGCAGTCTCCGCCCGCAAAGGGGCTTCCTAGTGTGTGGAAACTTTTCCTCCTTCACAGCTCCCTACCACTGGTGCAGGTGTCATCCCTATTCTTTTGTCTCTGTTTTTCCTTTTTTTTTTCTTTTGCCCTACCCAGGTATGTGGGGAGTTTCTTGCCTTTTGGGAGGTCTGAGGTCTTCTGCCAGCCTTCAGTAGGTGTTCTGTAGGAGTTGTTCCAAGTGTAGATGTATTTCTGGTGTATCTGTGGGGAGGAAGGTGATCTCCGCTTCTTACTCTTCCGTCATCTTCAAAGACCCCCTCACCACTCTTATTCAACATAGTTTTGGAAGTTTTAGCCACAGCAATCAGAGAAGAATAGGAAATAAAAGGAATCCAAATAGGAAAAGAAGAAGTAAAGATGTCACTGTTTGCGGATGACATGATACTATACATAGAGAATCCGAAAGATGCTACCAGAAAACTACTAGAGCTAATCAATGAATTTGGTAAAGTAGCAGGATACAAAATTAATGCACAGAAATCTCTGACATTCCTATACAGTAATGATGAAAAATCTGAAAGTGAAATCAAGAAAACACTCCCATTTACCACTGCAACAAAAAGAATAAAATATCTAGGAATAAACCTACCTAAGGAGACAAAAGACCTGTATGCAGAAAATTGTAAGACACTGATGAAAGAAAATAAAGATGATACAAATAGATGGAGAGGTATACCATGTTCTTGGATTGGAAGAATCAACCTTGTGAAAATGACTCTACTCCCCAAAGCAATCTACAGATTCAATGCAATTCCTATCAAATTACCACTGGCAGTTTTCACAGAGCTAGAACAAAAAATTTCACAATTTATATGGAAACACATAAGACCCCGAATAGCCAAAGCAATCTTGAGAACGAAAAACAGAGCTGAAGGAATGAGGCTCCCTGATTTCAGACTATACTACAAAGATACAGTAATCAAGACAGTATGATACTGGCACAGAAACAGAAAGATAGATCACTGGAACAGGATAGAAAGCCCAGAGATAAACCGACGCACATATGGTCACCTTATCTTTGATAAAGGTGGCAGGACTGTATAGTGGAGAAAGGACAGCCTCTTCAGTAAGTGGTGCTGGTTAAACTACACAGGTACATATAAAATTATGAGATTAGATCACTCCCTAACACCATACACAAAAATAAGCTCAAAATGGATTAAAGACCTAAATGTAAGGGCAGAAACTCTCAAACCCTTAGAGGAAATCATAGGCAGAACACTCCATGACATAAATCACAGCAAGATCCTTTTTGACCCACCTCTTAGAAATGAAAATAAAAACAGAAATAAGCAAATGGGACCTAATGAAAGTTCAGAGCTTTTGCACAGCAAAGGAAACCATAAACAAGACCAAAAGACCACCCTGAGAATGGGAGAAAATATTTGCAAATGAGGCAACAGACAAAGAATTAATTTCCAAAATTTAAAAGTGGCTCATGCACCTCAATAACAAAACAACAAACAACCCAATCCAAAAATGGGCAGAAGACCTAAGTAGACATTTCTCCAAAGAAGATATACAGACTGCCAACAAACACATGAAAGAATGCTCAACATCATTAATCATTAGAGAAATGCAAATCAAAACTACAATGAGATATCATCTCACACAAGTCAGAATGGCCATCATCAAAAAATCTAGAAACAATAAATGCTAGAGAGGGTGTGGAGAAAAGGGAACACTCTTGCACTGCTGGTGGGAATGTGACTTGGTACAGCCACTATGGAGAACAGTATGGAGGTTCCTTAAAAAACTACAAATAGAACTACCATATGACCCAGCAATCCCACTACTGGGCATATACCCTGAGAAGACCATAATTCAAAAAGATTCATGTACCAAAATGTTCATTGCAGTTCTATTTATAATAGCCCAGAGATGGAAACAACCTAAGTGCCCATTATAGGATGAATGGATAAAGAAGATGTGGCACATATATACGATGGAATATTACTCAGCCGTAAAAAGAAACAAAATTGAGCTATTTGTCATGAGGTGGATAGACCTAGAGTCTGTCATACAGAGTGAAGTAATCAGAAAGAGAAAGACCAATACCGTATGCTAACACATATATATGGTATTTAAGAAAAAATAATGTCATGAAGCACCTAGGGGTGAGACAGGAATGAAGACAAAGACCTACTGGAGAATGGCCTTGAGGATATGGGGAGGGAGAAGGGTGAGCTGTGACAAAGCGCGAGAGAGGCATGGACATATATACACTACAAACGAAAAGTAGATAGCTAGTGGGAAGCAGCCGCATAGCACAGGGATATCAGCTCGGTGCTTTGTGACCGCCTGGAGGGGTGGAATAGGGAAGGTAGGAGGGAGGGAGATGCAAGAGGGAAGAGATATGGGAACATATGTATATTTA
Source organism: Grampus griseus (assembly GCF_964374135.1). NCBI lineage: Eukaryota > Metazoa > Chordata > Mammalia > Artiodactyla > Delphinidae > Grampus > Grampus griseus. The sequence goes on along the minus strand of NC_138999.1, from coordinate 47,999,446 downwards.
TAACTGATTCACTTTGTTATAAAGCAGAAATTAACACACCATTGTATAGAAATTATACCCCAATAAAGGTGTTAAAATTAAATAAATGAAAAATCAAAGCAGCAAGGGAAAAACAACAAATATCACACAAGGGAATGCCCATAAGGTTAACAGTTGATCTTTCAGCAGAAACTCTGCAAGCCAGAAGGGACTGGCAGGACATGTTTAAAGTGATGAAGGAGAAAAACCTGCAACCAAGATTTCTCTACCCAGCAAGGATCTCATTCAGATTTGATGGAGAAATTAAAACCTTTACAGACAAGAAAAAGCTGAGAGAGTTCAGCACCACCAAACCAGCTTTACCACAAATGCTAACGGAACTTCTCTAGGCAAGAAACACAAGAGAAGGAAAAGACCTACAATGAAGAACCCAAAACAATTTAGAAAATGGGAATAGGAACATACATATCGATAATTACCTTAAATGTAAATGGACTACATGCTCCCACCAAAAGACATAGATTGAATGAATGGATACAAAAAGAAGACTCATATATATGCTGTCTACAAGAGACCCACTGCAGACCTAGAGACAAATACAGACTGAAAATAAGGGGATGGAAAAAGATATTCCATGCAAATGGAAACCAAGAGAAAGCTGGAGTAGCAATTCTCATATCAGAAAAAATAGACGTTAAAATAAAGACGATTAGAAGAGACAAAGAAGGACACTACATAATGATCAAGGGATCAATCCAAGAAGGAGATAAAACAATTGTAAATATTTATGCACCCAACATAGGAGCACCTCAATACATAAGGAAAATACTAACAGCCATAAAAGGGGAAATCGACAGTAACACACTCATTGTAGGGGACTTTAACACCCCACTTTCACCAATGGACAGATCATCCAAAATGAAAATAAATAAGGAAACACAAGCTTTAAATGTTACCTTAAACAAGATGGACTTAATTGGTATTTATAGGACACTCCATCCAAAAACAACAGAATACACATTTTTCTCAAGTGCTCATGGAACATTCTCCAGGATAGATCATATCCTGGGTCACAAATCAAGCCTTGGTAAATTTAAGAAAACTGAAATTGTAACAAGTATTTTTTCCAACCACGACGCTATGAAACTAGATATCAATTACAGGAAAAGATCTGTAAAAACTACAAACACATGGAGGCTAAACAATACACTATTTAATAACGAAGTAATCACTGAAGAAATCAAAGAGGAAATGAAAAAATACCTAGAAACAAATGACAATGGAGACACGACGACCCAAAACCTACGGGTTGCAGCAAAAGCATTTCTAAGAGGGAAGCTCATAGCAATACAAGCCCACCTTAAGAAACAGGAAACATCTAGAATAAACAACCTAACCTTGCACCTCAAGCAATTAGAGAAAGAAGAACAAAAAAACCCCAAAGCTAGCAGAAGGAAAGAAATCATAAAAATCAGATCAGAAATAACTGAAAAAGAAATGAAGGAAACGACAGCAAAGATCAATAAAACTACAAACTGGTTCTTTGAGAAGATAAAAAAAAAACAGATAAACCATTAGCCAGACTCATCAAGAAGAAAAGGGAGAAGACTCAAATCAATAGGATTAGAAATGAAAAAGTAGAAGTAACAACTGACACTGCAGAAATACAAAAGATGATGACAGATTTCTACAAGCAACTCTATGCCAATAAAATGGACAACCTGGAAGAAATGGACAAATTCTTAGAAATGCACAACCTGCCAAAACTGAATCAGGAAGAAATAGAAAATATGAACATAACAACCACAAGCAATGAAATTGAAACTGTGATTAAAAATCTACCAACAAACAAAAGCCAAGGACCAGATGGCTTCACAGGCGAATTCTATCAATCATTTACAGAAGAGGTAACACCTATCCTTCTCAAACTCTTCCAAAATATAGCAGAGGGAGGAACACTCCCAAATTCATTCTACGAGGCCACCATCACCTTGATACCAAAACCAGACAAGGATGTCACAAAGAAAGAAAACTACAGGCCAATATCACTGATGAACATAGATGCAAAAATCCTCAACAAAATACTAGCAAACAGAATCCAACAGCACATTAAAAGGATCATGCACCATGATCAAGTGGGGTTTATTCCAGGAATGCAAGGATTCTTCAATACATGCAAATCAATCAATGTGATAAACCATATTAACAAATTGAAGGAAGAAAACCATATGATCATCTCAAGAGATGCAGAGAAAGCTTTTGACAAAATTCAACACCACATTTATGATAAAAACCCTGCAGAAAGTAGGCATAGAGGGAACTTTCCTCAACAAAGTAAAGGCCATATATGACAAACCCACAGCCAACATCATCCTCAATGGTGAAAAACTGAAAGCATTTCCACTAAGATCAGGAACAAGACAAGGTTGCCCACTCTCACCACTGTTATTCCACATAGTTTTGGAAGTTTTAGCCACAGCAATCAGAGAAGAAAAGGAAATACAAGGAATCCAAATCGGAAAAGAAGAAGTAAAGCTGTCACTGTTTGCAGATGACATGATACTATACATAGAGAATCCTAAAGATGCTGCCAGAAAACTACTAGAGCTAATCAATGAATTTGGTAAAGTAGCAGGATACAAAATTAATGCACAGAAATCTCTGGCATTCCTATACACTAATGATGAAAAATCTGAAAGTGAAATCAGAAAACACTCCCATTTACCACTGCAACAAAAAGAATAAAATATCTAGGAATAAACCTACCTAAGGAGACAAAAGACCTGTATGCAGAAAACTGTAAGACACTGATGAAAGAAAATAAAGATGATACAAATAGATGGAGAGGTATACCATGTTCTTGGATTGGAAGAATCAACATTGTGAAAATGACTCTACTACCCAAAGCAATCTACAGATTCAATGCAATCCCTATCATATTACCACTGGCATTTTTCACAGAGCTAGAACAAAAAAATTCACAATTTGTACAGAAACACAAAAGACCCCGAAGAGCCAAAGCAATCTTGAGAATGAAAAACAGATCTGGAGGTATCAGTCTCCCTGATTTCAGACTATACTACAAAGCTACAGTAATGAAGACAGTATGATACTGGCAGAAACAGAAAGATAGATCAATAGAACAGGATAGAAAGCCCAGAGATAAACCGATGTACATATGGTCACCTTATCTTTGATAAAGTTGGCAGGAATGTACAGTGGAGAAAGGACAGCCTCTTCAGTAAGTGGTGCTGGTTAAACTGGACAGGTACACATAAAAGTATGAGATTAGAACACTCCCTAACACCATACACAAAAATAAACTCAAAATGGATTAAAGACCTAAATGTAAGGACAGAAACTATCAAACTCTTAGAGGAAAACATAGGCAGAACCCTCTATGACATAAATCTCAGCAAGATCCTTTTTGACCCATCTCCTAAAGAAATGGAAATAAAAACAGAAATAAACAAATGGGACCTAATGAAAGTTCAAATCTTTTGCACAGCAAAGGAAACCATTAACAGACCAAAAGGCAAACCTCAGAATGGGAGAAAATATTTGGAAATGAAGCAACTGACAAAGGATTAATCTCCAAAATTTACAAGCAGCTCATGCAGCTCAATAACAAAAAAACAAACCCAATCCAAAAATGGGCCGAAGACCTAAATAGACATTTCTCCAAAGAAGATATACAGACTGCCAACAAACACATGAAAGAATGGTCAACATCATTAATCATTAGAGAAATGCAAATCAAAACTACAATGAGATATCATCTCACACCAGTCAGAACGGCCATCATCAAAAAATCTAGAAACAATAAATGCTGGAGAGGGTGTGGAGAAAAGGGAACACTCTTGCACTGCTGTTGGGAATGTGAATTGGTACAGCCACTATGGAGAACAGTATGGAGGTTCCTTAATAAACTACAAATAGAACTACCATATGACCCAGCAATCCCACTACTGGGCATATACCCTGAGAAACCCATAATTCAAAACGATTCATGTACCAATATGTTCATTGCAGCTCTATTTACAATAGCCCGGAGATGGAAACAACCTAAGTGCCCATCATTGGATGAATGGGTAAAGAAGATGTGGCACATATACACGATGGAATATTACTCAGCCATAAAAAGAAACAAAATTGAGCTATTTATAATGAGGTGGATAGACCTAGAGTCTGTCATACAGAGTGATGTAATCAGAAAGGGAAAGACCAATACTGTATGCTAACACATATATATGGAATTAAAAAAAAATGTCATGAAGAACCTAGGGGTAATTCAGGAATAAAGACACAGACCTACTAGTGAACGGACTTGAGGATATGGGGAGGGGGAAGGGTGAGTTGTGACAAAGCTCGAGAGAGGCATGGACATATATACACTACCAAACGTAAGGTAGATAGCTAGTGGGAAGCAGCCGCATAGCACAGGGATATCAGCTTGGTGGTTTGTGACCACCTGGAGGGGTGGGATAGGGAGGGTGGGAGGGAGGGAGCCGCATGAGGGAAGAGATATGGGAACATATGTATATGTATAACTGATTCACTTTGTTATAAAGCAGAAACTAACACACCATTGTAAAGCAATCATACCCCAATAAAGATGTTTAAAAAAAAACAAAATAGGAGGCTTAGGTATTTCAGTTCTCAATTTGCAGATAGTAGTAACAGCAAAAGTAGTCCCCTCAGTAATGTGATATATGCCAATTTTTTATTTTATTCCTTCTCAGTCCCTACATCTGCTTTGAGTAAAGAAAAGTGGGAAATACTGTGCACATGAAACTGAACGTTCAGATGCTTTGTGTGCATGAAGGAGCTTACCAAATTCATGTAGAGTAGATGTTTACTTATCATTAGTAATCTTTCTTAAGTGATCCTCCACAGGGTAGAGTAGAAAATATTAGAGAATACAGAGCATTAAATTATTAAAGTTGCAACGGCCACAAGACACAATCTGGTCCTATCTGCTGCCTTTACACAGGTAAGTTATTATTATCTCCACTTTCCAGATATGGCAACTGAGGTCTGGCAAGTGGTTCTTAACCCTGTGTAAACATCAAAATTATCTCAAATGATTTATAATGTGAAACTGAACATAATTTTTGTGGATTTAATATGCAATTTATTTTACATTTCAATCAATGGGGTGAAGGGAAAACGATTATTGGACAATTTGTTATTCATTTAAGAATATGTTTAGATCTCCGTTTCACTCCATTGGTTAAAGCAAATACTGGGCACATTAAAGGTCTAAATTTGTAAAAGAGGGAAGTATAAAAGAAATACAGAGTAATATTTATGAATGTGGTTTTAAGGAAAGCTTTCTTAAGACATGAACTACAAAATACAGAAAAGATTGATAAATCTGACTTTGCTAATTACAAGAAAGACAGCATAAGCAAAGTTAATAGACTAGTAAAAGACTAGAGAAATAGCTGCAACACCTATCACCAATAAAGTGTCTTGAAAAAGTATATATATACAGACACACACACACATACTCACTTACATAAAGCAATATGTAAAACAAAAACAACTTAATGGGGATGAGGAAGGGTAGGCTGTGACAAAGCGAGAGAGTGGCATGGACATATATACATTACCAAACGTAAAATATATAGCTAGTGGGAAGCAGCCGCATAGCACAGGGAGATCAGCTCGGTGCTTTGTGACAGCCTGGACGGGTGGGAGAGGGAGGGTATAAGGGAGGGAGACGCAAGAGGGAAGAGATATGGGAACATATGTATATGTATAACTGATTCACTTTGTTATAAAGCAGAAACTAACACACCATTGTAAAGTAATTATACTGCAATAAAGATGTTAAAAAAAAAGAATGAAAAGAAAAATGGCCAAAAGGTATGAGCAAAAGAGGAAATACAAAAGGCTAATAAACACATGAAAAGATTCTCATTTTAACTAGAATTTAAGGAAATTTACATTAAAACAATGAGATGACTTTTTTAACATTGAAAGTTTGAAAACATCCAGTAGTGACAAGAGTATGTGGAAATAGGTGCTCTTATACCATTATGGTGGAATATAGCCACTTTGGACAGCAATTTGGAAGTATCTCTTAAAATTTTAAATGTGCATAACTTATGACATTTATGACCCTTTACCCCACAGTATATACATTTGAAAAAAATCTTGCCTAAGTACATAAGGACACATATACATTGGAGCATTGTTTTTATTAGCAGAAATATTAAAACAACCTAAAAGAATAATGCATCTTTTTATGTATAGACAAGGAAAGATCTTGAAGACATACAGAATTTTTTGGAAAAAGCTTTAGAACAATAGATAAAATATGAGACCATTTGTATTTTTAGAAAATTCCTCAAATGTTACTGAGACACAGGCCTACTTTAGAACCACTGCAATGAAGTAGAATCTTTCCAAGGGCAGAGAATACAGTATCCCATCCTTTAAAAATATTTTTATTGTCAAATATACATAACATGAAATTTACCATTTTAACAATTTTGTGTATAATTCAGTGACATTAAACACTATCCACCTCCAAACTTGTTCATCAGTCCAAACTGAAACTATGTACCCATTGCCCATTAAACAGTAACTCTCTATTATTATCTCCCCCTAGTCCCAGGTAACCACTATTCTACTTTCTGTCTCTACGACTGTGAGTCTTTTTTTTTTTTTTTTTTTGCAGTACGTGGGCCTCTCACTGTTGTGGCCTCTCCCGTTGCAGAGCACAGGCTCCGGACGCACAGGATCCAGACGCACAGGCTCAGCAGCCATGGCTCACGGGCCCAGCTGCTCCGCGGCATGTGGGATCTTCCCAGACCGGGGCATGAACCCGTGTCCCCTCCATAGGCAGGTGGACTCTCAACCACTGCGCCACCAGGGAAGCCCGACTGTGAATCTTTTAGGTACCTTATATTAGGACAATATTTGCCCTTTTGCCTCTGGCTTATTTTACTTTGCATGATACAGACACACTTTGCATAATATTTCCAAGGTGCATCCATGTTGTAGCATGTATCAGAATTTCATCCCTTTTAAAGTTTGATTAATGTCCCCATTATATGTATGTGTATATATATATATATATATATATATATATATATACATACATACTCATACCACAAAAAATGTATATATACATATATATACACACACAACACATTTTGTTTATCCATTTCATCTGTCGATGGACATTTGGGTTGTTTTTACCTTTTGGTTATGGTGACTAATGTTGATATGAACATCAGTGTACAAATATCTCTTCAAGTCCCTGCTTTCAGTTATTTTCGATATATACCTAGATTTGAAATTACTGGATTATATGGTAATTCTATGCTTAATTTTTTTGAGGATGTACCATGTCGTTTTCCACAGCGGCTGCACCATTTTACATTTCTACTAGCAATGCACAAGGGTTCAAATTTCCCTACATACTCACCAACACTTGCTATTTTCTGGTTTGTTTTGGAGGGGCAGAGGGGGGAGAAATAGTCATCCTAATGGGTGTGAGGTGGTATCTTATTGTGGTTTTGATTTGCATTTCCCTAATGAGTAGTGATGTTGAGCATCTTTTCAAGTGCTATTGGTCATTTATATATCTTCTTTGGGGAATGTCTATTCAAGTCTTTTGTCCATTTTTTAATTGGTTTGTTTATTTAAATTGAGATGTTTTTGAATTTGTTGTTGCTGAGTTGTAGGAGTTCTTTATATGTTCTGGATATTAATCCCTTATGAGATATATGATTTGCAAATATTTCCCCCTATTCCATGGATTGCCTTTTCACTCTCTAGATAATGCCTTTTGATGCACAAAAGTTTTAAATTTTGATGAAGTACTATTTATCCATTTTTTTATTGCCTATGCAATTGGTGTTATGTCCAAGGAATCATTGCCAAATCCAATGTCATGGAGATTTCCCCCTATGTTTTCTTCAAAGAGTTTGATAGTTTTACCTCATATGTTTATGTCTTTGATCCATTTTGAGTTAATTTTTGTATATGATGTAAGGTAAGGGCCCACACACATTCTTTTCCATGTGGATATCCAGTTTTCTCAGAACCAATTATCGCATTAACTGTCTTTTCCCCATTGACTGGTCTTGGCATCCTTGTCAAAAATCATTTGAATATATATATATATATATATAATATATATATATATATATTTCTGGGCTCTCTATTATATTGGTCTACATGTCTGCCTTTATGTAAGTACTACACTGTTTTGATTAATGTAACCTGTGGTGAGCTTTGAAATTAGGAAGTGTGAAGCTTCCAACTTTGTTCTCCTTTGTTGATTGTTTTGTTTTCTATATCTGTGAGTCTATTTATATTGATATACAGAAAAACTAGTGGTTACCAAAGGGGAGAAGGAGAAGGAGAAGGAAAGGGAGAGGGTAAAATTAGGGGTATGAGATTAAGAGATACAAACTACGATGTATAAAATAGATAAGGATAGCACAGGGAATTATAGCCATTGTCTTGTAATAAATTTTAATGAAGTATAATCTGTAAAAATACTGAATAACTATGCTGTACACCTGAAACTAATATAGTATTGTAAATCAACCAATACTTCAATAAAAAAAGATTGTTTTGACTATTTGGGGTCCCATGAAATTGTATATGAAATTTAGGATTTTTCTTTTATTTCTACAAAAAAAATTGTTGGGATTTTGATAGGGATTGCATTGAATATGTAGATCACTTAGGGTAGTATTGTCATCTTAACAATATTAAGTCTTCCAATCTGTAAACATAGGGTGTCTTTCCATTTATTTATGTCTTTAATTTTTTTCAGCAAAGTTTTATAGTATTCATTATACAAGGGTTTTGCTTATTTCGTTAACTTTATTTTTAAGTATTTTATTCTTTTTTGATACTATCCTAAATAGAATTGTCACCCTAATTTCCTTTTGGGATTGTTTACCATTAGTGTATAGAAATGAAACTTCCTTTTTTTTTGCGTAATGATTTTATATTCTCTAACTTTGTTGAGTTCATTCATTAGCTCTACCAGGGGTGTGTGTGTGTGTGTGTGTGTGTGTGTGTGTGTGTGTGTGTAGAATCTTTAGGGTTTTCTACATATAAGATCATGTCATCTGCAAACAGAGATTTTACTTCTTCCTTTCCACTTTGGATGCCTTTTATTCTTTTCTTGCCTAATAGCTTTGGCTAAAACTTGTAACTCTGTGCTGAATAGAAGTAATGAAAGCAGTATCCTTGTCTTCTTCCTGATCTTAGAGGAAAAGCTTTCAGTCTTTTACCATTGAGTATGATGTTAGCTGTACATTTTTCATATATGGCCTTTATCATGTTGAGAAATTTCCTCCTATTCCTAGTTTGTTGAGTGTTTTTTCATGAGTGGCTGTTGAATTTTGTCACGTGCTTTCTGCATCAGTTGAGATGATCATGTGGGTTTTTCCCCTTCATTCTGTTATTGGGATGTGTTAGATTGATTGATTTTGATATGTTAAAACATCTTTGCCTTCCAGGAATAAATCCCACTTGGCCATGGTGTATAATCCTTTTAAGGTGTATAATCCTTTTAATATGCTGCTGAATTCAGTTTGCTAGTGTTTTTGCATCAATGTTCATGAGAGATATTTGTCTACAGTTTTCTTTCCTTGTGGTACATTTTTCTTGCTTTGGTATCATGGTAAAGCTGGCCTCATAAGAATGAGTTAGGAATTGATTTACCCTCTTCAATTTTGGGGGAAAGTTTGAGATGGATAGGTATTAATTCTTCTTTAAATGTTTCATAGAATTCACCAGTGAAGCCATCTGATCCAGAACTCTTCTTTGTGCTTCTTATCCTTTTAACACTCAACCCTGATTCAGAGTTGTCTGCTTACCTAGGAGGAAGGTCCTAATATCAATCAGGAAATCCTGGTCTCAGTCAGTGATCTCCAAAGTGGGGATGTTTACCCCCTTGGTGCCTAAGGTGATCTACGGAGATGTGGGAAGTTATTATAATTCTAATTTTTAGCTCTTAAATCCCCATTTTTGTGCATGTTCTATAGAGTATGATACACACATATTATCACCTTTAATGAAAGCATTTATTTGTAGAGCTATGACTGTTAGGATGTAGGATTGTGCCTCTTTGTACCCTCTTTTCTTTGACCCTCATATTGCCCTTTCAGATCATATAGAGCAAGACTATCCCAAGTAGGATAAATCTTGTTCTTACAACATTCTGCCATGTTTGAAAGCAGTGCTTACATACTCCCTTAGTGTACAGGGCAAACACTACTCCCAAGCCAATTCCATTTGTTTCTCTGTGTGTGACATAGTTTCTCCTCCTGTTACCATTTATAGTCATCTTCCTCTAGATGTGTTCAATTATTAATTTTTTCTTACAAAATCTAGTATCAAGAACTCCAAAGTATGTTGCTATCAGTACTGAGGATAGTGAAATGGCTAGTGTTGCTTCTCACTATCTGACTTTATTGGCCTACAGATCACACATAATTAATTTCCAAACTACAACTGACCATGACATTTATACTCATTGATTCATTTATTCAAATGCTTTTTGAGCACATTATATTTACTCTTCTAGGTACTGAAAAGACTTGGCCCCTGCTTTCAGTGACTTTAATCTATATGATGTCCCTGAAAAATACAAACAAAACTTGCATATGTAAACTATATCTCAATAAGTTTAGTTTTATAAAAGCTGTGTTACAATATAGACTGTAATAAATAACATTTGAACATTGGGATAATCAGGAAAAGCTTTCTAGAAGAAGTGTCATTTGAATAAGAAATAAGTGGAGCCATGGTGTAATACAAAAGTGAATGTTTTTTATTAATGTCTAGCAGAGGAATATGGACTTAATCCTGAAAGCAATAATGAATAATTGAAAGGTTTTACTCAGGGAAGTGACATGCTCATATGTGTGTATCAGAAATTACTTTGGCTGTTTTTTGAAGAATGGGCTGGAGATAGGTAAAAATATAAGGGAGAGATAATAAAGGCCTAGGCTAAAGTGTTGGCAAGCAGGTTAGAGAGTAGGGGGGCAAGTGGAAATATACTTAGGTGAGGAATAGTAGTTGATTTTATGTGCAGAGTGAGATAGAGATATCTTTGTGCTGGGCTTCTCATGAGAATTTATTGTCAACTTTTCAGGAATTTTGAGAGCTGTTTGTTAACCATTGGCAGCTTGAGATAGTCATGGTAGTCATAGTTGCATCGTGGAAATGAGGAAATACTACAAATCAGGGTTTGTTTGTTTATTAGTATGTTTCCTCAGAGAGATAGTTTTCCAGCCTACACTGTGGTACTGTATGGGGTGGATGGATAGACAGTAGGTCCATTCAAAGAGATGAAGTTTCTAGTAAGAGGAGTAACTGATGTATGTAGAGGAGGGCACTGAATCCAGATTTAGGCATAGTGCTTATGAGGTACATGTAGAACACTCAGGTGGATATTTCCCCTTGGATAGTCAGATCCAGATGTCAGATGAAAGGTAGAGACTGGAGAGAGATATAGTTGAGATGCATATATTTTGGATGTAATGTATATAAGTAGTATTTGCAATGGTAGGGATAGATGTGGTCATCCAAGTGGAGCTTGGAAAAGAGAAGAGGCCTAGGAAAGAGTTCTAGAGAACAATTAAATTAAGGGCCAGGATAAAGAGCCTACAAAAGAGACCAAGAAGTAACAGTAAAAATGTGTTCAAGAAGCCAAAGGAGAATTTCAAGAAGTATGGAATTATAAAATATATAAAATTCTGCAGAGATACAATAGGAACAGAAAAATGTTGATTGCATTCACCACCTATGAGGTCATTGGTCACATTGTAGAGACAAGTGAAGTGGTGGGAATCAAAGCTGAATTCCAGGGGTATGAATAAGAAATGAGAGGTAAGACAGTAGCAAAAAAGAAGTATAAAATACTCCTAATGTTTATTAAGCTAATGTTTATTAAGCAGCTACTTTGAACTTCTAAACACTTTACATATACTAACTCAATTAATCCATATCACAACTCTGTGAAGTAGGTATTTTTACTATCCCCATTTTATAGGCAATAATAGTCACTAACATTTCATATCATGCTTTATGCATGTCAGACACAATTCTAATTGCTTCAAAATATATTTCCTCACTGAATTCTTTCAATAACCTAGAAAGTTAAGTACTACTATTAGCCTCATTTTAGCAATGAGACAGTGGAGGCACAGAAAGGATAGGAAGCATGCTTAAGATAACAAAGTTGGGAAGTGGCAGAGCTGGCTTAAACCCAATCAGGCTGGATTTAGAGCCCATGCTATTAATCAGTAGTTAACCATGATTTTCTCAAGAAGCTCCAACAAGGAGAAAAGATGAAAAAAGAAAATGGGGCATGAGTACAAAATAAGGAAGAGATTGAAAGTGCACGAGAGTAGTAAATTAATAAAGAAAATCCCTGAGGAGACAGGAAGAAGTAAATTCAAAGAGCAGGTTGGGAGTGGTGTAGGGTGTGCTTTACCCCAGAGGAAGGCAAGGTCATCCATACTGTCAGAGGGAAGGTGGGCAGGATGAGTAAAGATACAGATAGGTTTGGTTGTTGCCAAGGAGGAAGAGGAGGAAACTGAGATTGTTCCAATCTGGCAACCTATATTTTTTAGAAAAACAGTTTGAGTAATGTTCTCTGATGAATGATTGGAAATAGCTTCTGGGCTTCCCTGGTGGCGCAGTGGTTGAGAGTCCGCCTGCCGATGCAGGGGACGCGGGTTTGTGCCCCGGTCCGGGAAGATCCCACATGCCGCGGAGCGGCTGGGCCCGTGAGCCATGGCTGTTGAGCCTGTGCGTCCGAAAGAAATAGCTTCTGAGTAAAATAGGAGAAGGAGCAGGATAGAGACATGTAAAAGGGTTGCTAGTGGTATGGAAGACATCGATTCACTTGACTGCGCAATTGGTGCTCTGCTTTGCAGTCTAGGTTCTATAGGACAGGGGCCCAGCATTAACCTACAAACATTATTCTGGGTTTTCCTTTCATCTCCTTAAGAAATCCAGATTTTGGCAGAGAGGCAGTATTGAACAGAGGAAAGAGCTTCTACAAGCTTAGGAGTCAGACACGTCTAGATTCAAATCCTTGCTCTTTACAACATGCCCAAAACCTTCTCAACAGCTCCTTCAAGGCAGCAAGTTTCTCATGGCAGTAAGCTCTTTCCCCACCCCACTATACTTATGAAGCATCAAGGAGTGAGGAAAATGACAGAAATTTGAAAGACTGAGCCTTTCTCAATAGAGACTGAATTCTCCCAAAGAGATTACTTAAACCAGCAGGTGTCTGATATAGCACTTATTAAAAGTTTTAAAGCTTAAGGTCTCCCTCCCCTGTCTCCCTGTCATTTCCAAGAGTTGGGAATGGTGGGAGTTATGATGAATTTTTGTAAATAATAGAAAATAAAGATGTGGAAGATGTGATGTTTTCTTTGGAGAAAAAAAAAGAACCACTCTGGCTGTACCACTTCCTAGCTTGATTTCTTTAGGCAAATAAACTCTCTAAGGTTTACTTTCTTTACCTATAAATTTTAGAAAATAATATTTATGTCATAGAATTGTTGTGGGGATAAAATAAGACTATATATGTGTAGATGGATAGATAGATGATAGATAGAGAGAGATAGGACCTGACAGATAGTAGGTAATTATTTTTTTATATTTTTTAAATTGAAGTATAGTTGATGTACAATATTATATGTTAGAGGTGTACAATATAGTGATTCACAATTTTAAACGTTATACTCTATTTATAGTTACTTAAAATATTGGCTATATTCCCCATGTTGTATAATATATCCTTGTAATTTACTTGATACCTAACAGTTTGTACCTCTTAATCCTCTTCCCCATATAGCCCCTCCCCCTCTCCTCTCCCTACTGATAACCACTAGTTTGTTCTCTATATCTGTGAGTCTGCTTCTTTTTTGTTATATTCACTAGTTTGTTGTGTTTTTTATATTCCACATATAAGTGATATCATACAGTATTTGTCTTTCTCTGACTTATTTCACTTAGCATAATATCCTCCAAGTCCATCCATATTGCTGTAAATGGCAACATTTCATTCTTTTTTATGGTGGAGTAATATTCCTTTGCATATATATATACTATATCTTCTTAACTCATTCATCTGTTGATGGACACAAGTTGCTTCCATATCTTAGCTATTGTAAGTAATGCTGCTATGAACCCTGGGGTGCATGTATCTTTTTGAATTAGTGTTTTTGTTTTGTTTTCTTTTCAAATATATACCCAGGAGTGGAATTGCTAGGTCATATCGTAGTTCTATTTTTATTTTTTTGAGAAACCTCTATATTGTTTTCCACAGTGGATGCACCAATGTATATTCCCAGCAACAGTGTGCGAGGGTTCCCTTTTCTCCACATCCTCACCAACATTTATTATTTGTGTTCCTTTTGATGATAGACTTGTGGTTTTGATTTGCATTTCCCTGATGATTAGTATTGAGCATCTTTTCATGGTCTTGTTGGCCATCTGCATTTCCTCCTTGGAAAAATGTCTATTCAGTTCTTTTGCCCATTTTTTAAATTGGGTTGTTTGGTTTTTTGATGCTGGGTTGTATGATCTGTTTATATATTTTGGATATTAACCCCTTATCGGTCATATAATTTTCAAATATTTTCTCCCATTGAGTAGGTTTTCTTTTGTTTTGTCAGTGATTTCCTTTATAGTAGATAATTATTAAATGGTCCAAAATTACAAGTTTTTTCTCTCCCAGCCTTCTCATAATGGTTCTTGTACTTAGAATGTAGGGATAGCCTCACAAATCTTATTAGCATTATAGAGGCAGCTGCCATGCTACCATCTCTATAAAATTATCTTGTCCTCCTGGAATATATTACCTCTCTCTTACTAATGATTCCCCCAGATATTCAGATCAAATTAAACAGTCTTCAGAACTTTATATTATCTAACTGTACATTGTTTGGCAGGTGAATACCAAAATTGGCAGTGGTTTCATCTATAGAAAAACATGACTGGGACAATTGCTTTTCCAAGGGACTTTTCAACAGGATACAGTCATAGGAGTAATATTCTCATTGAAGTCATTTATGATGACAATATAATCATGCTAAAATACAGTTTATGGGATAAGCCAAGTGGGAATAACATATATTACTTTAGCCATGGAGCCAATGTGTTGCCTACTTAATAAGCAGAAGTATCTAGGACTGTGAGAAATGTGGGAGGCAGTATACAGAACTTAAAAACTTCAATGCTTTCCAAGGATAAACTAGTAATATAAATATGTGAAGTAGTCATGAATAAAATAATAGGGAATAGTGGGTTCTGTGGCAAAGTGGAAAGCCATACCTCGCCTAAAGACATTTAAATTTTTAATCAGTTTAAAACATTGTTCCAGCATAACATAATGGGTCTTGTGGACTGGATTCAGCCAAAGTGCCAACATTTTAAATTCTGGGAGGGTAAAAGAGCTCCATGGGCTCTGGAGCTGAAAGGACCTCGTCAAATCTCAGCTCTATCACTTACAAGCTGTGTCACTTTAGTCACTTAACCTTTCCATTCTTTGGCATTCTCATCTATAAAATGAGAATAATTATGTCTCACAGGGTTGTTGTGAGGATTAGACTTAGAACCTGGCACACCATAAACCCTGAATAAATCTTAACTACAATTATCAATGTATTTCTCAACCAAATATATGGGAAAAAAGATTTTAGACCTAGTTATTTCTGCAAGCCCCTGGCCAGTGGGTGGATGAGACATGAAATTAGCTTTCCATCCCTCCACGAGGAGTGTGTCTGGGGAAAGATAGGTCACTTGGGACCTGTAACATCTCTTCCTCCCTCCCTCTTGCAGGGGATAGCCAGGTTACTTTGATGACTTTCTCTCAGATTGTTGATTCCTGCTTCCCACTCTAGAATCCTACCAAAGCTAGAGCCTGGACCATGAATAACAGCCCAATTAGCTGTGGGCCTGACTCTACCCCACTTCCAGTAAACCTAAACTATAATTTTGACACTCATCTAACTCCAAGAACTGTTTAGAAGTTATTTCCCATCCATTCAGACCTTCGGACATTGATGATTGCTGGAGTCATTGTATTCTCATTGGACTTGGTGATTTGGAGTTCTGGCCTCTTCCTGTTGGTGGCCAGCCCTACTCTTCTAGTCTCTGTCTCTCCCCAGCCCTCTCAGCAGTAGGCTTCAGTTCACTTCCTCTCCCAGCATGTCTCCCAGGGACTTCCAGCAGGCCTACAGCTAGGTTATGGCAATTCTAATGTTACAATTCTACTATAACAAGTAGAATATGACGATTATTTAACATTTCTATAAATCACTATTATTTTTATCTCATAAAGAAAAGTTGATAACATAATACTGTTTGCAACATATATCATTCTTGAAATAAATTTTTTACTCAGCCACCTTGGAGTGAAATTTCATAAGCTGACTGCACAATACCTCTACTCAAAACAAAAAGTTAAAAAATTTAACTGTCCTGGGGCTTCCTGGTGGTGCAGTTGTTGAGAGTCCGCCTGCCGATGCAGGGGACACGGGTTCGTGCCCCGGTCCGAGAAGATCCCACATGCCATGGAGCGGCTGGGCCTGTGAGCCATGGCCACTGAGCCTGCGTGTCTGGAGCCTGTGCTCCGCAACGGGAGAGGCCACAAAAAAAATTTAACTGTCCTGATCTCCTTCTTTTAAACACTTTTCAATAACTTGATATAGTTTTCATTTATAATTCATTCACTGAACAAAAATTCAGTGAATACTTACTATGTGTTATGGTTATGCTAGGTGCTAATAATAAGAAAATAATTTAACAGCATTTGCATAATAGTATTGTAGCATTCAGATGTTAATTGGTGCTCAAAGAACAAAGAGTTTTGTCCTCAAATAAGCTTGCCGCTTGAAGCTGCTCAATATAAGTTAGTACATGAAAGGCTTTGAGAAGTCAAAAAGTAAAAAACAAAAACTGTTTAATTTTAAAAGAAGAAAACATTTTCCTTTACACTGTATTAACATCCTCTCCCAAAGCCCTTATTCCTTCAAATAGTTTTTCCTTAACTATTGAGAAAGCACTAGAAGCAAACTTAGTAGCAAATTTTCTGGCTAATTATTGTGAGAATGAGTAGCTTAGTGCCAACTGTGTTCAGATTAAGACTGTTGTATGAGAACTTCTGATCTACAGCATCTTAACATTGGGCTGAGCAGTGAAGGGAACACAATTTCAATTAAAATAATAATTTAGGTGTCAATTTTTATGTAGAAAGCAATTGAGTTTTGTGTTAAATTTTGGTTCTTTTGTGTGAAGTAGAAGAAAAATGCTTCAAATATGAATTTAAACAAATAATATTTGAAAATAAATGAAAGATAGATTGAAAACCAAGTACATGTGTATTTAACACACACACACACGCACACAGACACACACACACACGTATCAAGGACTGAGTCTAATGACCTTACCTATTAAGCTCATGAGCCATAGAGGTATTGCTGTGGCCCCTCATTACTATTTGCTGTTCTTTAATCTGTTTAGCTACCTGCGAAGAGAAAAACTAACATTTCACTGTTTACTATCTACCAGGTTCTGT
This sequence comes from Grampus griseus, assembly GCF_964374135.1. Taxonomy (NCBI): domain Eukaryota; kingdom Metazoa; phylum Chordata; class Mammalia; order Artiodactyla; family Delphinidae; genus Grampus; species Grampus griseus. Next base: position 47,981,883 of record NC_138999.1, on the reverse strand, counting down.
GTGAAGTGCTTCCCACATACTAACAAGTAAAATGCAAGAAGCTTGCAGTAGGCACCAGTCATATCATAATATCATTCCCTGAGGCTACAATGCTGCACAACCACGTTACCCATACTTTAAGCCAGTGTTTCTCAATCTTTTTTTAATTGTCACCTCCTTAAAGAGAAATTAAATACTAAGGAATAAGACTTTGTCAGGTAGGGTTGAACTTTGGAGGGTACCAGACCATTGTAAAATCTATGAATTTTTCACTTTCCAGGAACCAGTTAACCCCTTGGAGGTGACATTACCTCATTAAGAACGTATGAATTCTCTCACTTCATCCCAGCTTACTCTTCCCCATCCCCGTGTCCTTAAGTCCATTCTCTACGCCTGTGTCTTTATTCCTGTCTTGCCCCTACGTTCTTCAGAACCTTTGTTTTTTAGATTTTATATATGTGTGTGTGTGTGTGTGTGTGTGTGTGTGTGTGTGTGTGTGTGTGTGTTAGCATATGGTATTTGTTTTTCTCTTTCTGACTTACTTCACTCTGTATGAGACTCTAGGTCTATCCACCTCACTACAAATAACTCAAGGGCTTGCTGTTTTGTTTGGCTTGGTGATCACCTTGATAGTTTCTTTTTCCCCATAGTCTTCACTGACGGTGTCAAGGGTCTGTTTTTGACTCTGGTAAAGGTGAGAGACCTACTTTCCATCCTCTGCTGAGTGAATACACAAAGACAAAAGCCCAAATCAATTTCCATCAGTTTGAATTTTTGCTCCTAGTGAAAGAATCCAAATCATAAAGAGGTGAGGTGGAGATGGGGTAAAAAGTCAAGCATTGTACTACTGTAAGCTTTACATCTATTAATTCACTTAATGCTCAGATTAGCCCTATGAGGTATATACTCTTAATTATCCTTGTTTTAGATGTTAGGAAACAGAGGGACAGAAAGGTCAACTAGCTTGCCTGAAGTCATACAGCTAATGATGTGTGGAGATGCTGGGATTCCAACTCAGGCGCTCTGGCTCCAAAATCTGAGCATTTAATTACTAGCTTTATTATGTCTCAGCCACCCAGTGAACTAACTCTTTACCTTATTAACTCCTAATAAAGCTCTATCCATGAATGTGGGACCAGAAACTCTCACCAAACTACATAAACTACATACAAGATTTTTATTGCCCCTACTGGCACTACTTTAAAACCTCATTATGGAGAAAAAAGGCTTCTGCCTCCTTCTTAACTTTGAGTTACACTGCAAGGTTTTATAAAATTTGTTATGTTTCTCTACCTCCTTCCAGGGTATCAGGCCTATGAGACAGATTCTTACTATGAAGAGTTATTCCCAGAGGGCTGGGTACTGCCTCCTTGTTTGCCTGAGCTGGCTTGTATACTGGTCTCTATCTGTTTCCACGCTTCTGCAACTATCTTCACCCCAAACCCTTAAAAGGGATTTTTTTCAATTTTCCTTTCCACAGTTGAACCCAAGCCAGGATGTGGATGAGCTCACTGTACTTTCTCCAGGCTCAGTTTGCAGTTTTTGGCCCATCTCCAGGGCCTTAAATTTTGCCATATTTCCCCAAACATTCTCATTCCTGCTCTGTTATCTCCCATTATGTTCCCTGAATTTAGTTTCTATAGTGGATATCCAGTTTTTTTTTTGGCCCAGCACCCATCCCGACTTTAATTGGTTAATAACTTCTTGATTTTATTCTTGGTAATTGCCCCTCCTTCCAGTTTCCTTTTTGACCCAAATATCTGACTCCCAGCTAAAGGGGTATATGCATGACTCAGGCCAAGCCAATTTGTTCCTGTGGCCACAGTGATTTACATAGAAATGGATATGTGACCCAATCCAGGCAATGAGAGCCAATCCTAGGACTGTTGTGGGAAATACTGTGAAAGAGTTCCGTGGAACTCACAGTTTAGTTTCTTCCTTTCTCTTCTTCTCTGTCTTACTGATCCCCAGTACATACCACCTATTAGATGTTCAAAAGAGATAATACTTTTCATAAATAAATGCTTTCTCTAATGCTTTAGTAAGGTTTTTTTGGCTTTGCTACACAGTGGTGACTCTTATTCTAGGGGATTTTTAAAGTACCAGACCATTTCCAAGTCCACTTTGAGTTTTTAACATACTCTTCTCCTTTCTCTCCTTAGCCAATTCAGAGTCAACTCTATGGAGTAGTGGAGTAGATCGTAACCAAATCAGTCACGTTACATGGGTAAGGTGTAGTTTACAGGACTGTTTTTTTGAGATTACACCCTTCCTAAGCCATCACATCCTGGGTGTTTGTGAGGATCCAGTATAAGCCACACCATGATCTTGGGTTCTCTCATGACTCCCTGGTGCCAGGCACGAAGTGGAACAAGTGCATAGTACTCAAATTTTCCAAATGACTTTTTAAATTAATTTTTACTGGAGTATAATTGCTTTACAATGTTGTGTTAGTTTCAGTTGTGCAGCAAAGTAAATCATTTATATATATATATATATATATATATATATATATATATATATATATATATATATATATATATATATATATATATATCTCCAATCTTTTTTAGATTCCCTTCCCATTTAGGTCACCACAGAGCATTGAGTAGTGTTCCCTGTGCTATACAGTAGGTTCTCATTAGTTATCCATTTTATATATAGTAGTGTATATATGTCAATCCCAATCTCCCAATTCATCCCAACTCCCCTTCCCTCCTTAGTAACCATAAATTGTTCTCTACATCTGTGTCTCTATTTCTTCTTTGCAAGTAAGTTCATCTGTATCATTTTTCTAGATTCCACATATAAGTGATATTATACAATATTTGTCTTTCTCTTTCTGACTTAGTTCACCATGTATGACAATATCTAGGTCCAACCATGTCACTGCAAATGGCTTTATTTCATTCCTTTTTTTGGCTGAGTAATATTCCATTGCATAAATGTACCACATCTTCTTTATCCATTACTCTGTCAATGGGCATTTAGGTTGCTTCCATGTCCTGACTACTGTAAATAGTGCTGCAATGAACATCAGGGTGCATGTATATTTTTGAATTATGGTTTTCGCTGGATATATGCTCAGGAGTGGGATTGCTGGGTCATATAATTCTATTTTTAGTTTTTCAAGGAACCTCAATATTGTTCTCCATAGTGACTGTACCAATTTACATTCCCATCAACAGTGTAGAAGGGTTCCCTTTCCTCCACACCCTCTGCAGCATTTATTGTGTGTACATTTTTTAATGATGATCATTCTGACGGTGTGAGGTGATACCTCATTGTAGTTTTGATTTGCATTTCTCTAATAATCAGGGATGTTGGGCATATTTTAGTGTCTTTTTTGGCCATCTGTATGCCTTCTTGGAGAAATGTCTATTTAGATATTTCCACCCATTTTTTAAATTGGATTGTTTGCTTTTTTGATATTGAGCTACATAAGCTGTTTGTATATTTTGGAGATTAACCCCTTGTCAGTTGCTTCATTTGCAAATATTTTCTCCCATTCTGACGGTTGTCTTTTTGTTTTGTTTATGGTTTCCTTTGCTATGCAAATACTTTTAAGTTTAATTAGGTCCCATTTGTACATTAGACCAAATAGACTTAATTGAAATTTTATAGGGCATTCCATCAGAAAGAAGCAGAATACAGAACATTCTTCATGATAGATCACATCTTCGGTCACAAATCAATCCTCGATAAATTTAAGAAAACTGAAATCATATCAAGCATCTTTTTTGACCACAATGCTATGAGATTAGAAATCAATTTCAGGAGAAAAAAACTGTAAATGTAAACACATGAAGGCTAAATAATATGCTACTAAACAACCAATGGGCTACTGAAAAAATTAAAGAAGAAATCAAAAAAATACCTAGAGACAAATGACAATGAAAACACATTGATCCAAAACTTACAGGATGCAGCAGAAGCAGTTCTAAGAGGGAAGTTTATAGTAATACAACCTTACCCGAAGAAACAAAAACTGCAAATAAACAACCTAACCCTACACATAAAGCAACTAGAGAAAGAAGAACAAATAAAACACAACTTAGAAGAAGGAAAGAAATCATAAAGATCATAGCAGGAATAAATGAAATAGAGACTAATAAAACAATAAAAAAGATCAATGAAACTAAAAGCTGGTTCTTTGAGAAGATAAACAAAATTGATAAACCTTTATCCAGCTGCATCAAGAAAAAAAGGGAGAGGACTCAAATCAATAAAATTAGAAATGAAAAAGGAGAAGTTACAATGGACACCAAAGAAACACAAAGTATCATAAGAGACTATTACAAGCAACTGTATACCAATAAAGTGGACAACCTAGAAGAAATGGACACATTTCTAGAAAGGTACAACCTTCCAAGACTGAACCAGGAAGAAATAACAAATATGAACAGACCAACCACAAGTACTGAAATTGAAACTGGGATTAAAAAACTCCCAACAAAGCCAAAGTCCAGGACCTGATGGCTTCACAGGTGAATTCTGTCAAACATTTAGAGAAGAGTTAACACCTATCCTTTGAAACTCTTCCAAAAGATTGCAGAGGAAGGAACACGCCCAAACTCATCGTATGAGGACACCATCACCCTGATACCAAAACGAGACAAAGATATCACAATGAAAGAAAATTACAGGCCAACATCACTAATGAACAAAGATGCGAAAATCCTCAACAAAATACTAGCAAACCAAATCCAACAACACATTAAAATGATCACACAACATGATCAAGTGGGATTTATCCCAGGTATGCAAGGATTCTTCAATATATGCAAATCAATCGTTGTGATACACCACATTAACAAATTGAAGAATGAAAACCATATGATCATCTCAATAGATGCAGAAAAAGCTTTTGACAAAATTCAACACCCATTTAAGATAAAAACTCTCCAGAAAGTGGGCATAGAGGGAACCTACCTCAACATAATAAAGACCATGTATGACAAACCTATAGCTAACATCATTCTCAGTGGTTAAAAGCTAAAAGCATTTCTTCTAAGATCAGGAACAAGACAAGGATGTCCACTCTCGTCACTCTTATTGAACATAGTTTTGGAAGTCCTAGCCATGGCTATCAGAGAAGAAAATGAAATAAAATAATCCAAATTGGAGAAAAAGAAATAAAATTGTCACTGTTTGCAGATGACATGGTACTCCACATAGAAAATCCTAAAGATGTCACCAGAAAACTACTAGAGGTAATCAATGAATTTGATGAATTTTCAGTATAAAAAATTAATGCACAAAAATCTCTTGCATTCCTATACACTAACAATGAAAGATCAGAAAAAGAAATTAAGGAAACAATCTCATTTACCATCATGACAAAAAAGAATAAAATACCTGGGAATAAACCTACCTAAGGAGACAAAAGACCTGTATGCAGAAATCTATAAAACACTGATGAAAGAAATCAAAGATGACACAAACAGATGGAGAAGTATATCATGTTCTTGCATTGGAAGAATCAGTATTGTGAAAATGACTATACTACCCAAAGCAATGTATAGATTCAATGCAATCCCTATCAAAGTACCAATGGCATTTTTCACAGAATTAGAACAAAAAGTCTTACAGTTCATATGGAGACACAAAAGACCCCAAATAACCAATGCAATCTTGAGAAAGAAAAACGGAGCTGGAGGAATCAGACTCCCTGACTTCAGACTGTACTACAAAGCTACAGTAATCAAAACACCATGGTACTGGCACAAAAACAGAAATATAGATCAATGGAACAGGATAGAAAGTCCAGAGATAAGCCCACGCACCTATGGCCACCTAATATGACAAAGGAGGCAAGAATATACAATGCAGAAAAGACAGTCTCTTCAATAAACCGTGGTGGGAAAACTGGACAGCTACATGTGAAAGAATGAAATTAGAACACTCCCTAACACCATACACAAAAATAAACTCAAAATGGATTAAATAACTACATGTAAGGTTGGATAGTATAAAACTCTTAGAGGAAAACATAGGCAGAACACTCTTTGACATAAATTGCAGCAAGATCTTTTTTGATCCACCACCTAGAGTAATGAATTTTTGGACTGAAGGTATCAAAAGTTGAAACACGTGCTTTCAACACCCTCTTTCAACACTTTCAATGAACTAGTTCTTGTAATTATTCTTTTCATTCTTTTGTTTTAGCCCCATCACTTTAGGGATCAGACACAGGTCCCTTGGTGCTGGGTCAGAAGAAAATATTGGTAAAGCCATTTTATGTATCTTTCCTTTTTAAGGCTGATACTTGAACTAAATATGTTCATGTAGATTCTCTCTCCCTTGGAGTGAGTTCTTTTTTTCCCCTGCTTTTTATTCTTCCATTTTTATTGAGATATAATTGACATACAACACTGTATAAGTTTAAGGTGTACAACATAAAGATTTGACTTACATACATCATGAAATGATCATCACAGTAAGTTTAGTGAACATCTATCATCTCACATAGAGGAGCGAGTTCTTCACTAGATAGAGCTTCATATATATATATATATATATATATATATATATATATATATATATATATATATATATATATATATATATATATAGTTCCTGGAGGAGCCACCTCTTCCAGTCATGGATACATCCTGGATTCACACAATTTTAATTCAGACTTGGATCCCTGAAATACTAATATACAAACTAAGAGATTTGGATTATAAAATACCAAAAACTAAGCATCCAGTATCTCCAAACTATACACTGAAAAGCAGACATTGATAAAGAAAGAAAGCATTACAGCATAAATAGCAATGATAAAATTCAAAGCTGGGACCATACTAGCCTCATTGATGCAGAAAATCATCATCATCGTTAGTATCATTATCCTTATCATAATTACTAATATTTGTTAACTACATAGTATGCCAGCCACTATTCTAAGTACTTTATATAATCTTTCTTCTGAGAATCAAACTGGTAACTTGTGAAAGCCCTTCCTTAGGTAAGCAATTCCCCTGTCTAGTCAATTCCTGGCTTCATCTGTCCTTCAGAAAAGACTCATCCAGGAAATTTGAAAAGCTTGTTTTCCTAACCAGCTCACATTTTGCTTACTTACTACATACCATCAGTTTAATTTTCCAAAAAAAATCAGTGTGTATCCTTTCATATCTTTCTCTAACTGTATATAAACCCACCCCCCACATATATATGTGTATGTGTGTATATATATATATGCCCACATGAAAAAAATGGCAGACTTCTTTTCTGTGACTCACATTTTACTTGAGAAATTTAAGCTTCCTAAGAGTTCTATCTTAAATTCCAAATCAAATAAATATGATAATTTTGGGGTAGGGGTAACAATTAATGTCCTTTCTCATTTTAATGTTGATTTCCATTGATAAAGTGGATATAGAACGGGAAAATGAGAGATGCAAATCAGCTCTTGGACAAAGGCTCAAATCTTGGCCCATAGCACATAGATGTCCATTTCAGGAGGATTCAAATAACCTTATTTGGAGATTCCTAGGACTGTTAAAGGAGAAAGGGAGATTTTTTAGTTGGAAAGATAATATGCATGGGGTTCTACAAGTAGTCATTATCTGCTCTGACAACCTGATGTCACTTTAATCTTCCTACAATGTTGCTTTGAAGATACAAATTTCTTTTCATAAACTTTCAATGGCTCATCATTATCTATAAAACAAACTCCTGGGCCTGATTTTCAGCATCTTTCAGAAATTATCTTCCATCTTCCTTTTTCCTTTCCTTAGTTCCTTTATTGAGCAAATATGCACTGTCTACAGTATGCCAACTATTCTAGCAATGCTAGAGACACATAAATGAACAAAAAATGTGAATCCTGCCACATGGAAGTTATATCCCAATAAGATATGCATACATACAATACATATAATGCATACATACATACACACCAAGTAAATAAGTGTATGATGATAAAGTTGTTTAGCGATAAGTGCTATGAAAACCAAATAAACCAGAATAAAATGATAAAGCATGAAAGTGCTACTATTTTATATAGGGTGGTCAGGGAAGGCCTCTCTGACAACGAGATGTATGACGAGATGGCCTGAATGAGGGAGTGAGCCATACAGTTATTTGTGGGAAAAGCAGTCCAAGCAGAGGAATGGCAAACTCAAAGTTTCCTGACGCGTTCAGGGAACAACAAAGCAGACTCACGGGGCTGGCGTGAAGTGAGTGGGGGATAGAATTGTAGGAGATGAAGTTACAGAGGTATTCAGGGACAAGACCTTGAAGAGTTTTGAAGGCTATTGTAAAAATTTTGGTATTTACTATGAGAAAAATAGGAAGATAATAAAGAATTTTGAGCAAAGGATTGGCTTGATCACTTTTTTTTACCTTGTGGCTCTATTTGTAGAAGGGCAAGGGCAAAAGCTACAGTGGAGAGTTGATGGTAACTAGAACTAGAATTTCCATAGATTTCACTTGAAAAAGTTCCATTGCTTTTAAATATTTTGACAACTACTGGTTTAGAACACTACAGTATACCAATAATTTTAATATTTACAATTAGTCCTTTATCTGATTTTGTCTTATATTCCAATTAAGCTCCTGAAAGGCAGAGGACAATGTTTTTTTCTCTTTTATGTGACATGCTGACTTAATTACAGATTCCCAAACCTGTCATACTCCTTTATGACTCTTTGTAAAGGTTCACAAACTCAAAATCCTACAGTGATAAAGTGAGCAACATATATGAGGAAAGCAGGCCAAGTATAAGCAAGTGGAAAAGACGGAGACAATGATAGACCAAAGTACTGAAATTTTACTCTAAAGATGGTAACCACTATTTCCCTCCAACCAGTTGTTGTCATGTGGAATTACTTGTCTAGTGTCTCCAGATCTTCTAGTTATTGAAGAGAAGTCAGAAATCCAATTTTTATGTTAGGTCTCCTGATTTATTTTATGTTGGCAACTAATTCATTTTTTAAAGTGGTGAAGGCCAAGTAAAACACATTTACAGTCTGAATTCTGTCCAAGGGAAATCCACTCATAAGCTCTGCTGCTCTCCTTTATTTATACTATTCTCTCTGCCTTAAATGTTCTGCCCTACTGACCATAACACCCTCCCCAGCTAATCCATCCATCCAGTAACTCATCATCCTTTCAGACTTAGTTCAAGTGTCACCTCCTCTTGGAAGTGTTCTAATAATACTTTTACTCCAAGCCCCTTCCCTTTGAAAGGTTTAGAGTCAAGAAAAAAATAGGGCAAATACAATAGATGATTTCAATACACAAAAGTAAGCACATCTGTTTACTTTGAAGGTGTGATCAGGGAAACCTTCATAGAGCAGGGTGACACCTGAGCTGAGCCATGAAGGAAAAGCAGGAGGTAAAGCCAGATGAAGACTGAGGGAAAGGGAGTTTCAGGAAAAGGTGAGTTATAAGGCATGGAAGATCATGCTGTGTTTATGAAAGTGCAAGCTATCCAGTATTGCTGGAGTGTAAACTGGGAAGCAATAAATGCAAATAAATAAAGCAAGAGAAGTATGAAGGGGCATAATATGCCATGAGAAAAAGCTTGAACTTTATCTACCAGGTAATGGGAAGACATTGCAGAATTTTTAAAAAATAAGTAGCAGAATGAAAAAAAAAAGTATTTTGGAGGGCTATACTTGGAGAGGAAAATCAAGCCTGGAAGCTGGGTTACAAGTTAGGAGGCTAATGTAGTAGGGCAGGTGAAGGATTATGAAGGTCTCAAGCAAGATAGCAATAGTAGGAAGAGAGAAATATTAGGAAATCCAAATGGGATGGTTTAGTGATTGCATGTGGGAATAGGAGAAACAAAATAGAAATGCCTTCATGTTTTTTTCTTTTTTGGCATTCCTAAATCGATGGTTAACCTGCTAACTGAGAGAGGGAAAGCAGGAGTAGGAGTTGGAAGTTTCAGTTCTGGACATGTTGAATTTAAGCTGTGGTATGTCCAGGCAGAAATGTCCAATAGAAGTTTGATATCTTAGTCTGGATCTCATAGGAGAAATGAGGGCTGGACATATAAATTTGTGAATCATCATCAAATACATAAGCACATATAGTTGTGCAGGTTGTGTACTATGCATGGTGCTTGGTTGAGGGGCTCACTTGAGGCTGAAGTTCAGTCCACATGCTGCACACTAACCTGTGCACTCCAACAAAAAACTAACTGCCTAGAGGAAGATGTGATTTTTTAAAAATTGGCACAATATTGTTATTCACTGTCCAAGCATTGTGCCCACAGCAATGGGTCCACAAGAGGGGGGACCTTTTTTCATATTCTCACGAAGGTGCCATAAACATTAGTGGCAGCCCTGAACTTATTGATGGTCATTAAAGCTGTGCAAGTGGAAGAATTCTTCCAAGGATAATTTGCATTTCAAGAAGACCAATGAGCTGAGGATGAAACCTTGAAAAAAGCGGATATTAAGGCAATTGGTAGTGGAAGTGGAATAAATGAGTAAATAAATATTTGGTGAATGAATGAATACATTAATGAATGAATGAAATAAACAGAAAAATGATGAAAGAGGTCTAAGATAAACAAGAAGATATTTTATAATCTGGAAACAAGATAATTTCCAAATGCATGTGGTAAAGCTAGGGGGTGGGTCCGTGGATGTCTGTTACCTTATTTTCTATATTTTCTTTCTTGTTTGACATATATAATCAAAACATATAGATTTATAAATTCTGTTACATATTATGAAGATATCTTGTAAGATAAGACTAAAACTGTTACTTGTTTGCATTTTTTTCACATTATCTGTTAAAATGTATGCCTCCTCCAGTAACTCACTGTGAGCTACTTGAAGCCAGAGGCTTGTCTTAATCATCACTGTATCCATGGAACCTAGAAGAGTATATGGCATAGAGCAGGCACTCAATAGTGTTTTTTGCGCAAATAAATGATTACCCTTAGTGTCCAGCACAGGGCATCACACAGAATAGACTCTCCAAGAGTGCTTATTAATTGTGCAATTGATTGAGTCAATAAAACATGCTTCTTTTTCTTAAGGGCTCAGGTGAATGAGAAACTCTCTTTCTCCACTATGGTAGGATCATTGTTCTTACATGTGCTGATTCAGGAGTCAAAACACATCAGAATCACCATAGACCCAGACTGGCTGTTATCCCAAATTAGTGAGTGATAAATGTATGGAACATGAAGAAAAGGTACTCTTGTCTGGCGTGTATTGTCATACTTCCTACTTTCCAGAAAAATATTTCTAGACCTGGACAGAATTCACTGAGTACATACTGATGCCAAGAGAGAAGATTTAGATATGTTAAAGGTGAAGTTATTATAGAGAATTTCAAAAAATAAAACAATATTTTCTGGAGATTGGTGCTCCCAGGATTAGTAATTCTTCAAGATAGGTTAGAAGATTTTACTTGTTCATGTTAGCAAAAACCCTCCCAGTCAGAGAACTCACTTTTATTTATGTTGCTTTGATATTCCCTTTCTACTAAATTGAAGCGGATGCCCATAGCTTATCAGAAGTCAATTCAATTTAACTTCTTAATGATTTTTAAAGAGTTTACTCTAGTTAGTGAAAGGTTTGGCCTGATGCTGGGTATATATATAGTGGATGATTGGGACTTACCTTCACTTAAACTTAAATTAATCTTGGAGAGGGAGAGAGGATGGGGTTAATTGCTCTGAATCATGGGTGAAGCTCTTGAGGTTACCCTTTTCCTTTTTTGAGATGTGTGTGTGTTGTGTGAGTGCATGTGTCTGCACCTCTGTCTTGTTGCTGGGCATTTCTTGGTCTACTTTTGTCTTTTTCTTGTTGGTTAACAGCTCGTTATGGTTGCTACTACTTCCTTATCAAAACCTGGGTCAATGAAACAGAGTGCTCAGAGGGGCATGTATGTTTTACGAGCTCAACTCACTCAGATTCAGGCTGAGGCTGGAGAAGGAGAAAAAACCTTTCCTCATATCACAATCGCCTGAGCAAATCATGGGTGCTGAACCTATAGGTTCCTCTGCCAACCTTTGAGAACACTTTACAAGGGCTTTATGCCTCTCCTGCTCCTCTGGGGACACATAGGCCAATCCTCTGCTTAAGGCCAAAGCAGTAGCATAAACAGCACTGAGTTTTCCTGGCACTTGCTCCTCAAGACTGCATGACCTTCTTGGCAGGTATAGTCCTCCTCTGAACATAAGCTGCTTTCAGACCTAGACCTGAGGCCCACAGCAGTGTGAGATGCAAGGCTAAGAGTTCATATTTCTTCTTGAGTGGGGATCCTTAACCTGGAATCCATGATTGGGCTTTAGGAAATTACAGATCCCATGAAACTGAAAAAATACTTTTTATTTGTGTACCTTTTTCTAGGCAGAGAGTCCATGACTTTCATCAGATCATCTAAGGGAGTCATGACTCCAAAATATTAATGATCGCACATCTAGGGAAAGGGCAAGGTGGCGAGGTACAACAGCAGTAATGGAGTGGAGTTTGGAAGAAAGGATTCCACATTTTGGAGGAAAGATTTTTTCTTTTAACATCTTTATTGGAGTATAATTGCTTTACATTGTTGAGTTAGTTGTTGCTGTAGAACAAAGTGAATCAGCTATACATATACATATATACCCATATCCCCTCCCTCCTGCATCTCCCTCTCACCCACCCCCCCAACCCACCCTTCTAGGTGGTCATAAAGCACCTAGCTGATCTCCCTGTGCTATTCGGCTGCTTCCCACTAGCTATCTATGTTCCATTTTGTAGTGTATATATGTCCATGCCACTCTCTCACTTCGTCCCAGCTTACCCTTCCAAATCCCCGTGTCAAGTCCATTCTCTACATCTGCATCTTTATTCCTGTCCTGCCCCTAGGTTATTCAGAACCATATATATATATATTTTAGGTGCCATATATATGTGTTAGCATATGGCATTTGTTTTTCTCTTTCTGACTTACTTCACTCTGTATGACAGACTCTAGGCCCATCAAACTCATTACAAATAACTCAGTTTCGTTTCTTGTTATGGTTGAGTAATATTTCACTGTATATTTGTGTCACATCTTCTTCATTTATACATGATATGATCTTTATGATTTCTTTCCTTCTGCTAACGTTGGGTTTTTTGTTGTTCTTCTTTCTCTACTTGCTTTAGGTGTAAATTTAGGTTGTTTATTTGAGATGTTTCTTGTTTCTTGAGGTAGGATTGTATTGCTATAAACTTCCCTCTTAAAACTGCTTGCTGCATCCCATGGGTTTTGGGACGTCGTGTTTTCATTGTCATTTGTTTCTAGGTATTTTTTGATTTCCACTTTGATTTCTTCAGTGATCTCTTGGTTATTTAGCAGTGTATTGTTTAGCCTCCATGTGTCTGTATTTTTTACAGTCTTTTTTCCTGTAATTGATATCTAGTCTCATAGCATTATGGTCGGAAAAAATACTTGATACAGTTTCAATTTTCTTAAATTTACCAACGCTTGATTTGTGACCCAAGATATAATCTATCCTGGTGAATGTTCCATGAGCACTTGAGAAGAAAGTGTATTCTCTTGTTTTTGGATGGACTATCCTATAAATATCAAAAAAGTCCATCCTGTTTAATGTATCATTTAAAGCTTGTGTTTCCTTGCTTATTTTCATTTTGGATGATCTGTCCATTGGTGAAAGTGGGGTGTTAAAGTCCCCTACTATGATTGTGTTACTGTCAATTTCCCCTTTCATGGTTGTTAGCATTTGTCTTAGTTATTGAGGTGTCCTATGTTGGGTGCATAAATATTTACAACTGTTATATCTTCTTCTTGGATTGATCCCTTGATCATTAGGTAGTGTCCTACTTTGTCTCTTGTAATAGTCTTTGTTTTAAAGTCTATTTTGTCTGATATGATAATTGCTACACCAGCTTTCTTTTGATTTCCATTTGCATGTGATATCATTTTCCATCCCCTCACTTTCAGTCTTCATTTGTCCCTAGGTCTGAAGAGGGTCTCTTGTAGACAGCATATATATGGGTCCTGTTTTTGTATCCATTCAGCCAGTCTACGTATTTTGGTTGGAGCATTTAATCCATTTACATTTAAGGTAATTATTGATATGTATGTTCCTATTACCATTTTCTTAAATTGTTTTGGGTTTGTTATTGTAGGTCTTTTCCTTCTCTTGTGTTTCCTGCCTAGAGAAGTTCCTTTAGCATTTTTTGTATAGCTGGTTTGGTGGTACTGAATTCTCTTAGCTTTTGCTTGTCTGTAAAGGTTTTAATTTCTCCATCAAATCTGAATGAGATACTTTCTGGGTAGAGTAATCTTGGTTGTAGGTCTTCCCCTTTCATCGCTTTAAATATGTCCTGCCACTCCCTTCTGGCTTGCAGAGTTTCTGCTGAAAGATCAGCTGTTAACCTTATTGGGATTCTGTTGTATGTTATTTGTTGCTTTTCCCTTGCTCTTTTAATATTTTTCCTTTGTATTTAATTTTTGATAGTTTGATTAATATGTGTCTTGGCTTGTTTCTCCTTGGATTTATCCTGTATGGGACTTTTTGTGCTTCCTTGACTTGACTATTTTCTTTCCCATATTAGGGAAGTTTTCAACTATAATCTCTTCAAATATTTTCTTAGTCCCTTTTTTTGCTCTTCTTCTGGGACCGCTATAATTCGAATGTTGGTGCATTTAACGTTGTCCCAGAAGTCTCTGAGACTGTCCTCAATTCTTTTAATTCTTTTTTCTTTATTCTGCTCTGCAGTAGTTATTTCCAGTATTTTATCTTCCAGGTCACTTATCCATTCTTCTGCCTCAGTTATACTGCTGCTGATTCCTTCTAAAGAATTTTAAATTTCATTTATTGTGTTGTTCATCATTGTTTGTTTGCTCTTTAGCTCTTCTAGGCCCTTGTTAAACGTTTCTTGTATTTTCCCCATTCTTTTTCCAAGATTTTGGATCATCTTTACTATCATTACTCTGAGTTCTTTTTCAGGTAGGCTTCCTATTTCCTCTTCATTTGTTTGTTGTGGTGGGTTTTTACCTTGCTCCTTCATCTGCTATGCATTTCTCTGTCTTCTCATTTTGCTTAACTTACTGGGCTTGGGGTCTCCTTTTCGCTGGCTGCAAGTTCATATTTCCCATTGTTTTTGGTGTCTGCCCCTAGTGGGTTGGTTCAGTGGGTTGTGTAGGCCTCCTGGTGGAGGGGACTCGTGCCTGTGTTCTGGTGGCTGAGAGTGGATCTTGTCTTCCTGGTGGGCAGGACCATGTCCGGTGGTGTGTTTTGGGGTGTCTCTGAACTTATTATGATTTTAGGCAGCCTCTCTGCTAATGAGTGGGGTTGTGTTCCTGCCTTGCTAGTTGTTTGGCATAGGGTGTCC
This sequence comes from Grampus griseus, assembly GCF_964374135.1. NCBI lineage: Eukaryota > Metazoa > Chordata > Mammalia > Artiodactyla > Delphinidae > Grampus > Grampus griseus. Next base: position 47,966,605 of record NC_138999.1, on the reverse strand, counting down.
AGCACTGTAGCTTGCTGGTCGTTGAGTGGATCTGGGTCTTAACGTTGAGATGGAGATCTCTGGGAGAGCTTTCACCATTTGATATTATAAGGGGCTGGGAGATCTCTGGCAGACTAATGTCCTGAACTTGGCTCTTCCACTTAAGAGGCTCAGACCTGACACTCGGCCAGAGTACCAAGACCCTGTCAGCCACTTGGCTCAGAATAAAAGGGAGAAAAAAAAGAAAGAAAGAAAGAAAATAATAATAAAATTTAAAAAGTTATTAAAATAAAAAAATTATTAAAAATAAAATAATAATTAGAAAAAGGAAAGAAGAGAACAACCAAACCAAAAAATAAATCCACCAATGATAACAAGCTCTAAAAACTATACAAACAAACCAGAAAAGAAACAGACAGACAGAACCCTAGGACAAATGGTAAAAGCAAAGCTATACAGGCAAAATCACACAAAGAAGCATACACATACACACAGAAAGAAAAAGGAAAAAATGTACATTTTAAAAATAAAGGAATAAAGCAACCAAATCAATAAACAAATCTACCAATGATAATAAGCTCTAAATACTAAACTAAAAGAAACATAAAAGCAGAAACAAATTAGATGCAGAAAGCAAACCCCAAGTCTGCAGTTGCTTCCAAAGTCCACCACCTCAATTTTGGGATGATTTGTTGTCTATTCCGGTATTCCAGAGATGCAGGGTACATCAAGTTGATTGTGGAGATTTAATCTTCTGCTCCTGAGGCTGCTTGGAGAAATTTCCCTTTCTCTTTGTACAGCTCCTGGGGTTCAGGTTTGGATTTGGCCCCGCCTCTGCATGTAGGTCGCCTGTTCTTTCTCAGGCAGGATGGGGTTAAAGTAGCAGCTGATTAGGGGTCTCCAGCTTACTCAGGCCGTGGGGAGGGAGGGGTTTGTAATGCAGGGTGAGCCTGTGGCAGCAGAGGCTGGCGTGACATTGCAACAGCCTGAGGCATGCCATGTGTTCTCCCGGGGAAGTTGTCCGTGGATCACAGGACCCTGGCAGTGGCATGCTGCACAAGCTGCTGGGGGTGTGTGGATAGTGACCTTTGCTTGCACACAGGCTTCTTGGTGGCTGCAGCAGCAGCCTTAGCATTTCATGTCTGTGTTTGGTTTCCATGCTGATAGCTGTGGCTCACGCCCATCTCTGGAGCTTGTTTAGGCAGTGCTCTGAATCCCCTCTCCTCTAGTACCTCAAAACAATGGTCTCTTGCCTCTTAGGCAGGTCCAGACTTTTCCCGGACTCCCTCTAGCTAACTGTGGCACACTAGCTCCCTTCAGGCTGTCTTCGTGCAGCCAAGCCCAGTTCTTTCCCTGAGATCTGACCTCTGAAACCCCAGCCTCAGCTTCCAGCCCTCACCCACCCTGGTGGGTGAACATACAAGCCTCTCAGGTTGGTGAGTGCTGATCAGCAGCGATCCTCTGTGTGGGAATCTCTCCGCTTTGCCCTCCGCACCTTTGCTGCTGTGCTCTCCTCCGTGGCTCTGAAGCTTTCCCCCTGCCACCCCCGTTTCCACCAGTGAGGTGGCTTCCTAGTGTGTGGAAACTTTTCCTCCTTCACAGCTCCCTCCCAGAGGTGCAGGTCCCATCCCTATTCTTTTGTCTCTGTTTTTCCTTTTTTCTTTTGCCCTACCCAGGTATGTGGGGAGTTTCTTGCCTTTGGAGAAGTCTGAGGTCTTCTGCCAGCATTCAGTAGGTGTTCTGTAAGAGTTGTTCCACATGTAGATATACTTTTGATGTGTTTGTGGGGAGGAAGGTGATCTCCACGTCTTACTCCTCTGCCACCTTGAATGTCCCTGTAATTTATGTTATATTAATCAGGTGCTAGCAATATTGATTGAAAAATTGTTCTCAACTACTCTCAATGCCTTTTTTGCTTTACAAGTGTTTTGTTTAGTTGCACATCATTTCTTTAAGACCCTAATCCTAAGTATTTGGGGTTACATAAATAAGTAAGGCACAGTTTCCACCAATGAGCAGCTGAAGTTCTGGTGGGAAAGATATAAATATCTCATTTCAGTATAACTTGGGAAGCACAATGCTAGAGACATGTAGCAGGTGCTGTGGGAATTCCCATAAAAGGATAGGTTCAACGAGTTAATGAGATAGATGTTATTAGCCCAGATTATCATATGAGGAAATTGAGGCTTGAAGAGGTTAAGTGACTTGCCCTTTACCTCTCAGTGGCATGACTGAGCAGTGCACTAGGGCCCAGGTGTTTTGACTACAAATATAGTCCATTTTTTTCCCTTGTGTCTATAGAAATATTGCTATCGACAAGAAAGCAGTGTCCAGGTGGTAAAACAGGTAAGTGTGGTATCAGTGTGATAATAAAGTCTTTATATATTTTTCTCTTTAGAAATAGCTGTTGATCATATTAACTCAGAATGAGAGTGGAGGGGAAAAGTTGAGGCCTAGGGCAGTTCCTCAGTTTTAAAGGTACAATGTAAGCCCTTCCTTACCTCATCTTTTATCTCTTTTATCAACAGTTCTTTTTAGGGATCTACCAGAGTTTTAGGCCTCATTAACTGCATGTTGTTTATTATCCAGATCTTTATAAGCACTTTAGATAACTTAGGTCTCAGCATAATATTTTTAATTTAACTATGGAAATATGAATGTGTATCTCTACTGCCTACTGCTGAAGTAGAAAGAACATTCAAATGGAAATTGAAATTAAAAAAAAATCTCACTCATTAGCACCAATTAATTAATCCCCAGATGAATAATTTTGCAACACACACTTGCAAACTGCATTGTGAAGTTATAAGGTTGGATCACCAACCTGAGACCAATCAACTGAGAGTTGTCTAAAGTTGGTAGTCTAAGTCAGATGGAATTGTGAAACCAAATAGTACTTGATGTATATTGTTCACTGGAAAAAAGAGAGTTGTTTTATTAGCTGAATATTATGTCTCCTTAAAATGTATTCCAAGAAGTTGTCTGATTTTAGAACATTATATGTAATGAATACATACCAAATCCTCTATTTTGAAATAAAGAGATGTAAAAGTATATTAGTAGAAAAACTGATTATAATTTCAAAAATGCTGAATTAGTGTTTGAAGACTATTGGTTTTGGTGGGGAACTAAGTAATTACCTTGCCTGTGTTACACACGTGTCTGACTTAAGTATGGCAGTAACATTTCCTGGGACTTCATTTAAGAGCCATGACAATTACTTATACTTCAATTAAGTTCTCTTAATGAACATTTGAGAACTATCATTCCCCATGGACTGCTTTAGGTGTTTTAGGATATAACAGGGAACAAGACAAAGTCCCTGTCCTCAGAAAAGTCACAATTTAGTGGGACAGACAAAACATAAACAAGTAAACAAAAAATGTTTATTACCATTTCAGATAGTGATACGTACATTTTAAAAGCTGAAAAACAGGGTAAAATGCTAGAGAGTAACAAATGGGAGTGGAGTTATCTTTCAAAGTCAGAAAAGATTTCTCTGAGGAAGTGACATTTGAGCAGAGACCTGAATGAAAAGAAGGAGGAAGGTAAGAGAATATTTGAAAAAGGAGTGGTCCAGGCAGAGGGAACAAGTGCAAAGCCCTGATACATAGGCAGGCTTAGCATATTCAAAGAACAGCAAGGAGAACAGTATGGATGGAATTCAGCAGGCCAAGGAGAGAGTGGTACGAAATGAGATCAAAACATGTCATGTAAGTCCCTGTAAGTCTTATTAAGCAGTATTTGTACTGTGTGATGACAGGCCATCTGAGAGAATTTTTGTTTATTTTTGTTTTGCATATGTGTGTCTGTTTTACTTTTCTCTTTAATTAAAATATATTTATTATGGAAAGTTTCAAATATATACAAAAGTAGAGAGAATAATATAATGAACCCCTTACACTCATCACCCAGCTTTAATAATTATCAAGTCATCAAGTCATGGCTTCTCTTGTTTTATCTATACACCTACCTACTCCCCACACAACTTCAGATAATTTTGAAGCAAATTTCACACTTACTATCATTTGGCATTTATGTCTGAAAGGTAAGGACCATCTGGAAGTTTTATACAGGGGAGTGTTAAGTAAGGAAGATTACTTTGGGGATGAAACAAAATCATATAAGTAAAGAGCCCATTACATAGTAGGTGCTCTCAAAATAGCAGTTATTATCACTATTACTCTGGCAGGATGCTGATGAAGTTGCAATCTTGAATGAGATTGAGACCAGAATGACCAAGAAGAGTGGAGACAGAACTGAGGATCAGATTGGGGGGGGGGGGAAGCCAGCCAGGAGCAAGGTATGGTAGAATAAGGATGGATATGGATAAGGTAAAGGAGCTATTGCCAGCATGGCTATCAAATCAGAGCCAGGTCTGTAGAGAGCCACAGAGAGTCAGGCACACCTCTGAGCTAAGCTCTCTCACTACCACAAGTAGTATCTCTGCTCATGTGAAGCCTTAAGAAGGCTAGTGGCCCTGTCCAGGCTCAATATTGCCGGAGATTTGTAGGGACTCCAATGCCTCATGACATTTCAGTGGTACAGAACTCCAGTTTATGGGGAGTTAATCAAGTCATCTCCCCCTTAACATCCTCCTGAGTCAGGTATTCCAGCTTCATCTCACTATGGATCTACCAACTGAATGAACTTTTATTATTGCTGTTATTATTATTATTTACTATTGTTGAGTACCAAATATACACCAGGCATTGTTAGGGATCTTTAGGTACATTATCTCATCTCCTCTCATTCTACATACAGCCTTGTGAAGCTGATGTTATTACTACCATTTTATTGATGAGGAAATTGAGGCTGGGAGAGGCTAAGAGACTATCCAAAATAATCCACCTAGGAAGTAAACACCTGGTCTGAATTTAATGCCCAGTCGTTTACTTCTACACCAGGATACCTTAGAGAAAAGTCACTGTCTTTCATATTCGGACATCTAGGTAGTTCTTGGCAACCTGAGCCACTGAAAATTGCACCCCACCTATCCCCTTGAGTCGGTGGAAGAAGGAAGACAAGACATCTGCTCTTGGGGTTTTCAGACCCCAGTCCCTGAGAGTTCTACCTAAGAAAGCATGGCTGGAGGCAGAGAAAGTGTCTGGAGTGGAAAAGTATAAAGTATGCATGATCTTGGCCATCCTTTTCCTCGTAGATACCAATGAGAATAGCCTCAAAGTAAGACGATGTCTCCTTACCTCAGATTATGTCACAAAGTGTGAAAAGAACTGATCTTATTCTCAAAGGTCCACAGCAGCAGAATGCCTTTATGTTGCCCAAAGTTTCAGGATGTATTTTAGCAGTCTGGCTCAGAAAAACACCAAGCAGCTTGCTCAGGAATTTGAACCCTGCCTCCAAAGGAAAACCTAAAAAAAAAGTCTGACTATACAACAATCTAAAAGCTAGTAACTAGAGCTAGATTTATTCTTGACCTCAATTAATCCAGCCAGCATTGCTTGCTCCTTCTCTAGGGGCTGTCTAGAATGGAAGCTTTATTCATTCATTCATCAACTATTTATCGAATGCTTATGACATGTCAGGAATTGTCCTATATTGTGGAGTCAGTGTGGAAGGAAAATAGACATGTTTATGCCCTCAAGGAGTTTCCAGTATTGTGGGAAAACCTGTTTTTGCGAGCAGACTGTCTGTCTTCTTAACCACGTCTAAAACAGCTGAATATACAGGGCTTCTCAGTCAATGCTTACTAGCATATGAAGGGAAATTGGAACTGATACCCTATGGGGCTATTTAGATTAAATCTCATCTAGAGATAGTGTGTCTGTCCAGTTCTATCTACCTTATTCTGAAGTTCCTGAGTAATACAAGTTGCAGATATCTCCTTCTCTAAAATCTGTTCTGCTACTCAGGCAGTACAGCAGGAGAGGTTAGTGGCACACACTAGATGCCTAGATTCAAGTCCAGGCTCTGTCACTCACAAACCATGTGAGTTGTAGGCCAGTAACCTAACCTCTCTGTGTCTCAGTTTTATCATATATAACAGTACCGAATTAGTGGAATTTTAAGGACAAAATGAATTAATATATATTAACAATATAATTAATATACTTAAATAATTGATTAAATAATTAATATAAATATTTAGAAGAGTGCATAATATATGGTAAGCAATCAATAAATGTTGGAAAGCATAATTGTTGTTCTGGAGCTACAATGAAGGGAGCTACCAAAAGTTAGTTGTTTTCAATTGAGCTACTCCAAAGAAATTCAGTTTCCTGTTTTTTATGGGGTGAGAATTTGGCTACTTTCTCTTCTACACTGAGTTTGGTCTTTCCAGTTTCAAGAAGTGCTCAAGAGGAGCATATATGTGGTGTTGAAAATAGATTATAAATGAGGCAATCTTTCACTCAGAAGCTGCTGGTCAGACTTTGAGAAATTTCTTTTGGGATGAGACCAGCCTAAGGAAGAAATTCTTCAGGAGTTATGAAAAAATACTTCCCTGGACATTGCTGCCATCCTCTTTTCTTCCCTACATAACTATACTTCTTGAAGCAGTTGTCACTGCTTTGCTTCATCACCATCCACATACTCTTCAGGCCCAGTGAGTATGGTTTCTGCCTCCTTCACTCCAATGTAACCACTTGTGACAACACAGACTGACCTTGAGGACATAATGCTATGCAAGATGTTAGAGAAAGACAAATTCTGTATCATCTCACTTATATGTGGAATCTAAAAATGTCGAACTCATAGAAGCAGAATAGCATGATGGATGCCAGGGGCTGAGGGGTGTGGGAAATGGGGAGATTTTAGTCAAATAGAACAAATTTCCAGTGATAAGATGAATAAGTTCTCGGGATCTAATTACAGCATGGTGGCTATAGTTAAGAATACTGTATTGTATACTTAAAACTTGCTAAGAGAGTAGATCTTAAGTGTTCTTTACCAGAAAAATAAAAGGTAACTGTGTAGGGTGATGGATGTGTTAATTAACTTGATTGTGGTAATCGTTTCACAATGTATTTGTATATTAAATCATAATGTTGTACACCTTAAAAAAACATCACATTGTACAACCTACACATATACAATTTTTATTTGTCAATCATACCTCAATAAAGCTGGAAAAAAATGCTGATTATGTTCCACTAAATCACATGCAGTGAGGACATTTACATGCAATGAGGCTGGAAATTTTGTTAGTGAAGACTGCAGGAAGACCCTGACTGATTTCCTGCTTTATAAGGAAGTCAGGAATTTAAGTGGGAAATCATAAGCTGGCCTTTGCAAAATATTGCTGTGGGAGATCCAAAAGAGTTACAAACTTTTTCCCTCCTATTTTTAAAAGGCCTCAGAGAAGTAGAGGCTATAACTAACTGCTCACAGTAGTCCAATTCTTGGGGAAAACCCACAAATACTGAAAAACTACTTAGATTTGACCTAAATCCTTCAAGCTAGAGATTTGTTTTCTTCCCCCTCCTATTCGACTCTGCTTTTCACTGCCAACTGTGGTAAAGCTTCTTATTCCATGTGGCAAAGCCCCAATGAAAACAAGAGTAATACAGGTTCACAAGCATTTGGCTTACTATTTCCATAGTAGCCAACACAGTGGTAGTCTCACAGCTAGGTACCATACCTGGATGCACCTCAAACTCTCCATCCTGAGAAGGCCCTTAAATTCAGGAAGGCCATACAATTTCAAGGTTAAGTTTAAGTGCACAAGCTCTGGAGTTAGAATACCTGAATTCAAATCCCAGCTCTACCACTACTGTTTAAATGTGGGCAAGTTTCTTACTTCTCTGGGCCCAATTCCCCCATCTAAAAAGTGGGATAGTGATAGTACTTACCTAATGGGGTTCTTGTAAAGACTAATGAGACAATCCTTATAAAGCATTTACAACATGACACTTAGTAAATACTGAACAAAAGGTAGCACTGTTTTCATTTGTAACCCACCTACATTTTCATGATATACTATTAAGTTAGCAAATAAAGCTGGTTGAAACTGGAAAAAGTTAGGTCCCTACACAAATCACTAACCATACTCTATGCTAGCAATGGTTTCCATTTGCAACACATTACTTATGAAATAGGAGCTACCTAGTCATTGCTTTTATCTAAGACAGTGTTTTACAAGCTTTTAGATTACTTTGAGAATCAGTGGTCTGATTTATATATATCTTTTTTTACCTCTTTTTTATATGTATCTTTTTTTAACCTCTTAACGTGTTTATTTTTTTAACATCTTTATTGGAGTATAATTGCTTTATAATGGTGTGTTAGTTTCTGCTTTATAACAAAGTGAATCAGTATGTATACATATATCCCCATATCTCCTCCCTCTTGTGTCTTCCTCCCACCCTCCCTATCCCACCCTCTAGGTGGTCACAAAGCACGAACTGATCTCCCTGTGCTATGTGGCTGCTTCCCACTAGCTATCTATTTTACATTTGGTATAAACTACATATATCTTATTTGGTATAATGCCTTCAACTTATCCTTACAAACCTGGTGAGCACATGTTTTCCCACTCCTGCTTCCAGGTCTACATTTCGTCTTCTTTTCCTTAAAGCAGTGGTTCCCAAAATATAGTCTGTGGACCAGCAGGATCAGTATCAGCAACACCTGGGAACTTGTTAGAAATGTAGATTCATGGACCCCACCCGAGATCTACTGAATCTGAAACTCTCAGTGGTAGCAGGTGGGACAGCAGTGTGTGTTATTATTACTATTTTTTTTTTTTGCAGTACGCGGGCCTCTCACTGTTGTGGCCTCTCCCGTTGCGGAGCACAGGCTCCGGACGCACAGGCTCAGCGGCCATGGCTCACGGGCCCAGCTGCTCCGCGGCAAGTGGGATCTTCCCGGACCGGGGCACGAACCCGTGTCCCCTGCATCAGCAGGCGGACTCTCAACCACTGCACCACCAGGGAAGCCCAACAATGTGTGTTTTAACAATAACCCTCCAAGTGGTTCTTATGCATGCTCAAGTTTGAGAACCATTGCCCTATCCTACTGACACAGCTAACATGACCTGTAAAAAGAATCAGTTCATTGTATCACTGATCTCGTAATTTCTACACCTCTGGTTTTGATTTCTTCTAACTCTTTCCGTGTACATGCCTTCACTGTCCACTTGTGTTTACTTCAGTTTCTAAGCAGCTCCATCTTTGGACAAATATCTATCTCAAAATAGTTTTTTTTTTTTTTTGTCTTCAGTGGCAAAGATGACCGGCTGCTCATTACCATAAGGATTAAGTCAAATCATAACCTTATTTTTCTAACCTTTCATACTTTTATACGTCCTCTAAGTCCAAGTTATAACTAGAATCTGAGAAAGGGCTGGACCAAGAGTAAACAGAGTAATTATATAACTTTTATTTTTTTGTGCTTATCTAATTGAATATATTATCTATATCTATCCACCTTCCAAAATACAAAAAAAACACTTTCGGGTGTTTTCCTTCAAACCTCACCCCAGATAGAGGATAAGGAGAACATGCCAAACCATTAGTCACAGAACAGACCGCCCCCCCCCACACCCGCCCAGTTCATTTGCTCTTTTCATTTTCCTATATGTTACTAGGATAAAGAATCTGGAACACCTACTTAAAAAACTCTCCTTCTGTAGAAGATTAATACAACTGTTGATAAAATTAGTCCAATGAGATTCTTTTAAGAATTGATATTTTTAATCTACATAATGTTAAACTGCCTAAAAAACAACATGTTCTTTGTTGCTCAGTAAAACCTCTATCTCAATTGGGGACAATAAGATGGGGAAAGGTGAGGTTCTGGCAGTCTGGAAGAAGTTTCTTTATGACATAGAGACAAGAAAATTGAGATGAGTCTACTCTGCTGTAGATTCCCTAAATGCTTTTGTGCTCTGTTTCAGTTCTATGGAAACTGAAAAAGGGCTTTGAGTAGTTCTAGTCAGTGTTGTCAAGCTCCATTCCTCCTAGTTCACAATGCCTCATCTTTTCCTTAGGGGATGAAGTCAAATAAACTCCCAGCCTGAAAGAGGTTTTTGTTTGTTTGTTGTGTGTTTTTTTTGTTTTTGGCGGTACGCGGGCCTCTCACTGTTGTGGCCTCTCCCGTTCGGAGCACAGGCTCTGGACGCGCAGGCTCAGCGGCCATGTCTCACGGGCCTAGCTGCTCCGCGGCATGTGGGATCTTCCCAGACCGGGGCACGAACCCGTGTCCCCTGCATCGGCAGGCGGACTCTCAACCACTGGGCCACCAGGGAAGCCCTGAAAGAGGTTTTAATACTACTTAACTAGTATAATGAAGGCACATCCCACCAGGTGTTACGGAATATATAAAATTAACCATTCCTGGACCTCATAGAAAGAAGACTTACATCTCATAGACACTATTTTCCCTCAACTTTTTATTCATTCCTTCTCCAGTTGCATCCTGAAATAGACTTTCAGTACACCTCAGGCCTGGATTACTACCACAGTTTCTCCGACTGCCATCAGTCAGCCTATAGGTTAACTTTCTTTCAACATTCCTTTGTCGTTTCCTATCACATTGTACCAAAACTCTTCTGCCTAGCTTTAAGGCTATCATTTGGCTCATCCTTCCTATCCAACTTTATTTTGTACTATTTCCCAAATAGAAGGTCCCCTTCCCCTAGGATAACTGAAATTCATTTGCTCTTTCTTAGGGAAAAGTTGAAGAAACAAGGAAAAGAAAAACAGACACTGACATCCCTAACAGCAAAAGTTTATTTACAATTGTAGTTAAGGAATATTTTTAATGCATGCTGAGAAAACAGTAATATTCCAAACGTATAGGTTACTCTCTGGTAAGGAATACAAGATGACGCTGGGAAAGGCTTTGGCATACACAACAACTGGAACCAGGTTAACAGAACACCTGCACTATTAGAACGTTGTTATCAGAACACTTATATATCACCTATTTATATGTCACACCAACTTCATAAACAGCTCATCTTCTAACTCCTCACTGGCTATTTGAGTAAATAGCATTCAAGGTTAAACATTAAGACTGGGGAGTAGGGAAGAAATACAGAAGTGATAAGCATCACAACATTTCAGAGCCTATATATACTAATACAACATTAAGATTAAGAAACAGTATTCCAATTTTTTTCTGAAACAGTATTTGGCAATGTTTTAGCGCATAAGGAGACACTGCTTTGGTCCATCCACTCTTTCCAGCTTTTCAAAGTGTTTCCTGGCATTGCGGATATTGATCAGAGTAGCTGCAGAAGCTGAGGGTGGGGTAGGGAAGATAACCAACAGACTAAGTACAAGCAGCCAAAGGAATAATTGACTAGTAAAAACAAATAAACAAAAGAGAGCCAAATCCCTCAATGTATGTCACAGAGAACATAAGTCCCAAGTTAACCAGAGTTTAATTTTTCTGAATAAATAAAAGATTTGTTTATATTCTAAACACAGTATTTTCAAAATAAATTTTCAAACTCTTTTGGTTTGGAGCTAATAGTAAAAAAAGAACATTATCTTATATTGTATTCTAATATTAACCTAAGATAGATAACTTAAGAGATAATTTAAACTTCTGGGAGCATCCTGGAAATACTGCTAGAACCTTTATTTCAATGGTTGTGATGGATATGGCTATTATGGCATGGAAGCACCAAATATCTCTCTTTATGCTCATAACAGAAATATGGGAGTATGGTACTTAGGAATATACAATGACATATAAAATGGTTCAACATTTAATAGTTCAGAGCTTAGATTGACTGGTCTTTTAAAAATCTACCCCACATGGAGCATAAGTCATACATTTGGGTTCTTTTTCTTTAAAATCCTTAGATGTAATAACTATACGTAAGTAATTTTTAAAGTTCCCATGAAGAAGATATAATACCCTAGAGTCTAAATTATCTTTAAGTTTCAAAATATGTCTATTAAATAAAAAGTATTTACCACTAGTACTAAATTTTTTTTTCACTGTGGTAAAATGCACACAAAATGAAATTTACCATTTTAACCATTTTCAAATGTATAGGTCAGCGGCATTAAGTACATTCACAGTGTTGTGCACTACTAAATAGCTTTTCAGTATCTTTAATAATGTACTACCTCTAGGGAAATTAGTTTAAAAAATACGTGGCTTTGAACCTATGTCGGCTAAGTTTAAACTTACGAATGGATGGATCAGACATCACGACCATCACATAAGTGTTGGATGTAAAGATGTCAATGAAAGCAGCAAAGTTAGAGTTCCTGACTTCCATGCTCTGGAAAGAGGCAGCCAGCTTGCTATAGGAGAAAGGAGAAAAGTGAGTAAAGAACGTAAAATAATAGCAACATAAGACATTCTTATTTTTCACGTTAAATATTTTCATAGCATTATATCTCAATCCACCACCTCATTAAGACAGTTAATCACTAATCCACTTTGCTTTCCAAGGAAACTCTAATGACAAATTTAACACGTGCTGGAAAGTGACTTAGAAAGTGGATTAGGACTTGATACTGACTGTGAAATGAAAAGTGGGCTTAGACCTAGATTCATATTAAAAATCATGTTACCAAAGATTTCTCTAATATTTAAGTTTATTCAGTTGAAATTTCCCTATCATTGAGATTAATAACTGTATCTTTTGAATGTTAGTTATGCTGAAATTCTAGAAATGATCCCATTTCTTTGAAAACAAAAAGGGTAATGATATTTATATGCCATTTGCTATTTCTTCTTAAAAATGTTAGAATAAACATGCCAGAAAGTCTCAAAGTGTGCTATGACATAAAAGGGAAAAAATTACACTTATTCTATTGTCTGGGCATCAAAGTTTTACCAGGATAAGAATTTTGATTATTAAATCTTTACTAGATTATGATGTTCAGCCATTCCTTCTTCCTATATTCACAATGCTAAGATTCAAATTGTATTTAAACAAAGCTGAGACAATATGATCAGATATTTCTAGACTCTCTACTTTGTACCATTCTTGAATCAGTCCCTCACTATTTTAATTACCGTAGTTTTATAGTAAATCTTGGTATTTGGTAGGGTAAATTCTCCTTTCTTGTTTTTCAAAACTCTCTTGGACATTTTCTGTTTATTTTTTTCCCAAATAGTATCAAACATCTTGAAGGGGTACTCTGCTTAGATATTTTTCATATGCTTCTTCTGCATCAGTTGACTTTGCATTAAAGATGTCTTTCACTTCTGTCAACTGTAGGCTCCCTTAGAGTTTAGCTTTATTTTTAATATAAAGAAGAATATAGAAGTACAGTCTACTATAGTTATTTGAATCTCTCAAAAAATGACAATTTGTTCCAGAGATAAATACATCACATAAGATCTCTTACCTGCAGCTCAGCTTAAATTGCTTAATAATGTTGCTGATTTTCTCAAATCTGTGGACATCACGCTGTTCTTTACATTGATAGTGAGAAATCACCTATGAAAAAGAGCAATGCCCTTTAAATTCATGCAGCATTGTCATATCACCCTCTACTACTCTTCAAGGCAATACATTTGTCAGTCTCTTGGTCACCCTGATTTTCAGGGTAGACTTGGCACCTGGCTTTACTGCCTCTATTCCTCTGTCCCATATCCTGTTAACATCTGCATAATTTCAACATCCCTACGGATGACCCATCCAGTACTGTTTGGTTATAAATTTATTAGATCATTTAAGTATTGTATTATCTATTTTGGTTCATTGCTGTCCTTTCTCACTTACTTTAATCATTAAATATTCATCTTATTTCAATTTTTTCAAATTATTTCTATTTTTTGATTCAAAAAAAGTACAAATCAAAAAGGAAAAATAAAAATTCTTAGCTGTTTTTTTAAAAATATTTTATTTATTTGTTTATTTATTTTGGTTGTGTCGGGTTTTAATTGCAGGCACACAGGATCTTCGTTAAGGCATGTGGGATCTTTTCGCTGTGGCATGCAGGCTCTTCGTTGCGGCACTCAGGCTTCTCTCTATTTGTGGCACGTGGGCTCCAGGGCGTGTGGGCTCTGCAGTTTGCAGCATGCGGGCTCTCTAGTTGAGGTGTGCAAGCTCAGTAGTTGTGGTGCACAGGCTTAGTTGTCCCGTGGCACGTGGGATCTTAGTTCCCCGACCAGGGACTGAACCTGCATCCCCTGCACTGGAAGGTGGATTCTTTACCACTGGACCACCAGGGAAGTCCCTCTTAGCTGTTGCTGAGGTGTACTTAATGTATTTAATTTTAATGAAGTCTATAACCAAGTGGTTTTTGGTATCATATTTAAAAATCTTAACTGAACGATTCTGACCTCTGAGGATTTACTATTTATAAATGAACCTATTCATGATGGACACCAATGCCAGCTGAAAATACTTCCCCTCACACTTTCAGATTAATAAAACCACAAAAGTATTTCCCATAGGCTGATGTAAAGTTTCTAGTAGGAAGCAAAACTGAGTCATTTGCCAGAAGAAAATTCACAGGGCAATTCCCTGAAACCATGTGAAAATTTCAAAACATAATTCCTAGACCAATGGTGGAATAGGTTCCTGTTGATTGACTTCAAGAGCTATAGTGAAAATGGTCAATCACAACGAAACTTAGTCCTCAAGAGAAAGCAAAAGCTACTTGTCACTGCCAGTGAAAAACAGAGTTTATATTAGGTTAACCTCTATGATCATGTGCGGTAGATGTGGCAGGAGAATACTGCTGAAGCAGGATTCTACCATGCCACATGTCTCAAGATAGACAGAAGAGCTCACCTGCTTGTTGCTATTACCACTAGCAGGAAAGACAGGGCTCAGGGTAGTGAACTTCCAAGCAAGTGATCCCTGCCTATGGGCTGAGGCAGAAAGACACTCTAGTTAGGACTCCTTGCCTCAGCTGTACCAGTTAGCAGGAAGGATGACTCCCAAATATGCTACCATTAAAAATAATGTTTCCACAAAGGAAGGAGAAAAAAATTGCACTTTGAATTCTCTGCCCTCTGTTGGCTGCAATAGCAAAAGAAATCAATGTTAAACAGTTTGCCAACTGTATGCTAAACTTTGTGCTAGGGCTTAATGCTACCTTGTCCCATTTTAATCCACACAATAAACCTATGATATAGATATTATTATCTCCATTTTATAAAAGGGGAACCAAACTCAGAGAGATTAAGATATGTGTCTACCATATATATGCTGTCTACAAGAGACCAACTTCAGATCTAGGGCCACATACAGACTGAAAGTAAGAGGATGGAAAAATGCATTCCATGCAAACAGAAATCAAAAGAAAGCTAGAGTAGCAATACTCATATTAGACAAAATAGTTTAAAGAATGTTACAAGAGACAAAAAAGGACACTACATAATAATCAAGGGATCAGTCCAAGAAGAAGACATAACAATTGTAAATATATATGAACTCAACATAGGAGCACCACAATATATAAGGCAAATACTAACAGCCATAGAAAGAAAAGTCGACAGTAACACAATCATACTGGGGGACTTTAACACCCAATGTTCATCAATGGAAAGATCATTCAGACAGAAAATCAGTAAGGAAACACAGGCCTTAAATGACACATTAGGCTAGATGGACTTAATTGATATTTAGAGCATTTCATCCAAGAGCAGCAGAATATACATTCTTCTCAAGTACACATGGAACATTCTCCAGAATTGATCACATGCTGGGCCACATAGCAAGCCTCAGTAAATTTAAGAAAACTGAAATCATATCAAGCATCTTTCCCAAACACAACGCTATGAGATTAGAAATCAACTACAAGGAAAAAGCTGTAAAATACACAAACATATGGAGGCTAAACAATATGCTACTTAACAACCAATGGATCACTGAAGAAATCAAAGAAATCAGAAAGTACATAGAGACAAATGAAAATGGAAGCATGAGGATCCAAAACCTATGCGATACCCCAAAAGCAGTTCTAGGAGGGAAATTTACAGCAACACAATCTTGCCTCAGGAAACAAGAAAAATCTCAAATAAACAACCTAAACTTACACCTAAAGCAACTAAAAGAAGAAGAACAAACAAAACACAAAGTTAATGGAAGGAAAGAAACCATAAAGATCTGAGCAGAAATAAATGAAATAGAGAGAAAGAAAACAACAGAAATGATGAATGAAACTAAAAGCTGGTCCTTTGAAAAGATAAACAAAATGGATAAACCTTTAGACAGACTCATCAAGGAAAAAAGGGAGAGGACTCAAATCAATACAATTAGGAATGAAAAAGGAGATGCTACAACAGACACCACAGAAATACAAAGGATCATGAGAGATTACTACAAGCAACTATATGCCAATAAAATGGACAACCTAGAAGAAATGGACAAATTCTTAGAAAGGTACAATCTCCCAAGACTGAACCAGAAAGAAACAAAAAATATGAACAGATCAATTACAAGAATGAAATTGAAACTGGGATTAAAAAACTCCCAACAAACCAAAGTCCAGGACCTGATGGCTTCACACATGAATTCTATCAAACATTTAGATAACACCTATCCTTCTGAAACTATTCCAAAAAATTGCAGAGGAAGGAACACTTGCAAACTCATTCTATGAGGTCACCATCACCCTGATAACCAAAACCAGACAAAGATACCACCAAAAAAGAAAATTACAGGCCAATGTCACTGGTGAACATAGATGCAAAAATAGTCCTCAACAAAACACTAGTAAACTGAATCCAACAATACATTGAAAGGATCAGACCCAATGATCAAGTGGGATTTATCCCAGGGATGAAAGGACTTTTCAATATCCCCAAATCAATCGGTGTGATACACCACAGCAACAAACTGAAGAATAAAAACCATATGATCACCTCAATAGATGCAGAAAAAGCTCTTAAAAAAATTCAACACCCATGTATGATAAAAGCTCTCCAGAAAGTGGGCACAGAGAAAATTTACCTCAACATAATAAAGGCCATAAATGACAAACCTACACCTAACATCATACTCAATGGTGAAAAGCTGAAAGCATTTCCTCTAAGATCAGGAACAAGACAAGGATATCCACTCTCACCACTTTTACTGAACATAGTTTTGGAAGTCCTAGCCATGGCAATCAGAAAAGAAAAAGAAATAAAAGGAATCCAAATTGGAAAAGAAGCAAAACAGTCTCTGTCTGCAGATGACATGATACTACTATACGCAGAAAATCCTAAAGATGCTACCAGAAAACTACTAGAGCTCATCAATGAATTTGGTAAAGTTGTAGGATACAAAATTAATACACAGAAATCTCTTGCATTTCTATACACTAACAATGAAAGATCAGAAAGAGAAATTAAAGAAACAATCCCATTTACCAGTGCAGCAAAAAGAATAAAATACCTAGAAATAAACCTACCTAAGGAGGCAAAAGACCTGTACTTCAAAAAACTATAAGATGCTGATGAAAGAAATCAAAGATGACAAAAACAGACAGAAAGAAATACCATGTTTTTGGATTAGAAGAATCAATATTGTCAAAATGACTATACTACCCAAGACAATCTACATATTCAATGCAATACCTATCAAATTACCAAGGGCATTTTTCACAGAACTAGAACAAAAAATCTTAAAATTTGTATGGAGACACAAAAGACCCTGAATAGCCAAAGCAATCTTGAGAAAGAAAAACGGAACTGGAGGAATCAGGCTCCGTGACTTCAGACTATACTACAAAGCTAAAGTCATCAAAACAGTATGGAACTGGCACAAAAACAGAAATATAGATCAATGGAATAGGATAGAAAGCCCAGAAATAAACCCACGCACCATGGTCAATTAACCTATGACAATGAAGGCAAGACTATATGATGGAGAAAAGACAGTCTCTTCAATAAATAGTGCTGGGAAAACTGGACAGCTACATGTAGAAAATATGAACATTCTTTAATACCATACACAAAAGTAAACTCAAAATGGATTAAAGACCTAAATGTAAGACTGGATACTCTAAACTCTTAGAGGAAAACATAGGCAGAACACTCTGACATAAATTGCAGCATGATCTTTTTCAATCCACGTCTAGAGTAATGGAAATTAAAAAACAAAAAAACAAGAAACAAATGGGACTTAATTAAACTCAAAAGCTTTTGCACAGCAAAGAAAGTGCAAAGACAACCCATAAAATTGGAGAAAATATTTGCAAATGATGTAGCAGACAAGGGATTAATCTCCAAAATTTACAAACAACTCATGTGGCTCAGTATGAAAAAAACCAAACAACCCAATAAAAAAATGGGCAGAAGACCTAAATAGACATTTCTCGAAAGAAAACATACAGATGGCCAGGAGGCATGTGAAAAGATGCTCAACATTAGTAATTATTATAGAAATGCAAATCAAAACTACAATGAGGTACTACCTCACACCAGTCAGAACGGCCATCATCAAAAAGTCTACAAACAATAAATACTGGAGAGGGTGTGGAGAAAAGGGAACCCTCTTGCACTGTTGGTGGGAATGTAAATTGGTACAGCCACTGTGGAGAACAGTATGGAGGTGCCTTAAAAAACTAAAATTAGAGCTACCATATGATCCAGGAATCCCACTCCTGGGCATATATCCAGAGAAAAACATGGCTTGAAAGGATACATGCACCCCAATGTTCATTTCAGCCCCGTTTACAATAGCCAAGACATGGAAGCAACCTAAATGTCCATCAACAGATGAATGGATAAAGATGTGGTACATATATACAATGGAATATTACTCAGCCATTAAAAAGAATGAAATAATGCCATTTGCAGCAACATGGATGGACCTGGGGATTATCATACTAAGTGAAGTCAGACAAAGAAAGACAAATATCATATGATATTGCTTATATGTAGAATCCAAGAGAAATGATACAAATGAACTTGTTTACAAGACAGAAACAGACTCACAGACTTAGAGAAGGAACTTGTGGTTGCCAGGGGCGAAGGGTGGGGGTAGGGATAGATTGGGAGTTTGGGATTGAGATGTACACACTTCTATATTTAGAATAGATGGCCAACAGGGACCTACTGTACGGCATGGGGAACTCTGTTCAATATTCTCTAATAACCTAAATGAGAAAAGAATTTGAAAAAGGATACATGTGTATGTAAAAAACAAAAAAAGCAATAAATGTGTCTAAAATCATGAAGCACTGGTAGAGCTCAGAAACCAAAATTACTTACTGTGAGCTGCTCTTAGAGCTATATTTATTAAGCTGATCAGCAATTACTTAAGTGGTGCTTTGTGACAGCTCAAGCCAATTTTTATTAGTTATTTAAAAATTTTACTTATAAATATAATATTGGGTTTTGCCTACCCCCTCATGGCCAAATACACAGTAGGTGCTATTATCATCGTTAAGCCGAATTTATAAGAAAAATAAAAATACCAACATACCTCTTTGCCCTTTCACCTCCCCATCTGAACTCTTAGCTACGTCACTGAGTTGACCATTACATCTCTTCCATGTTAAAAGCTTTAAACTCAAAGAAAAATACCCATCATTTCATAATAAAAGTCAATAGGAAATAGGAATTCTTTAACACAAATGAACAATTATTCACAAAAATAATCTAAACTCTATAGTAAGGCTTACCTGCAAACATCTAAGTTTTACTAATTACTAAAGATCCACGCACCAACGAACTTCTTTCAAGTTACTTGCTGACAATACTACTTTACAAATAAGGCTATGCATGGTGAAGTAATGACAAGAGGGAAAAAGGTTCTTTCTCAAAGTGGCAACATATTCTCCATTGCTGAATAGAAGAAGGTGAGTGTGAAGTACATCTGCAGAGCAGAAAGTTCTCACCAGAAAAGTGGCTCTCTCAAATAGAAGCACTTCATCAGCCTCAATAATTTCAGCAAAATTCCTTAGGTTCATTTCCAGCTGCTGAACATTGGGAATCAGCTGATAAACAATGCTGGACCAAGCCTAACAGAACAGAAGCACAGTGTAATATTACTAACAGGTAGCCAGTCCAGATCTTTGCAAATGAGTAAGTATACTATAACATACAGACAGCAAAATATGGTGATAATTGAGTCCCAAACAAATTCTGGCAACAAGTATAACACAAACGAAGTGAGAAAATGAAGATAATATTTGATTTTTATCCTTCAGTTGGATTTTTTAAAGTTTCAAACACTTTTGTAAAATACTTCTTTCCATTGATAATTAAAAATAAACAAATATTTAATTCCATCATATTACCTTAGGGAAGTTGAAAACTCTGATATACTGGGCTAAAGAACTTCTAATCCAGCCATTCAAACAGATATGTAAGTCCAATAGTGTAGATTGCTCTAAAGATCAGAACCTAATAATGCTATATTTAACATACATCTAACAATCAATTTTATGAAAATATCAGAGCCACGTAGAAAAATGGCCCCTCCCCTCAATGGGATAACATACAATAGAAATTACAAGAGAAATTAGTGGCATTATCATTCCAAAAGGCTTATTGTCAGCTTTATAAATTATTGATCCAATTGAATTAAAAACAGTCCACTGCGTGTTTGCCTAAAACTGACTTCATCCAGAGGAGTATGACTAAAATAAGGAGTTGAAATTAACCACACCCTCCCTCTATTCTCTTAAGGCTCTTTTATTTGAATTTTCATTATAATATTTCTTTCAATTTTGCTCCAATTTGTCTGGTAAGGTGTACAATGTTCTTCTCTCCCCTACTAGAGGGCAGGAACCTGGTCTTAGCCATCTGTGCGTCCAACAGCATCAAGCAGATTGCAATGAGTGCTTTTAGAATAAAACTTAATATAAAAATTTATGTCAGCTCTATGCAATATTGATGTAAGAGAGAGTAGAGCCATGTCTCTGTTCCAATTAGTTTTATTACTTAGGCATGGGGGTTCAGGTTCCAAGTTCCCAGGTCGGTGTTAATGTCACTGCTGAATTTACCTTGGAGAAGGCACCAAAGCTAACCACAGCAGAGACATTGTCACTCACAGCAGTGTTGTGATTAGCCAATTGTCTTTGGTCGTGTTATGTATTGCCATCCTTCACACCGCAGTTGGTTCTTATCAGTGCGTCATGTCCATCCTTATTCACGGTTACCTGTTCTATGGGAATAAGGCTTTGAGAGAAATTCGGCCCAAATTAATCTAGAACAGTATTTCCTAGATAGGTATCTCAAAATAATCTGTTATTAGAGCGAGGCTGGGTCAACATATTGGGGAAAAAATGAATTAGTTAAAAAAATAAATCAGTGGCTATGTTTAAAGTCCAATTGTTTTTCTCCTTGGCAAATCAGGTTTCTGTGCTTTTGGTTGTTGATACTTGTCAGATGGAGTTGATACTGAGGCTGTAGCTACAAGTCACAGAGAAGGATGCTTTCCTTCCCAGACTTGTCAATGGATACCAGAAGCAGTCTGACCACAGGAGGACCCAAAAGGAGCCAGTCTTTCAAATCACTAAATCAGTGGGAGAAAGGGAGGAAGCAGGATAAGGAGCCTATGTACCAATAAGGTAATTTCAGCTTCATCCATAACACAGCTATTGTTTGTAACCTCTACAACTACTACAAGCAGTGTGGCATCCATTCCATCAATGGGAACAATCTCTCTGGTTGAAAGAATGCTAGTCTCTAATTTGGCATGAAAGTTGAAGCTATCATACTCTAGAAATAACATATCCCATTCTAAGGCTCCCTTCTCCAATGTCTCCCCTAAATATTGTTCTTCTATTGCCATCCAAACTTAGGCAGACTAGCTTATATCCTGTAGAGGTACCTGAATATTAGATACAATTCCAGTCAGCACTGAGACCACAACAGGTCAAAATGGATGATGGTCAGTGAAACCTCTACTGTCATGAAGATCTGTATCAAATTAATCAGGACCAAACTGGGTTAATTCAGTGTGATCTGGTAGGTATGTCGACACAATCTAAGATCAAAACCAAAATTTCTTAAGGTTAAATTGGGTATTTTTCAAACAATTTATTGTAGATTATTTCTTCTTTTGGTTCAACACATCTAGATGGCTATGAAAGAGTTTAAAATCTTTTAGTTTTGATAATACCCTTCTAGCTTTTTTTTTCATGCTCTTTAAATGACAGAACTCAGGGAAACATACACACCTTATAGAGAGTTTCATCCCAGATAGATGTTCGGAAGCAAGAACATTCCAATGGGCGAGACAAACGCCTCAGATCTTCTTCTCGCTCTTTAAAAATCTGAAGTAAATAGACCAACATACTGATCAGCATATAACTAACAGTTCTCCTCTCTCACTGCAAGATCTGAGGTGTAATATTTTAGCATATTTTAAACAGGGGCATTTCGTTTTTCCTCAGGGGAATTTTTAAATGTGTACGTTACTTTACAGACTAGGATGGCAGAAATGATTTCAAGTCAGGTCTACAAAGTACAATGGCTACTAGAATTCTTAAGGACTGTGCTGCTTGTTTTGAGTACTCACTGAGAATACTATGCTGAAAAATAAAATTTACCGTACAGAGGAATCTTAATAAAATATATCTAACATTCCAAATAATCCAATCTGGGTCATTTTTAAGATATGCATACCAATATCAAGATTTTATAAATCAAAATACTTCAACTTTTTGTAGATATCTTACTCTCATACACACATGCATACACATATATTATTTCTGTATGGACTGTATTTATTTGGCTACATAGAGATAACAACCCCTTACACACAAATATCTATTCTTCTTGGCTATGTATCTATCTATATATATGCCCATATATACATGGAAAAATATCTATTTATACAAATATAAACACATACACAGATATTTTCCAGGACTGGGTGGGCTTATAGTGAATGCACTGTTCACACTGTGATGGATAATTTTATGCAACAACTAGGTTAGGCCACAATACCCATTTGGTTAAACACCAATTTAGATGTTGCTATGAAGGTATTTTTTAGATGAGATTAATATTTAAGTCAGTGGATTTTTAGTAAAGCAGATCCCCCTCCATAATATGGGTAAGCTTTATATAACCAGTTGAAGGCCTTAAGAGAAAAAGACTGCCATTCCCCAGGAAGAGGGAATTCTGCCTTCCAGACTGCCTTCTGACTCAAGCTGCAACAAGGGTATCTAGCCTATCAGTCTGCCCTGCAGATTTCAGACTTGCCAGCCTCCACAATCATATGAGTCAATTCCTTAAAATTAATCAGTCTCTCTCTTATTCTCACTCTCTCTCTCTCTCTCTCTCCACACACACACACACACACACACACACATACACACACACACACACAAACACACACTTCTTATTGGTTCTGTTTCTCTGAGGAACCCTGACTAATACACACACATAGAGGGAAACACCTATCTTGCTTGAAACTGATATTCAGGGAAGCACCCTAGCCATTTTATTCCAAAACCTCCAAGTCTGAAAGTTTAATGAAATAGAGTATACTTTTCTTAATTAAGCTTAAAATCCCACAAAGAACATTAATGTATCTTTGGGGATATTTACATAAGCATTTAGAAAACAATATGTCGATCACTAAAAATGACAAGTAATTTAAAAATCCATAAGGAGGTCATTTATTGGAATGCTCTAAGTTTTTCTGTTGCAAATTGGGCCAGGGAAACAAAACAAAAAACAGTAATAATAACAAACCCCTCACAAGCTCAAGATCAAGCTACATAAAGAATTTTCTGCTGAATTAAAACAGAATTGATATTTAGTGAGAGGGAGAAGGAATTAAAAAGAATACTCAAAAGTCCTTTTCAGAGTCAAATACGGAACCCTGTCAAGTGGTTTCTGAAAGCCTGTAAGCTAACCTAGAAACACCAAAACATACTCAAATACTGGAACACTGAAGGCAATCCTGTAACTAATTACGGGAAAAAAAAGTATTCCTGCCCACAGTTATTACCAAAAAATTCTTAAGTTACAGGGGATCCTTAGACTCCTAGGTTCCAACCCAAAGAGGAACTGTATTCTTCTACATCACCAGTATATTCTAAAACTGCTTTCCTCAACTTTACCCTTGGAAATAGAGGATCTTCTCTTTCAGCTTAGACTTTAAAATCCAATCCTCTTATTTTATATGGAGCAAACTAAAGCTAGACTCTATTTGTGACTTGCCAGTCCTGGGGTATCATAGCTAGCTAGGGGTTTGCCCTTTCTACTGTGTCTTTTCTTGTTTAAATTTATGTGTACTAACTCCCATGCTAGAAAGGAAGATAAATATACCATATCAGTGCAATTATGAGGGCCTTGGCATTGTGCCTAACAGTATAGTTGGCATTTGAATTGGTGCATACCAGTTTTCTAGGTCAACCTAGTGACAGCTATGACCTTTCTTTATCTCACCCCGGTGGGTCTTCTAGCCTTGAAAATAACTGCCTGCTCTGAAGGACAGTAAAACAGTGGTATCAAATATATTTTAAAAGTACATAAAGCTGCTTAGTGATAACACAGTCAGGATCCTTTCCTAAATTTGAAAATTATTTGCTAAATGAACATTATATTTCCCTTACCATGGAACATTTGTTTATAAGTGTTTTTTTGTTTGTTTTTGTTTTTGTTTTTTTTGCGGTACGCGGGCCTCTCACTGCTGTGGCCTCTCCCGTTGCAGAGCACAGGCTCCGGACGCGCAGGCTCAGCGGCCATGGCTCACAGGCCCAGCCGCTCCACGGCATGTGGGATCCTCCCGGACCGGGGCACGAACCCGCGTCCCCTGCATCGGCAGGCGGACTCTTAACCACTGCGCCACCAGGGAAGCCCTGTTTATAAGTGTTTTTAAAAACAAATGTCAACTTTATTTTGAAAGCTTATGCTGAGATTTTTTTTTCCTAAAAAAGAATAGTACAAATTTACCTATATCTCTACAGAAGTCTACAAAGTATGTCAATTATTTGGTGCACCACCCATTCTATTTCTTACCAGGTCTCGTTGATCCTCCTGTACCAGATCCATTTTATGCACCAAGCAAAAGATTTTGGCATCTGGAGAATTCTGTAGAATGGCCTCCAGGCATGACTGGTAATAGTGCATGTCCTTTTCCAGTTCGCGGCTTTCCACATCAAAGACATAAATCAGAACCTCCACATTACGGAAGATGTTGTCTCGTTGGCTGGTGAAATAATTTTCCATGAAGGTGTCCTGTCTAGTAGGAAAAAAAATCTAGGTAATAAGCAAGTCATCACTTAATCACTCCTATTTACGATCTATTTTTGTTGGCTTAATCAGTGTGAAAGATAATCCTAAAGCTTCAAATTAAAGGGAAAATGATAGCAAATTAGGATGGCCTCACCTTCTTACTTCTTAAGCACATCTAGTGCCACCTTTTGCTCCTCTCCTTGTGTTCCAAATATACTTTGACCTTCCCTCAGTTCTAGTGGCCCATGGTCTATCCACCGAGGGGCCTTTACACATGCTTTTCACTCTGTCTCACATGCTATCCCCTTACTTTTATACATAATTAACTCCTACTTGTTCCACTGGATTTCAGTTCAATTCATACTTCCTCACAGAAACTATCCCTGACCTCACTGACTTGGGCAAATCTAGTCACCATAGGCAATTATACTAACACATTGGTTTTATTTTTAACACTCACCACAAGTGTGATATTATACATATTTGTGTGAGTTTTTAATTAATGGCATTCAATCCCCTAGATGGCAAGCTCCATGAAGGTAAGGACCATGTCTGTTACAGTTTGACATTGTTTCCCAGCTTTTAGCACAGAGCTTGCCACAGAGTAGTTGCTCAATGAATATTTACTGAATAAAAAACTAGTCAAACACTCTAAACTATATGAAAATGGCTCCAAGTTAACATTTTAGCAGAATGTTGCTCTTTGCTCCTTAGGCTGTGTGCTGCTTCCCAAGAAATTCTCAATTGCCAGCTGGATAGATGAATACAGTAGTGTTCTGTCCTAAACAAAAAAATCAAGGGGTGGCATCAACAACATGGTGGAATGAAAAGCTACCTCTGTCTCTCCCCTTCAATCTACAACCAGTAAAACATTCACAACTCAACAAAGGTACTTTTGTCCAACACACCAGGATGCTAGAGAATTCCACACACCTGTACATCTAAAGATGGATGGACTGGAACAGACAGAGGAGGCAGAACTGAAGGAACAGTAGAGGTAGTGCCTATAATCCTGGCCCTCTGGCCATGGCAGCTAAGCCTGTAGCCCCAGAGAACCTGGTAGCAGCAGAGCAGACAGCACACACAACACCAGCCTCCTGGCTGCAGTGGCACCCATGGCCACATCTAACTGTACATCCGTGGGAATGGGGCCTGCGGCCCTGTCCCTCCAGCCACTGAGGTGCCCAAGTCTCCCGTTCCTATGCTCTCCCACCAGCAGTGGCAGAGCCTAAGAACCTTAGAAAACCAGATAGGGAAGAGGCACTGGTATGACCCTGGCTTCCCCCACCCCTTCCCCCTGCGGTGCCTGAGCCTGTGAGCCTGTGACTCAGAGGATCCTGGAAGCAAGGGAAGAACCCACCATCCAGGTGAACCAGGCAGCTTCTGCCAGTGACAAAGGCAGAAGCAAGGTGCCAATGACCAAGAAAACACCAGAAGTGATAATGAGAGTTGGGACAGGGGGCACACCTCTGACAGAGGCAGCTCAGGTAAGAGAAACCAAAAACTTGTGCTATCGTACCACCTATGGAAAAAGAAAAGACCCCTAATTTCTAACTTGTCTCACTTCACATGCTCTGGCAGAAGGAAGTACCATGAAGAAGCACAGTAACACCGCACCACAAAAAGAAAATGACAATTCTCCAGAAACCAAAGTTAAAGTCACATAATAATGTGATCTGATAGAGAATTTAAAATAGCTGTCATGAAGAAATTCAACAAGCTACATGAAAACTCAGAAAGGCACATCAATTAGCTCAAGAATAAAATTAATAAACAGGAATGCTTTACCAAAAAGGTTGAAACTAAAAAAAAGAACTAAAATTCTGGAGCTGAAAAACTCAATAAATGAGATAAAGAATGCATTAAAAAGCACTGGAAATAAGGCAGACCATATGGAAGAATCAGTGAGTGTGAAGACAGAAATCTAGAAAAGATACAAGTAGAAGAGGAAAGAAAAATAAGATGCAAAAAAATGAGGAAATTCTACAAGAACTATCTGACTCTTAAGTAGGGCAACATTAGGATAATGGACATCACCGAAAGAGAAAAGAGGGAGAAGGGAGCAGAGAGTTTATTTAAACAAATAATAGCTGAGAATTTCCTAAACTGTGGAAGGAACTGGATAGACAACTCCATGAAGCTAAAAGAACACGTAATTACCTCAACGCAAAAAGACCTTCTCCAAGACACATATTAAAACTGCCAAAAGTCTATGACAAACAATTTTGTAGGCAGCCAGGGAGAAAAAAACGGTAAACTACAAAGGAACCTAAATTAGGCTATCAGCAGATTTCTAAGCAGAAACTCTATAGGTCAGGTGGGAATGGAATGACATTATCAAAATACTAAAAGATAAAAGTTGTCACCCAAGAATACTGTATCCACCAAAGTTATCATTCAGATATGAAGGAGAAGTAAAGACTTTCACAAACAAACAAAAACTGAGGGAGTTCATCAACACTAGACCTGCCTTACAAGAGATGTTGAACAGAGGTCGTACACCAGAAACAAAGACAAAAGTACACAAAACTTGGAGAAAGGTGATAGACAGAAAGGATCAGAAAATTGCAACTATTTATCAGAAAAGGTTCTTAAACACTTTATTACAGTATAAAGATTAAAAAAGGGAGAAAATGCAGAAAAAAATAACTATAGCTATTTCAATTTGGTAACAAACTTACAATGTAAAAAGGGAACGTTTGAGACAACAAAAACACAAAAGGGGAAGAGGAAAACCATACAGTTAAATGAAGATAAGATGCTATCAACAGAAAAAACTATTTATCTATGTGACATTTGATACAAACTTCATGTTAAGTACAAAACATAAATCTAGAACGGAGACACAAAACAAAATGAGGAAACTGAGAAAAATACCATAGAAAACCACCAAACAAAAATGGAAGACAAAAACGCAAGGAAAAAGAAACAATGAGCCCGTCCTTATGAAAGGGAAGTTGGAGACTGAGTTGGTCACCACATTGGGACACTCCTGGCAGGGAAGCAGCACAGAAATGATCATGTGGCTGACAGGGTCTTGGTGTTCCACCTGGGTGTTAGGCCTGAGACTCAGAGGTGGGAGAGCCAAGTCTAGGACATTGGACCACCAGAGACCTCCCAGCCCAATTTAATATCAAACGGTGAAAGCTCTCACAGAGATCTCCATCTCAACGCAAAGACCCAGCTCCACTGAACAACCAGCAAAATACAGTGCTGGACACCCTATGCTAAACAACAAGCAAGTCAGGAAAACAAACACAGCCATTAGCAGAGAGGCTGCCTAAAATCATACAAAGTTCACAGACAACCCAAACCACACCACTGAGCATGGCCCTGCCCAGCAGAAAGACAAGATCCAGTCCCACCCACGAGAACACAGGTACCAGTCCCCTCCACCAGGAAGCCTACAGAAGCCACTGAACCAACCTCACCCACTGGGGGCAGACACCAAAAACAACGGGAACTACGAACAGGCAACCTGCAAAAAGGAGACCCCAAACACAGTAAGTTAAAAAAAAAAATGAAAAGACAGAGAAAAATGCATGAGATGAAGGAGCAATGTAAAAACAAACCAGACCAAACAAATGAAGAGGAAATAAGCAGTCTACATGAAAAACAATTCAAAGTAATGAGAGTAAAGATGATCCAAAACCTTGGAAACAGAAGGGAGAAAATACAAAAAACCTTTCACAAGGACCTAGAAGAATTAAAGAGCAAACAAACAATGATGAACAACAACACAATGAATGAAATTAAAAATTCTTTAGAAGGAATAAACAGCAGAATAACTGAGGCAGAAAATGGATAAGTGACCTGGAAGATAAAATAGTGGAAATAACTGCCACAGAGCAGAATAAAGAAAAAAAAATGAAAAGAATTGAGGACAGGCTCACAGACCTCTGAGACAACATTAAACACATGAACATTCGAATTATAGGAGTCCCAGAAGAAGAGAAAAAGTAAGGGTCTAAGAAAATATTTGAAGGGATTATAGTTGAAAACTTCTCTAACATGGGAAAAGAAATAGTCAATCAAGTACAGGAAGCACAGAGAATCCCATACAGGATAAATCCAAGGAGAAACATGCAAAGAAACATATTAATCAAACTATCAAAAATTAAATACAAAGAAAAAATGCTAAAAGCAGCAAGGGTAAAGCCACAAATAATAATACAACGGAATACCCATAAGGTTAACAGCTGATCTTTCAGCAGAAACTCTGCAAGCCAGAAGGGAGTGGTAGGACATATTTAAAGTGATGAAAGGGAAAAACCTACAACCAAGATTACTCTACACAGTAAGGAACTCATTCAGATTCAATGGAGAAATTAAAATCTTTACTGATAAGCAAAAGCTAAGGGAATTCAACACCACCGAAACAGCTTTACAACACATGCTAAAGGAACTTCTCTAGGCAGGAAAGACAAGAGAAGGAAAAGCCCTACAATAACAAACCCAAAACAATTAAGAAAATGGTAATAGGAACATACATATCAATAGCTACCTTAAACGTAAATGGATTCAATGCTCCAACCAAAACACAGAGACTGGCTGAAGGGATTCAAAAACAAGACCCATATACACGCTACCTACAAGAGACCCACTTCAGACCAAGGGACACATAAAGACTGAAACTGAAGGGGTGGAAAAAGATATTCCACGCAAATGGAAATCAAAAGAAAGCTGGAGGAAGAATTCTCATGTCAGACAAAATAGACTTTAAAATACAGACAAGAGACAAAGAAGGACACTACATGATGATCAAGGGATCAATCCAAGAAGAAGAGAAAACAACTGTAAATATTTATGTACCCAACATAAGAGCACCTCAATACAAAAGGCAAATACTAACAGGCATAGAAGGGGAAATTGACAGTAACACAACAATAGTAGGGGACTTTAACACCACACTTTCACCAATGAACAGATCATCCAAAATGAAAATAAATTAGGAAACACAAGCCTTAAATGACACATTAGATAAGATGGACTTAATTGATATTTATAGGACACTCCATCGAAAAACAACAGAATATTTTGTTCTCAAGTGCTCATGGAACATTCTCCAGGATAGATTCATATCTTCGGAAAAATCAAGCATTGGTAAATATAAAAAAATTGAAACCGTGTCAAGTATCTTTTCCAACCACAATGCTATGAGACTAGGTATCAATTACAGTAAAAAAAAGAAACTAAAAAATACAAACACATGGAGGCTAAACAATACACTACTTCATAACCAAGAAATCACTGAAAAAAATCAAAGAGGAAATCAAAAAATACCTAGAAACAAATGACAATGAAAACATAATGACTCAAAACCTATGGGATGCAGCAAAAGCAGTTTTAAGAGGGAAGATTATAGCAATACAACCCTACCTCAAGAAACAAGAAACATCTCAAATAGAGAACCTAATGTTACACCTAAAGCAATTAGAGAAAGAAGAACACAAAAACCCCAAAGTGAGCAGAAGGAAAGAAATCATAAAGATCAGCTCAGAAATAAATGAAAAAGAAATGAAGGAAACGATAGCAAAGATCAATAAAACTAAAGCCTGGTTCGTTGAGAAGATAAACAAAATTGATAAACCGTTAGCCAGACTCATCACGGAAAAAAGGGAGAAGACACAAATCAACAAGATTAGAAATGAAAAAGAAGTAACATCTGACACTGCAGAAAGACAAAGGATCATGATTGATTACTACAAGCAACTATATGCCAATAAAATGGAGAACCTGGAAGAAATGGACAAATTCTTAGAAATGCACAACCTTTCAAGATGGAACCAGGAAGAAATAGAAGATATAAACAGACTAATCACAAGCACTGAAATTGAAACTGTGATTAAAAATCTTCCAACAAACAAAAGTCCAGGACCAGATGGCTTCACAGGTGAATTCTACCAAACATTTAGAGAAGACCTAACACCTAACCTTCTCAAATGCTTCCAAAATATAGCAGAGGGAGGAATACTCCCAAACTCATTCTACGAGGCCACCATCACCCTGATACCAAAACCAGACAAAGATGTCACAAAAAATGAAAACTACAGGCCAATATCACCGATGAACATAAATGCAAAAATTCCCAACAAAATACTAGCAAACAGAATCCAACAGCACATTAAAAGGACCATACACCATAATCAAGTGGGGTTTATCCCAGGAATGCAAGGATTCTTCAATATACGCAAATCAATCAACGTGATACACCATATTACCAAATTGAAGGAGAAAAACCATATGATAATCTCAAAAGATGCAGAAAAAGCTTTCAACAAAATTCAACACCCATATATTATAAAAGCTCTCCAGAAAGCAGGCATAGAGGGAACTTACCTCAACATAATAAAGGCCATGTATGACAAACCCACAGCCAACATCGTTCTCAATGGTGAACAACTGAAACCATTTCCTCTAAGGTCAGCAGCAAGACAAGGCTGCCCACCTGCACCACTACTATTCAACATTGTTTTGGAAGTTTTAGCCACGGCAATCAGAGAAGAAAAGGAAATAAAAGGAATCCAAATCAGAAAAGAATAAATAAAACTTCCACTGTTTGCAGATGGCATGATACTATACATAGAGAATCCTAAAGATGCTACCAGAAAACTGCTGGACCTCATCAATGAATTTGGCCAAGTTGCAGGATGCAAAATTAATGCACTGAAATCTCTGGCATTCCTATACACTAAGAACGAAAAATCTTAAAGAGAAATTACAAAAATACTCCCATTTACCACTGCAACAAGAAGAATAAAATACCTAGGAATAAACCTATCTAAGGAGACAAAAGACCTGTATGCAAAAAACTATAAGACACTGATGAAAGAAATTAAAGATGATACAAAGAGATGGAGAGATATACCATGTTCTTGGATTGGAAGAATCAACACTGTGAAAATGAGTTTACTACCCAAAGCAATCTACAATTCAATGCAATCTCTATCAAACTACCAATGGCATCTTTCACAGAGTTAGAACAAAAAATTTCACAATTTGTATGGAAACACAAAAGACCCTGAAGAGCCAAAGTACTCTTGAGAAAGAAAACCAGAGCTGGAGGAATCAGGCTCCCTAGCTTCAGACTATACTACCAAGCTACAGTAATCAAGACAGTATGGTACTGGCACAAAAACAGAAATACTGATCAATGGAACAGGACAGAAAGTCCAGAGATAAACCCACACACATATGGTCACCTTATCTTTGATAAGGGAGTCACGAATATACAGTGGAGAAAACACAGTCTCTTCAGTACGTGGTGCTGGGAAAACTGGACAGCTACATGTAAAAGAATGAAATTAGAACACTCCCTAACACCAAACACAAAAGTAGACTCAAAATGGATTAAAGACCTAAATGTAAGGCCAGACACTATAAAACTCTTAGAGGAAAACATAGGCAGAATACTCTATGGCATAAAACACAGCAAGATCATTTTTGACCCACCTCCTAGAGAAGTGGAAGTAAAAACAAAAATAAACAAATGAGACCTAATGAAACTTAAAAGCTTTTGCACATCAAATGAAACCATAAAGAAGATGAAAAGACAATACTCCGAATGGGAGAAAATATTTGCAAACAAAGCAGCTGACAAAGGTTTAACCTCCAAAATACAGAAGTAGTGCATGCAGCTCAACATCGAAAAAACACACAACCGAATGCAAAAATAGGCAGAAGACCTAAATAGACATTTCTGCAAAAAAGATATACAGATTTTCAAAAAACACATGGAAGGATGCTCTAAATCACTAATCATTAGAGAAATGCAAATCAAAACCACAATGAGGTATCATGTCATATGCATCAGAATGGCCAACATCAAAAAATCTACAAACAGTAAATGCTGGCGAGGGTGTGGAGAAAAGGGAATCCTCTTGCACTTGTGGTGGGAATGTAAATTAACACAGCCACTATGGTGAACAGTATGGACGTTCCTTAAAAAGCTAAAAATAGAACTACCATATGACCCAGCAATACCACTACTGGGCATATACGGAGAAAACCATAATTCAAAAAGAGACGTACCACAATGTTTACTGCAGCACTATTTACAATAGTCAGGACATGGAAGCAACCTAAGTGTCCATCAACAGATTAACGGATAGAGTAGATGTGGCATATATATACAATGGAATATTACTCAGCCATAAAAAGAAATGAAACTGAGTTATTTTTAGTGAGCTGGATGGACCTAGTCTGTCATACAGAGTGAAGTCAGAAAGAGAAAAACAAATACCATACGCTAACACATATATATGGGATCTTAAAAAAATGGTTCTGATGAACCTAGGGGCAGGACAGGAATAAAGACGCAGACGTAGAGAATGGACTTGAGGACATGGGGAGGGTGATGGGTAAGCTGGAACGAAGTGAGCGAGTAGCACTGACATATATACACTATCAAATCTTGTACAGCAGAAATTAACACAACATTGTAAAGCAATTATACTCCAATAAAGATGTTAGAAAAAGGAAACAATGATAATATAGAGCAAGCAGAAATCAGAAGATAAAATGGCAGTACTAAGTACTCATCCATTAATAACCACCCAAAATGTAAATGAACTGAATTCACCAATCAAAAGACACAGAATAGCTGGAGAGGTTATAAAACAATACTCAACTCTGTGCTGCCTCCATGAGATTCACCTCAGCTCTATAGGCTAAAAGTAAACAGACAGAAGGTGACTGTCTAAGCAAATGTCAGTGAAAAGAAAGTGGGTGTAGCCATACTCATATCACTCAAAATGGACTTCAAGCCGAAAAAGGGTAGTAAGAGATAAAAATGATATAACAGTGATTAATATGGGAGCACCAAAATATATAAAGCAATTATTAACAGAAGAAAACAAATTGACAGCAATGTGATAATAGCAGGGAAATTTAACACCAATACCCCACTTACATCAATGGACAGATCATCCAGACAGATGGCCTTAAATGAAGAAAACACTGGCCTTAAATGAAATATCAGACCAGATGGATTTGATAGATTTGTACAGAACATTCCATCCAAATGCAGCAGAATACAACTTTTTCTGCACATGGAACTTTCTGAGAGATAGACCATATGTTGTAACACAAAACAAGGCTCAATAAATTTAAGAAGACTGAAATCATATCAAGCATCTTTTCTGACAATGGTATGAAACAAATCAACCACAAGAATAAAGCTGGAAAAATAACAAATATGTGGAGACTGAACAACATGTTACTGAACAATATTGGGTCAATGAAGAAATCAAAGGAGAAATCAAAAACTACCTGAAGACAAATGAAAATATGACATATCAAAATCTACGTGATCCAGCAAAGTGGCACAAATAGGGAAGTTTATAGTAATACAGGTCTACCTCAAGAAACAAGAAAAATCTCAAATAAATAACTTTATACCTAAAGGAACTAGAAAAAGAAGAACAAAGCCCAAGATCAGTAAAAGAAAGTAAATAACAAAGATCAGAGCAGATATAAATGAAATAGAGACTAAAAGGACTAGAGAAAAGGTCAATGAAATTAACAGTGGGTTCTTTTGAAGAATAAAAAAACCTGACAAACCATTAGCTAGACTCACAAAGAAGAAAAGAGAGAAAATCCTGATTAAAAAATCAGAAACAAAAGAGAAGAGTAACAAAAGATGCCACAGAAATACAAAGGATTATAAGAGAATACTATGAACAGCTATATTCCAACAAATTGGACAACCTAGAAGAAATGGACAAATTCTTAGAATCATACAACCTTCTATGACAGAACCATGAAGAAATAGTTTGAATAGACTGATCACTAGTAAAGAGATTAAAACAGTAATCAAAAAGCTACCAAAAAACAAAAGTCCAGGACCACATGGTTTCACAGATGAATTCTACCAAACATTCAAGGAAGATTTAATACCTATCCTTCCCAAACTACTCCAAAAAACTGAAGAGAAGGGAACACTTCCTAACTCATTTTATGAGGCCTACATTACCATGATACCAAAACCAGACAAAGCCAACACACACAAAAAGAAAATTACAAGCCAATATCTCTGATGCACATAGATGCAAAAATCCTCAATAAAATAATAGCAAACCAAATACAATGCATTAAAAGCATCATGCACCATGATCTGGTGGGATTTATTCCAGTTATACAAGGATGGTTCAACACCTGCAAATCAAGCCATGTGATATATCACATTAACAAAATAAAGTATAAAAATCATATGATTATCTGAGTAATTGCAGAAAAATCATTTGACAAGATTCAACACACATTTATGATAAAACTCTCAATAAAGTAGTTATAAAAAGAATGTACCTCAACATAATAAAGGCCATATATGAAAAACCCAGAGCTAACATCATACTCAATGGTGAAAAACTGAAAGCTATTCCTCTAAAATCAGGAACAAGACAAGAATGCCCACCCTAGCCACTTTTATTCAACATAGTATTGGAAGTCCTAGTCAGAGCAATTAGGCAAGAAAAGGAAATAAAAGACATCCAAATTGGAAAGAAAGAAGTAAAACTGTTACTATTTGTAGATGACATGATTTTATATATAGAAAATCCTGAAGTCTCCACCAAAAAAAACTATTAGAAATAAGAAACAAAGACATTAAATTTGCAGGATATGAAATCAATATACAAAAATCTGTTGTATTTCTATACACCAATAATGAGCTAGTAGAAAGAGAGATTAAGTAAACAATACCATTTGTAATTGTGACAAAAATAATAAAATACCTAGGAATAAATTTAACCAAGGAAGTAAAAAAGAACTGTACACTGAAATCTATAAACCAATGATGAAAGGAATTGAAGAAACAAATAAATGAGAAGATATTCTCTGCTCTTGGATTCGAAGAATTAGTATCGTTAAAATGTCTCTATTACCCAAAGCAACATAAAAACTGAATGCAATCCCTATCAAAATTCTAACAACATTTTTCACAGAAATACATCAAATAATCCTAAAATTTGAAATTTTTATGGAAACATAGAAGATCCCAAACAGACAAAGCAATCCTGAAAAAAAGAACAAAGCTGGAGGTACATCACTCCCTGATTTCAAAATATACTACAAAGCCACAGTAATCAAAACTTAATGGTATTGGCAGAAAAACACACACAGAGCAAGGAGCAGAATTGAGAGCCTAGAAATAAACCCATGCATATATGGACAATTAATTTACAACAAAGGAGCAAGAACACACAGTGGAGAAAGAATAGTCTCTTCAATAAATGGTGTTGGAAAAAATGAAGAGTGACATGCAAAAACGTGAAACTAGACCAATATCACACCATACAGAAAATATAACTGAAAATGGTTTAAGGACTTCAACACAAGATTTGAAACCATAAAACTCCTAGAAGAAAACATAGGCAGTATGGTCTTTGATATCAGTCTTAGCAATGTCTTTCTAGATATGTCTCCTCAGACAAAGGAAACAAAACCAAAAATAAACAAATGGGACTACATCAAAATAAAAAGCTTCTGCATAGCAAAAGAAACCATCAATAGAACAAAAAGGCAACCTACTGAATGGAAAAAGGTATTTGAAAATCATATATCTGATAAGCAGTCAATATCCAAAATACATAAAGAATTCATACAAACTCATCAACAACAAAACAAGCAACCTGATTAAAAAATGGGAAGAGCAGGGCTTCCCTGGTGGCACAGTGGTTGAGAGTCCGCCTGCCGATGCAGGGGACATGGGTTTGTGCCCCGGTCTGGGAAGATCCCACACGCCGCGGAGTGGCTAGGCATATGAGCCATGGCCGCTGAGCCTGCGCATCCGAAGCCTGTGCTCCACAACAGGAGAGGCCACAACAGTGAGAGGCCCACGTACCAAAAAAAAAAAAAAAAAAAAAAAAAAAAAAACTGGGAAGAGCAGCTAAATAGAAATTTTCCCAAAGATATACAGATGGCCAACAGGCACATGAAAAGATGTTAAATGTCACTGATTAGTATGGAAATGTAAATCTAAACCACAATAATATACCGACTTACGCCCCTTAGATTGCCTATTATCAAAAAGGCAAGAAATAACAAGTGTAGAAACAACAAGTGTAGAAAGGGGAACCTTCATATGTTGTTTGTGGGAATGTAAATTGGTGCAGCGACTATGGAAGAAATATGGAGAATCCTCAAAAATAAAAATTATGGACTTCCCTGGTGGTGCAGTGGTGAGGAATCTGCCTGCTAATGGAGGGGACAAAGGTTTGATCCCTGGTACAGGAAGATCCCACATGTCATGGAGCAACTAAGCTCATGTGCCACAACTACTGAGCCTGCACTCTAGAGCCTGTGAGCCACAACTACTGAAGACCTCATGCCTAGAGCCCATGTTCCGCAACAAGAGAAGCTACAGGAACGAGAAGCCTATGGATCACAAAGAAGAGTAGCCCCCACTTGATGCAACTAGAGAAAGCCCGTGTGCAGCAACAAAGCTGAAAAAAAATACATAAATAAAATGTAAAAATACATCAAGAATAGAACTACCATATGATCCAGCTATCCCACTTCCAGGTATTTATCCAAAGAATAAGAAAACACTAATTTGAAAAGATACATGCACCCCTATGTTCACTGCGGCATTATTTATAATAGCCAAGATATGGAAACCACCTAAGTGCCCATCAAGAGATGAACGGATGAAAAAGATACGGTATCGGAGGAGGAGCTTCAAGATGGCAGAAGAGTGAGATGCGGAGATCACCTTCCTTCCCACAAATACATCAAAAATACATCTACATGTGGAACAACTCCTACAGAACACCTACTGAACTCTGGCAGAAGACCTCAGACCTCCCCAAAGGCAAGAAACTCCCCATGTAACTGGGTAGGGCAAAAAAAAAAAAAAAAAAAGAAACAACAGACAAAAGAATAAAGATGGGACCTGCACCAATGGGAGGGAGCTGTGAAGGAGGAAAGGTTTCCACACACTAGGAAGCCCCTTCGTGGGCGGAGACTGCGGGGAGCAGAGGGAGGAAGCTTTGGAGCCACAGAGGACAGCGCAGAAACAGGGGTGCGAAGGGCAAAGTGGAGAGATCCCGCACAGAGGATCGGTGCTGACCAGCACTCACCAGCCCGAGAGGCTTGCCTGCTCACCCGCCCCAGCGGGTGAGGGCTGGGAGCTGAGGCTTGGGCTTCAGAGCTCAGGACCCAGGGAGAGGACTCAGGTTGGCTGCATGAACAGAGCCTGAAGGGGCTAGTGCGCCACAGCTAGCCGGGAGGGAGTCCAGGAAAAAGTCTGGAGCTGCCAAAGAGGGAAGAGACTTTTTCTTGCCTCTTTGTTTCCTGGTGCACGAGGAGAGGGGATTAAGAGTGCTGTTTAAAGGAGCTCCAGAGATGTGCGCGAGCCGCAGCTAACAGCGTGGACCCCAGAGACAGATATGGGACGCTAAGGCTGCTGCTGCAGCCACCAAGAAGCCTGCATGAAAGCACAGGTCACTATCCTCACCTCCCGTCCTGGGAGCCTGTGCAGCCTGCCACAGCCAGGGTCCCGTGATGCAGGGACAACTATCCCAGGAGAACACATGGCGCGCCTTAGGTTGGTGCAACGTCATGCTGGCCTCTGCCGCCACAGGCTCGACCAGCACTCCGTTCCCCTCCCTCTCCCATGCCTCAGTGAGCCAGAGACCCCGAATCAGCTGCTCCTTTAACCCCATCCTGTCTCAGCGAAGAACAGAGGCCTTCAGGTGACCTATAGGCAGAAGCAGGTCCAAATACAAAGCTGAACCCTGGGAGCTGTGCGAACAAAGAAGAGAAAGAGAAATTTCTCCCAGCAGCTTCAGGAGCAGCAGATTAAATCTGCACAATCAACGTGATGTACCCTGCATCTGTGGAATACCTGAATACACAACGAATCATCCCAAATCGAGGAGGTGGACGTTGGGATCAACGATGTATATATTTTTTTCCCTTTTTCACTTTTTGTGAGCGTGTATCTGTATGCTTCTGTATGTGATATTGTCCTAGGTGTCTGTCCGTCCATTTTTTTTTTACTTTACAAAATTGTTTCCTTAATAATTATTTTTTTATTTTAATAACTTTATTTTATTTTACTTTACTTTATTTTACCTTATCCTCTTTCTTTTTTTCTTTCCGCTTTTTCTCCCTTTTCTTCTGAGCCGTGTGGATGAAAGGCTCTTGGTGCTCCAGCCAGGAGTCAGTGCTGTGCCTCTGAGGTGGGAGAGCCAACTTCAGGACACTGGTACACAAGAGACCTCCCAGCTCCACGTAATATCAAACGGCAAAAATCTCCAGAGATCTCCATCTCAATGCCAAGACCCAGCTCCACTCAATGACTAGCAAGCTACAGTGCTGGACACCCTATGCCAAAAAACTAGAAAGACAGGAACACAACCCCATCTATTAGCACAGAGGCGGCCTAAGATCATAATAAGGACATAGACACCCCAAAACACACCACCAGATGTAGGCCTATTCACCAGAAAGAAAAGATCCAGCCTCATCCACCAGAACACAGGCACTAGTCCCCTAGACCAGGAAGCCTACACAACCTACTGAACCAACCTTAGCCACTGGGGACAGACACCAAAAACAACAGGAAATACGAACCTGCAGCCTGTGAAAAGGAGACTCCAAACAAAGTAACTTAAGCAAAATGAGAAGACAGAGAAACACACAGCAGATGAAAGAGCAAGGCAAAAACCCACCAGACTTAACAAATGAAGAGGAAATAGACAGTCTGCCTGAAAAAGAATTCAGAGTAATGATAGTAAAGATGGTCCAAAATCTTGGAAATAGAAAGGAGAAAATAAAAGAAATATGTAACAAGGACCCAGAAGTAAAGAGCAAACAAACAGTGATGAACTACACAATAAATGAAATTAAAATTTCTCTAGAAGGAATCAATAGCATAATAACTGAGGCAGAAGAACAGATAACTGACCTGGAAGAAAAAATAGGGGAAATAACTACAGCAGAGCAGAATAAACAATGAAAACAATTGAGGACAGTCTCAGAGACCTCTGGAACACCACTAAATGTACCAACATTCGAATTATAGGGGTCCCAGAAGAAGAAGAGAAAAAGAAAGGGACTGAGGAAATATTTGAAGAGATTATAGTTGAAAACTTCCCTAATATGGGAAAGGGAAGAGTTAATCAAGTCCAGGAAACACAGAGAGTCCCATACAGGATAAATCCAAGGAGAAGCATGCCAAGACACATATTAATCAAACTATCAAAAATTAAATCCAAAGAAAACATATTAAAAGCAGCAAGGGAAAAACAACAAATAACATACAAGGGAATCCCCAAAAGGTTCACAGCTGATCTTTCAGCAGAAACTCTGCAAGACAGAAGGGACTGGCAGGACATATTTAAAGTGATGAAGGAGAAAAACCTGCAAACAAGATTACTCTACCCAGCAAGGATCTCATTCAGATTTGATGGAGAAATTAAAACCTTTACAGACAAGCAAAAGCTGAGAGAGTTCAGCACCACCAAACCAGCTTTACAACAAATGCTAAAGGAACTTCTCTAGGCAAGAAACACAAGAGAAGGAAAAGACCTACAATAAAAAACCCAAAACAATTAAGAAAATGGTAACAGGAACATACATATCGATAAGTACCTTAAATGTAAATGGATTAAATGCTCCAACCAAAAGACACAGACTGGCTGAATTGATACAAAAACAAGACCCGTATATATGCTGCCTACAAGAGAACCACTTCAGACCTAGGGACACATACAGACTGAAAGTGAGGGGATGGAAAAAAGTTATTCCATGCAATGGAAATCAAAGGAAAGCTGGAGTAGCAATCCTCATATCAGATAAAATAGACTTTAAAATAAAGGATGTTACAACAGACAAGGAAGGACACTACATAATAATCAAGGTATCAATCCAACAAGAAGAGATGATAATTATAAATATATATGCTCCCAACATAGGAGCACAACAATACATAAGGCAACTGCTAACAGCTATAAAAGAGGAAATCGACAGTAACACAATAATAGTGGGG
Source organism: Grampus griseus (assembly GCF_964374135.1). Taxonomy (NCBI): domain Eukaryota; kingdom Metazoa; phylum Chordata; class Mammalia; order Artiodactyla; family Delphinidae; genus Grampus; species Grampus griseus. The sequence goes on along the minus strand of NC_138999.1, from coordinate 47,925,615 downwards.
GACTTTAACACCTCACTTACACCAATGGACAGATCAACCAAAATGAAAATAAATAAGGAAACAAAACCTTTAAATGACACAATAGACAAGATAGATTTAATTGACAGTTATAGAACATTCCATCCAGAAGCAGCAGATTACAATTTCTTCTCAAGTGCACACGAAACATTCTCCAGGACAGATCACAACTTGGGTTACAAATCAAGCCACAGTAAATTTAATAAAACTGAAAGCATAGCAAGCATCTTTTCTGACCACAATGCTATGAGATTAGAAATGAATTACAGGGGAAAAAACGTAAAAAACACAAACACATGGAGGCTAAACAATACGTTACTAAATAAACAAGAGATCACTGAAGACATCAAAGGAGCAATTAAAAATACCTAGAGACATATGACAATGAAAACACGATGATTCAAAACCTATGGGATGTAGCAAAAGCAGTTCTAAGAATGAAGTTTATATCTATACAAGCCTACCTCAAAAAATAAGAAAAATCTCAAATAAACAATCTAACCTTACACCTAAAGGAACTAGACAAAGAAGAACAAACAAAACCCAAAGTTAGCAGAGGGAAAGAAATCATAAAGATCAGCGCAGAAATAAATGAAATAGAAACAAAGAAAACAATAGCAAGAATCAATAAAACTAAAAGCTGGTTCCTTGAGAAGATAAACAAAATTGATAAACCATTAGCCAGATGTATCAAGAGAATGAGGGAGAGGACACAAATCAATAAAATTAGAAAAGTAAAAGGACAAGTTACAACAGACACCACAGAAATACAAAGCATCCTGACACTACTAAAAGCAACCCTTTGCAAATAAAATGGACAACCTGGAAGAAATGGACAAATTCTTAGAAAGGTATAACCTTCCAAGACTGAACCAGGAAAAAACAGAAAATATGAACAGACCAATCACAAATAATGAAATTGAAACTGTGATTAAAAATCTTCCAAAAAACAAAACTCCAGGACCAGATGGCTTCACAGGTGAATTCTATCAAACTTTTAGAAATGACATAACACACATCCTTCTCAAACACTTCCAAAAAATTATGGAGGAAGGAACACTCCAAAACTCATTCTATGAGGCAACCATCACCGTGATACCAAAACCAAACAAAGATACTACAAAAAAAAGAAAATTACAGACCAATATCACTGATGAATATAGATGCAAAAATCCTTAATGAAATACTAGCAAACAGAATCAAACAAAATGTTAAAAGGATCATACACCATAATCAACTGGGATTTATCCCAGGGAGCAAGGGTCCTTCAATATATGCAAATCAATCACTGATATACAACATAGTAACAAATTGAAGAAGGAAAAACCATATAGTCATCTCAATAGATGCAGAAAAAGCTTTTGACAAAATTCAACACCCATTTATGATAAAAACTCTCCAGAAACTGGACATAGAGGGAACCTACCTCAACATAACAAAGGCCATATACGACAAACCTACAGCGAATATCATTCTCAATGGTGAAAAACTGAAAGCGTATCCTCTAAGATCAGGAACAAGACAAGCATGTCCACTCTCACCACTATTATTCAACATAGTTTTCGAAGTCCTAGCCACGGCAATTAGAGAAGAAAAAGAAATAAAAGGAATCCAAATTGGAAAAGAAGAAGTAAAACTGTCACTGTTTGCCGATGACATGATAGTATACATAGAGAATCCTAAAGATGCCACCAGAAAACTACTAGAGCTAATCAATAAATCTGGTAAAGTTGCAGGATACAAAATTAATACACAGAAATCTCTTGCATTCCTATCCACTAATGATGAAAAGTCTGAAATTGAAAGTAAGAAAACACTCCCATTTACCACTGCTGCAAAAAGAATAAAATACCTAGGAATAAACCTACCTAGGGAGACAAAAGACCTGTATGCAGAAAAGTATAAGACACTGATGAAAGAAATTAAAGATGATACCAACAGATAGAGAGATATACCACGTTCTTGGATTGGAAGAATCAATCCTGTGAAAGTGACTTTACTACCCATAGCAATCTACAGGTTCAATGCAATCCCTATCAAATTACCAATGGCATTTTTCTTAACCAGAACAAAAAATCTTAAAATTTGTATGCAGACGGAAAAGACCCCGAATAGCCAAAGCAGTCTTGTGGGGAAAAAAACAGAGCTGGAAGAATCAGAGTCCCTGACTTCAGACTATACTACAAAGCTACAAGTAATGAAGACAATATGGTACTGGCACAAAAACAGAAACATAGATAAAAGGAACAAGATAGAATGCCCATAGATAAACCCATGCACCTGTGGTCAACTAATCTATGACAAAGGAGGCATGGATACACAATCGAGAAATACAGTCTCTTCAATAAGTGGTGCTAGGAAAGTTGGACAGTTACATGTAAAAGAATGAAATTAGACCCTAACACCATAAAAGCAGCAAGGGAAAAGCAACAAGTAACACACAAAGGAATACCCATAAGGTTAACAGCTGATCTTTCAGCACAAACTATCCAAGCCAGAAGGGAGTGGCAGGACATATTTAAAGTGATGAAGGAGAAAAAAGCTACAACCAAGATTACTCTACCCAGCAAGGATCTCATTCAGATTTGATTGAGAAATTAAAATCTTTACAGATAAGCAAAAGCCAAGAGAATTCTGAACCACCAAACCAGCTTTACAACAAATGCTAAAGGAACTTCTCTAGGCAGGAAACACAAGAGAAGGAAAAGACCTACAATAACCAACCCAAAACAATTAAGAAAATGGTATTAGGAACATACATATCAATAATTACCTTAAATATAAATGGATTAAATGCTCCAACCAAAAGACACAGACTAGCTGAATGGATACAAACACAAGACCCATATACATGCTGTCTACAAGAGACCCACGTCAGACATAGGGACACATACAGACTGAAAGTCGGGGGATGGAAAATGATATTCCATGCAAGTGGACATCAACAGAAAGCTGGAGTAGCAATTCCCATATCAGACAAAAAAGACTTTAAAACAAAGACTATTACAAGAAACAAAGAAGGACACTACATAATGATCAAGGGATCGATCCAAGAAGAAGATATAACAATTGTAAATATTTATGCACCCAACATAGGAGCACCTCAATACATAAGGCAACTATGAAAAGCTATAAAAGGGGAAACTGACAGTAACACGATCTTAGTAGGTGAATTCGACACCCCATTTCACCAATGGACAGATCATCCAAAATGAAAATAAATAAGGAAACACAAGCTTTAAATGATACATTAAACAAGATGGCCTTAAATGATATTTATAGGACATTCCATCCAAAAACAACAGAATTCACATTCTTCTCAAGTGCTCATGGAACATTCTCCAGGATAGATCATATCTTGTGTCACAAATCAAGCCTTGGTAAATTTAAGAAAATTGAAATCATAGCAAATATCTTTTCCAACCACAACACTATAAGAGTACATATCAATTACAGGAAAAAAATCTGTAAAAAATACAAATACATGGAGACTAAACAATACACTACTAAATAACCAATAGATCACTGAAGAAATCAAAGAAGAAGTCAAAAACTACCTAGAAACAAGCGACAATGAAAACACGATGACCCAAAACCTATGGGATGCAGCAGAAGTAGTTCTAAGAAGTAAGTTTATAGCAATATATTCCTACCTCAAGAAAGAAGAAACAGCTCAAATAAATAATGTTATCTTACACCTAAAGCAATTAGAGAAAAAAGAACAAAAAACCCCAAACATAGCAGAAGGAAAGAAATCATAAAGATCCGATCACAAATAAATGAAAAAGAAATGAAGGAAATGACAGCAAAGATCAATAAAACTAAAAGCTGGTTCTTTGAGAAGATAAACAAAATAGATAAACCATTAGCCAGATTACCAAGGAAAAAATGGGAGAAGACTCAAATCAACAGAATTAGAAATGAAAAAGGAGAAGTAACAACTGACACTGCAGAAATACAAAGGATCATGAGAGATTACTTCAAGCAACTATAGGCCAATAAAATGGACTACCTGGAAGAAATGGACAAATTCTTAGAAATGCAGAACCTTCTGAGACTGAACCAGGAAGAAATAGAAAATATGAACAGACCAATCACAAGCACTGAAACTGAAAGTGTGATTAAAAATCTTCCAAGAAACAAAAGTCCAGGACCAGATGGCTTCACAAGTGAATTCTATCAAATATTTAGAGAAGAGCTAAAACCTACCCTTCTCAAACGCTTCCAAAATACAGCAGAGGGAGGAACACTCCCAAATTCATTGTATGAGGCCACCATCACCCTCATACCAAAACCAGACAAAGATGTCACAAAAAAGGAAAACTACAGGCCAATATCACTGATGAACATACATGCAAAAATCCTCAACAACATACTGGCAAATAGAATCAAACAGCACATTAAAAGGAACATACACCATGATCAAGTGGGGTTTATCCCAGGAATGCAAGGATTCTTCAATATATGCAAATCAATCAATGTGATAAACCATATTAACAAATTGAAGGAGAAAAACCATATGATCATCCAACAGAGGCAGAGAAAGCTTTTGACAAAATTCAACACTCATTTATGATAAAAACCCTGTAGAAAGTAGGCATAGAGGTAACTTTCCTCAACATAATAAAGGCCATATATGACAAACCCACAGCCAACAGCGTCCTCAATGGTGAAAAACTGAAACCATTTCCACTAAGATCAGGAACAAGACACGGTTGCCCACTCTCACCACTCTTATTCAACATAGTTTTGGAAGTTTTAGCCACAGCAATCAGAGAAGAAAAAGAAATAAAAGAATCCAAATTGGAAAAGAAGAAGTAAAACTGTCACTGTTTGCAGATGACATGATACTATACATAGAGAATCCTAAAGGCTACCAGAAACCTACTAGAGCTAATCAATGAATTTGGTAAAGTAGTAGGATACAAAATTAATGCACAGAAATCTCTTCCATTCCTATACACTAATGATGAAAAATCTGAAAGTGAAATTAAGAAAACACTCCCATTTACCACTGCAACAAAAAGAATAAAATATCTAGGAATAAACCTACCTAAAGAGACAAAAGACCTGTATGCAGAAAATTATAAGACACTGATGAAAGAAATTAAAGGTGATACAAATAGATGGAGAGATATACCATGTTCCTGGATTGGAAGAACCAACATTGTGAAAATGACTCTACTACCCAAAGCAATCTACAGATTCCATGCAATCCATATCAAACTACTAGTGGCATTTTTCACTGAACTACAACAAAGAATTTCACAGTTTATATGGAAACACAAAAGACCCCGAATACCCAAAGCAATCTTGGGAAAGAAAAATGGAGCTGGAGGAATCAGGCTCCTGGACTTCAGACTATACTAAAAAGCTACAGTAATCAAAACAGTATGGTACTGGCACAAATACAGAAATATAGTTCAGTGGAACAGGATAGAAAGCCCAGAGAAAACTCCACACACATATGGTCACCATATCTTTGATAAAGGAGGCAAGAATATACAGTGGAGAAAATACAGTCTCTTCAGTAAGTGGTGCTGGGAAAACTGGACAGCTACATGTAAAAGAATGAAATTAGAATACTCCCTAACACTATACACAAAAATAAACTCAAAATGGATTAAAGACCTAAATATAAGGCCAGATGCTATAAAACTCTTAGAGGAAAACATAGGCAGAACAATCTATGATATAAATCACATCAAGATGCTTTTGACCCACCTCCTAGCGAAATGGAAATAAAAAAAAATAAACAAATGGGACCTAATGAAACTTAAAAGCTTTTGCACAGCAAAGGAAACCATAAACAAGACCAAAAGACAACCCTCAGAATGCGAGAAAATTTTTGCAAATGAAGCAACTGAAAAAGGATTAATCTCCAGCTCATACACCTCAATATCAAAAATCAAACAACCCAATCCAGAAATGGACAGAAGACCTAAACAGACATTTCTCCAAAGAAGATATACAGATTGCCAACAAACACATGAAAGAATGCTCAACATCATTAATCATTAGAGAAATGCAAATCAAAACTACAATGAGATATCATCTCACGCCAGTCAGAATGGCCATCATCAAAAAATCTAGAAACAATAAATGCTGGAGAGGGTGTGGAGAAAAGGGAACCCTCTTGTACTGTTGGTGGGAATGTAAATTGGTACAGCCAATATGGAGAACAGTATGGAGGTTACTTAAAAAACTAAAAATAGAACTACCATATGACCCAGCGATCTCACTACTGGGCATATACCCTGAGAAAACCATAATTCCAAAAGAGTCATGTAACAAAATGTTCACTGCAGTTCTATTTACAATAGCCAGGACATAGAAGCAACCTAAGTGTCCATCGACAGATGAATGGATAAAGAAGATGTGGCACATATATACAATGGAATATTACTCAGCCATAAAAAGAAACGAAATTGAGTTATTTGTAGTGAGGTGGACTGACCTAGATTCTGTCATACAGAGTGAAGTAAGTCAGAAAGAGAAAAACAAATACTGTATACTAACACATATATATGGAATCTAAGGGGAAAAAATGGTCATGAAGAACCTAGGGGCAAGACAGGAATAGAGACACAGACCTACCAGAGAATGGACTTGAGGATATGGGGAGGAGAAAGGGCAAGCTGGGACAAAGTGAAAGAGTGGCATGGACATGTATACACTACCAAATATAAATCAGATAGCTAGTGGGAAGCAGCCGCATAGCACAGGGAGATCAGCTCAGTCTTTGTGACCACCAAGAGGGGTGGGATAGGGAGAGTGGGAGGGAGGGACGCAAGAGGGAAGAGATATGCGGACATATGTATATGTATAACTGATTCACTGTGTTATAAAGCAGAAACTGACACATCATTGTAAAGCAATTATATTCTAATAAAGATATTAAAAAATGTACATTAGTAAGTGAAAGAAGCCAATATGGGGATTTCCCTGTGGTCCACTGGTTAAGACTCCATGCTTCCAATGCAGCAGACATGGGTTCAATCCATGGTCAGAGAACTAAGATCCCACATGCTGCGTGGTGCAGCCAAAAAGAAAATAAGGAAAAAAAAAAAAGACGCCAATATGAAAAGGCTACACACTGTGTGATTCCAACTTTATGACATTCTGAAAAAGTTAAAACTATGGAGATTTTAAGAAGATTAATGGTTGCCATGAGTTAGGGTGGAGGGAGGGATGCATAGGCAGAGCACATATGATTTTTAGGGCAGTGAAACTACTGTGTATGATACTATGATGGTGGATTCATGTCATTACATATTTGTCCAAACACATAGAATGTGCAATACCAAGAATGAACCCTAATGTAAACTATAGACTTTGGGTAATAATCATGTGTCAATGTAGGCTCATCACTTGTAACAAATGTATCACTCTGATGGGGAATGTTAATAATGGGAGAGGCTATGCACGTGTGGAGACAGGGGGTAATGGGAAGTATCTATACTTTTTTTTCAATTTTGTTGTGAATCCAAAACTGCTCTAAAGAAGTAAAGTACTGTACTAGGAAAAAAAAAAAGATGTGGTATCTATATACAATGTACTACTACTCAGCCATAAAAACAATGAAAACTTGCCATTTGCAACAACATGGATGGATCTTGAGGGTATTATGCTAAGTGAAATAAGTCAGATGGACAAAGACAAATACCATATGATCTCACCCATGATATAAAAAAACAAACAAACAATAAATAAAATAAAACAAAAACAAACCCATAGATACAGAGAACAGAGTAGTGGTTACCAGAGGGAAAGGGGCAGCGGGGAGGGAAGAAAGGGTAAAGGTGGTCAATTGTATGCTGATGAATGGATAGAAACTAAATTTTTGGTTGTGAGCATGCTGTAAAATATACAGAAGTAGAAATATAATGTTGTACACATGAAACTTATGTTATAAACCAATGTTACCTCAACAAAAGTTAAATCTTAAAAACTAGACAAAAATAAAACAACTAAATAAATAAAGGAAAGAAAAAAGATTATATTTACTTTGAAGGTTTTTGTCATAGCCACCAAATACTGTGTATGTTAATCTACTATGGTGTAACTTTCAATGCTTTGCTCACTGTGTGGTACGTGGTAGGTGATCAATAGATGTTTGCTGAATGAGTGTTGAATAGATTTCTAGAAAACCAGAATAATCAGTGAACTGGGGTGGGGGTTTCTGGTGAATTTAATTTTCTACATTTCTGAAGGCTATCCTGAAAATCTATAGATTTTCTTTCCTACAGGAAAGAATCTAGCATGAAACCTGGCATATAGCATGCTCTCAATAAACAGCAGTTCTTTTAAAAAAAATCATGAACCTAGCTTCTAGTCCTATACTTTGGTATTAAGTAGCTGTGCCTTATCTGTAAAAATGACAATAACGTTAGTGCCTAAAAGCAAAGGACTTGAACTAATCTCTTGACACAGATTACAGAATTGGAAGCAATGATACTGAGGAAGGATTTACATGGAGAAAGCTACTTGGGTGTTATCCATCTGCTAGCAATAAGGAAGTCATTTTCTTATTTGTTATTCTTTCAACAAATATTCATTGAGCACCTACTCCATGGCTGGCTCTATACGAGGAGCTGGGAGACACTGAGCTAATTATAACATTCATTTATTTTGTAGGTACTCTTGAGATTATATACATACATATATATATATATATATGTATATAATGTATATATTATATACACACACATATATATAATCTTAATCATCAAAACCACCATACGAGTTGGTACTATCATTATTCCTATTGTACAGATGAAGAAACTGTAGCTCAGAGAGTTTAAATGATCTATCCAAGATAACATAGCTAACAGAGCTGAGATACAAACCCCAATCTAACTCCATAGCTTAGGCTCCTAACCACTGTGCACTACATATTGCTGCTTCAGTACAGAGATGCAAGGGAGCACCATATGCACAGTGAATGTGTATTTATGATAGGATATTCTGGAAGTGTCCTGGACATGAGAGGAAAAACTGTCTCCTATTCCTCCAACAGTGGGAAACTCAGCTGGAGAACTGAGGTCCAATCAACAGTGCTTAGACTGCCTGGAGATAATTACTGAAATAACAAAGAATGAGGCAGTATGGCGTGATGGCTAAGAGCTCAGGACTGATGTTAGGCCACCTGAGATAGAAACCTAATTTCTTCACCAGAAAAAGAGAAGAATGTTCGATCCCATACTACAGATACCTAGATACAGCTTGTGTGAGTGCTGCTTAAACATGTCACATACAGAGGGCATTTTCACAATGACATGAAAGTCAGAGATCTTTATTTAATCAAGTGCCAATTCTGAAGTAATTTCTATCTAATGTAGCTATTACAAATGATAGTTACTTTAATGTATTCTCTGTGCTGATTATACTACATGCCATGATTATTGACATTTGCCTCATGAAGAATTAAGCGGATGGTACTTACCCACCACAGTCCCACAGGTTCAATACCAGGTTTCCCAGAAATCGAACATGAGAATGTTCTACATCAACTGGAAGACAAACATGACAAATCTAGTAATTGTAGCATGCGCGATGAAACTCAAAATAAGCAACGTGCTAACCCATGAAATTTAGAAGGACCAAAGTGGAGTGAAATGCTCAAAGCTACAACAAGAAGGTGATTTTCAGCTTAGTGGTGTGGTTTAGTGGCAAGGTGGGCACCTAAACTACCCTGAGCTACAGAACTGGCTCTCACGTAAGTCGTTTTACTTTTTAGTTGTTTTAGTGCTTAGAGCAGAAACAATCTCCAATTATAATACTGTTAAAATTTCAACATGTAAGACAGAGACATATACCATTTAATAGCTCTTTTCTGACCCATAAACACCCCCCACAAAAAATTTAAAAATTAGAAAAAGACAACAAAAACCAAATACAAAACAAACATAAAACATAACCAAACTTGCTCCCTCTATTGATTTCCTATTTTGGTTAATGACCCTACCATTTTCCCATTTTGAGGGGGTCATTTTTGACTCCTCTGTCCACATTCAATTCATTGCTATTCCTTTGCAATCTCTCTCAATTCCACTCTTTGTTTTACAACCTGCTACTAACATTAAGGAAGGCCCTTACCTTCGCAAGCCTATACAACTACAGTAGCTCCATAATTACCTCCCACCAGGAAGCCTTACTCACTTTACTTCATCCTATAGGCTACTGCAAGATTCATCTTCTTAACACTACTTTGAACATGTCACTCCCCATTCAAAAAACTTTCAATGGCTCCTCCATACCTACACGTGGGGCATTCAAGGTCCTTCAGAATTTGGCTTCCAATCTACCTTTATGTTCCCCAATGATTCACATTAACGAAGCCTTTCGCTCCAGTCCAATTTGGTTTATTCACAGTCCTCCCAAACCCCTCTACCACCCCAACCTCCAACATACCTTACATCAGGGGTCGCAAACTTGCTAATAGGAGCCAGGCCGGTAAACGTACAAGAATGAAGTTGATCATGTATGGAGAGTAAATATCCACCCAAGGGGACGATGGAGTGGGTAGCAGTTACACAGCTCTAGCTCATTTGCCATGCAGGAACGTGGGCTCAGGATTACCAGATCTTTAAATTTTTCAATAGTAGTAGGAAATCCAGATTTTTTATGGAAACTTTTACATATTGATAACTAATTCCAATTTTTCTAAAACATTACATAGGCCAAACAAAACACATCTACAGGCCTTATCCAGCATACGGGCTGCCTGTTTGCGACCTCTGCCTTACACCTCCCTCCCCACCCTTTACTTTGCCTACTGTGTCCATCTGCCTAGAAAGTCCTCCCCACCTTTCTTCCAAAGTCAGATTCATCTTCTACGACCCAGCTTAAATCCCACCTCCTCTAAAAGCCCTACCTGGCCACCCCCACTTACCATCATCACTCCCTCTGAATTCATTTAAACATTTATTAAGCATCTACTCTCTGCCAGGCACTAAAAATCACAAGGAACAATAATGAAAATTCTTATCCTGGAAATTTCTCAAAGTCTAGCAATTATCATCTTTACAATTTATGTAACAGTTAAACATCACACAGTGGTGTTTCTTCTACGACTACCTTGCAGCTGTTGCTTAAATTGACTGCTATCTAACTTTTGTGCAATTTTATCTTCTCATAAACTAGAGCATAAGCAGAAAAGCATTACTTAAAAAAAACATGGACATTGGAGTCAAACAGTTCTTAGTTCAAATACCAGCTCTACCTCTCTGTGTGACCTTGGGTAAGTCACTTAACCTCTGAGTATTAGTTTCCTCTTCTGTTAAAAAAAAGGTGGGAGGCATACTATTGACCTCACATTACTGTGAGGATTACAGGAATTATTATACATCAAGTGCCTGGCACGTAGTAGGTGCCCAAACTACTTCCCTTCTCCCCTTTACTTCCCCCTCCTTGGAAAAGGAATCATATCTTACATGTCTTTGTATTTCCAACAGAGTCTACGAGAGAGTAGGTGCTCAAACTGCTATTAATTTGAAGACTATGTAAACGGTCTAGTACTAAAAAAAAATGGAAAGAAGTGCTACTGAGAAAGGGAAAGACAATAATAAAAGAAGTGACAGGATTCAGCGACTGTTTAGATATGGAGCACATGGGATAGAAATCTGGTTTCTACTCCCATATCATAGAAATTGCTCTCATCAAGTGACCAATGGCCCCATTACCAAATCCAATGGACTTTTTAGTCCTTGTCTTACTTTCTGCAGCATGACACTGTTGACTACTCTCTTCTCAAAAAATTCTCTTCTCCTGGCCTCTGAGAGCATTACCTATAACCTCTCTGGCAGGTCCTCTTTCACAGGCTCCTATTCTTCTTTCTGTCCCTTAAATGCTGGAGTTATTCAGGATTCCATCTTTGGCCACCTACTCTTCTATGTATTCTTTCCGCCAGGCAAGCTAATCAATTCATATCATCTCATTTACCATTTGGATACTGATAATCCATAAACATGTATCTATAATACAGATTTCTCTCTTCCCTTTCTGAATCATATACTGGACATCTTTACTTGCATAAACCACAAGTATCCCAAACTCAGTGTATCCAAATATAACTCATCATCTGCCCATTCTTCCCACAAAATCTATTCCTCTTTCAGTCCTCCTTAACTCAGTGAATTTAACCAGATGCCTAAGCCAAACACTAAGTTTCATCCTTGAGTCCAGTCTTTCCCCCATCATTCCCCCCAAACCTACCAGCAAGTCATATTGACTCTACCTTTTAAATATCCCAAATCCATTTACTTTTCACCACATCCACTATTACCACCCTAACCCAAGTTAAGCCCCTATAATCTCTTACCTGGTCTACTAAAAACAGTTCCCTAATCTGTCAATCTGTTTCTTCCCTTGCCTCCCTCCAAACTATCCTCTATATTACAGGTATAATGATCTCTCCACAGTGCAGATTTTATTTCATTCTTTAAAAAGAAAAAAAAAATAACATGTCTCTGTCTATATATTACTGTATATACCCAGAAAACATAAGGCCAAAAGGATAACCTCAAATTACTAATGGTGGTTGTCCCTAGGAAGTAGGCCTGAGAATGAGGGACAGAGTAGACTTTCTACACTTCTGCAATGTTTGAATCTTTCACAAGTATTACTTTTCTAATTAAAATTGAAAATTAAAAATATTGAAATCTGACCATATTACTTTTCTGTTTGAAACTCTCTAAGGGTTGCCTTCTACCCTCAGTTTAAACAACCTGACTTGGCTTACAGGGCATTTTATGATCTAACCCCCAATTTCTGCCTCCCTCTTTAGTCTCAGGTCTCCTGTAGGGCCCTCCGGCTCTCCTAATCTTCCTGCCCTGCTATCACAACAGCAACTGAAAAGAACCAAGAACAGAGCTTTGGGAAATCACATACACTTACGGGGCAGAAAGAAGAAAATATTCATTTTTTTAAAAGGAAGGGATGGTTAAAGATAAAGGAATAAAACCAGGGTAATAAAGCATTAAATAAAAGCCAAGGGATCAGAGAATTTTGAGAAGGCAGGAAATCTTGGAGCCGTCAACAGTGTTTGAGACTAAAATACTTCATAATCACATTTTTATCGACAAGTTTACTATTCCAACAAACACATTTTAACAGCCCCCTGATAAATGAATACCACCATTCTGTATCCTTACTTCAAATTTCAAAACACAGTACACTCTAAGTTTAACAAAATGAACCTGGACTTTTTTCAGCAATGACAAACTAGAGAAACACTAAAACCTTCAAGGTGATATAATATTTTAGAATAAGTACTCTTTCACTACTTTTAAAGAAAATCAGCAACTTCACAAAAATAGTAAGTAAAAATCAATACACTATATGTATTTTTAATTAGTCTATAAGTTTAGCAAGTAGAACCAAGACCTTTCTTCAGCAATGACAAACTAGCTAGTGATACACTAAAGCATCAGGCCAACATAATATTTTGAAGTATACTTTTATCACCTTTAAGAAATACAGCACTTGCTAACAAAGTATTATTGATAAAGGTCCACTTGAGATATTCTTAAGGTCAAGAGCCTTGTCCCATCCACAGGAGGCTCCAGAAAAACACTTGTTAAAACAAATGGCCTGCTTCATGTACAGGGTTCATATAACTTGCAACATTCTGTTCAGAACTTTTTAACAAATCTGCTAGATTATTTCAAAACTATTAAATAGCTTGACTAGCTCTGAAATTTGGGTTTTAAGACTATTCACCAGACTTAGGTAGTCAATCCACTCTGCTGATTAGCTAAAAACAAAAATATTAATTGGACTAGAAAAAAGTACATCAATGAAATGTGCAGAATTTAAAACATAAACAGAAAGAAGTCTGCCAGGAATTGTGGCTGTAGAACAATGAATAAAGCAGGAGCATAGATTGACATTCTAGCTCTAACACTTATGAGTTGCGTGACCTTAACTTCTAAGTCATACTTTCTTCACCTATTAAAATGAAGTTAATATGAGAACTAAAGTAAATAAAACACCATACAATAAACATTAGCTTCCTCTGATCTACTGAAACCATGTGATTATTAGGTCTAGATATTAAACTTGGAAAAATAGAAAAAAATTAAAATACAAAACAGGGAGAAGTTTGGACAGGTACTTTCTAGAAGGAAGTCTCTTGAGGCACAACAGGCCATAGGACCCTGTCCTGACCAAAATTTTTGATAAATGACTTAGATGAAAACTAGATGAGATGCTTATCAAGTGTACAAACTGCACAAAGCTAGGAAGGATAGCTAACATATCAAATGAGAGAATAAGTAGCTAAAATGAAAATAGGATCCAACCCCTTTTCTATGGATAAGGAAACTGAGGCCCAGTGAGATAGTAACTTGTTCTGGAATTAAGTTAACCTTTCATGGGCTAAAACAATCAAAACTGAACAACTTAATAGAGATAAGCATTTATTCTTAGGTTCAAAATATTAACTTCACAAGAATCAGAAGGAGGATATGTTGTTTTAATAAAAATATATGTGAAAAGGAATTTTCTTTTTTTTAGTATGACTCAGTATGATGAAGGCTGCTCCACAGGAGAGTAGGGGCTAGACTGTGCTAACAGTAGTGTGATGCCTATAGAACAAGAGATGTAGCAGTCCTACTCTGCTCTGATTAGACCACATCTTCATTTAAGTCTCATCACTAAAAAAATATAGACATATTCTAACAAGTCCTTAAAAATGCTTCAAAATGATGTCAAACGAGGAATAGATGAAGGAGCTGGAGATATTTAACTTAAGGAAGATAAGATTTGGGAGGCAAGGAATGGCTAGGATAGATTGAGACATTAATCATACTAAAATATTTGCATAGGCTCAAGAGAACAGAAAGGGTACCAGCTAACAATAATAAATGGAAATAGATTCAGGGCTCTAAGAAATAACTTTCTAATCATTAAAGCTTCCCTAATTATGAGTCTATTCTACACTCCAAGCACGTTAAGAACAGAAATGAGGTTCCCTTCTCTTTTGTATCCTAGGTTCTGGAACATAGGGTGTTTTAAAAATGTTTGTTGTTCTTGAAACCAGAGATACCTTATGAAGTAGTGGGTGGCTTGTCCCTAAAAGTGTCCAAGATGCTAGCAACCCAGATCAGGAAAATTTGAAAGCCAGGTAGGGCAATGGTTTCATCACCTAGAGGCCAAGGACCAAGGAAGAATCCAGAAATCCTTAGGTGCTACAAAATGAAAAGGCGTTATAGCCTAAAGACTGAAAGGGTCTCCCAGGAGCATAGATCCACTGAACTGGCAGCCATGGCAGCCCAACTAGCCTATACTAAGAAACCAGATTTAACATTCAAACCATAAAGGGCAAGGAAACATTTCTCAAGTCAAAGCTGTAACTCCAAAGAAAACATCTATATGTATCCAGGAAGAGAAGTAGCAGAGTACAGATCTGGGTAACCTCCCTCTGACAGCCTCCCAAACCCAACAATTTACCTTTTAATGAAGACTAGGACTACTGCTTTATAAAATCTTAGATTTTAATGTTATGCTTGTTAATGCCTATAAATTAATTTCTGTTTATATAATAACTGTTAAAAACAAACACCCTCCCCCTTCTAAAAAGTGAACAAACAAAAGGACCCCTATGCTTGTTGAGAAAGAGCAGGATAAAAACGAAGTTGGACAAGGTTATCCCATTTGGTAAGCAACCTAGAAAGGAAAGAACCTCCCCAAGAGAGCAAGCAGTAGTAACCAGAATTAGGTTACATCCTTCTGAGAAGGAATGAAAAAAAAGGAAACATGCTCAAAAACAAATCTGTCAATCTCTGCATCCCCAAGTTACTGCAACCAAGTGTGTTATGCGAATTATTAAGATCACCTGACTTTACAATAAGATAAAACATCTTACTTGTTGCACCAAGGCGACGTGTGTCTCTTGCAATATAATTTGCAAAGATAATAGACCTCATGCTGGTCTTACCAGACCCACTTTTACCCATCAACAGCACCTAAGGACAAAATGGAAAAAAAGAAAGGAAAGAAGTCAGCGATCAAGAGCAAATCAAGTCTAAAGGGATCTATTTCTCTCTTGCACTTGGTGTTTCACTGAAGTGACAGTACTAATAACATAGAGTGGATACTTATAACTGACTAGTTCTCTGACCCGTGGTGAATGCAGAGGTACCGAGAATTCCAGAGGCCAGCCACTTGCCTGTCATGAGTCACACATTCTCTTGGTGATAGAATCACAGTGAATTTATTATGCTATTAATATATACTATCATGCATTCAGTACTATGTTAGCAAAATATCAACTTGAGAGGAACTCTCATAATGTAATGTTTTATGCACTGAACTATCTGGCAGGGTATTTCAGTATAACTGAAAGCTCTTTCTCCTCCTCAGGATCAACCTGACCACCTCTGCCCTTAATTTCATCCCTTTTACTTACCTTCATGATTTTGTTCCATTAATTACTCTTTTCTTTTCAAGAGCGTCCCATTGCCTACAGGATCAAGTCTTTAAACTACATATAAGACCCTCCTTGATCTGGCTTATCTACTCCTCTGCCCTCATCTTCTGACGCTCCTAGCCTGGAATTTGTCGAGTCCAGCCATACTGAACTGAACTGCTTGTAGTCCCTTTGATTGCTCCAGGTCTTTTTTCATGCTGAACTCTCTGCCAGTAACTTTCCACTCCCTTTTCTTCCTTCAGCTAAGCTCCACTTACCCTTCAAGTCTTGGTTCAGTAATCGTCTCAAGAACTTCTCTGATCCCAATGCCCTAGGCTGGCTTAGATGTATTTCACCTCTGTCTTCCCATGACACTCTTATGACACTGCTAAGACCATAATGCACTGCAGTTTTCCAATTTGTTTTTTGGTCTCTCACAAGACTCTGAGCGCCTGAATGGCAGGGAAAATCCCCTTTGAGTTTTCAGTGCCTAACATATAACAGATGCTCAAAATATGTTCATCAAAAGAATGAGCAAGCTATCAAAACAAAGATATAAAACAAGCAATTTTTTAACAATGGAAAGGGTGAAGGTAAACACCTTCTTGTCAATGACAGCATTTAACGAAGACAGAAAAACACCTATCAAAGATGCTGTAGATTCTTGCACTAGGGGGGAAATTGGGTGAGGTAACTTTTTTTTTTTTTTTTGGTGAGGTAACTTTTAAGAGTCTTTTCTAACTCAAAATTTATGAAATATAATTCCAATTACCTTGATTTTCAAATGAGAGGATACATGTTCTAACTTCAATTCCAAGACATTTTATAAAAATTTTTAATTACAAATATAGGGAGTATTAATAAAAGGGTACTGCACTCAGGCTTAGTCTATTTAGCTAGATAACTTTATCTCACTAAGGAAACGTTACTGAGGAGATAGTCTAAAGTTGTTAGAGAAACCTTTTGCTTTTATTCTTTATCATTTACAAATTTCTGGTATTTTTAGGCATCCTTGTTGATAGTAACTTTAGACCGGCTCATCAAGAACATTTCCTTAGCAAACTGAAGTTACATAACTGACTTATTAGATAAAGTTAAGGCTAAATACAGTGTATTTCTTTTTTTTGTTAATTGAAGTATAGTTGATTTACAATATTGTGTTAGTTTCAGGTATACAGCACAGTGATTCATTCTTTTTGCAGATTATATTCCATTATAGGTTATTACAAGATATTGGATATAATTGCCTGTGCTATACAGTAAATCTTTGTTGCTTATGTATTTTGTGTATAGTAGTTTGTGTCTGTTACTCTCATACCTCTAATTTGTCTCTCTCCCCTTTGTAACCACTAGTTTGTTTTCTATGTCTGTGAGTCTGTTTCTATTGTGTATATAGATTCATGTGTATTATTTTTTAGATTCCATATATAAGTGATATCATATAGCATTTGTCTTTCTCTGACTTGACCAAGCATAACATTCTCTAGGTCCATCCATATTGCTGCAAATGGCAATATTTCATTCTTTTTTATGAGCTTTTGTTGTTTAAGAAATCTTACTTTAATAGCTTATGAAAGACTTATCAAGGCTAACTGTATTAAGTACTAATCTAAGTGCTCTACCTGCATTTGCTTGTTTAAAAACTTCATAATAATTCTATGAGACAGGTAACCTTATTATCACCATTTTATAAATGGAGAAACTGAAAGCCCAAAAGATTCAGAAACTTACTCTAGAACTGTGCCCTTATCGATTCTTCTTAAACCCCAAGGTGAGGCACAGTACCATAAGAGCACAAGGGAAGGAGTGTTCAATTCCATTTGGAGAACTCACATGAAACCTAATAGTGATAACATTTGAGTTGGGTTCAACATAAATGTGCAAGCAGAGGCCTGTGTAGTGTGTGTGTATGGCTTGCACAAAATGCAAATTAATTTGTAAACTTGGAGAAAAACAGATTCTGCATGGCTATGATAGGGTGCAAAGGTATGGCTGATGGTTTAGTCAGGAATAGATTTTTTTTTTAACATCTTTATTGGGGTATAATTGCTTTACAATGGTGTGTTAGTTTCTGCTTTATAACAAAGTGAATCAGTCATACATATACATATGTTCCCATATCTCTTCCCTCTTGCGTCTCCCTCCCTCCCACCCTCCCTATCCCACCCCTCCAGGCTGTCACAAAGCACCGAGCCAATATCCCTGTGCCATGCGGCTGCTTCCCACTAGCTATCTACCTTACTACGTTTGTTAGTGTGTATATGCCCATGACTCTCTCTCGCCCTGTCACAGCTCACCCTTCCCCCTCCCAGGAATAGATTTTTAAAGGGCATTCTATGAGATGAAATCTTTTGGATTGTATTCTATGGGCTTCAGGAAGTTACAAAAAGTTCTTAAGTATGTGAATGACTTACTTAGATTTCTATATTAGAAAAATTAAATCTGATAGCAAAGAAGGGGACAAGAGTCAGGGAGAACATGTAGAAGGTTCCTACAACAGTCAAGGAAAGATGGCAGATATGACCACAAATATGCTTCCTGAACAGTAACTTCTTACCTTTACCTTCATGTTTTTGATGTACCTAACATGTCTTACCTTTTTCTTCATGGCTGTATTTGGTAGCACCCACCTGCAGATATAAACCAAAAGACAGAGTTTCCATGATCCAGTTGCCTTAGAAATTGGAATTAACGTAGAGGTGCAAAAGAGCACATTTAGTACAACAGCTGAGTACAGCTGTGTGGGGGACCTCAGTTAGGTAGAGGCCCTCATTTTCCTAAATTATAAAACTGGGCTTATGCTCCCTCTCGCCTAATTATGTGCTCAGGAAATAGCTCCTAGGAAGATTTATTTAGGAATATAAATGAGCCATTAAAATTCAAGATTCAATTTTTTACCTCCTTAAAAAATTTATCAAAGCAATATTTACAAATGCTTTAATAAATCAAACAATATTGTCATATTTGAATATCCTGTTTTTCAAAGTCAGCATATTTCTAAAAATCTTAAGTCCTTCAGCTGTCCTTCCAAGTATTTTACTCATCACAGGCACAAAGTATATAAATTCTCAAATTCAGGTATAAACTGGCACAGAAAGCACTCTCAAGCCACTGATCTCTGCCCAGGAAAAGCCAACCCTCTTCCTAGTCTTCTTATCGTCAACATGAAGACATAAAATCTCCTTTATTGACAATTCAAAGCAATTCAGAACTGCCTCCTCAATTAGAACACTTGCCCCTCCCCAGAGTGATATCAGGCCTGTCCTAAGGATTGTTTCTCCCCAGTTAGCAACCAGACCTCTTACTAGTTTATCCAATCACCAAAAGCAACCTTATTGGTAAATCGAAAGAATTTATCATAGGTGGGGTATTCTAATTCACAATACTCTCTTCAGTTAGAACGTCCCCCCTGCCCCCTCCCTTCCAGGTTTGACTTAATACCCTTCACCCACCCAAGCGATCCTTCCGGTTCCCCTATGGGAGGATCCATTCTCGTCCCCAGATTCTCTTTCTCCATCTTTTTCTCAGAGTCAGATTCTTCCATTGTGCAACAAGTCCTTTCCAGTCCCTTCTAAATCCGCAGTACTCTCTCTCTTTTTTTTTTCCTGTTCACCCCCTCAGCCGCCTATTCTCCTTGCCTGCGGCCCTTAGGCCTGCTCTAGTCTTGCCTCCACCTTTGTCCACTGGGGGGCTGCTTTCCCCACCGTTACCTTTACCGCCTCGAACTTGGCCTCAAGGCACCGCCGAGCTGGCCAGCTCAACGGCTAAGTGATTCGGTGATGCAAAGGGAGAGATGGAGGATGAGAAGGAAAGAGGGATGGGTGGGGGGTTCGTTTCGAGTTTGGGCCTCAGGCCCCAAGGTCTCGAAACCCAAAGGGGACTTCACCCGAAAAGAGGTGGGGACGAGGAAGGCGGAGGTGGCATAAAGAACAGACCCGTGCCGTAGGCACTAAGCGATGAATGCCTCAGTCGGCTCGTTTTTCCCGAGCCTGGCCGCCCGGGAGAGTCCGCCGGAGGTTGCGGTGGCTACGACCTAACCACCCACCCTTCACGAGCGCAGGTACCTCACCGCAGCCACCCTACTGCAGGCCAGGGTCACGTGGACACCTGCCGTAAACCCGGAGCTTGTCACGTGACTGCCGCTTCCCTAGGGGCGGGTGGGCTGAGAAGAATACCATAGAGATTGCGCGGAGAAAGAGCGCCGCCTGTCTCCGTCACGTGGCCCGGGCTCTTAACAAAGCCACAGGCTTGGTAGGGCGCTGCCAGCTTGAAGAGGCATTCATTGTAGGCCACCTGGCGCCACGCCCCGCCTGCCGCGGGGAATTAAAGGA
Organism: Grampus griseus; assembly: GCF_964374135.1. Taxonomy (NCBI): domain Eukaryota; kingdom Metazoa; phylum Chordata; class Mammalia; order Artiodactyla; family Delphinidae; genus Grampus; species Grampus griseus. The sequence goes on along the minus strand of NC_138999.1, from coordinate 47,904,855 downwards.
GCCGGTTGCAATTTTAGTGCCTCAAAGCTGGCCTTTTTTTTTTTTTTCTAACTGCTATTTCATTCACCCTTAACGTTTTTCAGTGGGGAAGGCCTAGCATTGTCTTTTTTTCTCCCTGTTTTTTAAATCTTTGTTTTCCTGGTTTTGTTATTAGCCCCGTCCTTGTAACTGAGCTTGTAATTAAATGAGTTAATATATCCAAAGTGATTACAACTGTCTTTCACGTAGTGCTCAATAAAGGTAATTATTGCTGGAATCAGGGATTCATCAGGAAATTTAGGACTTACTTATCTCCCCACTTTAAAACTGAAAGGGAAATGAATTATCATACACCATAGTAAAAGTCAATAGACAAAATCTAGAGTTGATGATTGAAGGACTACTGGTAGGCATATACATACTGTATTTAGATACAGAGACTACAAGAAAAAACGGCTGAAGTAGTTTAAAGGGGTTGCTTCTGGAGAGGGGCAGAAGATAGGAAGTGAGGGGACTGTTGCTTTTCATCTTATTCTCTTTTGTGATATATATATATATTTAAACCACATATATATATTTATATATTTATGTATTTAAACCACATGTACATATTCCTTGAAAAGAAAGGAAAGAAGGACTGGAGGGAGAGAAGGAAGGAAAGTAGGAAGGAAAGGGAAACTGGACAAAAATGGGGTGCTGTCTTGCCCCCAGACGTCCCCATTTACCCTCCTATATGATCCTTTCTTACCACAACTGATATGCCTCAAGAAAAATTCATTGTATTCTGACCATGATACCTTAGCCCTATCACTTGCTAAATCTTCTTCCTCCTCTCTACCACCCGATGCCAAACCAGCTCCTGTTCTAATTTTTCCTGTGTAGTGAAAGACCCTGAGTCCCAAACCAGGAAGTCATTTTATTATTTTTTTTCTTCCCGTTTTATTGAGATGTAATTGGCACACAGCACTGTATAAGTTTAAGGTGTACAGCATAATGATTTGACTTACATACACCGTGAAATGATTATCACAATAAGTTTAGTGAACATCCTTCATCTCATATAGATACCAAATTAAAGAAATAGAAAAGAAATTTTTTCTTTTGATGAGAACTCTTAAAATTTACTCTCTTAACAACTTTCAAGTATGACAGCAGTGTCAATTATATTTATCATGTTGTACATTACATCCTTAGTACTTACTTGTCTTATAACTGGAAGTTTGTACATTTTGACAGCCTTCATCCAATTCCTCCTCCCCCCACTTCCCGCCTCGCCTGGCCTCTGTAACCACAAATCTGATCTCTTTTGCTGAGTTTGTTTGTTTAACTCATTCAACAGTGAATTTTTATATTAATGATTTTTCTACCTTAAGAACTGCATATGTACACATTATTTCTCGAAATACAAACTAAGGAGGGTACTAAAAGGAAAAATTATCTCATATTTAGTCAAAACAGAATCACTTTCAAAATTTTGAGTGTACATATGTATACTAGTACATATGCTTTCATATTCTACTTTATATTCATTTGTCACTTATTCAACAAATCTTCATTGAGTGCATATGCTAGGCACTGTGAACACAGGGATCAAGCAATGATCCCTTCTTTCAAGGAGCTTTCAGTCTAGATAGGAAAAAATAAATAAAAAGAAAATTAAACTATAGTGTGATAAGTACGGTAGGAATGGAAAAGGGGGAAAGGAGGTTTCATGAGAAACGTAAAAAATAGTTGGGAAGATTCTCGAAAATAGATGATTCCTGTGATTGGCTTCTTTGAAGAAAATATGGATCAACCATTTAAGAAAGAAAAAGGAATATTACAAGCAAAAGAAGGAGTATTTGCAAAAGCAAAGAAACATAAATTAATATGCTATTATTTAGGTGTTGCAAATAATTTAGTATTAGTAGAGCATAGTGTATAGGAATATGGTAACATATCTAGAAGTCAGGGGCCAGAAACCCACTAAATATTGTTGACATTAGATTTTAATACTGAAGGGGATAGAAAAACACAAAAAGGTTTTAAGTAGACAGCAATGATCAGATTCACATATTAAAGAGATAAATCTGCAGGAGTTTCAAGACTGGGTAAAATGGGTAAAAAGGATGATGACATCAAAGGTAGCTGCAGTGGTCTACATCAGGGGTCCCCAACCCCTGGTGCCAAAAAGGTTGGGGAACGCTGGTCTACATGGTAATAACAAGGGTCCTACTGAGGTATTACCACTGGAGATGGAGCCATGTCAACAATAGAACTGGCAGGACTCAGTAACCAATTGGAAGTCTCTGGCCTAGGGATAGAAGTATTTTATGATGACTTCAAGAGTTCTTGCTTGGTGAAGTGGTTGATGTAGGAAAAAAGAGGATGTGGGAAAGATTTATTAATTATCGTCAGATAAATGCAGTTATGGAAATTTTGAATTTGATGGGCTTACAGTTTTATCCAATCAGATCACTCTAATGAAGAGTTTAATTTGTGGATTTTATCTAAGAGGAAAGACTTAGACTGGAGATAAGCAATTTGTTATTGACAAAAATGTGTATTCTTCTATTTGGGGGGAGTTATATGTTATATATGTCCATTAGATCACCCCTTTGGATTTTTTATGAAGAAAAATATTTATATTTGCTTTGCCAATATTTTGTTTAGGATTGTGTACCTATGTTCTCAAGTAAGGATGCTTTCTTACTTTCTCTTTTTTTGTTGTTCTAGATTATCCTTATCTAATGTTATTATTAAAGTTATGTTTGCCTCATGAAGATTGAGAGATTCTTTTTCTCTCTCTGTGAGGATTATATTAAAATTGGATTATTTATTCTTGGATATTACCATCTCAGGTATTTTCTTTGTCAGAAGATGTTTAACACATTCAACTTCTCTAATGATTTTTAAGACTATTCAAATTTTATATATATACTATATATATTACATATGTGTATATATAATGTACATTATATATATATAGTTATAGGTTTTACATTTATAAAGTTTTATATATACAGTTGTCAATTTTAACATATTGCTTTAAAATGAATAAATCTATTTCATCTAAGTTCTCTAATACACAAGTATGCAATTGTCCGTAATATCCTTTTAATCTTTTTTTAATCTCTGAAATATCTATAGTTAGGTCTCTCTTCCCAACCTTCATGTTGTTTATTTCAATTAAGTCAACAATAAAATTCACAAGCCGAACCAATATACTTTTGAGAATGAAAGGAGATGCCATTACTTATACCATAACAACAGGTGTCACCCTAGAGTATCACAGCAAGATGGGACATACGGCCTCTGGGTGGATATCTAGTTAGCTTCATATTCTTGATATTTGGCAGTGACACTTGTTTTTTATCTGACCTTTCTTTTAATTTAGCCATTCTCGTGGTTGTGCCATGCAAAACGTTTTAATAAAAAATAAAATTAGGCATATCATTTAAAATTAAATATTCAATGCAATGAAAGGATGCTGTTATCCGTATTTTATAGACAGCCTGTTCTAAATACTAATTATTAAATAAGATTATATGTAACTTCTTTGTGAAAATCTATCTATATTACAATTGATAAGAAATGAATAGATAGCATTCATTGAGAATTTACTGTACATGGACCTCATGTAATCCTCATTAAAATATATGTGTCCAATATTATCTCCACTTGAAAGACAATAAAACCTGAGGCTCACAGTCACATAGTTGAGAAGTGATGGAACTATGATCCAACTTGGGTCTCTCTGAATTTTTCCAACTCAGAGTTACTATCTAGGGTACTAAAAATTCCCATTAATAAGTAAATAATCATTCTATATTCAAAAAATTTTTCAAAATATAATTAGCTGTGAAACTTATCTTTTTTAATATTAAAAAACTGCCTTTGGTTGTCTTATTAGCACTAGTGAAATAATATTCATTGAAAAATTTTAAGTTATCTATTCCATATTAAGATATACAAATGCCTAGGGATTCTTCCATTAATGTTTGAGAACTTTCAATCACTCATTCATTTAAGCTAAACCTCAGAATGAAGCACATTCTACTGACAGTGCTAAGTAAAGTTCTGACTGCTAGACATACAATGTTGAACTAAAGAGAGACATCTCCCACTTTCAAGGAGCTTTAATTGTAGAGGGAGAGCAGAAAATAATGAAGTAGGGAGAGCAGAAAATAATGAAGTAAGCCAACATATAATGAAATTTAAAGTAGTAATTAGTTCTAGAAATAAATAACATTGAAGTAGTATGAAGGCATAAAGAGTGACCAACAAGGATGTGATCATAGATCAGACCTGAATGAACCAATGGAGAAAGTCCTGTGAAATTCTGTAGCTAGCATGCCAGGCCAGGGGAATAGAATGGGCAAAGGCCTCCCCACAGGTGGAAAACAGACAAGTGCTTTCAGTTTGGCATCAAGACAGTAAGCAACAAGCATGGCAGGGAATAAATTTAGAGAGGTAAGATATAAGATCCCACTCAAAATGAAATGTTAAATTTTCTGTTTTGTTTATTACTGAGAACTATGCACAATATGCTCCATGCCATCTCTGACCACTTGTTATCCTTCAAATTCATGACATTCCTGCTATCGCTGGTACTCTGGAAGAAGCAAAATATACTTGGTAGTAAGAGGCTGTATATCCTCTTCAGAACAGAAGCTGAAGGGAGATTGATAGATGCAGGATAGATAGGAGAGACACATCGCAAATTGAGGGTCGATAATAACTTTGCAGTGTGTCAATTTCTCTAGGCTAAACTATGCTCCCAAGAATTCTTTCTAGTATGTGCCTGGATGGGGAATAAAGGACAGTTCAAAAAATATTCTTTTGCAATGGTTTGAAGAATGACAGTAGCCGTGTGCGCACACGCGCACACACACACAGCTTCTCCCAGTCAAACGAATCTTCAGTTGTTGCTCTGAAGGGAGTTTTGCAGATGTAATTACCATTCCTAATCAGTTGACTTACTTACTTTATTTATTTATTTGTTGGGGTATAGTTGCTTTACAATGCTGTGTTAGTTTCTGCTGTACAGCGAAGTGAATCAGCTATATTTCCCCTCTTTTTTGGATTTCCTTCCCATTTAGGTCACCACAGAACAATGAGTAGAGTTCCCTGTGCTATAAAGCAGGTTCTCATTAGTTATCAATTTTATACATAGCAGTGTATATATGTCAATCCTGATCTCCCAATTCATCCCACCCTGCCTTTCCCCCCTTGGTGTCCATATGTTTGTTCTCTACGTCTGTGTCTCTATTTCTGCTTTGCAAATAAGTTCATCTGTGCCATTTTTCTAGATTCCACACACATGCATTAATATACGATATTTGTTTTTCTCTTTTTGACTTACTTCACTCTGTAAGACAGTCTCCAGGTCCATCTATGTCTCTACAAATGACCCAATTTCATTCCTTTTAATGGCTGAGTAATATTCCATTGTATGTATGTACCACATCTTCTTTATCCATCCATCTATTAATGGACATTTAGGTTGCTGTTTTTTAAGTATAATTGACCTACAACACTATGTTAGTTTCTGTTACACAACATAGCGATGTTATTTCTATGCATTTTAAAATGATCTCCATGGGAAGTCCATACAAATCTTTGTATGTCACCATACAAAGATTTTACATAGTTATTGACTATATTCCCCACACTGTACATTTCATACCCATGACTCATTTGTTGGCAACTGGAAGTTTGTACCTCTTAATCTCCCTCACCTATCCTTCCTGATGATTACGTTTCAAAGGAATGGCTCTCAGATCCTTGAGGAAGACACTTCTGAGTTGTAGTGGATACATATTCACAGTTGTAAGCTCTTTTGAGTAAATGCTCTGAAAAAAGTATGTCAGGGTCCTGTCATCAGGCTGGACCAAACAGTAAATTCTCCTTGCAGTGCTGAGATTTCTCAAGCAGGCTTTTTAATGGGGTAGGGGTTGGATCAATGGGGAATTGGGGGTCATCCTAGGGGCTTGGCAAGTCTCTTGGTGCAGGGGTTTGGACAGAGTTATGTGCTGAGACTTCTGCAGTTCTCATTAGTCCATTTTCTACAATCTCTATGCTCCTCCCTATACTTATTGTTGCTGTTTTTGTTCCAGCTGTTATAATATCTGCCCTGGATAATTGCAATAGCCTCATAAGTGATTTTCCTACATTAGCAGTTTCAAAGGAGTTTGGAGTGGGTGAAATAATCTTCATCAGTCATCTCACCCTTCAAATAGCATTCAATGTAATAATATGTGCTTGTTATGTAAAGGCAGCTTTCAATATATCCTTCAACCCCTACTAACACCAGGGTTCACCAGCCACATTGCTCCCTTAAACCACTCTTTTATAGAAAGTCACTGTCTCCCTGTTGCTAGTCTCCATTTCCTTCTCTAAACCATCACACTTTTGCCCATTCTCACTACCTCCCTCAAGTTCCATGTGTAAAAGGTGAAGAAATGGAGAAGGGATGAAGAAGAAAAGGGGAAGAAGTCAGGAGATGGGAAAAGGGAAGGAAGAGAGAAGAAAGGAGAAGAGGAAAGAGGAAGAATAGAGGTAAGAGGATGGGAGTGGAAGAAAGAGATTTGAAAAAGATTGAGGAACTAAACCAAATTAAGAGTTGATTCCAGAGAATAAATAAGACTGTTGATACAATGCATTCCTATACAGTCTAGAAGTTAAGATTCTGGTTTTCACCCAAGTATCATTGGTGCTTATTTTTACATTTTCATTAAAGAGTCTTACATAGATAGGAGATGAAGGTTACTTTTTATTTATGTCAAGTTAATTTTTAAACTTTTTATTATAGGTTCTTTTCCAAAGGTGTTGATTAAGCTCTGTGGACTTATTCATGCGTTTGTGTAACAAATATTTATTGAACAGTGCCAGGAACTGTGTTAGACACTAGAGATACAAACATCCCTTTATCTCAGGTACCACTGCCTGTCAGATGCTTATATCTAACACCTCAACTTCACTATACTCATACACACTGATACACACACATACAAACATATCAGCATTCCATCTGTCCAGATACCACCCCATATTTTTTTAACCATCCATCTCAGCAAGAAAAAGTAATATAGAGCCCCTAAGATCCAATAAGATGTGTTTCCTTTTATTCCCTAAATTCATTCTAGTCACCTTATCCTCAACCACACCCATGGGTCTCCAATTCCAAAGTGTCCCTCATAACATCCCTGCCTTTCTTCTCCTCCACCCTTCCCTTCTTCCTCTGTTCCCATACCTCGCTGTTACTGCCCAGAGTCCCATGAGCTTATTCTTACATCCTGTGGGCAGCTCTTTCTTCTGCATTCCCACTCCTTTGCTTGAAATATCAGGAAATAATCTTTCAGTTAACTAGACTTAAGTATTTGATGAATGAAAGTCTAATGGAGGGACTTCTGGTTTCCTGCCCAGCATGTAAGGAGCTTATGAGTTGCTACACAATACTAGCAACAAGTAAAAAGTTGAGCAAACTGAAAAACCAACAAGACTTCTTGGATTCATCAGAGACAATGAAGTCACAGGGCAAATTGCTTCCATTAAAATTGTAGAGAGAGATGTATGGATACAGAGAATGATAACTCTCCAGAGCAGAAACACACACAGAGACCTCTGTGGGAATTGCCACCAGGGTAGATAAACCTGAATTGTAATTGACAATTTGCTGGAGGCTCAGTGTGGACAAATCTGAAAGTTAAAAACTCCAGAACAGCCTAGTCATAGTGGGAGGCTCCACACTTTTGTGAGTTTTATCCCCAGGAGTTCTACCAAGTCCTCACAGTGAATATCTCCTGCTACTGGCAGTGGGAGAGGAAAAGTAACCATTTTGAAATAAACTAGAACTTTCTGTTCTTCTTAACAAGGCCTCTCATCAGGAGAATCTATTTTACTAGAACATAACCTACTGGAGTTTCATCAGTGCCTTGCCTACCTGAGGGAAATTTTTGAACTACTCAACTGTGAATTTAAAATAAATATGATTAATATACTAAGAGCTCTAATGGAAAAATAGATAATATGCAATAACAGATACATGATCTAAGCAAAGAGATGGAAATTTTTAATGAAGAATAAAAAAATGCTTGAGAGCAAAAGCACTGTAACAGAAATGAAGAACACCTTGTTTGCACTCATTAGTAGAGTAGACATGGCTGAGGAAAGAATCTCTTACCTGGAGGATATGTAAAAAGAAACTTCCAAAGCTGAAAAGCAAAGAGAACAATAGACTAAAAGAATAACAATAATATCCAAGGACTGTGGGATAACTACAAAAGGGGTAATATATGCATAATGGGAATATCAGAAGGAGAAGAAAAAGAGAAAGAAGTGGAAGCAATATTTGAAGCAATAACAACTAAGAATTTTTCCTAACTTCATGTCAGACACCAACTCACAAATTCAGGAAGATCAAAGAACACCAAGCAGGATAAAGGCCAAGAAAAGAAAAAAAGAAGACTACTCCTAAGTATATCATTTTAAAATTACATAAAAATCAAGGATAAAGAAAAAAATCTTGAAAGAAGCCAAACCCCCACACACACACCTTATCTGTAGAAGAGAACTGATAAGAATTACAACTCACATCTCCTCAGAAACCTGCAAGCAAGAAGAGAGTGGAGTGAAATAGTTCAAATGTTGAGAGAAAAAACCCACCAACCTAGAACTCTGTACCCTACAAAATGATTCTTCAAAATGAAGGAGAAATAAAGACTTTTGAGACAAACAAAAATCAGAGGAAATTTGTGACCAGTAGATCTGCCTTGCAAGAATTGTTAAAAGAAGATCTTCAAAGAGAAGGAAAATGATTATAGTTCAGGAACTCAGATATAGATAAAGAAGGGAAGAACATTAAAGAAAGAATAAGTGAGAATTTATTTTCATTAGGCTAACTGATTTGCTAGATAGCATTTTTTTTCAAAATAATAATAGCAGTAATATATTTGATGACTACAACATATATAAAAGAAATGAATAACAGCAATGAGGCAAAGAATGGAAGAAAAGAATTAGGAGAATGTTGTTATTATAAGGTACTTGTACTACTATACCGTGAAGTAGTATAGTGTTATTTAAAAGTGAAATTGGATTAGTTGTAAAAGTATATTGCAAAATCTAGGTCACCACTAAAATAAATTTTAAAAGAAATAAACTTCATATGCAAAGAAAGGAGAGAACATGTAATGAATTAAAACCACAAATGGCAGAAAAAGAGTGGAAAACAAAAATGGGAAAAAAGAACAAGGACAATAAGTAGAAAACAGTAAAAAGTATGGTAGATCTTAATCCTGTATATCAATAATCACTTTTCAAGTTGATGGTATAGGGCTTCCCTAGTGGCGCCGTGGTTAAGAATCCATGTGCCAATGCAGGGGACACGGGTTTGATCCCTGGTCCGGGAAGATCCCACATGCCACGGAGCAACTAAGCCTGTGCACTACAACTACTGAGCCTGTGTTCTAGAGCCCGTGAGCCACAACTACTGAGCCAGCACACCACAGCTACTGAAGCCCACATGCCTAGAGCCCCTGCTCTGCAACAAGAGAAGCCACCACAATGAGAAGCCCGAGCACCACAACAAAAAGTAGCCCCGCTCACTGCAACTAGAGAAAGCCCGCGTACAGTAACGAAGACCCAATGCAGCTAAAAGTAAAGTAAATAAAATAAATAAATTAAAAAAAGAGAATATTGCACATTTTATAATGAATAGGATACATCGCATACATTCTGTGCCTTTGAAAAAAAAAAGTTGATGGTATAAATCAAACAAGAAGACACAGGTTTTCAGAATGGATCAAAAAATAAGATCCAAGTACATGTTGATATAGACAGGAAAAGGTTTTCCTTAACCCTCTCGGGTACCAGGGCTGGATCTGAATATTAAATTAACAATTACAGACTAGCAAAGGAAAAACAAGAAATTTAATATGTTTTATGTGACATGGGAGATTTCATAAGGAAATAAGCACCTGAAGAAACACTTAGACCTCAGCATTATTTTTCTTAACATCTTTATTGGAGTATATAGCTTTACAATGGTGTGTTACTTTCTGCTTTATAAAAAAGTGAATAAGCTATACATATACATATATCCCAATATCTCCACCCTCTTGCATCTCCCTCCCACACTCCGTATCCCACCCCTCTAGGTGGTCACAAAGCACTGAGCTGATCTCCCTGTGCAATACGGCTGCTTCCCACTAGCTAGCTATTTTACATTTGGTAGTGTATATACGTCCATGCCACTCTATCACTTCGTCCCAGCTTACCATTCCCCTTCCCTTGTCCTCAAGTCCATTCTCTATCTCTGCATCTTTATTCCTGTCCTGCCCCTAGGTTCTTCAGAACCTTTTTTTTTTAATATTCCATACATACGTGTGAGCATACGGTATTTGCTTTTCTCTTACTGACTTACTTCACTCAGTACGACAGACACTAGGTTGATCCACCTCACCACAAATAACTCAATTTCGTTTCTTCTTATGGCTGAGTAATATGCCATTGTATATATGTGCCACATCTTCTTTATCCATTCATCTGTCGATGGACACTTAAGTTGCTTCTATGTCCTGCCTATTGTAAATAGAGCTGCAATGAACATTGTGGTACATGACTGTTTTTGAATGATGGTTTTCTCAGGCGATATGCCGAGTAGTGGGATTGCTGGGTCGTATGGTAGCTCTATTTTTAGTTTTTAAGGAGCTTTCATACTGTTCTCCATAGTGGCTGTATCAATTTACATTCCCAACAACAGTGCAAGAGGGTTCCCTTTTCTCCACACCCTATCCAGCATTTATTGTTTGTAGATATTTTGATGATGGCCATTCTGACTGGTGTGATATGATACTTCACTGTAGTTTTGATTTACATTTCTCTAATGATTAGCGATGTTGAGCATCCTTTCATGCGTTTGTTGGCAATCTGTATATCTTCTTTGGAGGAATGTCTATTTAGGTCTTCTGCCCATTCTTGGATTGGGTTGTTTGTTTTTTTGATATTGAGCTGCATGAGCTGTTGTGTATTTTGGAGATTAATCCTTTGTCACTTGTTTCATTTGCAAATATTTTCTCCCATTCTGAGGGTTGTCTTTTCATCTTGTTTATGATTTCCTTTGCTGTGCAAAAGCTTTTAAGTTTCATTAGGTCCCATTTGTTATTTTTTGTTTTTTTTTTTTTTTGTTTGTTTGTTTTTGCGGTACGCAGGCCTCTCATTGTTGTGGCCTCTCCCGTTGCGAAGCACAGGCTCTGGACGCGCAGGCTCAGCGGCCGTGGCTCACAGGCCCAGCCACTCTGTGGCATGTGGGATCTTCCCGGACCGGGGCACGAACCCGTGTCCCCTGCATCGGCAGGTGGACTCTCAGCCACTGCGCCACCAGGGAAGCCCTGTTATTTTTTGTTTTTATTTCCATTTCTCTAGGAGGTGGGTCAAAAAGGATCTTGCTGTGATTTATGGCACAGAGTGTTCTGCCTATGTTTTCCTCTAAGAGTTTGATAGTTTCTGGCCTTACATTTAGGTCTTTAATACATTTTGAGTTTATTTTTGTGTATGGTGTTAGGAAGTGTTCTAATTTCATTCTTTTACATGTAGCTGTCCAGTTTTCCCATGACCACTTATTGAAGTGGCTGTCTTTTCTCCATTGTATATTCTTGCCTCCTTTATCAAAAATAAGGTGACCGTATGTGCATGGGTTTATCTCTGGGTTTCCTGTCCTGTTGCATTGATCTACATTTCTGTTTTTGTGCTAGTACCATACTGTCTTGATTACTGTACCTTTGTAGTATAGTGTGAAGTCTGGGAGCCTGATTCCTCCAGCTCTGTTCTGCTTTCTCAAGATTGCTTTGGCTATTCAGGGTCTTTTGTGTTTCCATAGAAACTGTGAAATTTTTTGTTCTAGTTCTGGGAAAAACGCCATTGGTAATTTGATAGTGATTGCATTGAATCTGTAGATTGCTTTGGTAGTGTAGTCATTTTCCCAATTTGATTCTTCCAATCCAATAACATGCTATATCTCTCCAACTATTTGAATCAACTTTAATTTCTTTCATCACTGTCATAGTTTTCTGCATACAGGTCATTTGTCTCCTTAGGTAAGTTTATTCCTAGGTATTTTACTCTTTTAGCTGCAATGGTAAATGGGAGTGTTTCTTTAATTTCTCTTTCAGATTTTTCATCATTAGTGTGTAGGAATGGAAGAGATTTCTGTGCATTAATTTTGTATCCTGCTACTTTACCAAATTCATTGATTAGCTCTAGCAGCTTTCTGGTAGCATCTTCAGGATTCTCTATGTATAGTATCATGTCATCAGCAAACAGTGACAGTTTTACTTCTTCTTTTCCAATTTGGATTCCTTTTATTTCTTTTCTTCTCTGATTGCTGTGGCTAGAACTTCCAAAACTATGTTGAATAATAGTGGTGAGAGTGGGCGCCCTTGTATTGTTCCTGATCTTAGAGGAAATGGTTTCAGTTTTTCACCATGGAGAACGATGTTGGCTGTGGGTTTTTCATATATGACCTTTATTATGTTGAGGTAAGTTCTCTCTTTTCCTACTTTCTGGAGGGTTTTTATCATAAATTGGGGTTGAACTTTGTCAAAAGCTTTTTCTGCATTGATTGAGATGATCATATGGTTTTTCTCCTTCAAGATGTCAATATGTTTATCACATTGATTGATTTGCATATATTAAAGAATCCTAGCATTCCTGGGATAAACCCCACTTGATCATGGTGTATGATAGTTTTAATGTGCTGTTGGATTCTGTTTTCTAGTGTTTTGTTGAGGATTTTGCATCTATGTTCATCAATGATATTGGCCTGTCGTTTTCTTTCTTTGTGACATCTTTGTCTGGTTTTGGTATCAGGGTGATGGTGTCTTCATAGAATGAGTTGGGGAGTGTTCCTCCCTCTGCTATATTTTGGAAGATTTTGAGAAGGATAGGTGTTAGCTCTTCCGTACATGTTTGATAGAATTCGCCTGTGAAGCCATCTGGCCCCGAGTCTTTGTTTGTTGTAAGATTTTTAATCACAGTCTCAATTTCAGTGTTTGTGATTGGTATGTTTATATTTTCTGTTTCTTCATGTTTCAGTCTAAGAAGGTTGTGCTTTTGTAAGAATTTGTCCATTTCTTCCGGGTTGCCCATCTTATTGCCATACAGTTGCTTGTAGTAATCTCTAATGATCCTTTGTATTTCTGCAGTGTCAGTTGTTAATTCTCAGTTTTCATTTATAATTCTATTGATTTGAGTCTTCTCCCTTTTTTTCCAGATGAGTGTGGCTAATGGTTTATCAATTTTGCTTATCTTCTCAAGGAAGCAGCTTTTAGTTTTATTGATCTTTACTATTGTTTCCTTCATTTCTTTTTCATTTATTTCTAATCTGACATGTATGATTTCTTCCCTTCTGTTAACTTAGGGGATTTTTTGTTCTTCTTTCTCTAATTGCTTTTGGTGTAAGGTTAGGTTGTTTATTTGAGGTGTTTTTTGTTTCTTGAGGTAGGATTTTATTGCTATAATCTTCCCTCTTAGAACTGCTTTTGCTGCATCCCATAGGTTTTGGGTCATCATGTTTTCCTTGTCGGTTTTTTCTAGGTATTCTTTAATTTCCTCTTTGTTGTCTTCAGTGAGTTTTTGTTTATTTAGTAGTGTATTCTTTCACTTCCATGTGTTTGTATTTTTTAGAGATTATTTTTCTGTAATTGATATATAGTCTCAAAGCGTTGTCGTCAGAAAAGATACTTGATATGATTTCAATTTTGTTAAATTTACCAAGGGTTGATTTGTGACCCAAGATATGATCTATCCTGGAGAATGTTCAATGAGCACTTGAGAAGGATGTGTATTCTGTTATTTTTGGATGGAATGTCCTATAAATATCAATTAAGTCCATCTTTTTTAATGTATCATTTAAAGCTTGTGTTTCCTTATTTATTTTCATTTTGGATGATCTGTCCATTGTTGAAAGTGGGGTGTTAATGTCCCCTACTATGATTGTGTTACTGTCAATTTCCCCATTTATGGCTGTTAGCATTTGCCTTATGTACTGGGGTGCCCCTATATTGGGTGCATCCATATTTACAATTGCTACATCTTCTTCTTGGATTGATCCCTTGATCATTATGTAGTTTCTTTGTCTCTTGTAATAACCTTTTATCTAAAATCTATTTCGTCTGATATGAGAATTGCTACTCCAGCTTTCTTTTGATTTCCATTTGCATGGAATATCATTTCATCATCTCAATTCACTCTGTAAGTGTCTCTAGGTTTGAAGTGGGTCTCTTGTACACACCATATATATGGGTCCTCTTTTGTATCCGTTCAGCCAGTCTTTGTCTTTTGGTTGGAGCATTTAATCCATTTACATTTAAGGTAGTTATCAATATGTATGTTCCTATTACCATTTTCTTAATTGTTTTAAGTTTGTTATTGTAGGTCTTTTCCTTATCTTGTGTTTCCTGCCTAGAGAAGTTCCTTTAGCATTTGTTTTAAAGCTGGTTTGGTCGTGCTGAATTCTCTTAGTTTTTGCTTGTCAGTAAAGGTTTTAATTTCTCCATCAAATATGAATGAGATCCTTGCTGGGTAGAGTAATCTTGGTTGTCAGTTTTTCCCTTTCATCACTTTAAATATATCCAGCCACTCCCTTCTGGCTTGTAGAGTTTCTGCTGAAAGTTCAGCTGTTAACCTTATCGGGATTCCCTTGTATGTTATTTGTTGCTTTTCCCTGGCTGCTTTTAATATTTTTCCTTTGTGTTTAATTTTTAATAGTTTGTTTAATATGTGTCTTGGTGTGCTTCTCCTAGGATTTATCCTGTATGGGACTCTCTGCACTTCTGGGACTTGATTGAACATTTCCTTTCCTATATTAGGGAAGTTTTCAACTATAATCTCTTCAAATATTTTCTCAGTCCCTTTATTTTCTCTTCTTCTGTGACCTCTATAATTTGAATGTTGGTACATTTAATGTTGTCCCAGAAGTCTCTGAGACTGTCCTCAATTCGTTTCATTCTTTTTTCTTTGTTCTGCTCTGTGGTAGTTATTTCCACTATTTTATCTTCCAGGTCACTTATTCCTTCTTCTCACTCAGTTATTCTGCTATTGATTCCTTCTAGTGAATTTCTAATTTCATTTATCATGTTGTTCATCATTGTTTGTTTGCTCTTTAGTTCTTTTATGTCCTTGTTTAAGGTTTCTTGTATTTTCTCCATTCTATTTCCAAAATTTTGGATCATCTTTACTATCATTACTCTGAATTACTTTTCAGGTAGACTGCCTATTTCTTCCTCATTTGTTTGGTCTGGTGGGTTTTTACCTTGCTCCTTCATTTGCTGTGCATTTCTCTGTCTTCTCATTTTGCTTCACTTACTTTTTTGGGGGACTTTTTTTTACATGCTGCTGGTTCATAGTCCCCGTTTTTATTGGTTTCTGCCCCCAGTGGCCAAGGTTTGTTCAGTGTTTTGTGTAGGCTTCCTGATGGAGGGGACTGGTGTCTGTTTTCTTATGGATGAGGCTGGGTCTTTTCTTTCTGGTGGGCAGAACTGCATCTGGTGGTGTGTTTTGGGGTGTCTGTGACCTTATTATTATTTTAGGCAGCCTCTCTGCTAATGGGTGTGTTTGTGTTCCTGTCTTGCTAGTTGTTTGGCATAGGGTTTCCAGCACTGTAACTTGCTGGTCATTGAGTGCAGCTGGGGCTTAGCATTGAGATGGAGATCTGTGGGAGAGTTTTCACCATCTGATATTACGATGAGCCAGGAGGTCTCTGGTGGACCAATGTCCTGAACTCGGCTCTCCCACCTAAGAGGCACAGGCTTGACACCCGGATGCAGCAGCAAGACCCTGTCAGCCACACAGCTGAGAAGAAAAGGGAGAATAAAAGAAAGGAAAGCAAGCAAGCAAGCAAGAAAGAAAATAAAATTATTAAAAAATGTAAAAAGTATTAAAAATTTAAAAGTAATAAAGAAAAAGAAAGAAGCTAGCAACCAAACAAACCCACCAATAATAACAAGCTCTAAATACTATTAAAAAACAAAAAAACATACAGACAGAACCCTAGGAGAAGTGGTAAAAGCAAAGCTGTACAGACAAAATCACAGAAAATCCACTGCCTCAATTTGGGATGATTCTTTGTCTATTCTCTTATTCCAGATTCTTTGTCTATTCTCTTATTCTCAACATCAAGTTTATTGTGGAGATTTATTCCACTGCTCCTGTGGCTGCTGGGAGTAATTTCCCTTTCTCTTCTTTCTTGGCACAGCTCCTGGGGTTCAGCTTTTTATTTGGCCCTGCCTCTGCTTGTCGGTCACCTGAGGGCGTCTGTTCTTCACTCAGACAGGACGGGGTTAAAGTAGCAACTGATTAGGGGGCTCTGGCTCACTCAATTCAGGGGAGGGGGGAGGGGAGGTGTATGGAATGCGTGGTGAGCCTGCAGAGACTGGTGTGACATTGTACCAGCCTGAGGCAAGCTGTGTGTTCTCCTGGGAAAGTTGTCCCTGGGTCATGGGAGCCTGGCAGTGGGGAGCTGCACAGGCTCCCAGGAGGGGAGATGTGGATAGTGACCTGTGCTTGTACACAGGCTTCTTGGTGGCCGCAGCAGCCACGTTAGAGTTTCATGCCCGTCTCTGGTTCTGTCCTGATATCTGCGGCTCATGCCCATCTCTGCAGCTCTTTTAGGAGGCGCTCCGAATCCCCTCTCCTCAGGCACCCCAAAACAATTGTCTCTTGCCTCTTAGGCAGTTCCAGACATTTTCCCAGACTTCCTCCCAGCTAGCTGTGGTGCACTAGCCCCATTCAGGCTGCGTTCACGCAGCCAGCCCCAGTCCTCTCCCTAGGATCTGACCTCCGAAGCCGGAGCCTCAGCTCCCATCCTCCACCAGCCCCAGTGGGTGAGCACACAAGCTGCTCAGGGTGGTGAGTGTTGGTTGGCACTGATCCTTTGTGCGGGAATCTCTCTGCTTTGCCCTCTGCACCACTGTTGCTGCGCTCTCTTCCATTGCTCCAAAGCTCCCCTCCTGCTACCCCCCGATCTACCCCCATCCTGCCGTCTCTGCCAGTGAAGTGGCTTTCTAACGTGTGGAAACGTTTCCTCCTTCACAGCTCCCTCTCAGAGGTGCAGGTCCCATCCCTATTCTTTTGTCTCTGTTTTTCCTTTTTTCTTTTGCCCTACCCAGGTATGTGGGGAGTTTCTTGCCTTTTGGGAAGTCTGAGGTCTTCTGCCAGCATTCAGTAGGTGTTCTGTAAGAGTTGTTCCACATGTAGATGTATTTCTGATGTACTTGTGGGGAGGAAGGTGATTTCCACATCTTACTCCTCTGTTGTCTTGACCTCAGTATTTTAATTAATTGTTTATTTTTTATTTACTTCTTTATTTTAAATTTTTTTATTGAAACATAGTTGACTTACAATATTGTATTAGTTTCACAAGTACAGCATAGCAATTTGATACTTTTTTACATTACAGAATAATCACCACAATAAATCTAGTAAATATTTGTCACTATACAAAGTTATTGCAATATTATTGACTATATTTCCTATGCTGTACATTACCATGACTTATTTGTTTTATAACTAGAAGCTTGTACCTCTTAATCTCTTTCATCTATTTCACTCATACCCCACCCCATCCTTTCTGGCAACCACCAGTTTGTTCTCTGTATCTATGAGTCTATTTCTGTTTTGTTATGTTTGTTCATTTATTTTGTTTTTTAAGATTCTACATATAGGTGAAATCATATGGTATTTGACTTTGCCTGAATTATTTCACTTAGCTTAATAGCCTCTAGATCCATCCATGTTGTTGCAAATGCAAGAGTTCATTCTTTTCTATGACTGAGTAATATTCCATTGTACATATATGCCACATGTTCTTTATCCATTCATCTATTGATGGACACTTACGTTGTGTTCATATCTTGGCTATTATAAATAATGCTGCAATGAACATATGGCTGTACATATCTTTTTGAATTAGTGTTTCTGTTTTCATTGGGGAAATACCCAGAAGCAGCATTGGTGAATCATATGGTAGTTGTATTTTTAATCTGAGGAACAGACATACTGTTTTCATAGTGGCTAATCAATTTGCATTCCCACCAGCAATGCAGGAGGTTTCCCTGTTTTCCACATCTCTGCCAACACCTATTGTTTGTTGTCTTTCTGATAATAGAGTAACATTCCTGCTTCTCTTGTTTTCTCAGATTTCTTTAGGTCGAAATATTGAATATTCCAAGGTTCCTCATTTTGGGGTAGCATGTCCTGAACCTTGTTTACAAGACACCCACTTTAAATATAAAGACACATATAGATTAATCATAAAGGAATGGAGACAGTTATAAGATACTAATATTAATAAAAAGAAAGCTAAAGTGCCTATGTTAATTTTAGACAGGACAGATTCCAGAGGAAGGACAATTATCAGAGATAAAGAGAGGCATTACATAATGATGAAAGCGTCAATACACCAAGAATACATAACAGTTCTAAATATGTATGCACCTAACTACAGAGCATCAAAATCTGTGAGGCAAAAAAAAAAAAAAAGATAGAACTGCAAATAGAAACACTATTCCACTATTATAGTTGGAAACTTCAACTCTGCTCTCTCAGAAGTGGATTGGTCTAGCAGGCAGAAAATTAGTGAGAACATAACTGAACTCAACAGCAGTGTCAATCAACTGGACATAACATCTATAGACTACATCCAACAACAGCAGAGTACACATTCTTCTCAAGTTCACATAGATCATAAGCTAAGATAGAGCACTTTGGGGTCCATAAAGCACACATTAACAAATTTAAAGGAATTGAAAACGTACAGTGAATGCTCTGAGACCACAATGGAATCAAAATAGAAATCAATAGCAGAAAGATAGTTGAAAAATCTCCAAATACTTGGAGGTTAAACAATGTACTTCTAAATAACATATGGGTCAAATAAATTTTAAGAGAAATTTTAAAATATTTTTAATTAAATGAAAATATAATTTACTAAAAATTTATGAAGGCAGTGAAAACATTGCTTATAGGGAAATAGTAACATTAAATGTGTATATTGCAAAAGAAGAAAGATCTAAAATTAATAAGCTCCCATCTTAGGAAACTAAAAAAAGAATGGTAAATTAAATCCTAAGTAGGCCAAAAAAAGAAATAATAAAAATTAGAGCAGAAATCAATAAAATCTAAAATGAGAAATTAATAGAGAAAATCAATGAAACCAAAAGCTGGTTCTTAAAAAACCAATAAATTTGGTCAATAAAATTATTGATCTTATAATTGTAAGATCAATAAAATTATGTTTCTAGCCAGGCTAACTAATAAAAAAGAGATGACAACAATTTACTAATATCAGAAATGAATGAAGGCACATCACTACAGATTACATGGAGATAAAAAGATTATACAGGAATACTATGAACAACTCTATGTCCATATATTTGATAACCTAGATGAAAGGGACCATTCCTTGAAAGACAAAATCTGCCAAAACTCACACAAGAAGAAATAGACAACCTGAAATAGCCTATATCTATAAAACACATTGAATTTTAATTAACTTCTAGAAGAGAAAGCATCTGACCCAGTTAGATTCACTGGTGAATTCTACCAATTATTTAAGAAAGAAATTGTATCGATTATCTACAATCTCAGAAGATAGAAGAAGAGAGACTACTTCCTAGGTTATTCTATGAGGCCAGCATTGCCTTAATACCAAAACCATATAAAAAATTACAAGAAAAGAAAACTATAGACCAATGCATTGGTATTGGACCTGTGGGGCTCTGGTGGGTAAGTACCATCTGCTTAATTTTTTGTGAGACAAATGGCAGTAATCATGGCATCTAGTATAATCTGCATAGAGAATACACTAGAGTAACTATTTTTTGTAATAGATAAATTAGATAGAAATTACTTCAGAATTGGCACTTGATTGAATAAAGACCTCTGACTTTTATGTCATTGTTAAATGCCCTCTTAAACATGTGACATGTTTAAGCAGTACTAACACAAGCTGTATCTAGGTATCTGTAGTATGAGATAGATTACCCCCCTCTTTTGTGGGTGAAGAAGTTAGGTTTCTGTCTCAGGTGGCCTAACACCAGTGATGAGCTCTTAGCCATCATACCATACCACCTTATTCTTTGTTATTTCAATAACTTTTATGAACATAGAGCAAAAATCTCCCCCCAAATATTTACCAAATCAAATCCAATAATGTATAAAAAGAATTATACAGCATGACCAAGTGTGATATACCCCAGTATGCAAGTCTGGTTCAACATTTGGAAATTAATTAAGGTAATCCATTGCATCAAGAGACTAAACAAGAAAAGTCACATGATAGCATCAATAAATGCACAAAAATATTTGACAAAATTCAACACCGATTCATGATAAAAACTAAGCAAACTAAGAATAGTTTCATGATGATAGACTTAAAGCTTTCCTACTAAGAACAGGAACAAAGCAAGGATGTCGCCTCTCACTACTCTTTTTTACCATCATAACGGAAGTCTTAGCTAATACAGTAAGACCAGAAAAGGAAATACAATGCATACAGATTTGGAAGGAATAAATAAAACTATCTTTGTTTGCAGTTGACTTGATCAACTATGTAGAAAATATGAAAGAATCAATGAAAAACAACTGGAACTAAAATGCAATTATAGCAAAGTTGCAGGATACAAGGGTAATATAGAAAGTCCATAGATTACCAATATACGAGCAACGAACAAATGCTTTTTTAAAAAATTAAAAACACAATAATATTTACATTACCACCAAAAACTTTGTACACTTAGGTATAAATCTTTAAAAATGTACTATATCTATGTGAGGAAAACCTCAGATTCTGATAAAGAACCAAATTCATGTATAGATATTTCGTGTTCATAGATAAGAAGACTCAATATTGTCAAGATGTCAGTTCTTCCCAACATGATCTGTAGATTCCATACAATCCAAATCAAAATCCCAACAAATTATTTTGCAGATATTAACAAACTGATTCTAAAGTTAACATGGAGAGATAAAAGACCCAGAATAGCAAGCACAATATTGGAGAAGAACAAAGTTGAAACACTGACACTACCCAACTTCAAGACTGATTATAAAGTCACAGTAATCAAGAGAGTGTGGTATTAGAAAAAGAAGAGACAAATAGAACAATGGGACAGAATAGACGGCTCAGAAAAAGACCCATATATATATATATATATATATATATATATATATATATATATTTAATTGACCTTTGACAAAGGAGCAAAGGATGTACCATGGGGCAAAGACAGTCTTTTCAACAAAAGGTGCTGGAAAACTGGACATCCACAAGCAGAAATATAAATGTAGACACAAAACTTAAACCCTTCACAAACATTAACTCAGAATGGTTTGATCATAAACCTAATATAAAATGGAAAACTATAAAGCTCTTAGAAGAAAGTATAAGAGAAAACCTAGATGACCTGAGGTATGGTGATATGTATTTAGACACGTATCAATGACATGACATGATCCATGAAAGAAATAATGTATAACTGGACTTCATTAAAATTTTAAAACTTCCCTTCTGCAAATGATATTGTCAATGCAATTAGAAGACAAGCCACAGATTGGGAGCAAATATTTGCAAAAGACACATCTGATAAAGGACTGTTATCCAAAACACACAAAGAACTCTTAAAACTTAACAATAACAAACAACCTCATTAAAAAATGGAACAAAGACCTTAAGAAACACTTCACCAGGGCTTCCCTGGTGGCGCAGTGGTTGAGAGTCCGCCTGCCGATGCAGGGGACACGGGTTCGTGCCCTGGTCCAGGAGGATCCCGCATGCCATGGAGCGGCTGGGCCCGTGAGCCATGGCCGCTGAGCCTGCGCGTCTGGAGCCTGTGCTCCGCAACGGGAGAGGCCACGGCAGTGAGAGGCCCGCGTACCGCAGGAAAAAAAAAAAAAGAAACACTTCACCAGAAAAGAGACGAAGATGGCAAATAAGCATGTGAAAAGATTCTCCACACCATATGTCATCAAAGAAATGCAAATTAAAACAATGAGATACCATTACATACCTATTAGAAAGACCAATATCCAGGTCATGTACAGCAGTAAATGCTGACAAAGATTTGGAATGACAGAAACTCTCATTCATTGCTGGTGGGAATGCAGAATGGTACAGCCACACTGGAAGAGAATTTGGTGGTTTCTTACAACACTAAATATACTCTTACCATATGATCCAGCAATTGCACTTGTTGATATTCACTCAGTGGAGCTGAAAACTTATGCCCACAAAAAACCTGCAGAAAGACTTTTATAGCAGCTTTTCCATGACTGACAAAACTTAGAAGCAACCAAGATGTCCTTCAGTAGTCAGTAGATAAACTGTGGTGCATCCAAATAATGGAATGTTATTCCACACTGAAAAGAAATGAGCTATCAAGCCATGAAAAAACATACAGGAATCTTAAATACATATCACTAAATGACAAAAGTCTATTAAAAGGCTATATATTTTATGATTCTCTGAAAAAGAGAAAAAGTAAAAACTATGAAACTCTGAAAAAGTAAAAACTATGAAAACAGTAAAAAAATCAGTGGTTGCCTGGAGTTGTGGGGCCAGAGAGAGGAATAGGCAGAGCACAAAAGATTTTTAGGGCAGTGAAACTATTCTGTGCAATACTATAGTGGTGGAAACATGTCATTAAACATATTTTCCAAACTCATAGAATGCACAACACCAAGAGTGAACCCTAATGTAAACTGTGGACTTTGGGTGGTAATGATGTGTCAATGTTGTCTCATCAATTTTAACAAATGTACCACACTGGTGAGAGGTGTTGATAGTGGGGGTTGCTGTACATGTGTAGGGAGAGGGAATATATAGGAACTCTCTATACCTTCTGCTCAATTTTGCTGTGAACTTAAAACTGTTCTAAAAATCTATTTAATAGAGGAAAAAAGTGAGGGAGAAATGAAAATATTCTTAGGTAAACCAAAGTTGAGGGAGATCACTACAACTAGAGTCCTTCAAGGTAAGAGAAAAGAACACTAGAAAGTAAACTGAAACCATGTGAACCTATAAAGTTCTCTGGTAAAGGTAAATATATGTAAAATATAGAAACTTGTATTATTATTATTTTGGTTTGTAACTTCACCTTTAATTTTTCATAGGATGAAAAGACAAAACCATAAAAAATTGTAAATCTATGTTAAAGGATATATAATAAATAAATATGTAACTTGATACATCAATGAAATAAAGTTGGGGGCAGAGCTATAAAAGGTAGAATTTTTCATGTGATTTAAATTAACTTCTTATCACTTAAAAATGGATTATTGTAATTTTAAGATATTTCTGATAATCTCCATGGTAACCACAAAGAAAATATCTATAGAATATACAGAAAAGGAAATTAAAAGAACATCAAAATGTGTCACTACAAAAATCAACTAAATGCAAAGGAAGGCAGTAAGGGAGTAAATGAAGGACACAAAGGCTATAAGAAATTCAAGAAACAACAAAATGGCAATAGTAAGTCCTTTCCTATCAGTAATTACTTTACCTGTAAGTGCATTAAACTCCCCAGTCAAAAGAAATAGACTGGCAGTGTTGACTGCCAGATATTTCTCCAACAAAGATAGGTTTATTTGGGATCAGCTGAGAATTGCAATTCAGGGTGTGCAACATAAGGAGCCATGTCCCCCCATGGAAAGGGAAGGAGAACGCTTTTATAGAGGGGGAAAGGAAGTTGGGAGGACTTTAGTAAACAAAAAGTCCTTGGCTTTTCATTGGCTTAGTCTTTGCCAGGAAAGAAGAGTTTTTCCTTCTTTCTGTTGTGCCTTCTGCTATTGTGCAGGGCAAGAGAGCTCCCCCTTCTGGTCTCCTGACTCTGTTCAATTGAGGTTTCTGTTTATTACATTTTTCCCTTTTGATCAAGATTTTTCTCTCAAAGCATTGCTGATCAAGAGTCAGGTTTTCTAATTTCAGTGGCTTTTTGTCCCTCAGTGCTGCAAAGGACCTTTCCTGGGTGCAGTGTCACACATCAGAAGGAATGAGTACAGATTGAAAATCTATAGAGATCACATTTGAATAACAAGGAGGGGTAAGAGGGAGAAATTTCAGGTGCTTTTAATCTAAAGTCCATATGTTTGCAAGATCATAGACTTTGGAGATCACCTGTAGTGATATGTCATCACCAAAGATTTGACAGACTAGCTTCCAACAGGCCTGGTCCAGATATCTTAGGAAAGCTGTCTCATCAGATGTCCTCTGCTTCAATTCCAGGAAATCTTTACTTTCAGGTCACCAGATGATGTGCATGTCCATTCAGGGTTTGGTACGTTCTTTAGATGTGTTACATGAATCCAAGAGTCCATTCCTTGGAATTGGCAGCACAAGGGTTGATTAGCAATACCTGATAGGGGCCTCTCCAGTGAGGTAGAAGAAAGTTCTGGAGGTGTCTTTTTCAGTAGATAAATCTCCAAGTTGCAAAATGTGATGCTTAAGGTCTTCATCTCCCAACGGCATGCTGTGAAAAGATTGCTCTACCAAAACATGGTTAATTGTAATAGAAGCAATTAGACCCTTGCAATACTGGAGTAGCTTTCCTTTTATCAGTTGTGGGTCAAAACAAGAAGGAGACTAGTGCATTGGGCATCATGTGACTCTCTCAAAGGGTGAGAGTTTATGAGTTCCAAAATGCATGGATCTAAGATTTAGAAGGACCAATGGCAACGCTTTTGGCTAAAGTATTTGGAGGACCTCTACAAATTTTGCCAATTGAGTCTTAATAATGCTGTGTGTTTGACTAAACTAGAGGTTTGAGGGTGGTAAGCAGACTGAAAGTGTTGTAAAACTGGCCAAAGAACACAGACTTAAAGAAGAAATGGGGTCTTCAACCACTATGAAATTTTTTTGCGGGGGAGGGGTTACTTTTTTTACTTACAGTTTTATTGAGATATAATTGACATAAAGCACTGTATAAGTTTAAGGTTTACAGCATAATGATTTGACTTACATACATCATGAAATGATTATCACAATAAGTTTAGTGAACATCTATCATCTCATATAGGTACAAATTTAAAGAAATAGAAAAGAATTTTTTTCTTGTGATGAGAACTCTTAGGATTTACTCCCTTAACAGTTTTCACATATAACCTACAGTGTTAATTATATTTATCGTGTTGTACATTATGTCATTAGTACTTATTTATCTTATAAATGGAAGTTTGTACATTTTGACTGACTTCATCCAATTCCCCCTTCACTCTCTCACCTCTGATAACCACAATTCTGTTCTCTTTTTATATGAGTTTTCTTGTGAAATATAATTGACCTACAGCACTATGTTAGTTCCTGTTACACGAAATAGTGATTTGATATTTCTATACATTTCAAATTGATCACCATGATAAGTCTAGTTATGATATGTCACTATGCAAAGATATTACATAGTTATTGACTATCTTCCCACACTGTACATTTCATACCCGTGATTCATTTATTTCCAACTGGAAGTTTGTAGTTCTTAATATCTCTTACCTATTCCTTCCTCCCCCTACCCCCATTCCCTCTGGCAAGCACCTGTTTCTTTTCTGTATCTATGACTCTTGTTTATGGTTTTGTTATGTTTGTTCATTTTGTTATTTTTAGATTCCAAATATAAGTGAAATTATACAGCATCTGTCTTTCTCTGCTTGACTTATTTCACTTAGCGTAAATACACTTTAGGCCCATTCATGTTGTTACAAGTGGCAATATTTTATTTATTTTTATGGCTGAGTAATATTCCATTATACACACACACACACACACACACACACACACACACACATAATTTTCTTTATCCATTCAGCTATTGATGAGCACTTAGGTTGCTTCTATATTTTGGTTATTTTAAATAATGCTGTAATGAACATTGGGGTGCACATATATTTTCTAATTAGTGTTTTTCTTTCTTCAGATAAATACCCAGGAGTGGCATTGCTGGATCATATGGTAGTTCTATTTTTAATTTTTGAGGAATTTCTATACCATTTTCCATGGCAGCTACACCAATTTACATTCCCACCATAGCGCATGAGGGTTCCCTTTTCCCCACATCCTTGCCAACACTCATTATTTGTTGTCTTTTTGATAATAGCCATACTGACAGGTAAGGTGATATTTGATTGTGGTTTTGATTTGAATTTCCCTGATGATTTGTGATGTTCAGTATATCTTAGTAAACCTGTTGGCCATCTGTATGTCTTCCTTGGAAAAATGTCTATTCATCTCCTCTGCCCATTTTTCAATCAGGTTGTTTGTTTTTTTTTGTGTAGAGTTGTATGAATTCTTTGTGTATTTTGGATATTAACACCTTATCAGATATATCATTTGCAAATATCTTCTCCCATTCAGTAGGTGGTCTTTTCAAATAGTTTGTCATTAGCATAAAAGAATGCAACTGATTTCGCTATATTGATTTTGTATCCTACCAATTTACTGAAATTGTTGAATAGTTCCAACAGTTTTTAAATTAACTCCTTGTTTTTATATATATATAAGATCATATCATCAGCAAATAATGATAATTTTCCTTCTTCCTTTCCAGTTTAGATGCCTTTATACTTTTGTCTTGCCTAATTGCTCTTGCTAATAATTTTGGCACTATATTGAATAGGAGTGGTGAGAGTGGGCATCCTTGTCTTATTTCTGATCTTAGTTGTAAAGCTTTCAATTTTCCTCCATTGAGTATCATGTTAGCTGTGGGTTTGTCATATATGGTCTTTATTATGTTGAGATATGTTCCTTCTATCCCAATCTGTTAAAGGTTTTATCATGAAAGGATGTTGTGAATTATTTTGTAAATTACAAATTATTATTTGTAAATTATTTTGAATATCATCTTTGCATGTATGTGGTCTCAGGTTTCTTTCCCTCGCAGGCCCTCCTTTAGAGGTGGAAGAGGTTCTGAAAATAAGGATAGATTCTCTTTCAGTTCTCAGTTTCTTCTCTGATTCTTCATTAGGGTTTATCCAATTGCAGCTCTATTTTTAACCATCTCGAGTGCCCCCAGAAACAGGGGTTGACCCACTGTGTATGAGCTGGATGGTAAAAAAGGGCAAGTGGCTCCAGTGGTAGGTAGTGACCATAGACCATCTTTTTTTCCTCTCCTCCTGCCAGCCCCCACCTCACACTTTGCCAGCAATTGAGAGACTTGAGGCTCCTTCCTTCCATTTTTTCAAATTGCAGAGCCATTTCCAGCACTGTTTGTTGAAGATTGGCTTATATCTGCCAGAATCTACAATTGGCATGACGTCCATGAATATGTGACTGATATTTCACAGACACTTTTCATATTTCACTTGCTATTGTTCTCATGAATTTGACTTTTTTTTCTGTTCCTCATCTCTTGCCCCCACATTTTTACCCCCAGTAATCCAAGCATTTCATTTTTTTATTTTTAACTTTTTATTATGGAAAAGTTCAAACACATAAAAGCAGAAAGAATAGAAAGAATACCCCATGTACCCATCAAGTTCAGAATCATCAATTTCAACAAGCATTAACTTTCTTCAATTCTTGTTTCATCTATGCCCCATCATACTTAAACTTTTTTTTCTGGAGTACTGTGAAACAAAGTGTAGCCATCCACTCATTTCATTCAGAAATTCACTTTAATAGGTAAGGACCAGTTTTAACATAACCACAGCACAGTATCATACCCAAGAAAATGACCAAGATTGACTTAACATCATCTACTACCCGATAGCTTTTCCATTCCCCCAGTTGTCTCATAAATGTACTTATACAGTTTGTTTGAGCAAATTAGGATCTGAAAAGTTCCACACATTATAGGTGGTTGATATGTCACTTAGCGTCTTTTAATATACTATATTTCCCCTCATTTTTTCCATGCCATTTATTTGCTGAAGAAAATATAATCTGCTCACTTTTTGCCAGGACTGGAAAAACAGAGGGGCCCTGGTTTAGAAGCCTGGCTAGGACACAATGGCAGTCATGGTTTTCCTGATCCTCAGGGCAGAGGGTTGGGTCTGGGAAGACGCTGGGTCATTCCTTCCTTCTTTTTTCTATTAAAAAAATTTGCTTTCGTGTGCTTCATGTGTACAACTTTTATAATGAAAAATAAAAACGTAAATAGAAACAAAGACCCTTAATCAGATCATGCGCCTTGGTTTTTATTGTCATTGTGGAATGGCTACATATTCCACATTCCATTCATAGGAATTAGGGCTCATCTCTCCACATCACTTTTTGACCCACCTACAACACTCCAGTCCAGGGAACTGTCTCAAACAGGTACATTCCCTCCTTAGCTTTAGTGTGAACTGTGGTGAATCTTGGCAGGAGTCCTTGGAAAGGTTGCTCTCCTCTACCCAAGAGGAAAGATTCTTAAACACGTCCCCTCATATTCCCAGGAAACAAAGGTGCCTTGGACCCACTCCATTCAGATCTTACTAGGTTCTCCAGGGAAGAGCAGTAGAAATTGGAGACTCGTGTGTCAACTACCACCTTCACCTCTGGGGCTCCCTGCCATCTCCTCTTGTTTTCTATTCAAGAAAGGAGCAGTCCCACCTTGACACTGTTCATCTAACTAGGATCACTAGTGGTGACAGAGGCCGAGGGTAGTCTTCGTGATGGTCTCACCATCTGTTGCTTTCCGTATTGGGTACTTTCCAGAAGCAAAGTTGTATATGGGGATACTATTTGAAATAATAAACATAAGTACTTGTCATTATTTTTGCAATAAATATTTTACCTTCCAACAGTCACAATGGCCCTGGGATGGGGAAAAGTGTGTATGTCCCCTTGAGATGAAGGATGGCATGATATGAGTGTTAGGTCACTGACTCTTGAATAGAAGAAATAAAAGTAAGTGTTTCCTTCTCAGAAGTGTGGGAAGGGGAGAGAGGGAGAGAGAGAGAGAGAGAGAGAGAGAGAGAGAGAGAAAGAGAGAGACAGGAGAAAATCAGTTAGATGTGTGTGTCCTGATATCATCTTCTGAAAAATTCTGTAAGTAGTGGTATTAGATGGATGGGAAAGCTGGGTATAGAGGTGGCATGTGCAACAACACTGGGGCCATTATGACAGTTGGCAGACGAAAGATTTTTTGCAGCTTGTGAAGACACATCACTCAGAGTGGATAGGGAGAGAACAGACCTATGTCTGTACTCCTGAACCTTCCTCAGTTCCCATTTGCTTTAGAAGAGATCAAGAATATCTCACCAGCAATATGGAAGTGTGCAGAAGGCAGTTGCATGTTTGTTGCTGAGCACACCAGAGTCGCTCTAATGGGGATGAAGGGATATTGGGGCACGTTGGTCTACAAAGTGGGGTGTGCACACACACATGAGGTGGGTAAGAAGAGCTATTGAGGTGTCAAAAGGAAACATTAGAAATTCTAAGCATATAAAAATGAAAAAAAAATTTAATTAAAAAAATCACATCTTTTCCCATTTCTAATTTTATTGCATGTTTTATGATGATTATTGCATACTAATAAAGTGTCAACAGTATGTAATTTGTAAATTAATATACATATATTGGAGATATGTGCTCAAAATCTTTTATTACTGGTGCATGTATTAGATTCTCAGGCTACTGTAACAAATGACCACAAACTGGGTGGTGAGAACATCAGGAATGTATTTTCTCACATTTCTGGAGGCTAGACATCTGAAGCAAGGTATTGGCAGGGCCGAGCTCCCTCTGAGGCCTCCAGGGCAGGATCCCTCCTTGCCTCTTTCTAGCCTCTGGTGGTTGCAGCAATCCTTGGTGTTCCTTGGCTTGTAGACATTTCACTCCAATCTCTGCCTTCCTCTTCGCATGGTATATTCCTCCATGTGAGTCTGTGTCTCCATGTGTTCTCTATTTTTTATGAAGACAACAGTCATACTGGATTTAGGGTCCACCCTAATCCAGTATGGCCTTGCCTTAACTAATTACATGTGCAAAGACCTTATTTCCAAATAGAGTCACATTCTGAGGTTTCAGGTAGACATAAATCTTTGGGGGCACACTATTCATCCGAGTGCAGTGTGAAATGAAAAATGATTAGAGACAATTGTTGTGGTAAATATTACACTGGGCACCCTCATTGGAGTCAGCTTTGAGTTGCAACCAAATCTCAGGGGGACCCATAAGTCTAGCAAGAGAACAGTCCAATAAGGAAACAGTATTCACACTGCATAGGCACATAAGCAGAATCCAAAAACAGCACTCAGACTGTGGGCACCTCTGTACTGCCACCATGATATAGCTTAAGCGGAATCCTTTCCACCAATCCTCAGACATAATTTTATAGAGGAGAAGGAGAAATAAGTAGAACTTAGTCTTGACTCAATAAGTGCCTGAAATGAAGCGGCCAAATTGGAAGAGCCTGAAGAATCTTTAATCATGAAATGTAAGTGGTCATCCCCTGTCCGCCATTAGTACCCATTAGAGTGTGTACTGGAAAAGCAGGATTAGTTGTGGAAAACAAA
This sequence comes from Grampus griseus, assembly GCF_964374135.1. NCBI lineage: Eukaryota > Metazoa > Chordata > Mammalia > Artiodactyla > Delphinidae > Grampus > Grampus griseus. The sequence goes on along the minus strand of NC_138999.1, from coordinate 47,874,411 downwards.
GAAGGCATTTTGTCTTTGCACAACAGAGCCTACTGTACTAAATTTTGAGATTCTGTTAACAGATAGTCTGTGAAAATGGGCCTCTCTCTCAATTTATGGTGTTTATATCCCTCTAGTGGTTTCAGACTTCACCTAAAAACTGGCATCTCCCATATTATATGCATTTTGAACTAGCTTGCAGATAATGGAGGGCAGTGCTATTTAATATTTAAGAGCAAAGTACATAGCTTGGACTTGGAGAGACTTGGTTTAAAATCCTTGTTCTGCCATTTAATAGGGACCTTGCATGTCCCTGCACAAGCTACCTAACCTCTCTGAATCCCAGTTATCTGATCTGGAAAATGGGGGATTATAAACCCTATCACATAGGGTTGTCGTGAGGGTGAAATTATATAATACAAATATAAATACATGCCCAGAACATAATAGGTTCTTAATGTAAGCTATGGCTATGGATTACATTCCTTTCTCATTCAGGAATCTGCCCCAGGATCAGGGGGTGAATCCTGTACCACCTTCAGGGCATCCCAGCAACTTTCCTGGCTGTGCTACTGCACAATTTACCCTTAGAGTAATGTTTTGTCACACGTGCCCCCTAAGCTTTAGTGGTCTTCTTATTTTAAAATAATACTGTATCCTTTATTTAAAGATGAGTGAGGCAATATCCTGCTACCGGCTGATTTCCTTGTGGCAGCACCTCACTAACTTGAAAGTGTGTATCATCACTGTCACTGACATCTTTTTCACTAGATGCTCAAAAAGATCCATTCACTCACATATCTAATATTTTTGACTGTTTAATATGCACGAGGTACCGTTCTAGGAACCTGGGATACAGCAGTGAACTAAGCAAACAAACAAAATCTTGATCCTATAGAGCTAGCATCCTAGTAAAATAATGATGAGAGGATTGACCCACGGATGGACCCTCTGGCCATAGACTCTGCTGTGATTTCCAGAGAAATCAGACAGGACAGACAAGCTTTTTTCCCCACCTTAGTGGGAATGTGACCAGGTTCATAGTACACTTTCTTATCTATTCTTATATTTAGCAATGATAAGAATCATAATATCTGCTTAGTCCCCCTTGCACTTTACAGAGCAGTTGTACACACTGAACCTCATTTACTGTACCTCATCTTGTTGAGTAGGTATTACCTTGGTTACATCCACTTTACAGTTGATGCAGTTGATGATGTTGAGACTCAGAGAAGTGAAAGGCTTTGTCCACTGTCACACAGCCCAGTGAAAGTGAGGAAGCCAGTCCTTCTGATTCCAAATCCCATTCTTGTAAGTAGTACAAACTGCCCCAACCCATAAGGATTGAGAAAGTGGATGATCATAAACCGGAGTGTGCAGGGCAAAGTGGGTGTGTGTGTTTTCACCAAAAGAGAATGTTTATCAAGAGATGAAAGACAACTGCCTTAGTGCAATTAGTGATGTTTCTGCAGCCCTGTGGGCTTCTACCCGCAGCCAAGCAAGTAGTACCAAACCGACGGCCTGCCGGTTGACTCGCATGTCCTCCCTTCCCAAGCACCACAGTGTCTGACCCACCTGAGTCTTACTCTCACTGTACAGAGATCTCAGTGGCAGCAAGGTGCCCACTCTTGATCACGTGGGACAGGAAAAGATAGCCATTTCCTACCCATATACTTACTAAGAGATGAGCACCCTCTATAGTCTTCCGGAGCTGGAGTGGGATTAGGGGTAGATATGGAGAAGGAGCTCAGCTGGCACAGCCAGTCCAGGCTTGACTTCTCTGCCTTAGGAGGGAGACACGACAGGCCAGAAGCTGGGTTTACTACCACCATTGGGGTCCAAAAGCCGCTAACATGACTTCTGGCTAGTGATTCCTCCTTCCAATAAAGCAGTACACAGTGGGGTGCAGTGAAAGCGGATAGCTACCTGGGGTGGTAAAAATGATGCATCCCACCACTTCCCCCATTGCTTTTCCATCCCCACTTCGGTGCCAACTGCACTTATGGAACTGTGTTCAGCCTACATGTGGAAACACGGATGCCGATATGGATAGACTGTGGGCTACGTTGAGGAAAACTCTAGCATAGAGGTCTAACTGGGTCCCTGCTGTAGGTACAGCTTCTTCCACTCTCCTGGCATGTCCAGTTCTGACAATTTTCTTAAAACTGATAATTCAGAGGCATTTTTTTTCAAAATCTACTTCCTGGTTTTATTCCCATACAATCTCTTCACTGATCCACACACTTCTTGCCAGAACTAGAGAGCCACACGGGTCCTGATTAGAAACGTGGCTGAAGAATATTGGGCTGATGGTTTTCCTGGTGCTTGGGACTTAGGGTCTAGCCTAGACGGCCTCACTCCCAGTTGCTGGAATTCTGAACCCTACCCTATGGGAGTCTTCCGAGAGAGGGCAGAGGGCTTTGGGGGCATCAGCTACACGGTGAGGGGAAGGAGGAACCATTTCTCCTCCACAGGCAGTATGAGCTAGATGACCAGGGCCCTGTGTTGAGGCCCTCTGCTGCTGACAATCTTCAGAAGTTTTCACTCGATGGGTTTCTTAGTTATAGGTCCCAAGCCTCATATCAAAGGTCAGCATGCCATGGACTGAGGTTTTCTCGGGGACTCAGTCTGATTTTATGGAGCTGGAGGGAGGAAGGGGCTGCCGGGAGACCTCTTGGGGGTTCTGAGGAAATCTTCACTGTATTGGCGGCTCCGGGTCACAGGGTAGGATTCTCCGGCCTTCCCTCGTCACACTTCTTTTTCCTTCCAGATAACTGTCTGCTACTTTGCACGATGATCTCCCATTCCTTGTCCTGACATGTAAGCTGCTTGTACTCATTCAGCACTCCCTGCACACGTGCACTCTGTCTTCTTTCAGGGGGTGGGATTCTTGAGACTAGTGTTTGGAGAGAACAGCAGATATATCTGTTTTCTTTTCACAGTTACATTCCTAGAGGGTCATGCCAGAGGGGAGGGAGGCCTCACAGCAGGGAGAGGAAGAAAGCAGCAAACAATGAACAGAAGGAGCTGAGAAACAAGCTGCCATGTCTCTGGCCTTTGGAGCTATCCAGGCTGGATACCAGGAACTGGGTTCTTCTGTGACCCAGGGCTCCAGAGAGGCTGTAAGTGCCACCTCCTCACAGTAATGGCTGCTCAGGACCTGGAACCGTGTTGCCCACCCTCAACTTTCCCACCTTAACATTTTTGTGGATGATGATGATGATGATGGTGATGATGATGTGTGTGTGTGCGTGTGTGTGTGTGTGAAAGAGAAAGAGAGAGAGAGAGAGAGAAAGCCTGTCAGATCACTAGCTTCACATCTATGTACTCTAGGCCTGGGGAGACTGAAGAACCAGAGGCTTAGAAATGCATCGTTAACCTTCCTTCTTTCTCAAAATTTGGGTAGTTTTGGTAGACATAACTTGCTTCTCCTTCTCATGTGTGTGTGTTTGTGTGTATGCGTGTGCCCACATGTGTGTGTGTGTTTGTCTTAGTGAGTATACCTTTTTTGTAATGTGGGTTATTTGCTAGGTATCTGTGCATGTGTACATTTCTGGGTGCCGCATCCCCCGCAAAGATTTTCTCTCTCTTTTTGTGGATATATGTATGCGGGGTGGTGGTGGTGGGGACGTGTGACTACAAGGTGCTTACGTATTTTTAGATATACTTGCGGGTGTCGCAGTGTATGTGGTGTGTTTCTGGGCTGTACATATGGTGAGTGGGCCAAGTGTACCAGTGTGTACACCTGGGTGTGTGTTTGCCTGCCTGGGAATGTAAGCCTGTAAACACACTCTCAGAAGTGAAGATTGGGCTGACGTCCCATCTGGGAGAGTCTTGACATGTGTGAGGTGGCTGGCTGTGGGTATGAGGGGATGCATGTACACTTTTGGGGAGCAGTTGATGTCCTTATCTATGACTTGAGAGGCAAGGAGGAGTTGTCACCTGCTGGGGAGAAGAGACACTTACTTGATCACTATTGGGGCCCAGAACATGCCTGTCAGAACTTGGTCAATGAGCAGAGAATGAGAGCTGGGCCTGCTGAAACAGGAAGAGATAACAGAGAGGTCAGGAGGGCCAGATGAGCATGTAAAAATAGGAGTAGTCAGATAGGCTTCCAGTACTGGGAACACAGAGCAACCGTGTCAGGAGCAGATTTGAGGGTACTAGAACAGTCCATGGTATGCCGGCTTCTGTAGAGCTGCCTTGGGGACTGGGGTAAGAGGGGCAGCCCATATGAAAGACTAGACATGGGCTGTGGACAATAGGAAGATATGCTGAAGCCAAGGTGCAGAGGAACATGGTGGGAGGGTGAGCCCTAACAGAGAGCAGAAAAGGAAAGTTTCTGAGGAAAAGGAGACCCCCTGATAGGCTCTGCTGTGCTGCCACCTTCCACTTACCTCAACCCGAGGGTCAAACTTTCATGGACTAGCCCAAGCCAAGCCCTGGGGTCTGTGCCACTGAGAGGTCCTCCAGCCTATGGTGATATGTGCATCGACTTTGATGATCAGCCTTGAGACAAAGAGTAGTTCTATCTATCTGACGTTTGTAGGGTCTTATTTTGCTTGTTGTTTCATCTTTCCTTTTGCCCCTTAGTACCATCCTTTGAGGCAAATAATAATTTTGTCCCATATGAACTGAGGAGCAAGGTGATTCTTCCACAACAAGGGTGAGGAGACCAGAGTTCAGGAATAGCCAGAGTCTCTGAACTGCCCCAGGTGCACACAGTGAGGGGCAGCTGTGATAAATGTTCTCTCCCCAACTAGGTAGTTCCTCTTCAGCAATGCATTAATATGTGTATGCATGAGAATACAAGTGTGTGTGTGTGTGTGTGTGTGTGTGTGTGTGTGTGTGCTGTAAACTGCCCAGATGAGGGTTTTAGAGCTTCCAGCTGCCTGGTGCATTGTCTTGGAGATTGGGGACTTGTTTGCAGATAACCTTGATTAGAGGGAAGGAAGTGAGGGGGACTGTTATCCTGAGAGGGGCAGTGTGGGTTTGGCAGAACTGGTTCAGAGTCCACGTTCAAGTACGGGGTTGGGGATCAGGCCATGCCACGCACCTCTGCACAGAATGTAGCTTGGCCCTGGCACTTGGATCCTGGCAACTGTGTGAACTGCTGAGGACAATATCAACATCACAAGGATCATCATCTTACTTGGAGGCTGCACTGAAGTTCTCTCAGTGGACTTCAAGATTGCTCATTGGAGACTATAGTGAATAGATAGGTCTTGATAGCATTTTGTGTCACCCTTTCGAGACTCCCAGACACAACTGTGGGAATCTTTGCCAAGGCAGCTGATGAGGTCACCAGTGATAATAGACGGGGATCTGAGTCACAGTACTTGTTTGTATGGATAACGGAAAACTGGTGTCAATGTTTGTGCGTGTGTGTGTGTGTGTGTGTGTGTGTGTGTGTGTGTGTGTAGCATTAAGAATGAATACCTATATATAGTTGTTATTATAATTTTTATCATATTCACTATCATCATTATCACCTTCCTGACTATGCACTGAAAGTATACACACAAATGTTAGCACAGGTAAACTCTGGATGCTGGGATTAAGGCTAAATATTTCCCGAGGTCTTTACACTTTCAGGGCTTGCAGAAATGTGTGCAACGAGCATGAAGCTTTCCCACAGTCATAAAATACAAAAAGCTACAAAGTAAGTTTGATCTTTCCTTAACTGTTAAGGCCCAGAGGAAGTCTTGACCACTGTGATTCTTCATTTTGAACTCCTGTACTGTTTTTTGTGCACACAATGCTCTTGACACTTCCATGAGCAATTGAATCATTTGGTATTTTTCTCTTCCTTTTACTTGCAATTTCTTGTTATTTAATTTCCCTCATGATAAGAACAGTATTTTGTAATAATTCCCTTGCAATAGAAACCACTGGTTGAATGTCTCTGATGGGCCAGGCACTGTGCCAGAGTAGGAAGCATGAAACTGCAGTCCGTGGACACTTGCTGCTTCACCAAAGTGTGTTACTGATCTGCGGTAAGTACATAATTTGACAGTTCATGTTTAGAAAGTTCTATAGCATATGGCGAGAGTCTCTATGATGTTTAAAACAATTGGGGCTTGTGTTTTGTGTGTCTTTGCCATTTTCCTTCTTTCTATTAATTCATTTTCCTTGCGTTATACGAATGTATTGATCCGAGAGTGACTGACTTGGGAAAAGACAAATACTCGTCCTTCACCACAGATAGTTTGAGAAGCAGCAGTCTGGGGACTTTGTGAAGATCAGCTGATTTATTTTCCACAACATGTCTATAAAGCAGGATGCATTATGACTGTTATGGAGGTGTATGCGGAGGCTGACACAAGTTAGATGACTTCGACTAGGTCCCCAAGCCATCGTGGTAGACACCTTGGGGTTGGGACCAGTATGTTCCCACTCGGCTTGCATAGTTTACCTCAACTGCTGCTGCTCCATTGGTGCCCAGCACTTATCTTATCAGAACTTCAGAAGTACTGATTACACAATCCTGGCGGCTGCTCTCCACCTCACAGCATCTTATGGGCAATGCTGCCTCAGGACCAGCTCGATGTCGGCCTTTAGTACAGTCGCTGCAGCAGGACTGGGAGCATCTTGGAGGAGCTAGCCTCTGCAAAGAGGGACATAGTTTCAAGCATGTAAACTAGAGTGCTGTTTGAAGGGAAAACAGAGTAAAATGATACTAAATGTCCATTTGTCCTTGATTGCCGTTTCTGGGTGAGGGCTACTGGAGAGGGTAGGAAGTGGGTGTGTGCCTTAGAGGAGTGCATCTATAAAATAGGTCTCCCTCCACATCTGTGTCCCCTATGGCCCCAGTGCCCTGTCTTCTTCCTCTGTTCCTTTATTCTCATGGAGTCTGAACTCATTCTCACTGGCTCAGATCAGCCATAAGATCATTCTTTTCCTGGGATAGGCCTGGACCCTGTGACCTGAGACCCAGTCCTGTGAAAGCTTTATCTAGCCTCAGCCTTACCCTGCAGATGGGGCCCCACCTCGGGAGAAGCTCATTCCTTGGGGTCATATCGGATGGGATCTTTTGCCAGACAGGTTTTGTAGGGAGTGGAAAGATGCCAGAATGAAGCCGACTGGAGGAAGCCCCTTAGAGAGCAAAGAGACCATGAGCCCACACATGCGTGTGTGCGTGTGCTTGTCCAAGAGTCTAAAGTATAGTGTCCCAAATGGCACAGTGGCTTTTTAGTTTGATCAGAGTTGTTAATGTCCCCAGGGAGTTACTGTCCTGGCTTGGTCAGACAACAGCCTTCAGGTAGTAAGGATATTCTAAGAGTCAAGGAGAGGGCAGTTCTGTGGTTCTGCGATGTCTGTTCCACTTGGAGCTGGACCAGCCTTCAGAATAGGGGTCTGTTTTAAGCAAGTCAAGATCACAGGGGTTCTGCCACTCAGCCTCAGACTCAGAACAGAGCTCCATCGCTGAAGTAGCAGTGTCATACAGGAAACAGGCTGATGCTCTGACATACAGACTGTGGCTATTGTGTGGTCATTTGAAGCAGCGGTGGTTCAGTGGGAAGGCTTGTTACCAGTGTAGGGGGCAGCAAGAGTAATTCCACACTGAGACTTGCCAGCAGGTCTGAGCCTATGGTTATCAGACTGTCTTGAGAATCAGACTGTTTGGGCTCAAAAATTTACTCCTCCAATTGTTTGCTAAGTGCCCTTGGCCAGTCCACCTGACCAACGTGTGTAGCACATCTCTAACTTGTAAAATAGGGATCACGATATAACCTCCATCACTGAGTTGTTTGGAGTATTAAAAGTTACTAAGGTGCTCTGAAGTGCACCTGGCACATAATAGATGCTCAACACACAGGGAGGTTCAACAAATAAGGCAGGTGCCTGACCTCAGCTAGAAGAGTTCAGGGCAGCCAGAAAGCCTCGCTGACCTCCACCGCATCCAGTAACGATATGATTTGCAACTCCTTGTGCATGCTCTAGCCCTCCTCTTTATGCAAGGGCCACATAACCTCCTGTATTCTCAAAGTTACTGCTCCAACAAATCTCTCTGCCTTCCCTGTGCTGTTGATTTCACTCCTCTCCGCTGTGTACTTCCCCATCAGCACAATGCTATTTCTGCCATCTGAGGTAAATCTTCTCATGACTCCCTCTTCCTCCCCCTGATGCTGCCCAATTTCTTTGCTCCCCTTTGCAGCAAAACTCCTTTTAAGACTTGTCTGTACTCACTGACTCCCCCACCTTCCATTCTCTTAAGCCTGTCCAAAGCAGGCTTTATCATCCACTTCTCCAATGAAGCTGCCCTCATCAAGGTCACCAGGGACCTCTGAATTGCTAATTCCAGTGCTCAGTTCTCACTCCTCTTATTTCACCTGGCATCAGCACTAGCGTAGTTGACCACTGGCTCTCCCTTGATACACTTTGCTTCACATGGCTCCCAAGACACTACACCCTCGGTCTATCGCGCTGCTGGCTACTTCTCACTCAGTCTCCTCAACTGGTGCCTCCTCACCTCCTCTTCTCCTTGATCCCTTTATGCTGCAGGTCTCTGTCCATGACCTTCTTCTCTTCTCTACGTACACACACTCCTTAGCCAATCTCAAATAGTCTCATGGCCTTCTAATGCCATCTCTACATCTTAGGCACAACCTTTCAGACACATTCCTGACTTCTGTGCAACTGAATTCTGAACAACTGCCTACTCAACTCATATGAGTGTCAAAGAGACATCTTAATTCAATATGTCCGGAACTGAATACTTGATACCCTCCCTCACCTATAAAACCTGTTGCAACAAGAGTATTCCCCTTATCCGTTGGCAGCTATCCCACTCTACTAGTCGCTTGGGCAAAAAAATCTGGAGTCAGGCTTGACTCCTCTCTGACACTCCATATCTAAACCATCAGGAATTCTGTTAGGTCAACCACAAAGTGTATCCAGAAACTGAGCAGTTTGCATCATATCTGCTGTTACCAGGATGATCCAAACCACCATCACCATCTCTAGCCTGACTTACAGCAATAGCTTCCTACCTGGTCTTCCTGCTCCCACCCTTGTTTGTTTTCTCTGTATTCTCAACATAGTAAGTAATCAAAGTGATCCTTTCAGAAGGTAATTCAGATTGTGCTACTCCTCTGCTCAATTCCTTACTGCCTCCCTCCTCCCACCCCCCTCACATTAACTGCAAACAAGAGCCTAGTTCCTTACAATGACCTACTAGGCCTTACATAATGTGGGATTCTGTTCATCTCTCTGACCTTATCTCCAGTTCTTGTCCTTTTTGCTCACTCCACGCCAGCCGCACTGGCCTCTCCATCCTTCTCCAGATGTGCTAGAGGCTCCCAGGCCTTTGAGCCTTTGCACTGACTGGTCCTTCTGCCTGAACAATGCTTTCTTGATATATCAGCAAGGCGAACCCCCTCACCTTCTTCATTTCTTTGGTCAACTGTCACCTCCCCAGTGAGGACCACCCTGCCCACCCATTAGTATTGAATTTAGTACTCCCTTTCTTTCTTGGCATTTCCCATCTGCCTTACCCTGTTCTGGTCAGCTTACCACTGCCCCTTCCCCCACCAACCAGAGCACTTATCACCTTCTAGGTCCAGTATAATTTGTTATTTAAAAGGTTTACCTTCTACCTTCTGTTTTTGTACAAGAGAACTCGTGATTTGTTCATATATGTTTCCCAGGTGACTGGCACAAGTAGACCTTTGTAAATACGTGTAGAGTGAGTGAATGGATGAATTATTAGATAATCACAGCATCCAAAATAACGTAGGCCCAGCTATTTTTGAGACTTCACAGGCTGAAAATGAATCAAGGGGTCCTTGATCAGAGTTACAGGAGAGATTTCAGGCACTTCTCATGTGTTGCCCATTTTGAGAGAGCATTTGCAAGGGTGTCGTTTGTCACAGGAACTGAGGCAGAAGTTGACCAGTCAAGAAGTGGGCCTGGGCTTCCCTGGTGGCGCAGTGGTTGAGAGTCCGCCTGCCAATGCAGGGGATACGGGTTCGTGCCCTGGTCCGGGAAGATCCCACATGCCGCGGAGCGGCTGGGCCCGTGAGCCATGGCCGCTGAGCCTGTGCTTCCGGAGCCTGTGCTCCGCAACGGGAGAGGCCACAACAGTGAGAGGCCCGCGTACCGCAAAGAAGTGGGTCTGATTTTCAGCAGCTGTTGGTGGGCTCTCCCTTCCCCTCCAAGTCACCCTGTGTGAGCTTTATGCCTGTTAGGTGATGGGTACAAGCCAAGAGTCCACTTTTCCTCCCAAAACCTGTTCTCCAAGCTCTGGATTGCTCCGGAGTTATTCTTCTTATATAGCTTTGGCTGAGCTGAGACTCTCCTTTGTGCAAGGGTCCTCACACAGATTTTCAAAGAAATTCCATTAGCTCTTTGAGGTATAACTGTTTCATGACTCGCAAGCCCTGGAGGAGCCTTTAAACCAGTCTCAGTACATCGTCATACCAATCACCTTTCTCCACCGCCACCACGAATTCAAAATCATTTCCTTCAGAAAGTTGGAATTCTATGCTTCTGCCAAAGGAAGGAGACAGAGGGATCCTGACTGCTTCCCATCTCACGGGGGTGAATGTGAGCCCAGGCAGAATCCACATCTGCCTTTCACCATGACCGTGGTCTGCTGTGCACCTGGCCGATGAGGCCAGTGCCACAACACTGGGCCCAAGGAGGACACCCTTCAGCCTTTTTGCATGGGCAGATACCCACTGCTTGCTGCCTGTGTCCTACCCCAAGAACTCTATTCTGCTCAAGTTAAGAAGTCCTCCTGGGCCATTTTGCCTTCCGGGTTGGAAACATCATCAATGAGCAATGTTGCAGGCCCAGAAAGGTTGCTGTTTGGTTGGTCCACTGTGCAACAGCCAGGACCTAGGATTTGAAGATCGATGGAGTGCTCAGGGTGGTGAACTTTATGAGCAACGTGTTGTGATGGGGAAGACACTCTTGTTTTGGAAGAAAATTGTCATTCTACAGATAGCAATGCCTCAAGGATGCCTGGCAATTGGGGCTGCAACAAATGAGAATAAACGGACGCCCACAGCTGCTTAATGGCTTCTTAATCCTACTTTCCCACACCTCCTCATCCCCTCCAGCATGCTCCTTCTCACTTTTACCCTGGGTTGTGGTCAAGTTTGAAGACAAAAGACTTCCCCAAGGCTGGGTGGAGCCCCAGGTGTCCTGGTGATGATGCAGTCTGCCTGTCGTTTTCATGTAACAGTATGGGCTTTAGACTTGGCCCACCCTGGGTCATTTCCAGAGCAGTTACTGACCAACCAGGTAACCCCAGCAACTTGCTTCTGGTACCTGACCCTGAGTTTCTTCCTCTGTAAACTTGCCCTAGTGGCTCCTACCTTGCCAGACCGTTGTGAAAGTTAGAGACATGTATGAAAACAGCAGTCAAAGTGCCTGGCACAATTTAGGCACTCAGGAAATGGCAGCTGCCCCTCTTGCTATGCATTGAGGACGTTTGGGCTCTCTACCCCTGAGTTCCCTAAACAGCTGGAGTTTTCTAGAACCCAGAAACACAATCCACTTCAGTGGCATCTTGGCAACTAAAAGTGCAGCTTTTCCACTCACTTTGTGGAGACTCTGCTGGGGTGGGGCCAGCTTAGGTTGCTGATTTACAAAGCAAGAGGCTCTCAGCTTGTGTCCTATCTGGATACTGCTCAAAGCTGAAAGAATTCATGTAAATGAAACAATGAGTAGTATCTTTTGCCCACCACCTTCTAGAAGCCCCTTTCCCTGCCTGTCCCTCAGCCCTGTCATTCATTTCACAGCCACCGGAAATCCCGCCCTTGTTCAGTGGTCCCCTAAGCAAATGAAGATTAACTCTTTGCAGTACCAAGGTAGTGCGTTGGGGTGGGGAGGGGTGGGAGACACACTGAACTTCCAGGCCAAGGGGGGAATGAGCCTGGGCCATTGGTTGCTCCCTTGCTGGGCTGGGGAAAGTCACCCAGTCCTTGGCACATCCCTGGGGAACCTCCTGCCTGAAGCCTTCAGGATTCCAGCAGTCATCTCTTTTACAGTGCAGCTTGCAGTATACTCCCACTCTTCTCTCCCTTTATCCTGGGCACTGCTGATTCCCTGACTGAATTCAGCTTCTTGGCCCATACTTGCAAATAGCCATTTTAGACAACTGGATGATTATTCCCCACCAGAGCCAAAGAAAACCTGGATTCAGACAGGGTTTGGAAGGACATTATTTCTTTCCCTGAGCTAGCTGGCACTTCCTGCAAAACGAGGGGGAGGGGATGGTGGTGGTGGTGGTGGTGGTGGTGGTGGTGGTGGTAATCTTACTGACCTGACAGAAATAATGTATGGCAAGCCCCCAGTACAGAGATGCTCAACAAATCTTTGCTCTGCAGGTTCTCCCACTTACTAGTTAACTAACCTGGAGGTGACTGACTTCTATAAGCCCCTTCCTGTAAAAGGGGGAGGGGTTAAAGTCAGCCTTGTTCCCAAAAGGATTTGAGGCTGCAGTTGGGGTTACTGAGAACTGTCCCACTGACTTCACATGTTTCTTTTGAAGATAGAGACCTTGTGAGTACACTGGCAGGCAGAGAAGGACAGCAGGGTGACCTACAGGGAAACACTCTGGATTTGCTGGGAATGGACATGGGGTCTTGTCTAGGATCTGTCACTTGCCATCCCGGTGGCTCTAGACCAGAAAGTCACTCAGTAATCTGAACCTCAGATTCATACCTTGTCTACCTCTGGAGCGGGTATCGACAAATATGGCTCCTCCAGGGCCAGAAACATGCCTTCTGATCTTCCATAGCCTCAGTGTCTGTCACACTGCCTGAATCATAGAGGCTCCCACTATTTTCTTGTTTGCTGAATGAATTTGGAGCCGCTGAGGGGTCATGCTTCCCACTTTTGTTTGAAGCCTCCTTTGCCTGCAGGGTGATGTCTATGGGTCCCTGGGCCTTTGCCAGAAAGTCATTTGCTAGCTTACCCTGGCCCCAGTGACTTTGCCTGGCACACAGGTGGAAGCAGGGTAAGACTGCCTGGGGACAAAGAAAGAAGGAGCCCTGGCCACTCTTTTGTGTGTGACAGCTGAGACCCAGGAGGCTAGATGAGGCACCTTCCCTTGGTGATCCCTATTAGGGGACTTTTAGTTCTTACAGTGTTTAGCTCTCGAGATAAGTGTGGTTGGCTTTGGGGGTGGCCAACCTTCTAATGCGTATTCTCTGCCTGTAGCCGATTTGAATATGAGGGATGACTCCCACCTCTCCAGATGTGCCACAGGGCAAGGTAGAGGATTCAGAAGCCCCTGGTGATAGAATGGATGGGAAGAGCATTGAGCTCCTTGGTACAATGAGGAAAGAAAGTGTAAAAGTTCCTGGAGGTGGGAAGAAACCTGATACCACAAGACTTCATACACCATGGGTCACCATGCCAGGTAGCCCTCTGGACTTAAATACACTGGCTGAAGGAGAGTGTCAAAGTGCTAATTCTGCCCTACCTGCCCCCCACCCCCTACCCCGATACATAACACACTTTAAAGCAATTTGTGCACCCTAACAAGACAGTTCTTGAGAGAGGTGCCAGTTTACCTTTCAGAGATACCACAGGTCAACTCCTCTCTCTGGTTCATCCAGGAGGCTCTGCTTTTATGGAACCTTTTTCTTTTCATTATTCCGGGATTATCGTTATTATTAACCACTTTTGTTCTCATTAAAAATAGTTGTAACTCCCGCCCTTTGAGACTCTAGCTCCTGTTCCCCTCTTCCCCACCTCATTTCTTTTTCTCCACTTTCCGCTTGACATGACCCTAATACTTCAGTAAAAAAATTGTTTCTTCCCTAATGTCCATGCTGCCTTTAGTGCCTCAAGTTACTCCCTTCCCCATCTCCAATGTTATTTTCAGACCTCAGGTTGTCACTAACCAAGAATTTTCTGACAGTCCCGTCTTTTTAATTTCTGTAGTACCCTACAATGTCCTTTTGCCTGCAACCACCCCTCTCCCCGTCCTCCTCTCAAGCTAATTTAAGTGCATTTTCTATTTCCACAGCACCCTGTGATGTTCCCTTCCCTTTGCCAATGCCCCATCCTCCAAGCTGGGTCACGTTTCCAAAAAATACCTAATACACACTATTTTCATAGTATGCTCTGATGCCCCTTTCAAATCCCCTCAACCTTATTTAAGCATCTCTTGGATTTTCATAGCACCCTATGATGCCCTCTTTCCTGTCCCACCCTCCAAGACAGGTCACATAAGCTTTTCTACATTTTCATGACACCCCATGCTCACTCCCTATTACAGCATTTACCACACTGCCAGTTTACATATTTGTCTCTCTCACATAATCTAGAACATTCTTTAGAGCTGAGCACTGTGTCTGAGGAGTATCCCCAGAACCTAGATTGGTGCCATACACATAAGTGGTGGTCAGTAAATGGACAAGGTGTCCTTGTCATTAAGCTTTTATTTTTTTCTATATTCTGCAGTAACTAAGCAAAATCAAGGTAGTTGTCAATTTTCTTTACACAACAGCAGACACAAAGGTTTTCAGAATGGCAAGACATAAAAGAATTCTCCCATCCTTCTCTCACATTTTACTGGTTATTTCAAACTTTTAAGAACAGCCTATTTTAGTGATATAAAATATGTATCAGACCACAGAATATGATGCAAAGACTTCATTTTATAACGTTAGCAAAACTGTTATACTAAATATCAATGACGGAAAAAATATATCTTCTTCAATGGTATTTTAAAACATACTATGACCTTAATCAACACTGTACTAAAATGAATAAAATTTACAATATTCAAAGTAAACGTTCTGTTTCTCAAACAATTAGCACTGATCACAAATACCAAATACAGTGCCCCACTCCCCATTACATTCAACTAAGGACCCAGATGATCTATTCCTTGGAGTACCTTTGAAGCTCTTTCCAATCCCCCTCAAGGGTGTGCTGCATATTTCCCTAAGGGGCAGAATAACCCCTAGCACCTGAATTGAGGATAGCCTCAACTTCTGCATCATCATCAGAATCCCAATCGTAATTACATGGCCAGTCCTTGGAGCATCGGTTACGCACCCTTGCCACAAAATGCATGACTTTCAGCTTGCTTGATTCCACGTGTGCTCGAGGTCCCCAGAAGAACTCGTACTCCACAGGACTGCTACGGGGCACCGGCTTATAAATCAGGTACCCTCTGCGCACAAACTCTTCTGTAACGACCTTCTTTGGATCTCCAAAGATGCTGTGCTGCCGGCCAGGCTGCATCCCCAACTTTCCCAGCACTTTCCAGACCAGGGCCTCCTTGGCGCTGTTGCCCATGATGAAGATGAGGGCTAATATAGACATCAGGAGACTTTTCTTGGTGCCTTGAAAATTGCTCCTGGCTACCGAGGGCTTCTGCGCTAGAGCAGTGCTCGAGGCTTCCTCGGGAGTGGTGGGTGCTTCCTCTGGAGTGCTTGGGTCTTCCTCTGGGCCGCTCAGGTCGTCCTCGGGGGTGCTCGGGACCAAAGAGGCGGCCATCGGGGTCTCGGAGGTTTCTGAGGCCTGTATCTTACGATTGTTGCGGTTCTCTTCTGCGGCCCTTGCGTTACGGCGACGCCGACTCTTTCGTCCCCGTGGCATATCTTCTGCTAGGGGCACGGAGCCTATAGCAATCCTAGGGAAAGATAACTGTAACCTCTGCAGAAAAAAGCTATCTCCACTTTAAAAAGTGGCCGCCGCTGAAGCCACCAACGTCAATAGAGTCTTTGTAACAAGCGAGACGTTTTCAGCTACAAAGCTAACACCCACGCAAGCCGACTTGCACTAGCAGCCGCCCCCAGCGCTAGCCTCAGCAGCAAAGCACAAGAATGCAGGGCTGAATTGACTCCGCCTCACCTGCCACGCAATCCCCAGACTCCAAAAGGAAGCGGGCGGGTCCTACAGGCACACTTCCGCTGTCAGATAGAAGAACGGACAGGCCTAAGCAGGGGTGGGACTAGGGGAGAAATGACGGCTTGGGATTGGCAAGGACAGAAGTAAGTAAAGAAGAAATAAAGACGGGGTTCCTGGGCTTCGCTGGTGGCGCAGGGGTTGCGAGTTCGCTTGTCGATGCGGGGGACACGGGTTCATGTCCCGGTCCGCGAAGATCCCACGTCCCACGGAACGGCTGGGCCCGTGAGCCATGGCCGCTGAGTCTGCGCGTCCGGAGCCTGTGCTCCACAACAGAATAAGTCCACAGCGGTGAGAGGCCCGCGTACCACACACACACACACAAAAGTCTAAATATAGGGTTCCTGCATTTTTCAGTCTAGTACAAGATTGGCTGGCGGGTCTTGGGAAAGAGTGTGTCTCTGCTCTATTCCCAGACTGGGGGTGTGTTTGAGACCATGGGGGAGGGACAGGAGTGTATCCTTGGAAGGAATCAGCTGCTCCCAGCTCTCCTTTCCTGTCTTGGCTTACACAGCATATTCATTCACTCGCCTGTTTTCAGAAGGTGGCTCTGTGTATACTGATTAATTCCTGGGCCCGCATAGGACCTAGATAAGATGGCTGTGGCCGAAGTGCTGGGTGATGAGAGGAGATGGGACTGCAAAACCGAACAGTGTGCAAGAGGTGCAGAGCCTTTAAAATGTTATATATTCACTACATTATTAAGCAGGGCACTGACTGGATCAGACTTGCATTTGTACAGCCTCACCGAGGAGCAGACTATTGTCTGGCAAGTCATTTAGGAAGCAATTAGAATAAGAAGCAAGAGGGAATGAAAGTGAGCCTTAAGGTGGTTGCCATGGGGATGGAGAGGCAGAAAGACATTTTAAGGGTGATCACTGACAGGCTTTAGAGACTGATTGGATGGAAGTGGTGAATAGGGAGTGGGTGGTAGAGTGCAGGTTGGCTCCAAAGTTTCTTGGCTCCAGTATACCTGAATACCGGATTTATTTTGCTTCTTTCTTTCATTCTGTAATCCGAATATAATTCATAACATACTCTGAACTTTATCCACTCCAGGTCTTGGCTCACTGTTTCCTCTGTGTGAAATGCCTTTCCTCTAATCTCCAATTACCTAAATTCCAACTCTTTGCTCAGAGGCCTCTTCCTCCCAGCAGCTCTTCTTGGTCGGCACAAAAGGGTAACGAGCCCATTTTTGCTCCCCATTTTTTGCTCTCTATAGCAAGCACTCCATATCTTTCTTACGTCATTCCAAAGATACTATTTTGCACAAGTCACCTCACCTCTCTGAACCTCCATTTCCTCATCTATAGAGTGGAGTTAATTAAAGTACTAGTGGTCTCATAGGGTGGTGAGAATTAAATGAGACAATAAATAAAAAGCATGCATCACACAGAAAGCACAGCCTCTGTCTCTCTAGGTGTTTCAAGCAATGTGTGAGAGCGGCATTTAATAAATAAATGCACATTGAAGGAATACATGAAATGGAAGATTTTGCGCATGTTTTTATCTGAACTTTTTTAAAAGCAAGTGAATGCTTTATACCTGCTTGGCTGGAAGAGGTGAAATGTTTCTTTGACAGGATTTCAGATTGTAATCCCAAAGAGGGAAGGGGTCCTGTCTCTCCCCTTGATGTCTCCTAGCCCTTGATAGAGTTGGTGGAATAGGATATGTCTACACCTGGTGAATAAGTTCTGGGGTGGGAAAGTGTGTCCTGTTTAGAAAGCAGAATTGCCAGCTGAATCACCCAACAAGGCCCAGTCCTCTGTACATGTGTAGAAAGGGAATACCTGGTTCTGAGGAACTCAATACAAGCATTGAACTCATGGGAACATGAGTTCTGGCCCAGCCCCTGTCATTTACAAGCTCTTGACCTTGATGAGTTTAACCTAACATCTGTGTCCTGTGATTTATCCTCTAAAGAAGCAGAAAAGGCTAATCCCTCTTGCCCTGTATGCCAGGTTTCTTGTGAGACTCTGCAAATCCAATAGCACATACCGGCAACCCTGAGTTAGAGCAGGTTCCTCTGAGTTCAGTTGTTTCTTGTTTGTATGTTTTGTGTTTGCTGTTTGGGAATCTGTGTGACTAGAGGATTGCAAAATCACCCATATTGTTTCCAAAAACTTCTCCTTTCTGATGGGACTTTATGGGAATGCAATCCAGCAAACTAATTTTCTTCCCAGGGGTTACTTTCTAAACTCAAGTTTTCTTTATACCCAGAGCCTACCAAGACCTCCTGTTGGCGAAGCCTCACCATAAACGAACTTGGGGTAGTGTATGCTTGTTGCTGCATTACCTTCTGTCCACCAACCAGCTGACTGAGGAGGGGGTGCCATTTCCCTGTCACTCCATTCATCTTAGTGAACCTTTGCTCCAACCCACAATAAGGACGAGGCAGCTCTGCATAGAACCCGGGAAGATCAGAGCCTATCCTTAAGCAGTGTACAACCTAGGGCTGTGGCTCTCAACAGATTTCCTCAAAGGAGTAATCAGGAACAGGCTTTAGGTTGTGAGCTACTCTCAGTGTTCCCAAAAGCTTAACAGAAATCACATTTATGTAAGACAGGCCACAGAGGTTATTAGTCAAGAAACACAGTGTTTTTAATAGCAAGAATATTGCCAGGCGTGATAGTAACAGGAGGAAATCATAAAACCATGCCTTGGGACATTGTGGACCACAGGTCTGTCTAGAGTAAGTAGAACATGACAAAGGAAGGGCAGCTGACTTGTGAGGGCCTGAGAAGTACAAAGAGAGGAGGGAAATTAACATTGCTGTGGTAGGCTATGTGCCTAAACTACCTCCAAACTGGAATCTTTACAACACCCTTCAATCACCAGTGAAGCTAGAGAGAGATTAACTCTCTTGCCCAAGATCATAGTACTGCTGTTGAATGTCAGTATTGGGGCTCACATCTTCAGATTTCTAAGCTCCACCTTCTGCCATCACACACCTCACAGCTGCTCCAACTGAGTGCACATTTGGTGGTGCCAGGAGGCTTAACACGGAAGGGAGTGTTCTTGCTCCCTTGGGATAGGAGCAGAAGGGAAAGAGATGAGAAAAGGGACAGATGTGTAGAAGGGCAAGACAAGGATCCTTACTCACCTTACTAGGTTTTCCAAACTTGGTTCTGCCCCTTCCAAGCTGTGTCAAGTCCAGCATGTTATTTAACCTTTCTAAGCCTCAGTTTCTCCATCTGCGAATAAGCATACCATAGTGGTGTTGCGAAGAGTAAAGGGAAATATCTCATGCAAGATGAGGTAGGTTGAAAATGTCCCCCAGTTCCCAAAGATGTCCATGCTCCTATCCCCAGAATCTGTGAATAGGCTACCTTATATGGCAAAGGGGAATTTTGCAGGTGTGATTAAGTTCAGGATCTTTAGAGGAGGATTATCCTGGACTATCTGGGTGGGCCCAAGGTAAACAGAGAGTCCCTATAGAAGGGGGACAGTAGAGTTAGATTCAGTGAAAGATGTAAGGATGGAAGCAGAGATCAAAGAGGAGAGAAGATGCTACATTGCTGGCCTTGTAGATGGAGGAAGAGGGTATGAGCCCAGGAAAGTAGGGCACCTCTAGAAGCTGAAGAAGACAAGGAAATGGATTCTCCCCTTGAGCCTCCAGGAGGAACACAGACCCGCAGGCACATTTTAGACTTCTGACCCCCAGAACTGTAAAAGATTAAATTTGATTGCCTTAAGCCACTAAATTCGTGGTAATTTGTTACATCAGCAGAAGGAAACTAATATACAAGTCATATGTGTGCCTCACTCATGGGGAGTGCCTAATGAATAAGAACTGTGACTACCCGTTAAGGTGAATTTATATTATTGTCATATTTTCAGTGAAAGTACTGGGAGGAACTGGGGAGGGATACGAGACTGGGCTGGATACCTTGGCAGCAATTCTTGTGGGTGTTGATGCACCTTGTTCTTCTCTGGGGCTGTCTACTAACCCCCCTATCCCAGGCACTGTCCTGGTTATATGACCAAGTTTCCTTAGGCATTGCTCTTACCTGAGCAGACATTGCCAAAGCCACCACCTGGTCGTAAGTGCTGCAGGTGGGATAGAGAGGGAAATGAAGGGGTCAATCCACACTACTCCCACCGCTGTAACTAATCATCTTTCAGTTGTCTGTAGGCCCTGTTCTGATTCCAGCAAGCACCTCCCAAGGGCACAGAGCACCCTTGGGCCAGTCTCTCCATTTGCAACAACGCTTGCACAGACTGTGGGCCACCACTACTTGAACAAGTGAGTCTGACCCTATCTGATGTCCCTCATTCAGGGGCTGGGCTCCTCACTGTTTATGGTCTGTGGAAGAATCATTTCTCTGAAACATTTCACACTGCAGGCATGGACTTATTTTACAGTTTTCAAGAATTAGGATCTTGCAAGGAGGTCTATAGCATGTGCACTCCTACAGTCATGAAACAAAAGCCATGTGATTACTTTTCAGGATCGTTTGCTGGGTTTGAGAATAGAATATTTTTACTGCAAATTAATCACAAACATAGGGAAAAGAATAAAATTAATATTACAAACACCTGCATAACCAGTGCCCTGCTGTGTCAAATTTAAAAATTAGGCCCTACCTTGGCCTTACCTTTACATTACAGATATGGTAAAGCCCTCTATTTACCTCTTCCCAGACCCACACCACTCTCTCCTTCTTCAGTGGCATCTGCTATCATGAATTCAGTAACTATTATACCCAGGACAAGTTGTACATATTTGCTACCTATTTCTGTGTTCATACACATTATATAGGATTTTTAAAACATGTTTATGCAAGTTGGTAAATGTAGCTCTAGGTCATTTTCATATTTGTATACTATTTCTTTCAGTATTTGCAATTTATCTTTCTCATGATGACCCAGACTTTTGCAGTTTCTATTTTTCCAGAAAAAAAAAAAAAAACAATGCTCTTATAAGTCTTTGTGTACCTATCCCCTGAAAACACATGAACATCTCTAGGGTCACCATCTAGGAGTGGACTTACTGGGTGTGCCTGCATGGATGTGTTTACATAGACCACATGGAATTTATGCTTTTCTTCATTTATAAAAATTAGATCCTTCTATATACAGTTTTCACTTCATTCTTTTTGCTAATCAACAATAAAATTTGGTCAACTCATACCTGTAAGGCTTTCATTATAATGGCTGGGTGATGTTCCTTGCAGTGGTTTTACCATAATCTTTTCAGGCATCCATCTGTTGGCCTGGTACTCTGTATCTCCAAAGTATTTGCCCCCTCTACAAACAATGCAGCAATAACAGTTCAATCATTTGTTTACTAGAATTTTTTTCTTAAATGAGCAGTATATCTAATTGAGTATGAGAGCCAAGTTTATGTTCAGGATTTTTGATGAATGATTAAAATCTTCCTTCTACTTCAGTCGAAATCAAGGTGATTTATGACTTTTCCTGAATCCTAAATAATTCTATGATGCATAAGGGTGGTTGAATGTTATCCTGAAGCCACCCAATAGGACATCACTGAATGGTTTCCAGCAAGCAACTGATAAGGTCAGATCAGTGATTTAGCAAAGCCTCTTTGGCTGCAGTGTGGAGACTGGACTCTGAGGGAGGCGGGAGGGGTGGATGGAAGACCTCATTAGAGGCTATTGCCTTCATCTAGGCTAATGACAGTGGTGCCTGAAATAGAGTGATGGCAGTGAAGATGGAGAGAAGGGAATGGATACCAGAGCTCATTAGAAGACTGAATCAATAAGCCTTGGGGATTGCTTGGATCTGGGTAGTGAGGGGAAGAAACAGGTTAACTGGGCCTCCCAGGGTTCTGGCTTGGGTAAGTGATAAGACTAGGGATGCCGGAGGAGAAGCGGGTTGGCTGCCTTGCTCTTCTCTTAAGTGCCTTGGCCTTTTAGCGGGAGAGGGGATGGCCTTTGTTAGGTTTACTCTCTGGGATCATTGGATTTCAGATGCCTGCAGAAGCCTTGCTAATGCTCAGCCTCTCCCAGCACACGGGGCACAGAATACAGCAGGGTGCAGCCAGTCCTCAGAATTGTGGGAAGACTAGATATCATCCATGGCATTTGTACCTTGGAGGAAATTCTCTCCTTAAGCAAGGGTAACTCCATACTGGGTTTCCTACACTTTTCTCAGAATCACAAGTCCCCCCCAAACCCCAAACTGAGTCCATTAGTTGACCACATCATCACAGGAGTGATGGCGCTTCCTAAAATTCACCCTGAGGTTCTGTGGGGTCTTCAGGGTGTCGAATCGCCTCAAGTGACATCAGTGATAATCTGAACAAAAGGTGCCAAGTATCATGCCCATGAAATCTGCCTGTGTGCTCTTGTGAGCCTGAGGTGCCTGCCACTCGTAGACTTTAGGGTCCCTCCTTGGCTACTCCTGGACATGCCCAAACATTTTTCTATGGGGAATCCCCATCCTTCATGCTTTCTGTTTAAGGGTGGGGATGACTCTGAGGGTGAGGTGGAATATCGCCCTCCAGAAAATAACCAAGTATGCAGTCACATTAAAGTTCCCCAGCTGTTAACTGAAATGTTGCTTATTCTTAGCCAATTAAGAATTGTTGCATTTCTTTCCTCAACATATATCTTAGCTCTGGCATATTATTATTCATAATGTCAATAATAAGTAACTTCCTTCTGCTATTTTTATTGTGCATTGTCTCACATTACAAAATAATTGGTCACTCTTATTAGTATGCCCAATGTAGATACGAGGCATCTGAGGCATCTGAGGCCTGATATCAAATCCCTGACAGGTGATGGAGTCAGGATTTTTGACCCACTTCCCTGATTCCACTGATATTTTAATTTTCTCCTCTGAATCATAAATGAGGCCATTCCTATTTCCACACAGCTTCCCTTACAGGGTTTCTTATCGAGATATATGCAGCATTCTCATTCCTGGCTTTATGCCACCTCCATGCTCCTTATCCAACTATGTCTTGCATGTAGTCATAGGAAGTTCCTCCTAAGAGGGGTCACCACTCACTGTTCACCACCAGACTAAACACTTCAGATGTTGCATCTGGCTCCTTGCTAGCTCACTGGGGCCTGGTGGTCCATAGAAAGTCTTCAAAGAGTGAGACCAGATGGATTGAATGAATGAATGAATGAATGTGGAATTGAGGCAACTTACCTTCCTACCACAGCATCTCTAGCCAGAGCCACAGTGTGCTTGACATTCAGACCCAGGATTTCCCAGGTCCTGAGCTTGTACTGAATAGGGAGTGGACGACCTTGTGAACTCAGCCCCCCCAGTGTGTATGCACACCTGTGTGCACATAGGCATGAAGGTGACCATCCATTCACAGGGGCACACTCACCTCTCGGTTTCTGTCTCTGTGTAAAGTTTCCAACATGGGTCCCTCTGGTTTAAATCATTAACGCAGTAACTGTCTGGTAAGGACTTGGCATACATTATCTCATTTAATCCTCACAACTTTCTTTTTTATTTTAACATCTTTATGGAGAATAATTGCTTTACAATGGTGTGTTATTTTCGGCTTTATAACAAACTGAATCAGTTATACATATACATATATGCCATTATCTCTTCCTTCTTGTTTCTCCCTCCCTCCCACCCTCCCTATCCCACCCCTCTAGGTGGTCACAAAGCACCGAGCTGGTCTCCCTGTGCTATGTGGCTGCTTCCCACTAGCTATCTATTTTATATTTGGTAGTGTATATATGTCCATGCCACTCTCTCACTTTGCCCCAGCTTACCCTTTCCCCTCCCCATCAAGTCCATTCTCTAGTAGGTCTGGGCCTTTATTCCCGTCTTGCCCCTAAGTCCTTCATGACCATTTTTTTTTTTTTTTAGTTTCCATATATCTGTGTTAGCATGCAGCATTTGTTTTTCTCTTTCTGACATGCTTCACTCTGTATGACAGACGCAAGGTCCATCCACCTCACTACAAATAACTAAATTTCGTTTCTTCTTATGGCTGAGTAATATTCCATTGTATATAGGTGCCACATCTTCTTTATCCATTCATCTGTCGATGGGCACTTAGGTTGCTTCCATGTCCTGGCTATTGTAAATAGTGCTGCAATGAACCTTTTGGTACATGAATCTTTTTGAATTATGGTTTTCTCAGGGTATATGCCCAGTAGTGGGACTGCTGGGTCGTATGATAATTCTACTTTTAGTATTTTAAGGAACCTCCATAGTGGCTGTATCAATTTACCTTCCCACCAACATTGCAAGACGGTCCCCTTTTATACACACCCTCTCCAGCATTTATTGTTTGTAGATTTTTTGATGATGGCCATTCTGACCGGTGTGAGATGTTCTCTCATTGTAGTTTTGATTTGCATTTCTCTAATGATTCGTGATGTTGAGCATTCTTTCATGTGTTTGCTGGCAATCTGTATATCTTCTTTGGAAAAATGTCTATATAGGTCTTCTGCCCATTTTTGAATTGGGTTGTTTGTTTTTTTGATATTGAGTTGCATGAGCTGCTTGTAAATTTTGGAAATTAATCCTCTATCAGTTGCTTCATTTGCAAATATT
This sequence comes from Grampus griseus, assembly GCF_964374135.1. Taxonomy (NCBI): domain Eukaryota; kingdom Metazoa; phylum Chordata; class Mammalia; order Artiodactyla; family Delphinidae; genus Grampus; species Grampus griseus. Next base: position 47,850,048 of record NC_138999.1, on the reverse strand, counting down.
TTATCCTATCCTGAGGATTGTCTTGTTTATGTTTTCCTTTGCTGTGCAAAAGCCTTTAAGTTTCATTAGGTGCCATTTGTTTATTTTTGTTTTTATTTCCATTTCTCTAGGAGGTGGGTCAAAAAAGATATTGCTCTGATATATGTCATGGAGTGTTCTGCAAATGCTTTCCTCTAAGAGTTTAATAGTATCTGGCCTTATATTTAGGTCTTTATCTTGAATTTTTTTGTGTGTATAATGTTAGGGAATGTTCTAATTTCATTCTTTTACATATAGCCGTCCAGTTTTCCCAGCACCACTTACTGAAGAGGCTGTCTTTTCTCCACTGTATATTCGTGCCTCCTTTATCAAAGATAAGGTGACCATATGTGCATGGGTTTATCTCTGGGCTTTCTATCCTGTTCCATTGATCTATATTTCTGTTTCTGTGACAATATCATACTGTCTTGATTAATGTAGCTTTGTAGTATAGTCAGAAGTCAGCCAGCCTGATTCCTTCAGCTCCATTTTTCTTTCTCAAGATTGCTTTGGCTATTCGGGGTCTTTTGTGTTTCCATACAAATTGTGAGATTTTTTTGTTCTATTTCTGTGAAAAAATGCCAGTGGTAGTTTGATAGGGATTGCATTGAATCTGTAGATTGCTTTGGGTAGTATAGTCATTTTTACAATGTTGACTCTTCCAAGCCAAGAACATGGTACATATGTACATCTATTTGTATCATCATTTTTTTTTAACATCTTTATTGGAGTATAATTGCTTTACAATGGTGGGTTACATTCTGCTTTATAAAAAAGTGAATCAGTTATACATAAACATATGTCCACATATCTCTTCCCTCTTGCATCTCTCTCCCTCCCACCCTCCCTATCCCACCCCTCTAGGTGGTCACAAAGCACAGAGCTGATCTACCTGTTCTATGCGGCTGCTTCCCACTAGCTATCTATTTTACATTTGGTAGTGTATATATGTCCATGCCACTGTCTCCCTTTGTACCATCTTACTCTTCCCCCTCCCTATATCCTCAAGTCCATTCTCTAGTAGGTCTGCATCTTTATTCCCATCTTTCCCCTAAGTTCTTTATGACCATTATTATTTTTTTAGATTCCATATATATCTGTTAGCATACAGTATTTGTTTTTCTCTTTCTGACTTACTTCACTCTGTATGACAGACTCTAGGTCCATCCACCCCACTACAGATAACTCAGTTTTATTCCTTTTTATGGCTGAGTAATATTTCATTGTATATATATGCCACATCTTCTTTATCCATTCATCTGTTGATGGAGACTTAGGTTGCTTCCATATCCTGGCTATTGTAAATAGAGCTGCAAGGAATATTTTGGTACATGACTCATTTTAAATTATGGTTTTCTCAGGTTATATGCCCAATAGTCCAATTGCTGGGTCATATGGTAGTTTTACTTTCTGTTTTTTAAGGAACCTCCACACTGTTCTCCATAGTGGCTGTATCAATTTACATTCCCATCAAGAGTGCAAGAGGGTTCCCTTTTCTCCACACCCTCTCCAACATTTATTGTTTGTAGATGTTTTGATGATGGCCATTCTGACCAGTATGAGTTGATATCTCATTGTATGTTTGATTTGCATTTCTCTTATGATTAATGATGTTGAGCATTCTTTCATGTGTGTGTTGGCAATCTGTGTATCTTCTTTGGAGAAATGTCTATTTATGTCTATTTATGTCTTTTGTCCACTTTTGGATTGGGTTTTTTTTTTAATATTGACTTGCATGGGTTGCTTGTATGTTTTGGAGATTAATCCATTGTCAGTTGCTTCATTTGCAAATATTTTCTCCCATTCTGAGGGTTGTTGTTATGTCTTCTTTATGGTTTCCTTTGCTGTGCAAAAGATGTTAAGTTTCATTAGGTCCCATTTGTTTATTCTTGTTTTTATTTCCATTTCTCTAGGAGGTCAATCAAAAAGGATTTATGTGATTTATGTCATAGAGTGTTCAGCCTATGTTTTCCTTTAAGAGATTCATGGTGTCTGGCCTTACATTTAGGTCTTTAATTCATTTTGAGTTTATTTTTGTGTATGGTGTTAGGGAGGGTTCTAATTTCATTCTTTTACATGCAGTTTTCCAGTTTGCCCAGAAACACTTATTGAAGAGGCTGTCTTTTCTCCACTGTTCATTCCTGCCTCCTTTATCAAAGATAAGGTGACCATATGTGTGTGGGTTTATATCTGGGCTCTCTATCCTGTTCCATTGATCTAAATTCCTGTTTCTGTACCAGTACCATACTGTCTTGATTACTGTAGCTTTTTAGTATAGTCTGAAGTCAGGGAGCCTGAATCCTCCAGCTCCGATTTTCTTTCTCAAGGTTGTTTCGCTATTCGGGGTCTTTTGTGATTCCATAGAAATTGTGAAACTTTTTGTTCTAGTTCTGTGAAAACTGCCAGTGATAGTTTGACAGGGATTGCATTGAATCTGTAGATTGCTTTGCGTAGTAGAGTCATTTTCAAAATGTTGATTCTTCCAATCCAAGAACATGATATATCTCTCCATCTATTTGTATCATGTTTAATTGCTTTCATCAGTTTCTTATAATTTTCTGCATACAGGTCTTCTGTCTCCTTAGGTAGGTTTATTCCTAGATATTTTATTGTTTTTTGCAGTGGTAAATGGGACTGTTTTCTTAATTTCACTTTCCGATATTTCATCATTACTGTATAGGAATGCAAGAGATTTCTTTGCATTCATTTTGTATCCTGCTAGTTTAGCAAATTCATTGATTAGCCCTAGTGGTTTTCTGGTAACATCTTTACGATTCTCTATGTATAGTATCATGTCATCTGCAAACAGTGAGAGCTTTACTTCTTCTTTTCTAATTTGGATTCCTTTTATTTCTTTTTCTTCTCTGATTGCTGTGGCTAAAACTTCCAAATCTATGGTGAATAATGGTGGTGAGAGTGGGCAGACTTATCTTGTTCCTGATCTTAGTGGAAATGGTTTCAGTTTTTCACCATTGAGGATGATCTTGGCTGTGGGTTTGTCATATATGGCCTTCATTTTGTTGAGGTAAGTTCCCTCTATGCCTACTTTCTGGAGGATTTTTATCATAAATGGGTGTTGAATTTTTTTTGAAAACTTTGCCTGCATCTATTGAGATGATCATATGGTTGTTCTCCTTCAATTTATTAATATGGTGCATCACATTGATTGATTTGCATACACTGAAGAATCCTTGCATTCCTGGGATAGACCCCACTTGATCATGGTGTATGATCCTTTTAATGAGCTGTTGGATTCTGTTTGCCAGGATTTTGTTGAGGATTTTTGCATCTATGTTCATCAGTGATATTGGCCGGTAGTTTTCTTTCTTTGTGACATGTTTGTCTGGTTTTGTTATCTGGGTGATGGTGGCCACATAGAATGAGTTTAGAAGTGTTCCTCCCTCTGTTATATTTTGGAAGAGTTTGAGAAGGATAGGTGTTAGCTCTTCTCTAAATGTTTGATAGAATTCACTTGTGAAGCCAGCTCGTCCTGGGTTTTTGTTTGTTGGAAAATTTTTAGTCAGAGTTTATATTTCAGCGCTTTTGATTGGTCTGTTCATATGTTCCATTTCTGCCTGGTTCAGTCTCGGAAGGTTGTGCATTTCTAAGAATTTGTTTTTTCCACGATGTCCGTTTTATTGGCATATAGTTGCTTGTAGTAATCTCACATGATCCTTTGGATTTCTGCAGTATCAGTTGTTACTTCTCTTGTTTCATTTCTAATTCTATTGACTTGAGTCTTCTCCCTTTTTTTCTTGATGAGTCTGTCTAATGCTTTTTCAATTTCATTTAACTTCTCAAAGACCCAGCTTTTAATTTTATTGATCTCTGCCAAAGTTTCCTTCATTTCCTTTTCATTTATTTGTGATCGGATCTTTATGATTTCTTTCCTTCTGCTAACTTTGGGGGATTTTTGTTCTTCTTTCTTTAATTGCTTAAGGTGTAAGGATGGGTTGTTTATTTGAGATGTTTCTTGTTTCTTAAGTTACGATTGTATTGCTATAAACTTCCCTCTTAGAATGGCTTTCACTGCATGTCATAGGCATTGGGTTGTCATGTTTTCATTTTCATTTATTTTGAGGTGTCTTTTGATTTCTTCTTTGATTTCTTCAGTGATCTCCTGGTTATTATGTAGTGTATTGTTTAGCCTCCATGTGTTTGTATATTTTACAGATTTTTTCCTGTAATTAACATCTAGTCTCAAAGTGTTGTGGTCGGAAAAGATATTTGATATGATTTTAATTTTCTTAAATTTACCCCAGCTCGATTTGTGACCCAAGTTATGATCTATCCTGGAGAATGTTCCATGAGGACTTTAGAAGAAAGTGTGTTCTGTTGTTTTTGAATGGAATGTCCCATAAATATCAATTATGTCCATCTTGTTTAATGTATCATTTAAAGCTTTTGCTTCCTTATTTATTTTCATTTTGGATGATCTGCCCATTGGTGAAAGTGGGGTGTTAAAGCCCCCTACTATTATTGTGTTACTGTCGATTTCCCCTTTGATGGCTGTTAGTATTTGCCTTATGTATTGAGGTGCTCCTATGTTGGGTGCATAAATATTTACAATTGGTAGATCTTCTTCTTGGATTTATCCCTTGATCATTATGTGGTATCCTTCTTTGTCTCTTGTAATAGTCTTTGTTTAAACTTCTATTTTGTCTGATATGAGAAATGCTACTCCAGCTTCCTTTTGATTTACATTTGCATTGAATATCTTTTTCCATCCCCTCACTTGCAGTCTGTATGTGTCCCTAGGTCTGAAGTGGGTCTCTTGTAGACAGCATATATACAGGTCTTGTTTTTGTATCCGTTCAGCCAGTTTATGTCTTTTGATTGGAGCATTTAATCCATTTACATTTCAGGTAATTATCGATATGTATGTTCCTATTACCATTTTCTTAATTGTTTTGGGTTTGTTATTGTACGTCTTTTCCTTCTCTTGTGTTTCCTGTCTAGAGAAATTCCTTTAGTATTTGTTATAAAAGTGGTTTGGTGGTGCTTAATTCTCATAGAATTTGCTTGTCTGTAAAGGTTTTAATTTCTTCATTGGATCCAAATGAGATCCCTGTGGGGTAGACTAATCTTGGTTGTAGGTTTTTCCCCTTCATCCCTTTAAATATGTCCTGCCACTCCCTTCTGGCTTGCAGAATTTCTGCTGAAAGATGAGCTGTTAACCTTAAGGGGATTCCCTTGTAAGTTTTTTGGTTTTTTTCCCTTGCTGCTTTTAATATGTTTCCTTTGTATTTATTATCTGATAGTTTGATTAATATGTGTCTTGGCAGGTTTCTCCTTGGATTTATCCTGTATGGGACTCTCTGTGTTTCCTGGACTTGATTAACTATTTCCCTTCCCATCTTAGGGAAATTTTCAACTATAATCTCTTCAAATATTTCCTCAGTCCCTCTCTTTTTCTCTTCTTCTTCTGGGACCCCTGTCATTCGTATATTGGTGCATTTAATATTGTCCCAGAAGTCTCTGAGACTGTCCTCAATTCTTTTCTTTTTTTTTATTCTGCTCTGCAAGAGATATTTTCACTATTTTATCTTCCAGGTCACTTATCCGTTCTTCTGCCTCAGTTATTCCGCTTTTTTTCCCTTCTAGAGTATTTTTCATTTCATTTATTGTGTTGTTCATCACTGTTTGTTTGCTCTTTAGTTTTTCTAGGTCCTTGTTAACCGTTTCTTTTATTTTCTCCATTCTATTTCCAGGATTCTGGATCATCTTTATTAACATTATTCTGAATTCTTTCTCAGGTCGACTGCCTATTTTCTCTTTATTTGTTAGATCTGGTGGGTTTTTACCTTGCTCCTTCATCTGCTGTGTGTTTCTCTGTCTTCTCATTTTGCTTAACACTCTGTGTTTAGGGTCTCTTTTTCACAGGCTGTAGATTTGTAGCTTCCATTGATTTTGGCATCTGCCCCCAGTGGCTAAGCTCTTTCAGTGTGTTGTGTAGGCTTCCTGGTGGAGGGGACTAGTGCCTGTGTTCTGGTGGATGATGCTGGATCTTGTCTTCCTGATGGGCAGGTCCATGTCTAGTGGTGTGTTTTGGGGGGTCTGTGGCCTTATTATGATTTTAGGCAGCTTCTCTGCTAATGCGTGGGTTTGTGTTCCTGTCTTGCTAGTTGTTTGGCATGGGGTGTCCAGCAGTGGAGCTTGCTAGTCGTTGAGTGTAGCTGGGTCTTGGCGTTGAGATGGGGATTTCTGGGAGATTTTTGCCGTTTGATATTACATGGTCCCGGGAGGTGTCTTGTGGGCCAATGTCCTGAACTTGGCTCTCCCACCTCAGAGTTACAACCCTGATGCCTGGCTGGAGCACCAAAAGCCTGTCATCCACACGGCTCAGAATAAAAGGGAGAAAAAAAGAAAGAAAGAAGAAGATAAAATAAAATAATTATTTTTAACTATTAAAAAAATGAAAGGAAGAAAGAAGAGAGCAACCAAACCAAAAAACAAATCCACCAATGATAACAAGTGCTAAAAACTATACTAAAAAACCAAGAAAAGACAGACAGAGAGAACCCTAGGACAAATGGTGGAAGCAAAGCTATACAGACCAAATCACACACAGAAGCATACACATACACACTCAGAAAAATAGAAAAAGGGGAAAAAATATATATATATTGTTCCTCCCAAATTCCACCTCCTCAATTTGGGATGATTCATTGTCTATTCTGGTATTCCACAGATTCAGGGTACATCAAGTTGATTATGGAGATTTAGTCCGCTGCTCCTGAGGCTGCTGTGAGAGATTTTCCTTTCTCTTCTTTGTTCGCACAGCTCCCAGGGCTTAGCTTTGAATTTGGCCCCGCCTCTGTGTGTAGGTCGACTGAGCGCATCTGTTTTTCACTCAGACAGCACGGGGTTAAAGGAGCCGCTGATTCGGTGGCTCTGGCTCACTCAGGCCTTGGGGAGGGATGTGTACGTAATGCGGGGCGAGCCTGTGGCGACAGAGGCTGGCATGGCGTTGTTCCAGCCTGAGGGGCGCCGTGTGTTCTCCTGGGGAAGTTGTCCCTGGATCACGGGACCCTGGCAGTGCCTTACAACTTTCTTGAATGGTGAGCACTCTCATTCATGTCTGGTAGATGTGGAAACCTGACTCAGGCTCCTTACATAGGTAAGAAGCATGGATACAGAAGAGGAATGGGAGTAGTGTATCTATAATAATTGGGACCATTTCTTGAACAGCTTCTCTGTGCCAGCCATTTTGCATACACCATTGCACTTAATCCCCACCATAACCCTATAAGGTACTTACTATAATGCCCATAATTCTGCAGATGAGTCATGCTAGACATAACTGGAATATACAACTTCTCAACGTCAGAGTTAAGTTGTTTGGCCTGGGTTTGGGCCGAGGTTTCTTTGTTATTATAGCCCAAACCCTTATCACAGTACTAGGGCTGAGGTGTGGGAGCAGTCTGAAGGATCAAGGACTGCTTGTGTAAAGGATTGGAAGTAACAGGCAACTGAGGGAATCCCAGGTGAGCACATCCCCACTCCTCACCTCAGAGTGATCAGAATTCTGGACAGATCTTAGGCTGAATCTTACCTGCAGGCCAATTGCACCTATTCCATGGTTACTGGGAGTTAATATTTATGACATTTAGAAGTTTAATAGCCTGGATGTTATAAAAAGTGTTTCACTTTCTTTTTACCATATATTCTCAGTTGATGATGGAGGGGATATTTTGCACAGACTTTCCTGCTATATGCAGCCTGTGTTGTTCTGGCCCTTAGTGATCTTGGATAGGGACCCAAAACATTGTTATGAAGAAATACTCCTGGATGAGTCTTATGTAGCCATCAGGGCCAATGTGATGCCACTACCTAAGCGACCACAGAAGCAAAGCATTGGATAGGCAATTAATGGAGAAAAGGGAACGCTCTTGCACTCTTGGTGGGAATGTAAATTGATACAGCCACTATGGAAAACAGTACGGAGGTTCCTTAAAAACTAAAAATAGAACTACCATGTGACCCAGCAATCCCACTACTGGGCATATACCCTGAGAAAACCATAGTTTAAAAGGAGACATGTACCACAATGTTCATTGCAGCACTATTTACAATAGCCTGGAGATGGAAACAACCTAAGTGTCCATCATCAGATGAATGGATAAAGAAGATGTGGCACATATATACAATGGAATATTAGCCATAAAAAGAAACGAAATTGAGCTATTTGTAATGAGGTGGATGGACCTCATACAGAATGAAGTAAGTCAGAAAGAGAAAAACAAATACCACATGTTAATACATATATATGGAATCTTAAAAAAATGGCTCTGATTTACCTAGGGGCAGGACAGGAATAAAGACGCAGGCATAGATATTGTACGTGAGGACATGGGGTGGGGGAAGCGTAAGCTGGGACGAAGTGAGCGAGTGGCATGGACATATATACACTACCAAATGTAAAATAGATAGCTAGTGGAAAGCAGCTGCTTCGCACAGGGAGATCAGCTCGGTGCTTTGTGACCACCTAGAGGGTTGGAATAGGGAGTGTTGGAGGGAGATGCAAGTGGGAGGGTATATGGTGATATATCTATACATATAGCTGATTTATTTTGTTATACAGCAGAAACTAACACAACATTGTAAAGCAATTATACTCCAATAAAGATGTTTAAAAAAATGTGTTATGCATTGCACAAAAGGCAGTAGGGAGAAATTGAGAGTCTTTCAAGCTAAAAGTAAAGTTATGGAGTTTTAAATAGGTGAGTGAATCATATCTGACTCTCACTTTTCTTTACTAAAAGTAAAGTTATGGAGTTTTAAACAGACGAGTGAATCATATCTGACTCTTAAACTTTTCTCTGTTCATGAAGTAGGGAATTATTTGGTTTAGGGGTGCCTAATAATAAGACATAGTATTGATTAGGATTTTTTTGCAGTAGTTCAGGTATATAAGAATGAGGTAGATTATGATGCTATTGCAAATACCTCTCAAATCTCAGTGTCTTTAAACAATATACAGGTGTTTTTATACTCACATTATATGTCCACTTTTAGTGGGAACAGTGATATTTCCCACATTGTTCTCACTCAAGGTCCTTTGCTGAGAGAACCTCACTAGTGTAACTTTGCAGGTCACTGTGTTAGGAAGAAAAGAAATGTGATACATAATGTCCCCTCTCTGAAAGACTTTTCTCCAGAAGTGGCACAAATCACTTTTGCTCATATTTCATTGGAAATTAGTTTGTGTGACCATCCTTAATTTTTAGTGGCTACTGAGGTACAATTCTATCAGGTTCAGGATGTAGGAGAGTGAAATGTATTTAGTGGACAGAACTTTCATCTACTAGTCAGGCAATAGAGGATGATATCTTGTGTAGCTGATTATTTAGGTGTTTCAACACTGTTGATAATATTTTTTTCCTCCATACATCGCTTTCAGCTGTCCTCTACTGTGTCCTCTTTTCAATCTCTGAATTACTTCTTTGGTGGTTTCATTTTTTTAATTTAAATGTAATTGACATATATCATTGTGTAAGTTTAAGGTGTACAATATGTTTGATTTGACACATTTCTATATTGCAATATTGTACATACATTTATATATTGAAATATATGATTACAATTGTATGCTGTTATCTAACACTTCTTTCCCATAATATAATTATCATTCCCTTTTTGATGTGGGGACTTAGGATCTATCCTTTAAAAGTGTGCAGCCAAGATGGCAGCTAGGAGGACCCTGAGCTCACCTCCTCCTATGAACACACCAAAATTACAACTATTTACAGAGCAAGGATTAATGATTAAGCCTGGAATCTAGCAGAAAAGATCTACAACTAAAGATATAAAGAAGGAACCACAGTGAGATGGGAGGAGGGTAGGGGTTGTGGTATAGTCAAGACCCACAAATGAGAGGATAATTAAAATTACAAATGTTCTCCCCAAGGATTGAGGGGTCTGAGCTCCACATTGAGTACCCCAGCCCAGGGGCCTTGCACCAGGAAGATGAACGCCCAGGACATTTGCATTTGAAGGCCAGTGGAGCTTACTTTTGGAAGATCCACAGGGTTATGGCAAAAAGAGACTCCACTCTTAAAGCGCACACACAAAATCTCACATGCTTCAGGAGCCAGAGAAGAAGCAGTAATTTGAAAGATCCTGAATCAGTCCCACCTGCTGATCTTGGAAAGCCTCCCAGAGAGGCAGCAGGTCACCCTGGGGACATAGACACTGGCAGCAGCCAATTTTGGGAGCTTGTTGTACCACAGGAATGCTGGGACTAGCAAGGGCCATTTTGAGCTCCTTTAGCTTATTAGCACTGGAACCTGGCCCCACCTACCAGCTTGTTTGCATCAGTACTGGGATGCCTCAGACCAAGCAACTAGCCAGGAGGGAACACAGCCTCACTCACCTGCAGGCCTGCTTCCTTAAGATCCTCTGATCCCTCAGCTGAATGGGACATGGTACTGTTCATCTGGGAGCTCAGAACCTAGCCCTGCACACCAACACTAGCCCTGAGACCAGTCTCAGCCATTAGTGGGCAGGCACCAGACCCAGGATACCCTGAGCAAAGGCCCAATCCAGCAGCAGGTCAATACCAACTCTGGGACACCTTGAGCCCCTCACCCAGCTGCCCTGCTATCTGACCCCACCCACCAGAGGACCAATACAAGCTTTGGGACACCACAGACCCCTCAGCCAGCTGTGTCAACAACTGGCAACACCCAACAGCATGACAACACCAGCTTTGGGACTTCAGAATCCAAAAGACAGAGACCCTGGGACATGACTCAGCCCACCAGTAGGAAAGTGCTATCCTCAGGACCGCCTAGGCTGCCCACCAACAGGCTGACACTAGCTCCAAGATACCCTGGCCCAATTCAGACATCCGGAGATCAAGACCCATCCACCTGTGGAATGATATCAGCTTTGGGACACCCCAGATCATGCAGCCAGCCATGTCAGGAAGCAGACACACCCACTAACAGGCCAGCCTTAGGTCCAGTATCCCCAGTCCCACAACCACCCAATCCAGAACCCAGCTGTGCTCACCTGTGGACAAGCATTAGCCCTGGAGTTTCCCAGGGCTCCCCAGCAGCTGCCTTATGATCTGAGTCTTCCTGCCAGTGGCCAGCAGCCTTTGCACAATTCAGGGCCTGACAACCAACCAGACCAGGGGCCAACCATGCATACCAGAGTGCCCACAATAGTCCTCCCACTACAACAGAATGGCCCACACGGCCCACATAGAGAACCCCTAGAGCATAAAATTCTGATGACCAGAAGGGAGTGCACTGCTAAGATACATAGGATGTTTCCTAAAAAAGGCCACTTCTCCAATATCAGAAAAGTAACCAACCTACTGAATACATAGACATAAAAACAGCAAATTTAGAAAAAAGAGACAACAGAGTAATATGATCCAAATGAAGGAAAAAGATAAAACCCCAGTAGAAGAACTAAGTGAAGTGGAGCTAATCAATCTGCCTCATAAAGAGTTCAAGCTAGTGATTATAAAGATGCTGAAAAAACTCAGGAGTAGAATGGAGGAATGCAGTGAAAGTTCAATAAAAAATTAGAATATATAAAGAAGGACAAAACAGAGCTGAAAAATACAATAACTGCAATAAAAAAATATGCTAGGAGGAATCAACAGTAGATTAGATGATAGGACTGTATTAGTGAACTGAGAAAAAACAGTGGAAATCACTCAAGCTGAAGAGAAAGAAAAAGAAAAAAAAAGAATTTTAAAAATGAGGATGGTTTAACAGACCTTTGGGACAATATCAAGCATACTAACATTTGCATTATAGGGGTCCCAGAATGAGAATAGAGAAAGAAAGGGGCACGAAGCATTTGAAGACAAGTAGCTGAAAATTTCCCTAACCTGAGAAAGGAAACAGACATCAACGTCCAGGAAGCACAGAGAGTCAACCCAAAGAGGACCACACATTAAAATGGAATAAATAAAAGTTAAAGAGATAATATTAAAAGCAGCAAGAGGAAAAGCATGTTATCCCATAAAGCTCTCACCTGTCTTTTCAGGAAAATTCTGGAGACCAGAAGGGAATGGCACAATATATTTAAAGTGATCAAAAGGAAAAACCTACAAGCTAGAACACTCTACCCAGCAAGGCTATCATTCACATTTGAAGGAAAGATCAAAAGTTTTACAGACAAGAAAAACTGAAAGAGTTCAGCACCACAAAACCAGCTTTACAAGAAATTTTAGAGACTTCTCTAAGCAAAAAAGAAAAGGCCACAACTAGAAATATGAAAATTACAAAAGGACAAAGCTCATTGCTAAAGGCAAATATACAATAAAGGTAGTAAATTAGCTAGTAGGCAGGTAAAACACAAAAGTAGTAAAATCATCTATTGATATTCACAATAAGTAAAGATGCACAAAACGAAAAATGTAAAATATGTCCAAAATAGTAAAATGCAGAGTTGTTAAAATGTGTTTGATCTTAAGAGATCACCAACTTAGAATAATGATATATAGCTATATGTAAACCCCATGGTAACCATAAACCAAAAATCTATAATAGACACACACACAAAAAAGAGAGAAAGGAACAAACAAAACACTAAAGATAGTCATCAAATCACAAGGGAAGAGAGTAAAAGAAGAAAGGAACAAGAAGGAACTGCAGAAACAACCCCAAAACAGTTAACAAGGTGACAATAAGTACATAACTATAAATACTTTAAGTGTACATGGACTAAATGCTCCCATCAAAAAACATAGAATGGTTGAACTGATTAAAATATATATATGCTGCCTACAAGAGACTCCCTTCAGATCTAAGGACAGACATGGACTGAAAGTGAAGGGATGGAAAAAGTACTCCATGCAAATAGAAACAAAAAGAAAGCTGGTGTAGCAATAATATCAGACAAAATAGACCTCAAAACAAAGGCTGTAACAAGAGACAAAGATGGACATAACATAATCATCAAGGGATCAATCCAAGAAGAAGATATATATGCACCTAACTTAGGTGCACCTAAATACGTAAAGCAAATATTAACAGACATAAAGGGATAAAATGACAGTAACACAACAGCAGTAGGGAACTTTAACACATTAAGCACACATTGGACCAAATGAAATCAATAGATATATAGAGAACGTTCCATCCAAAAACAGTAGAATACACATTCTTTTCAAATGTACATGGAACATTCTCCAGGATAGATCACATGCTAGGCCACAAAAAAGCCTCAGTAAGTTTAAGAAGTTTGAAATCATATCAAGCGTCTTTTTAGGCCACAACACTATGAGAATAGAAATCAACAACAAGAAAAAAAAAAGCACAAACACATGGAGGTTAGACAATATGTTACTAAACAAAAATTGATCACTGAAGAAATCCAAGAGGAAATCAAGAATACTTGGAGACAAATGAAAACAAAACACAACCATCCAAAATCTATGAGACACTGCAAAAGCCGTTCTAAAAGGGAAGTTTACAGCAATACAACCTTACCTCAGGAAACAAGAAACATCTCAGATATACTACACAATCTAACCTTACATGTAAAGGAATTAGAAAAAAGAAGACAAACAAAATCCAAAGTTAGTAGAAGGAAAGAAATCATAAAGATCAGAGCAGAAATAAATGAAATAGAGACTTAAAAAAGCGATAGAGAAGATCAATGCAACTAAGAGCTGGTTGTTTGAAAAGATAAACAAAATTGATAAACTTTTATCCAGACTCATCAAGAAAAAAAGAGAGAGACTAAATTAATAAAATCAGAAATGAAAGAGAAGATATTGCAACAATACCACAGAAATACAAACGATCATAAGAAATTACCATGAAAATTATATGGCAATAAAATGGACAACCAAGAAAAAATGGACAAATTCATAAAAATGTACAGTCTCCCAAGATTGACCTGGAATGAATAGAAAATATGAACAAAACAAGTACCAGTAATGAAATTAAATCAGTAATAAAACCATTACCAACAAACCAAAGTCCAGGGACAGATGGCTTCACAGATGAATTCTATGGAACATTTAGAGAAGAGTTAACACTGATCCTTCTCAAACTATTCCAAAAAATTCCTGGGGGAAATGTGAGAAATGCTTATGATCTAATTCTACAAGGGCAGCATCACCCTGATACCAAAACCAGACAGAGATATGACCAAAAAAATAAAATAAAATTACAGGCCAATGTCTCTGATAAACATAGATGTAAAAATCCTCAACAAAATATTAGCAAATTGAATTCAACAGTACATTAAAAGGACAATACACCATTATCAAGTAGGATATATCCCAGGGATGCAAGTGTGGTTTCAAATCCGCATATAAATCAATGTGATACACCAGATTAACAAATTGAAGCCTGAAAACCATATGATTAGCTCAATAGAGGTAGAAAAAGCTTTTGAAAAAATTCAACATTCAAAGGGGGTAAGGAGGGAAAAGATCTCAACATAATAAAGGTCATATATGTCAAACCCACAGCTAACATCATACTCAATGGTAAGAAGCTGAAATCATTTCCTCTAAGATCTGGAGCATTAAAAGTATGCCCTATGTTTTTTCAACACAGTATTGGAAGTCTTAGCCACAGCAATCAGACAAAAAAAGAATAAAATGAATCCAAATTGGAAAGGAAGAAGTAGAACTGTCACTGTTTGCCAATGACATGATACTATACATAGAAAATCATTAAGATACCACCAAAACCTACTAGAAGTCATCAATGAATTTGGTAAATTTGCAGGACCGAAAAGTAATATACAGAAATCTCTTGCATTTCTATACACTAACAACAAACTATCAGAAAGAGGAATTAGGAAAACAACCCTACTTACAATCACATCTAAAAGAATAAAATACCTAGGAATAAATCTAACTGCAGAGATAAAAGACTTGTTCTTGGAAAACTATTATACACTGATGTGATAAGTTGAAGACGACACAGACAGATGGAAAGATATACTGTGTTTATTCACTGGAAGAATTAATATGTTAAAATGGCCATACTACCCAAGGCATTCTACAGATTAAATGTAATCCCAATCAAAATAGCAATTTTCACAGAATTAGAACAGATAATTCTAAAATTTGTATGGAAACACAAAAGACCCTAAGAGTCAAAACAATCTTGAGAAAGAAGAACAAAGTTGGAGGAATCATGCTCCATGATTTCAAACTATACTACAAAGCTACAGTAATCAAAACCATATGGTACTGGCACAAAATCAGACACTTAGATCAATGAAACAGAATAGAAAGCACAGAAATGAACCCACACTTATATGGGCAATTAATCTATGACAAAGGAGGCAGGAATTTAAAATGGGGGAAAGACTGCCTGTTCAATAAATTGTGTTGGCAAAATTGGACAACTACAACTACATACAAAAGAATCAAACTGGACAACTCTCTCACACCATGCACAAAAATAAATTGAATAAAAACTTAAATGTAAGACCTCAAACCATAAAATTTCTAGAAGAAAACATATGCAATATACGCTTTGATATTAGTCTTAGTATTTTTTGGATGCATCTTTTCAGGCAAAGGAAACAAAAGTAAAAATAAATACATGGGACTACATCAAACGAAAAAGCTCTTGCACAGTGAAGTAAACTATAAACAAAAATGAAAATCCTGCCAATTGAATGGGAGAAGATATTTGCAAACAATATATCTGATAAGGGGTTAATATCTAAAGTATAAGAACTCATATAATTCAACATTTTAAAAAAACTTGATTGAAAATATGTAGAGGATCTAAATAGACATTTTCCGAAGAAGACATACGAATGGCCTACATGGCACATGAAAAAATACTCAACATCAGTAATCATCAAGAAATGCAAATGAAAACCACAGTGAGATATCATGTCACACCTGTCAGAATGGCTATTATCAGATGAATGGATAAAGAAGATGTGGCACATATATACAATGGAATATTACTCAGCCATAAGAAGAAATGAAATTGAGTTATTTGTAGTGAGGTGGATGGACCTAGAGACTGTCATACAGAGTGAAGTGAGTCAGAAGGAGAAAAACAAATACCATATGCTAACACATATATATGGAATCTAAAGGGAAAAAAATGGTTCTGAAGAACCTAAGGTCAGGACAGGACTAAAGATGCAGACATAGAGAATGGACTTGAGGACATGAGGAGGGGGAAGGGTAAGCTGGGACGAAGTGAGAGAGTGGCATTGACATATATACACTACCAAATGTAAAATAGTTAGCTAGTGTGAAGCAGCTGCATAGCACAGGGAGATCAGCTCGGTGCTTTGTGTCCAACTAGAGGGGTGGGATAGGGAGAGTGGGAAGGAGACGCAAAAGGGAAGAGATATGCGGATATATGTATACATATAGCTGATTCACTTTGTTATACAGCAGAAACTAACACACAATTATAAAGCAATTATACTCCAATAAAGATGTTAAAAAAAGTAAAAAAAAAAAAAAAAAGAATGGCTTTTATCAAAAAGACAAGAAAAAGTCTTGGTGAGGATGTGGATAGAAGGTACCTTTGTGCACTGTTGGTGGGAATGTTCATTAGTGCAGCCACTATGGAGATTCCTCAGAAAAGTTGAAAATAGACCTACCATATAACCCAGTAATTCCATTCCTGGATATTTATCTGAAAAAAACAAAAACACTAATTAGAAAAGATATATTCACCTCTATGTTCATTGCAGCATTATTCACAATAGCCAAGATATGGACGCAACCCAAGTGCCCATCAATAGATGAATAGATAAAGAGAATTTTATATATATATATATATATGAATATTACTCAGCCATAAAAAATAATAAAATCTTGCCATTTGAGACAACACAAATGGACCTAGAACGTATTATGTTAAGTGAAATAAGTCAGATAAACACAAATACTGTATGATTTCATTTATATGTGCAATCTAAAATCAAAACAAGTGAACAAACATAAACAGTTATAGATACAGAGAAAAAACAAAACAGGTGTTTTCCTGAGAGGATGGGTGGTAGGAGAAAAGAAATGGGTGAAGGAGATAAAGAGGTACAAACTTCCAGTTGCAAAATAAGGTCACCAGTATGAAATGTATCATGTGGGGAATATAGTCAATAATTATGTAATATGTTTTAATGGTGACCAATGCTATGTAGACTTATCTTGGTGATCATTTTGAAATGTATAGAAATTTCGAATCACTATATCTTGTAACAGAAACTAACACAGTGTTGTCGGTCAATTATACTTCAAAGAAAACCTCATGGGAAAAGCGATCAGAATTTTGGTTATCGGAAGGCAGTCAGAAGGGTACAGCCTTCCAGTTTTAAGTTAACTAAGTACTAGGGATATAATGTACAACATAATAAATATAATTAACACTGGTCTAGGTTATATATGAAAGTTTTTAAGGGAATAAATCCTAAGAGTACTCATCACAAGGAATTCTATTTCTTTAATTTTTGTCTATATGAGATGATGTATGGTCACTAAACTTATTGTGATAATCATTTCAGGATGTATTAAGTCAAATCATTATGCTGTACACCTTAAACTTATACAGTGTTGTATGTCAATTATATCTCAATAAAACTGGAAGAAAGAAAAAAACAAAACAAGATGAAAACAAAGAAAAAATAGCAATGGAGTTGTAGAGACTTTCCCATAAGAATAGACGTTGCTGGAATTCATCACTATTAGACCTGCCTTACAAAAACAGGCTGAAACGAGTTCTTCAAGTTGAAATTGAAGGATCCTAGCCAGTATCGTGAAAACATGAAAATATAAAACACACTGGTAAAGGTAAGTATTTAGTTAACTTCAGATATCCTAAACTGTAATGTCGTGGTGTGTTAATCACTTAATTCTAGGATAAGTGTTAAAGTACAAAGGTATTAAAAATAGCTATAGTTAAAATAATTTGTCAATGGATACAAAATATAAAAAGGTATAAATTGTGACATTAAAAACAAAATATGGGAGGGGAGAAGAGTGTAACGTTTTTGTATATGATGGAAGCAACTTATTATCAGCTTAAAAGAGATTATTATAATTATAAGGTGTTTGATATATGCGTCAAGGTAATCACAAAGCAAAGTATAGTAGATACACAAAAGTTAAAGGGAAATAAATCAAAATTGTATTATGCAAAATTATCAATTTGAAAAGGAAGACAGCAAGAGTGGAAGAATGGAACTATAAAGCAAGAAAACAAGATGGCATTAGTAAACCCTTACATATAAAATAATAACTTTAAATGTAAATAAATTAAATGCTTAAATTAAAAGGCATAGCATGCTGTCATACAGAGTGAAGTAAGTCAGAAAGAAAAAGACAAATACCGTATGCTCACACATATATATGGAATTTAAGAAAAAAAAAAGTCATGAAGAACCTAGGGGTAAGGCAGGAATAAAGACGCAGACCTCCTAGAGAATGGACTTGAGGTTATGGGGAGGGGGAAGGGTGAGCTGTGACAGGGCGAGAGAGAGTCATGGACATATACACACTAACAAACATAGGAAGGTAGATAGCTAGTTGGAAGCAGCCGCATGGCACAGGGATATTGGCTTGGTGCTTTGTGACAGCCTGGAGGGGTGGGATAGGGAGGGTGGGAGGGAGGGAGATGCAAGAGGGAAGAGATATGGGAACATATGTATATGTATAACTGATTCACTTTGTTATAAAGCAGAAACTAACACACCATTGTAAAGCAATTATACCCCAATAAAGATGTTAAAAAAAAAAAAAGGCATAGCATGGTTGAATGGGAAAAAAAGGCCCGAGTCCACTGCCTTTGAGAGACTCATGTAAGCTTTAAAGGCACACATACTCTGAACGTGAAGGGATGAAAAAAGATATTCCATGCAAAAAGAAACCAAAAGAGAGAAGGGATAGCTATACTTTTATCAGAAAAAATAGACTTTAAGTAAAATACTGTAACAAAAAACAAAGTTTGTTATATACATTAAGTCCCCTACACATGAAATGTCAAGTTGCAAACTTTCAAAGATGTGAACGTGTGTTCCATCAACATCAGGTGTGAGTGAAATTGCAGTTTGCCCTCCATCTCCTATTGCTGATGATCCTTCAGCTTTACCATCTCCCACCTTGCCTCCCTCCTCCAGTCAGTAACTCTTCTTGCCTGTTCACTAAATACCAGGCCCTGTATGCCAGCTGTTGTACTGTACTACTGTACTTTTCAAGGTACTGTACTGTAAGATTAAAACTGGTTTATTTATCTTTTGTGTTTGTGTTTTTATTTGTGTGAAAATTATTATAAACCTATTACAGTACAGTACTATATAGCGGATTGTGTTAGTTGGGTACCTAGGCTAACTTTGTTGGCCTTATGAACAAATTTGACTTACAAATGCACCCTCATAATGGAACTCATTCATATGTAGGGGACTTACTGTAATGATAAAAGGGTCAATTCATCAAAATAAAATAACAACTGCAAACACATATGCACCAAAATTTGGAACACTTAAGTATATTAAGGAAATACTTGGGAATTCCCTAGTAGTTCAGTGGTTAGGACTTGACACTGTCACTGATGGGGCTCTAGTAGGGGAACTAAGAACTGAGATCCTGCAAGCTGCACCACAGCGTGACCAAAAAAAAAAAAAAAAAAAAAAAAGAAAAGAAAAAAAGGAAAGATATACCACCACTTAAGAAGGGGGAACTAGACAATGATACAATAATAGTAGGGAACTTCAATACTCCACTTTCAAGAATAGATAAATCATCCATACAGAAAATCAATAAATAAACATGGTACTTGAACTATACTTTAGACCAAATGGACTTTACATAAATATAGACAATATAACATCCAATAGTACCACAACACACATTCAAGCACACACAGAAAATTCTCCAAAATAGATATGTTAGGTCACAAAACAGGCTTAGCAAACTGAAAAAGATTAAAATCATACCAAGCATCTTTTTTTACCACAATGCTATGAAATCAGAATTCAATAACCAGAGGAAAACTGAAAAAATCACAAATATGGGGAATCAACACACTCCTGATCACCCAACGAGTAAAATCACAAACCTATAGGGAAATCAAAAAATATCTTCAAACAAATACAAATGGACAAACACACCAAAACTCATAAGATAAAGCAAAAAACATTCCGAAAGAAACATTTATAGTGATAACTACATATACAAGAAAATAGAAATAACTCAAAAAGCAATCTAACTTTTAAAAAAAATTTATTGGAGTATAGTTGATTTACAATGTGTTAGTTTCAGGTGTACAGCAAAGTGAATCACTTATACATATACATATATCCACTCTTTTTTAGATTATTTTCTCATATAGGCCATTACAGAGTACTGAGTAGAGTTCTCTGTTCTATACAGTAGGTCCTTATTAGTTATCTATTTCCTATATAGTAGTGTGTATATGTCAATCTCAATCTTCCAATTTATCCCTTCCCCACCCCTTACACCCTGGCAAACATAAGTTTATTTTCTACATCTGTAACTCTATTTCTGTTTTATAGATAAGTTCATTTGCACCCTTTATATTTTTTAGATTCCACATACAAATTATATCATATGATATTTGTCTTTCTCTGTCTGACTTATTTCATTCAGTATGACAATATCTAGGTTCATCCATGTTGCTGCAAATGACATTATTTCATTCCTTTTTATGGCTGAGTAATATTCCATTGTATATATGTACCACATCATCTTTATCCATTCCTCTGTTGATAGGCATTTAGGTTGTTTCCATGTCATCATTACTGTAAATAATGCTGCAATGAATATTGGAGGGTATATAACTTTTTGAAACATGTTTTTTTCCAGATATATGCCCAGGAGTGAGAATGCTGAATCATTCCGTAGCTCTAGTTTTAGTTTTTAAAGGAACCTCCATACTGTTCTCCATACTGGCTGTACAAGTATACATTCCTACGAACAGAGTAGGAGGGTTCCCTTTCCTCCACACCTTCTCCAGGATTTATTGTTTGTAGAATTTTGATGATGGCCATTCTGGTTAGCATGGAGGTGATACCTCATTGCAGTTTTGATTTGCACTTCTCTAATAATTAGTGATGTTAAGCATATTTTCATGTGCTTTTTGGCCCCTGTAAGTCTTCGTTGGAGAAATGTCTATTTAGAGCTTCCACCATTTTTTGATTGGGTATTTTTTTTCTTCATATTGAGCTGCATGAGTTGTTCGTATATTTTGGAGATTAATCCTTTGCTGGTTACTTTGTTTAAAAATAATTTCTCCCATTCTGAGGGCTGTTTTTTGTCTTGTTTATGGATTCCTTTGATATGCAAAAGCTTTTAAGTTTCATTAGGTCATATTTATTTATTTTCGTTTTAATTTCCATTTCTCTAGGAGGTGGGTCAAACAGGATCTGGCTGTGACTTACGTCATAGAATGTTCTGCCTATGTTTACCTCTAAGAGTTTTATAGTGTCTGGCCTTACATTTAGGTCTTTAGTCCACTTTGAGTTTATTTTTGTATATGGTGTTAGGGAGTGTCCTAATTTCATTCTTTTCCATACAGCTGTCCAGTTTTCCCAGCACCACTTATTGAAGAGGCTGTCTTTTCTCCATTGTATATTATTGCCCCCTTTATCAAAGACAAGGTGACCATATGTGCATGGGTTTATCTCTGGGCTTTCTATTCTGTTCCATTGATCTATATTTCTGTTCTCATGACAGTACCAGACTGTGTTGATTATTGTAGCTTTGTAGCATAGTCTGAAGTCCAGGAGCCTGATTCCTCCAGCTCCGTTTTTCTTTCTCAAGATTGCTTTGGCTATTCGGGGTCTCAGGTGTCTCCATGCAAATTGTGAAATTTTCGGTTCTACTTCTGTGAAAAATGCTATTGGTAGTTTGATAGGGATTGCATTGAATCTGTAGATTGCTTTGGGTAATAGAGTCATTTTCACAGTGTTGATTCTTCCAATCCAAGAACATAGTATATCTCTCCATCTGTTTGCATCATCTTTAATTTATTTCATCAGTATCTTATTGTTTTCTGCATACAGGTCTTTTTTCTTCTTAGGTAAGTTTATTCCTAGGTATTTTATTCTTTTTGTTGCAATGGTAAATGGGAGTGTTTCCTTAATTTCTCTTTCAGATTTTTCATCAATAGTGTACATGAATGCAAGAGATTTTTGTTCATTAATTTTGTATCCTGCTACTTTACTAAATTCATTGATTAGCTCTAGTAGTTGTCTGGTAGAATCTTTAGGATTCTCTATGTATAGTATCATGTCATCTGCAAACAGTGACAGCTTTACTTCTTCTTTTCCAATTTGGATTCCTTTTATTTCTTTTTCTTCTCTAATTGCTGTGGCTAAAACTTCCAAAACTATGTTGAATAATAATGGTGAGAGTGGGCAACCTTGTCTTGTTCCTGATCTTAGAGGAAATGGTTTCAGTTTTCCACCATTGAGAACAATGTCAGTTCTGGGTTTGTCATATATGGCCTTTATTATGTTGAAGTAAATTCACTCTGGGGCTACTATCTGGAGGGTTTTTATCATAAATGGGTGTTGAAGTTTTTCGAAAGGTTCTTCTGCATCTATTGAGATGGTCGAATATTTTTTCTCCTTCAACTTGTTAATATGGGTTATCATGTTGATTGATTTGTGTATATTGAAGAATCCTTGCATTCCTCGAGTAAACCCCACTTGATCATGGTGTATGATCCTTTTAATGTGCTGTTGGATTCTGTTTGCTCGTATTTTGTTGAGGACTTTTGTATCTATGTTCAACAGTGATATAGGCCTGTAGTTTTCTTTCTTTGTGACATCTTTGTCTGGTTTTGGTATCAGGGTGATGGTAGCCTTGTAGAATTAGTTTGGGAGTGTTCCTCCCTCTGCTATATTTTGGAAGAGTTTGAGAAGGATACATGTTGGCTCTTCTCTAAATGTTTGATAGAATTCGCCTGTGAAGCCATCTGGTCCTGGGATTTTGTTTGTTGGAAGAGTTTTAATCAGAGTCTGAATTTCAGTGCTAGTGATTTGTATGTTTATACTTTCTACTTTTTCCTGGTTCAGTCTCGGAAGGTTGTGCTTTTCTAAGAATTTGTCCCTTTCTTCCAGGTTGTCCATTTTATTGCCATATAGTTGCTTGTAGTAATCTCTCATGATCATTTGTGTTTCTGCAGTGTCAGTTGTTACATCCCCCTTTTCATTTCCAGTTCTATTGATTGGAGTCTTCTCCCTTTTTTTCTTGACGAGTCTGTCTAATGGTGTATCAATTTTGTTTATCTTCTCAAGAACCAGCTTTTAGTTTTATTGTTCTTTGCTATTGTTTCCTTTATTTCTTTTTCTTTTATTTCTGATCTTTATGATTACTTTCATTCTCCTAAATTTGGGGTTTTTTTGTCTTTCTTTCTCTAATTGCTTTAGGTGCAAGGATAGGTTTTTTATTTGAGATGTTTCTTCATTCTTGAGGTACAATTGTGTTGCTTTAAACTTCATCTTAGAACTGCTTTTGCTGCATCCCATAGCTTTTCGGTCATCGTGTTTTCATTGTCATTTGTTTCTCAGTATTTTTTGATTTTCTCTTTGATTTCTTCAGTGATCTCTTGGTTATTTAGTAGTGTATTGTTTAGCCTCCATGTGTATGTATTTTTTACAGATTTGTTCCTGTAATTGATATCTAGTCTCATAGCTTTGTGGTTGGAAAAGATACTTGATACAATTTCAATTTTCTTAAATTTACCAAGGCTTGATTTGTGGCCCAAGATATGATTTATCCTGGAGAATGTTCCATGAGCACGTGAGAAGAAAGTGTATTCTGTTGTTTTTGGATGGAATGTCCTATAAATATCAATTAAGTCCATTGTGTTTAATGTATCATTTAAAGCTTGTGTTGAGATGGAGATCTCTGGGAGAGCTTTTGCTGTTTGATATTACATGCAGCCCAGAGGTCTCTGGTGGACCAATGTCCTGAACTCAGCTCTCCCACCTCAGAGGCACAGGCCTGACATCTGGCTGGAGCACCAAGATCCTGACAGCCACATGGCTCCCAAGACTACAGTTTCTCCAAAAGTCCACTTCCTCAATTTTGGCATTATTCATTGTCTATTCAGGTATTCCAGAGATGAAGTGTACATCAAGTT
Source organism: Grampus griseus (assembly GCF_964374135.1). Classification (NCBI taxonomy): domain Eukaryota; kingdom Metazoa; phylum Chordata; class Mammalia; order Artiodactyla; family Delphinidae; genus Grampus; species Grampus griseus. The sequence continues at coordinate 47,825,956 of NC_138999.1, read as the reverse complement.
GATTGTGGAGATTTAATTCACTGCTCCTGAGCATGCTGGGAGAAATTTCCCTTTCTCTTCTTTTTTCACACAGCTCCTGGGGTTCAGCTTTGGATTTGGCCCTGCCGCTGAATGTAGATCACCTGAGGGCATCTGTTCTTTGCTCACAGGATGTGGTTAAAGTAGCAGCTGATTAGGGGTCTCTAGCTCACTCAGGTGTGGGATAGGGAGGCATACGGAATGCAGGGTGAGCCTGCAGAGGCAGAGACTGGCATGAAGTTGCAACAGTCTGAGGCTAGCCCTGTGTTCTCCCTGGGAATTTGTTCCTGTGTCAAGGGACCCTGGCAGTGGCAGGCTACACAGGCTCCTGGGAGGGGAGGTGTAGATAGTGACCTGTGCTTGCACACAGGCTTCTTGGTGGCTGCAGCAGCAGCCTTAGAATTTCATACCTGTCTCTGATGTCTGTGCTGATAGCTGTGACTCTTGCCCATCTCTGGAGCTCATTTACATGGTGGTCTGAATCTCCTCTCCTCACGCCCCCTGAAACAATGGTCTCTTGCCTCTTAGGCAGTTCCAGACATTTTCCTGGGCTCCCTCTGGGCTAGCTGTGGCACACTAGCCCCCTTCAGGCTGTGTTCATGCAGCCAACCCCAGTCCTTTCCCTGGGATCTGACCTCTAAATCCCGAGCCGCAGCTCCCAGCCCCCACCCGCCCCAGTGGGTGAACAGACAAGCCTCTCAGGCTGGTGAGTGCTGGTCGGCACCAATCCTCTGTGCAGGAATCTCTCCGTTTTGCCCTCAGCACCCCTGTTGCTGCACTCTCCTCCGTGGCTCCAAAGCTTCCCCCCCGCTACCACCCCCGTCTCCACTACTGCAGGGGCTTCCTAGTGTGTGGAATCTTTTCCTCTTTCATAGCTCCCTCCCAGAGGTGCAGGTCCCATCCGTATTCTTTTGTCTGTTTTTCTTTTTTCTTTTTCCCTCTCCAGGTACGTGGGGAGTTTATTGCTTTTTGGGAAGTCTGAGGACTTCCGCCAGCATTCAGTAGGTGTTCTGTAGGAGTTGTTCCACATATAGACGTATCTCTGATGTATTTGTGGGGAGGAAGGTTATCTCCACGTCTTACTCCTCCACCATCTTGAAGGTCTCTACATCGTTTTGTTTTGTGTATCCCTTAACTACTTATCTTGGATATAGGTGATTTTACTACCTTTTATCTTTTAACCTTCCTACTAGCTTTATACATGGTTGATTTACTACATTTATGTATATTTGCCTTTGACAATGAGTGTTTTCCTTTTGTAATTTTCATATTTCTTGTTGTAACCTTTTCTTTTTAAGTTAGTCACTTTACCTTTCCTTATAAAGTTGGTTTGTTGGTGCTGAACTCTTTCAGGTTTTGCTTGCCTATAAAACTTTTGATTTTTCAATCAAATCTGAATGAAAGCCTTGCTGGGTAGAGTATTCTTTGTTGTAGGTTTTTCCCTTTCGTCACTTTAAATATGTCATGCCATTCTGTTCTGGCCTCCAGAGTTCTGCTGAAAAGTCAGCTGATATCCTTAGGCGAGTTTTCTTGTATGTACACTGTTGCTTTTCCCTTGCTGCTTTTAGTATTCTCTCTTTATGTTTAATTTTTTGCCTTTTTAATTACAGCCTGTCTTTGTGTGGTTCTCTTTGGGTTGATCCTGTTTGCTTCCTGTACTTGGATGTCTATTTCCTTTCTCAGATTAGAGAAATTTTAAGCTATTTTGTCTTGAAATAAGTTATCTGGCCCTTTCTCTCACTCTTTTCCTTCTGGGACCCCTGTGATGTGAGTGTTGGTATGCTTAATGTTGTCCCAGGGGTCTCTTAAACTGTCTTCATTTCTTCTTTTTCTTTTTTCTGTTTAGCTTCAGTGATTTCCACTTCTTTCTTTCAGTTCATCAATCTGTTGTTGATTCCTTGTACTGTATTTTTTATTCCAGTTATTGCATTATTGATTTCTGTTTGGTTCTTCTTTATATTTTCTAACTCTTTGTAAAAAAAAAAAACTTCTAAATTCTCACTTTTTTCATCCCATCTTCTCCTGAGTTCTTTGAGTATCTTTATGATAATTAGCTTGAACTATTTTTGGGTAGATTGCTTATCTCTATTTCACTTAGTTCTTCTGAGATTTTATCTTGTTCCTTCATTTGGAACGTATTCCTCTGTCACCTCATTTTGCCTAATTTACTGTTTTTATTTCTATGTATTTGATAGGTTGAGTGTTATGTTTCCTGACCTTGGAGAAGTGACCTTTTGTAGGAGATGTCCTATGGGTACCAACAGTGCACTACCTCTGGTCACCTATATGCTCTAGGATTGTCCCCTATATGGGTTTTGTGGGTCCTTATGTTGTAGCTGGCTGACTAATGTGGGAAGTCTGGTAGGAGTAGGAGTGACTCATCCTTGGTCCAATGGGTTGCCAAGTCCTGCCTTGTGCAGAGGCTGCTGGACAATGGTGTGTGGGACCAGATCATGAGGTAGCTGGCTGCTGAGCTCCAGGGGTTCTGGAGCTAATGCTGGCCCACTGGTGGGTAGAGCTGTGTTCTGGGGTAGGTGATTTCCGGGCCTAAGGTCCCAGATCTAGTGATGGCCTGCTAGAGGGCTGGGTTGGCTCCTTACATTGTTGGTTGCAGTGTCTGGGGTATCCCAAAGCTGGTTTCAGCCTGCTGGTAAGTGGGTCTGGATCCCAGTATGGCTGTCTGAGGGGTTCAATGTGTCTCAGAGCTGGTGTCAGCCAGCTGGTGGCAGGGTTAGAGCCCAGGATGTCCTGGGTCTGATTCCCTCCTGCTTGTGGGTGGACTGGCTCCTGACAATGCAGGCTGTGGGGTTTCAGTGGTCCTGGGGCTGAAGTCCCCCTGCTAGTGGGTGGGGGCAGGGTCCAGGACATTACACAGCTGTTGCCTACCCAGCAGTGTATGAGACTGAGTCCTGAGGCTAGTGTTGGCCCATGGGTTGGTAGAGTTGGGTCTTGGGGTCTCTAGCTGTAGGACCCTGTGAGTACCAAAGTTGGTTTGTTGATCTGCTGGTGGACAGGGTCAGAGCCCAGGGAGTCCTAAGGCTCATGCCAACACACTGGTGGGTGAGTCTGGTTCCAGGGGTAGTTATTACCCACTAGTGGGTGGCCCTGGATCCCAGGGTCTCTAGTTACAGGGCCCTGTGGGTCCTGAGGCTGGTGCCAATGCACTGGTATGCAGGGCCAGGTCATGATCCCTCTGGTGGACAGGGCCAGACTGGGGACCCAGGGCATCTTAAGGCAGCCAGCCTGCTGGTGGTTGGGGCTGCATACTCAACTAGCTAGCTGCTTGGGCTGAAGCATCCCAGTACTAGTTCTGACAGGCTGATTGGTGCTAATAAGCTAGAGGGAGGATTCCAAAATGGTGCTTGCCAGCACCAGTGTCCTCATGGTAAAACAAACTCCCAAACATGATGGCTGGAAGCATCTATGTACCCAAGATGAGCTCCATTTTCTTCCTGCCTCTCTGGAAGACTCTCTAAGATCAGCAGGTACATCTGACCCAGGGTCCTTTCAACTTACTGCTTCTTCCCTGCGTCCCGGAGCATGTGAGATTTTGTGTGTGCCCTTTAAGATTGGAGTCTATATTTCCTACAGTCCTCTGGCTTTCCCCAAAATAAGCCCTTCTGGCCCTCAAAGCCATACATTCTGGGTTCTCATCTTCCTGGTGCAGGACCTCTAGGCTGGGGAGCCCGATTTGTGGCTTGGACAAGTCATCCCTTGGGGATAACTTCTGCAATAGTAATCATCCTCTCATTTGTGGCTCACCCACCTGGTGGTATAGGTCTTGAATATACCCCATTTCCACTGCTCCTACCCATCTCATTTTAGTTCCTTCTTTATATCTTTAGTTGTAAGACATCTTTTCTTCTAGTTTTTTTGTCCTTCTCATCAATAATAATTGGTTTGTAAATAGTTGTAATTTTGTTATACCCATAGGAGGAGGTGAGCTCAGTGTCTTCCTACTCTGCCATTTTGGCAGTTCTAGGCTATGGAAACCAGGTGACTGATGTTCTCACATCTCTATTCAGCTTTTTCTGGTATGTGTCCAACAGGGCCAGCTCTTCATTGGCAAAGGCCATAGCCATGTCCTGAAAGCTCTAAAGTGGGTAATTGAAAGCTCCAGGTGAAATAATCCCTACAGGGAAACAGGTGGATTGGATTTACTATAGTAAAAGTACACAAAGTAAAATTAGCAAATGTAAAAGTTGCCTGGAGTGAAGACTTGAAGACATCTAAAACATCTAAAAACAAAAACATTTCAAGTGTTCTCTCCCTGTGGAATCACACATTTTTTCCTTCCAGCATGATTTGTGACAATTTGCCTATCAGGAATACTCTTCAGAGATACAGCATGCAAGGATTTTATTGGCAGCTGGTCACTTGGGCACCCTCTGCCTAGTAAATGTCAATATTCTAGACTCCTGAAAGATTAAGTGTTCAGTATAAAACATATTATTTGTAGGAACAGTTTATGCACTATAAACTACCCTTATTAATTAAGGAATTGTGGGAACACTCTCAAAATCAAAGTTCAAAGAGTCTGGGCAAAGGCAAACATTGTGAGCAGGGCTTTATTAGGATAGCAGAATCGGCTTGCTTATATTACTTCTTTTCTATGCTATATCCAAACACAGAGCTTCAAACTACATGAGCAAAATCAGACAGAACAGAAAGGATAAATAAACAAGTCTACAATTATACTTGAAGGTCAAGCAGTAGACCACTGTGAGTATCCCAGAAGTCCCCTCGGTCTCTTCCCAAACATGTGTTTTCTTTCTCACTGTCCCCACCGCTTCCCCTTTTTGCTTCTCTCCTGCATTCCAGTTCCTTTCTCATTCCTAAAGTCCTGTCCTCCATCAAAAGTAAAGATGCTATGTTGAGTATGATTTCCATATGATAATTGTACTTCTGATTGGCTGAATTCAATGTAGACTGTGTTCCCCCTCCAGCTGTGAAGCTCAATCCCTCTGTCTCTCATGATGAAGTAGAAGTTTTCACACCACTGTTAGGAATTTCAAGTATGAGCAGGAGAGCATATTCAGGGCACTTCTCTCACCCTCAGATCCTTTATCTGTAAAATGATGTCTGTAAAAATCTGTAAAAGCATCTATGTCTCCAGGATCTGTAAAAATAGTCAGCTTGGCTGACTAACAAGATAGCACAGACCAGGTGGCTTAATTGATAATTTCTTACTTTCTTTTTTTAAAAAACGTCTTTATTGGAGTATAATTGTTTTACAGTGTTGTGTTAGTTTCTGCTGTATAACAAAGTGAATCAGCTATATGTATACATATATCCCCTCCCTCTTGTGTCTATTTCTAACAGTTCTGGAAACTGAAAGTTTGAAATCAGGGTGCCAGTATAATTGAGTTTATGGTAAAGACCCTCTTCCTGGTTTACAGATGACCACTTTCTTGTATCCTCACATGACAGAAAGAAAGAGGGAGAGGGAAAACAAGTCTTTGCTCTTTTTGTACAAGGGCACTAAACCCATCATGAAGATTCCACCGCCAACTTCAAATACCATCACACTGGGGGCTAGGGTTTCAACGTATGAATTTTTGAGGACACAAACATTTAGTCCATAGTAAATAGGGATATCCCAACCTCCTTCACAGGTCATAGGAGAAACAGAGATAGTAATACCAAATGGCTTACAATGAGTGCTATGTGTCAAACCCTGAGATGAAGACTTTAGCAGTATCAAAAGACTCCTTGAAATTCCAGGAATACACCAAATGGGTTTTCCTCTCAGGACACATACTGTTCCATCTGCCTGCAATGTTCTTCCCCCAGTTAATCACATAGTCTGCCTGATCCCTCACTTCCTTTAGACCTTTGTTCAATCATTATGTCAGGGAGGGCTTCCCTAGTCACCCTGAATAAAAGAACATTCTCCTCTCATACCCTTTCTTCCTGACCTGCTGTATCTTTCTACACAGGATTTGTCACCCTCTGATGGAATATTCTGTGAGGTCAGAGATTTGTACCTACAACAGTAATAAGGCACATAGCAGGTAATCAGAAAATTCTTTTTGATGAATGTCTGGGAAATTGGCCATTTACATGTCTTGCTAAGATGTACAGACACCCTCCAAGATGGGCATTAGCCCCATTTTACTAATTATAATTCATACAGAATCTCAAGGACACAAAAAACTCTAGTCTAGGCTTTGCAATCATGTTTTCCAAGCTTCAAAATCTGCAGTTCCTGGATGCTTTTGGGTAACAGTGAGGTCCGACAATTTCTTCATCCATTTATCCATCAATGAACTCACAGTGTTTCCACATCTTGACTACTGTAAATAACGCTGCAATGAACATTGGGGTGCATATTTCTTTTCAACTTAGTGTTTTTATGATCTTTGGATAAATACACAGAAATGGACTGCTGAATCATATGGTATTTCTATTATTAATTTTTTGAGGAATCTCCATACTATTTTCCATAGTGGCTGCACCAATTTACATTCCCACCAACAGTGCACAAGTGTTCTCTTTTCTCCAATTTAGACCAACACTTGGTGTTTCTCATCTTTTTGGTTATATGCTGATGTGGAATTTAACATCTGAAAACAAGATACAGGAGGACCTCATTCATCCTGTGACAAATTGCAACTGAGAAGAGTTGGTTGGTTTCAGGAGTCACAGAATAAACTAACCTCAATGGAATCCCCAAAAATGGCATCAAAGGAGACTCTGTAACATAAGGAGAGTGCGGTGACCCCAACTGCAGAGGAGGGATGAAAGTCACATAAATATAATGTTAATAGGCAAGGGAGCCAGGCTCACAGAGAGCTAGTGTGAACAAATTCACAATTATGTCAGACCAATTTCTCACTGCATCTTTGGACACCGATCAGACTGGCTGGTCATGGCAAAGCCACAATCACTTCCTTTCTTGTATTTTGGATGTGACAATGTCTATCATTCTGCATATAGATGTCCATAAAACTCAGAAACTTTACAAACAAAGGACTTACTGATTTCACTTTGAATTTACTTTTGACAGTTTTGTGTGTAGTTTGATAAAGGACTAGCTTGGTGATGTCTGTTTTGCCCCTTGAGAATGACACAGCCATTCCCACCATCCACATCACTGCTATCTATCAATCTGATTTATCTTGACCCACCCACCCAACATATTTGTCACATGCAATACTCACTAAATTTCCTCCCTTATTCCTCTTATCCTTCCTGAAAACCTAAACAACCTCAATGCTGACTTGGCCAACCTGGAGCCTCTCTTTTCAGGAATGTTAAGTTCCAGTCCATCTGATGCTCTCTTGCCCACTGTCATGCCCTTATCATTAGGAAAAACCATACCCATTGAACTCCATTCCTTCCATCCCCCTCCCTCATCACCAGAAACATTACCTACAGTTCTTCCAGATCCTTCCCTCTAATGTTCCTGTGCTGACAGCTGTCAACCTCATGGAGGCCTCTAATCTACTAACCACACATGTTTCTCACTATTCATCAGGACCTCATGTTCTTTTTCCCTTCTTATGCTGCTTACCTGATATTTGAAGCCACCTCCTACAGACATTAAATGTTCTTTCTCTTGTCTTACACCATTTTGCTCATGTGGCTTCACCTTGATAAACTGTAGTTTATCTTCCCATTTGTATGCAAGGAGCTGAGAAATGCTCAGCCAACATTAAAATATAGCTGGATGGTTTCACTTAAAATTTGTAACCGTGAAACTTTATTTCCAACATTCCCTACATTTATCTATGAATTCCTACTCTATTGTAATATGACTAAGGAAATAAAACACTTATAAACATACACACTAAGCCCTAGCCATCCACTCAGATTCTAAACTTGGTCATATCTGATCCCTGACTCTGGCCAACTAATAAGCTCTGACACTGGTCAACCATAAACCCTAATCTTGGTCTTATACTGAGCTCTGATCCTTGAAATACACTAAACTCTGAGCCTGGTAACACACTGCACCATGGCTACATTCATATAGTGATCCTCACTCTGGTCACCCACCAAGTCCTTACTCACGTCACACACTGAGCCCATTTAGTCAGAGCCTAAGCCTGGTAACACCTCACACCTTGAGCCTATTACTGGTCACATGTTGAGTCCTGACCCTGGACACACATTGAGTCCTGACCCTAATCACGACCCTAGTCACACACATTGTGCTGACCCACGTAATATTCTGAGCCCTGAATCCATTAACTTTCTGGGCCCTGACTTTGGTCACATGCTAAACAATGAACCTGGTCACATACTGAGCTTTAAATCTTGCCACACATTGAGCTATGGCCCCAGTTCCATGTTGAGTCCTGAAACACACTGAGCCTTGACCCAGTTAATACACTTGAGCAGTGACACTGACCACACTCTTATCAGGGGCCCAGGTTACATGCTAAGCCTTTAACCTGGTAATAGTCTTGACTCAGGCTGCAGTTGAGATCTGACTGGTCATACTGTGGATATTTACCTGACTCACTGGATGTGTCCTGATAGTGGTCAACCAATGAGCCATAAGCCCAATCACATCATGGGTCCTGAATCTGGTCACACACTGAGTTATGACCCTGATCTCTCCATTAACCCTGATTCTGGTCAGATGCTGAGCCTTCACACTTGTTACATGTCACACATTGAGTAGTGACCCAAGTTATGTACCAAAACCTGACTCTTTTCTCATATTGATCCTTTGCTTGATAACAACTTGACAGAGGTCACCCTGGGCACATGCTGAGCCCTTAATCTGTCCACACACTGAGTCCATACAGTGATAAATTACTGAGCCTTATGCATGTCACATACAGAACCCTGACATCAATCACACATTGAGTTTTAGCCTAATCACACAATGAATTCTGACTCTGGTCATGATCTAAGCCTTAATCTGGGTAACATACTCAGCCCTGGCTCTGCTCACAAGCTGAACATTGACCCTTGATAGTTGATGAGCCTTGAACGGGGTCATACTCTGAGCCCTAATGTTAGTCAAATTTCCAACCATTCACTGATTAATGAACTGGAACCCTGGTCACAACTGATCCAGGATCCTAGTCAGATGCTGTGCTCTGACCCAGTCACATGCTGAGCCCTGACTTCTGTCACCTGCTGTCGTGCCCTGATTGTGGTCACATTTTGAGCCCTGATCCTGGTCAAACGTTGAGCAGTGAATCTTGTTAAACACTTAGCCCTGACTCTGATCAGTCATTCAGCTCTGATTCTGATATTATGATGCACCCTGTTTCTGGTCACCTGCTGACCCCTGATCCCTGTCACACTGTGATCTCTGATACTAATACACTGTTGAGCCCTGACTCTGATCACATCCTGAACTCTGACCCCTCTCACAAACTGAGACCTAATCTTATAGACACACAGAGCCCTATCACTGGTCACACTCTGAGCATTGACTCTGCTTTGATGTTGATGCTTGACTGTTCATATACTAAGCCTGGTCTCCCACTGAGCCCTGACTCAGGTCACATGATGAGCCATTAACCTCGTTACTCTGATCAAAGACACTGGTCACACAGTAAGCTCAACCCTGATTACACTGTGAACCCAAATCTTGGTCACAAGCTGAGCCATGAACCTTGTCACACACTGAGCCATTACCTTAGTTAGATGCTCAGACCTGAACTTGGTATATAATCAGCCTATCACTGCTAACACTCTGATTACAAAACCCAATCAATCACCCAACAAGCCCTGATGTTGTTATAATGATTCTGACCTCAATCAAATGCTGAGATTTGATGCAGATCATTTACAGAGCCCTGATCCTGGTCACATGCTAAGCCCTGAATCTGGTTACATGTTGAGCATTACCCTGGTTACTCAATGAGTCCTGACACTGGTCTCATGTAGAGTCCTGACCCCAGGCATCCCTTGTGCCCTGACCCTTGTCACATGCTGATCAGAAATACTGTGACCCCTGATTCCATACACATGCTAAGGCATGATCCTAGTCACATGCTGAGGCCAGAACTTGATCACACACTGAGCTGTGATCTGGGTCACAAGCTAAGATCAAACGCCAAACACATGCTGAACACAGACTGTGGTCACAAGCTGACTACTACTCTAACTCTCATGCTTATCTCTTACTCTGATGACATTCTGAGCTCTAATACTGGTCGCACTCTAACAGTGGTCATAGGGATCACCGATGCTGGTCACAGGTTGGTCCCTGAAACTGGGCAGCTCCTGTACCCTTCTGTGGTCATGTACTGACCCTGACACTCTGAGTCTTGCCCCAGTGACTTCCTGAGGCTTGATCACATTCATTTGCTGAACCTTTACCCTGGTTGTACAGTGATCCTTGTCACTCTCAAAGTACTGAACCTGGTTGCATACTGCATCCTGACACCAGTTACTCTATGAGCCTTGAAAACGTTCAAATGCTGAGCATGGAACTCAGTCAATTTCTGTCCTTGATCACACACTGAGCACCTATCCCCAGTAATGCTATGAAAACTGATTCAGGTCACACTGTGAGTCATGATCCCAATTACCTGGTGAACACTATCCCTGGTCATATATGCAGTCCTAATCCTGGTCGCATGCTTAGCCCACAGTCTTGTCAGGTACTGAGCTCTGACCATGGTCACATTCTAAGCTCTAACCTCACTGCACATTGATTCCTGACTCACTCAGCAGAGAAATGACTCCTGTTACACGATGTGCCCTGTCCCCAGTTACCAACTTTGCTCTCTTCTGTGGTCACCTGCTGAACACAAATACACTCCATCTGTGACTCTAGACACGTGTTGATTCTTAAAACTGGTCAAACACTAACCCAGCCATGAAACACCAGATTATCTATCTATCTATCTATCTATCTAATGCATATATCTGTATCTATGCTTACCTATATTAAAATATATATTCTATATCTTATATCTCTCTCCAAATATACATATATATGAATACATATATATATATATATATATATATATATATATATATATATATATATGTACATCAGTTGCAGAGCCTTCCTTGTTCAGAGCTTTCCTTGTTCTGGGCCCACTCAAAACAAGCAGTTTTTGGGGTCGCTTGGTAACTGGGCCACAGTAAGACACACAAATGAAGAATATGTTACCTCTAAAATTCAAAGGCTCCCTTGGCATTATGCCTCTTTTTCATTTGTGAAGGGGAGGACCATATGGAACTATTAACCCTTTTCCATAGAAGGGATATAGGTGTGTACACACACGCGCGCACACACACACACACACACACACACACACATATATCAATAATAGTTGCTACTTCTTGCTCACTAATGTCATCAATATAATGGCCAAGATATATTGTTGGAGGGAAAAGTGATCAAGATTCCTTTCCACCATGAGAAGTTAAGCCTGGAGGAGTCACAAACTGTCTATGGTAGGCATAAACAGCCTGAGGAGCAAGCCCCACCTAGACCAAGAGTCACAAAGGTCTCAGTGTTGGAGATCTGACCAGTAATGACCTTTCCTTCATGAAGGTTCTAAAACAAGCCCTTTCACATCTTAGTGCCTCAGTTTCCCTACTCAGGAAATTACAGAGTTTGGGTGTAGGCTCCCCTTGGCCCATTCCTTCTTCCACAGTCAGACGTCTCTGTCTCCTGGTTCCCAATCGCTGCATCAGGGAATGGAAAAGAGGTTTGACTGAGCCGCTCCTGGCAGAGGAATAGCTTGACCTGGGACTACTGACCTAGGCTTTGCCCTCTCCTGTACCCTGTCACCCTAAGGGTGAAAGGTTAGGGGTGGGCCAGGGAGAAACCCATAAAAAGAAGGGAGTCCCTGGAGCCAAAGAGACCATTCTGAGCTGCCTCAACTACAGTCACTCAAGCCTGGTCACTATGGCTGAGAGAGAGGAGGAAACTCCTCATCTCCACTGTGGTTTGATCAGTGGCAGGCAGACTGACACACACCACAATTGAGTGTAACAGTTCCTCTCCCACAGGCACCTGGAAGTGCCCATTAGCACAGCACCCTCTGCAGTAAGCATTGCTCTTCCCAGGATTCCCTTTAAAGAACTCTGATCTGCACCCAAGGGGGCTGCAGACAATGCCAAGTCCCCAGTGTGAGCAGGAGTCCATGGCATCATCAGGGAGTGAGTTCACTATCCTAGGTATGTTCAAGAAATATCTGTGGTTGCTGCTTTCTGCTCAGGGTGGACAGAAGTAGAGTTTGAGAGGATTGGGGTGGGGGGTGTTGGCAGGTTCCTCCTTGTCCCATAGCTGCTAAACAACTTCTTGGCTTTGCAGCCTTGACTGTCAGAGACCACAACTGTAATGGTCTAGGCCTAGGAGGTGTCCAGAGGAGGTGTTGCACAGTACATTGAATTTTACATTTCCTGACTGCAAGTGTGAGGAGCTCTAGACATTCAGGAAATATGGGGAACTACTGGAGGAAAAGGTTTCAGGCTCCTCCAGTGTGTGACCAGCCAGAAGAAGCTGCCAGGCACAGCAGGTAAGAATGGGGCAGGCAGCTGCTGGTGGAGGTTTATAATGAGCCTCTTCTGGAGGGAAGGGTCACTGCCTAAGAGTCAGGGCTGGTTGACGGTGAGGTGTCCGGGGGGTGGGGGTAGCAGGGAGGGTGGGCAGAGAAAGCCATAGAATTGGAAATGGAATGACTAAGAGTTGACTGGTTTGGTTCTCTCTTTACACAGTTGGAGAGTCCAAATCACAGAGTGGGACAGAACCACAGAGAGTCTCACAAGTTGATATCAAGTTGGGACTTGAAATTCATTTATTGACTCCTTGTGCTGAGGTCATTGTCCATATTTTACAGATGAGGAAACTGAGGCCAGAGAAAACAAGGGACTTGCATGCTGGGAGGTGGGGCCTAAACTTGGTCTCCTGCTTCCCAGTGTGCTGCTCAGTAGGAGACAGATGGGCCAGGTGAATTCTGCTTTTGCTTTTTATCAGCTTTATGATCTTGGAAAGTTTCAAGGTGGCAGATGTGGGTGGGGGTAGGATTGGCCAGACCTCCTGCAAGATAAGTTGGGGTTCCATAAGTCCTCTGCCCTGTCAGGACTTCCCCGTGGAAGGGGTGGTTTGGGACCTGGGGTGGGAGCAGGTGTGGTCCAAGTGAGGAGCTCACTGGGAGCCTGGAAAGGGGGCACACCAGGACAGTGCTGACGTGGACAGTAGCTATCACTGTATCGCTTCACTCTCTGAGCCTCCCTCCACCCTAGACACAAGTATCAGAGTGACCTCCAGGGGAAGTGGTCTGGAGTGGGATGGAGGCTGAGAGCAGTGCCGGCTGGCTTGGCAAAAGCTGGCCCCAGCCTGAGGGAGACTCATTTTGCCAGGGACCCATCTCCTACAAGACAGTGATAGGGAGAAGAGTTTGATATGACCAACAGTAAAATAGCACCTATGAGAATGCCAACAGGTTACAGGGGGAAGAAGCCTTTGTTCAATGGGATATGTGCTCATGAATAGAAGTTTTCTTTCTCCCTTTCTCTCTCCTGTATCTTATCAATCAAAGTTCTCTCTCCTCTGCCTGTCCCTTCCTCTGTAGCTATCTCTGGCATAGTGGTGATAGCATGGATTCTGGAATCACAAAGCTCTTGTTCAAATCCTGCCCCCAGGCTGTGTGACCTTGGGCAGGTCCCTTCACCTCTCTGAGCCTCAATTTTCTCACCTATAACGTGAGGATATTAATGTTGTGGTCACAAAGATGCCGAGTGAGCATGAGATGAGACAGACCTGTGGAATGCAGTGGCCTCAGACTTCATCTCATCCTGAGCTTGGCCTAGTGCCCTCCTTGGCAAGAGTTAGTGGGTTGCTGGTCACTGTCATGGGGCACCTTCTTCCCATGAGCTTCACTACTACTGGTCCCAGGGCATTCCTGGATCCCTTGGTCTATGGGCTAGAGTATTGTATGGACCCCTCAACACAGTCAGCCTCTGGCTGAGGAGACAAATCCTGAGGACTCCCTGGAACCTGCAGGTCAGGTTCAACTATGTAAGTTTCAGGACCCAGAACAAAATGAAAATCCAGGGCACCGGCTAGAGGCAGGGAAGTCAATCTTTCCTTTTCACAGGACTCCAACTTCAACCTGCATCATATTGGTGACCCCCAAAGGATTGCAACCTCCTCACTTGGATGCACTCAGTACCTGGATGGGGATGGTGAGAGACCCCCACCTAATTGCCTGATGAATGTGCATGGCACTGCTAGCCCAGGGAGGGAACAGCTTCTCCCTAGCCCCACACAAAGACATCATGGGGTTCACATCTGAACTTCATCTTTTTTTTTTTTGTGGTACGTGGGCCTCTCACTGCTGTGGCCTCTCCCGCTGCGGAGCACAGGCTCTGGACGCGCAGGCCCAGCGGCCATGGCTCACGGGCACAGCCGCTCCGCGGCATGTGGGATCCTCCCGGACCGGGGCACGAACCCATGTCCCCTGCATCGGCAGGTGGACTCTCAACCACTGCGCCACCAGAGAAGCCCTGAACTTCATCTTTTTGATTCCCCAGCAGCCAAGGGAGCATTACTGGGCTTTATGCTCTGCTAGAACTTACTGAGTGACCCCACCTAGCACTGAAGGAGGTTGAATAATGCAGTCTTCAACAGTTAAAGCTCTGGGATTCTATTGTGGAAAGAAAGAGTGGGTAGATATTGAGAATCATGTGCAATCTCTGTCACATGCACCTTGGACCAGAGCCCACAGCAGCCAAGAATCCAAGAATAGAGCACTCACACAGCCTTGCTAGTGAGCTCAGGGTTACAATGTAGACTTGGATGGCACTAAAACACTTCTGAATTACTGTTCTCTCTAATGAATGTGACCTTTCTGATTCAGGTTCTCTTTTTGAATGAAAGTGATCTTTAAAGCCTTTCTGACTCTGTGAGGGGATTAGGAAACAGTTCTGTGTTGTCTTCCCAAACACTTATCCATCTACCCATCCATTTACACATGCATCCAATCAACCATCCACTGAACCCACCTCTCAATGTTTACTGCGTATCTTCTGTGTACTAGTTCAAAGCCGACCCCCTCACAGATATCACATTCTGATACAATAGACACATGAAGACTATGGAAGTAAGATGAGGGCACCCAAGATCTTAGGAGATCTTAGAAGCCTTCCCTGAGGAGGTGATACTCGTACAATGTCCTGAATGAGTAGGAGTTAGGTGAAGACTGGGGGTTGTAGACATTCTGATAAGGATGTGCAATGGCACAGAGACATAAGTTGAGTGCATTTGTAGTGAACGTAGTTCATCAAATTGAGAAGTGAGGGATGTATTGGTGGTGGCAGAAGAAGAAGCTGAAGAGGGAGGCAAGGGCTAGAAGGAACTAGAACATCTAGCTTGGAAGCTTGGGTTTAGCCTGTGGAGCTGTATTTCTCAAGTGCAGTCCTAAGACCATCTCTCAGGATGCTGGTTGCATACAGATTCCCAAGTCCTGCCACAACCTGCCGAGTCCAACTCATTGATGCTGAGGTGAGAAACCATGGAATGTTTACACAGGTTAGGATTGAGAAACATAGCTGTGGGAGTAGACTGGGGACCACTGGTGAGGACTGGATCATGCTGGGACTCCTCCTGCCCCAGCCCCTAAATGCTGGCTTTGTTAAATTCCTGTTATTTGTTTTCACAGTCTCCTTCCACCTAGGAGTTCTTGCCCCTCTCCCTGGACTCAGTTCCTATTCACACATTAATGAGGACCTACTGCTCCTAGGGTCAGCCCAGATCCGTCACCTTTGGACCCCTTTTAGTGTTTGGATGTTTTATAAGAATCTGAGTACATAACCTACCATGATGAGCCCTCAGGCATGTCCCGCTTCCCAATAGATTGAGTGACATCAGCATCACATCCACCACCAAGGAGCCTCGAAGTCACCCTGGACAACTCTCACTTCATCTTCCACCACCAACAAGTACTCATGTCTTATGGATTCTACCTCATTGGCTCAGTCTCTTTCCCACGTTCCTTCTTATGTGGCCACTTCTCCAGTTCAGACCTTGACTTCTCTTACTTGTTCAGCTAACTGTACTAGTCTCCTCATAGGCATTCTTAGGCCCAGGCCCTCAGCCTCCAAGACAACCTCTGCATCTGTACCATGAGGAATCTTTCTAAAACAAAGTTTCAGAGCACAAAACTAATGTTTGCAAGCAACAAAAACAAATTCTGGATAACCAAAGCAAAAAATAAATGTATTGAAGGACTATGGGAATCAGAGACTCACAGAATCAAAGTCTAGGTCGATGGCACAAATCAGTCCCAACCATTTTCAGTTACAAAGTTACTTAAATCAAGACCCAAATTCCAAGGAAGAGGATCTGCTAGTCCTTGCATAGGTCATTAGCCCACACGTTAGACAGAGGACAGCAGGCACTTCGAATAACTGCCCCACCAAGACTTTGTATTCAAAAAGGGAGGGAATTGATATGGGGGAACGAAACCCATGGAGGCCCACTATAGTACAGGCATACTTCATCTTATTGTGCTTTACGGAAATTTTTTTAATCTTAATTGGAGTATAATTGCTTTAAAATGGTGTGCTATTTTCTACTGTATGACAAAGTGAATCAGCTATACATATTCATATATCCCCATATATCCTCCCTCGGGCACCACCCTCTCACGCACCCTATGCAACCTCTCTAGGTGGTCACAAAGCACAGAGCTGATCTCCCTGTGCTATGTAGCTGCTTTCCACTAGCTATCTATTTTACATTTGGTAGTGTATATATTTCCATGTTACTCTCTCACTTCGTCCCAGCTTAGCATTCCACCTCCCCCTATTCTTAAGTCCATTCTCTATGCTTTCACTTTTATTCCTGTCTTGTCCCTAGGTTCATCAGAACCCTTTTTTTTTTAGATTCCATATATATGGGTCACCATGCTGTACTTGTTTTTTCTCTTCCAGACTTACCCTGTATAACAGATTCTGGGTCCATCCACCACACTACAAATAACTCAATTTCATTTATTTTTATGCCTGAGAATATTCCATGTACATATGTGCAACATATTCTTTATTCATTCATCTGTCGATGCACATTTATGTTGTTTCCACATCTTGGCTATTGTAAACAGCGCTGCAATGAACATTGTGGTATATGTCTCTTTCTGAATTATGGTGTTCTCAGGATATATGCCCAGTAGTGGGATTGCAGAGTCATACGGTAGTTCTATTTTTAGATTTTTAAGAGACCTGCATAATGTTCTCCATAGTGGTGGTATCAATTTACATTCCCACCAACAGTGGAGGAGGGTTCCCTTTGCTCCACACCCTCTCCAGCATTTGTTGTTTGTAGATTTCTTGATGATGGCCATTCTGACCGGTGTGAGATGATGCCCCATTGTAGATTTGAATTGCATTTCTCTAATGATTTGTGATGTTGAGCATTCTTTCATGTGTTTGTTGGCAATCTGTATATCTTCTTTGGAGAAATATCTATTTAGGTCTTCTGCCCAGTTTTGGATTGGGTTGTTTGTTTTTTTGATATTGAGCTGCAGGAGCTGCTTGTAAATTTTGGAGATTAACCCTTTGTCAGTTGCTTCATTTGTAAATATTTTCTCCCATTCTGAGCAGGTGTCTTTTCATCTTGTTTATGGTTTCCTTTGTTGTGCAAAAGCTTTTAAGTTTCATTAGGTTCCATTTGTTTATTTTTGTTTTTATTTCCATTTCTCTAGGAGGTGGATCAAAAAGGATCTTTCTGTGATGTATGTCATACAGTGTTCTGCCTATGTTTTCCTCTAAGTGTTTTATAGTGTCTGGCCTTACATTTATGGCTTTAATATATTTTGAGTTTATTTTTGAGTATGGTGTTAGGTAGTGTTCTAATTTCATGCTTTTACATGTAGCTATCCAGTTTTTCCAGCACCATTTATTGAAGAGGCTGTCTTTTCTCCACTGTATATTCTTGCCTCCTTTATCAAAGGTAAGGTGACCATATGTGCATTGATTTCTCTCTGGGCCTTCTGTCCTGTTCCATTGATCTATATTTCTGTTTTTGTGCCGGTACCATATTGACTTGATTACTGTAGCTTTGTAGTATAGTCTGAAGTGAGGGAGCCTGATTACTCCAGCTCAGTTTTTCTTTCTCAAGTTTGCTTTTGCTATTCAGGGTCATTTGTGTTTCCATACAAATTGTGAAAATTTTTGTTCTCATTCTGTGAAAACTGGCATTGGTAGTTTGATAGGGATTGCATTGAAACTGTAGATTGCTTTCGGTAGTATAGTCTTTTTCACAATGTTGATTCTTCCAATCCAAGAACATGGTATATCTCTCCATCAATTTGTGTCATCTTTAATTTCTTTCATCAGTGTCTTACAGATTTATGCCTACAGATTTTTTGTCTCCTCAGGTAGGCTTATTCCAAGGTATTTTATTCTTTTTGTTGCAGTGGTAAATGGGAGTGTTTCCTTAATTTCTTTCTTAGAATTTTCATCATTAGTGTAGCTTAGTGCAAGAGATTTCTGTTCATTAATATCATATCCTGCTACTTTACTAAATTCATTGATTAGCTCTAGCAGTTTTCTAATCTTTAGAATTCTCTATGTGTAGTATCATGTCATCTGCAAACAGTAACAGTTTTACTTCTTCTTTTCCGATTTGGATTCTTTTCATTTCTTTTTCTTCACTGATTGCCATGGATAAAACTTCCAAAACTATGGGAAATAAGAGCAGTGAGAGTGGGCAATCTTGTCTTGTTCCTGATCTTAGAGGACATGGTTTCAGGTTTTCACCATTGAGAATGATGTTGGCTGTGGGTTTGTCATATATGGCCTTTATTATGTTGAGGTAGGTTCCCTTTATGCCTACTTTCTGGAGAGCTTTTATAATAAATGGTTGTTGAATATTGTTGAAAGCTTTTTCTGCATCTATTGAGGTTATCATATGGTTTTTCTCCTTCAGTTTGTTAATATGGTGTATCACATTGATTGATTTGTGTATATTGAAGAATCCTTGCATTCCTGAGATGAACCGCACTTGATTATGGTGTATGATCCTTTTAGTGTGCTGTTGGATTCTGTTTGCTAGTATATTGTTGACGATTTTTGCATATGTGTTCATCGGTGATATTGGCCTGTAGTTTTCATTTTTTGTGACAACTTTGTTTGGTTTTGGTATCAGGGTGATGGTGAGCTCGTAGAATGAGTTTGGGAGTGTTCCTTCTTCTGCTATATTTTGTAAGAGTTTGAGAAGGATAGGTGTTAGCTCTTCTCTAAATGTTTGACGGAATTCACCTGTGAAGCCATCAGGTCCTGGGCTTTTGTTTGTTGGAAGATTTTTAATTGCAGTTTCAATTTCAGTGCTTGTGATTTGTCTGTTCATATTTTCTATTTATTCCTGGTTCAGTCATGGAAGTTTGTACTTTTCTAAGCATTTCTCCATTTCTTCCAGGTTGTCCATTTTATTGGCATATAGCTGCTTATAGTAATCTCTCATGATCCTTTGTTTTTCTGCAGTGTCAGTTGTTACTTCTTTTTCATTTCTAATTCTGTTTTTTGAGTCTTCTCCCTTTTTTTCTTGATAAATTTGGATAACGCTTTATTAATTTTGTTTATCTTCTCAAAGAACAAGCTTTAGTTTTATTGATCTTTGCTATTGTTTCCTTCATTTCTTTTTCATTTATTTCTGAACTGATCTTTTTTTTTTTTAACATCTTTATTGGGGTATAATTGCTTTACAATGGTGTGTTAGTTTCTGCCCCATAACAAAGTGAATCAGTCATACATAAACATATGTTCCCATATGTCTTCCCTCCTGCGTCTCCCTCCCTCCCACCCTCCCTATCCCACCCCTCCAGGCTGTCACAAAGCACCGAGCCAATATCCCTGTGCCATGTGGCTGCTTCCCACTAGCTATCTACCTTACTACGTTTGTTAGTGTGTATATGCCCATGACTCTCTCTCACCCTATCACAGCTCACCCTTCCCCCTCCCCATAACCTCAAGTCCGTTCTCTAGGAGGTCTGCATCTTTATTCCTGCCTTACCCCTAGGTTCTTCATGACATTTTTTTTCTTAAATTCCATATATATGTGTTAGCATACGGTATTTGTCTTTTTCTTTCTGACTTACTTCACTCTGTATGACAGACTCTAGGTCTATCCACCTCATTACAAATAGCTCAATTTCGTTTCTTTTTATGGCTGAGTAATATTCCATTGTATATATGTGCCACATCTTCTTTATCCATTCATCCGATGATGGGCACCTAGGTTGTTTCCATCTCCGGGCTATTGTAAATAGAGCTGCAATGAACATTTTGGTACATGACTCTTTGAATTTTGGTTTTCTCAGGGTATATGCCCAGTAGTGGGATTGCTGGGTCATATGGTAGTTCTATTTGTAGTTTTTTAAGGAACCTCCATACTGTTCTCCATAGTGGCTGAACCAATTCACATTCCCACCAGCAGTGCAAGAGTGTTCCCTTTTCTCCACACCCTCTCCAGCATTTATTGTTTCTAGATTTTTTGATGATGGTTATTCTGACTGGTGTGAGATGATATCTCATTGTAGTTTTGATTTGCATTTCTCTAATGATTAATGATGTTGAGCATTCTTTCATGTGTTTGTTGGCAGTCTGTATATCTTCTTTGGAGAAATGTCTATTTAGGTCTTCTGCCCATTTTTGGATTGGGTTGTTTGTTTTCTTGTTATTGAGCTGCATGAGCTGCTTGTAAATTTTGGAGATTAATCCTTTGTCGGTTGCTTCATTTCCAAATATTTTCTCCCATTCTGAGGGTTGTCTTTTGGTCTTGTTTATGGTTTCCTTTGCTGTGCAAAAGCTTTGAAGTTTCATTAGGTCCCATTTGTTTATTTTTGTTTTTATTTCCATTACTCTAGGAGGTGGGTCAGAAAGGATCTTGCTGTGATTTATGTCATAGAGTGTTCTGCCTATGTTTTCCTCTAAGAGTTTGATAGTTTCTGGCCTTACATTTAGGTCTTTAATCCATTTTGAGCTTATTTTTGTGTATGGTGTTAGGGAGTGACCTAATCTCATACTTTTACATGTACCTGTCCAGTTTTCCCAGCACCACTTATTGAAGAGGCTGTCCTTTCTCCACTGTACATTCCTGCCACCTTTATCAAAGATAAGGTGTCCATATGTGCGTGGGTTTATTTCTGGGCTTTCTATCCTGTTCCATTGATCCATCTCTCTGTTTTTGTGCCAGTACCATACCGTCTTGATAACTGTTGCTTTGTAGTATAGTCTGAAGTCAGGGAGCCTGATTCCTGCAGTTCCTTCTTTCGTTCTCAAGATTGCTTTGGCTATTCGGGGTCTTTTGTGTTTCCATACAAATTGCAAAATTTTTTGTTCTAGTTCTGTGAAAAATGCCAGTGGTAGTTTGATAGGGATTGCATTGAATCTATAGATTGCTTTGGGTAGTAGAGTCATTTTCACAATGTTGATTCTTCCAATCCAAGAACATGGTATATCTCTCCATCTATTTGTATCATCTTTAATTTCTTTCATCAGTGTCTTATAATTTTCTGCATACAGGTCTTTTGTCTCCTTAGGTAGGTTTATTCCTAGATATTTTATTCTTTTTGTTGCAATGGTAAATGGGAGTGTTTTCTTGATTTCACTTTCAGATTTTTCATCATTAGTATATAGGAATGCCAGAGATTTCTGTGCATTAATGTTGTATCCTGCCACTTTACCAAATTCATTGATTAGCTCTAGTAGTTTTCTGGTAGCATCTTTAGGGTTATCTATGTATAGGATCATGTCATCTGCAAACAGTGACAGCTTTACTTCTTCTTTTCCGATTTGGATTCCTTTTATTTCCTTTTCTTCTCTGATTGCTGTGGCTAAAACTTCCAAAACTATGTTGAATAAGAGTGGTGAGAGTGGGCAACCTTGTCTTGTTCCTGATCTTAGTGGAAATGCTTTCAGTTTTTCACCATTGAGGATGATGTTGGCTGTTGGCTTGTCATATATGGCCTTTATTATGTTGAGGAAAGTTTCCTCTATGCCTACTTTCTGCCGGGTTTTTATCATAAATGGATGTTGAATTTTGTCAAAAGCTTTCTCTGCATCTATTGAGATGATCATATGGTTTTTCTCCTTCAATTTGTTAATATGGTTTATCATATTGATAGATTTGTGTATATTGAAGAATCCTTGCATTCCTGGAATAAACCCCACTTGATCATGGTGTATGATCCTTTTAATGTGCTGTTGGATTCTGTTTGCTAGTATTTTGTTGAGGATTTTTGCATCTATGTTCATCAGTGATATTGGCCTGTAGTTTTCTTTCTTTGTGACATCCTTGTCTGGTTTTGGTATCAAGGTGATGGTGGCCTCGTAGAAGGAGTTTGGGAGTGTTCCTCCCTCTGCTATATTTTGGAAGAGTTTGAGAAGGATAGGTGTTAGCTCTTCTCTAAATGTTTGGTAGAATTCGTCTGTGAAGCCATCTGGTCCTGGGCTTTTGTTTGTTGGAAGATTTTTAATCACAGTTTCAATTTCAGTGCTTGTGATTGGTCTGTTCATATTTTCTATTTCTTCCTGATTCAGTCTTGGCAGGTTGTGCGTTTCTAAGAATTTGTCCATTTCTTCCAGATTGTCCATTTTATTGGCATAGAGTTGCTTGTAGTAATCTCTCATGATCTCTTTTATTTCTGCAGTGTCAGTTGTTACCTCTCCTTTTTCATTTCTAATTCTATTGATTTGAGTCTTCTCCCTTTTTTTCTTGATGAGTCTGGCTAGTGGTTTATCTATTTTGTTTATCTTCTCAAAGAACCAGCTTTTAGTTTTATTGATCTTTGCTATCGTTTCCTTCATTTCTTTTTCATTTATTTCTGATCTGATTTTTATGATTTCTTTCCTTCTGCTAGCTTTGGGGTTTTTTTGTTCTTCTTTCTCTAATTGCTTGAGGTGCAAGGTTAGATTGTTTATTCGAGATGTTTCCTGCTTCTTAAGGTGGGCTTGTATTGCTATAAACTTCCCCCTTAGAACTGCTTTTGCTGCATCCCACAGGTTTTGGGTCGTTGTGTCTCCATTGTCATTTGTTTCTAGGTATTTTTTTATTTCCTCTTTGATTTCTTCAGTGATCACTTCATTATTAAGTAGTGTATTGTTTAGCCTCCATGTGTTTGTATTTTTTACAGATCTTTTCCTGTAATTGATATCTAGTCTCATGGCGTTGTGATCAGAAAAGATACTTGATACAATTTCAATTTTCTTAAATTTACCAAGGCTTGATTTGTGACCTAAGATATGATCTATCCTGGAGAATGTTCCATGAGCACTTGAGAAAAATGTGTATTCTGTTGTTTTTGGATGGAGTGTCCTATAAATATCAATTAAGTCCATCTTGTTTAATGTATCATTTAAAGCTTGTGTTTCCTTATTTATTTTCATTATGGATGATCTGTCCATGGGTGAAAGTGGGGTGTTTAAGTCCCCTAGTATGAATGTGTTACTGTCAATTTCCCCTTTTATGGCTGTTAGTATTTGCCTTATGTATTGAGGTGCTCCTATGTTGGGTGCATAAATATTTACAATTGTTATATCTTCTTCTTGGATCGATCCCTTGATCATTATGTAGTGTCCTTCTTTGTCTCTTTTAATAGTCCTTATTTTAAAGTCTATTTTGTCTGATATGAGAATTGCTACTCCAGCTTTCTTTTGGTTTCCATTTGCATGGAATATCTTTTTCCATCCCCTTACTTTCAGTCTGTATGTGTCTCTAGGTCTGAAGTGGGTCTCTTGTAGACAGCATATATATGGGTCTTGTTTTTGTATCCATTCAGCTAATCTGTGTCTTTTGGTGGGAGCATTTAGTCCATTTACATTTAAGGTAATTATCGATATGTATGTTCCTATTCCCATTTTCTAAATTGTTTTGGGTTCGTTATTATAGGTCTTTTCCTTCTCTTGTGTTTCTTGCCTAGAGAAGATCCTTTAGCATTTGTTGTAAAGCTGGTTTGGTGGTGCTGAACTCTCTCAGCTTTTGCTTGTCTGTAAAGGTTTTAATTTCTCCATCAAATCTGAATGAGATCCTTGCTGGGTAGAGTAGTCTTGGCTGTAGGTTTTTCTCCTTCATCACTTTCAGTATGTCCTGCCACTCCCTTCTGGCTTGTAGGGTTTCTGCTGAGAGATCAGCTGTTAACCTTATGCGGATTCCCTTATGTGTTATTTGTTGTTTTTCCCTTGCTGCTTTTAATATGCTTTCTTTGTATTTAATTTTTGACAGTTTGATTAATATGTGTCTTGGCGTATTTCTCCTTGTTTTTATCCTGTATGGGACTCTCTGTGCTTCCTGGACTTGATTTACTATTTCCTTTCCCATATTAGGGAAGTTTTCAACTATAATCTCTTCAAATATTTTCTCAGTCCCTTTCTTTTTCTCTTCTTCTTCTGGAACCCCTATAATTCGAATGTTGGTGCGTTTAGTGTTGTCCCAGAGGTCTCTGAGACTGTCCTCAGTTCTTTTCATTCTTTTTTCTTTATTCTGCTCTGCAGTAGTTATTTCCACTATTTTATCTTCCAGGTCACTTATCCGTTCTTCTGCCTCAGTTATTCTGCTATTGATCCCATCTAGAGTACTTTTAATTTCATTTATTGTGTTGTTCATCGTTGCTTGTTTCATCTTTATTTCTTCTAGGTCCTTGTTAACTGTTTCTTGCATTTTGTCCATTCTTTTTCCAAGATTTTGGATCATCCTTACTATCATTATTCTGAATTCTTTTTCAGGTAGACTGCCTATTTCCTCTTCATTTGTTAGGTCTGGTGCATTTTTATCTTGCTCCTTTATGTGCTGTGTGTTTTTCTGTCTTCTCATTTTGCTTATCTTACTGTGTTTGGGGTCTCCTTTTTGCAGGCTGCAGGTTCGTAGTTCCCGCTGTTTTTGATGTGTGTCTCCAGTGGCTAAGGTTTGTTCAGCGGGTTGTGTAGGCTTCCTGGTGGAGGGGACTAGTGCCTGTGTTGTGGTGGATGAGGCTGGATCTTGTCTCTCTAGTGGGCAGGTTCACGTCTGGTGGTGTGTTTTGGGATGTCTGTGGCCTTATTATGATTTTAGGCAGCCTCTCTGCTAATGGGTGGGGTTGTGTTCCTGTTTTGCTAGTTGTTTGGTATAGGTTTTCCAGCACTGTGGCTTGCTGGTCATTGAGTGAAGCTGGGTGCTGGTGTTAAGATGGAGGTCTCTGGGAGATTTTCGCCGTTTGATATTATGTGGAGCTGGGAGGTCTCTTGTTGACCAGTGTCCTGAAGTTGGCTCTCCTACCTCAGAGGCAGAGCCCTGCCTCCTGGCTGGAGCACCAAGAGCTTTTCATCCACACGGCTCAGGATAAAAGGGAGAAAAAGTAGAGGGAATTAGTAGAAGTATGAGGAAAGAAAGAAGGAAAGGAGGGTAGGAAGGAAGGAAGAAGGAAAGAAATAAGCAAAGAAGGAAAGAAGGCAAGAAGGAAAGAAAGGAGGGAGGGAGGAAGGAAGGAAGGAGGGAAAGAAGGAAAAAAGACAGAAAGAAAGAAGATACAGTAAAAATAAAATAAAGTATAATAAAGTTATTGAATTAAAAAATTCTTATTTAGAAAAAAAAAGGGACGGATAGAACCTTAGGACAAATGTTGGAAGCAAAGCTATACAGACAAAATCTTACACAGAAGCATACACATACACCCTCACTAAAAGAGGTAAATGGGGAAAAATCATAAATCTTGCTGTCAGAGACCACTTCCTCAATTTGGGATGATTCGTTGTCTAAAGGAGGGAAGGAAGGAAGGAAAGAAAGAAAGAAAGAACGAAGGTAAAGTATAATAACATTATTAAAATTAATTATTAAGAAAAAAAATTTTTTTAAAAAAACATGGACGGATAGAACCCTAGGACAAATGGTGGAAGCAAGACTATACAGACAAGATCTCACACAGAAGCATACACATACACATTCACAAAAAGAGGAAAAGGGAAAAAAATCATAGATCTTGCTCCTAAAGTCCACTTCCTTAATTTGGGATGATTGGTTGTCTATTCAGGTATTCCACAGATGCAGGGTATATCAAGTTGATTGTGGAGCTTTAATCCGCTGCTTCTGAGGCTGCTGGGAGAGATTTCCCTTTCTCTTCTTTGTTCTCACAGCTCCCAGGGCTCAGCTTTGGATTTGGCCCTGCCACTGCGTGTAGGTCGCTGGAGGGCGTCTGTTTTTTGCTCAGACAGGATGGGGTTAAAAGAGCCGCTGATTCGGGGGCTCTGGCGCACTCAGGCCGGCGGGGAGGGAGTGGCACGGAGTGCGGGGCGGGCCTGTGGTGGCAAAGGCCGGCGTGACTTTGCACCAGCCTGAGGCGTGCTGTGCGTTCTCCCGGGGAAGTTGTCCCTGGATCCCGGGAACCTGGCAGTGGCGGGCTGCACAGGCTCCGCAGAAGAGGGGTGTGGAGAGTGACCTATGCTCGCACACAGGCCCCTTGGTGGCGGCAGCAGCAGCCTTAGCATCTCCCGCCCGCCTCTGGGGTCCGCGCTTTTAGCCGCGGCTCGCGCCCGTCTCTGGATTCCACGCTTTCAGCCGCGGCTCACGCCCGTCTCTGGGGTCCGCGCTTTCAGCCGCGGCTCGCGCCCGTCTCTGGGGTCCGCGCTTTCAGCCGCGGCTCGCGCCCGTCTCTGGGGTTCGCGCTTTTAGCCGCGACTCGCGCCCGTCTCTGGAGTTCCTTTAAGCAGCGTTCTTAAAGCCCTCTCCTCACGCCCCAGGAAACAAAGAGGGAAGGAAAAGTCTCCTGCCTCTTCGGCAGGTGCAGACTTTTCCCCGGACTCCCTCCCGGCTAGCTGTGGTGCACTAACCCCTTCAGGCTATGTTCAAGCCGCCAACCCCAGTCCTCTCCCTGCACTCCGTCCGAAACCGAAATTCGAGCCTCAGAGCCTCAGCTCGCAGCCCCGCCCGCCCCGGCGGGTGAGCAGACAAGCCTCTCGGGCTGGTGAGTGCCGGTCGGCACCGATCCTCTGTGCGGGAATCTCCCCGCTTTGCCCTCCGCACCCGTTGCTGTGCTCTCCTCCGCGGCTTCGAAGCTCCCCCCTCCGCCTCCCGCAGTCTCCGCCCGCGAAGGAACTTCCTAGTGTGTGGAAACTTTTCCTCCTTCACAGCTCCCTCCCGCTGGTGCAGGTGCCGTCCCTATTCTTTTGTCTCTGTTTTTTCTTTTTTTCTTTTGCCCTACCCAGGTACGTGGGGAGTTTCTTGCCTTTTGGGAGGTCTGAGGTCTTCTGCCAGCCTTCAGTAGGTGTTCTGTAGGAGTTGTTCCACGTGTAGCTGTATTTCTGGTGTATCTGTGGGGAGGAAGGTGATCTCCGCGTCTTACTCTTCCGCCATCTTCCGCCGAGCCCCCTGACCTGATCTTTATGAGTTCTTTCCTTCTGCTAACTTTGGTTTTTTTTGTTGTTGTTGTTCTTCTTTCTGTAATTGCTTTAGGTGTAAGGTTAGTTTGTTTATTTGAGATTTTCTTGAGGTTGGATTTTACTGCTATAAATTTCCCTCTTAGAACTGTTTTTGCTGTATCACAGAGGTTTTTTGGTCATTATGTTTCCATTGTCATTCTTTTCTAGGTATTTTTTAATTTCCTCTTTGATTTCCTCAGTGATCTCTTGGTTAGTATTAACGTATTGTTTAGCCTCCATGTGTTTATATTTTTTACAGTTTTTTCCTGTAATTGATATCTAATCTCATAGTTTTGTGGTCAGAAAAGATACTTCATATGATTTCAAAATTCTTAAACTTATCAAGGCTTGATTTGTGACCCAAGATATGATCTATTCTGGAGAATGTTTCATGACCACTTGAGCAGAACATGTATTCTGTAGTTTTTGGATGGACTGTCCTATAAATATCAATTAAGTCTATCTTGTCTAATGTGTCATTTAATGCTTGTGTATCCTTATTTATTTTCATTTTGAAAAAAAATGAAAAGAATTAAGGACAGTCTCAGAGGCCTCTGGAACATCTGGAAATTTCCCTTTCTCTGGTGATAGTGGGGTGTCAAAGTCCCCAACCATTATTCTGTTACTGTTGATTTCCCCTTTTATGGCTGTTAGCATTTGCCTCATGTATTGAGGTGCTCCAATGTTGGGTGCAAAATATTTACAATTCTTCTACCTTCCTCTTGGATTGATCCCTTGATCATTATGTAGTGTCCTGCTTTGTCTCTTGTAATAGTCTTTATTTTAAAGCATATTTTGTCTGATATGGGTATTGCTACTCCAAATTTCTTTTGATTTCCATTTACATAGAATACATTTTTCATCACCTCACTTTCAGTCTGTATGTGTCCCTAGATCTGCAATGGATCTCTTGTAGACAGCATACATACGGGACTTGTTTTTGTATGCATTCTGCCACTCTGTGTCTTTTGGTTGTAGCATTTAATCCATTTACATTTAAGGTAATTTTTGATATAAATGTTCCTATTAACATTTTCTTATTTGATTTATGTTTGCTTTTGTAGGTCTTTTCATTCTCTTGTCTTTTCTGCCAAGATAAGTTCCTTTAGCATTTGTTGTAAAGTTCATTTGGTGGTGCTGAATTCTCTTAATTTTGTTTATCTGTAAATATTTTAATTTTTCTGTCGAATATGAATGAGATCCTTGCTGGGTAGAGTAGTCTTGGTTGTAAATTTTTCCCTTTCATCACTTTAATTATATTCTGCCACTCCCTTCTGGCTTGCAGAGTTTCTGCTGAAACATCAGCTGTTAACCTTATGGGGATTCCCTTGTGTGTTATTTGTTGTTTTTCCCTTGCTGCTTTTAATGTTTTTTCTTTGTATTTAATTTTGGATAATTTCATTAATATGTGTCTCAGCATGTTTCTCCGTGGATTTTTCCTGTAAAGGACTCTCTGTGCTTCCTGGACTTGATTGACTATTTCCTTTCACATGTTAGGGAAGTTTTCGACTATAATCTCTTCAAATATTTTCTTAGACGCTTTCTTTTTCTCTTCTTCTTCCAGGACCCCTATAATTCGAATGTTGGTGCCTTTAATGTTGTTCCAGAGGCCTCTGAGACTGTCCTTAATTCTTTTCATTTTTTTTCCTTTACTCTGCGCTGTGGCAATTTTTTCCCTTATTCTATCTTAAAGGTCACTTATCCGTTCTTCTGCCTCAGTTATTCTACTATTGATTCCTGCTACAGTATTTTAAATTTCATTTATTCTGTTGTTCATCATTGTGTGTTTGCTCTTCAGTTCTTCTAGGTCTTTTTTAAACATTTCTTGTATTTTCTCCATTCTATTTCCTGGAATTTGGATCATCTTTACTATCATTACTGTGAATTCTTTTTCAGGCAGCCTGCATATTTCTTCTTCATTTGTTTGGTGTTTTAGGTTTTTACCTTGCTGCTTCATCTGCTGCATTTTTCTCTGTCTTCTCCTTTCCTTTAGCTTACTGTGTTTGGGGTCTCCCTTTCACAGGATGCAGGTTTGTTTTTCTTGTTACTTTTGGTGTCTGCCCCCAGTGGGTGAGGTTGGTTCAGTGGCTTGTGTAGGTTCTGGGTGGAGGCACCTCGTTACACTGTTCTGGTGAGTGGCAATTAATCTTGTCCTTCTGGTGGGCAGGGCCATGTCAGGTGGTGTGTGTTGGGGTGTCTGTGAACTTAGTATGACTTTAGGCAGCCTCTCTGCTAATGGGTGGCCCTGTGTTCCTGTCCTGCTAGTTTTTTGACATGGGACCTCCAGCACTGTAGCTTGCTGGCCATTGGGTGGAGCTGGGTCTTAGCGTTGAAATGGAGATCTCTCAGAGAGCACACGCCGATTGATATTATGTGGAGCCAGGAGATTTCTGGTTGTCCAATGTCCTGAAATCGGCTTTTCCACCTCGGAGGCTCACGTCTAATACCTGGCTGGAGCACCAAGACCCTGACAGCTGCATGCCTTAGAGGAAAAGGAAGGAAAAAATAGAAAAAAAACACAGTAGTACACAAAACCAAATGGTAATAACAATACTAAACAGGCAAAATCACAGAAAGAAACATACACACACATGCTCACAAAAAGGAAACAAACAAACAAGCCAAAAAAAAGAAAGAAAAGAATAGTGAGCACACTAGGAAAAACAGTAAAAGCAAACCTAAACAGACAAGATCACACGAAGAAACACATACATATACACTCACAAAAAGAAAAAAAATAAAAATATTAAAATAAAGTAAATAAAAACACTAAGAATAAAAAAATAAAAAATAAATAAAATTTTAAAAACAGGAAGAGAGCAACCTAACCAATAAGAAAATCCACCAATGATAACAAGCACTAAAATCTAACTTAAGATAAACATAAAACTGGAAACCAATCAGACCCAGAAAGCAAACCCCAAGTCTACAGTTGCTCCTAAAGTCCACTGCCTCATTTGGGGGAACATTGGTTGTCTAATCAAGTATTCTTCAAATGCAGGGATTTTCAAGTTCGTTTTGGGCATTTAATCTGCTGCTCCTGAGGCTGCACTGAGAAATTTCCCTTTCTCTACTTTGTTCCCACAGCTCCTCAGGTTCAGCTTTGATTTTGGCCCTGCCTTTATGTGTAGGCCGCCCTCAGGCATCTGTTCCCTTCACAGACAGGAGGAGGTTAAGCGGCAGCTGATTAGGGCTCTCTTGCTCACTCAGGCCAGCGAGAGGGAGGATTACTGTAGTCATAATTGGAATGTGAGGTGAGGCTGCAGTGGCAGAGGTCAGCGTGATATTGCAACAGACTGAGGGATGCCATGTTTTCTCCTGGAGGAAGTTGTCCCTGGATCATGGGACCCTGGCAGTGGCATGCTTCACAGGATGCTGGGGTGGTGTACGTAGTGACCTGCACTTCCACACAGGATTCTTGGTGGCAGTGGTGGTGATGGTAGAGGTTCATGCCCATTCTGGGGTCCAAGCTAATAGCCATGGCTTCCACTTGTCTCTGGAGCTCGCTTAGGTGGTGCTCTGTCTTCTGTGGGCACACGGAGCAGGAATCCCCTCTCATTGTGCACCCAGAAAAAATGGTCTCTGGGCTATTTGGCAGGTGAGAGTTTTTCCTGGACTCCCTCCAAGCTATCTGTGGCACAGTAGCCTCCTTCAGGCTGTTTTCATGCAGCCATCCCCATTCCTCTCCCTGGGGTCTTACCTCTGGAGCCCAAGACTCAGCTCCCAGGCACCACCCGGCATGGTGGGTGAGAAGAGAACATCTCAGATTGGTGAGTGCAACTCAGCACTGATCCTCTGTGCCGGAATCTCTCCACTTTACCCTCTGCCCCACTGTTGCTGCACTCTCCTCTGTGGCTCTGAAGCTTCCCTCCCTCGCACCCCCCTTGCCCACCAGTTAAGGGGCTTTGAGTGTGTAGAAACTTTTCATCCTTCACAGCTCGCTTCCAGAGGTGCAGCTCCTGTCCCTATTCTTCTGCCTCTGTTTTTTCTTTTTTCTTTTGCCCTAGCCAGATATGTGGGGATTTTCTTACCTTTGGGGAAGTCTGAGGACTTCTGCCAACATTCAGTAGGTGTTTTGTAGGAGTTGTTACACATGTAGATGTATTTTTCATGTTTTTGTGGTGAAGAAAGTGATTTCCACGTCTTACTTCTCTGCCACCTTGAAGGTCCTCAGATAATGCGTTTTCCAAAGTGAATATTTGTGGCAAACCTACGTCAAGTCAGTCTATTGGAGCCATTTTTTTTCAAACAGCATTTTCTCACTTCATCTCTGTGTCATATTTTGACAATTCTGCCAATAATTCAAGCTCTCCACCAGAAAGAAAAACAGAAAAACAAACAAAAACACAAAAACCAAAAATCTATGATTCACTGAAGGCTCAGATGATGATTATCATTTTTTAGCAATAAAGTATTTTAAAATTAAGTTATGTACATTTTTTAGACATAATGCTATTGCACACTTAATAGACTACTGTATAGTGTAAACACATCTTTTCTATTTACTGAGAAAACAAAAATTTGTGTGATTCGTTTTAGCGATATTCACTTTATTGAGGCAGCCTGGAACCTAACTTGCAATAACTTCAAGGTATGCCTGTACACAATTTGACTGCCTGATATCTACATACACTCATCTTCCCATATATACTCTTTAAAATATATACATTTTCAATAATACCTCATCTCCACACAATAGCCAAATAAACGAAACAATCCAAAACCAGAAAAGCACTTTCTATCTCCTTAAAAGGAATGCAGCCCCAAGTTTCATCTGTTATACACTCTAGCTATTAATATAAGACATCCAGATGATGCCTATTCCTCTTCTAGTGTTGTGCCAGACCTCTTTATTATTCTACAACTTATGTACTTAAGCAAAAAAATGAGTCACCTTTAACACAGCCTATGTAATACTAGGGTGTGAAAGGGCCTGGTAGTAGAAGTAAATGGAGAGGATTAATAAAATTTACAGTAAATAACATAAATACAAGTAATAATTTCTGTTACAGTTAATATTACGGTGTAACAAACCATCCAAAATCATAGTGAGTTAAAGCAATGACATTTATTTTACTTCTAAATATGAAATGTGGGCAGGGTGCTTTAGGTACAGCTCACTTCTGCCCCTCTTGGATTCAGCTGGGGTTGTTCAAAAGCTAGAGGCTGGAATCATCTGAAGTCTCAATCAATCATATTTCTGCTAGTAGTTGCTGGCTGTCAGCTGAGACCTGTGCTAGGGCTGTTAGTTGCCACACCCATATGTCCTTTCCATGTGTCCTAGGCATCCTCATAACATGGTGACTTGTTCCCCAAATGAGCATTCCAAGAGAAAGAGAGAACCAGGAAGAAATTACCCGTGTTATGACATAGTCCCATAACATCACCTCCTTGGTATTCTTTTGGTCTGAGCAGTCACAAGCCCACCCAGGTCCAAAGGAAAGTAAATAGTTTCCACCTGTTGATAAAGCATCAGAAAAGTAACAACTTTTCAAAATTTCAATCTGCCACAATTATCCATATATTCAACTTCAACTTCTTGGTAGTCTTTCATTGGTGGAGTGGCCCACACCCTCATTCCTGAGGGTCTTGGAGCTTGGTGGTCCCATCTGGATGTTGCTGTGGTTCTTCCACTGGGAATCATGGTAACATAAGAGCCTCTGGGCTCTGTCTACAATCCTCCTTGCCCCACTGTCAGGCAGCAATCCTTTTACCCCTGGTAAGCAGGTTCAAACAGTTGGCCACTATCTTCATGCTCTCTTTACCTGTTTCCTCAGTGGTAGTGGACAGGTGGCGATCTCAGACGCCAGTGCAGCAGAACCATTACTGTGACCACTTGTAGAAACATTAATCCTTAGGGGTTCGCTTTCTACTATCAGTCCCTGGGATGGAAATTCTGTTAATTGGTATAGGATGTAACTGTGAGAGGTACCACCCAGTTTTCCACATCTTGGTTCCCATGTCCACATATTCTGGCTGTGCAAGGAGCTCCATATGGTGGCCCCTTGGTCCAGGCACACACTTCATCTTATAAGACAGCATCCCTATCTGTCACAATGTTTCTCTTGGCTGGGGTCTTCAGGTGGCCTCTCCATGATATCTGAGGCCAACTGTTTCAGGGTGATGGGGAGACAGGGGAATCTTGTGGGCATCAGTCGTTGCTTGCTTCTTTGGATTAAAAGAAAATTTTCTTTTTGCTGGAGGTGGTGGCAATAAGGGTTGGAAGGTTAGAAAATGGTCTGGAGTCTCATGTTTAAAAGTTATTGCAATAGCCAAGGAAACATTGATTGGCCTTTTTTCAAGCCAGTGAAAAGAGATGTTCAAGAGATGTTTAAGCATCTCTCCATTCATTCATGTATTCATCTACCCACTTATCTGCTCACCTGTCTGTCTGTCCATTCATGCATCCATTTATTCCTTTGGCAGCTGTATGTTCTGAGCCATGCCTTCCTAACCCACACACACCTTGGGTTGGCACAGGAATTAAGTCAGACCCCTGACTACCAGAAGCTTCCAAGTAGCATATTCAGACCTGTAAACAGAGAAGCAACAGCTCACTGTGAAAAGCATAATGGTGGAAGTACACAGAGGAACAGAGGTGACACAGAGAAGGTAATGATGCCCTCTGGCTGGATTTGGGGAAGGCCTCCAGTGGAGGTGACTTCTGAGCTGCAGACAGGTAAGAATTCAGTGACTTCCATCCAGCCCAGAATCATGCTCACGGTCCAATAGCATCCAGAGACTGAGAAACAATTTTGGCCTGAAGTTTTCAGTTTTCCCTTTAACCAACATGTTGCTCCCTTTCCCAGCAAGGTTCTGACTTAGATATCCAAATTATTACTTGCTGAAATCAAAGGGATTGGTTTTTATTTGTGATTCAATTGACTATGATACACTGTATTACAACTACAGATCAAAAAGATTTTGTGGTAACATATATATAACATAAATTTTACCACTTTAACCATTTCTAGGGATCCAATTCAATGGCCTTAAGCACACTCACAATGTTGTGCAACCACCACAGCTATCCATTTACAGAACCTTTCTGTCATCCAAAACAAAAACTACATACCACTTAAGCAATAACTCTCCATTTCCCTGCTCCACCCAAACTTTGGTAACAACTAGCTTACTTTCTTTCTCTGTGGATCTGCCTGTGTCACATATATACAATGGAATATTACTCAGCCATAAAAAGAAATGAAATTGAGTCATTTGTAATGAGGTGGATGGGCCTAGAGTCTGTCATACAGTTAAGTAAGTCAGAAAGCAAAAGACAAATACCGTATGCTAACACATATATATGGAATCTAAGAAAAAATAATGTCATGAAGAACCTAGGAGTAAGACGGGAATAAAGACACTGACTTACTAGAGAATGGACTTGAGGATGTGGGGAGGGGGAAGGGTAAGCTGGGACAAAGTGAGAGAGTGGCATGGACATATATACACTACCAAACGTAAAATAGGTAGCGAGTGGGAAGCAGCCTCATAGCACAGGGAGATCAGCTTGGTGCTTTGTGACCACCTAGAGGGGTGGGATAGGGAGGGTGGGAGGGAGGGAGGGAGATACAAGAGGGAAGAGATATGGGAACATATGTATATGTATAACTGAATCACTTTGTTATAAAGCAGAAACTAACACACCATTGTAAAGCAATTATACACTAATAAAAATGTAAAAGGCCTTCCCTGGTGGCGCAGTGGTTGAGAGTCCGCCTGCCAATGCAGGGGACATGGGTTCGTGACCCGGTCCGGGAAGATTCCACATGCTGCGGAGCAGCTGGACCCGTGAGCCATGGCCGCTGAGCCTGCACATCCAGAGCCTGTGCTCCGCAATGGGAGAGGCCACAACAGTGAGAGGCCCACTTACCAGAAAAAAAAAAAAAAAAGTGAAATCATACAACATTTTTTCTTTTGTTTCTGCTTATTTAACTGAGCACAATGTTTTAAGGTTCATACATCGGGTAACAAGTATCTCTGTTTGTATGTATGTGTGTATGTATGTATATATATATATATATATATATATATATATATATATATATATATATGCCATATCTTGTTTATCCATTCATCTGTTGGTGGACATTTGAATTATTTCCACCTTTCTACAAATGTGAATAATGGCACTATGAACATTGGTGTACAAGTATCTTTTTGAGTCCCTGCTTTCAATTAAGGTATAGGCCTTAGAATTAGAATTGTTGGATTATATAGTAACTCTAGTTTTAGCTTTTTTGAGGAAGTACAGAGCTATTTTCCACAGAGGAGGAACTATTTTACATTCCCACCACCAATATTCAGGGTTCCAATTTCTCCATATGCTTGCCAACATTTTTTATTTTGATTTTTTAAGATATAATTGTCATCTTAATGAGCACAAAATAGTATTTCATTGTGGTTTTGATTTGCATTTCCCTAATGATTAGTGATGTTGAGCATCTTCTCATGTGTTCATTGGTCATCTACATGTCTTCTTTGAAGAAGAGTCTATTCAAGGCGTTTGCCCATTTTTTATTTGTGTTTTGTTGTTGTTGTTCATTTGTAAGAATTCTTTAATCTAGATATTAGCTAGAAGTTCTAGATATTAATTCTTTATCAGATATATAATTTACAAATGTTTTCTCTATTCTGCAGAGTCTTTTAACTTTCTTAGAGTATTCTTTCATAAGCAAAAGTTTTTAATTTTTATAAAATCCAATGTATGTACTTTTTCTTTTATTGTATTCTGTTGCTGTTATACCCAAGAACTCATTGTCACATAAAATGTCAGGAAGATTACCCCCTTTGCTTTCTTCTAAGAATTTTATAATTTTAGCTTTTACAGTGGATTTATTTCTAGTTTATTTTTCTCTTAACAGTCTCCTCTGATGGTAACTCCAATACTAATTTTCAACATGACCATCCTCAGCAACTCTAGGTAGTATGATGAATTGCAACATTTCTCAGAGACTGCTTCACACAGAGCTGACTGGATCTCTAGGGCTCTCAGGCTCCGCTTCTCTTTGTCCTCTCTTTTCAAAACAGCCCATGTATTGCAAACTTAAGTTTTTCCAGGAAGAAACCAATAAATATTACAGCAGTGATAAATGAAATAGGGAAACTAAAAATAAGTGAAAATCCATCAAACAAAAATTTGGTTCTATGAAAAGATAAACGAATTTGACAAGATTTTAACTAGGTTTACTAAGAAAAAGGAGAGAAGACTCAAATTACATCTGATTATACAGAAATTAAGAGGGTTATAAAAGATGTCAACTACAATTGGCACTGGCCAATGGAACTTGCCATCTACCTCTACAAAGATTAAATCATGAGCTGATGGCTGCTGACTTTCAACACCCCCTGAAAGAAGTTCAGGGTGAAGAGCAGAAATGAGGCACTCTGTGCCCTGGAAAAAACTGGCAGAGCAGGTCTTCAGATAGTTTGATGTTTTCAGGAGATGACTTAATGAGCCCAATTCTTGTATCTCTTCGTATATAATAAAGCACTAAAATCCTTTATGCTGACGTCTGCTCCTCATGACTAGCAGTGCCTTCCCAAGAGTAGCAGAACCTTATGCAAAAAATATGTGCTTGATTGCATGTACTCCACCTTCACCAAAATCACAAAAACTGACCTCCCCCCACCTCTATGGAGCAGTTTATCAGAGCTATCTGAGATGCCGTCTCCTGGGCTATAGTCCTCATTTTCCACCAAATAAAACTTAACTCACAATTCTCACGTTGTATATTTTTTTAAGTCATCAAAGTGTAGTATAAACAACTTTGTGCCAACCAATTGTATAACCGTGATAAAATAAAAACATTCTTAGAAACACACAACTCACTAAGACTGATTACAAATAGTCTGAATCAGCAATCAAAAACCTCCCCAAACCATACTCTCTTGATTACTGTAGGTTTGTAGTATAGTCTGAAGTCAGGGAATCTGGTTCCTCCAGCTCCATTTTTCTTTCTCAAGATTGCTTTGGATATTCGCGGTCTTTTGTGTTTCCATACAAATTGTGAAATTTTTTGTTCTAGTTCTGTGAAAAATGTCATTGGTAGTTTGATAGGGATTGCATTGGATCTGTAGATTGCTTTGGGTAGTATAGTCGTTTTCACAATGTTGATTCTTCCAATCCAAGAACATGGTATATCTCTATATACGTTTGTGTTGTATTTGATTTCTTTCATCAGTGTCTTATAGTTTTCTGCATATAGGCCTTTTGCCACCTTAGGTAGGTTTATTCCTAGGTATTTTATTCTTTTTGTTGCAATGGTAAATGAGATTGTTTCTTAATTTCTCATTCTGAACTTTCATTGTTAGTGTATAGGAATGCAAGAAATTTTTGTGTATTAATTTTGCATCCTGAGACTTTACTAAATTCATTGATTAACTCTAGTATTTCTCTGGTGACATCTATACAATTTTCTATGTATATTGTCATGTTATCTGCAAAGAGTGACAGTTTTACTTCTTCTTTTCCATGTGACACAGAAACAGACAGATATATAGAGAATAGACTCGTGGTTGCCAAGGGGTGTAGGGAGGGGGAGGGATGGATTGGGAGTCTATGTTTAGCAGTTGCCAATTATTATATATAAGATAGATAATTAACAAGGTCCTAGTGTATAGTATGGGAAACTATAATTTAATGTCCTGTGATAAAATCATAATGGAAAAGAATGTGAAAAGAATATGTATATGGGCTTCCCTGGTGGCGCAGTTGTTGAGAGTCCGCCTGCCAATGCAGGGGACATGGGTTCATGCCCCCGTCCGGGAAGATCCCACATGCCACGGAGCGGCTGAGCCCGTGATCCATGGCCGCTGAGCCTGTGTGTCCGGAGCCTGTGCTCTGCAATGGGAGAGGCCACAGCAGTGAGAGGCCCGTGTACCACAAAAAACACAAAAATAAAAGAATATGTATATATGTGTGTGTGTGTGTGTGTGTGTGTGTGTGTGTGTATGTACAACTGAATCAGTTTGCTATACAGCAAAATAAACACATTATAAATCAACTATAGTTCAATAAAATTTAAGAACATAAGCTTAAAAAACTCCCCCCCAAAAAGCCCAAAATCAAATTACTTCACTTCTGAATTGTCCAAAACATTTATAGAAAAACCCTCCACAAACACTTCCAAGAAAGAAAAAAAAAACCTCTTCAGAAACAAGAAGGAATGAATCTGAACTTACTCCATGAGGCCAGCCTTTCCCTGATACCAAAACCAGAGAAAGACACTACAGACAAATATCCTTGGTGAATATTGATGCAAAACTCCTCAACAAAGTACTAGCAAACAGACTTGAACAGCACATTAATAAGATCGTACACCATTACCAAGTGGTATTTATTCCTGCAGAGCAAAGATGGTTCAACATAGAGAAATCAATCAATGCTACAGCACATAAACAGAATGAAAGTTAAAATCCACATGATCATTTCAATTGATGCAGAGGAACACTTGATAAAATTCTACAAATTTTCATGATAATCACAATGAACATTCTCGGCATAGAGGGATATTATATCAACATACTAAAATCCTTGTTGGAAAGCCTACAGATAACACTGTATCCAATTGTGAAAGGTCAAAAATGTTTTCTCTAAGATCAAGAATAAGACAAAGATGCCTTCTCTTGCCATTTTTATTTAAGATTGCAATGGAAGCCCTAGACAGAGTGATTAGGCAGGAAAAAAGGGAAAAAAAGGCATCCAAATTGGGAACGAAGAAGTAAAATTATCTCTGTTCACTGACAAAAAGATATCATATATAGAAAACCTTAGATATTACACACACACACACACACACAAACGCACACACAATTAGAACAAATAAAATAATTCAGGTGAGTTGCAAATAATTAATACAAAATTAATATGCAAAGAACTCAGTCATATTCTGTACACTAACAGTAATCCATAAAGGAAATTCAGAAAATTCTATTTACAATAATGTCAAAACAATATTTAGGTATAAGCTTAAAAAAATGTGAAAGTGATACACTGAAAACAAAACATTGCTCGAGGAAAGTAGAGAAGACATAAATAAATGGAAAGATATCTCATGTTCATGGATTGGATCAAGACTTAATATTGTAAAGATATCAATACCACACAAAGAAATCTACAGATTTAATGTAACCCCTATCAAAATCCCAATGGCATTTTTTACAAAAATAGAAATATCCATCCTCAACTTCATATGGAATGACAAGGAAGTCTGAATAGCCCAAACAAATTTAAAAAGTAGAAATTTAGAGGTTCTCAATGCTTCCTGATTCAAAACTTCTTACCAAGCTAGAGTAATCAAATAAGTGTAGTAATGGCACATAAAAGTGTACATATATACCAATGGAATAGAATAGAATAGGGAAGTCAGAAATAAACCCTGAAATATACGGTGAAATGATTTTCAAAAAGAGGAGAAGACAGATTTTTCAGAAAAAATAGTGTTGTGAAAACAGAATATCTAAATGCAAAACAATGAATTTGGAACCCATCTTACATGATATACAGAAATTTAATCAAAATGGATCAAAGACCTAAATGTAAGAGCAAAAACTATAAAGAAAGAAAGTTTATAAGAAAACATATGGGAGAAGCTTTAGACATTGCATTTTGCAAACTTCATGGATATGACACTGAAATCAGAGTAACCAAAGGAAAAAAAATGATAAATTGGACTTCCTTAAAATTAAAAAATTCTGACAACGATCCCTCGAGCCCCAACCCAGCCTCTAACCCAGGCATGCACACCATGTGGGGAGTGAGGTGGGGAGTGAAACCACCACAGAATTTCAGTCACAAGCCTCAGCTATGCCACCAACCAAAGCAGAGACTGATATCAAATCTGGGAGAAACCCAAGTACCTCAGGACTTCTGCTACAGCACCTCAGGATCTGCCCCTATCCTAATAAGGCAGTGACAGCCATTGAGCAAAGCAGATGCCCCAGCTTGAACATGACCCTTTCTCTAGCCCATCAAACTCCAGTGTGAGCTCCCACCAAGGCACTGGCTGCCAGCACACCCTCGGGGAAGATTCAGCCCATGCCTACTTCAGATACGGCTCTCCCACCAAAGCCACTGGATACACACAACCTGCACAGTGATGCTCCAACAAAAGAACACACATTGTAAGACCAGGATAGGTAACTGTTTCGCCTAATTTCATAGAGACAGAGAAAGTTAAACAAAATGAGAAGACCAAAGAATATGTTTCTAATTGAAAAACAAGAAAAAAAAACCTGTGGGAAATACCCTAATGAAACAGAGATAAATAACTTACCTGAAAAGAATTCAAAGCAATAGTACTAAGAATGCTAACTGAAAATGTGATAAGAAGAGATGTACACAGTGAGAATTTTAACAAAGAACTAGAAACTACAAAAAGCATCCAATCAGAGCTGAAGTAGGCAATAACTGAAATGAAAAGTACACTAAAGGGAATTAAGAAGAGATTAATTGATACAATCTTCTGTATCTCTTCTTACACATAAGCAAGCTGGAAGATAGAAATATGGATATCAACTAACCAGAACTGCAGAAAAAAAAACCCAAAACAAAAATAACACAAAACAAAATCACCAACAGAAAACCCCAACAATTATTTAAAACATGAGTATAGTTTAAGGGGCCACTGGGACAACATTAATCATACTAACATTCACAGTATATAGGTTCTAGAAGGAGAAGAGAAGAACAATAGGTCAAAAATGTATTTGATGAAATTTTGGCTGAAAACCTCCCACACCAAAAAGGGAACAGATATTCAGGGACAGGACACACAGAGAGTCTCAAACAATACAAACCCAAGAGACTCAAACTGACAGATAAATAAAATGGGAAATGTTTATGATAAGAGAGAATTGTAAAGGCAGCAAGAGAAAAACAAAGTCAAATTCAGGTGAACCCCCATAAAACCATCAGCTGATTTTTCAGCAGAAGCTTTGCAGGCAAGAAGGGAATGTCATGACATATTCAAAGTTCTAAAAGAAAAGAAAAAAAACCCCTACAACCTAGGATACTCTACCCAGCAAATTTATCATTCAGAATTGAAGAAGAGAAGACAGAGTTTCCCAGAGAAGCCAAAACTAAAAGAGTTCATCAATACTAAACTGATCTTACAAGAAGTGTTAAAGGGTTTACTTAAATGAAAAAGAGAAGGATACAAAAAGAAATAAAAAATTACAGGAAGGCAAACTCCTCACTGATAAAAGAAAATGTATAGTAATGGCTATGTATCAACCACTTAAGCTAGTAGGAAGGTTAAAAACATAAATTGTAAAATCAAGTATAACTATAATAAACAGTCAAGGGGTAGACATGAAGATAAAAATATGACATTAGCAACACAAAAACTGTGTGTGGGATAAAAATATAGAGCATTCAGAATGTGTTTGAACCTAAAGGATTATCAGTTTAAAACAAGTAGATGTTGAAATATGTAAGTTCCATGGTAACCATAAATCAAAAAACTACAACAAATACACAAAAACGTCAGAGAAAAGGAAACAAACAACACTAACTAAAATTGTCAAACTACAGGGGAAGAAACTAAGAAAAGAAGAGAAGAACAGAGGTGAACTACAAAAACAACCAGAAAACAAGTAACAAAATGGCAATAAGTATATACCTATCAATAATCACTTTAAATGCCAACAAACTCATGCTGCAATCAAAAGACATAGGTTAGCTTATTGGATAAAAAAAGACACATCTATATCCTGCCTATAAGAGACTCACTTCAGAGCTAAAGACACACAGACAGTGATTGTATCTTTAAAAGAAGATAAAGCTGAAGTAACAATTCTCATAACAGACAATGGATATTTTTAAACAAAGTGTATAGAGAAAAGACAAAGAAGGACATTACACAATCATAAAGGGAAAAGTTCAAGAAGAGCATGTAAGATTTGTAAACATATATATACCTAAAATAGGGGCACCTAAATATGTAAAGCCAATATTAACAGACATAAAGGAAGAAATTAACAATAATACAATAATAATAGGGGACTTTAGGGAATTCCCTGGTGGTCCAGTGGTTTGAATTCAGCGCTTTCACAGTTGGGGCCTGGGTTTAATCCCTGGTCAGTGAACTAAAATCCTGCAAGCCGCGTGGCACTGACCCCCCCCCCAAACAATAATAATAATAGGGGACTTTAACAGCCCCACTTACATCAGTGGACAGATAATCCAGACAGAAAATAATGAGGAAACAGTGGCCTTACATTACACATTAGAACAGTTGGACTTATTGGATATCTATATAATATTCCATCCAAACACAGCAGAATACACTTGTTTTAAGTGCACATGGAACAGTCTGCAGGATAGATCACTTACTAGACAGCAGAACAAGTCTCAACAAATTTATGTGGATAGAAATTATATCAAGCAATTTTTCCAAACATAACAGTATGAAACTAGAAATTAATTACAGAAAGAAAAATGAGAAAAACACAAACAGGAGATAAAACAACATGCTACTGAAAAACCAAGAAATCTTCAAAGAAATCAAAAGAAAAAAATTTGAGAAAAATGAAAATTAAAACACAACTTTCCAAATTCAATAGGATGTAGCAAAAGCAGTTCTAAGAGCAACACAGGCCTACCTCAAGAAGCAGGAAAAAGAAAGACTCAAAAAAAAAAACTTAACCAGCCACCTAAAGGAATTAGAAAAAGAAGAACTAACAAAGCTCAAAGTCAGCAGAAGGAATGTAATAATAAAGATCAGAGCAGAAATAAGTAAGAGATCAAAAATATACAATAGGGCTTCCCTGGTTGGCACAGTGGTTGAGAGTCCGCCTGCCGATGCAGGGGACGCGGGTTCGTGCCCCGGTCCGGGAGGATCCCACGTGCCGTGGAGCGGCTGAGCCTGTGAGCCATGGCCGCTGAGCCTGCGTGTCTGTAGCCTGTGCTCCGCAACGGGAGAGGCCACGATGGTGAGAGGCCCGCGTACCACACACACACTATATATATATATATATATATATATATATATATGTGTGTGTATATATATATATATATATATATATATATATATATATACACAATAGAAAAATCAACAAAACTACAAACACACGAGTGGTGTTTTTGAAATGATAAAAAAAATTGACTTTAATCAGGCTCATTAAGAA
Source organism: Grampus griseus (assembly GCF_964374135.1). Taxonomy (NCBI): domain Eukaryota; kingdom Metazoa; phylum Chordata; class Mammalia; order Artiodactyla; family Delphinidae; genus Grampus; species Grampus griseus. The sequence goes on along the minus strand of NC_138999.1, from coordinate 47,782,486 downwards.
AGAAAGTGGACTCAAATAAACAAAATATGAAATGAAACAGAGAGATTACAATCCATATAACAGAAATACAATCATAAAAATATAGTACAAATAGTTAAATGCCAACAAATTGGAAACCTATATGAAATGGATAAATTATTATTAACATACAATCTTCCAAGACTGAATCAAGAAGAAATAGATCATCTGTACAAACCAACTACATGTATTAAAATTGAATCATAAATCAAAAACTCCCAACAATAATGCAGACTCCAACAACTTCACAGATGAACTCTACCAAACGTAGAAAAAAACTAGACAGCTACTTGTCAAAGAATGAATTTAGAACATTTTCTCAGACTATGTACAAAATAAGCCCCAAAGGTGTAAAGACCTGAATGTAACATTGGAAACCATCAATCTTCTAAAGTAAAACATAGGCTATACACTCTGACATAAGTTTTAAGTTTTTTTTTAATCTGTCTCCTCAGGCAACAGAAAGAAAAGCAAAAATAAACAAAATGACCAAATTAAATTTAAAAACTTTTGCACAGCAAAGGAAACCATCAAGAAAACAAAAAGACAACCTAGTGAATGGGAGAAGATATTTTCAAATGATATGACTGATAAGGGATTAATATCCAAACTTTACAAAGAGATCATACAATTCAGTATCAAAGAAGCCAACAATCTTATTTTAAAAATGGGCAGAAGACCTGAATAGACATTTTTCCAAGGAAGACATACAGATTGCCAAAAGGCATGTGTAAAGATGCTCAACACTACTAATCATCAGGGAAATGCAAAACCACGAAGAGATATCACCTCACACCTGTCAGGATGGTTATTGTAATAAGATAACAAATAACACATATTGGTAAGGATATGGACAAAAGGGAACCCTAGTACACTGTTGATGTGTATGTAAATTGGTGCAGCCACTATGGAAAACAGTTCCTCAAAAAACTAAAAATAGGACTACCACATGATCCAGCAATTCCATTCTTGGGAATATATCCATAGTGCATGAAAACCATAATTTGAAAGACATGCACCCCAATATTCATAGCAGCATTATTTAGAATGTCCAATATATGGAAGCAACCTAAGTGTACATCAACAGATGAACTGATAAAGAAGATGTGACTATATATATATATATATATGTATATATACACATACATACACACAATGGAATATTATTTGGGCATAATAAAATGAACTTTTGCCATTTGCAACAACATGAGTGGACCTTTACTATGTTTAGTGACGTTTAGTCAGAGAAAGACAAACACTGTATGTTTTCACTTATATATGTAATCTAAAAAATGAAACCAACTAAGGAATATAACAAAACAGAAACAGACTTACAGTTACAGAGAACAGATTAGTGGTTACCAGTGAGGAGAAGGGGAGGGGGAGGAGCAAGATAGGCAAAGGCAATTAAGAAGTACACACTACTATGTATAATATAAATGATACAAATATGTAATGTACAGCACAGGGAATATAATATAATATAATAAATTTAAATGGATTATAATCTATCTAATAGTGAATCACTATGTTGTACACCTGAAACTAATATCACGTTATAAGTTAACTATACTTCAATAAAAAAGAAAAAAAGAAAAATTTAAACTTCTATACATCAAAGTACACAGTCAACAGAGTGAACAGGCAACCTATAGCCTGGGAGAATAGATTTGCAAATCATATGTCTGATAAGCACTTAGTATCTAGAATATATAAATAATTCTTTCAAAGGGCTTAAATAGATATTTCTCTAAAGGAGATATACAAATGGCCAATAAGCATATGAAAAAATGCTCAGCATCACCAATCATTAATGAAATGCAAATCAAATTCACAATGAGATACAACTTCACACTCATTAGAACTGCTACAAAAAAAAGCAGAAGAGTAGATTTTACAAGTTCTCATTACAGGAAAAAAAATTGCAACTACATATGATGACAGGTGCTAATCAAACATTGTGACAAATATTTTGCAACATATACAAATATCTAATTACAATATTGCTCACCTGAATTGTTATATATTGCAACAATTACAATATGTAATATGTTACACAAGTATACATTAAAAAAAACAAGTTTTGGAGATGATGTTTATGAATTGGACCCCTTGTGCCCTGTCCATAGAAATGTATAACACTTCTGTGCAAAACATTATGGTAGTTCCTCAAAAAAGTAAAAGTAGAATTACCATATTATCCAGCAATTCCACATCTGGGTATATACATAAAATAATTGAAGAGAGGATCTTGAAGAGATTTGTACACCCATATTCACAGTATATTTTTTATTTGTTTTTTTAATAAAAATGGAAATTTATTTCTCAGAGTCCTGGAGGAAGGGATGCCCAAGATCAAGGTGCCAGCAGATCTGTGTCTGGTGAGGTCGGCTTTCTGATTCATAGACAGCTCTCTTCTTGCTGTACCCTCACATGTCAGAAGGGAAATGGAGTTATCTGGAGCGTCTTTTTTATTTTTTAATTGAAAAATAGTCGATTTACAATGTTGTGTTAGTTTCAGGTGAACAGCAAAGAGATTCAGTCATATATATATATATATATATATATATATACACATACATATATATATATATATTTTTAACATTCTCTTCCATTATAGGTTACTACAAGATATTGAGTATTGCCCCTTGTGCTATACAGTAGGTCCTTGTTGGTTATCTATTTTATATACAATAGTGTGTATATTTTAATCTCAAACTATTTATTTGTTTGTTTGTTTGTTTATTCTTGGCTGCGTTGGGTCTTCATTGTTGTCTGCGGGATTTCTCTCTAGTTGTGGTGAGCAAGGGCTACTCTTCATTGTGGTGTGTGGACTTCTCACTGTGGTGGCTTCTCTTGTTGTGGAGCATGGGCTCTAGGCGTGCAGGCTTCAGTAGTTGCTGCGCACAAGCTCAGTAATTGCAGCATACAGGTTGTAGAGTGCAGGCTCAGTAGTTGTGGCACACGGGCTTAGTTACTCCATGAGATGTGGGATCTTCCCAGACCAGGGATTGAACCCATGTCCCATGCACTGGCAGGCAGATTCTTAACCACTGCTCCACCCGGAAAGTCCTAATCCCAAACTCTTAATTGATCACTCTCCCCCATCCATTTTGGTAACTATAAGTTTATTTTCCATGTTTGTGAGTCTATTTCTGTTTTGTAAATAAGTTCATTGGTATATTTTAGATTGCACATATAAGTGATATCATATGAAATTTGCCTTTCTCTCTCTGGCTTACTTCACTTAGTTATGGTAATCTCCAGGTCTATCCATCCATGTTGCTTCAAATGGCATTATTTCATTCCTTTTTTTATTTCTTTTTGGCTGAGTAATACCACATCTTCTTTATCCACTCATCTGTCAATGGACACTTAGGTTGCTTCCATGTCTTGGCTATCTTAAATAGTGCTGCTATGAACACTGGAGTGTTCATCTTTACGAATTGTAGTTTACTCCAGATATATGGCCAGGAGCGCAATTGCAAGATCATATGGTGGCTCCACTTTTAGTTTTTAAAGGAAACTCCATACTGTTATGCATAGTGGCTGTACCACCTTACAGTACCACCAACAGTGTAGGAGGGTTCCTTTTTCGTCACACCCTCTCCAGCATTTATTGTTTGTAGACTTTTTGATGATGGCCAGTGTGAGGTGATAACTTGTATTTTTGATTTGCATTTCTCTAAAAATTAGTGGTGTTGAGCATCTTTTCATGTGATATTTGGTCATCTGTATGTTCTCCTTGGAGAAATATCTATTTAGTTCCTCTGCTCATTTTTTGATTGGGTTGTTTTTTTTTTTTTTTGATATTGAGCTGTATGAGCTGTTTGTATATTTTGGAGCTTAATCCCTTGTCAGTCACATTATTTTCAAATATTTTCTCCCATTCTGTAGGTTGTCTTTTTGTTTTGTTGATGGTCTCCCTTGCTGTGCAAAACCTTTTAATTTTAATTGGGTCCCATTTTTATGTTTTTATTTCCATTACTCTAGGAGACATATCCAAAATGATATTGCTGTAATTTATGTCAAGGAGTTTTCTGCCTATGATTTCCTCTAGGATTTTTATAATACCTGGTCTTAAAATTAGATCTTTAATTTATTTTGAGTTTATTTTTGTGTATGGTGTTAGTGAATGTTCTAATTTCATTCTTTTACATGTAGCTATCCAGTTTTCCCAGCACCACTTACTGAAGTGACTGTCTTTTCTCCATTTTATATTCTTTCCTCCTTTGTTGTAGATTAATTGACCATAAGTATATGGTTTTATTTCTGGGCTTTTATCCTGTTCCATTGATCTATATTTCTGTTTTTCTGCCAGTACTATTCTGTACCATGAAATGACATATTTAAAGTGCTGGAAAAAAACCTGTTAATCAAGAATTCTATATCTGGCAAAATTTTCTCAAAAAATGGAGAAGAAATTAAGGCATTCCCAAATAAACTAATCTGAAGGAGTTGATTACTTGTAGAACTGCCCTAAAAGAAATGCTAAAGGGTGTGCTTCAGGTGAAATGAAAGGATAGTGGACAATGAACTGAAGCCATATGAAGAAAAAAGGAACTCCTCTAAAGGTAATTACATAGGTAAATACAAAAGCATGAATCATTCTGCTTTTGGTTTGTAAGATCACTTTTTGATTCCCATATGATTTAAAAGACAAGTGCAAAACACAATAATTATGAATTCATAATAATGGATACAAAATATAGAACGATGTAATTTAGGACAAGAACAACATAAGGAGGGTGGAGATATACAGGGGAAGAATTTTGTGTACAAGATTGTTACCAATTTAGGATGCTAAATGTCATCATCATGGGAACCACGAATAACTAAAATAAATCCAGAAAGAAAATAAGAGCAGAATAAAATGGTAAAAAAGAAGAAAAATCAATCAAACAAAAAGAGCACTGCACTACAGGAATTAACAAATGGCAAAGATATCAGATATATAGAAAGCAAGAAGCAAAATGGCAGAAGTGATTTCTTCAGTAATCACTTAAATTTTTTGAATTAATATTTATTGGAGCATACTTGCTGTAAAATGTTGTGTTTGTTTCTACTACACAGCAAAGTGAATCAGCTATACATATACATATATCCCCTATTTTTTGAATTTCCTTCCCATTTAGGTCACCACAGTGCATTAAGTAGAGTTCCCTGGGCTATACAGTATGTTCCCATCAGTTGTCTATTTTATACATAATATAGGTATCAACAAAAATCTCCCAATTTCTCCAACCCCACCCCTCGCCCCCTTGGTATCCATACATTTCTTTACATCTGTGTCTCTAATTCTGCTTTGTAAATAAGGACATCTATACCATTTTTCTAGATTCCACACATATGTGTTAATATAGGATGTTTGTTTTTATTTTTTGTGTATGGTGTTACAGAATGTTCTAATTTCTTTCTTTTACATGTAGCTGTCCAGTTTTCCCAGCACCACTTATTGAAGAGGCTATCTCTTCTCCCCTGTATATTTTTGTTTCCTTTGTCATAGATTAGGTGACCATAGGTGTATGGGTTTATCTCTGGGATTTCTACCCTGTTTCACTGATCTATATCTCTGTTTTTGTGCCAGTACCATACTGTCTTGATTACTGTAGCTTTGTCATATAGTCTGAAGTCAGAGAGTCTGATTCCTCCAGCTCCGTTTTTCTTTCTCAAGATTTCTTTTGTTGTTCGGGTCTTTTGTGTTTCCATACAAATTATGATTTTTTTTATTCTAGTTCTGTGAAAAATGCCATTGGTAGTTTGATAGGGATTGCATTGAATCTGTATATTGCTTTGGGTAGTAATAATTATTTTCACAATATTGATTCTTCTAATCCAACAGCATGTTGTATCTCTCAGTCTGTTTGTGTCACCTTTGATTTCTTTCATCAGTATCTTATAGTTTTGCGAGTACAGGTTCTTTGCCCCTTTAGGTAGGTTTATTCCTAGGTATTTTATTCTTTTTGTTACAATGGTAAATGGGATTGTTTCCTTAATTTTTTCTGATTTTTCATTGTTAGTGTATAGGAATGCAAGAGATTACTGTGTATTAGCTTTGTATGCTACAACTTTACTAAATTCATTGATAAGCTCTAGTAGTTTTCTGGTGGCATCTTTAAGGTTTCTATGTATAGTATCATGTCATCTGCAAACAGTGACAGGTTTACTTCTTTTCCAATTTGGATTCCTTTTATTTCTTTCTCTTCTCTGATTGCTGTGGCTAGGACTTCCAAAATTATGTTGAATAATAGTGGCAAGAGTGCACATCCTTGTCTTCTTTATGATCTTAGAGGAAATACTGTCAGTTTTTCACCATTGAGAATAACATTTGCTGTGAGTTTGTCATATATGGCCTTTCATATGTTGAGGTAGGTTCCCTCTATACCTGCTTTCTGGAGAGTTTTGTCATAAATGATGTTGAATTTTGTCAAAAGGTTTTACTGCATCTATTAAGAAGATCATTATTTTTTTACTTCAGTTTATTAATATGGTGTATCTCATTGATTGATTTGTTTATATTACAGAATCCCTGTATTCCTGGGATAAATCCCACTTGATCATGGAGTATGATCTTTTAATTTGTTGTTGGATTCAGTTTGCTAGTATGTTGTTAGTGATTTTTGTGTCTATCTTCATCAGTGATATTGGTCTGTCATTTTCGTTATTTTGTGATATCTTTATCTGGTTTTGGTATCAGGCTCATGGTAGCCTCATAGAATGATCTTGGGAGTATTCCACCCTCTGCCATATTTTTGGAAGAGTTTGAGAAGAATAGCTGTTAGCTGTTCTCTAAATATTTGGTACAATTCTCCTGTGAAGCCATCTGGTCCTGGACTTTCATTTGTTGGAATCACAGTTTGTGTGTTTGTAGTCACAGTTTCAATTTCAGTACTTGTGATTGGTCAGTTCATATTTTCTCTTTCTTCATGGTTCAGTGTTGGAAGGTTGTACTTTTCTAAGAAATTGTCCACTTCTTCCAGGTTTTCCTGTTTATTGGCATATAGTTGCTTGTACTAGTCTCATGATCCTTTGTATTTCTGTGGTTTCCTTTGTCACTTCTCCTTTTTCATTTCTAATTGTATTGATTTGAGTCCTCTCCATTTTTTTCTTGATGAGTCTGGCTAAAGGTTTTTCAATTTTGTTTATCTTCTCAAAGAATCAGCTTTTAGTGTTATTGATCTTAGCTATTGTTTTCTTCATTTCTATTTCATTTATTTCTGCTCTTATCTCTATGATTTCTTTCCTTCTACTAACTTGGGGTTTTGTTTGTTTTTCTTTCTCTAGTTGCTTTAGGTGTACATTTAGGTTGTTTATTTGAGATTTTTCTTGTTTCTTGTGGTGGGATTCTATTACTATAAACTTCCCTGTTAGAACTCCATTTGCTGCATCCCATAGGTGTTGGGTTTTATCTTTTTCATTTGTTTCTAGGTATTTTTTCCATTTCCTCTTTGATTTCTTCAGTGATCTCTTGGTTATTTAGTAGCTTATTGTTTAGCCTCCATGTGATTGTATTTTTTTTACAGGTTTTTTTTCCTGTAATTGACTTCTAATCTCATAGCAATGTGTTTGGAAAAGATGTTTGATATGGTTTCAATTTTCTTAAATTTACCAAGGCTTGAATTTTGACCCAAGATATGATGTATCTTGGAGAATATTCCATGAGCACTTGAGAAGAACGTGTATTCTGTTGCTTTCAGTTGTAATGTTCTATAAATATATCAATTAAGTTTATTTAGTCTATTGTGTTATTTAAAGCTTTTGCTTCCTTATTTATTTTCTGTCTGGATTATCTATCCATTGATCTATGTGGGGTGTTAAAAATCGCCCACTATTATTTTCTTATGGTTGATTTCCCCTTTTATGGCTGTTAGCATTTACTCTATGTATTGAGGTACTCCTATGTTGGGTTCATCAATATTTTCAACTATTGTATCTTCTTCTTTCATTGATCCCTTGGTCATTATGTAGTGTCCTTTTTTGTCTCTTGTAATAGTCTTTATTTTAAACTCTATCTTGTCTGATATATGTATTGCTACTCTAGATTTCTTTTGATTTCCATTTGCATGGAATATCTTCTTCTATCTCCTTACTTTCAGTCTGTACTTGTACTTAAGTCAGAAGTGGTTTCTTGTAGACAGCATATATATGGGTCTTGTTTTTGTAACCATTCAGCTAGTCTGTGTCTTTTAGTTGGAGCATTTAATCCATTTACATTTAAGGTACTTATTGATATGTATGTTCCTATTACCATTTTCTTAGTTGTTTTTGGTTTGTTCTGGTAGGTATTGTTCTTTTCTTGTGTTTCTCACCTAGAGAAGTTCCTTTAGCATTTGTTGTAAAGCTGGTTTGGTGGTGCTGAATTCTCTTAGTTTTTGCTTCTCTGTAAAGCTTTTGATTTCTCCATTGAAACTGAATGAGATCCTCCCTGGTAGAGTAATCCTGATTTTATGTTTTTCTCTTTCATCACTTTAAATATATCCTGCCATTCCCTTCAGGCCTGCAGAGTTTCTGCTGAAAAATCAGCTGATAACCTTAAGGGATTTCCCTTGTAGTTTATTTGTTGGTTTTCACTTGCTGCTTTTAATATCTTTTCCTTGTATTTAATTTTTGTTAGTTTGATTAATGTGTGTCTCAGCAAGTTTCTCCTCAGTTTATCTTGTATGGTAGCCTCTGTGTTTCCGGGACTTGATTGACTATTTCCTTTCTGATGTTAGGGAATTTTTCAACTATAATCTCTTCGAATATTTTCTCAGGCCCTTTCGCTGTCTCTTCTTATTCTGGGACCCCTATAATTCGAATGTTAGTGTGTTTAATGTTGTCCCAGATGTCTCTGAGACTGTCCTCAATTCTTTTCATTCTTTTTTCTTTATTCTGCTCCTTGGCAGTTATTCCCACCACTCTGTCTTCCAGCTCACTTATTCGTTCTTCCACCTCAGTTATTCTGCTATTGATTCCTTCTTGATTGATTCTTAAAGCAGAACATATTCTCTTTATTTTAAAAAAGGTATCAATCAATCACCTAATATTATGCCTCACAGAACAAGAAAAAAGAAGAGCATACTAATCACAAAGCTAGCAGAAGGAAGGAAATAATAATGATTAGAGTGGAGATAAATGAAATAGAAATTAGAAAAATAAAAGAATCAATAAAACCAAAAGTTGGTTCTTTGCAAAGATCAACAGACTGACAATCATTTACCTAGACTGACTAATAAAAAAGAAAGATCAGAAGTAAATAATTAATCTTTATGCAGACCTACTAAAGAATGGACTTGAGGATACGGGAGGGGGAAAGGTAAGCTGGGACAAAGTGAGAGAGTGGCATGGACATATATACACTACCAAACGTAAAATAGGTAGCGAGTGGGAAGCAGCCTCATAGCACAGGGAGATCAGCTTGGTGCTTTGTGACCACCTAGAGGGGTGGGATAGGGAGGGTGGGAGGGAGGGAGGGAGATACAAGAGGGAAGAGATATGGGAACATATGTATATGTATAACTGATTCACTTTGTTATAAAGCAGAAACTAACACACCATTGTAAAGCAATTATACACTAATAAAAATGTAAAAGGCCTTCCCTGGTGGCGCAGTGGTTGAGAGTCCGCCTGCCAATGCAGGGGACATGGGTTCGTGACCCGGTCCGGGAAGATTCCACATGCTGCGGAGCAGCTGGACCCGTGAGCCATGGCCGCTGAGCCTGCACATCCAGAGCCTGTGCTCCGCAATGGGAGAGGCCACAACAGTGAGAGGCCCACTTACCAGAAAAAAAAAAAAAAAAGTGAAATCATACAACATTTTTTCTTTTGTTTCTGCTTATTTAACTGAGCACAATGTTTTAAGGTTCATACATCGGGTAACAAGTATCTCTGTTTGTATGTATGTGTGTATGTATGTATATATATATATATATATATATATATATATATATATATATATATATATATATATATATATGCCATATCTTGTTTATCCATTCATCTGTTGGTGGACATTTGAATTATTTCCACCTTTCTACAAATGTGAATAATGGCACTATGAACATTGGTGTACAAGTATCTTTTTGAGTCCCTGCTTTCAATTAAGGTATAGGCCTTAGAATTAGAATTGTTGGATTATATAGTAACTCTAGTTTTAGCTTTTTTGAGGAAGTACAGAGCTATTTTCCACAGAGGAGGAACTATTTTACATTCCCACCACCAATATTCAGGGTTCCAATTTCTCCATATGCTTGCCAACATTTTTTATTTTGATTTTTTAAGATATAATTGTCATCTTAATGAGCACAAAATAGTATTTCATTGTGGTTTTGATTTGCATTTCCCTAATGATTAGTGATGTTGAGCATCTTCTCATGTGTTCATTGGTCATCTACATGTCTTCTTTGAAGAAGAGTCTATTCAAGGCGTTTGCCCATTTTTTATTTGTGTTTTGTTGTTGTTGTTCATTTGTAAGAATTCTTTAATCTAGATATTAGCTAGAAGTTCTAGATATTAATTCTTTATCAGATATATAATTTACAAATGTTTTCTCTATTCTGCAGAGTCTTTTAACTTTCTTAGAGTATTCTTTCATAAGCAAAAGTTTTTAATTTTTATAAAATCCAATGTATGTACTTTTTCTTTTATTGTATTCTGTTGCTGTTATACCCAAGAACTCATTGTCACATAAAATGTCAGGAAGATTACCCCCTTTGCTTTCTTCTAAGAATTTTATAGTTTTAGCTTTTACAGTGGATTTATTTCTAGTTTATTTTTCTCTTAACAGTCTCCTCTGATGGTAACTCCAATACTAATTTTCAACATGACCATCCTCAGCAACTCTAGGTAGTATGATGAATTGCAACATTTCTCAGAGACTGCTTCACACAGAGCTGACTGGATCTCTAGGGCTCTCAGGCTCCGCTTCTCTTTGTCCTCTCTTTTCAAAACAGCCCATGTATTGCAAACTTAAGTTTTTCCAGGAAGAAACCAATAAATATTACAGCAGTGATAAATGAAATAGGGAAACTAAAAATAAGTGAAAATCCATCAAACAAAAATTTGGTTCTATGAAAAGATAAACGAATTTGACAAGATTTTAACTAGGTTTACTAAGAAAAAGGAGAGAAGACTCAAATTACATCTGATTATACAGAAATTAAGAGGGTTATAAAAGATGTCAACTACAATTGGCACTGGCCAATGGAACTTGCCATCTACCTCTACAAAGATTAAATCATGAGCTGATGGCTGCTGACTTTCAACACCCCCTGAAAGAAGTTCAGGGTGAAGAGCAGAAATGAGGCACTCTGTGCCCTGGAAAAAACTGGCAGAGCAGGTCTTCAGATAGTTTGATGTTTTCAGGAGATGACTTAATGAGCCCAATTCTTGTATCTCTTCGTATATAATAAAGCACTAAAATCCTTTATGCTGACGTCTGCTCCTCATGACTAGCAGTGCCTTCCCAAGAGTAGCAGAACCTTATGCAAAAAATATGTGCTTGATTGCATGTACTCCACCTTCACCAAAATCACAAAAACTGACCTCCCCCCACCTCTATGGAGCAGTTTATCAGAGCTATCTGAGATGCCGTCTCCTGGGCTATAGTCCTCATTTTCCACCAAATAAAACTTAACTCACAATTCTCACGTTGTATATTTTTTTAAGTCATCAAAGTGTAGTATAAACAACTTTGTGCCAACCAATTGTATAACCGTGATAAAATAAAAACATTCTTAGAAACACACAACTCACTAAGACTGATTACAAATAGTCTGAATCAGCAATCAAAAACCTCCCCAAACCATACTCTCTTGATTACTGTAGGTTTGTAGTATAGTCTGAAGTCAGGGAATCTGGTTCCTCCAGCTCCATTTTTCTTTCTCAAGATTGCTTTGGATATTCGCGGTCTTTTGTGTTTCCATACAAATTGTGAAATTTTTTGTTCTAGTTCTGTGAAAAATGTCATTGGTAGTTTGATAGGGATTGCATTGGATCTGTAGATTGCTTTGGGTAGTATAGTCGTTTTCACAATGTTGATTCTTCCAATCCAAGAACATGGTATATCTCTATATACGTTTGTGTTGTATTTGATTTCTTTCATCAGTGTCTTATAGTTTTCTGCATATAGGCCTTTTGCCACCTTAGGTAGGTTTATTCCTAGGTATTTTATTCTTTTTGTTGCAATGGTAAATGAGATTGTTTCTTAATTTCTCATTCTGAACTTTCATTGTTAGTGTATAGGAATGCAAGAAATTTTTGTGTATTAATTTTGCATCCTGAGACTTTACTAAATTCATTGATTAACTCTAGTATTTCTCTGGTGACATCTATACAATTTTCTATGTATATTGTCATGTTATCTGCAAAGAGTGACAGTTTTACTTCTTCTTTTCCATGTGACACAGAAACAGACAGATATATAGAGAATAGACTCGTGGTTGCCAAGGGGTGTAGGGAGGGGGAGGGATGGATTGGGAGTCTATGTTTAGCAGTTGCCAATTATTATATATAAGATAGATAATTAACAAGGTCCTAGTGTATAGTATGGGAAACTATAATTTAATGTCCTGTGATAAAATCATAATGGAAAAGAATGTGAAAAGAATATGTATATGGGCTTCCCTGGTGGCGCAGTTGTTGAGAGTCCGCCTGCCAATGCAGGGGACATGGGTTCATGCCCCCGTCCGGGAAGATCCCACATGCCACGGAGCGGCTGGGCCCGTGATCCATGGCCGCTGAGCCTGTGTGTCCGGAGCCTGTGCTCTGCAATGGGAGAGGCCACAGCAGTGAGAGGCCCGTGTACCACAAAAAACACAAAAATAAAAGAATATGTATATATGTGTGTGTGTGTGTGTGTGTGTGTGTGTGTGTATGTACAACTGAATCAGTTTGCTATACAGCAAAATAAACACATTATAAATCAACTATAGTTCAATAAAATTTAAGAACATAAGCTTAAAAAACTCCCCCCCAAAAAGCCCAAAATCAAATTACTTCACTTCTGAATTGTCCAAAACATTTATAGAAAAACCCTCCACAAACACTTCCAAGAAAGAAAAAAAAAACCTCTTCAGAAACAAGAAGGAATGAATCTGAACTTACTCCATGAGGCCAGCCTTTCCCTGATACCAAAACCAGAGAAAGACACTACAGACAAATATCCTTGGTGAATATTGATGCAAAACTCCTCAACAAAGTACTAGCAAACAGACTTGAACAGCACATTAATAAGATCGTACACCATTACCAAGTGGTATTTATTCCTGCAGAGCAAAGATGGTTCAACATAGAGAAATCAATCAATGCTACAGCACATAAACAGAATGAAAGTTAAAATCCACATGATCATTTCAATTGATGCAGAGGAACACTTGATAAAATTCTACAAATTTTCATGATAATCACAATGAACATTCTCGGCATAGAGGGATATTATATCAACATACTAAAATCCTTGTTGGAAAGCCTACAGATAACACTGTATCCAATTGTGAAAGGTCAAAAATGTTTTCTCTAAGATCAAGAATAAGACAAAGATGCCTTCTCTTGCCATTTTTATTTAAGATTGCAATGGAAGCCCTAGACAGAGTGATTAGGCAGGAAAAAAGGGAAAAAAAGGCATCCAAATTGGGAACGAAGAAGTAAAATTATCTCTGTTCACTGACAAAAAGATATCATATATAGAAAACCTTAGATATTACACACACACACACACACACAAACGCACACACAATTAGAACAAATAAAATAATTCAGGTGAGTTGCAAATAATTAATACAAAATTAATATGCAAAGAACTCAGTCATATTCTGTACACTAACAGTAATCCATAAAGGAAATTCAGAAAATTCTATTTACAATAATGTCAAAACAATATTTAGGTATAAGCTTAAAAAAATGTGAAAGTGATACACTGAAAACAAAACATTGCTCGAGGAAAGTAGAGAAGACATAAATAAATGGAAAGATATCTCATGTTCATGGATTGGATCAAGACTTAATATTGTAAAGATATCAATACCACACAAAGAAATCTACAGATTTAATGTAACCCCTATCAAAATCCCAATGGCATTTTTTACAAAAATAGAAATATCCATCCTCAACTTCATATGGAATGACAAGGAAGTCTGAATAGCCCAAACAAATTTAAAAAGTAGAAATTTAGAGGTTCTCAATGCTTCCTGATTCAAAACTTCTTACCAAGCTAGAGTAATCAAATAAGTGTAGTAATGGCACATAAAAGTGTACATATATACCAATGGAATAGAATAGAATAGGGAAGTCAGAAATAAACCCTGAAATATACGGTGAAATGATTTTCAAAAAGAGGAGAAGACAGATTTTTCAGAAAAAATAGTGTTGTGAAAACAGAATATCTAAATGCAAAACAATGAATTTGGAACCCATCTTACATGATATACAGAAATTTAATCAAAATGGATCAAAGACCTAAATGTAAGAGCAAAAACTATAAAGAAAGAAAGTTTATAAGAAAACATATGGGAGAAGCTTTAGACATTGCATTTTGCAAACTTCATGGATATGACACTGAAATCAGAGTAACCAAAGGAAAAAAAATGATAAATTGGACTTCCTTAAAATTAAAAAATTCTGACAACGATCCCTCGAGCCCCAACCCAGCCTCTAACCCAGGCATGCACACCATGTGGGGAGTGAGGTGGGGAGTGAAACCACCACAGAATTTCAGTCACAAGCCTCAGCTATGCCACCAACCAAAGCAGAGACTGATATCAAATCTGGGAGAAACCCAAGTACCTCAGGACTTCTGCTACAGCACCTCAGGATCTGCCCCTATCCTAATAAGGCAGTGACAGCCATTGAGCAAAGCAGATGCCCCAGCTTGAACATGACCCTTTCTCTAGCCCATCAAACTCCAGTGTGAGCTCCCACCAAGGCACTGGCTGCCAGCACACCCTCGGGGAAGATTCAGCCCATGCCTACTTCAGATACGGCTCTCCCACCAAAGCCACTGGATACACACAACCTGCACAGTGATGCTCCAACAAAAGAACACACATTGTAAGACCAGGATAGGTAACTGTTTCGCCTAATTTCATAGAGACAGAGAAAGTTAAACAAAATGAGAAGACCAAAGAATATGTTTCTAATTGAAAAACAAGAAAAAAAAACCTGTGGGAAATACCCTAATGAAACAGAGATAAATAACTTACCTGAAAAGAATTCAAAGCAATAGTACTAAGAATGCTAACTGAAAATGTGATAAGAAGAGATGTACACAGTGAGAATTTTAACAAAGAACTAGAAACTACAAAAAGCATCCAATCAGAGCTGAAGTAGGCAATAACTGAAATGAAAAGTACACTAAAGGGAATTAAGAAGAGATTAATTGATACAATCTTCTGTATCTCTTCTTACACATAAGCAAGCTGGAAGATAGAAATATGGATATCAACTAACCAGAACTGCAGAAAAAAAAACCCAAAACAAAAATAACACAAAACAAAATCACCAACAGAAAACCCCAACAATTATTTAAAACATGAGTATAGTTTAAGGGGCCACTGGGACAACATTAATCATACTAACATTCACAGTATATAGGTTCTAGAAGGAGAAGAGAAGAACAATAGGTCAAAAATGTATTTGATGAAATTTTGGCTGAAAACCTCCCACACCAAAAAGGGAACAGATATTCAGGGACAGGACACACAGAGAGTCTCAAACAATACAAACCCAAGAGACTCAAACTGACAGATAAATAAAATGGGAAATGTTTATGATAAGAGAGAATTGTAAAGGCAGCAAGAGAAAAACAAAGTCAAATTCAGGTGAACCCCCATAAAACCATCAGCTGATTTTTCAGCAGAAGCTTTGCAGGCAAGAAGGGAATGTCATGACATATTCAAAGTTCTAAAAGAAAAGAAAAAAAACCCCTACAACCTAGGATACTCTACCCAGCAAATTTATCATTCAGAATTGAAGAAGAGAAGACAGAGTTTCCCAGAGAAGCCAAAACTAAAAGAGTTCATCAATACTAAACTGATCTTACAAGAAGTGTTAAAGGGTTTACTTAAATGAAAAAGAGAAGGATACAAAAAGAAATAAAAAATTACAGGAAGGCAAACTCCTCACTGATAAAAGAAAATGTATAGTAATGGCTATGTATCAACCACTTAAGCTAGTAGGAAGGTTAAAAACATAAATTGTAAAATCAAGTATAACTATAATAAACAGTCAAGGGGTAGACATGAAGATAAAAATATGACATTAGCAACACAAAAACTGTGTGTGGGATAAAAATATAGAGCATTCAGAATGTGTTTGAACCTAAAGGATTATCAGTTTAAAACAAGTAGATGTTGAAATATGTAAGTTCCATGGTAACCATAAATCAAAAAACTACAACAAATACACAAAAACGTCAGAGAAAAGGAAACAAACAACACTAACTAAAATTGTCAAACTACAGGGGAAGAAACTAAGAAAAGAAGAGAAGAACAGAGGTGAACTACAAAAACAACCAGAAAACAAGTAACAAAATGGCAATAAGTATATACCTATCAATAATCACTTTAAATGCCAACAAACTCATGCTGCAATCAAAAGACATAGGTTAGCTTATTGGATAAAAAAAGACACATCTATATCCTGCCTATAAGAGACTCACTTCAGAGCTAAAGACACACAGACAGTGATTGTATCTTTAAAAGAAGATAAAGCTGAAGTAACAATTCTCATAACAGACAATGGATATTTTTAAACAAAGTGTATAGAGAAAAGACAAAGAAGGACATTACACAATCATAAAGGGAAAAGTTCAAGAAGAGCATGTAAGATTTGTAAACATATATATACCTAAAATAGGGGCACCTAAATATGTAAAGCCAATATTAACAGACATAAAGGAAGAAATTAACAATAATACAATAATAATAGGGGACTTTAGGGAATTCCCTGGTGGTCCAGTGGTTTGAATTCAGCGCTTTCACAGTTGGGGCCTGGGTTTAATCCCTGGTCAGTGAACTAAAATCCTGCAAGCCGCGTGGCACTGACCCCCCCCCCAAACAATAATAATAATAGGGGACTTTAACAGCCCCACTTACATCAGTGGACAGATAATCCAGACAGAAAATAATGAGGAAACAGTGGCCTTACATTACACATTAGAACAGTTGGACTTATTGGATATCTATATAATATTCCATCCAAACACAGCAGAATACACTTGTTTTAAGTGCACATGGAACAGTCTGCAGGATAGATCACTTACTAGACAGCAGAACAAGTCTCAACAAATTTATGTGGATAGAAATTATATCAAGCAATTTTTCCAAACATAACAGTATGAAACTAGAAATTAATTACAGAAAGAAAAATGAGAAAAACACAAACAGGAGATAAAACAACATGCTACTGAAAAACCAAGAAATCTTCAAAGAAATCAAAAGAAAAAAATTTGAGAAAAATGAAAATTAAAACACAACTTTCCAAATTCAATAGGATGTAGCAAAAGCAGTTCTAAGAGCAACACAGGCCTACCTCAAGAAGCAGGAAAAAGAAAGACTCAAAAAAAAAAACTTAACCAGCCACCTAAAGGAATTAGAAAAAGAAGAACTAACAAAGCTCAAAGTCAGCAGAAGGAATGTAATAATAAAGATCAGAGCAGAAATAAGTAAGAGATCAAAAATATACAATAGGGCTTCCCTGGTTGGCACAGTGGTTGAGAGTCCGCCTGCCGATGCAGGGGACGCGGGTTCGTGCCCCGGTCCGGGAGGATCCCACGTGCCGTGGAGCGGCTGAGCCTGTGAGCCATGGCCGCTGAGCCTGCGTGTCTGTAGCCTGTGCTCCGCAACGGGAGAGGCCACGATGGTGAGAGGCCCGCGTACCACACACACACTATATATATATATATATATATATATATATATGTGTGTATATATATATATATATATATATATATATATATATATATACACAATAGAAAAATCAACAAAACTACAAACACACGAGTGGTGTTTTTGAAATGATAAAAAAAATTGACTTTAATCAGGCTCATTAAGAAAGAAAGTGGACTCAAATAAACAAAATATGAAATGAAACAGAGAGATTACAATCCATATAACAGAAATACAATCATAAAAATATAGTACAAATAGTTAAATGCCAACAAATTGGAAACCTATATGAAATGGATAAATTATTATTAACATACAATCTTCCAAGACTGAATCAAGAAGAAATAGATCATCTGTACAAACCAACTACATGTATTAAAATTGAATCATAAATCAAAAACTCCCAACAATAATGCAGACTCCAACAACTTCACAGATGAACTCTACCAAACGTAGAAAAAAACTAGACAGCTACTTGTCAAAGAATGAATTTAGAACATTTTCTCAGACTATGTACAAAATAAGCCCCAAAGGTGTAAAGACCTGAATGTAACATTGGAAACCATCAATCTTCTAAAGTAAAACATAGGCTATACACTCTGACATAAGTTTTAAGTTTTTTTTTAATCTGTCTCCTCAGGCAACAGAAAGAAAAGCAAAAATAAACAAAATGACCAAATTAAATTTAAAAACTTTTGCACAGCAAAGGAAACCATCAAGAAAACAAAAAGACAACCTAGTGAATGGGAGAAGATATTTTCAAATGATATGACTGATAAGGGATTAATATCCAAACTTTACAAAGAGATCATACAATTCAGTATCAAAGAAGCCAACAATCTTATTTTAAAAATGGGCAGAAGACCTGAATAGACATTTTTCCAAGGAAGACATACAGATTGCCAAAAGGCATGTGTAAAGATGCTCAACACTACTAATCATCAGGGAAATGCAAAACCACGAAGAGATATCACCTCACACCTGTCAGGATGGTTATTGTAATAAGATAACAAATAACACATATTGGTAAGGATATGGACAAAAGGGAACCCTAGTACACTGTTGATGTGTATGTAAATTGGTGCAGCCACTATGGAAAACAGTTCCTCAAAAAACTAAAAATAGGACTACCACATGATCCAGCAATTCCATTCTTGGGAATATATCCATAGTGCATGAAAACCATAATTTGAAAGACATGCACCCCAATATTCATAGCAGCATTATTTAGAATGTCCAATATATGGAAGCAACCTAAGTGTACATCAACAGATGAACTGATAAAGAAGATGTGACTATATATATATATATATATGTATATATACACATACATACACACAATGGAATATTATTTGGGCATAATAAAATGAACTTTTGCCATTTGCAACAACATGAGTGGACCTTTACTATGTTTAGTGACGTTTAGTCAGAGAAAGACAAACACTGTATGTTTTCACTTATATATGTAATCTAAAAAATGAAACCAACTAAGGAATATAACAAAACAGAAACAGACTTACAGTTACAGAGAACAGATTAGTGGTTACCAGTGAGGAGAAGGGGAGGGGGAGGAGCAAGATAGGCAAAGGCAATTAAGAAGTACACACTACTATGTATAATATAAATGATACAAATATGTAATGTACAGCACAGGGAATATAATATAATATAATAAATTTAAATGGATTATAATCTATCTAATAGTGAATCACTATGTTGTACACCTGAAACTAATATCACGTTATAAGTTAACTATACTTCAATAAAAAAGAAAAAAAGAAAAATTTAAACTTCTATACATCAAAGTACACAGTCAACAGAGTGAACAGGCAACCTATAGCCTGGGAGAATAGATTTGCAAATCATATGTCTGATAAGCACTTAGTATCTAGAATATATAAATAATTCTTTCAAAGGGCTTAAATAGATATTTCTCTAAAGGAGATATACAAATGGCCAATAAGCATATGAAAAAATGCTCAGCATCACCAATCATTAATGAAATGCAAATCAAATTCACAATGAGATACAACTTCACACTCATTAGAACTGCTACAAAAAAAAGCAGAAGAGTAGATTTTACAAGTTCTCATTACAGGAAAAAAAATTGCAACTACATATGATGACAGGTGCTAATCAAACATTGTGACAAATATTTTGCAACATATACAAATATCTAATTACAATATTGCTCACCTGAATTGTTATATATTGCAACAATTACAATATGTAATATGTTACACAAGTATACATTAAAAAAAACAAGTTTTGGAGATGATGTTTATGAATTGGACCCCTTGTGCCCTGTCCATAGAAATGTATAACACTTCTGTGCAAAACATTATGGTAGTTCCTCAAAAAAGTAAAAGTAGAATTACCATATTATCCAGCAATTCCACATCTGGGTATATACATAAAATAATTGAAGAGAGGATCTTGAAGAGATTTGTACACCCATATTCACAGTATATTTTTTATTTGTTTTTTTAATAAAAATGGAAATTTATTTCTCAGAGTCCTGGAGGAAGGGATGCCCAAGATCAAGGTGCCAGCAGATCTGTGTCTGGTGAGGTCGGCTTTCTGATTCATAGACAGCTCTCTTCTTGCTGTACCCTCACATGTCAGAAGGGAAATGGAGTTATCTGGAGCGTCTTTTTTATTTTTTAATTGAAAAATAGTCGATTTACAATGTTGTGTTAGTTTCAGGTGAACAGCAAAGAGATTCAGTCATATATATATATATATATATATATATATACACATACATATATATATATATATTTTTAACATTCTCTTCCATTATAGGTTACTACAAGATATTGAGTATTGCCCCTTGTGCTATACAGTAGGTCCTTGTTGGTTATCTATTTTATATACAATAGTGTGTATATTTTAATCTCAAACTATTTATTTGTTTGTTTGTTTGTTTATTCTTGGCTGCGTTGGGTCTTCATTGTTGTCTGCGGGATTTCTCTCTAGTTGTGGTGAGCAAGGGCTACTCTTCATTGTGGTGTGTGGACTTCTCACTGTGGTGGCTTCTCTTGTTGTGGAGCATGGGCTCTAGGCGTGCAGGCTTCAGTAGTTGCTGCGCACAAGCTCAGTAATTGCAGCATACAGGTTGTAGAGTGCAGGCTCAGTAGTTGTGGCACACGGGCTTAGTTACTCCATGAGATGTGGGATCTTCCCAGACCAGGGATTGAACCCATGTCCCATGCACTGGCAGGCAGATTCTTAACCACTGCTCCACCCGGAAAGTCCTAATCCCAAACTCTTAATTGATCACTCTCCCCCATCCATTTTGGTAACTATAAGTTTATTTTCCATGTTTGTGAGTCTATTTCTGTTTTGTAAATAAGTTCATTGGTATATTTTAGATTGCACATATAAGTGATATCATATGAAATTTGCCTTTCTCTCTCTGGCTTACTTCACTTAGTTATGGTAATCTCCAGGTCTATCCATCCATGTTGCTTCAAATGGCATTATTTCATTCCTTTTTTTATTTCTTTTTGGCTGAGTAATACCACATCTTCTTTATCCACTCATCTGTCAATGGACACTTAGGTTGCTTCCATGTCTTGGCTATCTTAAATAGTGCTGCTATGAACACTGGAGTGTTCATCTTTACGAATTGTAGTTTACTCCAGATATATGGCCAGGAGCGCAATTGCAAGATCATATGGTGGCTCCACTTTTAGTTTTTAAAGGAAACTCCATACTGTTATGCATAGTGGCTGTACCACCTTACAGTACCACCAACAGTGTAGGAGGGTTCCTTTTTCGTCACACCCTCTCCAGCATTTATTGTTTGTAGACTTTTTGATGATGGCCAGTGTGAGGTGATAACTTGTATTTTTGATTTGCATTTCTCTAAAAATTAGTGGTGTTGAGCATCTTTTCATGTGATATTTGGTCATCTGTATGTTCTCCTTGGAGAAATATCTATTTAGTTCCTCTGCTCATTTTTTGATTGGGTTGTTTTTTTTTTTTTTTGATATTGAGCTGTATGAGCTGTTTGTATATTTTGGAGCTTAATCCCTTGTCAGTCACATTATTTTCAAATATTTTCTCCCATTCTGTAGGTTGTCTTTTTGTTTTGTTGATGGTCTCCCTTGCTGTGCAAAACCTTTTAATTTTAATTGGGTCCCATTTTTATGTTTTTATTTCCATTACTCTAGGAGACATATCCAAAATGATATTGCTGTAATTTATGTCAAGGAGTTTTCTGCCTATGATTTCCTCTAGGATTTTTATAATACCTGGTCTTAAAATTAGATCTTTAATTTATTTTGAGTTTATTTTTGTGTATGGTGTTAGTGAATGTTCTAATTTCATTCTTTTACATGTAGCTATCCAGTTTTCCCAGCACCACTTACTGAAGTGACTGTCTTTTCTCCATTTTATATTCTTTCCTCCTTTGTTGTAGATTAATTGACCATAAGTATATGGTTTTATTTCTGGGCTTTTATCCTGTTCCATTGATCTATATTTCTGTTTTTCTGCCAGTACTATTCTGTACCATGAAATGACATATTTAAAGTGCTGGAAAAAAACCTGTTAATCAAGAATTCTATATCTGGCAAAATTTTCTCAAAAAATGGAGAAGAAATTAAGGCATTCCCAAATAAACTAATCTGAAGGAGTTGATTACTTGTAGAACTGCCCTAAAAGAAATGCTAAAGGGTGTGCTTCAGGTGAAATGAAAGGATAGTGGACAATGAACTGAAGCCATATGAAGAAAAAAGGAACTCCTCTAAAGGTAATTACATAGGTAAATACAAAAGCATGAATCATTCTGCTTTTGGTTTGTAAGATCACTTTTTGATTCCCATATGATTTAAAAGACAAGTGCAAAACACAATAATTATGAATTCATAATAATGGATACAAAATATAGAACGATGTAATTTAGGACAAGAACAACATAAGGAGGGTGGAGATATACAGGGGAAGAATTTTGTGTACAAGATTGTTACCAATTTAGGATGCTAAATGTCATCATCATGGGAACCACGAATAACTAAAATAAATCCAGAAAGAAAATAAGAGCAGAATAAAATGGTAAAAAAGAAGAAAAATCAATCAAACAAAAAGAGCACTGCACTACAGGAATTAACAAATGGCAAAGATATCAGATATATAGAAAGCAAGAAGCAAAATGGCAGAAGTGATTTCTTCAGTAATCACTTAAATTTTTTGAATTAATATTTATTGGAGCATACTTGCTGTAAAATGTTGTGTTTGTTTCTACTACACAGCAAAGTGAATCAGCTATACATATACATATATCCCCTATTTTTTGAATTTCCTTCCCATTTAGGTCACCACAGTGCATTAAGTAGAGTTCCCTGGGCTATACAGTATGTTCCCATCAGTTGTCTATTTTATACATAATATAGGTATCAACAAAAATCTCCCAATTTCTCCAACCCCACCCCTCGCCCCCTTGGTATCCATACATTTCTTTACATCTGTGTCTCTAATTCTGCTTTGTAAATAAGGACATCTATACCATTTTTCTAGATTCCACACATATGTGTTAATATAGGATGTTTGTTTTTATTTTTTGTGTATGGTGTTACAGAATGTTCTAATTTCTTTCTTTTACATGTAGCTGTCCAGTTTTCCCAGCACCACTTATTGAAGAGGCTATCTCTTCTCCCCTGTATATTTTTGTTTCCTTTGTCATAGATTAGGTGACCATAGGTGTATGGGTTTATCTCTGGGATTTCTACCCTGTTTCACTGATCTATATCTCTGTTTTTGTGCCAGTACCATACTGTCTTGATTACTGTAGCTTTGTCATATAGTCTGAAGTCAGAGAGTCTGATTCCTCCAGCTCCGTTTTTCTTTCTCAAGATTTCTTTTGTTGTTCGGGTCTTTTGTGTTTCCATACAAATTATGATTTTTTTTATTCTAGTTCTGTGAAAAATGCCATTGGTAGTTTGATAGGGATTGCATTGAATCTGTATATTGCTTTGGGTAGTAATAATTATTTTCACAATATTGATTCTTCTAATCCAACAGCATGTTGTATCTCTCAGTCTGTTTGTGTCACCTTTGATTTCTTTCATCAGTATCTTATAGTTTTGCGAGTACAGGTTCTTTGCCCCTTTAGGTAGGTTTATTCCTAGGTATTTTATTCTTTTTGTTACAATGGTAAATGGGATTGTTTCCTTAATTTTTTCTGATTTTTCATTGTTAGTGTATAGGAATGCAAGAGATTACTGTGTATTAGCTTTGTATGCTACAACTTTACTAAATTCATTGATAAGCTCTAGTAGTTTTCTGGTGGCATCTTTAAGGTTTCTATGTATAGTATCATGTCATCTGCAAACAGTGACAGGTTTACTTCTTTTCCAATTTGGATTCCTTTTATTTCTTTCTCTTCTCTGATTGCTGTGGCTAGGACTTCCAAAATTATGTTGAATAATAGTGGCAAGAGTGCACATCCTTGTCTTCTTTATGATCTTAGAGGAAATACTGTCAGTTTTTCACCATTGAGAATAACATTTGCTGTGAGTTTGTCATATATGGCCTTTCATATGTTGAGGTAGGTTCCCTCTATACCTGCTTTCTGGAGAGTTTTGTCATAAATGATGTTGAATTTTGTCAAAAGGTTTTACTGCATCTATTAAGAAGATCATTATTTTTTTACTTCAGTTTATTAA
This sequence comes from Grampus griseus, assembly GCF_964374135.1. Taxonomy (NCBI): domain Eukaryota; kingdom Metazoa; phylum Chordata; class Mammalia; order Artiodactyla; family Delphinidae; genus Grampus; species Grampus griseus. The sequence continues at coordinate 47,757,936 of NC_138999.1, read as the reverse complement.
TATGGTGTATCTCATTGATTGATTTGTTTATATTACAGAATCCCTGTATTCCTGGGATAAATCCCACTTGATCATGGAGTATGATCTTTTAATTTGTTGTTGGATTCAGTTTGCTAGTATGTTGTTAGTGATTTTTGTGTCTATCTTCATCAGTGATATTGGTCTGTCATTTTCGTTATTTTGTGATATCTTTATCTGGTTTTGGTATCAGGCTCATGGTAGCCTCATAGAATGATCTTGGGAGTATTCCACCCTCTGCCATATTTTTGGAAGAGTTTGAGAAGAATAGCTGTTAGCTGTTCTCTAAATATTTGGTACAATTCTCCTGTGAAGCCATCTGGTCCTGGACTTTCATTTGTTGGAATCACAGTTTGTGTGTTTGTAGTCACAGTTTCAATTTCAGTACTTGTGATTGGTCAGTTCATATTTTCTCTTTCTTCATGGTTCAGTGTTGGAAGGTTGTACTTTTCTAAGAAATTGTCCACTTCTTCCAGGTTTTCCTGTTTATTGGCATATAGTTGCTTGTACTAGTCTCATGATCCTTTGTATTTCTGTGGTTTCCTTTGTCACTTCTCCTTTTTCATTTCTAATTGTATTGATTTGAGTCCTCTCCATTTTTTTCTTGATGAGTCTGGCTAAAGGTTTTTCAATTTTGTTTATCTTCTCAAAGAATCAGCTTTTAGTGTTATTGATCTTAGCTATTGTTTTCTTCATTTCTATTTCATTTATTTCTGCTCTTATCTCTATGATTTCTTTCCTTCTACTAACTTGGGGTTTTGTTTGTTTTTCTTTCTCTAGTTGCTTTAGGTGTACATTTAGGTTGTTTATTTGAGATTTTTCTTGTTTCTTGTGGTGGGATTCTATTACTATAAACTTCCCTGTTAGAACTCCATTTGCTGCATCCCATAGGTGTTGGGTTTTATCTTTTTCATTTGTTTCTAGGTATTTTTTCCATTTCCTCTTTGATTTCTTCAGTGATCTCTTGGTTATTTAGTAGCTTATTGTTTAGCCTCCATGTGATTGTATTTTTTTTACAGGTTTTTTTTCCTGTAATTGACTTCTAATCTCATAGCAATGTGTTTGGAAAAGATGTTTGATATGGTTTCAATTTTCTTAAATTTACCAAGGCTTGAATTTTGACCCAAGATATGATGTATCTTGGAGAATATTCCATGAGCACTTGAGAAGAACGTGTATTCTGTTGCTTTCAGTTGTAATGTTCTATAAATATATCAATTAAGTTTATTTAGTCTATTGTGTTATTTAAAGCTTTTGCTTCCTTATTTATTTTCTGTCTGGATTATCTATCCATTGATCTATGTGGGGTGTTAAAAATCGCCCACTATTATTTTCTTATGGTTGATTTCCCCTTTTATGGCTGTTAGCATTTACTCTATGTATTGAGGTACTCCTATGTTGGGTTCATCAATATTTTCAACTATTGTATCTTCTTCTTTCATTGATCCCTTGGTCATTATGTAGTGTCCTTTTTTGTCTCTTGTAATAGTCTTTATTTTAAACTCTATCTTGTCTGATATATGTATTGCTACTCTAGATTTCTTTTGATTTCCATTTGCATGGAATATCTTCTTCTATCTCCTTACTTTCAGTCTGTACTTGTACTTAAGTCAGAAGTGGTTTCTTGTAGACAGCATATATATGGGTCTTGTTTTTGTAACCATTCAGCTAGTCTGTGTCTTTTAGTTGGAGCATTTAATCCATTTACATTTAAGGTACTTATTGATATGTATGTTCCTATTACCATTTTCTTAGTTGTTTTTGGTTTGTTCTGGTAGGTATTGTTCTTTTCTTGTGTTTCTCACCTAGAGAAGTTCCTTTAGCATTTGTTGTAAAGCTGGTTTGGTGGTGCTGAATTCTCTTAGTTTTTGCTTCTCTGTAAAGCTTTTGATTTCTCCATTGAAACTGAATGAGATCCTCCCTGGTAGAGTAATCCTGATTTTATGTTTTTCTCTTTCATCACTTTAAATATATCCTGCCATTCCCTTCAGGCCTGCAGAGTTTCTGCTGAAAAATCAGCTGATAACCTTAAGGGATTTCCCTTGTAGTTTATTTGTTGGTTTTCACTTGCTGCTTTTAATATCTTTTCCTTGTATTTAATTTTTGTTAGTTTGATTAATGTGTGTCTCAGCAAGTTTCTCCTCAGTTTATCTTGTATGGTAGCCTCTGTGTTTCCGGGACTTGATTGACTATTTCCTTTCTGATGTTAGGGAATTTTTCAACTATAATCTCTTCGAATATTTTCTCAGGCCCTTTCGCTGTCTCTTCTTATTCTGGGACCCCTATAATTCGAATGTTAGTGTGTTTAATGTTGTCCCAGATGTCTCTGAGACTGTCCTCAATTCTTTTCATTCTTTTTTCTTTATTCTGCTCCTTGGCAGTTATTCCCACCACTCTGTCTTCCAGCTCACTTATTCGTTCTTCCACCTCAGTTATTCTGCTATTGATTCCTTCTTGATTGATTCTTAAAGCAGAACATATTCTCTTTATTTTAAAAAAGGTATCAATCAATCACCTAATATTATGCCTCACAGAACAAGAAAAAAGAAGAGCATACTAATCACAAAGCTAGCAGAAGGAAGGAAATAATAATGATTAGAGTGGAGATAAATGAAATAGAAATTAGAAAAATAAAAGAATCAATAAAACCAAAAGTTGGTTCTTTGCAAAGATCAACAGACTGACAATCATTTACCTAGACTGACTAATAAAAAAGAAAGATCAGAAGTAAATAATTAATCTTTATGCAGACCTACTAAAGAATGGACTTGAGGATACGGGAGGGGGAAAGGTAAGCTGGGACAAAGTGAGAGAGTGGCATGGACATATATACACTACCAAACGTAAAATAGGTAGCGAGTGGGAAGCAGCCTCATAGCACAGGGAGATCAGCTTGGTGCTTTGTGACCACCTAGAGGGGTGGGATAGGGAGGGTGGGAGGGAGGGAGGGAGATACAAGAGGGAAGAGATATGGGAACATATGTATATGTATAACTGATTCACTTTGTTATAAAGCAGAAACTAACACACCATTGTAAAGCAATTATACACTAATAAAAATGTAAAAGGCCTTCCCTGGTGGCGCAGTGGTTGAGAGTCCGCCTGCCAATGCAGGGGACATGGGTTCGTGACCCGGTCCGGGAAGATTCCACATGCTGCGGAGCAGCTGGACCCGTGAGCCATGGCCGCTGAGCCTGCACATCCAGAGCCTGTGCTCCGCAATGGGAGAGGCCACAACAGTGAGAGGCCCACTTACCAGAAAAAAAAAAAAAAAAGTGAAATCATACAACATTTTTTCTTTTGTTTCTGCTTATTTAACTGAGCACAATGTTTTAAGGTTCATACATCGGGTAACAAGTATCTCTGTTTGTATGTATGTGTGTATGTATGTATATATATATATATATATATATATATATATATATATATATATATATATATATATATATATGCCATATCTTGTTTATCCATTCATCTGTTGGTGGACATTTGAATTATTTCCACCTTTCTACAAATGTGAATAATGGCACTATGAACATTGGTGTACAAGTATCTTTTTGAGTCCCTGCTTTCAATTAAGGTATAGGCCTTAGAATTAGAATTGTTGGATTATATAGTAACTCTAGTTTTAGCTTTTTTGAGGAAGTACAGAGCTATTTTCCACAGAGGAGGAACTATTTTACATTCCCACCACCAATATTCAGGGTTCCAATTTCTCCATATGCTTGCCAACATTTTTTATTTTGATTTTTTAAGATATAATTGTCATCTTAATGAGCACAAAATAGTATTTCATTGTGGTTTTGATTTGCATTTCCCTAATGATTAGTGATGTTGAGCATCTTCTCATGTGTTCATTGGTCATCTACATGTCTTCTTTGAAGAAGAGTCTATTCAAGGCGTTTGCCCATTTTTTATTTGTGTTTTGTTGTTGTTGTTCATTTGTAAGAATTCTTTAATCTAGATATTAGCTAGAAGTTCTAGATATTAATTCTTTATCAGATATATAATTTACAAATGTTTTCTCTATTCTGCAGAGTCTTTTAACTTTCTTAGAGTATTCTTTCATAAGCAAAAGTTTTTAATTTTTATAAAATCCAATGTATGTACTTTTTCTTTTATTGTATTCTGTTGCTGTTATACCCAAGAACTCATTGTCACATAAAATGTCAGGAAGATTACCCCCTTTGCTTTCTTCTAAGAATTTTATAGTTTTAGCTTTTACAGTGGATTTATTTCTAGTTTATTTTTCTCTTAACAGTCTCCTCTGATGGTAACTCCAATACTAATTTTCAACATGACCATCCTCAGCAACTCTAGGTAGTATGATGAATTGCAACATTTCTCAGAGACTGCTTCACACAGAGCTGACTGGATCTCTAGGGCTCTCAGGCTCCGCTTCTCTTTGTCCTCTCTTTTCAAAACAGCCCATGTATTGCAAACTTAAGTTTTTCCAGGAAGAAACCAATAAATATTACAGCAGTGATAAATGAAATAGGGAAACTAAAAATAAGTGAAAATCCATCAAACAAAAATTTGGTTCTATGAAAAGATAAACGAATTTGACAAGATTTTAACTAGGTTTACTAAGAAAAAGGAGAGAAGACTCAAATTACATCTGATTATACAGAAATTAAGAGGGTTATAAAAGATGTCAACTACAATTGGCACTGGCCAATGGAACTTGCCATCTACCTCTACAAAGATTAAATCATGAGCTGATGGCTGCTGACTTTCAACACCCCCTGAAAGAAGTTCAGGGTGAAGAGCAGAAATGAGGCACTCTGTGCCCTGGAAAAAACTGGCAGAGCAGGTCTTCAGATAGTTTGATGTTTTCAGGAGATGACTTAATGAGCCCAATTCTTGTATCTCTTCGTATATAATAAAGCACTAAAATCCTTTATGCTGACGTCTGCTCCTCATGACTAGCAGTGCCTTCCCAAGAGTAGCAGAACCTTATGCAAAAAATATGTGCTTGATTGCATGTACTCCACCTTCACCAAAATCACAAAAACTGACCTCCCCCCACCTCTATGGAGCAGTTTATCAGAGCTATCTGAGATGCCGTCTCCTGGGCTATAGTCCTCATTTTCCACCAAATAAAACTTAACTCACAATTCTCACGTTGTATATTTTTTTAAGTCATCAAAGTGTAGTATAAACAACTTTGTGCCAACCAATTGTATAACCGTGATAAAATAAAAACATTCTTAGAAACACACAACTCACTAAGACTGATTACAAATAGTCTGAATCAGCAATCAAAAACCTCCCCAAACCATACTCTCTTGATTACTGTAGGTTTGTAGTATAGTCTGAAGTCAGGGAATCTGGTTCCTCCAGCTCCATTTTTCTTTCTCAAGATTGCTTTGGATATTCGCGGTCTTTTGTGTTTCCATACAAATTGTGAAATTTTTTGTTCTAGTTCTGTGAAAAATGTCATTGGTAGTTTGATAGGGATTGCATTGGATCTGTAGATTGCTTTGGGTAGTATAGTCGTTTTCACAATGTTGATTCTTCCAATCCAAGAACATGGTATATCTCTATATACGTTTGTGTTGTATTTGATTTCTTTCATCAGTGTCTTATAGTTTTCTGCATATAGGCCTTTTGCCACCTTAGGTAGGTTTATTCCTAGGTATTTTATTCTTTTTGTTGCAATGGTAAATGAGATTGTTTCTTAATTTCTCATTCTGAACTTTCATTGTTAGTGTATAGGAATGCAAGAAATTTTTGTGTATTAATTTTGCATCCTGAGACTTTACTAAATTCATTGATTAACTCTAGTATTTCTCTGGTGACATCTATACAATTTTCTATGTATATTGTCATGTTATCTGCAAAGAGTGACAGTTTTACTTCTTCTTTTCCATGTGACACAGAAACAGACAGATATATAGAGAATAGACTCGTGGTTGCCAAGGGGTGTAGGGAGGGGGAGGGATGGATTGGGAGTCTATGTTTAGCAGTTGCCAATTATTATATATAAGATAGATAATTAACAAGGTCCTAGTGTATAGTATGGGAAACTATAATTTAATGTCCTGTGATAAAATCATAATGGAAAAGAATGTGAAAAGAATATGTATATGGGCTTCCCTGGTGGCGCAGTTGTTGAGAGTCCGCCTGCCAATGCAGGGGACATGGGTTCATGCCCCCGTCCGGGAAGATCCCACATGCCACGGAGCGGCTGGGCCCGTGATCCATGGCCGCTGAGCCTGTGTGTCCGGAGCCTGTGCTCTGCAATGGGAGAGGCCACAGCAGTGAGAGGCCCGTGTACCACAAAAAACACAAAAATAAAAGAATATGTATATATGTGTGTGTGTGTGTGTGTGTGTGTGTGTGTGTATGTACAACTGAATCAGTTTGCTATACAGCAAAATAAACACATTATAAATCAACTATAGTTCAATAAAATTTAAGAACATAAGCTTAAAAAACTCCCCCCCAAAAAGCCCAAAATCAAATTACTTCACTTCTGAATTGTCCAAAACATTTATAGAAAAACCCTCCACAAACACTTCCAAGAAAGAAAAAAAAAACCTCTTCAGAAACAAGAAGGAATGAATCTGAACTTACTCCATGAGGCCAGCCTTTCCCTGATACCAAAACCAGAGAAAGACACTACAGACAAATATCCTTGGTGAATATTGATGCAAAACTCCTCAACAAAGTACTAGCAAACAGACTTGAACAGCACATTAATAAGATCGTACACCATTACCAAGTGGTATTTATTCCTGCAGAGCAAAGATGGTTCAACATAGAGAAATCAATCAATGCTACAGCACATAAACAGAATGAAAGTTAAAATCCACATGATCATTTCAATTGATGCAGAGGAACACTTGATAAAATTCTACAAATTTTCATGATAATCACAATGAACATTCTCGGCATAGAGGGATATTATATCAACATACTAAAATCCTTGTTGGAAAGCCTACAGATAACACTGTATCCAATTGTGAAAGGTCAAAAATGTTTTCTCTAAGATCAAGAATAAGACAAAGATGCCTTCTCTTGCCATTTTTATTTAAGATTGCAATGGAAGCCCTAGACAGAGTGATTAGGCAGGAAAAAAGGGAAAAAAAGGCATCCAAATTGGGAACGAAGAAGTAAAATTATCTCTGTTCACTGACAAAAAGATATCATATATAGAAAACCTTAGATATTACACACACACACACACACACAAACGCACACACAATTAGAACAAATAAAATAATTCAGGTGAGTTGCAAATAATTAATACAAAATTAATATGCAAAGAACTCAGTCATATTCTGTACACTAACAGTAATCCATAAAGGAAATTCAGAAAATTCTATTTACAATAATGTCAAAACAATATTTAGGTATAAGCTTAAAAAAATGTGAAAGTGATACACTGAAAACAAAACATTGCTCGAGGAAAGTAGAGAAGACATAAATAAATGGAAAGATATCTCATGTTCATGGATTGGATCAAGACTTAATATTGTAAAGATATCAATACCACACAAAGAAATCTACAGATTTAATGTAACCCCTATCAAAATCCCAATGGCATTTTTTACAAAAATAGAAATATCCATCCTCAACTTCATATGGAATGACAAGGAAGTCTGAATAGCCCAAACAAATTTAAAAAGTAGAAATTTAGAGGTTCTCAATGCTTCCTGATTCAAAACTTCTTACCAAGCTAGAGTAATCAAATAAGTGTAGTAATGGCACATAAAAGTGTACATATATACCAATGGAATAGAATAGAATAGGGAAGTCAGAAATAAACCCTGAAATATACGGTGAAATGATTTTCAAAAAGAGGAGAAGACAGATTTTTCAGAAAAAATAGTGTTGTGAAAACAGAATATCTAAATGCAAAACAATGAATTTGGAACCCATCTTACATGATATACAGAAATTTAATCAAAATGGATCAAAGACCTAAATGTAAGAGCAAAAACTATAAAGAAAGAAAGTTTATAAGAAAACATATGGGAGAAGCTTTAGACATTGCATTTTGCAAACTTCATGGATATGACACTGAAATCAGAGTAACCAAAGGAAAAAAAATGATAAATTGGACTTCCTTAAAATTAAAAAATTCTGACAACGATCCCTCGAGCCCCAACCCAGCCTCTAACCCAGGCATGCACACCATGTGGGGAGTGAGGTGGGGAGTGAAACCACCACAGAATTTCAGTCACAAGCCTCAGCTATGCCACCAACCAAAGCAGAGACTGATATCAAATCTGGGAGAAACCCAAGTACCTCAGGACTTCTGCTACAGCACCTCAGGATCTGCCCCTATCCTAATAAGGCAGTGACAGCCATTGAGCAAAGCAGATGCCCCAGCTTGAACATGACCCTTTCTCTAGCCCATCAAACTCCAGTGTGAGCTCCCACCAAGGCACTGGCTGCCAGCACACCCTCGGGGAAGATTCAGCCCATGCCTACTTCAGATACGGCTCTCCCACCAAAGCCACTGGATACACACAACCTGCACAGTGATGCTCCAACAAAAGAACACACATTGTAAGACCAGGATAGGTAACTGTTTCGCCTAATTTCATAGAGACAGAGAAAGTTAAACAAAATGAGAAGACCAAAGAATATGTTTCTAATTGAAAAACAAGAAAAAAAAACCTGTGGGAAATACCCTAATGAAACAGAGATAAATAACTTACCTGAAAAGAATTCAAAGCAATAGTACTAAGAATGCTAACTGAAAATGTGATAAGAAGAGATGTACACAGTGAGAATTTTAACAAAGAACTAGAAACTACAAAAAGCATCCAATCAGAGCTGAAGTAGGCAATAACTGAAATGAAAAGTACACTAAAGGGAATTAAGAAGAGATTAATTGATACAATCTTCTGTATCTCTTCTTACACATAAGCAAGCTGGAAGATAGAAATATGGATATCAACTAACCAGAACTGCAGAAAAAAAAACCCAAAACAAAAATAACACAAAACAAAATCACCAACAGAAAACCCCAACAATTATTTAAAACATGAGTATAGTTTAAGGGGCCACTGGGACAACATTAATCATACTAACATTCACAGTATATAGGTTCTAGAAGGAGAAGAGAAGAACAATAGGTCAAAAATGTATTTGATGAAATTTTGGCTGAAAACCTCCCACACCAAAAAGGGAACAGATATTCAGGGACAGGACACACAGAGAGTCTCAAACAATACAAACCCAAGAGACTCAAACTGACAGATAAATAAAATGGGAAATGTTTATGATAAGAGAGAATTGTAAAGGCAGCAAGAGAAAAACAAAGTCAAATTCAGGTGAACCCCCATAAAACCATCAGCTGATTTTTCAGCAGAAGCTTTGCAGGCAAGAAGGGAATGTCATGACATATTCAAAGTTCTAAAAGAAAAGAAAAAAAACCCCTACAACCTAGGATACTCTACCCAGCAAATTTATCATTCAGAATTGAAGAAGAGAAGACAGAGTTTCCCAGAGAAGCCAAAACTAAAAGAGTTCATCAATACTAAACTGATCTTACAAGAAGTGTTAAAGGGTTTACTTAAATGAAAAAGAGAAGGATACAAAAAGAAATAAAAAATTACAGGAAGGCAAACTCCTCACTGATAAAAGAAAATGTATAGTAATGGCTATGTATCAACCACTTAAGCTAGTAGGAAGGTTAAAAACATAAATTGTAAAATCAAGTATAACTATAATAAACAGTCAAGGGGTAGACATGAAGATAAAAATATGACATTAGCAACACAAAAACTGTGTGTGGGATAAAAATATAGAGCATTCAGAATGTGTTTGAACCTAAAGGATTATCAGTTTAAAACAAGTAGATGTTGAAATATGTAAGTTCCATGGTAACCATAAATCAAAAAACTACAACAAATACACAAAAACGTCAGAGAAAAGGAAACAAACAACACTAACTAAAATTGTCAAACTACAGGGGAAGAAACTAAGAAAAGAAGAGAAGAACAGAGGTGAACTACAAAAACAACCAGAAAACAAGTAACAAAATGGCAATAAGTATATACCTATCAATAATCACTTTAAATGCCAACAAACTCATGCTGCAATCAAAAGACATAGGTTAGCTTATTGGATAAAAAAAGACACATCTATATCCTGCCTATAAGAGACTCACTTCAGAGCTAAAGACACACAGACAGTGATTGTATCTTTAAAAGAAGATAAAGCTGAAGTAACAATTCTCATAACAGACAATGGATATTTTTAAACAAAGTGTATAGAGAAAAGACAAAGAAGGACATTACACAATCATAAAGGGAAAAGTTCAAGAAGAGCATGTAAGATTTGTAAACATATATATACCTAAAATAGGGGCACCTAAATATGTAAAGCCAATATTAACAGACATAAAGGAAGAAATTAACAATAATACAATAATAATAGGGGACTTTAGGGAATTCCCTGGTGGTCCAGTGGTTTGAATTCAGCGCTTTCACAGTTGGGGCCTGGGTTTAATCCCTGGTCAGTGAACTAAAATCCTGCAAGCCGCGTGGCACTGACCCCCCCCCCAAACAATAATAATAATAGGGGACTTTAACAGCCCCACTTACATCAGTGGACAGATAATCCAGACAGAAAATAATGAGGAAACAGTGGCCTTACATTACACATTAGAACAGTTGGACTTATTGGATATCTATATAATATTCCATCCAAACACAGCAGAATACACTTGTTTTAAGTGCACATGGAACAGTCTGCAGGATAGATCACTTACTAGACAGCAGAACAAGTCTCAACAAATTTATGTGGATAGAAATTATATCAAGCAATTTTTCCAAACATAACAGTATGAAACTAGAAATTAATTACAGAAAGAAAAATGAGAAAAACACAAACAGGAGATAAAACAACATGCTACTGAAAAACCAAGAAATCTTCAAAGAAATCAAAAGAAAAAAATTTGAGAAAAATGAAAATTAAAACACAACTTTCCAAATTCAATAGGATGTAGCAAAAGCAGTTCTAAGAGCAACACAGGCCTACCTCAAGAAGCAGGAAAAAGAAAGACTCAAAAAAAAAAACTTAACCAGCCACCTAAAGGAATTAGAAAAAGAAGAACTAACAAAGCTCAAAGTCAGCAGAAGGAATGTAATAATAAAGATCAGAGCAGAAATAAGTAAGAGATCAAAAATATACAATAGGGCTTCCCTGGTTGGCACAGTGGTTGAGAGTCCGCCTGCCGATGCAGGGGACGCGGGTTCGTGCCCCGGTCCGGGAGGATCCCACGTGCCGTGGAGCGGCTGAGCCTGTGAGCCATGGCCGCTGAGCCTGCGTGTCTGTAGCCTGTGCTCCGCAACGGGAGAGGCCACGATGGTGAGAGGCCCGCGTACCACACACACACTATATATATATATATATATATATATATATATGTGTGTATATATATATATATATATATATATATATATATATATATACACAATAGAAAAATCAACAAAACTACAAACACACGAGTGGTGTTTTTGAAATGATAAAAAAAATTGACTTTAATCAGGCTCATTAAGAAAGAAAGTGGACTCAAATAAACAAAATATGAAATGAAACAGAGAGATTACAATCCATATAACAGAAATACAATCATAAAAATATAGTACAAATAGTTAAATGCCAACAAATTGGAAACCTATATGAAATGGATAAATTATTATTAACATACAATCTTCCAAGACTGAATCAAGAAGAAATAGATCATCTGTACAAACCAACTACATGTATTAAAATTGAATCATAAATCAAAAACTCCCAACAATAATGCAGACTCCAACAACTTCACAGATGAACTCTACCAAACGTAGAAAAAAACTAGACAGCTACTTGTCAAAGAATGAATTTAGAACATTTTCTCAGACTATGTACAAAATAAGCCCCAAAGGTGTAAAGACCTGAATGTAACATTGGAAACCATCAATCTTCTAAAGTAAAACATAGGCTATACACTCTGACATAAGTTTTAAGTTTTTTTTTAATCTGTCTCCTCAGGCAACAGAAAGAAAAGCAAAAATAAACAAAATGACCAAATTAAATTTAAAAACTTTTGCACAGCAAAGGAAACCATCAAGAAAACAAAAAGACAACCTAGTGAATGGGAGAAGATATTTTCAAATGATATGACTGATAAGGGATTAATATCCAAACTTTACAAAGAGATCATACAATTCAGTATCAAAGAAGCCAACAATCTTATTTTAAAAATGGGCAGAAGACCTGAATAGACATTTTTCCAAGGAAGACATACAGATTGCCAAAAGGCATGTGTAAAGATGCTCAACACTACTAATCATCAGGGAAATGCAAAACCACGAAGAGATATCACCTCACACCTGTCAGGATGGTTATTGTAATAAGATAACAAATAACACATATTGGTAAGGATATGGACAAAAGGGAACCCTAGTACACTGTTGATGTGTATGTAAATTGGTGCAGCCACTATGGAAAACAGTTCCTCAAAAAACTAAAAATAGGACTACCACATGATCCAGCAATTCCATTCTTGGGAATATATCCATAGTGCATGAAAACCATAATTTGAAAGACATGCACCCCAATATTCATAGCAGCATTATTTAGAATGTCCAATATATGGAAGCAACCTAAGTGTACATCAACAGATGAACTGATAAAGAAGATGTGACTATATATATATATATATATGTATATATACACATACATACACACAATGGAATATTATTTGGGCATAATAAAATGAACTTTTGCCATTTGCAACAACATGAGTGGACCTTTACTATGTTTAGTGACGTTTAGTCAGAGAAAGACAAACACTGTATGTTTTCACTTATATATGTAATCTAAAAAATGAAACCAACTAAGGAATATAACAAAACAGAAACAGACTTACAGTTACAGAGAACAGATTAGTGGTTACCAGTGAGGAGAAGGGGAGGGGGAGGAGCAAGATAGGCAAAGGCAATTAAGAAGTACACACTACTATGTATAATATAAATGATACAAATATGTAATGTACAGCACAGGGAATATAATATAATATAATAAATTTAAATGGATTATAATCTATCTAATAGTGAATCACTATGTTGTACACCTGAAACTAATATCACGTTATAAGTTAACTATACTTCAATAAAAAAGAAAAAAAGAAAAATTTAAACTTCTATACATCAAAGTACACAGTCAACAGAGTGAACAGGCAACCTATAGCCTGGGAGAATAGATTTGCAAATCATATGTCTGATAAGCACTTAGTATCTAGAATATATAAATAATTCTTTCAAAGGGCTTAAATAGATATTTCTCTAAAGGAGATATACAAATGGCCAATAAGCATATGAAAAAATGCTCAGCATCACCAATCATTAATGAAATGCAAATCAAATTCACAATGAGATACAACTTCACACTCATTAGAACTGCTACAAAAAAAAGCAGAAGAGTAGATTTTACAAGTTCTCATTACAGGAAAAAAAATTGCAACTACATATGATGACAGGTGCTAATCAAACATTGTGACAAATATTTTGCAACATATACAAATATCTAATTACAATATTGCTCACCTGAATTGTTATATATTGCAACAATTACAATATGTAATATGTTACACAAGTATACATTAAAAAAAACAAGTTTTGGAGATGATGTTTATGAATTGGACCCCTTGTGCCCTGTCCATAGAAATGTATAACACTTCTGTGCAAAACATTATGGTAGTTCCTCAAAAAAGTAAAAGTAGAATTACCATATTATCCAGCAATTCCACATCTGGGTATATACATAAAATAATTGAAGAGAGGATCTTGAAGAGATTTGTACACCCATATTCACAGTATATTTTTTATTTGTTTTTTTAATAAAAATGGAAATTTATTTCTCAGAGTCCTGGAGGAAGGGATGCCCAAGATCAAGGTGCCAGCAGATCTGTGTCTGGTGAGGTCGGCTTTCTGATTCATAGACAGCTCTCTTCTTGCTGTACCCTCACATGTCAGAAGGGAAATGGAGTTATCTGGAGCGTCTTTTTTATTTTTTAATTGAAAAATAGTCGATTTACAATGTTGTGTTAGTTTCAGGTGAACAGCAAAGAGATTCAGTCATATATATATATATATATATATATATATACACATACATATATATATATATATTTTTAACATTCTCTTCCATTATAGGTTACTACAAGATATTGAGTATTGCCCCTTGTGCTATACAGTAGGTCCTTGTTGGTTATCTATTTTATATACAATAGTGTGTATATTTTAATCTCAAACTATTTATTTGTTTGTTTGTTTGTTTATTCTTGGCTGCGTTGGGTCTTCATTGTTGTCTGCGGGATTTCTCTCTAGTTGTGGTGAGCAAGGGCTACTCTTCATTGTGGTGTGTGGACTTCTCACTGTGGTGGCTTCTCTTGTTGTGGAGCATGGGCTCTAGGCGTGCAGGCTTCAGTAGTTGCTGCGCACAAGCTCAGTAATTGCAGCATACAGGTTGTAGAGTGCAGGCTCAGTAGTTGTGGCACACGGGCTTAGTTACTCCATGAGATGTGGGATCTTCCCAGACCAGGGATTGAACCCATGTCCCATGCACTGGCAGGCAGATTCTTAACCACTGCTCCACCCGGAAAGTCCTAATCCCAAACTCTTAATTGATCACTCTCCCCCATCCATTTTGGTAACTATAAGTTTATTTTCCATGTTTGTGAGTCTATTTCTGTTTTGTAAATAAGTTCATTGGTATATTTTAGATTGCACATATAAGTGATATCATATGAAATTTGCCTTTCTCTCTCTGGCTTACTTCACTTAGTTATGGTAATCTCCAGGTCTATCCATCCATGTTGCTTCAAATGGCATTATTTCATTCCTTTTTTTATTTCTTTTTGGCTGAGTAATACCACATCTTCTTTATCCACTCATCTGTCAATGGACACTTAGGTTGCTTCCATGTCTTGGCTATCTTAAATAGTGCTGCTATGAACACTGGAGTGTTCATCTTTACGAATTGTAGTTTACTCCAGATATATGGCCAGGAGCGCAATTGCAAGATCATATGGTGGCTCCACTTTTAGTTTTTAAAGGAAACTCCATACTGTTATGCATAGTGGCTGTACCACCTTACAGTACCACCAACAGTGTAGGAGGGTTCCTTTTTCGTCACACCCTCTCCAGCATTTATTGTTTGTAGACTTTTTGATGATGGCCAGTGTGAGGTGATAACTTGTATTTTTGATTTGCATTTCTCTAAAAATTAGTGGTGTTGAGCATCTTTTCATGTGATATTTGGTCATCTGTATGTTCTCCTTGGAGAAATATCTATTTAGTTCCTCTGCTCATTTTTTGATTGGGTTGTTTTTTTTTTTTTTTTTGATATTGAGCTGTATGAGCTGTTTGTATATTTTGGAGCTTAATCCCTTGTCAGTCACATTATTTTCAAATATTTTCTCCCATTCTGTAGGTTGTCTTTTTGTTTTGTTGATGGTCTCCCTTGCTGTGCAAAACCTTTTAATTTTAATTGGGTCCCATTTTTATGTTTTTATTTCCATTACTCTAGGAGACATATCCAAAATGATATTGCTGTAATTTATGTCAAGGAGTTTTCTGCCTATGATTTCCTCTAGGATTTTTATAATACCTGGTCTTAAAATTAGATCTTTAATTTATTTTGAGTTTATTTTTGTGTATGGTGTTAGTGAATGTTCTAATTTCATTCTTTTACATGTAGCTATCCAGTTTTCCCAGCACCACTTACTGAAGTGACTGTCTTTTCTCCATTTTATATTCTTTCCTCCTTTGTTGTAGATTAATTGACCATAAGTATATGGTTTTATTTCTGGGCTTTTATCCTGTTCCATTGATCTATATTTCTGTTTTTCTGCCAGTACTATTCTGTACCATGAAATGACATATTTAAAGTGCTGGAAAAAAACCTGTTAATCAAGAATTCTATATCTGGCAAAATTTTCTCAAAAAATGGAGAAGAAATTAAGGCATTCCCAAATAAACTAATCTGAAGGAGTTGATTACTTGTAGAACTGCCCTAAAAGAAATGCTAAAGGGTGTGCTTCAGGTGAAATGAAAGGATAGTGGACAATGAACTGAAGCCATATGAAGAAAAAAGGAACTCCTCTAAAGGTAATTACATAGGTAAATACAAAAGCATGAATCATTCTGCTTTTGGTTTGTAAGATCACTTTTTGATTCCCATATGATTTAAAAGACAAGTGCAAAACACAATAATTATGAATTCATAATAATGGATACAAAATATAGAACGATGTAATTTAGGACAAGAACAACATAAGGAGGGTGGAGATATACAGGGGAAGAATTTTGTGTACAAGATTGTTACCAATTTAGGATGCTAAATGTCATCATCATGGGAACCACGAATAACTAAAATAAATCCAGAAAGAAAATAAGAGCAGAATAAAATGGTAAAAAAGAAGAAAAATCAATCAAACAAAAAGAGCACTGCACTACAGGAATTAACAAATGGCAAAGATATCAGATATATAGAAAGCAAGAAGCAAAATGGCAGAAGTGATTTCTTCAGTAATCACTTAAATTTTTTGAATTAATATTTATTGGAGCATACTTGCTGTAAAATGTTGTGTTTGTTTCTACTACACAGCAAAGTGAATCAGCTATACATATACATATATCCCCTATTTTTTGAATTTCCTTCCCATTTAGGTCACCACAGTGCATTAAGTAGAGTTCCCTGGGCTATACAGTATGTTCCCATCAGTTGTCTATTTTATACATAATATAGGTATCAACAAAAATCTCCCAATTTCTCCAACCCCACCCCTCGCCCCCTTGGTATCCATACATTTCTTTACATCTGTGTCTCTAATTCTGCTTTGTAAATAAGGACATCTATACCATTTTTCTAGATTCCACACATATGTGTTAATATAGGATGTTTGTTTTTATTTTTTGTGTATGGTGTTACAGAATGTTCTAATTTCTTTCTTTTACATGTAGCTGTCCAGTTTTCCCAGCACCACTTATTGAAGAGGCTATCTCTTCTCCCCTGTATATTTTTGTTTCCTTTGTCATAGATTAGGTGACCATAGGTGTATGGGTTTATCTCTGGGATTTCTACCCTGTTTCACTGATCTATATCTCTGTTTTTGTGCCAGTACCATACTGTCTTGATTACTGTAGCTTTGTCATATAGTCTGAAGTCAGAGAGTCTGATTCCTCCAGCTCTGTTTTTCTTTCTCAAGATTTCTTTTGTTGTTCGGGTCTTTTGTGTTTCCATACAAATTATGATTTTTTTTATTCTAGTTCTGTGAAAAATGCCATTGGTAGTTTGATAGGGATTGCATTGAATCTGTATATTGCTTTGGGTAGTAATAATTATTTTCACAATATTGATTCTTCTAATCCAACAGCATGTTGTATCTCTCAGTCTGTTTGTGTCACCTTTGATTTCTTTCATCAGTATCTTATAGTTTTGCGAGTACAGGTTCTTTGCCCCTTTAGGTAGGTTTATTCCTAGGTATTTTATTCTTTTTGTTACAATGGTAAATGGGATTGTTTCCTTAATTTTTTCTGATTTTTCATTGTTAGTGTATAGGAATGCAAGAGATTACTGTGTATTAGCTTTGTATGCTACAACTTTACTAAATTCATTGATAAGCTCTAGTAGTTTTCTGGTGGCATCTTTAAGGTTTCTATGTATAGTATCATGTCATCTGCAAACAGTGACAGGTTTACTTCTTTTCCAATTTGGATTCCTTTTATTTCTTTCTCTTCTCTGATTGCTGTGGCTAGGACTTCCAAAATTATGTTGAATAATAGTGGCAAGAGTGCACATCCTTGTCTTCTTTATGATCTTAGAGGAAATACTGTCAGTTTTTCACCATTGAGAATAACATTTGCTGTGAGTTTGTCATATATGGCCTTTCATATGTTGAGGTAGGTTCCCTCTATACCTGCTTTCTGGAGAGTTTTGTCATAAATGATGTTGAATTTTGTCAAAAGGTTTTACTGCATCTATTAAGAAGATCATTATTTTTTTACTTCAGTTTATTAATATGGTGTATCTCATTGATTGATTTGTTTATATTACAGAATCCCTGTATTCCTGGGATAAATCCCACTTGATCATGGAGTATGATCTTTTAATTTGTTGTTGGATTCAGTTTGCTAGTATGTTGTTAGTGATTTTTGTGTCTATCTTCATCAGTGATATTGGTCTGTCATTTTCGTTATTTTGTGATATCTTTATCTGGTTTTGGTATCAGGCTCATGGTAGCCTCATAGAATGATCTTGGGAGTATTCCACCCTCTGCCATATTTTTGGAAGAGTTTGAGAAGAATAGCTGTTAGCTGTTCTCTAAATATTTGGTACAATTCTCCTGTGAAGCCATCTGGTCCTGGACTTTCATTTGTTGGAATCACAGTTTGTGTGTTTGTAGTCACAGTTTCAATTTCAGTACTTGTGATTGGTCAGTTCATATTTTCTCTTTCTTCATGGTTCAGTGTTGGAAGGTTGTACTTTTCTAAGAAATTGTCCACTTCTTCCAGGTTTTCCTGTTTATTGGCATATAGTTGCTTGTACTAGTCTCATGATCCTTTGTATTTCTGTGGTTTCCTTTGTCACTTCTCCTTTTTCATTTCTAATTGTATTGATTTGAGTCCTCTCCATTTTTTTCTTGATGAGTCTGGCTAAAGGTTTTTCAATTTTGTTTATCTTCTCAAAGAATCAGCTTTTAGTGTTATTGATCTTAGCTATTGTTTTCTTCATTTCTATTTCATTTATTTCTGCTCTTATCTCTATGATTTCTTTCCTTCTACTAACTTGGGGTTTTGTTTGTTTTTCTTTCTCTAGTTGCTTTAGGTGTACATTTAGGTTGTTTATTTGAGATTTTTCTTGTTTCTTGTGGTGGGATTCTATTACTATAAACTTCCCTGTTAGAACTCCATTTGCTGCATCCCATAGGTGTTGGGTTTTATCTTTTTCATTTGTTTCTAGGTATTTTTTCCATTTCCTCTTTGATTTCTTCAGTGATCTCTTGGTTATTTAGTAGCTTATTGTTTAGCCTCCATGTGATTGTATTTTTTTTACAGGTTTTTTTTCCTGTAATTGACTTCTAATCTCATAGCAATGTGTTTGGAAAAGATGTTTGATATGGTTTCAATTTTCTTAAATTTACCAAGGCTTGAATTTTGACCCAAGATATGATGTATCTTGGAGAATATTCCATGAGCACTTGAGAAGAACGTGTATTCTGTTGCTTTCAGTTGTAATGTTCTATAAATATATCAATTAAGTTTATTTAGTCTATTGTGTTATTTAAAGCTTTTGCTTCCTTATTTATTTTCTGTCTGGATTATCTATCCATTGATCTATGTGGGGTGTTAAAAATCGCCCACTATTATTTTCTTATGGTTGATTTCCCCTTTTATGGCTGTTAGCATTTACTCTATGTATTGAGGTACTCCTATGTTGGGTTCATCAATATTTTCAACTATTGTATCTTCTTCTTTCATTGATCCCTTGGTCATTATGTAGTGTCCTTTTTTGTCTCTTGTAATAGTCTTTATTTTAAACTCTATCTTGTCTGATATATGTATTGCTACTCTAGATTTCTTTTGATTTCCATTTGCATGGAATATCTTCTTCTATCTCCTTACTTTCAGTCTGTACTTGTACTTAAGTCAGAAGTGGTTTCTTGTAGACAGCATATATATGGGTCTTGTTTTTGTAACCATTCAGCTAGTCTGTGTCTTTTAGTTGGAGCATTTAATCCATTTACATTTAAGGTACTTATTGATATGTATGTTCCTATTACCATTTTCTTAGTTGTTTTTGGTTTGTTCTGGTAGGTATTGTTCTTTTCTTGTGTTTCTCACCTAGAGAAGTTCCTTTAGCATTTGTTGTAAAGCTGGTTTGGTGGTGCTGAATTCTCTTAGTTTTTGCTTCTCTGTAAAGCTTTTGATTTCTCCATTGAAACTGAATGAGATCCTCCCTGGTAGAGTAATCCTGATTTTATGTTTTTCTCTTTCATCACTTTAAATATATCCTGCCATTCCCTTCAGGCCTGCAGAGTTTCTGCTGAAAAATCAGCTGATAACCTTAAGGGATTTCCCTTGTAGTTTATTTGTTGGTTTTCACTTGCTGCTTTTAATATCTTTTCCTTGTATTTAATTTTTGTTAGTTTGATTAATGTGTGTCTCAGCAAGTTTCTCCTCAGTTTATCTTGTATGGTAGCCTCTGTGTTTCCGGGACTTGATTGACTATTTCCTTTCTGATGTTAGGGAATTTTTCAACTATAATCTCTTCGAATATTTTCTCAGGCCCTTTCGCTGTCTCTTCTTATTCTGGGACCCCTATAATTCGAATGTTAGTGTGTTTAATGTTGTCCCAGATGTCTCTGAGACTGTCCTCAATTCTTTTCATTCTTTTTTCTTTATTCTGCTCCTTGGCAGTTATTCCCACCACTCTGTCTTCCAGCTCACTTATTCGTTCTTCCACCTCAGTTATTCTGCTATTGATTCCTTCTTGATTGATTCTTAAAGCAGAACATATTCTCTTTATTTTAAAAAAGGTATCAATCAATCACCTAATATTATGCCTCACAGAACAAGAAAAAAGAAGAGCATACTAATCACAAAGCTAGCAGAAGGAAGGAAATAATAATGATTAGAGTGGAGATAAATGAAATAGAAATTAGAAAAATAAAAGAATCAATAAAACCAAAAGTTGGTTCTTTGCAAAGATCAACAGACTGACAATCATTTACCTAGACTGACTAATAAAAAAGAAAGATCAGAAGTAAATAATTAATCTTTATGCAGACCTACTAAAGAATGGACTTGAGGATACGGGAGGGGGAAAGGTAAGCTGGGACAAAGTGAGAGAGTGGCATGGACATATATACACTACCAAACATAAAATAGATAGCTAGTGGGAAGCAGCTGCATAGCACAGGTAGATCAGCTCGGTGCTTTGTGACCATATAGGGTGTTGGGATAGGGAGGGTGGGAGGGAGGAAGATGCAAGAGGGAAGAGATGTGGGGACATATGTATATGTATAACTGATTCATTTTGTTATAAAGCAGAAACTAACACACCATTGTAAAGCAATTATACTCTAATAAAGATGTTAAAAAAAAGTAAATAATTAAAAGTAGAAATGAAAAGAGGTGACATTATAACAGATTTTAGCAAAATAAAAAAGATTATAATATTATGAAAATTTTATGCTAACAATTTGGCCAAACTAGATGAAATGGAAAGATTACTATAAAAAAAGTTACCAATGATATAGAAAAATTTAACAGACCTATAAAAGTAGAGAGAATAATTCAGTAATTAAAATCTTCCCAACCAAAAATGTCCATGACCTGATGTTCCCTGGTGAAGTCTACCAAATATTTAAAGAAGAATTAACACCAATTCTTTTCAAATTCTTCCCAAGAATAGAAGACGAGAGGAATGCTTCCCAACATATTCCATGAGGCCAGCATTACCTGAAACCAAAACCAGACAAAAATATTTCAAGTAAGCTACAGAAAAATACCCTTTATGAATACAGATACAAAAATCCTCAACAAAATACAAGTTAATCAAATCCAATAGCTATTAAAACGATCATGAACCATTAGCAATTGACATTTATCCCAAGATTACAAGGGTGGTTCAACAAAAGAAAATCAATCAAGGTAATGCACCACATTAATGGAAAAAAAGGGGAAAGTACATGACCATCTGAACTGACACACACACACATGCACACGCACACACACACACACACACACACAAAGTCATTTCACAAAATCCAGCACCCTTTCATGATAGGAATACTCAGAAAACTGGGAATGGGGGGAATATCCTCAACATGATTAAGAACATTTACAACAAGCATACAACTACCATCATATGCAATGATGAAAGACCCAAAACTTTTCTCCTTAAAGATCAGAAACAAGCTCATTTCCACCTCTGCTATTTAACACCATAGTGGAAGTTCTAGCAAGAGAAATTAGACAAGAAAAAGAAATTAAAGTTATCTAAATTGGATGATGACATGATCCTATATTATAAAAAACCCCAAAGAATCCACAAGAAAGCTACTAGAACAAATAAACAGTTTCAGCAAAGTTGTGAGGGACAAAACCAACACACAAAAATCAGTTGTGTTTTTATACACCTGCAATGAACAATTCAAGAAGGAAATTAAGAAAATATTTCCATAGCATCCAATAGAACACCCAGGAGTAAATTTAACCAAGGATGTGTAAGACTTGTGCATTGAAAACTAAAAACATTGCTGAGAAGAAGTAAAGACGTTAAAAAATGGAAAGACATCTCATTTCACGGGCTGGGTGACTTAAATTGTTAAAATGTCAACACTATCCATTGATCTACAGTTCAATGCAAACACTATCAAATTCCCAATGGACTTTTCTTTCCAGAAATGTAAGAGGAGATCTTCAAATTCATATGGAATTTCAAGGGGCTCAGAATAGCTAAAATAATCTTGGAAAAGAACAAAGTTGGGGAACTCACACTTCTCAATTTCAAAACTTACTGTAAAGCTACAGCAATCAAAACAGTATGGTACAAAAGAAAAAAAAACAGTGTTGCACTGGCATATGGCTAGACATGTAGACCAAAGGAATAGAATTCGGAGTCCTGATTCTCTGGAGTCTGAAAGGAACCCATACATGAATGGTCAGTTGACTTTCAACAGTAGTGTCAAGAACATTCAATGGGGAAAGAATAGTCTTTTCAACAAGTGATAATGAACATATACATGCAAAAGAATGAAACTGGGCCCCTACCTCATACCACATAAGAAATTAACTAGAAAAGGAACTAAAACCTAAACATAAAAGCTATTGTAAAAATGCTTAGAAGGAAACAAAAATCTTCATGGCCTTAGATTTGACAAAGGCTTCTTAAACAAGCATGAGAAACCAAAGAAAAAAATAGATAAATTGTACTTTATCAAACTAAAAATTTTGCACTCCAAAAAAACATTATCAAGAAAGTAAAAAAAGGTAGCCAACATTGGGAGAAAATATTTGAAAATCATATATTTGGAAATATTTGATAATCAAATATCTGATGACACTAGACATAGTGTCTAGTCTAGTGTCTAGTAGTCATAATATATAAACAACTCTTACAACAACTCAAGACCTAAAAGGCAAACTGCTCCTGTGCCAAAATCTTCAAAGGGCTAGAATACACATTTCCCCAAAGAAGATACACAGCACAGGCAAAGATCAAAATTCTTAGTCATTAGGGAAATGTAAATTAAAATCATGAGATATGACTTCACACTCTCTAATATTGCTATAATCAGGGAGGGGGTAGGGGAGGGAGACGGGGAAAGAGAGGGAGAGGGGGGGGAAAGGAAAAAGGAATGAGGGAAGAAAGAAGAAGGAAGAAAGACAGGAGAAAAGGAATGAAGGAAGGAAGGGAGAATGGGAGGAAGGGGAAAATATTGTTGGTGAGGATGTGAAATAAGTGAGACGCTATTATATTGCTGGTGGGAATGTCAAATGGTGCAGCCATTGTGGAGAACATTTAGAGGTTCCTCACAAACTCAAATAAGGAATTACCATATGACCAGGCTCTTCCACTCTTAGGTCTATACTCAAAAGTGTTGCAAATAAGTTCTCAAACAAATACTTGAACATGAATGTTCAGAGTAGCACTGTTCACAATAAACAAAAGATGTAAACAACTCAAAGGTCCATCAATGGATGAATGGACAAACAAATGTGGTAGATTCATAAAGTCATCATTTAGTCATGAAGGGAATGATGTACTGGTACATGCTACAAGGTGAATGAACCTAAAAACATTACCTTAAATGAAAGAAGTCAGACAAAAAAAACCACATATTGTATGAGTCTATTTATATGAACTATCCAGAGTAGGCAAATCCATGGAGATAAAAGGCAGATTAGTGGTTACCAGGGGTTTGAAGAAGGAGGAAATAGGGAGTGACTACTTAATGGGTAGGGGTTTCCTTTTGGGGTGATAAATATGGTTATGGGCTTGATAGAGGTGGTGGTTGCAGGACACTTGTGAATGTACTAAATACCACTAAATTTTTCACTTAAAAATGGTTAATTTTATTTTTCATAAATTTCACCTCAATGTATAAAAAAGAAACCAGCATACTTCTACCTCAAAAAATTGATAAAAGTATTTTTCTCATTTCCTCCTGACACAAAAGTAGTTCCTCAGTATATGAAATGGATTTATACGGTGGTTTTGTAGAGATTTCAACAAGTGCATCTTGAAAGCGTTCCACATGAAGAACTGTGCTGCTTGTCAGAAGGAACTCTGGACCAGAGACTGCTCCCAGATGCATGTGCTTTTCAGTTATTTATCAGTGCATTTGTCAAAGACATGAATTCTGAGCTATATTTGGCAGAATCCCAGCTTCTCCGTCTATCAGCTCTCTGACATTCAATCTGAACTCCCCAGTCTGGAAAATGGGGATACTGATAGTTAAGTAAGATCACAAATGGAAAGCACTTATCATCAGGCTTGCCACTGGGGAGCTTTTGCTACCACTACTGTTGCTGACTCTTTTATCAATATATTTGCCGAGCATCATACTAGGCATCTGTTACAGGCTAAATGTTTGTGTTCCCCCAAATTCAAATCCTAACTTGAAATATGATAGTATTGGGAGGTGGGGCCTTTGGAATGTGATTAGGTCATGAAGGTGGAGCTCTCATGGATGTGATTAGTGCTCTTATAAAAGAGACCCCAAATAAAGGCCATATATGACAAGCCCACAGCAAACATCATCCTCAATGGTGAAAAACTGAAAGTATTTCCACTAAGATCAGGAACAAGACAAGGTTGCCCACTCTCACCACTCTTATTCAACATAGTTTTGGAAGTTTTAGCCACAGCAATCAGAGAAGAAAAGGAAATAAAAGGAATCCAAATCGGAAAAGAAGAAGTAAAGCTGTCACTGTTTGCAGATGACATGATCCTATACATAGAGAATCTTAAAGATGCTACCAGAAAACTGCTAGAGCTAATCAATGAATTTGGTAAAGTGGCAGGATACAAAATTAATGCACAGAAATCTCTGGCATTCTTATATACTAATGATGAAAAATCTGAAAGTGAAATCAAGAAAACACTCCCATTTACCATTGCAACAAAAAGAATAAAATATCTATGTATAAACCTACCTAAGGAGACAAAAGACCTGTATGCAGAAAATTATAAGACACTGATGAAAGAAATTAAAGATGATACAAATAGATGGAGAGATATACCATGTTCTTGGATTGGAAGAATCAACATTGTGAAAATGACTCTACTACCCAAAGCAATCTATAGATTCAATGCAATCCCTATCAAACTACCACTGGCATTTTTCACAGAACTAGAACAAAAAATTTTGCAATTTGTATGGAAACACAAAAGACCCCGAATAGCCAAAGCAATCTTGAGAACGAAAAAAGGAACTGGAAGAATCAGGCTCCCTGACTTCAGACTATACTACAAAGCTACAGTTATCAAGACGGTATGGTACTGGCACAAAAACAGAAAGATAGATCAATGGAACAGGATAGAAAGCCCAGAGATAAACCCATGCACATATGGACACCTTATCTTTGATAAAGGTGGCAGGAATGTACAGTGGAGAAAGGACAGCCTCTTCAATAAGTGGTGCTGGGAAAACTGGACAGGTACATGTAAAAGTATGAGATTAGGTCACTCCCTAACACCATACACAAAAATAAGCTCAAAATGGATTAAAGACCTAAATATAAGGCCAGAAACTATCAAACTCTTAGAGGAAAACATAGGCAGAACACTCTATGACATAAATCACAGCAAGATCCTTTCTGACCCACCTCCTAGAGTAATGGAAATAAAAACAAAAATAAACAAATGGGACCCAATGAAACTTCAAAGCTTTTGCACAGCAAAGGAAACCATAAACAAGACCAAAAGACAACCCTCAGAATGGGAGAAAATATTTGGAAATGAAGCAACCGACAAAGGATTAATCTCCAAAATTTACAAGCAGCTCATGCAGCTCAATAACAAAAAAACAAACAACCCAATCCAAAAATGGGCAGAAGACCTAAATAGACATTTCTCCAAAGAAGATATACAGACTGCCAACAAACACATGAAAGAATGCTCAACATCATTAATCATTAGAGAAATGCAAATCAAAACTACAATGAGATATCATCTCACACCAGTCAGAATGGCCATCATCAAAAAATCTAGAAACAATAAATGCTGGAGAGGGTGTGGAGAAAAGGGAACACTCTTGCACTGCTGGTGGGAATGTGAATTGGTTCAGCCACTATGGAGAACAGTATGGAGGTTCCTTAAAAAACTACAAATAGAACTACCATATGACCCAGCAATCCCACTACTGGGCATATACCCTGAGAAAACCGAAATTCAAAAAGAGTCATGTACCAAAATGTTCATTGCAGCTCTATTTACAATAGCCCGGAGATGGAAACAACCTAAGTGCCCATCATCGGATGAATGGATAAAGAAGATGTGGCACATATATACAATGGAATATTACTCAGCCATAAAAAGAAACGAAATTGAGCTATTTGTAATGAGGTGGATAGACCTAGAGTCTGTCATACAGAGTGAAGTAAGTCAGAAAGAAAAAGACAAATACCGTATGCTAACACATATATATGGAATTTAAGAAAAAAAAATGTCATGAAGAACATAGGGGTAAGGCAGGAATAAAGATGCAGACCTCCTAGAGAACGGACTTGAGGTTATGGGGAGGGGGGAGGGGGAGCTGTGACAGGGCGAGAGAGAGTCATGGACATATACACACTAACAAACGTAGTAAGGTAGATAGCTAGTTGGAAGCAGCTGCATGGCACAGGGAGATTGGCTTGGTGCTTTGTGTCAGCCTGGAGGGGTGGGATAGGGAGGGTGGGAGGGAGGGAGATGCAAGAGGGAAGAGATATGGGAACATATGTATATGTATAACTGATTCACTTTGTTATAAAGCAGAAACTAACACACCATTGTAAAGCAATTATACCCCAATAAAGATGTTAAAAAAAAAAAGAGACCCCAGAGAGCTCTCTTATCCCTTCCATCATGTGAGGACACAGAGAGAAGACAGTCATATTTGAACCAGGAAGTGCGGTCTTCACCAGAAACCAAAACTGCTGGTGCCTTGATCTTGTACTTTCCATCCTCTGGAACTGTGAGAAATTTTTTTTTCTTGTTTTAGCCACCCAGTCTATGGTATTTTTGTTTTAGCAGCCCCAATGGACTAAGACAGCACTGGAGATATAACAACTTATTTAACACACACAATTCCTGCCCTAGGGATGCATACCTGTTTACCCACCATAATATGCACAGGTGACTAATAGAGCTTTCTGGCTTACTGTGAGGACAACTGCAACAGGACTACAGATTAGTGTATGACCAGGGTCAGATATCAGCCTGTGACCAGAGTGAGGTCTTGGGGCATGAGGAAATTATGACCTTCATTTCTTGCATCCTCTTCTCTCTTCACCATCAACACCACCTCTCACCCTTACAGCTCACTCCATCTAATGTCTCTGCATCAACGGCCTTCAACCTCATGGAGACTAAAATTAATTCAACCAACCACAAACATTAACACTTTTCTTACTCTCTGTGATGCACTCATGTTCATCCTCTCTTCTTACCCTGCTTGCCTAGCATTAGAAGCTCTCTCCTGCAGACAGTCAATGATTTTGCTCTTATGTTACTCCACTTTAGTCAAGGTGCAACAACTCAAAGCCTTGTTAAACTGTCTGCATACTTCCCAGCTATACCCAAGGAGCTGAGAAAGGCTCACAGAATCTTAAAACCTGACTGGATTGTTTCACTTTAATTCCATGAACTTGAAAACATTATTTACCTTTCTCTCTCCTTTGTCCCTTAAAACTCTCTGCACAATCACTAGTATGTATCCCCCCTCCGCATTGTAATGACCTTGATTGTTAATCATGGAGAAAACAAAAGTGATTGAACAACTCACCTGGATCTTACACATGAATTTTCTGATGCCCCTGGTTAAAATAGACGAATAGTCCTGTTCCTATTTTCATCTTCACCTCTGTTACAGACCCTATGCCTTTCTATTATCTCAAAGAATTGGCTTAGGTAATTGTCCATCTTTTTTCATTAATACTCCTTTTGTCACCACTACTGAATTATTCTATCTTCTATGCATACGCTTTTGTTTCTCACACCTAAGGTAAAGCAAAACCATTTTATGCTACAGTGATTGCCACATATCTCTGTTGCCCTACAGTGCATAACTGTCCCCACTTCTACAACAATCCTATCTTCAACTCAACTGCAGTCACTCTTCCCCATCCATCCATTCCTCTGAACTGCTCCTTGGCAATGCCTCCCTTCATTGAATTTTATATTGACTCATCCAATTACCTCTTGAGGAACTTCTTGAGTTACTGCTTCATCTTAGTTTGAGGTAAACCCTCAGAAGCTTTTGACACATTGTATTAGGTTCCTATAGCTACTGTAACAAATTACCACAAACTTACTGGCTTAAAGGAACACACATTCCCTTACAGTCCTGGAGGCCAGAAGTCTGAAATCAGTTCCACTGAGCATAAATGTGTGAGCAGGGCTGCATTCCTTAGGGACACTCTAGGGGAGAACAGGTTTCTTTGTATTTTCCAATTTCTAGAGCTCCCTTCCTTGGGCCCCTTCCTCCATTTTCAAAGCCAGTTGCATACTATCTTCAAATCTCTCCTTCTGCCATCACCATCATCATCACATTGCCTTCTGTCTTCTTTGGTTATCTTCTTCTGCCTCTCATTTAAAAAACAAAACAAAACACATGTGACTGCTTTTAGAGCCCATGCAGGTAATCCAAGATAATCTCCCCATTTCAAGATCCTTAACTTAATCACAACTGCAAAAGTCCACTTTGTCATGTAAGGTAACATTCACAGGTTCTAAGGATTAGTACACGGATATCATATCTGATCACCTTGCTCATCTTCTTCTGCCCCAAGTTGATGTCTGGTCACACTGGCCTGAATACAGCAGGAATATTCTTAAGTCAGTTTAACCAGAATCCCTCTTTACCCTTGATGTTTCCACTTAGTAATCTCTTATCCACTGACATCCCCCCACCAACCTATTCCTTGGCTATAAATTCCCACTTTTCCTTGTTCTATTTAGAGTTGAGCCCAATCTCTCTCCCCTAATGGAAAACCCCATTGCAGTAGAGTTTACATATCTATTGCTATAGTCCCCCTGATAAAGACTGCCTGTTTTGAAAAATATCATGAACAATTTTTTCATTAACTGTTGGCATGACTAATTAGTCTCCTTTCATCTATAAAAGTTCTTCAACTTTGTGTTTCATATCACTGGTATTTTTTTAAAAAAGAACAGAACAGTTGTTTTGCAGAAGTTTTATCGATTTGGAATTGTGTCATATATTTTTAATGACTTTCTCATTCAATAATTATCAGTGCCTACTCTTACCATGAGATATGCTAAGTGCTAGGTGTATAAGTGCTAATATATTAGATAACAACCTTGAGTTCACAACCTATTCAGACTCAAACATATTGCTTTTTAAAAAAGAGGTAAGTATAAAAGGGTCAATGAAGTTGTCTGAAATCAGTCTTGGAAAAGAAAGAGGGTCACATTTTAAAAATCCTATTTTCTTTTTTTTTCCTAATATACCTCTTATCAGATATATGGTTTGCAAATATTTTTCCCTTTCTGTAGGTTATATTTTCACTTTGTTGATTATTCCTTTTGCTGGGCAGAAGCTTTTTAGTTTTAAGTAGTCCCACTTGTTTTGTTTTGTTTTGCTTATGCTTTACTTTCTTTTTTATCTTCAAAATAAAAATTTATTCAATCTGTAACAGGAACATTGAATCTGCACATTTGCACACAAGTTCACATTTAAAAACAGAAGAGCACATCAGTAATAAAAAAATCTATGACACAATTGGAACATCCCAACCACAAGGAAGTTTAAGGAAGGAGATGAGACTACTCTTTATATTCTGCTTCAAATGCCTCAAAAAGGTCTCAGAGATTTCAGGGAGCACCTGCTTTATTTAATAAAATGTGAGCATAAAAGTTTGTGGTGACCTGGGGCAAAGGTAACAGTCAGTGGGAGCGTCTTTTGGACTTGTTTTCTACATTTAGAACAAGTCCTAAAAAATAAAGTAGAAAGAAAGAAAGAAAAGGCAATTTAAGCTATGCCAAGCAAGCCAAATTCCAATAAAACATAAAAACTAAACAATTCCCTGTGGACTTACTGATTGGGAAACATTTCAGGGCCAGTTACCCAGCTTCCAGACTGGTCATCAGCTCGAGTTAAGCCTTGGGTATTAGCTCTCCATGTGTGTACAAGCTGCTGCCAAGTGTTGCTGTGAGGACACAGATGGCAGCACTAGATATATACCGCTCAGGGCATCTGCAAGCCAATGAGGGGTGATTCCAGTTTAGAAATACTGTCCCAGATCTCTGGGGCACTGAGAAAATGAGGCTGGTTCTCTTTTCATAGCAGGAGCCAGGCCAAGTCACCCTCCACTTCCAGGCCGGAAAAGTACAGAAGCACCTTTCAATAGCTCTCCATGGCATCAAGGGACCCCATCCCTGGGGAAGAGTTAGTAGTGTGCAGCATCCTGCTTTGGTGGCAAGCAGGCTTTTTCCTAATACAGCCATCAGATGAGTTGAGGCAGCAAATACTTTTATGCCTAATACATGCCTTAGTCTTTTAGTTTAGAAGGGAAAACAAATCCAAGATGCTTTTAAGTTGGATTGGTGCTGAAAGAGCTAAAAATTCACCTCATATACCATCAAAAAGCAAAGCAAAAACTAAACAGAAATGACACTAGCCATTCACCATTACAACCATCACTATAAGAAACACCATCACTGAGGAAGTGAATATTTCCATACAGAGTGTTGGCTGGGAGTGCAAGACTTCATAACCAAAAAAATCTTTGCCAAGACCCATGATGAGGAGCTTTTTTCCTCTGTTATCTTCTAGGAGTTTTATGGTTTCAGGTCTAACATTTAAGTCATTAATCCATTTTGATTTAATGTATGTGAGTGGTATAAGGTAATGATCTAGTTTTATTCTTTTAAATGTGAGTATCCAATTATCTCAGTACCATTTATTGAAGAGACTGACTTTTCTACATTGTGCATTCTTGGCTCGTTTGTCAATATTGGTTGACCATATATGCTTGAGGTTACTTTTTGGCTCTTGATTCTGTTCTATTGATCTATTTGTCTGTTTTTATGTCAGCACCATACTGTTTGAATTTCTTTAGCTTTAATATATAATATATATTACATTATATATATATATATATATATATATATATATATATATAGTGTAATATAGCTTGAAATCAGAAAGTGTGTTGCTTCCCACTTTGTTCTTTCTCAGGATGCTTTGGCTATTCAGTCTTATGCGGTTTTATACAAATTTTAGGATTGTTTTTCTATTTCTATAAAAAATGCTACTGGAATCTTGATAGGGATGGCTTATGGTAGTATGGATATTTTAACAATATTACTTTTTCCAATCTGTGAACTTGGGATACTGTTCCATTTATTTGTGTCTTCTTTGATTTCTTTCATCAGTGTCTATGGTTATCAGAGTAGAGAACTTCTACCTCCTTGGTAAAGTGTATTCCCAGGTATGTTACTGTATTTCATTCTATTGTAAAAAGTATCATTTTTAATTTACATTTTCAGATAATTTGTTGTCAGTGTATAGAAACACTACTAATTTCTGTATGTTAATTTTGTATTCTGCAACTTTACTAAATTTGTTAAGTAGATCTGGGAATTTTTCTGGGGTGTGGAGTCTTTAGGATTTTCTACATGTCATCAGCAAATAGAGATATTTTTTCTTCTTCCTTTCCAGTACCCATGCCTTTTATATTTTTATCTTGCCTGATTGCCCTGGCAAGATCTTCCAATACTAGGCTGAGTAGGAGTTTTGAGAGTGGAAACCCTTGTTTGTTCCTGATCTTAAAGAAAAATCTTTAAACACTGAGTATATTATTACCTGAGGGTTTAAAATATACGGTCTTTATTATGTTGACTTACATTCCTTCTATACATAATTTGTAAAGAATTTTTATCACAGAGGGGACAAGGGGAAGATGGTGGAAGAGTAAGACACAGAGATCACCTTCCTCCCCACAGATACAACAGAAATACATCTACACGTGGAAAAACTCCTACAGAACACCTACTGAACGCTGGCAGAAGACATCAGACCTCCCAAAAGGCAAGAAATTCCCCCACGTACCTGGGTAGGACAAAAGAAAAAAGAATAAACAGAGACAGAAGGATAGGGACAGGACCTGCACCAGTGGGAGGGAGCTGTGAAGGAGGAAAGGTTTCCACACACTAGGAAGCCCCTTAGTGGGCTGAGACTGCGGGTGGCAGAGGGGGAAAGCTTAGGAGCCGTGGAGGAGAGCACAGCAACAAGGGTGCGGAGGACAAAGCGGAGAGATTCCCGCACAGAGGATCAGTGCCGACCGGCACTGACCAGCCCGAGAGGCTTGTCTGCTCACTCTCTGGGGCGGGCGGGGCTGGGAGCTGAGGCTTGGGCTTCCGATGGAGTGCAGGGAGAGGACTGGGGTTGGCGGCATGAACACAGCTTGCAGGGGGTTAGTGCACCACGGCTAGCCGGGAGGGAACCTGGGGAAAAGTCTGGACGTGCCAAAGAGGCAAGAGACTTTTTCTTCCCTCTTTGTTTCCTGGTGCGCGAGGACAGGGGATTAAGAGCACTGCTTAAAGGAGCTCCAGAGATGGGCGCGAGCCGCGGCTAAAAGCGCGGACCGCAGAGACGGTCATTAGACGCCAAGGCTGCTGCTGCTGCCACCAAGAAGCCTGTGTGCAAGCACAGGTCACTATCCACACCCCACTTCCAGGGAGACTGTGCAGCCCGCCACTGCCAGGGTCCCGTGATCCAGGGACAACTTCCACGGGAGAACGCACGGAGCGCCTCAGGCTGGTGCAAAGTCACACTGGCCTCTGCCGCCGCAGGCTTGCCATGCACTGACAGGTGCCCCTCCCTCCCCCCGGCCTGAGTCCCCGAAGCAGCTGCTCCTTTAACCCCGACCTGTCTGAGCGAAGAACAGACGCCCTCCGCCAATCTACATGCAGAGTCAAGGCCAAATGCAAAGCTGAGCCCCTGGGAGCTGTGAGAAAAAAGGACAGAAAGAGAAATCTCTCCCAGAAGCCTCAGAAGCAGTGGATTAAAGCTCCACAATCAACGTGATGTACCCTGCATCTATGGAATACAGGAATAGAGAGCAAATCATCCCAAATTGAGGAGGTGGACTTTGAGGACAAGATTTATTATTTTTTCCTCTTTTCCTCTTTTTGTGAGTGTGTATGTGTATGGTTCCGTGTGAGATTTTGTCTGTACACCTTTGCTTCCACCATTTGTCCTAGGGTTCTATCCATCCGGTTTTTTTTTCTTAATAATTATTTTTTATTTTAATAACTTTATTATATTTTATCTTTATTTTATTTTACATTCTTCTTTCCTTCTTTCCCTCCTTCTTTCCTCCCTCCCTCCCTCTCTCCTTTCTTTCTTTCTTTCCTTCCCTTTTTCTTTCTTTCTTTCTTTCTGCTTCTAGTAATTATTTTTTTCTACTTTTTCTTCCTTTTATTCTGAGACGTGTGGATGAAAGGATCTTGGTGCTGCAGCCAGGAGTCAATGCTGTGCCTAGGAGGTGGGAGAGCCGACTTCAGGACACTGGTCCACAAGAGACCTCCCAGCTCCACATAACATCAAACAGTGAAAAACTCCCACAGATTTCCATCTTAACACCAGCACCCAGCTTCACTCAATGACCAGCAAGCTACAGTGCTGGACACCTTATGCAAAACAAATAGCAAGACAGGAACACAACACCACCCATTAGCAGAGAGGCTGACTAAAATCTTAATAAGACCACAGACACCCCAAAAAACACCACCAAACGTGGACCTGCCCACAACAAAGACAAGATCCAGCCTCACCCACCAGAACACAGGCACTAGTACCCTCCACCAGGAAGCCCACAGAAACCACTGAACCAAGCTTAGCCAGTGGGGACAGACACCAAAAACAATGGGAACTATGAACCTGCAGCCTGCGAAAAGGAGACCCGAAACACAGTAAGATAAGCAAAATGAGAAGACAGAAAAACACACAGCAGATGAAGGAGCAAGATAAAAATGCACCAGACCTAACAAATGAAGAGGAAATAGGCAGTCTACCTGAACAAGAATTCAGAATAATGATAGTAAAGATGATCCAAAATCTTGGAAATAGAATAGACAAAATGCAAGAAACATTTGACAAGGACCTAGAAGAACTAAAGATGAAACAAACAACAATGAACAACATGATAAATGAAATTAAAAATACTCTAGATGGGATCAATAGCAGAATAACTGAGGCAGAAAAATGGATAAGTGACCTGGAAGATAAAGTAGTGGAAATAACTACTTCAGAGCACAATAAAAGAAAAAGAATGAAAAGAACTGAGGACAGTCTCAGAGACCTCGGGGAAAACATTAATCCCACCAACATTCGAATTATAGGGGTTCCAGAAGAAGAAAAGAGAAAGAAAGGACTGAGAAAATATTTGAAGAGATTATAGTTGCAAATTTCCCTAATATGAGAAAGGAAATAGTTAATCAAGTCCAGGAAGCACAGAGAGTCCCATACAGGATAAATCCAAGGATAAATATGCCAAGACACATATTAATCAAACTGTCAAAAATTAAATACAAAGAAAACATATTAAAAGCAGCAAGGGAAAAACAACAAATAACACACAATGGATTCCCTATAAAGTTAACAGCTGATCTTTCAGCAGAAGCTCTGCAAGCCAGAAGGGACTGGCAGGACATAATTAAAGTGATGAAGGAGAAAAACCTGCAACCAAAATTACTGTACCCAGCAAGGATCTCATTCAGATTTGATGGAGAAATTAAAACCTTTACAGACAAGCAAATGCTGAGAGCGTTTAGCACCACCAAACCAGTTTTACAACAAATGCAAAGGAACTTCTCTAGGCAAGAAACACAAGAGAAGGAAAAGACCTACAATAATGAACCCAAAACAATTAAGAAAATGGGAATGGGAACATACATATCAATAATTACCTTAAATGTAAATAGATTAAATGCTCCTTCCAAAAGACACAGATTGGCTGAATGGATACATAAACAAGACCCATATATATGCTGTCTACAAGAGACCCACGTCAGACCTAGAAACACATACAGACTGAAAATTCGGGGATGGAAAAAGATATTCCATGCAAATGGAAACCAAAGAAAGCTGGAGTAGCAATTCTCATATCAGACAAATTAGACTTTAAAATAAAGAGTATTAGAAGAGACAAAGAGGGACACTACATAATGATCAAGGGATCAATCCAAGAAGAAGATATAACAATTGTAAATATTTATGCACCCAACATAGGAGCACCTCAATACATAAGGCAAATACTAACAGCCATAAAAGGGGAAATCAACAGTAACACATTCATAGTAGGGGACTTTAACACCCCACTTTCACCAGTGGACAGATCGTCCAAAATGAAAATAAATAAGAAAACACAAGCTTTAAATTATACATTAAACAAGATGAACTTAATTGATATTTACAGGACATTGCATCCAAAAACAACAGAATACACATTTTTCTCAAGTGCTCATGGAACGTTCGCCAGGATACATCATATCTCAGGTCACAAATCAAGCACTGGTAAATTTAAGAACATTGAAATTGTATCAAGTATCTTTTCCGACCATAACGCTATGAGACTGGATATCAATTACAGGAAAAGATCTGTAAAAAATACAAACACATGGAGGATAAACAATACACTATTTAATAGCGAAGTGATCACCAAAGAAATCAAAGAGGAAATTAAAAAATACCTAGAAACAAATGACAACAGAGACACGATGACCCAAAACCTATGGGATCCAGCAAATGCAGTTCTAAGAGGAAAGTTTATAGCAATACAATCCTACCTTAAGAAACAGGAAACATCTCGAATAAACAACATAAACTTGCAAATAATGCATTTAGAGAAAGCAGAACAAGAAAACCCCAAAATTAGCAGAAGGAAAGAAATCATAAATATCAGATCAGAAACAATTAAAAAGAAATGAAGGAAATGATAGCAAAGATCTATAAAACTAAAAGCTGGTTCTTTGAGAAGATAAACAAAATTGATAAACAATTAGCCACACTCACCAAGAAAAAAAGCAAAAAGATTCAAACAAATAGAATTAGAAATGAAAAAGGAGAAGTAACAACTGAAACTGCAGAAATAAAAAAAATCATGAGAGATTACTACAAGCAACTCTATACCAATAAAATGGACAATGTGGAAAAAATGGACAAATTCTTAGAAATACACAACCTGCCAAGACTGAATCAGGAAGAAATAGAAAATATGAACAGACCAATCACAAGCACTGAAATTGAAACTGTGATTAAAAATCTTCCAACAGGGCTTCCCTGGTGGCGCACTGGTTGAGAGTCTGCCCGATGCAGGGTACGTGGGTTCATGCCCTGATCTGGGAAGATCCCACATGCTGCGGAGCGGCTGGGACTGTGAGCCATGGCCGCTGAGCCTGCGCATCCGGAGCCTGTGCTCCGCAACAGGAATAGGCCACAACAGTGTGAAGACTGCATACCGCAAAAAAAAAAACAAAAACAAAAAACAAACAAACAAAATCTTCCAACAAACAAAAGCCCAGGACCAGTTGGCTTCACAGGTGAATTCTGTCAAATATTTAGAGAAGAGCTAACACCTATCATTCTCAAACTCTTCCAAAATATAGCAGAGGGAGGAACACTCTCAAACTCATTCTACGAGGCCACCATCACCTTGATACCAAAACGAGACAAGGATGTCACAAAGAAAGAAAACTACAGGCCAATATCACTGATGAGCATAGATGCAAAAATCCTCAACAAAATACTAGCAAACAGAATCCAACAGCACATTAAAAGGATCATACACCATGATCAAGTGGGGTTTATTCCAGGAATGCAAGGATTCTTCAATATATGCAAATCAAACAATGTGATAAACCATATTAACAAATTGAAGTAGAAAAACCATATGATCATCTCAATAGATGCAAAGAAAGCTTTTGACAAAATTCAACACCCATTTATGATAAAAACCCTGCAGAAAGTAGGCATAGAGGGAACTTTCCTCAACATAATAAAGACCATATATGAAAAACCCACAGCCAATATCGTCCTCAATGGTGAAAAACTGAAAGCATTTCCACGAAGATCAGGAACAAGACAAGGTTGCCCACTCTCACCACTCTTATTCAACATAGTTTTGGAAGTTTTAGCCACAGCAATCAGAGAAGAAAAGGAAATAAAAGGAATCCAAATCGGAAAAGAAGAATTAAAGCTGTCACTCTTTGCAGATGACATGATACTCTACATAGAGAATCCTAAAGATGCTACCAGAAAACTACTAGAGCTAATCAATGAATTTGGTAAAGTAGCACGATACAAAATTAATGCACAGAAATATCTGGCATTCCTATACACTAATGATGAAGAATCTGAAAGTGAAATCAAGAAAACACTCCCATTTACCAGTGCAACAAAAAGAATAAAATATCTAAGAATAAGCCTACCTAAGGAGATAAAAGATCTGTATGCCGAAAACTATAAGACACTTATGAAAAAAATTAAAGATGATACAAAGAAATGGAGAGATATACCATGTTCTTGGATTGGAAGAATCAACATTGTGAAAATGACTCTACTATACAAAGCAATCTACAGATTCAATCAATCCCTATACAACTTCTACTGGCATTTTACACAGAACTAGAACAAAATATTTCCCAATTTGTATGGAAACACAAAACACCCCAAATAGCAAAAACAATCTTGTGAACAAAAAATGGAGCTGGAGGAATCAGGCCCCCTGACTTCTGACTATACTACAAAGCTACAGTAATCAAGACAGTATGGTACTGGCACAAAAACAGAAAGATAGATCAATGGAACACGATAGAAAGCCCAGAGATAAACCCACGCACATATGGTCACCTTATCTTTGATAAAGGAGGCAGGAATGTACAATGGAGAAAGAAATCCTCTTCAATAAGTGGTGCTGGAAAAACTGGACAGGTACATGTAAAAGTATGAAATTAGAACACTCTCTAACACCATACACAAAAATATGCTCAAAATGGATTAAAAACCTAACTGTAAGGCCAGAAACTATCAAAGTCTTAGAGGAAACATAAGCAGAACACACTATGACATAAATCACAGCAAGATCCTTTTTGACCCACCTCCTAGAGAAATTAAAATAAAAACAAAAATAAACAGATGGGACTTTATGAAACTTCAAAGCTTTTGCACAGCAAAGGAAACCATAAACAAGGCCAAAAGGCAACCCTCAGAATGGAAGAAAATATTTTCTAATGAAGCAACTAACAAATGGTTAATCTCTAAAATTTATAAGCAGCTCATGCAGCGCAATAACAAAGAAACAAACAACCCAATCCAAAAATGGGCAGAAGACCTAAATAGACATTTCTCCAAAGAAGATATACAGACTGCCAACAAACACATGAAGGAATGCTCAACATCATTAATCGTTAGAGAAATGCAAATCAAAACTACAATGAGATATCATCTCACACCAGTCAGAATGGTCATCATCAAAAAATCTAGAAACAATAAATGCTGGAGAGGGTGTGGCGAAAAGGGAACACTCTTGTACTGCTGGTGGGAATGTGAATTGGTTCAGCCACTATGGAGAACAGTATGGAGGTTCCTTAAAAAACTACAAATAGAACTACCATATGACCCAGCAATCCCACTACTGGACATATACCCTGAGAAAACCAAAATTCAAAAAGAGTCATGTACCAATATGTTCATTGCAGCTCTATTTACCATAGCCCGGAGATGGAAACAACCTAAGTGCCCATCATCGGATGAATGGATAAAGAAGATGTGGCACATATATACAATGGAATATTACTCGGCCATAAAAAGAAACGAAATTGAGCTATTTGTAATGAGGTGGATAGACCTAGAGTCTGTCATACAGAGTGAAGTAAGTCAGAAAGAAAAAGACAAATACCGTATGCTAACACATATATATGGAATTTAAGAGAAAAAAATGTCATGAAGAACCTAGGGGTAGGGCAGGAATAAAGACGCAGACCTCCTAGAGAACGGACTTGGGGAGGGGGAAGGGTGAGCCTTGACAGGGCGAGAGAGAGTCATGGACATATACACACTAACAAACGTAGTAAGGTAGATAGCTAGTGGGAAGCAGCCGCATGGCACAGGGATATTGGCTCGGTGCTTTGTGACAGCCTGGAGGGGTGGGATAGGGAGGGTGGGAGGGAGGGAGACACAAGAGGGAAGAGATATGGGAACATATGTATATGTATAACTGATTCACTTTGTTATAAAGCAGAAACTAACACACCATTGTAAAGCAATTGTACCCCAATAAAGATGTTAAAAAAAAAAAAGAAACGAAATTGAGCTATTTGTAATGAGTTGGATAGACCTAGAGTCTGTCAGACAGAGTGAAGCAAGTCAGAAAGAGAAAGACAAATACCATATGCTAACACATATATATGAAATTTAAGGGGAAAAACTGTCATGAAGAACCTAGGGGTAAGACAGGAATAAAGACACAGACCTGCTAGAGAATGGACTTGAGGATATGGGGACAGGGAAGGGTAACATGTGACAAAGCGAGAGAGAGGCATGGACATATATACACTACCAAACGTAAGGTAGTTGCTAGTGGGAAGTAGCCGCATAGCACAGGGAGATCAGCTCCGTGCTTTGTGACCGCCTGGAGGGGTTGGATAGGGAGCGTTGGAGGGAGGGAGACGCAAGAGGGGAGAGATATGGGAACAAATGTATAACTGATTCACTTTTTTATAAAGCAGAAACTAACACACCATTGTAAAGAAATTATACTCCAATAAAGATGTAAAAAATAAAGAATTTTAATCACGAACAAATGTTCAATTTTGTCAAATGATTTTTGTGCTTCTACTGAGATGATCTTATAATTTTTCCCTTTATTCTATTAATATGATATATCACATTGACTGATTTTCGTATATTGAATCATCGCTGCATCCCATGTATAAAACCCACTTGATCAAGGTGACTGATCTTTCTCATGTGCTGCTGAATAAAGTTTGCTAGTATTTATTGAAATTTTTGCCTCTATATTCATGAAGGGTATTGGTCTGTAGTTTCCTGGTAGTGTCTATTTTATGGTTATGGTATAAGTGTTATCCTGGCCTCTCAAAAAGATTTTGGGAGTATTCCCTCCTCTGTTTTTGGAAGATTTTGAGAAAGATTTCCATTTTTTTTCTGTTTTAGATGTATTATTTTTTATTATTTTGAATATTTCCTTTTAAAAAAATTTATTTGACTATAGTTGATTTACTGTGTTGTGTTACTTTCAGGTGCACAGCAAAGTGAACCAATTATACATATACATATATACACTC
Source organism: Grampus griseus (assembly GCF_964374135.1). NCBI lineage: Eukaryota > Metazoa > Chordata > Mammalia > Artiodactyla > Delphinidae > Grampus > Grampus griseus. Next base: position 47,717,367 of record NC_138999.1, on the reverse strand, counting down.
CTTTTTTTAAAGATTCTTTTCCCATATAGGCCATTACAGAGTATTGAGTAGAGTTCCCTGTGTTATACAGCAGGTCCTTATTAGTCATCTCTTTTATATATAGTAGTGTATATATGTGAAACCCAATCTCCCAATTTATCCCTCTCCACTCTTATCCCATGGTAACCATAAGTTTGTTTTCTACATCTGTGACTCTACTTCTGTTTTGTAAATAAGTTCATTTGCAACCCTTTTTTTTTTAGATTCCCCATATAAACTATATCATATGATATTTGTCTTTCTGTGTCTGACTTACTTCACTCAGTATGACAATCTCTATGTCGATCCATGTTGCTGCAAATCCATTATTTCATTCCTTTCTATGGCTGTGTAATATACCTTTGTATATATGTACTACATCTTCTTTATCCATTCCTCTGTTGATGGACATTTAGGTTGCTTCCATGTCTTGGCTATTGTAAATAGTGCTGCATTGAATACTGGGATGCATGGATCTTTTCGAAGTATGGTTTTCTCTGGGTATATGCCCAGGAGTGGATTGCTGGGTCATGTGGTAGTTCTATTTTTAGATTTTTAAGAAACCTCCATACTGTTCTCCATTGGGGTTGTACCAATTTACATTCCCACAAACAGGGTTTGAGGGTTCCCTTTTCTCCACACCCTCTCCAACATTTAATGTTTGTAGATTTTTGGATGATGGCCATACTGACCGGTGTGAAGTGACACCTCATTGTAGTTCTGATTTGCATTTCTCTAATAATTAGTGATGTTGTGTATCTTTTCATGTACTTTGTGGCCATCTGTATGTTTTCTTTGGAGAAATGTCTATTTAGCTCTTTTGCCAATTTTTTGATTGGGGTGATTGTTCTTTTGATGTTGAGCTGCATGAACTATTTCTACATTTTGGAGATTAAGCTCTCGCTAGTTGCTTAATTTGCAAATATTTTTTTCTAATTCTGAGGGTTCTCTTTGTTTTGTTTATAGTTTCCTTTGCTGTGCAAAAGCTTTTAAGTTTAATTAGATCCCATGTGTTTAGTTATGCTTTTATTTTCATTACTCTAGGAGGTGGATCAAAAAAGATCTTGCTGTGATTTATACCAAAGAGTGTTCTGCGAATATTTTCCTCTAAAAGTTTCATAAGTGTCCAGCCTTATATTTAGGCCTTTAATCCATTTAGAGTTATTTTAATTTTGTTTGTATTTTCCTATTTTATTTTATTTATTTTAACATCCTTTTTGGACTATAATTGCTTTAAGATGGTGTGTTAGTTTCTGATATATAACAAAGTAAATGAGCTATACATATACATATATACCCATATCTCCTTCCTCTTGCATCTCCTTCCGACCCTCCCTATCCCACACCTCTAGGTGGTCACAAAGCACAGAGCTGATCTCCTTGTGCTATGCGGCTACATCCCACTAGCTATATATTTTACATTGGGTAGTGTACATATGTCCATGCCACTCTCTCACTTCGACCCAGATTACCCTTCCCCCTCCCCATGTCCTAAAGTCCATTCCCTACATCTGTGACTTTATTACTCTCCTGCCCCTAGGTTCTTCAGACCTTTTTTTAAAATTCAATATATACATATGTGTTAGCATACGGCATATGTTCTTCTCTTTCTGACTAACTTCACTCTGTATGACAGTCTATAGGTACATGCACCTCACAACAAATAACTCAATTTCATTTCTTTTTATGGCTGAGTAATATTCCATTGTACATATGTGCCACATCTTTATCCATTCATCTGTTGATGGAAAGTTAGGTTCCCTCCATTTCCTGGCTATTGTAAATAGTGCTGCAATGAACATTGTGGTACATGACTCTTTTTGAACTATGGTTTTCTCAGGGTATATGCCCAGTAGTTGGATTGCTAGATCATATGGTAGTTCTATTTTTAGATTTTTAAGCAACCTCCATACTGTTCTCCATAGTGGCTGTATCAATTTACATTCCCATCTACAGTGCAAGAGGGTTCCCTTTTCTCCACACCCTCTCCAGCATTTATTGTTTGTAGATTTTATGATGATGGCCATTCTGACTTGTGTGAAGTGACACCTCATTGTAGTTTTGATTTACATTTCTCTAATTATTAGTGATGTGGAGCATTCTTTCCTGTGTTTGTTGGGAATCTGTATATCCTCTTTGGAGAAATGTCTATTTAGGTCTACTGTCCATTTTTGGATTGGATTGTTTGTTTTTTGATATTGAGTTGCATGAGCTGCTTGTACATTTTGGAGGTTAATCCTTTGTCATTTGCTTCATTTGCACATATTTTCTATGGGTGGTCTTCTTGTGTTGTTTATGGTTTCCTTTGCTGTGCAAAAGCTTTTAAGTTTCATTAGGTCCCATATGTTTATTTTTATTTCCATTTCTCTAGGAATTGGGTCAAAAAGGATCTTTCTGTGATTTATGTCATAGAGTGTTCTGCCTATATTTTCCCCAAAGAGTGTTATAGTGTCTGGCCTTACATTTAGATCTTTAATCCATTTTGAGTTTATTTTTTGTGTATGGTGTTACAGAGTGTTTTAATTTCATTTTATTACATGTAGCTGTCCAGTTTTCCCAGAACCACTTATTGAAGAGGTTGTCTTTTCTCCATTGTATATTCTTCCTCCCTTTATGAAAAATAAGGTAACTATATGTGTGTGGGATTATCTCTGGGCTTTCTGTCCTGTTCCATTGATCTATGTTTCTGTTTTTGTGCCAGTACCATACTGTTTTGATTACTGTTGTTTGTAGTATAATCTGAAGTGAGGGAGCCTGATTCCTCCAGCTCCATTTTTCTTTCTCAAGTTTGCTTTGGCTATCGGGGTCTTTTGTGTTTCCATATAATTGTGAAATATTTTGTTCTAGTTCTCTGAAAAATGCGACTGGTAATTTGACAGGGATTGCTTTGAATTTGTATATTGCCTTGGGTAGTATATCCAGTTTCACAATATTGTTTCTTCCAATCAAAACACATGGTGTATCTCTCCATCTGTTTGTGTCATCTTTGATTTCTTTCATCAGTGTGTCATAGTTTTCTGCATACAGGTCTTTTGTCTCCTTATGTTGGTCTATTTCTAGGTATTTTATTCTTTTGGTTGCAGTGATAAATGGGATTGTTTCCTTAATTTCTCTTTCTGATCTTACATTGTTACTGTATATGAATACAAGAAATTTCTGTGTATAAATTTTGTATCCTGCAACTTTATCAAATTCATTGGTGAGATCTCGTATTTTTCTGGCAGTGTCTTTAAATTTTCTATGTATATTATCATGTCATCTGCAAACAGTGACAGTTCTTTTCAAATTTGGATTCTTTTATTTCTTTTTCCTCTCTGATTGCTGTGGCTAGGACTTCCAGAACTATGTTGAATAAAAGTGGCAAGAGTGGACATCCTTGTTTTGTTCCTGATCTTAGAGAAAATGCTTTCAGCTTTTCACCATTGAGTATGATGTTAGTTGTGTGTTTGTCATATATGGCCTTTATTATGTTGGGGTATATTCCGACTCTTCCCACTTTCTGGAGAGCTTTTATCATAAATGTATATTGAATTTTATTAAAAGCTTTTTCTACATCTATTTATATGATCATATAGTTTTTATTCTTTAGTTTTTTATTATGTTGTATCACACTGATTGATTTGCAAATATTGAAAACATCTTGAATCCCTGAATAAATCCCACTTTATCATGGTGTATTATCCTTTTCATATGTTGTTGGATGTGATTTGCTAGAAATTTGTTGAGGATTTTGCGTCTATGTTCATCAGCGATATTGGCCTGTAATTTTCTTTTTTGTTAGTGGTATCCTTTTCTGGTTTTGGTATCAGGGTGATGCTAGCCCCAGAGAACGTGTTTCTATGTGTTCCTTCCTCTTCAATTTTTTTTTATTAGTTTCAGATGGACAGGTGTTCAGTCTTATCTGCACGTTTGATAGAATTTACCCATGAAGGCATCTGGTCCTGGACTTTTGTTTGTTGGAAACTTTTAAATCACACTTTCAGTATTTGTGATTGGTCTCCATATTTTTTATTTCTTCCTGGTTTAGTCTTGGGAGATTGTACCTTTCTAAGAATTTGTCCATTTCTTCTTGGTTGTCCATTTTATTGATATATAGTTGTTTGTAGTAATCTCTTAGAGTCTTTTGTATTTCAGTGGTGTTGATTTTAACATCTCCTTTTCAGTTTCCTATTTTATTGATTTGGGTCCTCTCCTTTTTTTTCTTGATGGGGCTGGCTAAAGTTTTATCGATTTTGTTTATCTTTTCAAAGAACCAGCTTTTAGTTTCCTGGATCTTTTCTACTGTTTTTTCAGTCTCTATGTTATTTATTTCTTCTCTGATCTTTATGATTATGTTCCTTCTACTAACTTTGTTCTCCTTTTTCTAGGTGCTTTACGTATAAAGTTAGGTCCTTTATATGAGATTTTTTCGTGTTTCCTGAGGTAAGATTGTATCGCTATAATGTTCCCTTGTAGAACTGATTTCTGTGCATTCCATAGGTTTTGAATAATTTTGTTTTCATTTTCATTTGTGTCTAGCTATTTTTTATTTCCTCAGTGATCTATTGGTTTCTTAATAGAATATTATTTAGCCTCCATGTGTCTTTGGATTTTGCTTTTGGTTTTGTTTATTTCTTGCAGTTGATTTGTAATCTCATAATGTTGTCAGAAAAGATGGTTGATACAGTTTCATTTTTCTTAAGTTTACTAAGTCTTGCTTTGTGGCACAGCATGTGATCAGTCCTGGAAAATGTTCCATGTGCACTTGAAAAGAATGTGTATTCTTCTGTTTCAGAGCAATGCCCTATAAATATGTATTAATTCCATCTTGTTTTATGTGTCATTTCAGGCCTGTGTTTCCTTATTGATGTTCTGTCTGAACCACCTGTCCATTGATGTAAGTGGGGTGCTAGAATCCACAGCTGTTTTTGTGTTACTGGCAATTTCTACTTTAATGTCTGTTAACATTGGCTTATATATTGAGGTGCTCCTAATTTGGGTACATACATATATATACAATTGTTACATACTTTGGATTGATCCCTTGATCATTATGTATGGTCCTTCTTTGTCTCTTGTAACAGACTTTTAAAAAATAAATTTATTTATTTATTTGTTTAAAATTATATTTAGTTTTTTAACATCCTTATTAGAGTATAATTGCTTTACAATGCTGTGTCAATTTCTGCTTTAGAACAAAGTGAATCACTTATACATATACGTATGTCCCCATATCTCTTCCCTCCTACATCTCCTTCCTTCCCAAACTCCCTATCCCACCCCTCTAGGTGGTCACAAAGTACCGAGCTAATCTCCCTGTGCTATGTGGCTACATCCCACTAGCTATCTATTTTACATTTGGTAGTGTATATATGTCCGTGCCACTCTCTCACTTTGTCCTATCTTACCATTCCCTCTCCCCATATCCTCAAGTCCATTCTCTAGTAGGTCTGCATCTTTATTCCCATCTTGCCCCTAGGTTCTTCTGACCATTTTTTAATTTTATTTTTTAGATTCTATATATATATGTGTTGGCATACGATATTTGTTTTTCTCGTTCTGACTTACTTCACTCTGTATGACAGTCTCTAGGTCCATCCACCTCACTACAAATAAATCAGTTTCGTTTTTTTAAGGCTGAATAATATTCCATTGCATATATGTGCCACAACTTCTTTTTCCATTCATCTGTTGATGGGCACTTAAGTTGCTTCCATATCCTGGCTATTGTAAATAGAGCTGCAATGAACATTTTGGTACATGACTCAATTGAATTATGGTTTTCTCAGGGTGTATGCCCAGTAGTGGGATTGCTGGGTCATATGGTAGTTCTATTTTTAGCTTTTTAAGGAACCTCCATACTGTTCTCCATAGTGGCTGTATCAATTTAGTTTCCCACCAACAGTGCAACAGTGTTCCCTTTGCTCCACACCCTCTCCAGCGTTTATTGTTTGTAGATTTTTTGATGATGGCCATTCTAACCGGTGTGAGATGATACCTCATTGTAGTTTTGATTTGCATTTCTCTAATGGTTAATTACGTTGAGCATTCCTTCATGTGTTTGTTGGCATTCTGTATATCTTCTTTGGAGAAATGTCCACTTATGTCTTCTGCCTATTTTTGGATTGGGTTGTTTGTTCTTTTGATATTGAGCTGCATGAGTTGCTTGTATGTTTTGGAGATTAATCCTTTGTCAGTTGCTTCATTTGGAAATATTTTCTCCCATTCTGAGGGCTGTCTTTTCATCTTGTTGATGGTTTCCTTTGCTGTCTAAAAACTTTTAAGTTTCATTAGGTCCAATTTGTTTTTCTTTGCTTATTTTCCATTTCTCTAGGAGGTGGGTCAAAAAGGATCTTCCTGTGATTTATGTCACAGAGTGTTCTGCCTATATTTTCCTCTAAGAGTTTGATGGTGTCTGGCCTTACATTTAGATCTTTAAGCCATTTTCAGTTTATTTTTGTGTATGGTGTTAGGGAATGGTCTAATTTCATTCTTTTAGATGCAGCTGTCCAGTTTTCCCAGCACCATTTATTGAAGAGACTGTCTTTTCTCCATAGTTTATACTTGCCTCCTTTATCAAAGATAAGTTTACCATATATGTGTGAGTTTATCTCTGGGCTTTGTATCCTGTTCCATTGATCTATATTTCTGTTTCTGTGCCAGTACCATACTGTCTTGATTAGTGTAGCTTTGCAGTATAGTCTGAAATCAAGGAGCCTGATTCCTCCAACTCCATTTTTCTTTCTCAAGATTGCTTTGACTATTTAGGGTCTTTTGTGTTTCAATACAAATTGTGAAATTTTTGTCCTAGTTCTGTGAAAAATTCCAGTGGTAGTTTGATAGGGATTGCATTGAATCTGTAGAGTGCTTTGGGTAGTAGAGTCATTTTCACAATATTGATTTTTCCAGTCCAAAACATGTTATATCTCTCCATCTATTTCTATCATCTTGAATTTCTTTCATCAGTGTCATAATTTTCTGCATACAGGTCTTTTGTCTCCTTAGGTAGGTTTATTAATAGATATTTTATTCTTTTTGTTGCAATGGTAAATGGCAGTGGTTTCTTAATTTCACTTTCAGATTTTTCATCATTAGTGTATACGAATTCAAGAGATTTCTGCGTATTAATGTTGAACCTGCTACTTTACCAAATTAATTGATTAGCTCTAGTAATTTTCTGGTAGAATCTTTGGGATTCTCTCTATATATTATCATGTCATCTGCAAACAGTGACAGCTTTACTTCTTCTTTACCAATATGGATTCCTTTTATTTCTTTCTCTTCTCTGATTGCTGTGGCTAAAACTTCCAAAACTATGTTGAATAATAGTGTTGAGAGTGGGCAACCGTGTCTTGTTCCTTATCTTAGTGGAAATGGTTTCAGTTTTTCACAATTGAGGATGATGTTGGCTGTGGGTTTGTCATATATGGCCTTTATTATGTTATTCTGAATTATTTTTCAGGTAGACTGTATATTTCTTATTCATTTGTTAGGTCTGGTGGGTTATTACCTTGCTCCTTCATCTCCTGTTTGATTTTCTATCTTTTCATTTTGCTTCACTTTCTGTGGTTTGAGTCTCCTTTTCGCAGGCTGCAGGTTCGTAGTTCCCATTGTTTTTGGTGTCTGTCCCCAGTGGTTAAGTTTGGTTCAGTGGGTTGTGTGGGCTTCCTGGTGGAGGGGACTAGTGCCTGTGTTTTGGTGGATGAGGCTGCATCTTGTCCTTCTGGTGGACAGGCCCACGTCTGGTAGTGTGTTTTGGGGTGTCTGGGGCCTTATTATGGGTTTAGTCAGCCTCTCTGTTAATGGGTGGGGTTGTGTTCCTGTCTTGCTAGTTGTTTGGCATAGGGTGTCCAGCACGGTAGCTTGCTGGTCATTGAGGGAAGCTGGTCCCTGGTGTTGAGAAGTAGATCTCTGGGAGATTTTCGCCATTTGATATTATGTGGAGCTGGGAGGTCTCTTGTGGACCAGTGTCCTGAAGTTGGCTCTCCCACCTCAGAGGCACAGCACTGACTCTTGGCTGCAGCACCACCACTTTCATCCACGTGGCTCAGAATAAAAGGGAGAAAAAGAAGAAAGAAAGAAAGAAAGAAAGAAAGAAAGAAAGAAAGAAAGAGAGAAAGGAAGGAAGGAAGGAAGATGGTAAAATAAAATAAAATAAAGTAAGATAAAATAAAATAAAGTAAGATAAAATTTAAAAAGTCATTAAAATAAAAATAATTATTAAGAAAAAAAAATTTTGTAAAGAAAAAAATAAAAACGGACAGATAGAACCCTAGGACAAATGGTGGAAGCAAAGCTATACAGACAAAATCTCACACAGAAACATACACACTCACAAAAAGAGGAAAAGGAGAAAAAATCATAAATCTTGCTCTTATAGTCCACCTCCTCAATTTGGGATGATTCATTGTCTATTCAGGTATTCCACAGATGCAGGGTACATCAAGTTGATTTGGAAGCTTTAATCCGCTGCTTCTGAGGCTGCTGGGAGAGATTTCCCTTTCTTTTCTTTTTCTCACACCTCCCAGTGCTCAGCTTTGGATTTGGCCCTGCCTCTGCATGTAGGTCGGCGGAGGGCGTCTGTTCTTCGCTCAGACAGGACGGGGTTAAAGGAGCAGCTTCTTTGGGGAATCTGGCACACTCAGGCTGGAGAGGAGGGAGGGTTATAGAGTGTGGGGCCAGCCTGTAGCGTCAGAGGCCAGCATGACGTTGCACCAGCCTGAGGCGCGCCGTGCGTTCTCCTGGGGAAGTTGTCCCTGGATCAGGGGACCCTGGCAGGGGCGGGCTGCACAGGCTCCCAGGAGGGGCGGTGTGGATAGTGACCTGTGCTTGCACACAGGCCTCTTGGTGGCTGCAGCAGCAGCCTTAGCGTCTCACGCCCATCTCTGTGTTCCGCACTGTTAGCCGCGGCTCACGCCCATCTCTGGAGCTCCTTTAAGCAGCGCTCTTAATCCCCTCTCCTCGTGCACAAGGGAACAAAGAGGGAAGAAAAAGTCTCTTGCCTCTTCAGCAGGTCCAGAATTTTTCCCGGACTCCCTCCTGTCTAGCCATGGTGCACTAACCCAGTCAAGCTGTATTCACACCTCCAACCCCAGTCCTCTCTCTGGGGTCTGACCTCCGAAACCGGAGCCTCAGCTCCCAGCCGCCCGCCCCATCGGGTGAGCAGACAAGCCTCTCAGGCTGGTGAGTCCTGGTAAGCACTGATCCTCTGTGTGGGAATCTCTCTGCTTTGCCCTCCTCACTCCTGTTGCTGGGCTGTCCTTCTTGGCTCCAAAGCTCCCCCCTCTTCCACCTGCAGTCTCCACCCACGAAGGGGCTTCCTAGTGTGTGGAAACATTTTCTCCTTCACAGCTCCCTCCCACTGGTGCAGGTCCCGTCCCTATTCTTTTGTCTGTTTTTTATTTTTCTTTTGCCCTACTTAGGTACGTGGGGAGCTTCTTGCCTTTTGGGAGGTCTGATGTCTTCTGCCAGCGTTCAGTCGGTGTTCTATTGGAGCAGTTCCACGTGTAGATGTATTTCTGATGTATCTGTGGGGAGGAAGGTGATTTCCACTTCTTACTCTTCTGCCATCTTCTCCGACCTCCTGGCCTTTATTATGTTGAGGAAAGTTCCCTCTATGCCTATTTTCTGGAGGGTTTTTATCATAAATGCTTGATGAATTTTGTCAAAAGCTTCCTGTGCATTTTTTCTGCATTGGTTCTTTGTTGTTGTGTATGGTCTTTTTATAGTTGTGGTGAGTGGGGTTTACTCTTCTTTGTGGTGCATGGGCTTCTCATTGTAGTGGCTTCTCTTGTTATGGAGCACGGGCTCTAGGCTTGTGGGCTTCAGTAGTTGCAGCATGTGGGCTCAGTAGTTATGTCACATGGGCTCTAGAGTGCAGGCTTAGTAGTTGTGGTGCACTAGGCTTAGTTGCTCCATGCACATGAGATCTTCCCAGACCAGGGTTTGAACCCGTGTCCCCTGCATTGGCAAGCAGATTCTTAACCACTGTGCCACCAGGGAAGTCTCTATTGCAATAGTCTTGTTTTAAATTCTTTTTTGTCTGATATGAGAATTGCTACTCTAGCTTTCTTTTGATTTCCTTTTGCATGGAATATATTTTTCCATCCCCTCAGTTTCAGTCGGTATGTGTTCCTAGGTGTGAAATGGGTCTCTTGTAGACAGCACATATACAGGTCTTGTTTTTGTATCCATTCAGTCAGTCTATGTCTTTTGGTTGGAGCATTTAATGCATTTACATTGAAGGTAGTTACAAATATGTAGGTCTTATTGCCATTTTGTTAGTTGTTTATGATTTGTTTTTGTTGGTCTTTGTTCTCCCTTTCTTTTTCTCCTGTTCTCTTGTGATCTGATGATTTTTTTTAGTGTTGTGTTTGGATTCCTTTTTCTTATTTATGTGTATATCTATTAGAGTTTTGGTTTGTGGTTAACATGAGGTTTTGAAATAGCAGTCTATATACATACCTGATTGTTTTAAGTTGCTGATCTATTAATTTCAATTGTACTTCAAATATCCTGCATTTGTACTCTCCTCCTCTCATGATTATTGCTTTATATATCATATTTCTGTGTGGATAACTTCCTACTTTTACTGAGTGTTTACCTTTACTTGTGAGCTTTCACATTTTGTAATTTTCTTGTTTCTAGTTTTAACACTTTTTTTTTCCACCTAGAGAAGTTCCTTTAGCATTTGTTGTAAAGCTTGTTTAGTGGTGTGAATTCTTTAAGCTTTTGCTTCTCTGTAAAACTTTTGATTCCTCTGTGAAATATGTGAGAACCTTCCTGTGTAGAATATTCTTGGTTGTCACTTTTTCTTTACTTTAAATATAATGTGCCACTCCCTTGTGGCCTGCAGATTTTCTGCTGAAAAATCAGCTGATAGCCTTATGAATATTCCCTTGTATATTATTTGTTACTTTTCTCTTCTTGCTTTTAATATTTTCTCATTGTATTTAATTGTCCTCAATTTGATTAATATATATCTTGGTGTGTTCCTCTTTTGGTTGATCCTGTGTGGGGCTCTCTGCTCTTCCTAGCCTTGAGTGACTGCTTCCTTACCTATGTTAGGGAAGTTTTCTGCTATTATCTCTTTAAATAACTTCTCAGGCCCTTTCTCTCTCTCTGTTCTCATTCTGGGACCCCTATAATGCGATTGTTGGTGCCTTTGACATTGTCTGAGAGGTCTCTTAACCTGTCCTCATTTCTTTTTGTTTGTTTATTCTGTTCTGCAGCAGTGATTTCCACCACTCTGTTTTCCAGCTCACTTATCCATTCTTATGCCTCATTTATTCTGCTATTGATTCTAGTGTATTTTACATCTCATTTATTATATTCTTCAACTTTGTTTGGTTGTTCTTTATTTTTCCTAATTCTTTATTAAAAACTTTTTAAAATTCTTGTTCTTTGCATCCATTCTTTTCCTGAGTTCTTGGATTATCTGTATGATCCTTATGATTGCCTATTATTTGTTCTTCTGGGGTTTTATCTTGTTCCTTCATCTGGAACATGTTCCTCTGCTGTCTCATTTTGTATTGACTTCTATTTGTATTTTTATGTATGTGGAAAGTTAATTATGTTTCTGGGCCTTGGAGAAGTAGCCCTCTGTGGGGGATGTCCTATGTTTCCCAGCAGTACACACCCCTCTAGTCACCCAATGGCCAGGGACTAGCTGGTCCCTGGATATGTTCTGACCCGTTTTGTAGACTCAGTTCCATGGGCTGTCGGACTGTATATTTCTTGCTTGTGGTGTCTGCCCTCTGGTGAATGAGGCTGTTCTAGAGGCTTGTGTAGGCTTCCTGGTGGGAGGGGCCACTGCCTGCCGACTGGTGGCTGGAGTTGTGTCTTGGCTTTCCGGTGGATAAGGACACATCATGGGTCAAGTCTAGAGGTGGCTGTAGACTCAGGAATTCTTTAGGTAGCCTGTCTATTGATTAGTGGGACTGTGTTCCTGCCCTGTTGGTTTTATGACCTGATGCATTCCAACACTGCAGCCTGCAGGCTTTTGGGTGAGGCCAGATATTGGTGCTAATGTCCCAAGCAAGATGTCAGCCTTCAGATGAGTACTCCTGTATATGTTCACCAGCCACCTTTATGTCCCAAGAGAGAGCCACATCTGCACCCACCCCTTCCATCGGAGACCCTTGAAGACCAGAAGGTAGGTCTGGGCCAGGCTCGTTTGAAGTCACTAATTTTGCCCTGGGTCGTGGTGCACATGAGAACCTGTATGCATCCTCCCAGTGTGGAATCTCTGTTTCCCCCTCTCCTGTGGAGCTCCTACAATTAAGATCTGCTGCCCTTCAAAGCCAAATGCTTTGGAGGCTCCTCCTTCTGATGCCAGACCCCCAGATTGGTGAGCCTGATGTGGGGCTCAGAACTCTCACTTCCATGGGAGAAGTTACACAATATAATTATTCTCCAATTTGTTGGTTGCCCATTACAGGATATGGGATTTAATTATATCAAGAGTGCACCTCTCCTACAATATAATTTAATTTCTTCTTTGTCTTTTTATGTAGAATATCTTTTCTGATACATTCCAGTTCTTTTTCTTTTAATTGACAGTTGTTTAGCAGTTAGTTGTGATTTTGGTGTTCTCATGGGAAGAGGTGAGCTCAAGGTCTTCTACTCCACCATTTTGCCTTCTCTCCTCCTCCCCCATTTTTTTAAGAAAAGTTTTGTCAAATATAGAATTCTTGGTTAACAGTTTTATGTTTTAGAACTTTAAATACATCATCTCACTGGCTTCTAGCCACCATGGTTTCTGATGAGAAACTGGTTCTTATTCTTATTGGGAATCACTTCTACATTATGACTCACTTTGCTCTTGATACTTTAAACATTTTCTCATTGTCTTTGGCTAGAGTCAATATTAATGTGTATGAGGGTAGATCCGCGGGTATATCTATTTGGGTTCATCCTATTTTGAGTTTGTTGAGCTTTTAGATGTGCATCAAATCTGGGAAGTTTTTGACCATTATTTCTTTAAATATTTTATCTACCCCTTTCCCTTTCTTCTGTCCCTCTGTGACTCCCCATTATGTATATATTGGTATTCTTGATGATGTCCCATAGGTCTTAGCCTTGCTCATATTTTTTCCTCTCTGATTCTCAGACTGGATAATTTCAACTGTCCTATCATAAGGGTGTTTTTCCTTTTCAAATCTGCCGTTGAAACACTCTAGTGAAATTTTCACTGAAGTTATGATGCTTTTCTACTCAAAAATTTCTATTTAGCTCATTTTTATAATTAACATCTTACTATTAACATTCTATATTATTTCATATATATTTTCTTACTTCCTCTTAGTTGTTTTTCCATGGATCTACTTAGCTCTTTGAGCATATTTAGGACAGTTGATTTAAAGTCCTCATCTAGCAGGAGATATTTAAGATGGTGGAGGAGTAAGACATGGAGATCACCTTCCTCCCCACAAATACATCAAAAATACATCTACATGTGGAAAAACTCCTACAGAACACCTACTAATGTTGGCAGAAGACCTCAGACTTCCAAAAAGGCAGGAAAATGCCCACGTACCTGGGTAGGGCAAAAGAAGAAAGAAAAAGCAGAGACAAAAGAATAGGGATGGGACACACACCTCTGGGAAGGAGCTGTGAAGGAGGAAAATTCTCCACACACTAGAAAGCCCCTTCACTGGCCGAGATGGGGGGTGGGTGGGAGGGAAGCTTTGGAGCCATGGAGGAGAGTCCAGCAACAGGGTTGGAGAGAGCAAAGTGGAGAGATTCCTGCACAGAGGATCAGTGCCAACCAGCCTGAGACACTTGTCTGCTCACCCGCCAGGGTGGGTGGGGGCTGGGAGCTGAGGCTCGGGATTCAGAGGTGAGATCCTAGGGAGAGGACTGAGGTTGGCTGCATGAACAAAGCCTGAAGGAGGCTAGTGTGCCACATCTAGCCCGGAGGGAGTCCAGGAAAAAGTCTGGAACTGCCTAATAGGCAAGAGACCATTGTTTCACAGTGCAAGAGGAGAGGGGATTCAGAGCACTGCCTAAAGGAGCTCCAAAGAGAGGCACAAGCCACAGCTATCAGTGCAGATCCCAGAGACGAGCATGAAACTCTAAGGCTGCTGCTGCAGCCAACAAGAAGCCTGTGTGCAAGCACAGGTCACTATCCACACCTCCCCTCCCAGGAGCCTGTGCAGCCAAACACTGCCAGGGGCCCGTGATCCAGAGACAATTTCCCCGTGAGAACAGAGTGCACCTCAGGCTGTTGCAACGTCATGCCAGCCTCTAGCACCACAGGCTCACCCCATATTCCGTATACCTCCCTCCCCCCAGCCTGAGTGAGCAAGACCCCCCTAATCAGCTGCTAATTTAACTCCATCCTGTCTGAAAGAAGAACAGACGCCCTCGGGTGACTTACATGAAGAGACAGGGCCAAATCCAAACCTGAATATCAGGAGCAGTGCAAACAAAGAACAGAAAGGGAAATTTCTCCATGCAGCCTCAGGAGCAGGGGATTAAATCCCCACAATCGGAGCCGAGGGGAAGATGGCGGAAGAGTAAGACACAGAGATCACCTTGCTCCCCACAGATACACTGGAAATACATCTACACGTCGAGCAACTACAGAACACCTACTGAATGCTGGCAGAAGACCTCAGACCTCCCAAAAGGCAAGAAAGTCCCCATGTACCTGGGTAGGGAAAAAGAAAAAAGAATAAACAGAGACAAAAGGATAGGGATGGGACCTGCACCAGTGGGAGGGAGCTGTGAAGGAGGAAAGGTTTCCACACACTAGGAAGCCCCTTCACGGGTGGAGACTGCAGGTGGCGAAGGGGGAAAGCTTTGGAGCCGCAGAGGAGAGCACTGCAACAGGGGTGCAGAGGGCAAAGTGGAGAGATTCCCGCACAGAGGATCGGTGCCAACTGGGACTGACCAGCCCGAGAAGATTGTCTGCTCACCCGCCAGGGCTGGCGGGGCTGGGAGCTGAAGCTCAGGCTTTGGTTGGAGCGCAGGGAGAGGACTGGGGTTGGCGGCGTGAACACAGCCTGCAGGGGATTAGTGCAGCATGGCTAGCCGGGACGGAGACCGGGGAAAAGTCTGGACCGGACGAAGAGGCAAGAGACATTTTCTTCCCTCTTTGTTTCCAGGTGCACGAGGAGAGGGGATTAAGACCTCTACTTAAAGGAGCTCCAGAGATGGGCGTGAGGCGCAGCTAACAGCGCAGACCACAGAGACGGGCATGAGACACTAAGGCTGCTGCTGCCACCACCAAGAAGCCTGTGTGCGAGCACAGGTCACTATCCACAATCCCCTCCCGGGGAGCCTGTGCAGCCCGCCACTGGCAGGGTCCCGGGATCCAGGAACAACTTCCCCGGGAGAACGCTCGGTGCGCCACGGGCTGGTGCAACGTCACGTCGGCATCTGCTGCCACAGGCTCACCCCACACTCCGTACTGCTCCGTCCCCCGACCTGAGTGAGCCAGAGTCCCCAAAGCAGCTGCTCCTTTAATCATGTCCTGTCTGAGCGAAGAATAGATGCCCTCTGCCGACCTACATGCAGAGGCGGAGCCAGATCCAAAGCTGAGCCCCGGGAACTGTGAGAACAAAGAAGAGAAAGGAACTCACTCCCAGCAGCCTCAGAAGCAGCGGATTAAAACTCCACAAACAACTTGATCTACCTTGCATCTGTGGAATATATGAATAGACAACGAATCATCCCAAAATGAGGAGGTGGACTTTGAGAGCAAGATTTATGATTTTTTCCCCTTTTCCTCTTTTAGTGAGTGTGTATGTGTATGCGTCTGTGTGAGATTTTGTCCATATAGCTTTGCTTCCACCATTTTTCCTAGGGTTCTATCCATCCATTTTTGTTTTCTATTTTTTTAAAACAATTCTTTTTCTTAATAATTATTTTTTATTTTAATAGCTTTATTTTATTTTATATTATCTTCTTTCTTTCTTTCTTTCTTTCCTTCCTTCCCCCTTCCTTCCTTCTTCCCTCCCTCTCTCCCTCCCTCTCTCCTTTCCTTCCTTCTTTCTTTCTTTCTTTCTTTCTTTCTTTCTTTCCTTCCTTCCTTCCTTCCTTCCTTCCTTCCTTCCTTCCTTCTTTCTTTCTTTCTTTCTTTCTTTCTTTCTTTCTTTCTTTCTTTCTTTCTTTCTTTCTTTCTTTCTTTCTTTCTTTCTTTCTAATTTTCCTCCCTTTTATTCTGAGCCGTGTGGATGAAAGGATCTTGGTGCTGCAGCCAGGAGTCAGTGCTGTGCCTATGAGGTGGGAGAGCCAACTTCAGAACACTGCTCCACAAGAGACCTCCCAGCTCCACATAATATCAAATGGCGAAAATCTCCCAGAGATATCCATCTCAACACCAGCACTCAGCTTCACTCAAGGACCAGCAAGCTACAATGCTGGACGCCCTATGCCAAACAACTAGCAAGACAGGAACACAACCCCACACATTAGCAGAGAAGCTGCTTAAAATCATAATAAGTCCACAGACACCCCAAGACACACCACCAGATGTACACCTGCCCACCAGAAAGACAAGGTCCAGCCTCATTCATCAGAACTCAGGCACTAGTCCCCTCCACCAGGAAGCCCACACAACCCATGGAACCAACCTTAGCCACTGGGGACAGACACCAAAAACAACGGGAACTACGAACCAGCAGCCTGCAAAAAGGAGACTGCAAACACAGTAAGATAAGCAAAAAGAGAAGACAGAAAAACACACAGCAGATGAAGGAGCAAGATAAAAACCGACCAGACCTAACAAACGAAGAGGAAATAGGCAGTCTACCTGAAAAAGATTTCAGAATAATGATAGTAAAGATGATCCAAAATCTTGGAAATAGAATAGACAAAATGCAAGAAACATTTAACAAGGACCTAGAAGAACGAAAGATGAAAGAAGTAACAATGAACAACACGCCACTGGCATTTTTCACAGTAGTAGAACAAAAAAATTTCACAAAAGACCCCGAATAGTAAAAGCATTCTTGAGAACGAAAATCGGAGCTGGAGGAATCAGGCTTCCTGACTTTAGACTATGCTACAAAGCTACAGTAATCAAGACAGTATGGTACTGGCACAAAAATACTCTAAAAGGGATCAATAGCAGAATAACTGAGGCAGAAGAATGGATAAGTGTCCTGGCAGATAAAATAGTGGAAATAACTACTGCAGAGCACATTAACGAAAAAAGAATGAAAAGAACTGAGGACACTCTCAGAGACCTCTGGGACAACATTAAATGCACCAACATTCGAATTATAGGGGTTCCAGAAGAAGAAGAGATAAAGAAAGGGACTGGGAAAATATCTGAAGAGATTATAGTTGAAAGCTTCCCTAATATGGGAAAGGAAATAGTTAATCAAGCCCAGGAAGCACAGAGAGTCTCATACAGGATAAATCCTAGGAGAAACACACCAGGACACATACTAATCAAACTGTCAAAAATTAAATACAAAGAAAACATATTAAAAGCAGCAAGGAAAAAACAATAATTAACACACAAGGGAATCCCCATAAGGTTAACAGCTGATCATTCAGCAGAAACTCTGCAAGCCAGAAGGGAGTCGCAGGACATATTTAAAGTGATGAAGGAGAAAAACCTGCAACCAAGATTACTGTACCCAGCAAGGATCTCATTCAGATTTGATGGAGAAATTAAAACCTTTACAGACAAGCAAAAGCTGAGAGAGTTTAGCACCACCAAACCAGCTTTACAACAAATACTAAAGGAATTTCTCTAGGCAAGAAACACAAGAGAAGGAAATGACCTACAATAATGAACCCAAAACAATTAAGAAAATGGGAATAGTAACATACATATCGATAGTTACCTTAAATGTAAATGGACTAAATGCTCCCACCAAAAGACACAGATTGGCTGAGTGGATACAAAAACAAGACCCATATATATGCTGTCTACAAGAGACCCACTGCAGACCTAGAGACACATACAAACTGAAAGTAAGGGGATGGAAAAAGATATTCCATGCAAATGGAAACCAAAAGAAAGCTGGAGTAGCAATTCTCATATCAGAAAAAATAGACTTTAAAATAAAGACTATTAGAAGAGATAAAGAAGGACACTACATAATGATCAAGGGATCAATCCAAGAAGAAGATATAACAACTGTAAATATTTATGCACCCAACATAGGAACACCTCAATACATAAAGCAAATACTAACAGCCATAAAAGAGGAAATCGACAGTAACACATTCATAGTAGGGGCTATAACACCCCACTTTCACCAATGGACAGATCATCCAAAATGAAAATAAATAAGGAAACACAAGCTTTAAATGATACATTAAAAAAGATGGACTTAATTGATATTTATAGGACACTCCATCCAAAAACAACAGAATACACATTTTTCTCAAGTGCTCATGGAACATTCTCAAGGATAGATCATATATTCTTTCACAAATCAAGAAATGGTAAATTTAAGAAAACTGAAATTGTATCAAGTATCTTTTCTGACCACAGTGCTATGAGACTAGATATCAATTACAGGAAAAGATCTGTAAAAAATACAAACACATGGAGGCTAAACAATACACTACTTGATAAAGAAGTGATCACTGAATAAATCAATGAGGAAATTAAAAAATACTTAGAAACAAATGACAATGGAGACACCATGACCCAAAATCAATGGGATGCAGCCAAAGCAGTTCTAAGAGGGATGGTTATAGCAATACAATCCTACCTTAAGAAAAAGGAAACAACTCGAATAAACAACCTAACCTTGCACCTAAAGCAATTAGTAAAGAAGAACAAAAAATTCCCAAAGTTAGCAGAAGGAAAGAAATCATAAAGATCAGATCAGAAATAACTGGAAAATAAATGAAGGAAATGATAGCAAAGATCAGTAAAACTAAAAACTGGTTTTTTGAGGAGATAAGCAAAATTGAGAAACCGTTAGCCAGACTCATCAAGAAAAAAAGGGAGAAGACTCACATCAATAGAACTAGAAATGAAAAAGGAGAAGTAACAACTGACACTGCAGAAATATAAAGGAACATGAGAGATTACTACAAGCAACTCCATGCCAATAAAATGGAAAACCTTGAAGAAATGGACAAATTCTTAGAAATGCACAACGTGACAAGACTGAATCAGGAAGCAATAAAAATATGAACAGACCAATCACAAGCACTGATATTGAAACTGTGATTAAAAATCTTCCAACAAGAAAAAGCCCAGACCAGATGGCTTCACAGGGGAATTCTATCAAATATTTATAGAAGAGCTAACACCTATCCTTCTCAAAGTCTTCCAAAATACAGCAGAGGGAGGAACACTCCCAAACTCATTCTACAATGGCACCATCACCCTAATACCAAAACCAGACAAGGATGTCACAAAGAAAGTAAATTACAGGCCAATATCACTGATGAACATAGATGCAAAAATCCTCAACAAAATACTAGCAAACAGAATCCAACAGCACATTAAAAGGATCATACACCATGATCAAGTGGGATTTACTCCAGGAATGCAAGGATTCTTCAATATACGCAAATCAATAAACGTGATAAACCATATTAACAAATTGAAGGAGAAAAACCAAATGATCATTTCAATAACTGCAGAGAAAGCTTTTGACAAAATTCAACACGGATTTATGATAAAAACCCTGCAGAAAGTAGGCATAGAGGGAATTTTCCTCAACATAATAAAGTCCATATATGACAAACCCACAGTCAACATCATCCTCAATGATGAAAAACTGAAAACATTTCCACTAAGATTAGGAACAAAACATGGTTGCCCACTCTCACCACTCTTATTCAACATAGTTTTGGAAGTTTTAGCCACAGCAATCAGAGTCGAAAAAAAATAAAAGGAATCCAAATCAGAAAAGAAGTAAAGCTGTCACTGTTTGCAGATGACATGATACTCTACATAGAGAATCCTAAAGATGCTACCAGAAAACTACTAGAGCTAATCAATGAATTTGGAAAAGTAGCAGGATACAAAATTAATGCACAGAAACCTCTGGCATTCCTATCAGAAACCTCTGGCATTCCTATCACACTAATGATGAAAAATCTGAAAGTGAAATGAAAAAACACTGCCATTTACCATTGCAACAAAAAGAATAAAATATCTAGGAATAAACTTACCTAAGGAGACAAAAGACCTCTATGCACAAAATTATAAGACACTGATGAAAGAAATTAAAGATGATGCAAATAGATAGAGAGATATACAATGTTCCTGGATTGGAATAATCAACATTGTGAAAATGACTCTACTACGCAAAGCAATCCACACATTCAATGCAATCCCTATCAAACTACCACTGGCATTTTTCACAGTAGTAGAACAAAAAATTTCACAAAAGACCCCGAATAGTAAAAGCATTCTTGAGAACGAAAATCGGAGCTGGAGGAATCAGGCTCCCTGTCTTCAGACTATACTACAAAGCAACAGTTATCAAGACGGTATGGTACTGGCACAAAAACAGAGAGATGGATCAATGGAACAGGATAGAAAGCCCAGAAATAAACCCATGCACATATGGACACCTTATCTTTGATAAAGGTGGCAGGAATGTACAGTGGAGAAAGGACAGCCTCTTCAATAAGTGGTGCTGGGAAAACTGGACAGGTACATGTAAAAGTATGAGATTAGGTCACTCCCTAACACCATACACAAAAATAAGCTCAAAATGGATTAAAGACCTAAATGTAAGGCCAGAAACTATCAAACTCTTAGAGGAAAACATAGGCAGAACACTCTATGACATAAATCACAGCAAGATCCTTTCTGACCCACCTCCTAGAGGAATGGAAATAAAAACAAAAATAAACAAATGGGACCTAATGAAACTTCAAAGCTTTTGCACAGCAAAGGAAACCATAAACAAGACCAAAAGACAACCCTCAGAATGGGAGAAAATATTTGCAAATGAAGAAACAGACAAAGGATTAATCTCCAAAATTTACAAGCAGCTCATGCAGCTCAATAACAAAAAAACAACCAACCCAATCCAAAAATGGGCAGAAGACCTAAACAGGCATTTCTCCAAAGAAGATATACAGACTGCCAACAAACACATGAAAGAATGCTCAACATCATTAATCATTAGAAAAATGCAAATCAAAACTACAATGAGATATCATCTCACACCAGTCGGAATGGCGATCATTAAAAATCTAGAAGCAATGAATGCTGGAGAGGGTGTGGAGAAAAGGGAACACTCTTGCACTGCTGGTGGGAATGTGAATTGGTACAGCCACTATGGAGAACAGTATGGAGGTTCCTTAAAAAACTACAAATAGAACTACCATATGACCCAGCAATCCCACTACTGGACATATACCCTGAGAAAACCATAATTCAAAAAGAGTCATGTACCAAAATGTTCATTGCAGCTCTATTTACTATAGCCCGGAGATGGAAACAACGTAAGTGCCCATCATCGGATGAATGGATAAAGAAGATGTGGCACATATATACAATGGAATATTACTCAGCCATAAAAAGAAATGAAATTGAGCTATTTGTAATGAGGTGTATGCACCTAGAATCTGTCATACAGAGTGAAGTAATTCAGAAAGAGAAAGACACATACCGTATGCTAACACATATATATGGAATTTAAGAAAAAAATGTCATGAAGAACCTAGGGGTAAGACAGGAATAAAGACACAGACCTACTAGAGAATGGACTTGAGGATATGGGGAGAGGGAAAGGTACGCTATGACAAAGCGAAAGCATGGCATGGGCATATATACACTACGAAACATAAAATAGATAGCTAGTGGGAAGCAGCCGCATAGCACAGGGAGATCAGCTTGGTGCTTTGTGACCAACTAGAGGGGTGGGATGGGGGGGTGGCAGGGTGGGAGGGAGATGCAAGAGGGAAGACATATGGGAACATATGTATATGTATAACTGATTCACTTTGTTATAAAGCAGAAAGTAACACCATTTTAAAGCAATTATACTCCAATAAAGATGTAAAAAAAAAACAACCCACATTCATCTTTATGAACCCTGCATCTGTGGAGAACCTGAATAGAAAATGAATGTTCCCAAACTTTAGACAGTGGGCTTTGGTAGCAACTGTAGAGTTGAGGTTTCCTGTCTGGGACTGATATATATCTGATTTTATGTTTATCTTAGTTTAGTGTTTAGCACTTGTTATCATTGGTGGATTTGTTTATTTGTTTGGCTGCTCTCTTCTTTTTATTGTTATTTTAATTTTTATTTTAATAGTTTCTTTATTTTTCCTCCCTCCTCTACTGAGCCGTGTGGCTAACAGTGTCTTGGTGCTCTGGCCTGGTGTCAGGACTAGCCTCTGCGGTGGGAGAGCAGAGTTCAGGACATTGGACCACAAGACACCTCCCAGCCCCAAACAATATCAATTGGCAAGAACCCTCCCAGAGATCTCTATCTCAACACTAAGAACCCTCTACCCAATGGCCAGCAAACTCCATTCCTGGTTGCCCCATGCCAGACAAGAACAAAACAAAACCCATTAGAAAAGAGGCCATCTAAAATCATACTAAGTTCACAGACACCACAAAACTTACCACTGGAAGTGGGCCTGCACACCAGAAAGACAAGATCAAGCCCCACCCACCAAAATACAGGAACCAGTCCCCTACACCAGTAATCCTACACAATACACTGAACCAACCTCACCCACTGAGGTAAGACACCAAAAAAAAAAAAAAAAAAAACCAGGAACTACAAACTTGCAGTCTGTGAAAAGGAGACCCCACACAGTAGGTTAAACAAAATGAGAAGAGGGAAAAATATGCGGCACATGAAGGAGCAAGGTAAAAACCCACAAAAACAAACAAATGAGGAGGAAATAGGCAGTCTACCTGAAAAGAAATTCAGAGTAATGATAGTAAAGATGATCCAAAATCTCGGAAGTAGAATGGAGAAAATACAAGAAACGTATAACAAGGACCTAGAAGAACTAAAGAGAAAACAATGATGGACAACACAATAAATGAAATTTTAAATTCTCTGGAAGGAATCAATAGCAGAATAACTGAGGCAGAAGAACGGAAAAGTGACCTGGAAGATAAAATAGTGGAAATAACTAATGCAGAGCAGAATAAAGAAAAAAGAATGAAAAGGACTGAGGACAGTCTCAGAGACCTCTGGGACAACATTAACCGCACCAATATTCGAATTATAGAGGTCACAAAAGAAGAGAAAAAGAAAGGGAATGAGAAAATATTTAAAGAGATTATGGTTGAAAACTTCTCTAACATGGGAAAGGAATGAGTCAATCAAGTCCAGGAAGTGCAGACCATCCCATATAGGATAAATCCAAGGTGAAACACACCAAGACACATATTAATGAAACTTTGAAAAATTAAATGCAAATAAAAAATATTAAAAGCAGCAAAGGAAAAGCAACAATTAACATAAAAGGGAATCCCCATAAGGTTAACAGCTGATCTTTCTGCAGAAACACTGCAAGCCAGAAGGGAGTGGCAGGACATATTTAAAGTGATGAAAGGGAAAAATCTACAATCAAGATTACTCTAACCAGTAAGGATCTCATTCAGATTCGATGGAGAAGTAAAAACCTTTACAAACAAGCAAAAGTTAAGAGAATTCAACACCACCAAACCAGCATTACAACAAATGCTAAAGGAACTTCTCTAGGTAGGAAACACAAGAGAAGGAAAAGACCAACAAAAACAAACACAAAATAATTAAGAAAATGGTAATAGGAACATACATATTGATAATTACCTTAAATGTAAATGGATAAAATGTCCCAACCAAAAGATACAGACTGGCTGAATGGATACAAAAACAAAACCCGTATGTATGCTGTCTACAAGAGACCAACTTCAGAACTATGGAAACATACAGAGTAAAAACGACGGGATGCAAAAAGATATTCCATGCAAATAGAAATCAAAAGAAAGCAGGAATACCAATACTCATATCAGAAAAAAATATATGTTAAAATAAAGACTATTACAAGAGACAAAGAAGAACATTACATAATGATCAAGGGATCAATCCAAGAAGATATAACAATTGTAAATATTTATGTACCCAAATAAGAGCACTTCAATACCTAAGGCAAATGCCAACAGCCATAAAAGGGGACATTGACAGTAACACAATCATAGTAGGGGACTTTAACACCCCACTTTCACCAATGGAGAGATCAACCAAAATGAAAATAAATAAGGAAACACAAGGTTTAAATGACATATTAGACAAGATGGACTTAATTGATATTTATAGGACATTACATCCAAACACAATACACTTTCTACTCGAGTACTCATGGAACATTCTCTAGGATAAATCATATACTGGGTCACAAATCAAGCCTATCTTAAGAAAATTGAAATCATACCAAGTATCTTTACTGGCCACAACGCCATGAGACTAGATATCAATTACAGGAAAAAATCTGTAAGAAATACAAACACATGGAGGCTAAACAACACACTACTTAATAACCAACAGATCACTGAAGAAATCAAAGAGGAAATCAAAAAATACCTAGAAACAAATGACAATTAAAACACAGTCACCCAAAACGTATGGGATGCAAGAAAAGCAGTTCTAAGAAGGACGTTTATAGCAATACAACCCTACCTAAAGAAACAAGAAACATCTCAAATAAACAACCTAACCTTACACCTAAAGCAATTAGATAAAATAGAACAAAAAGCCCCAAAGTTAGTGGAAGGAAAGAAATCATAAAGATGTGATCAGAAATAAATAAAAAGAAATGAAGTAAACAATAGTAAAGATCAATAAAACTAAAACCTGGTTCTTGAGAAGATAAATACAACTGATAAACAATTAGCCAGACACATCAAGAAATAAAGGGAGAAGACTCAAATTAACAATATTAGATATGAAAAAGGAGAAGTAACAACTGACACTGCAAATATAAAAAGGATCATGAAAGATTACTACAAGCAACTATATGACAATAAAATGGACAATCTGGAAGAAACGGACAAATTCCTTGAAAAGCACAACCTTCTGTGACTGAACCAGGAAGATATACAAATGATAAACAGACCATTCACAATCACTGAAATTGAAACTCTGATTAAAAATCTTCCAACAAACAGAAGTCCAGGACTAGATGGCTTCACAGGAGAATTGTATCAAACATTCAGAGAACAGCTAACACCTATCCTTCTCAAACTCTTCCAAAATATAGGAGAGGGAGGAACACTCCCAAACTCATTCTACGAGGCCAGCATCACCCTGATACCAAAACCAGACAAAGATGTCACAAAAAAAAAAATTACAGGCCAATCTCACTGATGAACATAGATGCAAACATCCTCAACAAAATACTAGGAAACAGAATCCAACAGCACATTACAAGGATCGTACACTATGATCAAGTGGGGTTTATCCCAGGAATGAAAGGATTCTTCAATATATGCAAATCACTCAGTGTGATACACTATAATAACAACTTGAATGATACAAGCGATATGACAATATCAATAGATGCAGAAAAATCTTTTGAAAAGTTCAACACCCATTTTTTAAACTCTCCAGAAAGTAGGCATAGACAGAACATCCCCCAACATAATAAAAGACATATATGACAAACCCAGAGCCAACATCATTCTTAATGGTGAAAAACTGAAACCATTTCCTCTAAGATCAGGAACAAGAAAAGGTTGCTCACTCTCACCACTGTTATTCAACATAGTTTTGGAAGTTTTAGATAGGGCAATCAGAGAAGAAAAAGAATTAAAAGGAATTCAAATTGGGAAAAGAAGAAGTAAAACTGTCACTTTTTGCAGATGACATGATACTACACATAAAGAATCCTAAGGATGCTACCAGAAAACTACTAGAGCTAATCAATGAATTTAGTATAGTAGCAGGATAGAAAATTAATGCACAGAAATCTCTTGCATTCCTATACACTAACAAGGAAAAATCTGAAAGAGAAATTAAGGAAATACCCCCATTTACCATTGCAACAAAAAGAATGAAATACCTAGGAATAAACCTATCTAAGGAGACAAGAAACCTGTATGCAGAAAACTATAAGACACTGATGAAAGAAATTAAAGATGATACAGAGGGAGTGATATACGATGTTCTTGGATTGGAAGAATCAATATTGTGAAAAAGACTGTACTACCCAAAGCAATCTACAGATTCAATGCAATCCCTATCAAACTACCAATGACATTTTTCACAGAACTAGAACAAAAAAGTTCACAATTTGTATGGAAACACAAAAGACCCCAAATAGCCAAAGCAAACTTGAGAAAGAAAAAAGGAGCTGGAGGAGTCAGGTTCCCTCACTTCAGACTATACTACAAACTACAGTAATCAAGACAGTATTCTACTGCCACAAAAACAGAAATATAGATCAGTGGAACAGGATAGAAAGCCCAGAGATAGCCCCATGCACATATGGTCACCTTATTTTTGATAAAGGAAGGAAGAATATACAATGGAGAAAAGACAGCCTTTTCAATAAGTGGTTCAGGGAAAACTGGACAGCTACATGTAGAAGAATGAAATTAGAACATTCTGTAACACCATACACAAAAAATAAACTCTAAATGGATTAAAGACCTAAATATATGCCAAACACTATAACACTCTTTGAGGAAAACACTCTATGACATAAATCACAGCAAGAACTTTTTGACCCAACTCCTAGAGAAATGGAAATAAAAAAAAAATAAACAAATGGGACCTAATGAAACTTAAATATTTTGCGCAGTAAAGGAAAATATAAACAAGACGAAAAGACAACACTTAGAATGGGAGAAAATATTTGCAAATGAATCAACAGTCACAGGATTAGTCTCCAAAATGGATAAACAGCTCATGCAGCTCAATATTAAAAAAACAACACAATCAAAAAATGGGCAGAAGACCTAAACAGACATTCCTCTAAAGAAGATATACAGATGGCCAACAAACACACGAAAATATGCTCAACATCACTAATCATTTGAGAAATGCAAATCAAAACCACAATGAGGTATCACCTGACACTGGTCAGAACGGCCATCATCAAAAAATCTACAAACAATAAGTGCTGGACAGGGTGTGGAGAAAAGGGAACACTCTTGCACTGTTGGTGGGAATGTAAATTGATACAGCCACTATGGAGAACAGTATGGAGGTTCCTTAAAATCCAAAAATAGAACTACCATACGACCCAGCAATCCCACTACTGGTCATATACCCTGAGAAAACCATAATTCAAAAAGAGTCATGTACCACAATGTTCATTGCAGCTCTATTTACAATAGCCAGGACTTGGAAGCAACCTAGGTGTCCATCGACAGATGAATGGATAAAGAAGATGTGGCACATATATACAATGGAATATTTCTCAGCCATAAAAACAAATAAATTGAGTTATTTGTGGTGAGGTGGATAGACCTAGAATCTGTCATACAGAGTGAAGTAAGTCAGAAATTGAAAAACAAATACTGTATGCTAACACATGTCTGTGGATTCTAAAAAAAAAAAAAAAAGGTCTGATGAACCTAGGGACAGGACAAGAGTAAAGATGCCGTTGTAGAGAATGGACTTGAGGATATGGTGATGGAGAAGGGTATGCTGGGACGAAGTGAGAGAGTGACATGGACATATATACACTACCAAATGTAAAATAGATAGCTAGTGGGAAGCAGCTGCATATCACAGCAGATGATCTCAGTGCTTTGTTACCACTTAGATGGGTGGGATAGGGAGGGTGGGAGGGAGATTCTAGATGGAGGGGATATGGGAATATATGTATACATATAGCTGATTCACCTTGTTTTACAGCAGAAACTAACTCAACTTTTTAAAGCAATTATACTCTAATAAAGATGTTAAATAAATAAAAAATAACTAATAAAAAACAGTTGCATTAAGGAAAAAAATAATAATAAATCCTCATCTAATAAGTTGAATGTTTTGTTTTCAGCAATGAATTTTATGTATTTTTTTGTGTGTATGGATCAAACATACTTTCCTGTGTCTTTGTAATCTTGTGTTTTTTTCTATTGAAAGTTGGAATTTTTAATATTATAATGTGGGAACTCTGGAAATAAGTTTCTCCTCCTTTCCAAGGTTTGCCATTGCTGAGGGCTGCAGTCATCCATTTGTTTAGTGACTTGTACAAGCTGTATTTGCAAAGATTGTGGGGATTTTTGTCATGTATTTTGCCTAAAGTGTTTCTTCTATTATCTTAGCAGTCATCTAGCGACCTGACAGATAATTACCTAAATGCTTGGGACCCCCCTCCACAAAAGAAATAGTTCTTCTTGTTTTGAAGATTGGCTCTGAACTGAGGCACTCCTTCAGTGTTAAGCAAGGCTGCCTATGATTTTGTCTTGGCATTTACCTCCTGCTTGTGTGGAGCTCACAGAGTTGCAAACCTAGGATCCTCTCATGATTTTTCTAGACATTCATTCCAGCCCTGGAAATGACTGTTGCTCTCAAGGTACCTCAGTATACATGGTAACAATTTTCTTTTTGTTAGCTCCTGGTGCCATAGCAAATACCATAGACTGGGTGGCAGAAATTCATTTCTCCCAAGTCTGGAGGCTGAGAAGACCAAAATCGAGGTGCCTGCTGATTTGGTTCCTGATGAGAACCATCTTCCTAATTAGCAGATAGATGCCTTCTTGCTGTATCCAAACATCATGGAGAAATAATCTGTCTCATGTTTTTATCATAAGGGCACTAAGCCTATTCATGAGGGCTCCATCCTCATGTCCTAATGACGTCCCAAAATCTCCACCTCTAAATACCATCACAATTGGATTAAATATAAAACATATAAACTTTGAGAGAACACATTCAGTCCATAGCACACTTCAAATCTCTTCAAAATTTCCCCCAAATCTTCCTCCTCATTTCCTCCTTCCCAGTCTTTTGGATATGTCTGCTGCCTCCCCCATCTACTCTCCCTTGCCCCATGCAGCTACACGTAATATGTCCTTAAAGGTTTTTGACAGATGTCACTGCCATCTGGAAAGCCACTCCAGCCCTGGGTGGGAGAGAGGGGCACAGGAGGTGTAGGAACAATGTCAGCCTCTGAGCCAGTCCCTTAGGGAACTTTCAGACAGATCAAAATACACAACCACAAGCTTTTGATAGCAAGGTTCTTATTGCTCCACTGACACCAAAAACCTGCACCAGGAATGCAGACCTCCATCCTCCCAGCTACTGATTAACTGGAAACTGAGGATGTTAAATGGGTAAGCCCAAATGCCACAATACTTTCTTACCAAAATTTGTCAACCCCCCCCCGAAATGGTGTAGTTTTGTTTGTTTTTATTTTTTTTGATTCCAGAGTTCTGGGAAAAAAATTGATTCTGTCATTTTTGCCAGGTTAATGATTGCTTCAGTGGAGGGCCTGGTTTTTGAGTTCCCTACTTTTCCATTTTCCATAATATTACTCTATTATCCTTGTCCTAAATTTTTTACTGTAATTAACTGGAATTCTTACCATCTGTGCTGCTGTGGACAGAGATTAGTTGACACCTGTGACTGTATTTGTTTCCTGATATATAAACAAGAGTTAGGAAACACTTGCATCAGATTTCCAGAAACTTGAGACTTCACAAGAAAATGGTCAACCCACTCTTGGACCTCACAAGGATTTAGCTTGTCTAGACAAACCAGGGTTCAGGTATCATTAGCTTCCACAAAGAGGTGAGGGTTATTAAGCAATAATGCCATACATTTCATCATATTCTTCCAGGTGTCTTGCCAGCCTGGACAAGATAAATCATTTCTGGGTTATAGACAACTTACCTGGGAATGTTACTGAACCTTTGACACCCCACTGGTTTATCTCTGCCTCTCTTGCCACCAGGAATGAGTGTTAGAAGCCTAGGGTGCCACATTGGATGGCACTGGTGAAGGAAAGAAGAAAATGATGCTCCTTATAAGATGAGCATTCATTCAACTGGTCTTTGGGTCCTCTGAGAGACACAGAGAGGCTGTAAATTATTGTTATGGGCACACTTAAGTGAGAGGGATTGGGCTTTGACTCTTTCCAGGTTCTAACTCTCATGAACTGTGTGCCTTTTGTTACCGAACCATGTTTGTTTTGCCCAATACACAGTAAGCCAAAATGCTGAGACTCTGATGTTTGCAGCAAAGAGAGTATTTGTTTGCAAGGTAGCCAAGGGAGGAGACTGGAGAACATATCTCAAATCTGCCTCCCTAAAGGTAAGGGCTTGGGTTATTAGTGGGATAAAGTATAAAGGAGCAGGACAGTCAGAGGCATGGGGAGTGTGAGGAAAGCTGATTTGAAAAAGATGTGGTAATCGCTGTTCTGTGCATACATACCTGGGATACCGGCCTCCGCACGTTCTGAGGGTGGCCCTTTGATATCATAAACTCACCAAGCTGACCCTCATGCATGACCAGTTGAAGGGTCAGTAGTCCTGTAACCAAGCAGGACTCTATAGGGTCTTCTGCAGTCAGACCTCTCCACCTGACTCTTGTTTGTGGAGAAATTCTAGCCTCCTAGACCCTCCCTTAGTTCCAAAGTGCAGATTAAATCAGAGAAGTGAGGAAATGCAGAAACAAAGGAAAACAGTCAAGTAAGACAAAATAATTGTTTAGCCATTAAACAAAGTCAAAGACCTTTAGTTCCCCCTCAAGGGCTATAGATAATATCCTGAGTCATATCCTTGAGCTGTTTTGCAGATACTGAAAACCCCACCAGGTGGAAAAAGCTAACTGCATATTGAGCACAAACTCATAGTCCACAGACCAACTGGAAACAGAGGGTTGGTGATGTTGACTCCCGAATACCTCACCACCAACCAATCAGAACAATGTCCACAAGCTCATCATGCACCCCACTACCCTTCCCTTACCCTGTCTTTTAAAACCTTTCTCTGAAAGCCAGCAGGAAGATCAGGTCTTTAAAGCATTATCTACCAGTACTCTTTGTTTGGCCTTTCAATAACTGTTACACTTTCCCTCACCACATCCTGGTGTCAGTAGATTGGCTTTAGTGCATGTGGGTGAGCAGACACAAGTTTGGTTTGGTAGCAGTCCTATCCAGTCTTTACAAGCCCAGCTCAAGCTAGATGCAGCTGACCCCAAATTCCTGAAAAATAACCTGGGCAAATATTTTATTGTTTAGGTGACTTGCCACTTGGAGAACGTGCAAGTCTTAAAATGACCTTGATTAGAGAAGGCAAGTGAAATGGATTTAACCTGCGCTTTCACCTTGGGCAAGTCTCCTAACCTCTCTGAGTCTCCAATTCTCTCATCCATTGACCGTGGCTACTTTTCTGCCTCACCGGGCTACTGTGAGAATAAATGCAAAAAATTAGGTAACAAATATGAATATTTACTATAGATTCAGAGCCTTCCTATGGCCAGGCTCTTTGATCAAACAATTTCTATTCTTGAGGTTATTTCATCCTCATGAAAACCCATGAAGCAAGTGGTGTTGTCCCTCTTGCAAACTAAAGATCAGACAACTGAAGTAACTTGCCTAGTGTTACACAGTAAGTATAGAGCCTAGACTAAAACCCAGGCCAATCTGTTGAAAGGTTTAAAAATGAGATGGTGAACATGAAGACTGTTGATCTCATGAGCCTCAGGAGGCCTCCCAGCCTATGTTCCAGGATCTATGAGAAAGTCCCCCACCCAGTTAATGCTAACACTGACTGGGGTTGGCTTTATGCTGCATATCATTTTATATCACCTCACCCCTCCCCTGCGTGGTAGATATTACTATCATTATCCTCATTTTAGAGACAAGAGAACTGAGGCACAGAGAGATCTAGTGACTCACCCATGGTTACATAGCTGGCAAACAGCAGTTCTAGGAAGTGGACTCAGACTCCAGGAAAAGGTGTCTCATCTTTACAACATGCTGTTTCATCTTCATGCAACGTGTTTTCTTACCCAGGATCTGGGGTAGGTACATTTCCTGCCTGCCAAGTTCTCCCAGTCATAAGCACTCAGCCCAATCCCTGGCATGTGGTGATGCTTCTCTGCTCTACCAGGCCAAGACATTGTGATTCAACTCAGGTTCTCCCCTATGCCTCTGCCTTCTTCTTCCTCTCCCTGCTACTTCCCTGTGAAAAGGCCAATGACAAAAATAATTCACAGGGCTT
This sequence comes from Grampus griseus, assembly GCF_964374135.1. Lineage (NCBI taxonomy): Eukaryota > Metazoa > Chordata > Mammalia > Artiodactyla > Delphinidae > Grampus > Grampus griseus. Next base: position 47,685,299 of record NC_138999.1, on the reverse strand, counting down.
CCCTCTGTGTCTTTGGTAACTACCCTGTGACAAGTCAAGAGTGCTAGTGCCTGACAAACACCACTGTTTGATAAGGAAACAAATATGGAAGAAAGGGACAGGGCAAATCCTTCCAAGGTTTGGGTGAGTACTCCAAGTCTCCCAGCATTTTTCTCTGTTTTTTCTTTGCCCTACCCAGGTACCTGAGGAGTTTCTTGCCTTTTCGGAAGTCTGAGTTATTCTGTCAGCATTCAGTAGGTGTTCTATAGGAGTTGTTTCACATATAGATGCATTTCTGATGTATTTGTGGGGAGGAAGGTGATCTCCACGTCTTACTCCTCCTCCATCTTGAAGGTCTCTCCTATCACATCTTTATCTATTCATCTGTTGATGGACTCTTAACTTGCTTCCATATACTGGCTATGCTAAATGATGTTGCTATAAATATTGGGGTGCGTATATCTTTTCAAATTATGGTTTTCATGCACTGTGGATATATTCCCAGGAGTTGAATTGCTGGATCATGTAGTAGTTTTATTTTTATATTTTGGAGGAAACTCCATACTGTTTTCTAAAGCGGCTGCACCAATTGACATTCCCACCAACAGTGTACTAAGGTTCTCTTTTGTCTACATCCTCAACAACATTCCTGATTTGTTGGGTTTTTTTTATGATAGTCATTCTAACAGGTGTGAGGTGACATCTCATTGTGGTTTTGATTTGCATTTCCCTGATGATTAGTAATGTTGAGCACATTTACATGAGGCTGTCTTTTCACTTGTCTGATGGTTTCCTTTGCTGTGCAAAAGTTTTTAAATTCAATTGCATCATTTTGTTTATTTTTTTAATTTTCTTTTCCTTGCCTGAGGAGACAGATCCAAAAGAAAAGTTTCTAAGACTCATGTCAAAGAATTTATTGCCTATGTTTTATTTTAGGAGTTTTATAGCTTCCAATGTTACATTTAGGTCTTTAAACTATTGGGGTTTATTTTGTATATGGGGTGAGAAAATGTTCTAATTTCATTCTTTGACATGTAACTGTCCAGTTTTCACAACCCCACTTATTGAAGAGACTTTTTTTTCCCATTGTATATTTTTACCTCTTTTGTCATAGATTAATTGACCCCATGTACGTGGGTTAATTTCTGGTTTCTCTATTCTGTTCCATTGCTCTATGTATCTGTTTTGGTGCCACTACAATACTGTTTTGATTAATGTACTTTGAAGTATAGTTTGAATACAAGGAGTGTGAAACCTCCAGCTTTGTTCTTTTTTCTCAAGATTGCTTTGGCTATTCAGGGTCTTTTGTGGTTCCATAAATTTTTTAGGATATCTTGTTCTAGTTCTGTGAAAAATATCATGGGTATTTTGATAGGGATAGCCTTAAATCTGAGATTGCTTTGGGTAGTATGGACATTTTAACAGTATTATTGTTCCAATACATGAACATATGTTATCATTCCATTTAATTGTATCATCTTTAATTTCCTTCATCAGTATCTTATAATTTTCAGCATACGCATCTATCAACCCCCTTGGTTAATTTTATTCCTAGGTATTTTATCCTTTTGATGTGATTGTAAATGGGCTTGTTTTCTTTCTTTTTCTTTCTGATAGTTCATTATTAGTGTATAAAAAAGCAACTAATTTCTGTATATTAATCTTGTATCCTTCAACTTTACTGAATTAATTTATTACTTATACTTTTTAGGCAGAGTCTTTAGTGTTTTCTACTTTTAGTGTCATGTTATCTGCAAATAGTGACACTTGTACTTCTCTTTAAGTTTGGGTGCCTTTTACTTCTTTTTCTTATCTGATTGCTGTGGCTAGGATTTCCGATATTATGTTAAATAGAAATGGAGAGAATGGGCAACCTTGTCTAGTTCTCAATTTTAGAGGAAAAGCTTTCAGTTTTTCACCATTGAGTATGATGTTAGCTGTGGGTTTGTCATAGATGTCCTTTATTATGTTGAGATATATTCCCTCTATAACAACATTCTTGTGAGATTTTATAATGAATCGGTGTTAAATTTTGTCAAATTATTTTTGTATATCTAATGAGATGATCATGTGATATTTATCCCTTGTTTTGTTGATGTGGTGCCTCACATTGATTTGCAGTTATTGAACAATACTTGCATCCCTGAAATAAATCCCACCTTCTTATGGTGCATGATCCTTTCTATTTATTGTTGAATTATGTTTCCTCATATTTTGTGAAGGATTTTTCATGTTTATTCATCAGAGATATTTGACTGTAACTTTTATTGTAGTGCCTTTGTCTGGTTTTGGTATCAGTGTGGTGAGTGGTTGCCTCTAGAATGAATTTGTGAGTGTTCACTCATCTTCCCTTTTTTACAATAGTTTGTTAAGAATAGGTATTAACTCTTCTTTATATGTTTGGTAGAATTTGGCTGTAAAATTTTTCAATTCTGCACTACTGTTGGCAGTTTTTTAAACTATTGTTTCAACTTCAATAATGATAATCTGTCTGTACAGATGTTCTATTCTTTCCTGATTCAGTCTTGGAACATGATATGTTAATAAGAATTTAACCATTTCTTTAGGTTGTCCAATACATTGTCATGTAACTATTTGTATTATTCTGTTATGATTGCATTTCTGTATTATCAATTGTAATTTCTTCTGTTTCATTTCATATTTTGTTTATTTGGGTCCTTGTTCTTTCTTAAAGAGCCTGCTTAAAAGTTTATCAATTTTGTTTATCATTTCAAAAAAAAACCCCAGATCTGGTTTTATTGATCTTTTCTATTATATTTTTTTGATTTCTTATTTATTAGTGCTCTGATCTTTATTATTCCATTCCTTCTGCTGACTTTGAGCTTTGTTAGTTCTTCTTTTTCTAATTCCATTAGATGGTTTGTTAAGTTATTTTGTTTGTTTGTTTGTTTTCCTGCTTCTTGAGGTAGGCCTGTGTTGCTATAGACTTCCTTCTTAGATCTGCTTTTGCTGCATCCCATTGAATTTGGAAAGTTGTGTTTTAATTTGCATTTTTCTCAAGTTACTTTCTAATTTTTCTTTAGATTTCTTTGAAGATCACTTGGTTTTTCAGTAGCATGTTGTTTTATCCCCTATTTGTGTTTTTCTCTTTTTTCTTTCTGTAATTGATTTCTAGTTTCATACTGTTCAGGTTGGAAAAAATGCTTGATATAATTTCTATCATCATAAATTTGTTGAGACTTGTTCTACTGTCTAAGTGATCTATCCTGCAGATTTTTCCATGTGCACTTAAAACAAGTGTATTCTGCTGAGTTTGGATGGAATGTTCTATATATATCTAATAGGTCCAACTGTCCTAATGTGTAATGTAAGGCCAATGTTTCCTCATTATTTTCTGTCTAGATTATCGGTCCACTGATGTAAGTGGAGCTGTTAAAGTCCCCTATTATTATTATTTGGGGGTTGTGGTGGCAGTGCCATACGGCTTGCAGGATCTTAGTTCACTGACCAGGGATTAAACCTAAGCTCCAGCTGTGAAAGCACTGAATTCTAACCACTGGACCACCAGGGAATTCCCTAAAGTCCCCTATTATTGTTGTATTATTGTTAATTTCTTCCTTTATGTCAGTTGATATTGGCTTTACATATTTAGGTGCCCCTATTTTAGGTGCATATATGCTTACAAATGTTACATGTTCTTCTTGAATTGTTCCCTTTATAATTGTATAATATCCTTCTTTGCCTTTTTTTAATACACTTTGTTTAAAAATATCCATTGTCTGTTATGAGAATCGTTACTTCAGCTTTATCTTCTTTTAAAGACACAGTCACTGTCTGTGTGTCTTTAGCTCTGAAGTGAGTCTCTTATAGGCAGGATATAGATGTGTCTTCTTTTTATCCAATAAGCTAACTTATGTCTTTTGATTGCAGCATTAGTCCATTGGCATTTAAAGTGATTATTAATAGGTATATGCTTATTGCCATTTTGTACTTGTTTTCTGGTTGTTTTTGTAGTTCATCTCTGTTCTTCTTTTCTTAGTTTCTTCCCCTGTAGTTTGATGATTTTAGTTAGTGTTATGGTGTTTTCTTTTCTCTGAAGTTTTTGTGTATTTGTTGTAGGTTTTTGATTTATGGTTACCATGGAGCTTATATATTTCAATCTATAACTATATCTACTTGTTTTAAACTGATAATCCTTTAGGTTCAAACACATTCTGAATGCTCTACATTTTTATCCCACACACAGTTTTTGTGTTGTTAATGTCATATTTTTTATCTTCATCTCTACCCCTTGACTGTTTATTATACTTATAGATGATTTTACAATTTTTGTCTTTTAAGCTTGCTATAAGCTTAAGTGGTTGATACACAGCCATTACTATACACTTGCTTTTATCAGTGAGGAGTTTGCCTTCCTGTAATTTTTTATTTCTTTTTGTATCCTTCTCTTTTTCATTTAAGTAAACCCTTTAACACTTCTTGAAAGATCAGTTTAGTATTTATGAACTCTTTTAGTTTTGGCTTCTCTGGGAAACTCTGTCTTCTCTCCATCAATTCTGAATAACTTTGCTGGGTAGAGTATCCTAGGTTGTAGGGGTTTTTTCTTTTCTTTTCTTTTCTTTTAGAACTTTGAATATATCATGACACTCCCTTCTGGCCTGCCAAGTTTCTGCTGAAAAATCAGCTGATGGCCTTCACCTGGGGGTTCACCTGAATGTGACCTCGTTTTTCTATTGCTGCCTTTACAATTCTCTCTTATCATAAACTTTTCCCATTTTATTTATCTGTCAGTTTGAGTCTCTTGGGTTTATATTGTTTGAGACTCTCTGTGCATCCTGTTCCTGAATATCTGTATCCTTCTTTGGTGTAGGAGGTTTTCAGCCAAAATTTCATCAAATATATTTTTGACCTATTGTTCTTCTCTTCTCCTTCTAGAACTACATACTGTGAATGTTAGTATGATTAATTGTCCCAGTGGCACCTTAAACTATACTCATTTTTTTTAAATGTTGAGTTTTTTGTTGTTGATTTTGTTTTGTTTGTTTTTGCATTTTTTTGTTTTTTTCTGCAGTTCTGGTTAGTTGATATCCATAATTCTATTTCCGAGATTGCTTATGTGTAAGAAGAGATACAGAAGACTGTGTAAATCAATCTCCTCTTGATTCCCTTTAGTGTAGTTTTCAATTCAGTTATTGCATACTTCAGCTCTGATTGGTTCCTTTTTATAGTTTCTAGTTCTTTGTTAAAATTCTCACTGTGTACATCTCTTCTTATCACATTTTCAGTTAGCATTCTTAGTACTATTGCTTTGAATTCTTTTTAGGTAAGTTATTTATCTCTGTTTCATTAGGGTTTTTCCCACAGGTAATTTTTTCTTGTTTTCCAATTAGAAACATATTCTTTGGTCTTCTCATTTTGTTTAGCTTTCTCTGTTTCTAAGAAATTAGGTGAAACAGTTACATATCCTGATCTTACAATGTGTGTTCTTTTGTTGGAGCATCCCTGCGCAGGTTGTGTGTGCCCAGTGGCTTTGGTGGGAGAACTGTATCTGAAGTAGGCATGGGCTGAATCTTCCCCGAGGGTGTGCTGGCAGCCAGTGCCTTGGTGGGAGGTCACACTGGAGTTGGATGGGCTAAAGAAAGGGTCATGTTCAAGCTGGGACATCTGCTCTGCTCAATGGTTCTCACTGCCCTATTAGGATAAGGGCAGATCCTGAGGTGCTGTAGCAGAAGGCCTGAGGTACTTGGGTTTCTTCCAGGTTTGACATCAGTCTTTCCTTTGCTTGGGGTCATAGCTGGGACATGAGAGCTTGTGACTACCCTTTTATGGTGGTTTCATACACCCCCTCACCCCCTACGTGGTGTGCCTGTCTTGGTTAGAGGCTGGGTTGGGGCTCAAAGGATCGTTGTCAGAATTTTTTTTTATTTTAAGGAAGTCCAATTTATCATTTTTTCTTTGATTGCTCTGATTTCAGTGTCATATCCATGAAGTCTGCCAAATCCAATGTCTAAATCTTCTCCCATATGTTTTCTTATAAACTTTCTTTCTTTATAGTTTTTTCTCTGAAATTTAGATCTTTGATCCATTTTGAATAAATTTCTGTATATCATGTAAGATGGGGTCCAAATTCATTGTTTTGCATTTAGATATTCTCTTTTCACAACATTATTTTTTCTGAAAAATCTGTCTTCTCTTTTTGAAAATCATTTAACCATATATTTCAGGGTTTATTTCTGACTTCCCTATTCTATTCTATTCCATTGGTATATATGTACACTTTTATGTGCCATTACTACACTGATTTGATTACTCTAGCTTGGTAAGAAGTTTTGAAATCAGGAAGCATTGAGAACATATAAATTTCTTCTTCTTTTTAAATTTGTTTGGGCTATTCAGACTTCCTTGTCATTCCATATGAAGTTGAGGATGGATATTTCTATTTTTGTAAAAAATGCCATTGGGGGCTTCCCTGGTGGTGCAGTGGTTGAGAGTCCGCCTGCCGATGCAGGGGACACGGGTTCGTGCCCCGGTCCGGGAAGATCCCACATGCCGCGGAGCGGCTGGGCCTGTGAGCCATGGCTGCTGAGCCTGCGCGTCCGGAGTCTGTGCTCCACAGTGAGAGAGGCCACAGCAGTGAGAGGCCCGCATCCAAAAAAAAAAAAAAAATGCCATTGGGATTTTGATAGGGGTTACATTACATCTGTAGATTTCTTTGTGTGGTATTGATATCTTTACAATATTAAGTTGTGATCCAATCCATGAACATGGGATATCTTTCCATTTATTTACATCTTCTTTACTTTCATTGAGCAATGTTTTGCTTTCAGTGTACCACTTTCACATTTTCTGTTAAGCTTATAACTAAATATTTTTTGACACTATTGTACATAGAATTTTCTGAATTTCCTTTTTGGATTATTGTTAGTGTGCAGAACACGACTGAGTTCTTTGCATATTAATTTTGTATTAATTATTTGCAACTCACCTGAATTCTTTTATTTGTTCTAATCATCTATATGTTTATGTGTGTGTGTGTGTGTGTGTGTATATAATATCTACGGTTTTCTATATATGATATCTTTTTGTCAGTGAACAGAGATAATTTTACTTCTTCATTCCCAATTTGGATGCCTTTTTTTCCTGCCTAATCACTCTGTCTAGGACTTACACTGCAATCTTAAATAAAAGTGGCAAGAGAAGGCATCTTTGTCTTATTCTTGATCTTAGAGGAAACTGTTTTGACCTTTCACAATTGGATACAATGTTATCTGTAGGCTTTCCAACAAGGATTTTAGTATGTTGATATAATATCCCTCTATGCTGAGAATGTTCATTGTGATTATCATGAAAGTTTGTAGAATTTTATCAAGTGTTCCTCTGCATTAATTGAAATGATCACGTGGATTTTTTTCTTTCATTCTGTTTATGTGCTGTAGCATTGGTTGATTTTTCTATGTTGAACCATCTTTGCTTTGCAGGAATAAATACCACTTGGTAATGGTGTACAATCTTATTAATGTGCTGTTCAAGTCTGTTTGCTAGTACTTTGTTGAGGAGTTTTGCATCAATATTCACCAAGGATATTTGTCTGTAGTGGCTTTCTCTGGTTTTGGTATCAGGGAAATGCTGGCCTCATAGAATAAGTTCAGATTAATTCCTTCTTGTTTGGGAAGAGGTTATTTTTTTTAAATGTTTGTGGAAGAATCATGTTAATTTTTCTATAAATGTTTGGGACAATTCAGAAGTGAAGTAAATTGATTATGGGCATTTTTGGGGGGAGATTTTTAAGCATACGTTCTTAAATTTTATTGACGTATAGTTGATTTATAATGTGTTTATTTCTGCTGTATAGCAAACTGATCCAGTTGTGCACACACACACATATATATACATATACATATTCTTATTACATTCTTTTCCATTATGATTTTATCACAGGACATTAAATTATAGTTTCCCATACTATAGTCTAGGACCTTGTTGATTATCCATCCTATATATAACACTTTTCATCTGCTAAACACAAACTCCCATTCTGTCCCTCCCCCTCCCCACTCCCCATTGGCAACCACGAGTCTGTTCTCTATATATCTCTCTGATTCTGTGTCATATGGAAAAGAAGAAGTGAAACTGTCACTCTTTGCAGATAACATGACAATATACATAGAAAATCCTAAGGATGGCACCAGAGAGCTACTAGAGCTAATGAATAAATTTAGTAAAGTATCAAGATACAAAATTAATACACAAAAATTTCTGTATTCCTATACACTATGAATGAAAGGTCAGAATGAGAAATTAAGAAACAATCTCATTTACAGTTGCAACAAAAAGAATAAAATACCTAGGAATAACCCTACCTAAGGGGGCAAAAGGCCTGTATGCAGAAAACTATAAGACACTGATGAAAGAAATCAAAGACAACACAAACATATGTAGAGATATACCATGTTCTTGGATTGTAAGAATCAACATTGTGAAAACGACTATACTACCCAAAGCAATGTACATATTCAATGCAATCCCTATCAAACTACCAATGGCATTTTTCACAGAACTAGAACAAAAAAATTCACAATTTGTATGGAAACACAAAAGACCATGAATATCCAAAGCAATCTTGAGAAAGAAAAATGGAGTTGGAGGAACCAGACTCCCTGACTTCAGACTATACTACAAAGCTACAGTAATCATGACAGTATGGTTTGCGGAGGTTTTTGATTGCTGATTCAGACTATTTGTGATCAGTCTTACTGAGTTGTGTGTTTCAAAGAATGTTTTCATTTCATCAAGGTTATACAATTTGTTGGCACAAAGCTGTTTATACTACACTTTGATGACTTAAAAAATACAGAATGTGAGAATTGTGAGTTAAGTTTTATTTGGCGGAAAATGAGGACTGTAGCCCAGGAGCCAACAACTCAGATCACTTTGAGAAACTGTTCCATAGAGGTGGGGGGAGGTCAGTTTTTTTGTGTGATTTTGTTGAAGGGGGAGTACATGCAATCAAACACATATTTTTTGCCTAAGGTTTTGCTAGTCTTGGGAACGCACTACTAGTCATGAGGAGCAGACGTCAGCATAAAGGATTGTAGGGCTTGTCTAGATACAAAGAGATACAAGAATTGGGCTCATTAAGTCATCTCCTGAAAACATCAAACTATCTGAAGACTGGTTCTGCCAGTTTATTCCAGGGCACAGAGTGCCTCATTTCTGCTCTTCAACCTGTACTTCTTTCAGGGGGTGTTGAAAGTCAGCAGCTGTATCAGCTCATGATTTAATCTTTGTAGAGGTAGACGGCAAGTTCCATTGGCAAGTGCCAATTGTCATTGACATCTTTTATAACCCTCTTAATTTCTGTAATATCAGTTGTAATTTGAGTCTTCTCTCCTTTTTTTTTAGTAAACCTAGTTAAAATCTTGTCAATTTCATTTATCTTTTCATAGAACCAACTTTTTGTTTGATGGATTTTCACTTATTTTTAGATTCCCTATTTTCTTTATCTCTGCTGTTATATTTATTGGTTTCTTCCTGGAAAAACTTAAGTTTGCAAAACACGGGCAGTTTTGAAAAGAGAGGACAAAGAGAAGTGGAGCCTGAGAGTCCTAGAGATCCAGTCAACTCTGTGCGAAGCATCCTCTGAGAAACGTTGCAATTCATCCTACTCCCTAGAGTTGCTGAGGATGGTCATGTTGAAAAACAGTATTGGAATTACCAACAGAGGAGACAGCTAAGAGAAAAATAAATTAGAAATGAATCCACTGTAAAACATAAAACTATAAAATTCTTAGAAAAAAACAAAGAGGGTAATCTTCATGACATTTTACTTGACAATGTGTTCTCGGGTATAACAGCAAAAGAAGACAATAAAAGAAAAAGTAGATACATTGGATTTTATAAGAATTTAAAACTTTTGCTTATGAAAGAACAGTCTAAGAAAGTTAAAAGACTCTGAAGAATTAGAGAAAACATTTGTAAATTATATATCTGATAAGGAATTAATATTAGAACTTCTGGCTAATATCTAGATTAAAGAATTCCTACAACTGAACAACAGTAACAAAACACAAATAAAAACTGGGCAATTGCCTTGAATAGACTCTTCTTCAAGGAAGACATGTAGATGACCAATAAACACATGAGAAGATGCTCCACATCACTAATCATTAGGGAAATGCAAACCAAAACCACAATAAAATACTATTTTGTGCTCATTAAGGTGGCAATTATATCTTAAAAAATCAAAATAATAAATGTTGGCAAGCGTATGGAGCAATTGGAACCCTAAATATTGGTTGTGGGAATGTAAAATAGCTCCTCCTCTGTGGAAAATAGCTTTGTGCTTCCTCAAAACAGCTAAAACTAGAGTTACTATATAATCCAGCAAATCTAACTCTAAGGCCTATACTCTTAATTGAAAGCAGGGACTTAAAAACATACTTTTACACCAATGTTCATAGTGCCACTATTCACAATTGTTGAAAGGTGGAAATAATACAAATGTGCACAAACAGATGAATGGATAAAGAAGATTTGGCATATAGATAGATAGATAGATAGATAGATAGATAGATAGATAAATAGATAGATATACACACACACACACATACATACACACAGAGATACTTGTTACACAATGGATGAACCTTAAAACATTGTGCTCAGTTAAGTAAGCCAGAAACAAAAGAACAATTCTTGTATGATTTCACATTTTAAGAGTTACCAAGAGGAGGCAGATCCATAGAGACAGAAAGTAAGCTAGTGGATACCAAAGGTTGGGTGGAGCAGAGAAATGGAAAGTTATTGCTTAAATGGTACATAGTTTTTGTTTTGGATGAGAAAAGTTCTGTAAATGGATAGTTGTGGTGGTTGCACAACATTGTGAGTGTGCTTAATGCCATTGAATTGTATCCCTAGAAATGGTTAAAGTGGTAAAATTTATGTTATGTATATGTTACCACAAAATCCTTTTGATATATAGTTGTAATTCAGCGTATCATAGTCAACTGAATCACAAATAAAAACTGATTCGTTTGATTTTAGCAAGTAAATAATTTGGATATCTAAGTCGGAACCTTGCTGGGAAAGGGAGCAATATGTTGATTCAAGAGAAAACTGAAAACTTCAGGCCAAAAGTGTTTCTCAGTCTCTGGATGCTATTGGACTGTGAGCATGATTCTGGGCTGAATGGAAGTCACTGGATTCTTACCTGTCTGCAGCTCAGAAGTCACCTCCACTGGAAGCCTTCCCCAGATCCAGCCAGAGGGGATCATTACCTTCTCTGTGTCACCTCTGTTCCTCTGTGTACTTCCATCATTACGCCTTTCACAGTGAGCTGTTGCTTCTCTGTTTACAGGTCTGAATCTGTGACTTGGAAGCTTCTGGTAGTCAGGGGTCTGGCTTAATTCCTGTGCCAACCCAAGGTGTGTGTGTGTTAGGAAGGCATGTCTCAGAATATACAGCTGCCAAAGGAATAAATGGATGCATGAATAGACAGACAGGTGAGCAGATAGGTAGGTAGATGAATAAATGAATAGATGGAGAGATGCTTAAACATCTCTTGAACATCTCTTTTCACTGGCTTGAAAAAAGGCCAATCAATGTTTCCTTGGCTATTGCAATAACTTTTAAACATGAGACTCCAGACCATTTTCTAACCTTCCAACCCTTATTGCCACCACCCCCAGCAAAAAGAAAATTTTCTTTTAATCCAAAGAAGCAAGCAACGACTGATGCCCACAAGATTCCCCTGTCTCCCCATCACCCTGAAACAGTTGGCCTCAGATATCATGGAGAGGCCACCTGAAGACCCCAGCCAAGAGAAACATTGTGACAGATAGGGATGCTGTCTTATAAGATGAAGTGTGTGCCTGGACCAAGGGGCCACCATATGGAGCTCCTTGCACAGCCAGAATATGTGGACATGGGAACCAAGATGTGGAAAACTGGGTGGTACCTCTCACAGTTACATCCTATACCAATTAACAGAATGCCCATCCCAGGGCATTCTGATAGTAGAAAGTGAATCCCTAAGGATTAATGTTTCTACAAGTGGCCACAGTAATGGTTCTGCTGCACTGGCGTCTGAGATCGCCACCTGTCCACTACCACTGAGGAAACAGGTAAAGAGAGCATGAAGATAGTGGCCAAATATTTGAACCTGCTTACCAGGGGTAAAAGGATTGCTGCCTGACAGTGGGGCAAGGAGGATTGTAGACAGAGCCCAGAGGCTCTTATGTTACCATGATTCCCAGTGGAAGAACCACAGCAACATCCAGATGGGACCACCAAGCTCCAAGACCCTCAGGAATGAGGGTGTGGGCCACTCCACCAATGAAAGACTACCAAGAAGTTGAAGTTGAATATATGGATAATTGTGGCAGATTGAAATTTTGAAAAGTTGTTACTTTTCTGATGCTTTATCAACAGGTGGAAACTATTTACTTTCCTTTGGACCTGAGTGGGCTTGTGACTGCTCAGACCAAAAGAATACCAAGGAGGTGATGTTATGGGACTATGTCATAACACGGGTAATTTCTTCCTGGTTCTCTCTTTCTCTTGGAATGCTCATTTGGGGAACAAGTCACCATGTTATGAGGATGCCTAGGACACATGGAAAGGACATATGGGTGTGGCAACTAACAGCCCTAGCACAGGTCTCAGCTGACAGCCAGCAACTACTAGCAGAAATATGATTGATTGAGACTTCAGATGATTCCAGCCTCTAGCTTTTGAACAACCCCAGCTGAATCCAAGAGGGGCAAAAGTGAGCTGTACCTAAAGCACCCTGCCCACATTTCATATTTAGAAGTAAAATAAATGTCATTGCTTTAACTCACTATGATTTTGGATGGTTTGTTACACCGTAATATTAACTGTAACAGAAATTATTACTTGTATTTATGTTATTTACTGTAAATTTTATTAATCCTCTCCATTTACTTCTACTACCAGGCCCTTTCACACCCTAGTATTACATAGGCTGTGTTAAAGGTGACTCATTTTTTTGCTTAAGTACATAAGTTGTAGAATAATAAAGAGGTCTGGCACAACACTAGAAGAGGAATAGGCATCATCTGGATGTCTTATATTAATAGCTAGAGTGTATAACAGATGAAACTTGGGGCTGCATTCCTTTTAAGGAGATAGAAAGTGCTTTTCTGGTTTTGGATTGTTTCGTTTATTTGGCTATTGTGTGGAGATGAGGTATTATTGAAAATGTATATATTTTAAAGAGTATATATGGGAAGATGAGTGTATGTAGATATCAGGCAGTCAAATTGTGTACAGGCATACCTTGAAGTTATTGCAAGTTAGGTTCCAGGCTGCCTCAATAAAGTGAATATCGCTAAAACGAATCACACAAATTTTTGTTTTCTCAGTAAATAGAAAAGATGTGTTTACACTATACAGTAGTCTATTAAGTGTGCAATAGCATTATGTCTAAAAATATACATAACTTAATTTTAAAACACTTTATTGCTAAGAATGCTAATCATAATCTGAGCCTTCAGTGAATCATAGCTTTTGGTTTGTGGTTTTGGTTTTGAGGTTTTTGTTTGTTTGTTTTTCTTTTTTCTTCTGGTGGAGAGCTTGAAATATTGGCAGAATTGCCAAAATATGACACAGAGATGAAGTGAGCAAATGCTGTTTAAAAAGAATGGCTCTAATAGATAATCTGATGTAGGGTTGCCACAAATCTTCACTTTGGAGAAAATGCATTTTCTGAGGACCTTCAAGATGGTGGAGGAGTAAGACGTGGAGATCACCTTCCTCCCCACAAATACATCAAAAATACAACTACATGTGGAACAACTCCTACAAAACATGTACTGAATGCTGGTGGAAGTCCTCTGACTTCCCCAAAGGCAAGAAAATCCCCACATACCTGGCTAGGGCAAAAGAAAAAAGAAAAAAACAGAGACAAAAGAATAGGGACAGGAGCTGTACCTCTGGAATCGAGCTGTGAAGGAGGAAAAGTTTCCACACAGTAGGAAGCCCCTTAACTAGCGGGGAAGGTAGTGGGCAGGAGGGAAATTCCAAGCTATGGAGGAGAGTGCAGCCACAGTGGGGAAGAGGGTAAAGTGGAGAGATTCTCACACAGAGGATCAGTGCTGCCTGGCACTCGCCAAACTGAGATGCTTGTCTGACCACCCAACAGGCCGGGTGGGGGCTGGGAGCTGTGGCTCAGGCTCCAGAGGTAAGACCCCAGGGAGAGGAATAGGGGTGGCTGCATGAAAACAACCTGAAGGAGGCTACTGTGCCACAGATAGCTGGGAGGGAGTCCAGGAAAAACAGGACATGCCAAAGAGGCCAGAGACCGTTTTTTTGGGGTGCACAACGAGAGGAGATTCATGCTCCATGTGCCCACAGAAGGCAGAGCACCATTGAAGCAAGCTCCAGAGACAGGTGGAAGCCATGGCTATTAGCTTGGACCCCAGAATGGGCATTAACCTCTACCATCACCACCACTGCCACCAAAAATCATGTGTGGAAGTGCAGGTCATTATCCACACCACACCAGGATCCTGTGAACCATGCCACTGCCAGGGTCCCATGATCCAGGGACAACTTCCCCTGGGAGAAATCATGGCGCCCCTCAGGCTGTTGCAATATCACGCTGGCCTCTGCCACTGCAGCCTCACCCCACATTCCAATTGTGACTACAGTAACCCTCCCTCTCGCTGGCCTGAGTGAGCAAGAGAGCCCTAATCAGCTGCTGCTTTAACCTCCTCCAGTCTGAGAAGGGAACAGATGTCTGAGGGTGGCCTAGATGTAAAGGCAGGGCCAAAATCAAAGCTGAACCCGAGGAGCTGTGTGAACAAAGAAGAGAAAAGAAAATTTCTCAGTGCAGCCTCAGGAACAGCAGATTAAATGCCCACAAAGAACTTGAAAAACCAGCATTTGAAGAATACCTGATTAGACAGTGAATGTTCCCAAAGACGAGGCAGTGGACTTTAGGGGCAACTGTAGACTTGGGATTTGCTTTCTAGATCTCATTGGTTTCTGGTTTTATGTTTATCTTAGTTTAGTTTTTAGTGCTTGTTATCACTGGTGGATTTGATTATTGGTTAGGTTGCTCTCTTCCTGTTTTTTAAAATTTTATTTAATTTTTATTTTTTTAATTCTTAGTATTTTTATTTTATTTTAATTTTTTGCCTTTTTCTCTTTTTGTGAGTGTGTATGTGTATGTTTCTGTGATCTTGTCTGTTTAGCTATGCTTTTACAATTTTTCCTAGGGTTCTCTCTGTTCATTTTCATTTATTCATTTATTTTTTGGTTTGTTTCTTTGTTTTCTTTTTGTGAGAGTGTGTGTGTATGTTTATTTCTGTGATTATGTCTGTTTTGTATTGTTATTACCATTTGGTTTTGTGTTCTATCTGTTCATTTTTTTGTCCTTCCTTTTCTTGTAAGCCATGTGGCTGGCAGTGTCTTGGTGTTCCGGCCAGGTGTCAGGCCTTAGCCTCTGAGGTGGGAAAGCCAATTCCAGGACATTAGACTACTAGAAAACTCCTGATCCCACATAATCTCCATAAGCACAAGCTCTCCCATCGACCTCTGTCTCAACACTAAGAGCCAGCTCCACCCACTGGCCAGCAGGCTTCTGTTCTGGAGGCCCCAGGCCAAAAAACAAGCAGGAGAGGAACACAACCCCACCAATTAGCAGAGGTGCCTAAAGTCATACTAAGTTCAGAGACACCCCAAAACACACCACCCGATGTGGCCCTGCCCACCCGAAATACAAGATCCAGCCACACCCACCAGAACACAGGAACCAGTCGCCTCCATGGGGAAGCGTACACAAGCAACTGAACCAACCTCACCCACTGGGGGAAGACAACAAAAATAACGGGAACTACAAACATTAAACCTGTGAAAATTAGAACACAAACACAGGAAGTTAAACTGAATGAGATGACAGAGAAAATATGCAGCAGATGAAGGAGCAAGGTAGAAACCAAAAAATTAAGAGGAAATAGGCAGTCAACCTGAAAAAGAATTCAGACTAATGATAGTAAAGATTATCCAAAATCCCAGGAATAGAATGGGGATGGTATAAGAAATGTTTAAAAAGGACCTAGAAGAAATGAAGAGCAAACACACAATGATGAACAACAAAATAAATGAAATGTAAAATACTCTAGAAGGAATCAATAGCAGAATAACCGAGGCAGAAGAATTGATAAGTGACCTGGAAGATAGAAGAGTGGACATAAATGCCATAGAGCAGAATAAAAAAAAAAGAATGAAAAGAATTGAGGACAGTCTCAGAGACTTCTGGAACAACATTAAACACATGAACATTCGAATTATAGGGGTCCCAGAAGAAGAAGAGAAAAAGAAAGTTTCTGAGAAAATATTTGAAAAGATTATAGTTGAAAACTTCCCTAACATGGGAAAGGAAATAGTTAATCAAGTCCAGGAAGCATAGAGAGTCTAATAAAGGATAAATCTAAGGAGAAACACGCCGAGACACATATTAATCAAACTATGAAAAATACAATACAAAGAAAAAATATTAAAAGCAGCAGGGGGAAAGCAACAAATAGAATACAAAGGGATCCATATAAGGTTAATAGCTGATCTTTCAGCAGAAACTCTGCAAGCTAGAAGTGAGTGGCAGGACATATTTAAATTGATGAAAGGGGAAAACCTACAACCAAAATTACTCTACCCAGCAAGGATCTCAATCAGATTCTATATAGAAATTAAGATTTTTACAGACAAGCAGAAGTTAAGAGAATTCAGCAACATGAAAACAGCTATAAAACAAATGCTAAAGGAACTTCTCTCAGCAGGAAACACAAGAGAAGGAAAAGAACAACAAAAGCAAACCCAAAACAATTAAGAAAATGGTAATAAGAACATACATATCAATAATTACCTTAAATGTAAATGTATTAAATGCTCCAACCAAAAGACATAGACTGGTTGAATGGACACAAAAACGAGATCCATATATATGCTATCTTCAAGAGACACACTTCAGACCTAGGTACATATCCAGACTGAAGGTGAGTGGATGGAATAAGATATTCCATGAAAATGGAAATCAAAAGAAACCTAGAGTGGCAATATGCATATCAGAAAAAATACACTTTAAAGTAAAGACTATTACAAGAGACAAAGAAGGACACTACCTAATGATCAAGGGATCAATCAAAGAAGAAGATATAACAACTGTAAATATTTATGCACCCAACATAGGAGCACGATAATACATAAAGCAAATGCTCACAACCATAAAAGGGGAAATCGACAGTAACACAGTAATAGTAGGGGATTTTAACACCTCACTTTCACCAATGGGCAGATCATTCAAAATGAAAGTAAGTAAGGATACACAAGCTTTAAGTGACACAGCAGACCAGATGGACTTAACTGATATTTATAGGACATTCCAATCAAAAACAACAGGATACACTTTCTTCTCAAGTGCTCATGGAACATTCTGCAGCATAGATCATATCTTGGGTCACAAATTAAGCCTCCGTAAATTTAAGATAATTAAAAATATATCAAGTATCTTTTCCTACAACAACACTATGAGATTAGATATCAATTACAGGAAAAAACTGTAAGAAATAGAAACACAAGGATGCTAAACCATACGCTACTAAATAACCAAGAGATCACTGAAGAAATCCAAAAATACCTAGATACACTACCAAATGTAAAATAGATAACTAGTGGGAAGCAGCCGCATAGCACATGGTGATCAGCTCAGTGGTTTGTGACCACCTAGACGGGTGGGATAGGGAGGGTAGGAGGCAGGGAGACACAAGAGGGAAGAGATATGGGAACATATGTATATGTATAACCGATTCACTTTGTTATAAAGCAGAAACTAAAACACCATTGTAAAGCAATGATACTCCAATAAAGATGTTAAAAAAAAATGTCATGCACAGCACTAAGCACAGAGGGGATACAAGGTGGCCCAGACACAGCCCTCACTCGTCAACACGGCACATGTGATTGAGCCTCTGCCCTTTCTGGTCCAAGTTCTTCCCTCATCACAGGCCTGGGTCTCAGGTTGTTGATTCCACAGAGGAGTTTTCCACCATGGGATTGAGTATCAGAACTGTCAGAGCAGGTCCTTTAGCCAGAGACACCCCCCAAGGTTCCTATCAGCTCCTTCCCCTTCCTGCTCTGCACCCTCTTACCTCCCATTTACTGTGTGCCAGGTGCTGTGCTAAGTACTTTACATGGACGAGCCCCCACTTGAACATCTTGGACCTTCCTCTGCTGGGCCCTGCCCTCCCCACACACCCCCAGGGAGAGGGATTGGAGTGGAATTCAACTTGGCTTTAAACAGATGTGGTTTCATGTGCTGGTTCTACCTTGTCCTAGCCACATGACCCTGGGCTAGTCATTCCCCCTACCTGAGCCTTTGTTCCCTCATCTGGTAAAGAAAATTCCACTGGTACCTACTTCACAGGGTTGTTGGGATTACCAAGGGGGCTAATACATGTAAAGTGCTTAGCGTAGCACCTGGCACACACTGAATGGTAGTGACAATGGTTCAAATGGCCCAGATATACATTAATTTAAATTTCATAGGGAAAGGTTTCAAAAAAAAAAAAAAAACACCTAGAAACCAGTGAAAATTAAAG
The DNA here is from genome assembly GCF_964374135.1 of Grampus griseus. Classification (NCBI taxonomy): domain Eukaryota; kingdom Metazoa; phylum Chordata; class Mammalia; order Artiodactyla; family Delphinidae; genus Grampus; species Grampus griseus. Next base: position 47,666,742 of record NC_138999.1, on the reverse strand, counting down.
CACGATGACCCAAAACCTATTGGATGCATCAAAAAAAGTTTTAAGATGGAAGTTTATAGCCAAACAATGCTACCTCAAAAAACAAGAAAAATCTCAAATAAACAACCTACCTTACACTAAAGCAATGAGAGAAAGAAGAACAAAATACCCCCAAAGCTAGTAGAAGGGAAAAAAAATCATAAAGATCAGATCAGAAAGAAATGATAAACAAATGAATGAAACAATAACAAATATGAATAAAACTAAAAGCAGGTTCTTTGAGAAGGTAAACAAAATTGATAAACCTTTAGCCAGACTCATCAAAAAGAAAACAGAGAAGACTCAAATCAACAGAATTAGAAATGAAAGAGAAGTAACAACTGACCCTGGAGAACTACAAAGGATCATGAGAGATTGCTACAAGCAAATATATGTGAATAAAATGGACAACCTGGAAGAAATGGACAAATTCTTAGAAAAGTAAAACCTTCTGAGATTGAACCAGGAAGAAACATAAAATATAAACAGACCAATCACAAACACTGAAATTGAGACTGTGATTGAAAATCTTCCAACAAAATAAAATGCCCAGGATCAGATGGCTTCACAGGCAAATTCTATCAAACATTTAGAGAAGAGCTAACACCTATCCTTCTCAAACTCTTCTAAGATATAGCAGAGGGAGGAACACTCCCAAACTCATTCTACGAGGTCACCATCAGCCTGATACCAAAACCAGACAAAGATGTCACAAAGAAAGAAAACTACAGGGCAATATCACTGATGAACGTAGATGCAAAAATCCTCAACAAAATACTAGCAAACAGAACCCAACAGCACATTAAAAGGATCATACACCATGAGCAAGTGGAGTTTATCCCAGGGATGCAAGGATTCTTCAATGTATGCAAAGCAATCAATGTGATACACCATATTAACAAATTGAATGATACAAAACATATATAATCTCAGTAGATGCAGAAAAAGCTTTTAACAAAATTCAACACCCATTTATGATAAAAACTCTCCAGAAACTGGGCATAGAGGGAACCTACTTCAACATAACAGAGACCATATATGAAAAACCAACAGCCAAAATCATTCTCAATGGTGTAAAATTGAAACCATTTCCTCTATGATCAGGAACCAAACAAGGTTGCCAACTCTCATGGGTATTATTCAAAATAGTTTTTGAAGTTTCAGCTGCAGCAATGAGAGAAGAAAAAGAAATAAAAGGAACCCAAATTGGAAAAGAAAAAGTAAAACTATCACTGTTTTCAGATGACACGATAATATACATAGAGAATCCTAAAGACTCTATCAGAAAACCACTAGAGCTGATCAATGAATTTGGTAAAGTAGCAGGATACAAAATTAATGCACAGAAATCTCTTGCATTCCTATACACTAATAATGAAAATTCTGAAAGAGAAATTAAGGAAACTCTCCCATTTACAATTTCAACCAAAAGAATAAAACACCTAGGAATCAACCTACCTAAGGAGACAAAAGACCTGTATGCAGAAAACTATAAGATGAAAAAAACTAAAGATGGTACAAACAGATGGAGAGATATACCATGTTCTTGGATTCGAAGAATCAACATTGTGAAAATGATTATACTACCCAAAGCAATCTACAGATTCAGTGTAATTGCTATCAAATTATCAATGGTAGTTTTCACAGAACTAGAATAAAAAAATTTCACAATTTTTATGGAGACACCTAAGACCCTGAATAACAAAAGCAATCTTGAGAAAGAAAAAAGGAACTAGAGGAATAAGGCTCCTGGATTTCAGACTATACTACAAAGCTATAGTAATCAAGACAGTATGGTACTGGCACAAAAACAGAAATATAGATCAATGGACAAGGATAGAAACCCCAGAGATAAACCAATGCACATACGGTCACCTTATCTTTGATAAAGGAAGCAAGAATATACAATGGAGAAAGACAGCCTCTTCAATAAGTGGTTGTGGGAAAACTGTACAGCTACATGTAAAAGAATGAAATTAGAACACTCTGTAACACCATATGCAAAAAATAAGCTCAAAATGAATTAAAGATCTAAATGTAAGGCCAGAAACTATAAAACTCTTAGAGGAAAAAAGAAGGCAGAACATTCTATTACATAAATCACAGCAAGATCCTTTTTGGCCCACCTCCTAGAGAAAGGAAAATAAAAACAAAAATAAACAAATGGGACCTAATGAAACTTAAAAGCTTTGGCACAACAAAGGAAACCATAAACAAGACAAAAAAACAACCCTCAGAATGAGAGAAAATATTTTCAAATGAAGCAACTGACAAAGGATTAATCTCCAAGATATACAAGCATTTCATGCCACTCTATATCAAAAAAAAACGATCAACCCAGTCCAAAAATGGGTGGAAGACCTAATCACACATTTCTCCAAAGAAGATATACAAATGGTCGACAAACACATGAAAGGATGCTCAGCATCACTAATCATTAGAAAAATGCAAATCAAAACCACAATGAGGTATCCCCTCACTCTGGTCAGTATGGCCGTCATCAAAATATCTGCAAACAATAAATGCTGGAGAGGGTGTGGAGAAAACGGAACCCTCCTACACTGTTGGTGGGAATATAAATTCATTTATCCACTATGAAGAACAGCATGGAGGTCCCTTAAAATAGTAAAAATAGAACTACGATATGACCCAGAAATCCCTCTACTGGGCATATACCCTAAGAACAACGTAATTCCAAAGAGACATGTCCCACAATGTCCATTACGGCACTATTTACAGCAGCCAAGATGTGGAAGCAACTTAAATGTCCATTGATAGATGAACGGATAAAGATGATGTGGCACATATATACAATGGAATATTACTCAGGCATAAAAAGAAATGAAATTGAGTTATTTGTAGTAAGGTGGATGGACCTAGAGTCTGTCATACAGATTGAAGTATGTCAGAAAGAGTAAAACAAATACAGTATGCTAACACATGTATATGTAATCTAAAAAAAAAAATGGTTCTGAGAAACCTAAGGACAGGACCTGAATAAAGGCTCAGACCTAGAAAATGGACTTGAGGACACAGGGAGGGGGAAGTGTAAGCTGGAATGAAATGCAAGAGTATCATTGACATATATACACTACCAAATGTAAAACAGATAGCTAGTGGAAGCAGCTGTATAGCACAGGTACATCAGCTCAGTGCTTTGTGACCACAGAGAAGGGTGGGATAGGGAGAGTGGTAGGGAGGCACAAGAGGGAGGGTATATGGGGATATATGTGTACATATAACTGATTCACTTTATTATATAGCAGAAACTAACACAACATTTTAAAGCAATCATACTCCAGTAACGGTGTTAAAAAAATACATCTACATGTAGAGCAATTGTCACTGAAAACTACCTGGAGACCATCAGAAAAAATCTTGTACAACCAAGGCTATAATAAAGATCCACACAAAATCAGATTGGAAGGGAAGAAAAGCAATCAGGATGCAACCTTTACCCCTGGAATGGGACAAAGAAGAAGAGGGGGATCTTCCCTGGGGAGTGTGCTGTTAGAGTCACATATTGGTTGCCTAACATCTGGGGTCTGACACTGGGAAGCCAAGTTCCCTTAGATGGTTAGAAAACAAGTTGGACCAGCAGAAGAGCTGTAGGAATCCTAGACTCTGCTTGTGAAGAGCATGCACATACTCATTTACTCCTGAAAATAAATGGATCTCTCTCTTCTCCTTCTTTCTTTCCTTCTGCTACATGTGTGGTACTACAGTTTTCTGGGTCTTTTAAAAAACTTAATTGTATATCATTAACAGTTTTCAAGTTAATATGGTCTTCTTTTAAAAGGTTCCATATTATTCCAATAAAAAAATAAGATGGAGAAAGTAGATTGAAACTGCATCAGACTCTGCCCATCTCCCATGACTGCCTCACAATGCACCCCAACCCGAGCCAAGTGTCTGCTCTGGCCCTGCTTGCTTTATAGCACAGCTCCACACTAGGGAAAGGGCTGCTCAGGGCAAAGAAGAGTTCAGTTGTATGGGACAGAATGGATGCAGACTTGGAATGGCATCTGAATGGGGACAATGGTAGCCATTACTGGTGCTTAAAGAGGCAGCACATCAGGAGTGGCTTGGGATTCTGACTGGGGCTGGGACCGAGGCTGCAACAGCCAGTGCCCAGATCCATGCAGAACACATGCTCAAGAACCACTTGCCCCAGCACTGCTTCCTTCTGGGGCAAAGGTGCCAGTGTTTCAAGGTGGGGAGAGCACACACTTAGAGGGAAGGGAACCAACTCAGACCTGACCCACAGGTCTTCTGATTCAACAGCTTGGGACCAACCCAAATAGGGTGGTGTTGGTCACTGAGCAGTGCAGAAGTTCCAGCTCACATTTGGCTCTGGCTGTAGCTTCACCATCTCCAGACATAGCTCCTACCAAGGTGTTAGTTGTTAGAACACCCTGGGGAAAGATGTGACTCATGCTCATGTCAGATCCAGTTCTCCCACCAAACCACTGGGCACACAGATTGTATAAGGATTCTCCCACACAAGCACACCCCTTCAAGATACTAATAATGAAACATCAGAAAGATAAATCAATGAGTGATCAAGATGGCAGAGGAGTAAGACGATTCACACAGAACATCTACTGAATGCTGGCAGAAGACCTCAGACTTCCAAAAGAGCAAGACAACTTCCATGTAAATGGGTAGGACAAAAGGAAAAAAAAAGAGAGAGAAAGAAAGGAATCTAGATGGGACCTGCTCCCCAGGGAAGGAGCTGTGAAGGAGGAAATGTTCTCACACCTGGGGAAGTCACCTCATTGGTGGGAAGATCAGCCTGGAGGGAAGGGGAGCTTTGGAGTCTTGGAGGAGAGTGCAGCAACTGGTTTTCAGTAGGCAAAACGGAGACCGACCAGCACAGATAGTGGGTACCATCGCCCTGTACTCCCCAGACTGAGACACTTGTCTGCCAATGTGGGCAGGGGCTAGATGGTGAAGCTCGGGCTTCAGAGGTCAGACCCAGGGACAGGACCGGGGTTGGTTGTATGGAGACAGGTTGAAGAGGCTGGAGTGTGGCAACTGAGGTATACTCGGAAGAAGCCTGGGCCCGGCTAGAGAGGCAAGGCTCCATTTTTGGTGTCCCACAAAGAGAAGGGTGAGACCACCATAGGCACTTCTTTCCCTTTGCATGCTCTCAGGTAAGAGGACACTGCCCACACATGCTCTGTGAGTGGGCATGAGACAGCACCACCATTCTGGGTCACTAATATGAGACCTGCAAGCAGGGGTCAAGTGCTGCACCCACAGTCTCCAGAGTGTGTGGGCCACTGCTGCTGCTAAAAGACCTGCGAGCAGGCACCAAGTGCTGCCCTTGCTGTACAGGAGGACACTGTCCCCCTCCCCCACTAAGACACCTATGAATATGAGCCAAGTGCTGCCACCACTGTACCAGGAGAGCACACGTGCCATGACCAGGCACTAAATGCTAGCCCTGCTGTTGCAGGAGTGCATGGGCCACTGCTGCTGCTAAGAGACCTGGGAGCAGGTGCCAATCACTGCTCCCACTGTCTGGGAGTGGGCAGACCACAACTGCTGCTGGGACACCTGTGAACATGCAGTAATCACTGCCCCTGCCATCCTGTGAGTGTGCAAGGGCCGCTGCAACTGCACACCCCATATCAAGGGGATAATGGCCAGCACACACTGAGGAAAGATGCAGCAAGCATCCAAACTAAAAGAAGCCCTTCAATTACAGAAAAGATGACTGAGTAGAAGGACTTGAGCTCACCTCCTCCCACAAAAACATCAAAGTCACAGTTACCTGCTGAACAACCATCAACAAAAAAGACTGGAACATACCAAAAAAGATATTTTGCATCCAACAATAAAGGAATCACGAGATGGTAGGATGGGCACTTTCACAATATAATCAAATACCATACCCACCAGGTGGGCAACCCACAAACTGGAAAATAAGTATATTGCAGAGTTTCTCCCCCAGGAGTGAGAGATCTGAGCTCCACGTCAAGCTCCCCAGCCTGAGAGTCTGGCATTGGGAGGAGACCCCAGAACGTTTGGCATTGAAGGCCAGTGGGGCTTGAGTACAGAAGTTACACAGGACAGGGGGAAACAGAGACTCCATTCTTGGAGGATGCACACAAAGTTTGACATGCACTGGGACTCAGCATAAACCTCTGACTCCATAAGAGCCTGGGCTGGACCAGCCTGTGGGTCTTGGAAGATCTCCTGGGGAGACAGGAGTTGGCTGTGGCTCCCTGAGGGGTCAAGCAAACTGGTGGAAAGACCCCAGGGAATATTGATTGAGCTCTCCTGGAGGTTGCCATTTTGACACCAAGACCTGGCCACAGCCTGCAGGCTCCAGTACTGGGACACCTCAGACCAAACAACTAGCAGGGTGGACACACAGCACCACCCATCAGCAGACAGCCTGTCTAAAGTGGTATGAGCTCACAGACACCTTTAAACACATCCCTTGACATGACCCTGCCAACCAGAAGGATAAACCCAGCTATAACCACCAGTGGGAAGGCAACAGTCCCTCTCACCAGGAAGTTTGCACAAGTCCCTGGACAAACATCACCCAACAGGGGGCAGAAACCAGAAGTAAGAGGAACTACAACCATGTAGCTGGCAGAAACGAGACCACACACATAGAAATTTAGACAAAATGAGACAGCAGAAAAATATGTTCCAAACAAAGGAACAAGATAAAAACCCAGAAGAACGACTAAGTGAAGTGGAGATACAAATTCAGAGTAATGATAATAATGATGATCCAAGATCTCAGAAAGAGATTGTAGGCACAGACCGAGAAGATACAAGAAATGTTTAACAAGGAACTACAAGATTTAAAGAACAAACACACAGAGATGAACTATATGACAACTGAAATGAAAAATACACAAGAAAGAATCAATAGCAGAATAAATGAGGAAGAATAACGAATAAGTGAGGTAGAAGACAGAGTGGTGGAAATTGCTCCTGCAGAACAGAATTTTAAAAATATGAAAAGAAACAAGGGCAGGGCTTCCCTGCTGGTGCAGTGTTTAAGAATCCTCCTGACAATGCAGGGGACAGAGGTTCGAGCCCTGGTCAGGGAAGATCCCACATACCGTGGAGCAACTAAGCCTGTGTGCCACAACTACTGAGCCTGCACTTTACAGCCCACGAGCCACAACTATTGAGCCTTCACACCACAACTACTGAAGCCTGCGTGCTTAGAGCCCATTCTGTGCAACAAGAGAAGCCACCAAAATGAGAAGCTCGTGCACCACAACGAAGAGTAGCCCACACTCACGACAACTAGAGAAAGGCCGTGTGCAGCAAAGAAGACCCAATGAAGCCAAAAATAAATTAAAAAAAAAAGAAACAAGAGAACTCTCAGAGACCTCTGCGACAACATTAAACATGCCAATATTCACATTATAGGGTTCCTAGAAGAAAAAGAGACAGAGAAAGGGGCTGAAAAAATATTGGAAGAGATTATAGTGGAAAACTTCCATAACATGGGAAAGGAAACCTTCACTCAGGTAAAGGAAGTGCAGAGTGTCACATACAGGATAAGCCCAAGGGGGAACATGCTGAGACACATATTAATCAAACTGACAAAAATTAGAGACAAAGAGAAAATACTAAAAGCAACAAGTGAACAGTAACAAATAACATACAAGGGAATCCCGATAAAGTTATCAGCTGAATTTTCAGCAGAAACTCTGCAGGCCACAAGGGAGTGGCTTGATATATTTAAAGTGATGAAAGGGAAAAACCTACAACCAAGAATATTCTACCCAGCAAGGTTCTTGCTTAGATTTGACAGAGAAAGCAAAAGCTTTACAGATAAGCAGAAACTAAGGGAGTTCAGTACCACCAAACCAGCTTTACAACAAATCCTAAAGGAATTTCTCTAGGCATAAAAGAAAAGGACACACCTAGAAACAAGAATATTATGAATGGGAAAGGTCACCAGTAAAAGCAGTAAAAGCAAATATACAGTAAAACAAATATACAGTAAAGGTAGGAAATGATTCAGACACAAATATGATATCAAAACCAGCAATGGTGAGAAGAGGTGAGTACAAATGCAGGATATTGGAAATTGTAATTAAGACACCAAAAACTTTAAAAGCTCTTGTAAATATATATATATATATATATACATATATATATATATATATGTAGAGAGAGAGAGAGAGAGAGAGAGAGAGAGAGACTACTTTATCAAAACCTCATAAGAACCACAAACCAAAAATCTAAAATAGGCATATACACAGAAAAAGAAAAAGCAATCCAAACACAACATTAAAGATAGTGATCAAAGCACAAGAGAACAAAAGAGGAAGGGAAGAAAAGCAACCTACAAAAACAAGCCCAAAACAATTAATAAAATGACAATAAGAACATACATTTTTTTCTATTTTTTTGTTTGATTTTTTATACTGCAGTTTCTTATAGTCATCAATTTTATACACATCTGTATATAAATGTCAATCCCAATCGCCCAATTCAGCACACCACCATCCCCAGCCCACCGCGGTTTTCCCCCCTTGATGTCCATACGTTTGTGCTCTACATCTATGTCTCAACTTCTGCCCTGCACACCGGTTCATCTGTAACATTTTTCTAGGTTCCACATACATGCGTTAATATACGATATTTGTTTTTCTCTTTCTGAATTACTTCACTCTGTATGACAGACTCTAGTTCCATCCACGTCTCAACAAATGACTTAATTTCGTTCCTTTTTATGGTTGAGTAATATTCCATTGTATATATGTACCACAACTTCTTTATCCACTCATCTGTTGATGGGCATTTAGGTTGATTCCATGGCTATTGTAAATAGTGCTGCAATGAACATTGGGGTGCATGTGTCTTTTTGAATTATGTTTTTCTCTGGGTATATGCCCAGTAGTGGGATTGTTGGATCATATGGTAATTCTATTTTTAGTTTTTTAAGGAACTTCCATACTGTTCTCCATAGTGGCTGTATCAATTGACATTCCCACCAACACTACAAGAGGGTTCCCTTTTCTCCACACCCTCTCCAGAATTTGTTGTTTGTAGATTTTCTGATGATGCCCATTCTAATCGGTGTGAGGTGATACCTTGTTGTAGTTTTGATTTTTTCCATTTCTCTAATAATTAGAGATGTTGAGCAGGTTTTCATGTGCTTCTTGGCCATCTGTATGTCTTCTTTGGAGAAATGTATACCTAGGTCTTCTACCCAGTTTTGGATTGGGCTGTTTGTTTCTTTAATATTGAGCTACATGAGAAGTTTATATATTTTGGAGATTAATCCTTTGTCCATTGATTCATTTGAAAATATTTTCTCCCATTCTGAGGGTTGTCTTTTTGCCTTGTTTATGGTTTCATTTGCTGTGCAAAAGCTTGGAAGTTTCAATAGTTTCCCATTTGTTTATTTTTATTTTTATTTCCAATGCTCTAGGAGGTAGATCAAGAAAGATCTTGTTGTGATTTATGTCAAAGTGTGTTCTTCCTATGTTTCCTCTAAGAGTTTTATAGTGTCTGCTCTTACATTTAGGTCTCGAATCCATTTTGAGTTTCTTTTTGTGTATGGTGTTAGGGAGTGTTCTAATTTCATTCTTTTACATGTAGCTGTCCAGTTTTCCCAGCACCACTTATTGAAGAGACTGTCTTTTCTCCATTGTATATCTTTGCCCACTTTGTCAGAGATTATTGACCATAGGACCATAGTGTATCTTTGGGCTTTCTATCTTCTTCCATTGGTCAATGTTTCTGTTTTTGTGCCGGTACCATGTCTTGATTACTGTAGCTTTGTTGTATAGTCTGAAGTCAGGGCGTCTGATTCCTCCAGCTCTGTTTTTTTCCCTCAAGACTGCTTTGGCTATTTGGGGTCTTTTGTGTCTCCATACAAACTTTAAGATGATTTGCTCTAGTTCCATAAAAAAAGCCATTGGTAATTTCATAGGGATTGCATTGAATCTGTAGATTGCTTTGGGTAGTATAGTCATTTTCACAATATTGATTCTTCCAATCCAGGCACATGGTATATCTCTCCATCTGTTAGTATCATCTTTAACTTCTTTTATCAGCGTCTTATAGTTTTCTGCATACAGGTCTTTTGTCTCCTTAGCTAGGTTTATTCCTAGGTATTTTATTCTTTTTGTTGCAATGGTAAATGGGAATTTTTCCATAATTTTTCTTTCAGATTTTCATCATTAGTGTAGGGGAATGCAAGAGATTTATGTGCATTAATTTTGTATTCTGCAAATTTACCAAATTCAATGATCAGCTCTACTAGTTTTCTGGTGGCATTTTTAGGATTCTCTATGTACAGTATCATGTCATCTGCAAACAGTGACAGTTTTACTTCTTCTTTTCCAATTTGTATTGCTTTTATTTATTTTTCTTCTCTGATTGCCATGGCTAGGGCTTCCAAAACTATGTTGAATAACAGTGGTGAGAGAGGACATCCTTGTCTTCTTCCTGATCTTACAGGAAATGCTTTCAGTTTTTCACCATTGCGAATGATGTTTGCTGTGGGGTTGTCATATATGGCCTTCATTATGTGGAGGTAGGTTCCCTCTATGCCCACTTTCTGGAGAGTTCTTATCATAAATGGGAGCTGAATTTTGTCAAAAGCTTTTTCTGCATCTATTGAGGTGATCATATGGCTTTTGTTCTTCAATTTGTTAATATAGTGTATCACATTGATTGATACACGTATATTGAAGAACCCTTGCATTCCTGGGATAAATCCCACTTAATCGTGGTATATGATCCTTTTAAGGTGTTGTTGGATTCTGTTTGCTAGTATTTTGTTGAGGATTTTTGCATCTATATTCATCAGTGATATTGGTCTGTAATTTTCTTTTTTTTGTAGCATCTTTGTCTGGTTTTGGTATCAGGGTGATGGTGGCCACATAGAATGAGTTTGGGAGTGTTCCTTCCTCTGCAATTTTTTGGAAGAGTTTGAGGAGGATGGGTTTTAGCTCTTCTCTAAAAGTTTGACAGAATTCACCTGTGAAGCCATCTGGTCCTGGACTTTTGTTTCTTGCACGATTGTTAATCACAGTTTCAATTTCATCACTTGTGGTTGGTCTGTTCATATTTTCTGTTTCTTCCTGGTTCAGTCTTGGAAGATTATACCTTTCTAAGAATTTGTCTATTTCCTCCAGGTTGGCCATTTTATTGGCATAGAGTTGCTTGTAGTAGTCTCTTAGGATTCTTTGTATTTCTGCGGTGTCTGTTGTAACTTCTCCTTTTTCATTTCTAATTTTATTGATTTGAGCCCACTCCCTCATTTCTTGTTGAGTCTGGCTAATGCTTTAATAATTTTGTTTATCTTCTCAAAGAACCAGCCTTTAGTTTTATTGATCTTTGCTATTGTTTTCGTTGTTTCTATTTCATTTATTTCTGCTCTGATCTTTACGATTTCTTTCCTTCTGCTAACTTTGGGCTTTGTTTGTTCTTCTTTCTCTACTTCCTTTAGGTGTAAGGTTACATTGTTTATTTGAGACTTTTCTTGTTTCTTGAGGTAGGCTTTTATAGCTATAAACTTCCCTCTTAGAAATGCTTTTCCTGCATCCCATAGATTTTGGATCATCATGTTTTCACTATCATTTGTCTCTAGGTATTTTTTTATTTCCTCACTGATTTCTTGGTTATTTAGTACCGTATTATTTAGCCTCCATGTGGTTGTATTCTTTACGTTTTTTCCCTGTAATTCACTTCTAATCTCATAGCATTGTGGTCAGAAAAGATGCTTGATACGATTTCAATTTTCTTAAATTTACTGAGGCTTGATTTGTGACCCAAGATGTGATCTATCCTGGAGAATGTTCTGTGCACACTTGAGAAGAAAGTGTAATCTGCTGTTTTTGTATGCAATGTCCTATAAATATCAATTAAATTATTCTGGTCTATTGTGTCATTTAAAGCTTCTGTTTCCTTATTTATTTTCATTTTGGATAATCTGTCAATTGGTGTAAGTGAGGTGTTTAAATACCCCACTTGTGTTGTGTTACTGTTGATTTCCTGTTTTATAGCTGTTAGCAGTTGCCTTTTGTATTGAGGTGGTCCTATGTTGGGTGCATATACATTTATAATTGTTATATCTTCTTCTTGGATTGATCCCTTGATCATTATGTAGAGTCCTTCCTTGTTTCTTGTAACATTTTTTATTTTAAAGTCCATTTTATCTGATATGAGTATAACTACTTGAGGTTTCTTTTGATTTCCATTTGTATGGAATATCTTTTTCCATCCCTTCACTTGCAGTCTGTATGTATCCCTAGGTCTGAAGTGGGTCTCTTTTAGACAACATATATATGGGTCTTGTTTTTGCTTCTGTTCAACAAGCCTGTGTCTTTTGGTTGGAGCATTTAATCCATTCATGTTTAAGGTAATTATCAATATGTATGTTCCTGTGACCATTTTCTTAATTATTTTGGGTTTGTTTTTGTAGATTTTTTTCTTCTCTTGTGTTTTCCACTTAGAGAAGTTCCTTTAGCATTTTTTGTAGAGCTGGTTTGGTGGTGCTGAGTTCTCTTAGCTTTTGCTTCTCTGTAAAGCTTTTGATTTCTCCATCGAATCTGAATAAGATCCTTGCCAGGTAGAGTAATCTTTGTTGTAGGTTCTTCTCTTTCATAACTTTAAGTATATCATGCCACTCCCTTCTGGCTTGTAGAGTTTCTGCTGAGAAATCAGCTGTTAACCTTATGGGAATTCCGCTGTATGTTATTTGTCATTTTTCCCTTGCTGCTTTCAATAAATTTTCTTTGCCTTTACTTTTTGCCCATTTGATTACTATGTGTCTTGGTGTGTTTCTCCTTGGGTTTATCCTGCCTGGGACCAACTGTGCTTCCTGGACTTGAGTGGCTATTTCCTTTCCCATGTTAGGTAAGTTTTCGACTATAATCTCTTCAAATATTTTCTCAGGTCCTTTCTCTCTCTCTTCTCCTTTTGGGACCCCTGTAATGCGAATGTTGTTGCATTTAATGTTGTCCCAGAGGTCTCTTAGTCTGTCTTCATTTCTTTTTATTCTTTTTTCTTTGTTCTGTTCCACAGCAGTGAATTCCACCATTCTGTCTTCCAGGTAACTTATCTGTTCTTCTGCCTCAGTTATTCTGCTATTGAGTCCTGCTAGTGTAGTTTTCATTTCAGTTATTGTATTGTTCATCTCTGTTTGTTTGTTCTTTATTTCTTCTAGGTCTTTGTTAAACATATATTGCATCTTCTCGAATTTTGCCTGCATTGTTTTTCTGAGGTCCTGGATCATCTTCACTATCATTATTCTGAATTCTTTTTCTGGAAGGTTGCCTATCTCCACTTCATTTCATTGTTTTTCTGGGGTTTTATCTTGTTCCTTCATCTGGTACATAGCCCTGTTCCTTTTCACCTTGTCTCTCTTTCTGTGAATGTAGTTTTTGTTCCACAGGCTGCAGTATTTTAGTTCTTCTTGTTTCTTCTCTCTGTCCTCTGGTGGATGAGGCTATCTAAGCGGCTCAATCAAGAACATACATATTGATAATTACCTTAAATGTAAATGGATTAGTTGCTCCATCCGAGAAAACAGACACGCTGAACAGATACAAAAACAAGAACCGTATATATGCTGTCTACAAGAGGCCCACTCCAGATCTAGGGACACATGCAGACTGAAAGTGAGGGGATGAGAGTAAGAGTATTACATGCAAATAAAAATCAAAAGAATGCTGGGGTAGGAATACTCATATCAGACAAAATAGAGTTTAAAATAAAGACTGTTACAAGAGATAAAGAAGGACACTACATAATGAACAAGAGATCAATCCAAGAAGAATATATAATAATTGCAAATATCTCTGCACCCAACATAGGACCACCACAATATATAAGGCAAATGCTAACAGCCATAAAAGAAGAAATCAACAGTAACACAATAATAGTAGGGGAATTTAACAACCCATTTACATCAATGGACAGATAATCCAGACAGAAAATCAATAAGGAAACACAGGACTTTAAATGACACATTAGAGCAGATGGACTTAATTTACATTTATGGAACATTCCAACTGAAAGCAGCAGAATACACATTCTTCTCAAGTGCACGTGGAACCTTCTCCAGGATAGACCAGATACTCAGCCACAAAGCAAGCCTCAGTAAGTTTAAGAAAGTTGAAATCATATCAAGCATCTTATCCAACCACAACACAATGAGATTAGAAATCAACTACAAGGAAAGAAAACTGTAAAATCACAATCACATGGAGGGTAAACAATATGTTACTAAACAACGAATGGATCACTGATGAAATCAAAGAGGAAATAAAAACATAACTAGAGACAAATGACAACAAAAACATGATGATCCCATACCTATGGGACATGGCAAAAGCAGTTCGAAGAAAGCAGTTTATAGTGATACAATCTTACGTCAGGTGAAAAAAAATTCAAATAAACAACCTAACCTTACTAAGGCAAGTAGAGAAAAAAAATGCAAAAATCAGTTAGCAGAAGGAAAGCAATCAGAAAGATCAGAGCAGAAATGAATGAAGTAGAGATAAAGAAAACATTGGAATAGATCAATTAAACTAAAATATGATTCTTTTAAAAGATAAACAAAATTGATAAACCTCTAGCCAGCCTCAACAAGAAAAAATGTGACAGGGCTCAAATCAATAAAATTAGAAATGAAAAAGATGTAAAAACAGACACCACAGAAATATAAAGCATCTTAAGAAACTAACTACAAGTAACTATATGCCAATAAAATGGACAACCTAGAAGAAATGGACAAATTCTTAGAAATGTACAACCTTCCTAGATGGAATGAGGAAGAAAAAGAAAATATGAACAGAGCAATCACAAGTACTGAAATTGGAACTGTGATTAAAATTTTCCAAAAAACAAAATTATAGGACCAGACTGCTTCAAAAGCAAATTCTATCAAACATTTAGAGAAGAGTTAACACCTATCTTTTTGAAACTCTTCCAAAAAATTGAAGAGAAAGGAATAATCCCAAACTAATTTTGTACAGCCACCATCACCTTGAAACTGAAATCAGAAAAAGATACCATGAAAAAGGAAAATTACGGAAAAATATCACTAATAAACATAGACACAAAAATTCTCAAAAAAATATTAGCAAACCAAATCCAACAATAAATTAAAATGATCAGACAGCATACTCAACTGGGATTTATCCTAAGGATGCAAGGATTCTTCTATATCTGCAAATCAATAAATGTGATATACCACATTAACAAACTGCAAAATAAAAACCATATGATCACGAGGGGAAGATGGCGGAACAGTAAGACACGGAGATCACCTTCCTCCCCAAAGATACACCAGAAATACATCTACACGTCGAACAACTTGCACAGAACACCTACTGAACGCTGGCAGAAGTCCTCAGAACTCCCAAAAGGCAAGAAGGTCCCCACATGCCTGGGTAGGGCAAAAGAAAAAAGAAAAAACAGAGACAAAAGGATAGTGACAGGATCTACACCAGTGGGAGGGAGCTGTGAAGGAGGAAAGGTTTCCACACTAGGAAGCCCCTTCAAGGGCAGAGACTGTGGGGGGAGGAGGGGGAAAACTTCAGAGCTGCGGAAGAGAGCACAGCAACAGGGGTACAGAGGGGAAAGGAGAGAGACTCCGGCACAGAGGATCTGTGCAGACCTTCACTCACCAGCCCAAGAAGCTTGTCTGCTCACCCACTGGGGTGGGCGGAGCTGGGAGCTGAGGCTTGGGTTTCAGTAGGAGCACAGGGAGAGGACTGCGGTTGGTGGCATGAACACAGCCTGCAGGGGATTAGTGCACCACGGCTAGCCGGGAGGGAGTCCGGGGAAAACTCTGGACCTGCTGAAGAGGCAAGAGACTTTTTCTTCCCTCTTTGTTTCCTGGTGCGTGAGGACAGGGGATTAAGAGCGCTACTTAAAGGAGCTCCAGAGATGGGCGCAAGCCGCGGCTAAAACCGCGGACCTCAGAGACGGGCATGAGACAATAAGGCTGCTGCTGCCACCACCAAGAAGCCTGTGTGCGAGAGCAGGTCACTATCAACACCCCCCTTCCGGGGAGCCTGTGCAACCCATCACTGCCAAGGTCCCGGGATCCAGGGACAACTTCCCCGGGAGAACGCATGGTGTGCCTAAGGCTGGTGCAATGTCACACCGGCCTCTGTCGCTGCAGGCTAACCCTGCACTCCATACCCCTCCTTCGCCCCGGCCTGAGTGAGCCAGAGTCCCCGAAGCAGCTGCTCCTTTAACCCTGTCCTGTGTGAGAGAAGAAGAGACGCCCTCCAGCGACCTACACACAGAGGCGGGGCCAAATCCAAAGCGGAGACCCTGGGAGCTGTGAGAAAAAGAAAAAAAAGGGAAATCTCTCCCAGCAGCCTCAGAAGCAGCGGATTAAAGCTCCCAAATCAACTTGATGTACCCTGCACCTGTGGAATACATGAATAGACAACAAATCATGCCAAATTGAGGAGATGGACTTTGAGAGCAAGATTTATGATTTTTCCCCTTTTCATCTTCTTGTGAGTGTGTATGGGTGTGCTTCTGTGTGAGATTTTGTCTGTATAGCTTTGCTTCCACCATTTGTCCTAGGGTTCTCTCTGTCCGTTTTTATTTAAATGTTTTTCTTATTAATTATTTTTTATTCTAATAACTTTATTTTATTTTATCTTACTTTATTTTACTTTATCTTCTTTCTTTCTTTCCTTCTTTCCCTCCCTCCTTCCATCCTTCCTTCCCTCCCTCCTTTATTTCCTTCTTTCTTTCTTTCTTTCTTTCTTTCTTTCTTTCTGTTTTCTTTCTTCTTATTCTCACTTTTATTCTGAGCCATGTAGATGAAAGGCTCTTGGTGCTGCAGCCAGGAGTCAATGCTGTGCCTCTGAGGTGGGAGAGCCAATTTCAGGACACTGGTTCACAAGAGAACTCCCAACTCCACATAATATCAAATGGCAAAAAACTCCCAGAGATCTCAATCACAGCACCAGCACCCAGCTTCACTCAACCATGAGCAAGCTGCAGTGCTGGACACCCTATGCCAAACAACTAGCAAGACAGGAAAACAACCCCACCCATTAGCAGAGAGGATCCCTAAAATCATAATCAATCCACAGACACCCCAAAACACACAAAGAGACATGGACGGGCCCAGCAGAAAGACAAGATCCAGCCTCATCCTCCAGAACACAGGAACTAGTCCCCTCCACCAGGCAGACTACATAACCCATTGAACCAACTATAGCCACTGGGGACAGACACCAAAAACAACGGGAACTACGAACCTGCAGCCGGCAAAAGGATACCACAAACACTGTAATATAAGCAAAATGAAAAGACAGAAAAACACACAGAAGATGAAGGAGTAAGATAAAAACACACCAGACCTAATAAATGAATAGGAAATAATCAGACTACCTGAAAAAGAATTCAGAATAATGATAGTAAAGATGATCCAAAATCTTGGAAGTAGAATAGACAAAATGCAAGAAACATTTAACAAGGACCTAGAAGAACTAAAGATGAAACAAGCAACGATGAACAACACAATAAATGAAATGAAAAGTACTCTAGATGGGATCAATAGCAGAATAACTGAGGCAGAAGAACGGATAAGTGACCTGGAAGATAAAACAGTGGAAATAACTACTGCAGAGTAGAATAGAGAAAAAAGAATGAAAAGAACTGAGGACAGTCTCAGAGACCTCTGGGACAACAGTAAACACACCAACATTCGAATTATAGGGTTTCCAGAAGAAGAGGAGAAAAAGAAAGGGACTGAGAAAATATTTGAAGACATTATAGTTGAAAACTTCCCTTATATGGGAAAGGAAAGAGTTAGTCAAGCCTAGGAAGCACAGAGAGTCCCAAACAGGAATAATCCAAGGAGAAATATGCCAAGACACATATTAATCAAACTGTCAAAAATTAAATACAAAGAAAATATATTACAAGCAGCAAGGGAAAAACAACAAATAACACACAAGGGAATCCCCATAAAGTTAACAGGTGACCGCTCAGCAGAAACACTGCAAGCCAGAAGGGACTGGCAGGACATATTTAAAGTAATGAAGGAGAAAAACCTGCAACCAAGATTACTCTACCCAACAAGGATCTCATTCAGATTTGATGGAGAAATTAAAATCTTTACAGACAAGCAAAAGCTAAGAGAGTTCAGCACCACCAAACCAGCTTTACAACAAATGCTAAAGGAACTTCTCTAGACAAGAAACACAAAACAAGGAAAAGACCTACAATAACAAACACAAAACAACTAAGAAAATGGGAATAGGAACATACATATAGATAATTACCTTAAATGCAAATGGATTAAATGCTCCCACCAAAAGACACAGATTGGCTGAATGGATACAAAAACAAGACCCATATATATTCTGTCTACAAGAGACCCACTTCGGACCTAGAGACACATACAGACTGAAAGTAAGGGTATGGAAAAAGATATTCCACGCAAATGGAAACCAAAAGAAAGCTGGAGTAGCAATTCTCATATCAGACAAAATAGACCTTAAAATAAAGACTATTAGAAGAGACAAAAAGGACACTACATAATGATGAAGGGAGTGAAACAAGAAGAAGATGTAACAATTGTAAATATTCATGCACCCAACATAGGAAGACCTCAATACATAAGGCAAATACTAACAGCCATAAAAGGGGAAATCGACAGTAACACATTCATAGTAGGGGACTTTAACACCCCACTTTCACCAACGGATATATCATCCAAAATGAAAATAACTAAGGAAACACAAGCTTTAAATGATACATTAAACAAGATGGACTTAATTCATATTTATAGGACATTCCATCCAAAAACAACAGAATACACACTTTTCTCAAGTGTTCATGGAACATTATTCAGTATAGATCATATCATGGGTCACAAATCAAGCCTAGGTTAATTTAACAACATTGAAATTGTATCAAGTATCTTTTTCAACCACAATGCTATGAGGCTAGATATCAATTAGAGGAAAACATCTTGAAAAATTACAAACACATGGAGGCTAAACAATACACTACTCATTAGCGAAGTGATAACCGAAGAAATCAATGAGGAAATTAAAAAAATACCTAGAAACAAATGACAATGGACACATGACGACCCAAAACCTATGGGATGCAGCAAAAACAGTTGTAAGAGGGAAGTTTATAGCAATACAATCCTACCTTAATAAACAGGAAACATCTCGCATAATGAATATAAACATGCACCTAAAGCAATTAGAGAAAGAAGAACAAAAAAACCCCAAAGTTAGCAGAAGAAAAGAAATCATAAAGATCAGATCAGAAATAAATGAAAAAGAAATGAAGGAAACGATAGCAAAGATCAATAAAACTAAAAGCTGGTTCTTTGAGAAGGTAAACAAAATTGAGAAACCATTAGCCAGACTCATCAAGGAAAAAAAGGAGAACACTCAAATCAATAGAATTAGAAATGAAAAAGGAGAAGTAACAACTGACACTGCAGAAATACAAAAGATCGTGAGAGATTACTACAAGCAACTCTATGCCAATAAAATGGACAACCTGGAAGACATGGACAAATTCTTAGAAATGCACAACCTGCAAGGACTGAATCAGGAAGAAATAGAAAATATTAACAGACCAACCACAAGCACTGAAACTGAAACTGTGATTAAAAATCTACCAACAAACAAAAGCCCAGGAGCAGATGGCTTCACAGGCGAATTCTATCAAACATTTAGAGAAGAGTTAACACCTATCCTTCTCAAACACTTGCAAAATATAGCTGAGGGAGGAACACTCCCAAACTCATTCTACGATGCCACCATCACGTTGACACCAAAACCAGACAAGGATGTCACAAAGAAAGAAAACTACACGCCAATATCACTGATGAACATAGGTGCAAAAATCCTCAACAAAATACTAGCAACCAGAATCCAACAGCACATTTAAAGGATCATACACCATGATCAATTGGGGTTTATTCCAGGAATGCAAGGATTCTTCAATATACGCAAATCAATCAAGGCGATAAACCATATTAACAAACAGAAGGAGAAAAACCATATGATCATCTCAATAGATGCAGAGTAAGCTTTCAACAAAATTCAACACCAATTTATGATAAAAACCCTGCAGAAAGTAGGCATAGAGGGAACTTTCCCCAACATAATAAAGGCCATATATGACAAACCCACAGCCAACATCATCCTCAATGTTGAAAAACTGAAAGCATTTCCACTAAGATCAGGAACAAGACAAGGTTGCCCACTCTCACCACTCTTATTCAACATAGTTTTTTGGAAGTTGTAGCCACAGCAATAAGAGAAGAAAAGGAAATAAAAAGAATCCAAATCGGAAAAGAAGAAGTAAACCTGTCACTGTTGGCAGATGATATGATACTATACATAAAGAATACTAAAGATGCTACCAGAAAATTACTAGAGCTAATCAATGAATTTGGTAAAGTAGCAGGATACAAAATTAATGCACAGAAATCTCTTGCATTCCTATACACTAATGATGAAAAATCTGAAAGTGAAATCAAGAAAACACTCCCATTTACCATTGCAACAAAAAGAATAAAATACCTAGGAATAAACCTACCTAAGGAGAAAAACGACCTGTATGCAGAAATTTATAAGACACTGATGAAATAAAGTAAAGATGATACAAATAGATAGAGAGATATACCATGTTCTTGGATTGGAAGTATCAACATTGTGAAAATGACTGTACTAACCAAAGCAACTTAGAAATGCAGTACAATCCCTATCAAATTACCAATGGTATTATTCACAGGAGTAGAACAAAAAATTTTTAATTTGTAGGGAAGTACAAAAGACTCTAAATATCTGAGAAAGAAAAATGGAGCTACATGAATCAGGCCCCCTGACCTCAGAATATACTACAAAGATATAGTCATCAAAAGAGTTTGGTACTGGCACAAAAACAAAAATATAGATCAATGGAAAAGGATAGAAATCCTAGAAGTAAACCCATACATCTATAGTCAATTAATCTATGGCTAAGGAGGCAAGAATATGCAATGGAGTAAAGACAGTCACTTCAATAAGTGATGCTGGGAAAACTGGACAGCTACATGTAAAAGAATGGAATTGGAACACTCCCTCACACCATACACTAAAATAAACTCAAAATGAAGGAAACACCTAAATGTAAGACCAGACACTATAAAACTCTTAAAAGCAAACAAAGGGAGAGGACACTGTTTGACATAAATTGCAGCAATATCTTTTAGCATCCACCTCCTAGAGTAAAGAAAATGATAACAAAAGTAAACAAAATGGACTTAATTAAACTTAAAATATATTGCACATCAAAGCACACCATAAACAAAATGAAAAGACAGCCCACAGAATGGGAGAAAATATTTGCAAACAAAGCGACCAACAAGGGATGAATCTCCAAAATATAAACAGCTCATGCAGCTCAATATCAAAAAAGCAAGCAACCCAATAAAAAAATGGGCAAGATACCTAAACAGACATTACTCTAAAGAAGATACATTGCCAAAAATCACATGAAATGATGCTCAACATCTCTAATCGTTAGAGAAATGCAAACCAAAACTACAATGAGGTATCACTTCACACTAGTCAGAATGGCTATCATCAAAAACTCTACAAACTTTAAATGCTGGAGAGGGTGTGGGAAAAGGGAACCCTCCTACATTGTTGGTGGGAATGTAAATTGGTAAAACCACTATGGACAACAGTATGGAGGTTCCTTAAAAAACTAAAACTAGAACTACCATATCATCCAGCAATCCCTCTCCTGGGCATATATCTAGAGAACATCATAATTCAAAAAGATACATGCACCCCAATGTTCATAGATGCACTATTTACAATCACCAAGACATGGAAGCAACCTAAATGTCCACTGACAGAGGAATGGATAAAGAAGATGTGGTACATATATACAAGGGACTACTACTCAGCCATGGAAAAATGAAATAATGTCATTTGCAATAACATGGATGGACCTAGTGATTATCATATTAAGTGAAGTAAGTTGACAGAGAAGGCCAAATATCATATGATATCACTTACATGTGGAATCCAAAAGAAATGAAGCAAATGAACTTATTTAGAAAACATAAATAGGCTTAGAAATCAAACTTATGGTTACCAAAGGGGAAAGTTGGGGGCAGGGTTAAATTAGGAGTTTGGGATTAACATATACACATGACTATGCATATAATATATAGTCAATAAGTTCTTACTGTATAGCACAGGGAACTCTACCTAATATTCTGTAATAATTCATGAGGGAAAATAATCTTAAAACTAAGGGATATATGTATCACTGAATCACCTTGCTGTATACCTGAAACTAATGCAACATTGTAAATCAATGATACTCCAGTATAAAACAAACATTAAGTTAAAAAAATAGGTCCTGTGACAAACCATAATGGAAAAGAATATGAAAACATTTATATACATACATAAATATATACATATATATATATATAAAACCGAGTCACTTTGCTGTACAGAAGGAATTCACACAACATTGTAAATCAACTATACTTCAATAAAACTTTAAAAAGTTAAGCAGAATAATAATTTTAAAAATGAAAGAGAAATTAAGGAAACAACCTGAGGAATAATACTGAGGAATAAACTTAGCCAAGGAAGTGAAAAACCAATAATTTGAAAACTATTAAAAAATAGATGTTAAATAAGATGATGCAAAAAAATGGATTTGTAGCCTGTCATCATGGACTGGAAGAATTAATGTTAAAATGTCCATACTATCAGAAGCAGTCTACAGATTTAATGAACTCACTATTAAAAATACCCTTGGCATTTTTCACAGAACTAGAGTAAATAATCCTAAAATGTATATGGATTTATGAATTACCAAAGCAATCTTGAGCAAAAAGAACTGAGCAAGATGTAGATAGCTTCCTGATTTCCAAATATACTACAAAGCCACAGTGATCAAAACAGTATAGTAGTATCAAAAATACAATATATAAATCAATGGAACAGAATAGAGAACCCAGAAATTAACCCACGCAATTATGGTCAATTAATCTATGACAATGAAATTAGAATATTTTCTCACACCTATAGAAAAATAAACTCAAAACAGATTAAAGGCCTAAATGTAAGACAAGCAACCATAGAATTCTTAGAAGAAAAGGTAGGGAGAACACTCTTTATCATAAACGTTAGCAATTTTTTTTGGATATATCTCCTAAGGCAAAAGGAACAAAAGCAAAAATAAATAAATGATACGTAATTAAACTTAAAAGATTCACACTGCAAAGGAAATCAAGAACAAGCTGAAAACACAAGCTACTGAATGGGAAAACTATATTTGCAAATGATATAACCAATATGGGCTTAATATCCAATATATTTATTCAGCTCATAGGGCTCAATATCAAAACAAAAAAAACTTGATTAAAAATTGCCAGACCTGAATAGACATTTTCCCCAAGAATATATACAAATGACCATAGGCACATGAAAAAATGCCCAACATTGCTAATTCTCAGAGAAATGAAAATCAAAACCACAATGAGATATAACCTCATACATATCAGAAAGGCTATCCTCAAAAACTCTACAAATAACAGATATTGGTGAGGATGTGGAGAAAAGAGAGCCCTAGTATATCTTTGGTTGGAATGTAAATTGGTGCAGCTGCCATGGAAAACTATGGATGTTCCTCAAAAAACAAAAAATAGACCTACCATATGATCTAGCAATTCCACTGCTGGGTATATAACTGGAAGAAAAATGAAAACAGTAATTTGGAAGTATACATACACCGCAATATTCATAGAAACATTATTTACAATAGCAAAGACATAGAAGCAACTCAAGTGCCAATCAACAGACAATTGGATTAAGAAGATGTAGTATATCTCAATACATACAATGGAATATTACTCGGGCATAAAAAATAATGAGGTACCGCCATTTGCTGCAATGTGGATGGACCTAGAGAGTATTATGCTTAGTGAAATAAATCAGATAGAGAAAGATAAGCATGATACCCATTATATGTGGAATCTAAAAAATAATAGAAATGAATGTATATGTGAAACCGAAACAACTGAGAGATATAGAGAACTAACTAATGGTTATCGATAAGGAGAGGGGAGGGGAGGGGCTAAATAGAGTGGGGAATTAAGAGACAATCTACCTTTTATAAAATAAGTGAGCAGCATACATCTATTGCACAGCACAGGAAAATATAGACATTATTTTTTAATAATTTTAAATGAGCATAAATAATCTATAAAAATATTGAATCACTTCATTGCACACCTGGCACTAATGTAATATTGTAAATGCTTCATTTAAAAAATTGTTCCATGAGGTTAATATAAAAATCATTAAAAATGGCATTTTCCCCTAAATAAACTTGTAAGTTATATGCAATACCAGTTAGTATCTCAACGGGAATATTTTGCATAAGATGAAAATGTTCATCGGAAAGAAAAGAGTGCTAGAAAATCCAGGGGAAGTAGAAGTAATGAGAGGGAGTATTAGTGCTTCAAATATAATTAATCTATAGCCATTAAAATAGGATGGTAGTGGTACAAGTATAGACAAAGAGTGAAATGGAAGAAAATTGAAAGGAGTGAATTACAGAATGAACGGGAATGTGGACGACAATGAAAGAGCCATTTCAAATCTGTGGGAGAAATGAGGGTTGAAGAAATTATGGTTAATCCCTAACTCTACTTTGTGCAGGTCAATCAAGGGTTTGAATACACAATAATGCAACGAAAAAGACTAATTGTGTCTATTCTATTGGAGTGGGCAAGCTCATTGCAAGCATGACAGAAAACTCAAGAAGCAGTAAAGGAAATTATTGAATAAAGCATGTCTAAAAGAGGTATTAAAATCCTTAATATTTATTTCTATCACGGTGGATTTTTCTAAGGCACATCCTTCCCTAAGAGCAGCCTGGGGCTGATCTTCCCCAAAGTTACTGGACATGGAAGAAAGGTTGGTAGGAAAAACAAAAGTTCTTTGAAGTCCATTTTGGTCCTTAGGAGGGCTTGAACTTCCAGGTCTCTCTGTAGCAGTGGGAAATCCTCAGGCTGTGCCACACAAGACCTACTCCCTGTGCATGCACACTGCTATGCATGCATGTTTTTGTGAACGTCGTTTGTGGCTCAAGCTTGTCCGTTGACACGCATGCGCCTTGCCGTCCATCTTCTGTGTCAATTGCTGTGCCAGCAGAGGTCTTCGCTGAGTGAAACTCAGCCAGTACTCATAGCAGTATTCCCTGGAGTTAGGAGTGAGTGTGAGGGGAAGCCAGCGGGCTTCCTGTGAGTTGAATGGTGTGATCTGTAGCATCTGTGGAGGAAGGTCCTCGAGGTCATCGTCCATCTCCTCACAGGTGTCGTGGCTGCCATGGCTCTCATACTGGTGGCGGGAGAGGGAGGGTGGTGGGTGGTGGAAGGCAGAGGGTCAGATGAAAGAGGGGTGAGTCTTAGGGGTGCTATTTGAGGTATCTTTGTTCTGGTGGCCCTGAAACTGACGACAGAGCACAGAATCCAGAGTCTGCAGTGGGGCCCCAGGCAGGAGGCAGGGCAGACGGTAAAGGAAAGGCCTAGAAGTCGGACCACTGTGGGGTTGTGACTGCATACCGAGATTTGTAGTGCCCTGAACAGGGTGCCAAGGGAGAAGTGGGCAAGTCGTTCTTTGAGAAAGCAGCCACAGGCATTATGTAAAAGAATTAACCTGTCTATGCTTTCCCACAAAAGTTTATTTGGGGGTTGCAGGCATGTGCATAGTAAATGTGGTATGGCAAAACCAGTATTCACTCAAGTTCTAATTCTCTAGTGTTTTCATGATGAGTCCAGTTGTGAAATGAAACCTCATTAGGAAAGCCCCCATTCTTTCACCATGTGTCTTAAAGTGATTTCTATGCCTGTTTGTTGCTACACACATAAACAAAGGCTTATTTGGTATTAAAGTACAAATAAGCATTTTGTCATAGTGTTCATATATAGCTATCCTCTTACATGTAGTTTTCAAATTATAATATTTCTTTTCCAGTGAGAAATATGAGTGGGCATGTAAGAAGAAGATCCAAATCTGCAGGAAGAAGAGAGTCTTCCCAGGTTGTTGGGCCTCTTGTTGTGAGTGCTTCAACATTTAATGTTTTCCATTACCAGAATCAATTTATTTATTGTTGTTGAACTAGTATATATACATTCATATTGTCTTCCTTATTGATAAAAAATGATAATGGAATCTCATGAAAAAAACATTGACCCAGGACGATTAAATTCTGTTCTTGCCTGGATGGGTGTGCTCTTAAGTTTCCTACCTGTTGTCCTATACTTATCAATAATGGATTACACACATCCATTTCAGTGTAGATTAAAACAGTTTGTGTCTGTGAGAAGAGTAACAATTTTATTAAGAAAAAAATTGTGTGTGTGTGTCTGTGTGTGTATTACTGTTGGAAAATATATTTAGACTTATGATTAAATATATGTATGTATTATATACATTCATAAATTATTGATTTTTAAAATTTGTGAACAAAATCACACCCCTAGGCTCAGCAGCCCAGTGATAAACCACCTCAACTAGAGGAACCACCGTCTGAGAATCAGGATACTATATCTGCTCAGGACATTGAAGGTGAAGGAGCACCTGTGGCTCAAGTTGAAAAGAGAGGGAATAAGAGTCCTTGTGGGTCTATGGGTGGTGGAGTTGTATTTGTACATCATGCATTATGACCCACTGGAAACAAGAGGAAAGAAACATTAGAAAAATATTTCAAACAATTCTTGCTACTACTCTGGGGAAAATGTGGAGTGAAGACAAGTAAAATTGTCAGAAAACGTTCCTAGCCTTCAGAAAGTGGCTTTTTCTTGATTGGGCTTTCATACGTTAACCTTTGAGTGCATTACAGAGCTCCTATATAGTTTGTTCAGCCAGTTTCTGAGTGCTTCTTTTTTATGTTTCTATGGGAGAATGAAATTGTGGGACTACCAAACCTGCCGTTTTGCTGATATCTTCATTTTTTAAAGACTTTTTCCCACACAACATTTATTAGTGCCTGCTCATGCCATGTAATGTACTAAGTGCTTGGAGTCTCAGTGCCAAAGAGAGACCTAATTTCTGTCTGAAACTTATAATCTAGTCAGAAAGACCCTAACAAATCACTGATTTAATACACAAGTACAATAACAGCTAAGTACAAAAGGGACAATTTAGTTTTCTGGGGGTAGCCTGGAGTAAGGAAGGAAAGGGTAATGTTTGAACAACTTGTTTTCCTTTTTTCTGGCAAGAGACTCCTGAAGCTAATGCTCTTGGGATACTTATGCAACATATTTATTACCATACGAGTATATAGGCTTTTATTTCATAATGATGAGGGAATGACTATTATTTCCTTATTCATATTTCATGGTTTTACTTCTTAAAAAGTGACCTTTTTATTTTTAAGGGCCTGCTATGGAAGCTGATTAACAGGAACTGGCTCTGCTGAAGACTGTGGATAAGCCTGGGGATGGTCCTGATGTGAAGGGTGAGATTCTACCAAGTCTAGAGAACATTGAAAAGCCAGAAGCAGGTTGGTTATCCATTAAGATGCAAATTATGGGGTTTCTTTTTTCTACAATATTATATATTTTTTAACATAGAGGTAACATTACAGCTATTTTAATAACAGACTTCACATACAAAGTTTATTAGAAAGGCAGTTCAGACCACAGTGACCGTCATATTAAGTCATCAAAGATGGGAACAAATTGGGTCAAATTTATATTGCGTTATAAGAGCCAAAAGTATTTTCTCCCTTTGGAGTATGTCATTTAGTCAACAACTAATAATTTTCAGATATTTTATAAAGGCCTGCTTTTCACATAACCCATTATAATAAACATCAGTTTATATTTTGATGTCACCTATGGTGGTAATGGTTTAAAACTAGTGTGGACATGTGATTTTTTTGGTGTAAATGGAAATGCTTTTAATTGTGTAGAGCCAACAGTTTGGGTGATAATGGGGACAAATGTTTACCCTACTTAAAACAGCTACATAAAGACTAAACTATCCCAAAGAAACATTTTTGCATTTTTCCACAATAGAGACAAAACAAATGCAATAATGGCCTTTCTGTTTACTTTGCTTAGGTAGTTCCAAGCACATCTTATATTCAAAATATTATTTCACGTGAAAACATTGAAAACATATTTTTCCTTAGGTTTTTGTTTGGTTGGATTATTACTGAAAGTATGTTATTTTTCCCTTTCTACCTATACCTACCTTTAAATAATTTAATTTGATTAAATTTGCACTGAACTGGAACAGTCTCCTTGTTTACTTATTGCACTAAAAATTGATGTGATTCAAATTGCTGTTTATATGACTAAAAGTTTACCTTCAATATCTCTACAGAGGTTAACTGAATGTAAGCCAAAGGGTCACCCCTAGGGACTGGCTTTAATCCATCAAAACTGTAGTGTCCTGTGTATAGCTATAGTCATCTAAATAAAGTTCTGCAAAGTAATTTGCCTCAATTTTCTTTTTATTATAGGTGAAGGGCAACCACGGATTTAAACAAAGGTAGACTGAAGCTAAGTACGCTGTCCCTATGTTGGAAATTTGACTGTTCACCATCTCTCAATAAAGTTTTACAACTTTCTTCAAAGAATTCTTGCATAATATTATTAAATGTATTCCTAGGTATTTGATGTTTTTGAAAATTGTATCTGTTTTGCAAGTTTTTAAGTATTTGAGACTGTACATAGAGAAAAAATGTGAACTGACTTATTGTCCAGCAACTTTGCTAAATATGCTTATTAATTCCAGAAATTTATCTATTGATCCTTTTGGATTTGAAAAATAACACAATCATATCATCTTTGAATAATGTTCTAGTTTTGCCATTTTAAAGACTATACCTTTACTTTCTTCTTCTCATTTATGGTATTGGACAGGACCATCCAATACTATTTACTAGTGGATATCCCTGTCTTTATCCTAATCAGAAATGGAAAATTTTTCACATTTCAATATAATGTTTACAGTGCCTTCTCATAGGTACCCTTTATCAAAATAAGGAAGTTCCATTCTGTTCCTGTTTTGCTAAGTATACTAAACTTGAATATATGTAGAATTTCATCAAACACTTCCAGTGCATCTCTTGAAATCATAGGACTTTATTCCTCCATTAATTGGTTAATGTGATAAATTACATTAAGTTTTCACATTACATCTCTGAGCCCCTTACACTTCTGCAACAAAGTATAACATTCAAAATCCACTCTGCTTATGGAATGGCAGGGGATTATAAACAGCAACTATTCCTCCCTCTTACAGAAGTTAAAAAATATTTCCCTGAACCAAAAAAGGAATGAAAATCTGTGGTCCATTTGAAAAATGAGTAGAAATTTAGAGTATCCTAATTTGCCACAAAATACGTGAGACGTTCCTAGGTTGTAGAACTGGCTGAAAGGACTAGGTAGAAAAAAAGTGAAATGAACAAGAGGGACCTGCTGAGGGAAAATTACTTGGGTCCTACCAACTCCGTCTCCATAAAGGCTATGGCATGAACTAGCCATTGGTTTCAATCCTGGCTCTGACATACTGGCTGTGTGATGATGGAAAATACTTAAATTCGTTGGGTGTATTTATCTATTTCTAAAATAGAAATTATAATATAATATTTACAGTAGAGTACTGCCATGAAGAAAAAGTGAGTTCACACACACACACACACACGTGGAGAGAGAGAGAGAGAAGGAGTTACAGTACAAATGGATATGATCCATTAATTATATTCTGTGTTTTTGTTTAATTTTTCATGTTTTTTACTTTTTGCAGTTACATCTGTAGCAAATGATATGGCTTTTGAATTTCAAGTTGGGATAAGAAGTTAACTTTATAAATGAATTAGAGCTAAGGAAATGATTTGATTTAAATAAGTTATGTAGTTATCAGACATGGCATCAATTTTAAAGTTGTTTTACAAATGACAGAGGCCTGGCAAATGCTGCCTTAAAGTCCTGCTATGGGCTTAAGTTTGTGCTCCACACAACTCAATACCACAGTCTCTGTCAAGTGGTTAGGCATTCCTTAAACAGCACTGTGGTGGCTAACAGGGTCATAAAGGGCACTACTGAAGTTTTTAGATTGAGTTACCACATGTCCATTGATTTGACTGGTAAGGAGACAACTACCCCAAATAGATCTAAAAAGTTTCCTATGGCAGCAAAAGCAAGATCAGCATTGTATCAACTCCCTATGTCCCTAGTCCCACAGCATGATGCAGAATCGGAGATGCTCAGTGATAGAAACCACAGGTGGTGAGTCTCTCTGCTGGCGAGGAGCCCACAGCTGTACCCTAAGGCACTGAGCAGTTCTATAGACCACAGCTGTACTCTAAGGTGGAGCAAGGAGGAACATCCTGTACTCAACTGAAAAGAGGGAGATGGATGAATAAGGACCATATGTCAGGGACGAGGGGAAGATGACGGAAGAGTAAGACGCGGAGATCCCCTTCCTCCCCACAGATACACCAGAAATACTTCTACACGTGAAACAACTCCTGCAGAACACATACTGAACGCTGGCAGAAGACCTCAGACCTCCTGAAAGGCAAGAAACTCCCCACGTACCTGGGCAGGGCAAAAGAAAAAAGAATAAACAGAGGCAAAATGATAGGTACAGGACCTGCACCAGTGGGAGGGAGCTGTGAAGGAGGAAAGGTTTCCACACACTAAGAAGCCCCTTCGTGGGCTGAGACTGCGGGTGGCGGAGGGGGAAAGCTTTGGAACCACGGAGGAGAGCACAGCAACAGGGGTGTGGAGGGCAAAGTGCGAGATTGCCGCAGAGAGGATCAGAGCCGACCGGCACTGACTAGCCTGAGAGGGTTATCTGCTCACCCTCCGGGGACCGCGGGGCTGGGAGCTGAGGCTCGGGCTTCGATCGGGGCGCAGGGAGAGCATGGGGTTGGCAGTGTGAACACAGCCTGCAAGGGTTAGTGCACCACGGCTAGCTGGGAGGGAGTCTGAAGAAAAGTCTGGACGTGCCAAAGAGGCAAGAGATGTTTTCTTCCCTCTTTGTTTCCTGGTGCGCCGGGAGAGGGGATTAAGAGCGTTGCTTAAAGGACCTCCAGAGACGGGTGCGAGCCGCAGCTAAAAGTGCAGACCCCATAGACGGGCATGAGACACTAAGGCTGCTGCTGCCGCCACCAAGAAGCCTGTGTGCGAGCACAGGTCACTATCCACACCCCTCTTCAGGGAGCCTGTGCAGCCCGCCACTGCCAGGGTACCGGGATCCAGGGACAACTTCCCCGGGAGAACGCACAGTGCGCCTCAGGCTGGTGCAACGTCTCGCTGGCCTCTGCTGCTGCAGGCTCGCCGCGCTCGCCGTGCCCCTCCCTCCCCGCGGCCTGAATGAGCCAGAGTCCCCTAAGCAGCTGCTCCTTTAACCCCGGCCTGTCTGAGCGAAGAACAGTCGCCCTCTGCTGACCTACACGCAGATGCAGGGCCAAATCCAAAGCTGAGCCTCTGGGAGCTGTGAGAACAAAGAGAAAGGGAAATATCTCCCAGCAGCCTCAGAAGCAATGGATTAAAGCTCGACAATCAACTTGATGTACCCTGCATCAGTGGAATACATGAATAGACAACGAATCATCCCAAATAGAGGAGGTGGACTTTGAGAACAAGATTTATAATATTTTCTCCTTTTCCTCATTTTGTGATTATGTATGTGTATGCTTCTGTGTGAGATGCCGTCTGTATAGCTTTGCTTCCACCATTTGTCCTAGGGTTCTATCCGTCCTTTTTTTTTTCCTGATTTTTAATTTTTTTCTTAATAATTACTTTTTACTTTAGTAACTTTATTTTATTTTACTTTATCTTCCATCTTCCTTTCTTTCCTTCCTTCCTCCTTTAGACAATGAATCATCCCAAATTGAGGAGGTTGACTTTGAGAAAAAGATTTATAATTCTTTTCCCCTTTTCCTCTTTTTGTGAGTGTGTATGCGTATTGTTCTGTGTGAGATTATGTGTGTATAGCTTTGCTTCCACCATTTGTCCTAAGGTTTTATCAGTCCACTTTTGTTTTTTTTTATTTTTTTCTTAATAATTAGTTTTAATTTTAATAACATTATTATATTTTACATTATTTTATTTTACTTTATCTTCTTTCTTTCTTTCATTTTTTTTCTTCCTTCCTTCCCTCCTTCCTTCCTTCCCCATTTCCTCCCTTCCTCCCTCCCTCCGTTTTTCTTTCTTTCCTTCTTTCTTTCCTTCTTCTTTCCTTCCTTCCTTCCTTCCTTTCTTTCTTTCTTTCTTTCTTTCTTTCTTTCTTTCTTTCTTTCTTTCTTTCTTTCTTTCTTTCTACTTCTACTAATTCTTTCCTTCTACTTTTTCTCTCTCTTATTCTGAGCCGCGTGAATGAAAGGATCCTGGTGCTGCAGCCAGGAGTCAGTGCTGTGCCTATGAGGTGGGAGAGCCATATTCAGGACACTGGTCCACAAGAAACTTCCCAGCTCCACATAACGTCAAATGGCGAAAGTCTCCCAGAGAGCTCCATCTCAACACCAGCACCCACTTCACTCAACAACCAGCAAGCTACAGTGCTGGACACCCTATGCCAAACAACTAGCAAGACAGGAACACAACCCCACCCATTAGCAGAGAGGCTGCCTAATATCATAAGAAGTCCACAGACACCCCAAATTACACCACCAGACGTACACCTGCCCACCAGAAAGACAAGATCCAGCCTCATCCAGCAGAACACAGGCACTAGTCCCCTCCACCAGGAAGCCTAGACAACCCACTGAACCAACCTTAGACACTGGGGACAGAAACCAAAAACAACGGGAGCTATGAGGCTGCAGCCTGAAAAAGGAGACCCCAAACACAGTAAGATAAGCAAATGCGAAGACAGAAAATCACACAGCAGATGAAGGAGCAAGATAAAAACCCACCACCTAACAAATGAAGAGGAAATAAGCAGTCTACCTGAAAAAGAATTCAGAATAATGATAGTAAAGATGATCCAAAATCTTGGACATAGAATAGACAAAACGCAAGAAACATTTAACAAGGACCTAGAAGAACTAAAGGTGAAACAAATAATGATGAACCAGACAATAAATGAAATTAAAAATACTCTAGATGGGATCAATAGCAGAATAACTGAGGCACAGGAACGGATAAGTGACCTGGAAGATAAAATAGTGCAACTAACTACTGCAGAGCAGAATAAAGAAAAAAGAATGAAACGAACTGAGGACAGTCTCAGAAACTTCTGGGACAACTTTAAACACACCAACATTCGAATTATAGTGGTTCCAGAAGAAGAAGAGTAAAAGAAAGGGATTGGGAAAATATTTGAAGAGATTATAGTTGAAAACTTCCCTAATATGGGAAAGGAAATAGTTAATCAAGTCCAGGAATCAGAGAGTGTCCCACACAGGATAAATCCAAGGAGAAATACACAAAGACACATACTAATCAAACTGTCAAAAATTAATTACAAAGAAAACATACTAAAAGCAGCAAGGGAAAAACAACAAATAATACACAAGGGAATGCCCATAAGGTTAACAGCTGATCGTTCAGCAGAAACTCTGCAAGCCAGAAGGGACTGGCAGGACATAGTGAAAGTGATGGAGGAGAAAAACCTGCAACCAAGATTACTCTACCCAGCAAGGATCTCATTCAGATGTGATGGAGAAATTAAAACCTTTACAGACAAGCAAAAGCTGAGAGAGGTCAGCACCACCAAACCAGCTTTACAACAAATGCTAAAGGAACTTATCTAGGCAAGAAACACAAGAGAAGAAAAAGACTTACAATAACGAACCGAAAACAACTAAGAAAATGGGAATAGGAAAATACATATTAATAATTACGTTAAATGTAAATGGGCTAAATGATCCCATCAAAAGACACAGATTGGCTGAATGGATACAAAAACAAGACCCATATATATGCTGTCTACAAGAGACCCACTTCAGACCTAGAGACACACACAGACTGAAAGTATGGGAATGGGAAAAGATATTCCATGCAAATGGAAACCAAAAGAAAGCTGGAGTAGCAATACTCATATCAGACAAAATAGATGTTAAAATAAGGAGTATTAGAAGAGACAAAGAAGGACACTACATAATGATCAAGGCATCGATCCAAGAAGATATAACAATTGTAAATATTTATGCACTCAACATAGGAGCACCTCAATACATAAGGCAAATACTAACAGCCATAAAAGGGGAAATCAACATTAACACATTCATAGTACGGGACTTTAAAACCCCACTTTCACAAATGGACTGATAATCGAAAATTAAACTAAGGAAGGAAAAACAAGTTTTAAATGTTACATTAAACAAGATGGACTTATTTGATATTTATCGGACATTCCATCCAAAAACAACAATATACATATTTTTCACAAGTGCTCATGGAACATTCTCCAGGATAGATCATATCTTGTGTCACAAATCAAGCCTTGATAAATTTAAGAAAATTGAAATTATATCAAGCATCTTTTCCGACCACAACACTATGAGATTAGATATCAATGACAGGAAAAGATCTGTAAAAACTACAAACACATGGAGGCTAAACAATACACTACTTAATAACGAAGTGATCACTGAAGAAATCAAAGAGGAAATAAAAAAAAATACTTAGAAACAAATGACAATGGAGACATGATGACCCCAAACCTATGGGATGCAGCAAAAGCAGTTCTAAGAGGGAAGTTTATAGCAATACAATCCTCCCTAAAGAAACAGGAAACATCTTGAATAAACAACATAACCTTGCACCTAAAGCAATTAGAGAAAGAAGAACAAACCCCCCCCCCAAAGTTAGCAGAAGGAAATAAATAATAAATACCAGATCAGAAATAAATGAAAAAGAAATGAAGGAAACGATAGGAAAGGTCAATAAAACTAAAAGCTGGTTCTTTGAGAAGATAAACAATATTGATAAACCATTAGCCAGACTCATCAAGAAAAAGAGGGAGAATTCAAATCAATAGAAATAGAAATGAAAAAGGAGAAGTAACAACTGACACTGCAGAAATACAAAAGATCCTGAGAGATTACTACAAGCAACTCTATGCCAATAAAATGGACAACCTGGAAGAAAGGGACTAATTCTTAGAAATGCACAACCTGCCAAGACTGAAGCGGGAAGAAATAGAAACTATGAACAGACCAATCACAAGTGCTGAAACAGAAACTGTGATTAAAAATCTTCCAACAAACAAAAGCCAAGGATAAGATGGCTTCACAGGCGAATTCTATCAAACTTTTAGAGAAGAGCTAACACCTATCCTTCTCAAATTCTTCCAAAATATAGCAGAGGGAGGAGCACTGCCAAACCCATTCTACGAGGCCACCATCACCTTGATACCAAAACCAGACAAGGATGTCACAAAGAAAGAAAACTACAGGCCAATATCACTGATGAACATAGATGCAAAAATCCTCAACAAAATACTAGCAAACAGAATCCAACAGCACATTAAAAGGATCATACACCATGATCAAGTGGGGTTTAGTCCAGGAATGCAAGATTCTTCAATATACGCAAATCAATCAAGGTGATAAACCATATTAAAAAATTTAAGGAGAAAAACCATATGATAATCTCAATAGATGCAGAGATAGCTTTCGACAAAATTCAACACTAATTTATGATAAAAACGCTGCAGAAAGTAGGCATAGAGGGAACTTTCCTCAATGTAAGAAAGGCCATATATGACAAACTCACAGCCAACATCGTCCTCAATGGTGAAAAACTGAAAGCATTTCCACTAAGATCAGGAACAAGACAAGGTTGCCCACTCTTACCACTCTTATTCAACATAGTTTTGGAAGTTTTAGCCAAAACAATAAGAGAAGCAAAGGGAAAAAAAGTAATCCAAATCTGAAAAGAAGAAGTAAAGCTGTCGGTGTTTGCAGATGACATGATACTATACATAGAGAATCCTAAGGATGCTACCAGAAAACTATTAGAGCTAATCAATGAACTTGGTAAACTAGCAGAATACAAAATTAATGCACAGAAATCTCTTGCATTCGTATACACTAATGATGAAAAATCTGACAGTGAAATCAAGAAAACACTCCCATTTACCATTGCAACAAAAACAATAAAATATCTAGGAATAAACCTACCTAAGGAGACAAAAGACCTGTATGCAGTAATTTCTAAGAAACTGATGAAAGAAAGTAAAGACGATACAAATAGATGGAGAGATATACCATGTTTTGGATCGGAAGAATCAATATTTTGAAAATGACTCTACTATGCAAAGCAATCGAAAGATTCAATGCAATCCCTGTCAAACAACTACTGGCATTTTTCACAGAACTAGAACAAAAAAAGTTCACAATTTGTATGGAAACACAAAAGACCCCGAATATCAAACACAAACTTGAGAACAAAAAACGGAGCTGGAGGAATCAGGCTCCCTGATTTCAGATGATACAAAAAGGCTACAGTAATCAAGACAATATGGTACTAGTACAGAAACAGAAAGATAGATCAATGGAACAGGATAGAAAGCCCAGAGATAAACACACGCACATATGGTCACCTTATCTTTGATAAAGGAGGTGGGAATGTACAGTGGAGAAAGGACAGCGTCTTCAATAAGTGGTGCTGGAAAAACTGGACAGGTACATGTAAAAGTATGAGATTAGATCACTCCCTAACACCATACACAAAAGCAAGCTCTAAATGGATTAAAGACCTAAATGTAAGGCCAGAAACTATCAAACCCTTAGAAGAAAGTATAGGCAGAACACTCTATGCCGTAAATCACAGCAAGATCCTTTTTGACCCACCTCCTAGAGAAATGGAAATAAAAACAAAAATAAACAAATGGGACCTAATGAAACTTCAAATCTTTTGCACAGCAAAGGAAACCATAAACAAGATCTAAAGACAACCCTCAGAATCAGAGGAAATATTTGCAAATGAAGCAACTGACAAAGGATTAATCTCCAAAATTTATAAGTAGCTCATGCAGCTCAATAACAAAAAAACAAATAACGTAATCCAAAAATGGGCAGAAGACCTAAATAGACATTTCTCCAAAGAAGATATACAGACTGCCAAAAACACAAGAAAAAATGCTCAACATCATTAATCATTAGAGAAATGCAAATCAAAACTACAATGAGATATCATCTCACACCGGTCAGAATGGCCATCATCAAAAAATCTAGAAACAGCTTGTCCCTGGAAGATGGCGGAAAAGTAAGACACGGAGATCAACTTCCTCCCCACAGATACACCAGAAATACATTTACATGTGGAACAACTCCTACAGAACACCTACTGAAGGCTGGCAGAAGATCTCAGACCTCCCAAAAGGCAAGAAACTCCCCAGGTACCTGGGTAGGGCAAAAGAAAAAAAGAAAAAACAGAGACAAAAGAATAGGGCCGGCACCTGCACCAGTGGGAGGGAGCTGTGAAGTAGGAAAAGTTTCCACACACTAAGAAGCCCCTTCGCGGGTGGAGACTGTCGGAGGCGGAGGGGGGAGCTTCGGAGCCGCGGAGGAGTGCATAGTAACAGGGGTGCGAAGGGCAAAGCAGGGAGATTCCTGCACAGAATATCGGTGCCGACTGGCACTGACCAGCCCGAGAGGTTTGTCTGTTCACCCTCCGGGCCGGACGGGCCTGGGAGCAGAGGCTCCAGCTTCATTCGGAGCGCAGGGAGAGGACTGGTGTTGGCAGCGTGAACACAGCCTGCAGGGGGTTAGTGCACCTCGGCTAGCCGGGAGGGAGTCCAGGGAAAAGTCTGCACCTGCCGAAGAGGCAAGAGACTTTTTCTTCCCTCTTTATTTCATGGTGCGCGATGAGAGGGTTTTAAGAGCGCTGTTTAAAGGAACTCCAGAGATGGGCGCCAGCCGCGGCTAAAAGTGCGGACCCCAGAGATGGGCGCGAGCCGCGGCTAAAAGCAAGGACCCCAGGGACTGACGGGAGACGCTAAGGCTGCTGCTGCCGCCACCAAGGGTCCTGTGAGCGAGCATAGGTCACTATCCACACCCCTCTTCCGCGGAGCCTGTGAAGCCCGCCACTGCCAGGTTCCCGAAACCAGGGACAACTTCCCCGGGAGAACACACGGCGGGCCTCAGGCTGGTGCAACGTCACGACGGCCGCTGCCGCCGCAGGCCCGCCCTGCACGCAGTGCCCCTCCCTCCCCACCCCCCCCCCCCCCGGCATGAGTGCGCCAGAGCCCCCGAATCAGCGGCTCGTTTAACCCCATCTTGTCTGAGCAAAAAACAGACGCCCTCCAGCGACCTACACGCAGAGGCAGGGCCAAATTCAAAGCTGAGTCCCTGTGAGCTGTGAGAACAAAGAAGAGAAAGGGAAATCTCTCCCAGCAGCCTCAGAAACAGCGGATTAAAGCTCCACAATCAACTTGATGTACCTGCATCTGTGGAATACATGAATAGACAACGAGTCATCCCAAATTGAGGAGGTGGGCTTCGAGAGCAAGATCTATGATTTTTTCCCCTTTTCCTCTTTTTGTGAATGTGTATGTGTATGCTTCTGTGTGAGATCTTGTCTGTATAGTTTTGCTTGCACCATTTGTCCTAGGGTTCTATCCGTCCATGGTTTTTTTAAAATTTTTTTTCTTAATAATTAATTTTAATAACTTTATTATACTTTACCTTCTTTCTTTCTTTCTTTCTTTCTTTCTTTCTTTCTTTCTTTCTTTCTTTCTTTCTTTCTTTCTTTCTTTCTTTCTTTCTTTCTTTCTTTCTTCCGTCCTTTCTTTCTTTCTTTTTTCATACTTCTACTAATTCTCTCTACTTTTTCTCCCTTTTATTCTGAGCCGTGTGGATGAAAGGCTCTTGGTGCTCCAGCCAGGAGTCAGGGCTCTGCCTCTGAGGTAGGAGAGCCAACTTCAGGACACTGGTCAACAAGAGACTAGTCCCAGCTCCACATAATATCAAATGGTGAAAATCTCACAGAGACCTCCATCTTAACACCAGCAACCAGCTTCACTCAACGACCAGCAAGCTACAGTGCTGGCCAACCTATGCCAAACAACTAGCAAAACAGGAACACAATCACACCCATTAACAGAGAGGCTGCCTAAAATCATAATAAGGTCACAGACACCCCAAAACACACAACCAGACGTGAACCTGCCCCCTAGAAAGACAAGATCCAGCCTCATCCACCATGACACAGGCAGTAGTCCCCTCCACCAGGAAGCCTACACAACCCACTGAACCAACCTTAGCCACTGGAGACAGACATCAAAAACAGCGGGAACTACGAACCTGCAGCCTGCAAAAAGGAGACCCCAAACACAGTAAGATTAGCAAAATGAGAACACAGAAAAACACAAAGCAGAAAAAGCACCAAGATAAACATGCACCAGACCTAACAAATGAAGAGGAAATAGGCAGTCTACCTGAAAAAGAATTCAGAATAATGATAGTAAGGATGATCCAAAATCTTGGAAAAACAATGGACAAAATGCAAGAAACAGTTAACAAGGACCTAGAAGAAATAAAGATGAAACAAGCAACGATGAACAACACAATAAATGAAATTAAAAGTACTCTAGATGGGATCAATAGCAGAATAACTGAGGCAGAAGAATGGATAAGTGACTTGGAAGATAAAATAGTGGAAATAACTACTGCAGAGCAGAATAAAGAAAAAAGAATGAAAAGAACTGAGGACAGTCTCAGAGACCTCTGGGACAACATTAAACGCACCAACATTCGAATTATAGGGGTTCCAGAAGAAGAAGAGAAAAAGAAAGGGACTGAGAAAACATTTGAAGAGATTATAGTTGAAAACGTCCCTAATATGGGAAAGGAAATAGTTAATCAAGTCCAGGAATCACAGAGAGTCCCATACAGGATAAATACAAGGAGAAATACGCCAAGACACATATTAATCAAACTGTCAAAAATTAAATACAAAGAAAGCATATTAAAAGCAGCAAGGGAAAAACAACAAATAACACATAAGGGAATCCCCATAAGGTTAACAGCTGATCTCTCAGCAGAAACCCTACAAGCCAGAAGGGAGTGGCAGGACATACTGAAAGTGATGAAGGAGATAAACCTGCAACCAAGACTACTTGACCCAGCAAGGATCTCATTCAGATTTGATGGAGAAGTTAAAACCTTTACAAACAAGCAAAAGCTGAGAGAGTTCAGCACCACCAAACCAGCTTTACAACAAATGCTAAAGGAACTCTCTAGACAAGAAACACAAGAGAAGGAAAAGACCTATAATAACGAACCCAAAGCAATTAAGAAAACGGGAATAGGAACATACAAATCGATAATTACCTTAAATGTAAATGGACTAAATGCTCCCACCAAAAGACACAGACTAGCTGAATGGATACAAAAACAAGACCCTTATATATGCTGTCTACAAGAGGCCCACTTCAGACCTAGAGACACATACAGACTGAAAGTAAGGGGATGGAAAAAGATATTCCATGCAAATGGAAACCAAAAGAAAGCTGGAGTAGCAATTCTCATATCAGAAAAAATAGACTTTAAAGTAAGGACTATTAGAAGAGACAAAGAAGGACACTGCATAATGATCAAGGGATCGATCCAAGAAGAAGATATAATAATTGTAAATATTTATGCACCCAACATAGGAGCACCTCAATACATAAGGCAAATGCTAACAGCCATAAAAGGGAAAATCGACAGTAACACATTCATAGTAGGGGACTTTAACACCCCACTTTCACCCATGGACAGATCATCCAAAATGAAAATAATTAAGGAGAAACAAACTTTAAATGATACATTAAACAAGATGGACTTAATTGATATTTATAGGACACTTCATCCAAAAACAACAGAATCACATTTTTCTCAAGTGCTCATGGAACATTCTCCTGGATAAATAATATCTTGGGTCACAAATCAAGCCTTGGTAAATTTAAGAAAATTGAAATTGTATCAAGTATCTTTTCCGACCACAACGCCATGAGACTAGATATCAATTACAGGAAAAGATATGTAAAAAATACAAACACATGGAGGCTAAACAATACACTATTTAATGATGAAGTGATCACTGAAGAATCAAAGAGGAAATAAAAAAAATACCTAGAAACAAACGACACTGGAGACACAACGACCCAAACCTATGAGATGCAGCAAAAGCAGTTCTAAGG
The DNA here is from genome assembly GCF_964374135.1 of Grampus griseus. NCBI lineage: Eukaryota > Metazoa > Chordata > Mammalia > Artiodactyla > Delphinidae > Grampus > Grampus griseus. The sequence goes on along the minus strand of NC_138999.1, from coordinate 47,625,592 downwards.
GGGAAGTTTATAGCAATACAAGCCCACCTTAAGAAGCAGGAAACATCTCGAATAAACAATCTAACCTTACACCTCAAGCAATTAGAGAAAGAAGAACAAAAAAACCCCAAAGCTAGCAGAAGGAAAGAAACCATAAAAATCAGATCAGAAATAACTGAAAAAGAAATGAAGGAAACAATAGCAAAGATCAATAAAACTAAAAGTTGGTTCTTTGAGAAGGTAAACAAAATAGACAAACCACTAGCCAGACTCATCAAGAAAAAAGGGAGAAGACTCAAATCAATAGAATTAGAAATGAAAAAGGAGAAGTAACAACTGAAACTGCAGAACTAAAAAAGATCATGAGACATTACTACAAGCAACTCTATGCCAATAAAATGGAAAATCTGGAAGACATGGACAAATTCTTAGAAATGTACAACCTGCCAGGATGGAATCAGGAAGAAATAGAAAATATTAACAGACCAATCACAAGCACTGAAATTGAAACTGTGATTAAAAATCTTCCAACAAACAAAAGCCCAGGATAAGATGACTTCACAGGCGAATTCTATCAAACATTTAGAGAAGAGCTAACACCTATCCTTCTCAAACTCTTCCAAAATATAGCAGAGGGAGGAACACTCCCAAATTCCTTCTACGAGGCCACCATCACCTTGATACCAAAACCAGACAAGGATGTCTCAAAGAAAGAAAACTACAGGCCAATATTACTGATGAACATAGATGCAAAACTCCTCAACAAAATACTAGCAAACAGAATCTAACAGCACATTAAAAGGATCATACACCATGATCAAGTGGGGTTTATTCCAGGAATGCAAGGATTTTTCAATATACGCAAATCTATCAATGGGCTAAACCATATTAACAAATTGAAAGAGAAAAACCATATGATCATCTCAATAGATACAGAGAAAGCTTTTGACAAAATTCAACACCCATTTATGATAAAAACCCCGCAGAAAGTAGGCCTAGAGGGAACTTTCCTCAACATAATAAAGGCCATAAATGACAAGCCTACAGCCAACATCATTCACAATGGTGAAACACTGAAAGCATTTCCACTAAGATCAGGAAGAAGACAAGGTTGCCCACTCCCACCACTCTTATTCAACATACTTTTGCAAGTTTTAGCCACAGCAATCAGAGAAGAAAAGGAAATACAAGGAATCCAAATCGGAAAAGAAGAAGTAAAGCTGTCACTGTTTGCACATGACATGATACTATACATAGAGAATCCTAAAGATGCTACCAGAAAACTACTAGAGCTAATCAATGAATTTGGAAAAGTAGCAGGATACACAATTAATGCACAGAACTCTCTGGCATTCCTGTACACTAATGATGAAAAATCTGAAAGTGAAATGAAGAAAACACTCCCATTTACCATTGCAACAAAAAGAAAAATTATCTAGGAATAAACCTACCTAAGGAGACAAAAGACCTGTATGCAGAAAATTATAAGACACTGATGAAAGAAATTAAAGATGATACAAATAGATGGAGAGATATACGATATTCTTGGATTGGAAGAATCAACATTGTGAAAATGACTCTACTACCCAAAGCAATCTATAGATTCAATGCAATCCCTATCCAACTACCACTGGCATTTTTCACAGAACTAGAACAAAAAATTTCACAATTTGTATGGAAACACAAAAGAGCACAAATAGCCAAAGCAATCTTGAGAACGAAAAGAGGAGCTGGAGGAATCAGGCTCCCTGTCTTCAGACTATACTACAAATCTACAGTAATCAAGACAGTATGGTACTGGTACAGAAACAGAAAGATAGATCAATGGAACAGGATAGAAAGCCCAGAGATAAACCCACGCACATATGGACACCTTATCTTTGATAAAGGTGGCAGGAATGCACAGTGAAGAAAGGACAGCCTCTTCAATAAGTGGTGCTGGGAAAACTGGAAAGATACATGTAAAAGTATGAGATTAAATCACTCCCTAAAACCATACACAAAAATAAGCTGAAAATGGATTAAAGACCTAAATGTAAGGCCAGAAACTATCAAACTCTTAGAGGAAAACATAGTCAGAACACTCTATGACATAAATCACAGCAAGATCCTTTGTGACCCACCTCCTAGATTAATGGAAATAAAAACAAAAATAAACAAATGGGACCTAATGAAACTTCAAAGCTTTTGCACAGCAAAGGAAGCCATAAACAAGACCAAAAGACAACTCTCAGAATGGGAGAAAATATTTGCAAATGAAGCAACTGGCAAAGGACTAATCTCCAAAATTTACAAGCAGCTCATGCAGCTAAATAAAAAAACAAACAACCCAATCCAAAAATGGGCAGAAGACCTCCATAGACATTTCTCCAAAGAAGATATACAGACTGCCAACAAACACATGAAAGAATGCTCAACATCATTAATCATTAGAGAAATGCAAATCAAAACTACAATGAGATATCATCTCACACCAGTCAGAATGGCCATCATCAAAAAATCTAGAAACAATAAATGCTGGAGAGGGTGTGGAGAAAAGGGAACACTCTTGCACTGCTGGTGGGAATGTGAATTGGTTCAGCCACTATGGAGAAGAGTATGGAAGTTCCTTAAAAACTACAAATAGAACTACCATATGACCCAGCAATCCCACTACTGGGCATATACCCTGAGAAAAACATAATTCAAAAATAGTCATGTACCAAAATGTTTATTGCAGCTCTATTTACAATAGCCCGGAGATGGAAAGAACGTAAGTGTCCATCATCAGATGAATAGATAAAGAAAATGTGACACATATATACAACGGAATATTACTCAGCCATAAAAAGAAAGGAAATTGAGCTATTTGTAATGAGGTGGATGGACCTAGAGTCTGTCATACAGAGTGAAGTAAGTCAGAAAGAGAAGACAAATACCGTATGCTAACATATATATATGGAAATTAAGAAAAAAATGTCATGAAGAACCTAGGTGTAAGACAGGAATAAAGACACAGACCTACTAGAGAATGGACTTGAGGATCTGGGGAGGGGAAAGGGTAAGCTGTGACAAAGCGAGAGAGTAGCATTGACATATATACACGTAAAATTGATAGCTAGTGGGAAGCAGCTGCAAAGCACAGGGAGTTCAGCTTGGTTCTTTGTGACCACCTAGAGGGGTGGGATAGGGAGGGTGAGAGGGAGGGAGCAGAAAGAGGGAAGAGTTATGGGAACATATGTATATGTATAACTGATTCCCTTTGTTATAAAGCAGAAACTAACACATCATTTTAAAGCAATTATACTCCAGTCAAGATGTAAAAAAAAAAAAAAAGCGGTTCCCACTTCAAGGAAAAATACTTCAACTGAAATTATTTTTGCTGATAATGAAAGTCAAGCTTTCAAGTGAAAATGATAATGGAAAACTTGTCTTTGCCACTGTAAGCTTTTCAGCTCTCTATCCCTTGAAGACTTTAAATATTGTGACATTAGTGGTTATACAAATGAAGGAGATTTTTTCGTATTGTATAATGAAATATGTCAGTGCTTAAAAGATCTGTGTAACCCAGTGAACGGTATTTTCCGAATGAGCAATGCATAATATTATAATCATCACTTAACTCATAAGTGCAAGATACAAGTCAATGTACAATAATGTGATAGAGTGTGAGAAGTATGTTGATACGGCCTCAGAGTCCCCACATATCACATGTTGAGTTTTGGTGTCATGTTAAAGAATGCAGAACATTTTGTGAAATATATTCTTTCCTTTTCAAAGTATTTCTGTTTGAGACTTGATTTTCTTCATATACTTCAGCCAAAATAATGTAACAGATTGAATGCAAAAGCAGATATTAAAACTCATCTACCTTTCTATTATTCCAGAAATTAAAGAGATTTTTGAAAATGTAAAACAATGCCAGTGTTTTCACCTTTTGGTTTTGGAAAATAGACCTATTTTTAATGAAAATATGCTATGTATGCTTAAAAAAACATATGATCATCTCAATAGATGCAAATAAAGCTTTTGACAAAATTGAACACTCATTTATGACAAAATCTCTGCAGAATGTTGGCATAGAGGAAACATTTCATCTAAGATGAGGGACCTACGGTAGATGTCCACTCTCACCACTTTTATTCAACATAGTTTTGGAAGTCTTAGCAGCAGCAATCAGAGCAGAAAAAGAAATAAAAGAAATCCAAATTGGAAAAGAAGAAATAAAAGTGTCACTGTGTGCAGATGCCATAGAAAATCCTAAAAATGCTACCAGAAAACTACTAGAGGTCATCAATAAATTTGGTAAAGTGGCAGGATATAAAATTAAAACACAGAAATCTCTTGCATTTCTATACACTAATGACAAATAACCCGAAAGAGAAATAAAGGAAACAATCTATTTACCATAACATCAAAGAGTATAAAACACCTAGGAATAAACCTACCTAAGGAGGAAAAATCCTGTACTCCAAAAACTGTAAGATGTTGATGAAAGAAATCGAAGATGACACAAACAGTTGGAAAAATATACCATGTTATTGGATTGGAAGAATCAACATTGTGAAAATGACGATACTACCCAAAGCATCTGAGAGATGCAATACAATCCCTATCAAATTACCAATGGTATTATTCACAGGAGTAGAACAAAAAATTTTTAATTTGTAGGGAAGTACAAAAGATCTTGAATAACCTGAGAAAGAACAACGGAGCTATATGAATCAGGCTCCCTGACCTCAGAATATACTACAAAGATATAGTCATCAAAAGAGTCTGGTACTGGCACAAAAACAGAAATATAGATCAATGGAAAAGGATAGAAAGCCCAGAAATAAACCCATACATCTATAGTCAATTAATCTATGGCAAAGGATGCAAGAATATGCAATGGAGAAAAGACAGTCACTTCAATAAGTGATGCTGGGAAAATTGGACAGCTACATGTAAAACAATGGAATTGGAACACTCCCTCACACTATACATTAAAATAAACTCAGAGTGAAGGAAAGGCCTAAATGTAAGACCGGATACAGTAAAACTCTGAAAAGCAAACATAAGGGAGAGGACAATTTTTGACATAAATTGCAGAAATATCTTTTAGGATCCACCTCCTAGAGTAAAGAAAATGATAACAAAAGTAAAAAAATGGACTTAATTAAACTTAAAATATTTTGCACAGGAAAGCACACCATAAACAAAATGAAAAGACAGCCCACAGAATGGGAGAAAATATTTGCAAACAAAGCGACAAACAAGGGATGAATCTCCAAAATATAAACAGCTCATGCAGCTCAATATCAAAAAAGCAAGCAACCCAATAAAAAAATGGGCAAGATACCTAAATAGATATTTCTCTAAAGAAGATATATTGCCAACAGTCACATGAAATGATGCTCAACATCTCTAATCGTTAGAGTAATGCAAATCAAAACTACAATGAGGTATCACCTCAAACTAGTCAGAATGGCTATCATCAAAAACTCTACAAACATTAAATGCTGGAGAGGGTGTGGGAAAAGGGAACCCTCCTACATTGTTGGTGGGAATGTAAATTGGTAAAACCACTATGGACAACAGTATGGAGGTTCCTTAAAAAACTAAAAATAGAACTATCGTATCATCCAGCAATCCCTCTCCTGGGCATATATCTAGAGAACATCATAATTCAAAAAGGTACATGCACCCCAATGTTCATAGATGCAATATCTACAATGACCAAGACATGGAAGCAACTTAAATGTCCATTGACAGAGGAATGGATAAAGAAGATGTGGTACATATATGAAATGGACTATTACTCAGCCATGAAAAAAATGAAATAATGTCATTTGCAACAACATGGATGGACCTAGTGATTACCATATTAAGTGAAGTAAGTTGACAGAAAAGGTCAAATATCATGTGATATCACATGTGGAATCTAAAAGAAATGAAACGAATTTATTTAGAAAACATAAAGAGACTTAGAAATCAAACTTATGGTTACCAAAGGGGAAAGTTGGGGACAGGGTTAAATTAGGAGTTTGAGATTAACATATACACACCACTATGCATAAAATATATATTCAATAAAGACCTACTGTATAGCGCAAGGAACTCTACTTAATATTCTGTAATAACCCATGTGGGAAAAGAATCTTAAAACTAATGGATATATGTATATGTATAACTGAATCACCTTGCTGTATACCTGAAACTAATGCAACATTGTAAATCAACTATACTCCAGTATAAAATAAAAACTAAATTAAAAAAATAGGTCCTGTGACAAACCATAATGGAAAACAATATGAAAACATATATATATATATATATATATATATATATAAAACCAAGTCACTTTGCTGTACAGAAGGAATTCACACAACATTGTAAATCAACTATACTTCAATGAAACTTAAAAAAATTAAGCAAAATAAAAATTTTAAAAATGAAAGAGAAATTAAGGAAACAACCTGAGGAATAAACTTAGCCCAGGAAGTGAAAAACCTATAATTTGAACACTATTAAAAAAATAGATGATTAATTAAGATGATGCAAAGAAATGCATTTGTAGCCTGTCATCATGGATTGGAAGAATTAGTGTTTAAATGTCCATACTACCACAAGCAATCTACAGATTTAATGAACTCACTATTAAAAATACCCATGGCATTTTTCACAGAACTAGAGCAAATAATCCTAAAATGTATATGGATTTATGAATTCCCAAAGCAATCTTAAGCAAAAAGAACAAAGCAAGATGTATATAGCTTACTGACTTCCAACTATGCTACAAAGCTACAGTGATCAAAAGAGTATATTAGTGTCACAAATACAATATATACATCCATGGAACAGAATAGAGACCCCAGAAATTAACCCATGCAATTATGGTCAATTAATCTATGACAATGAAATTAGAATATTTTCTCACACCTATAGAAAAATAAACTCTAAATGGATGAAAGGCCTAAATGTAAGACAAGCAACCATAGAACTCTTAGAGGAAAATGTAGGGAGAACACTCTTTATCATAAACTGTAGCAATTTTTTTGGATATATCTCCTAAAGCAAAAGGAACAAAAACAAAAATAAATAAGTGATACCTAATTAAACTTAAAAGCTTCACACTGCAAAGGAAATCAAGAACAAGCTGAAAACACAAGCTACTGAATGGGAAAATTATATTTGCAAATGATATAACCAATATGGGCTTAATATCCAATATATATATTCAGCTCATAGGGCTCAATATCAAAGCAAAAAACAACTTGATTAAAAATTGGCAGACCTGAATAGACATTTTTCCCAACAATATATACAAATGACCATAGGCACATGAAAAAATGCCCAACATTGCTAATTCTCAGAGAAATGAAAATCAAAACCACAATGAGATATAACCTCATACATATCAGAAAGGCTATCCTCAAAAACTCTACAAATAACAGATATTGGTGAGGATGTGGAGAAAAGAGAGCCCTAGTATATCTTTGGTTGGAATGTAAATTGGTGCAACTGCTATGGAAAACATTATGGAAGTTCCTCAAAAAACAAAAAAATAGAACTACCATATGATCTAGCAATTCCACTGCTGGGTATATAACTGGAAGAAAAATGAAAACAGTAATTTGGAAATATACATACACCCTAATATTCATAGAAGCATTATTTACAACAGTGAAGAAATAGAAGCAACTCAAATAGCCATCAACAGACAATTGGATTAAGAAGATGTGGTATATCTCAATACATACAATGGAATATTAGCCATAAAAAATAATGAAGTACTGCCATTTGCTGCAATGAGGATGGACCTAGAGAGTATTATGCTTAGTGAAATAAATCAGATAGAGAAAGATAAGCATGATATCCGTTATATGTGGAATCTAAAAAATAATAGAAATGAATGTATATGTGTAACCGAAACAACTTAGAGATATAGACAACTAACTAATGGTTATTGATAAGGAGAGGTGAGGGGGAGGGGCAAAATAGAGTGGGGAATTAAGAGACAATCTATCTTTTATAAAATAAGTGAGCAGCATACATCTATTGCACAGCACAGGGAAATATAGACATTATTTTGTAATAACATTAAATGAGCATAAATGATCCATAAAAATATTGAATCACTGCATTGCACACTGGGAGCTAATGTAATATTGTAAATCCTTCATTTAAAAAAATTGTTCCATGAGGTTAATATAAAATCATTAAAAATGGCATTTTTCCCTAAGTAAACTTGTAAGTTATATGCAATACCAGTTAGTATCACAACGGGAATATTTTGCATAAGATGAAAATGTTCATCTGAAAGACAAGAGTGCTAGAAAAGCCAGGGGAAGTGGAAATAATGAGAGGGAGTATTAGTGTTTCGAATATAATTAAACTATAGCCATTAAAATAGGATGGTAGTGGTACAAGTATAGACAAAGAGTGAAATGGAAGAAAATTGAAAGGAGTGAATTACAGAATGAATGGGAATGTGGACGACAATGAAAGAGCCATTTCAAATCTGTGGGAGAAATGAGGGTTGAAGAAATTATGGTTAATCCCTAACTCTACTTTGTGCAGGTCAATCAAGGGTTTGAATACACAATAATGCAACCAAAAAGACTAATTGTGTCTATTCTATTGGAGTGGGCAAGCTCATTGCAAGCATGACAGAAAACTCAAGAAGCAGTAAAGAAAATTATTGAATAAAGCATGTCTAAAAGAGGTATTAAAATCCTTAATATTTATTTCTATCACGGTGGATTTTTCTAAGGCACATCCTTCCCTAAGAGCAGCCTGGGGCTGATCTTCCCCAAAGTTACTGGACATGGAAGAAAGGTTGGTAGGAAAAACAAAAGTTCTTTGAAGTCCACTTTGGGCCTTAGGAGGGCTTGAACTTCCAGGTCTCTCTGTAGCAGTGGGAAATCCTCAGGCTGTGCCACACAAGACCTACTCCCTGCGCATGCCCACTGCTATGCATGCACGTTTTTGTGCACATCCTTTGTGCCGCAAGCTTGTCCGTTGACACGCATGCGCCTCGCCGTCCATCTTCTGTGTCAATTGCTGTGCCAGCAGAGGGTCTCGCTCAGTGAAACTCAGCCAGTACTCATAGCAGTACTCCCAGGAGTTAGGTGTAAGTGTGAGGGGAAGCCAGCGGGCTTCCCGCGAGTTGAATGGAGTGATCTGTAGCATCTGTGGAGGAAGGTCCTCGAGGTCATCGACATTCTCCTCACAGCTGTCCTGGCTGCCATGGCTCTCGTACTGTTGGCGGGAGAGGGAGGGTGGTGGGCGGTGGAGGGCAGTGGGTCAGATGAAAGAGGGGTGAGTCTTAGGTGTGCTATTTGAGGTATCTTTGTCCTGGTGGCCCTGAAACTGACGACAGAGCACAGAATCCGGAGTCTGCAGTGGGGCCCCAGGCAGGAGGCAGGGCAGACGGTAAAGGAAAGGCCTAGAAGTCGGACCACTGTGGGGTTGTGACTGCATACCGAGATTTGTAGTGCCCTGAACAGGGTACCAAGGGAGAAGTGGGCAAGTCGTTCTTTGAGAAAGCAGCCATAGGCACTATGTAAAAGAATGAACCTGTCTATGCTCACCCACAAAAGTTTATTTGGCGGTTGCGGGCATGTGCATAGTAAATGGGGGTATTGCAAAACCAGTATTCACTCAAGTTCTGATTTTCTAGTGTTTCCGTGATGAGTCCAGTTGTGAAATGAAACCTCATTAGGAAAGCCCCCATTTTTTACCATGTGTCTTAAGGTGATTTCTACGCCTGTTTGTTGCTCACACACATAAACAAAGGCTTATTTGGTATTAAATACAAATAAGCATTTTGTCATAGTGTTCATATATAGCTATCCTCTTACATGTAGTTTTCAAATTATAATATTTCTTTTTCAGTGAGAAATATGAGTGGGCATGTAAGAAGAAGATCCAAATCTGCAGGAAGAAGAGAGTCTTCCCAGGTTGTTGGGCCTCTTGTTGTGAGTGCTTCAACATTTAATGTTTTCCATTACCAGAATGTTGTTGAACTAGTACATATACATTCATATTGTCTTCCATATTGATAAAAAATGATAATGGAATCTCATGAAAAAAAAATTGACCCAGGACGATTAAATTCTGTTCTTGCCTGGATGGGTGTGCTCTTAAGTTTCCTACCTGTTGTCCTATACTAGTCAATAATGGATTACACACATCCATTTCAGTGTAGATTAAAACAGTTTGTGTCTGCGAGAAGAGTAACAATTTTATTAAGAAAAAAATTGTGTGTGTGTGTCTGTGTGTGTATTACTGTTGGAAAATATATTTAGACTTATGATTAAATATATGTATGTATTATATACATTCATAAATTATTGATTTTTAAAATTTGTGAACAAAATCACACCCCTAGGCTCAGCAGCCCAGTGATAAACCACCTCAACTAGAGGAACCACCGTCTGAGAATCAGGATACTATATCTGCTCAGGACATTGAAGGTGAAGGAGCACCTGTGGCTCAAGTTGAAAAGAGAGGGGATAAGAGTCCTTGTGGGTCTATGGGTGGTGGAGTTGTATTTGTACATCATGCATTATGACACACCGGATTCAAGAGGAAAGAAACATTAGAAAAATATTTCAAACAATTCTTGCTACTACTCTGGGGAAAATGTGGAGTGAAGACAAGGAAAAATGTCAGAAAACTTTCCTAACATTCTGAAAGTGGCTTTTTCTTCATTGGGCTTTCGTATGTTAACCTTTGAGTGCATTACAGAGCTCCTATATAGTTTGTTCAGCCAGTGTGTTATTTTATTTATGTTTCTATGGGAGAATGAAAGTTTGGGACTACCTAACCTGCCATTTTGCTGATATTTTCATTTTTTAAGACTTTTTCCCACACAACATTTATTAGTGCCTGCTCATGCCATGTAATGTACTAAGTGCTTGGAGTCTCAGAGCCAATGACAGACCTAATTTCTGTCTGAAACTTATAAACTAGTCAGAAAGACCCTAACAAATCACTGATTTAATACACAAGTACAATAACAGCTTAGTACAAAAGGGACAATTAAGATTTCTGGGGGTAGCCTGGAGTAAGGAAGGAAAGGGTAATATTTGAACAACTTGTTTTCCTTTTTTCTGGCAACAGACTCCTGAAGCTAATGCTCTTGGGATTCTTATGCATCACATTTATTACCATACGAGTATCTAGGCTTTTATTTCATAATGATGAGGGAATGACTATTATTTCCTTGTTCATATTTCATGGTTTTACATCTTAATATAATGACCTTTTTATTTTTAGGGACCTGCTATGGAAGCTGATCAACAGGAACTGCCTCTGCTGAAGACTGTGGATGAGCCTGGGGATGGTCCTGATGTCAAGGAGGAGATTCTACCAAGTCTAGAGCCCATTAAAATGCCAGAAGCAGGTTTGTTATCTATTAAGATGGAAATTATGGAGTCTTTATTTTCTAAAATATTATATATTTTTTAATATAAAGGTAACTTTACTGCTGTTTTAATAACAGACTTCACATACAAAGGTTATTAGAATGGCAATTCAGACCACAGTGACTGTCATATTAAGTCATCAAGGATGGGAACCATTTGGGTAAAATTTATATTGCGTTTTAAGATCCAAAAGTATTTTCTCACTTTTGAGTATAAGTCATTTAGTCAACAACTAATAATTTTCAGATATTTCATAAAGGCCTGCTTTTCAAAAAAACACATTATAGTAAACATCAGTTTATATTTTGATGTCATCTATAGTGGTAATGATTTAAAACTAGTGTGGATATGTAATTTCTTTGTATAAATGGAAATGCTTTTAAGTGTGTAGAGACAAGAGAATGGGTGATAATGGGGACAAATGTTTACCCTACTTAAAATAGCAACATAAAGACTAAAATATCCCAAAGAAACATTTTTGCATTTTTCCACAATAGAGACAAAACAAATGCAATAATGGCCTTTCTGTTTACTTTGCTTAGCTTGTTCCAAGCACATCTTTTATTCAAAATATTATTTCACGTGAAAACATTGAAAACATATTTTTCCTTAGGTTTTATGTTTGGTTGGATTATTACTGAAAGTATGTTATTTTTCCCTTTCTACCTATACCTACCTTTAAATAAGTTAATTTGATTAAATTTGCACTGAACTGGAACAGTCTCTTTGTTTCCTTATTGCACTAAAAAGTGATGTGATTCAAATTGCTGTTTATATGACTAAAAGTTTACCTTCAATATCTATACAGAGATTAACTGGATGCAAGCCAAAGGGTCACCCCTAGGGACTGGCTTTAATCCAACAAAAGTGTAGTGTCCTTTGTATGGCTATAGTCAGTTAAATAAAGTTCTGCAAATTAATTTGCCTCGATTTTCTTTTCATTATAGGTGAAGGGCAACCACGGATTTAAACAAAAGTAGACTGAAGCCAAGTACGCTGTCCCTATGTTGGAAATTTGACTGTTCACCATCTCTCAATAAAGTTTTACAACTTTCTTCAAAGAATTCTTGCATAATTTTATTAAATGTATTCCCAGGTATTTGATGTTTTTGAAAATTGTATCTTTTTTGCAAGTTTTTACGTATTTGAGACTGTATATAGAGAAAAAATGTGAACTGACTTATTGTCCAGCAACTTTGCTAAATATGCTTATTAATTCCAGAAGTTTATGTATTGATCCTTTTGGATTTGAAAAATAACGCAATCATATCATCTTTGAATAATGTTCTGGTTTTGCCATTTTGAACAGTATACCTTTTATTTCTTCTTCTCATTTATGGTATTGGACAGGACCCTCCAATACTATTTACTAGTGGATATCCCTGTCTTTATCCTGATCAGAAATGTAAAAGTTTTCACATTTCAGTATAATGTTTACTGTGCTTTTTCATAGGTACACTTTATCAAAATAAGGTAGTTCCATTCTGTTCCTGTTTTGCTAAGTATACTAAACTTGAATATATGTAGAATTTCATCAAACACTTACAGTGCATCTCTTGAAATCATAGCACCTTATTTCTGCATTAATTGGTTAATGTGATAAATTACAGTACGTTTTTACATTACATCTCTGAGCCCCTTACACCTCAATAAAACACTTCTGCAACAAAGTACTACATTCAAAATCTACTCTGCTTATAGAATGGTAGGTGATTATAAACAGCAATTATTCCTCCCTCTTACAGAAGTTTAGAAATATTTACCTGATCAAACACAGGACTGAAAATCTGTGGTCCAATTGAAAAATGTGTCTAAATTTGGAGTATCCTAATTTTCCACAAAATACGTGAGAGGTTCCTAGGTTGTAGAACTGGATGGAAGGATTAGGTAGAAAAAAAGTGAAATGAACCAGAGGGACCTGCTGAGGGAAAATTACTTGGGTCCTACCTACTCTGTCTCCATAAAAGCTATGGCATGAAATAGCCATTGGTTTCAATCCTGGCTCTGACATACTGGCTGTGTGATGATGGAAAATACTTAAATTCGTTGCGTGTATTTATCTATTTCTAAAATAGAAATTATAATCGAATATTTACAGTAAAGTACTGCCATGAAGAAAAAGTGAGCTGACATACACACACACACACACACACACACACACACACACACACACACAAATACACAGATACATATGGAGAGAGAGAGAAGGAGTTACAGTACAAATGGATATGATCCATTAATTATATTCTGTGTTTTTGTTTAAATGTTCATGGTTTTTTACTTTTTGCAGTTACATCTGTAGCAAATGATATGGCTTTTGAATTTCAGGTTGGGATAATAGGTTAACTTTATAAATGAATTTGAGCCAAGAAACTGATTTGATTTAAATAAGTTATGTAGTTATCAGACATGGCATCAACTTTAAAGTTGTTTTACAAATGACAGAGGCCTGGCAAATGCTGCCTTAAAGTCCTACTATGGGCTTAAGTTTGTGCTCCACACAACTCAATACCACAGTCTCTGTCAAGTGGTTAGGCATTCCTTAAACAGCACTGTGGTGGCTAACAGGGCCATAAAGGGCACTATTGAAGTTTTTAGATTGAGTTACCACATGTCCATTGATTTGACTGGTAAGGAGACAACTACCCCAAATAGGTCTAAAATGTTTCTTATGGAAGCAAAAGCAATATCAGCATTGTGTCAACTCCCTACGTCCCTAGTCCCACAGCATGATGCAGAATCGGAGATGCTCAGTGATAGACACCACAGGTGGTGAGTCTCTCTGCTGGCGTGGAGCCCACAGCTGTACCCTAAGGCACTGAGCAGTTCTGTAGGCCACAGCTGTACTCTAAGGTGGAGCAAGGAGGAACATCCTGTACTCAACTGAAAAGAGGGAGATGGATGAATAAGGACCATATGTCAGGGACGAGGGGAAGATGGCGGAAGAGTAAGACGCAGAGATCACCTACCTCCCCAAAGACACACCAGAAATACATCTACACGTGGAACAACTCCTACATAACACCTAGTGAATGCTGTCAGAAGACCTCAGACCTTCCGAAAGGCAAGAATCTCCCCACGTACCAGGGTTGGGCAAAATAAAAAAGAATAAACAGAGGCAAAAGGATAGGTATGGGACCTGCACCCGTGGGAGGGAGCTGTGAAGGAGGAAAGGTTTCCACACACTAGGAAGCCCCTTCACGGGTGGAGGCTGCGGGTGGCGGAGGGGGAAAGCTTTGGAACCACGGAGGAGAGCACAGCAACAGGGGTGCGGAGGGCAAATCGGGGAGATTCCCCCACAGAGGATCGGTGCCGACTGGCACTGACCAGCCCGAGAGGCTTGTCTGCTCACCCTCCGGGGCGGGCAGGGCTGGGAGCTGAGGCTTGGGCTTTGGTCGGAGCACAGGGAGAGGACTGGGGTTGGCGGCGTGAACACAGCCTGCAGGGGGTTAGTGCACCACGGCTAACTGGCATGGAGTCCGGGGAAATATCTGGACCTGCCGAAGAGGCAAGTTACTTTTCCTTCCCTCTGTTTTTCCTGGTGAGTGAGGACAGCGGATTAAGAGCGCTGCTTAAAGGAGCTCCAGAGACGGGCGCCAGCCGCGGCTAAAAGCACTGACCCCTGAGACAGGCATGAGATGCCAAGGCTGCTGCTGCCGCCACAGAGAAGCCTGTGTGTGAGCACAGGTCACTATCCACACTCCCCTTCCGGGGAGCCTCTGCAGCCTTCCACTGCCATGGTCCCGGGATTCAGGGACTACTTCCCAGGGAGAACGCACGGAGCGCTTCAGGCTGGTGCAACGTCACGACGGCCTCTGCCGTGGCAGGCTCTCCCAGAACACCGTGCCCCTCCCTCCCCCAGGCCTGAGTGAGCCAGAGTCCCAGAAACAGCTCCTCCTTTAACCCCGTCCTTTCTGAGCGAAAATCAGATGCCCTCCACCGACCGACATGCACAGTTGGGGCCAAATCCAAATACAAGCCCCTGGGAGCTGTGAGAACAAAGAAGAGAAAGGGAAATCTCTCCCAGCAGCCTCAGAAGCAGCAGATCAAAGCTCCAAAATCAACTTGATGTACCCTGCATCTGTGAAATACATGAATAGACAACGAATCATCCCAGATTAAGGAGGTGGACTTTGAGAGCAAGATTTATGATTTTTCCTCTTTTTGTGAATGTGTATGTGTATGCTTCTGTGTGAGATTTTGTCTGTATAGCTTTGCTTCCACCATTTGTCCTAGGGTTCTATCCATCCGTTTTTTTGTCTTTTTCTTCTTTTTGGAAAAAAAAAAGAATCAGGGCTGACCAGCACTCACCAGCCAGAGAGGCTTGTCTGCTCACCCGCCGGGGCGGGCGGGGCTGGGAGCTGAGGCTCGGGCTTCGGTCGGAGCGCAGGGAGAGGACTGGTGTTGGCGGCGTGAACACAGCCTGCAGGGGGATAGTGCACCACGTTTAGCCGGGAGGGAGTCCGTGGTAAAGTCTGGACCTGCCGAAGAGGAAAGAGACGTTTTCTTCCCCCTTTGTTTCCTGGTGCGCGAGGACAGGGGATTAAGAATGCTGCTTAAGGGAGTTCCAGAGACGGGCGCGAGCCGCGGCTAAAAGGGCGGACCCCAGAGACGGGGCGTGAGATGCTAAGGCTGCTGCTGCCGCCACCAAGGAGCCTGTGTACGAGCACAGGTCACTATCCACACCCCTCTTCCGGGGAGCCTGTGCAGCCCGCCACTGCCAGGGTCCCGGGAGAATGCTTGGCACGCCTCAGGCTGGTGCAACGTCACACCGCCTGAGTGAGCCAGAGTCCCCAAAGGAGCTGCTCCTTTAACCCCGTCCTGTCTGAGTGAAGAATAGAGGCCCTCCGCGACCTACATGCAGAGGTGGGGCCAAATTCAAAGCTGAGGCCATGGGAGCTGTGAGAACAAAGAAGAGAAAGGGAAATCTCTCCCAGCAGCCTCAGAAGCAGCAGATTAAAACTCCACAATCAACTTGATGTACCCTGCATCTGTGGAATACATCAATAGACAATGAATCATCCCAAATTGAGGAGGTGGACTTTGAGAGGAAGATTTATGATTTTTTCCCCTTTTCCTCTTTTTGTGAGTGTGCATGTGTATGCTTCTGTGTGAGACTTTGTCTGTATAGCTTTGCTTCCACCATTTTTCCTAGTGTTCTATCCGTCCTTTGTTTTGTTTTGTTTGTTTGTTTGTTTTTTGCAGTACGCGGGCCTCTCACTGTTGTGGTCTCTCCCATTGCAGAGCACAGGCTCCAGACACGCAGGCTCAGCGGCGATGGCTCACGGGCCCAGCTGCTCCGTGGCATGTGGGATCTTCCCAGACCAGGGCACGAACCTGTGTCCCCTGCATCAGTAGGCGGACTCTCAAACACTGCACCACCAGGGAAGCCCTATTGTTTGTTTTTTAATTTTTTTCTTAATAATTACTTTTTATTTTAATTATTTTATTTTACTTTATCTTCTTTCTTTCTTTCTTACCTTCTTTCCCTCCTTTAGACAACGAATCTTCCCAAATTGAGGCGGTGGATTTTGAGAGCAAGGTTTATGATTTTTTTCCCCCTTTTCCTCTTTTTGTGAGTGTGTATGTGTATGCTTCTGTGTGAGATTTTGTCTGTATAGCTTTGCTTCCACCATTTGTCTTAGGGTTCTCTCCATCTGTATTGCTGATTTTTTAAAATATTTTTTCTTTCTTTTTTCTAATAATTAGTTTTTATTTTAATAACTTTACTATATTTTAACTTACTTTATTTTATTTTACTTTATCTTTTTTCTTTCTTTATTTTTCTCCTTCCTTCCCTCCTTCCTTCCTTCCTTCCTCCTTCCCTCCCTCTCTCCCTCCTTTCTTTCTTTCTTTCTTCCTTCCTTCCTTTCTTTCTTTCTTTTTTTCTTTCTACTTCTACTATTTCTTTCTTTCTACTTTTTCTCTCTTTTTTTTCTGAGCCGTGTGGATGAAAGGCTCTTGGTGCTACAGCCCAGAGTCAGTGCTTGCCTCTGAGGTGGGAGAGCCAACTACAGGACACTGGTACACAAGAGACCTCCCAACTCCACATAACATCAAATGGTGAAAATCTCCCAGATATCTCCATCTCAACACCAGCACCCAGCTTCACTCAACGACCAAAAAGCTACAGTGCTGGACACCCTATGCCAAACAACTATGAAGACAGGAACACAACTACACCCATTAGCAGAGAGGCTGCCTAAAATCATAAGAAGTCCACAGACACCTCAAAACACACCACCAGACGTACAGCTGCCCACCAGAGAGATAATATCCAGGCTCAGCCACCAGAACACAAGCACTAGTCCCCTCCACCAGGAAGCCTACACAACCCACTGAACCAACCTTAGCCATTGGTGACAGACACCAAGAACAACAGGAACTACGAACATGCAGCCTGCAAATAGGAGACCCCAAACACAGTAAGATAAGCAAAATGAGAAGACAGAAAAACACACAGCAGATGAAGGAGCAAGATAAAAACCCACCAGACCTAACAAATGAAGAGGAAATAGGCAGTCTACCTGAAAAAGAATTCAGAATAATGATAGTAAAGATGATCCAAAATCTTGGAAATAGAATAGACAAAATGCAAGAAACATTTAACAAGGACCTAGAAGAAATAAAGATGAAAGAAACAATGATGAACAACACAATAAATGAAATTAAAAATACTCTAGATGGGATCAATAGCTGAATAACTGATGCAGAAGAACGGATAAGTGACCTGGAGGATAAAATAGTGGAAATAACTACTGCAGAGCAGAATAAAGAAAAAAGAATGAAAAGAACTGAGGACAGACTCAGAGACCTCTGGGACAACATTAAACGCACCAACATTTGAATTATAAGGGTTCCAGAAGAAGAAGAGAAAAAGAAAGGGACTGGGAAAATATTTGAAGAGATTACAGTTGAAAACTTCCCTAATATGGGAAAGGAAATAGTTAATCAAGTCCAGGAAGCACAGAGAGTCCCATACAGGATAAATCCAAGTAGAAATATGCCAAGATACATATTAATAAAATGTCACAAATTAAATACAAAGAAAGCATATTAAAAGCAGTAAGGGGAAAACAACAAATAACACACAAGGGAATTCCCATAAGGTTAACAGCTAAACTCTCAGCAGAAACTCTGCAAGCCAGAAGGGACTGGCAGGGCATATTTAAAGTGATGAAAGAGAAAAACCTGCAACCAAGATTACCCAGCAAGGATCTCATTCAGATTTGACGGAGAAATTAAAACCTTTACAGACAAGCAAAAGCTGAAAGACTTCTGCACCACCAAACCAGCTTTATAACAAATGCTAAAGGAACTTCTCTAGGCAAGAAACACAAAACAAGGAAAAGACCTACAATAACGAACCCAAAACAACTAAGAAAATGGGAATAGGACCATAGATATCAATAACTACCTTAAATATAAATGGAGTAAATGCTCCCATCAAAAGACACAGATTGGCTGAATGGATACAAAAATAGACCCATATATATGCTCTCTAAAAGAGACCCATTTCAGACCTAGAGACACATACAGACTGAAAGCACGGGGATGAAAAAAGATATGCCATGAAAATGGAAACCAAAAGAAAGCTGGAGTAGCAATTCTCATATCAGACAAAATAGACTTTAAAATAAAGAGTATTAGAAGAGACAAAGAAGGACATTACGTAATGATCAAGGGATCAATCCAAGAAGAAGATATAACAATTGTAAATATTTATGCACCCAACATAGGGGCACCCCAATACATAAGGCAAATACTAACAGCCATAAAAGGGGAAATCAACAGTGACACATTCATACTACGGGACATTAACACCCCACTTTCACCAGTGGACCGATCATCCAAAATGAAAATAAATAAGGAAACACAAGCTTTAAATGATACATTAACAATATGGACTTAATTGATATTTATAGGACCTTCCATCCAAAAACGACAGAATACACATTTTTCTCAAGTGCTCATGGAACATTCTCCAGGAGAGATCATATCTTGCGTCACAAATCAAGCCTTGGTAAATTTGAGAAAATTAAAATTTTATCAAGTGTCTTTTCCGACCACAAGGCTATGAAACTAGATATCAATGACAGGAAAAGATCTGTAAACAATACAAACACATGGAGGCTAAACAATACACTACTTAATAATGAAGTGTTCACTGAAGAAATCAAAGAAATTAAAAAAATACCTAGAAACAAATGGCAATGGAGACATTACGACCGAAAACTATGGGATGCAGCAAAAGCAGTTCTAAGAGGGAAGTTTATAGAATACAATTCTACCTTAAGAAACAGGAAACATCTCGAATAAACAACCTAACCTTGCTCCTAAAGCAGTTAGAGAAAGAAGAACAAAACCCCACAAAGTTAGCAGAAGGAAAGAAATCATAAAGAACAGATCAGAAATAAGTGAAAAAGAAATGAAGGAAACGATAGCAAAGATCAATGAAACTAAAAGCTGGTTCTTTGAGAAAATAAACAAAATTGAGAAAGCATTAGCCAGACTCATCAAGAAACAAAGGGAGAAGACTCAAATCAATAGAATTACAAATGAAAAAGGAGAAGTTACAACTGACACTGCAGAAATACAAAAGATCATGAGAGATTACTACAAGCAACCCTACGCCAATAAAATGAACAACCTGGAAGAAATGGACAAATTCTTAGAAATGCACAACCTGGCAAGACTGAATCAGGAAGAAATAGAAAATATGTACAGACCAGTCACAAGCACTGTAACTGAAACTGTGATTAAAAATCTTCCCACAAACAAAAACCCAGGACAAGATGGCTTCACAGGCGAATTCTATCAAACATTTAGAGAAGAGCTAACACTTATCCTTCTCAAACTCTTCCAAAATATAGCAGAGGGAGGAACACTCCCAAACTCATTCTACGAAGCCACCATGACCTTGATACCAAAACAAAACAAGGATGTCACAGAGAAAGAAAACTAAAGGCCAATATCACTGATGAACATAGATGCAAAAATCCTCAACAAAATACTAGCAAACAGAATCCAACAGCTCATTAAAAGGATCATACACCTTGATCAAGTGGGATTTATTCCAGGAAAGCAAGGATTCTTCAATATATGCAAATCAATCAATGTGATAAACCATATTAACAAATTGAAGGAGAAAAAACATACGATCATCTCAATAGATGCAGAGAAAGCTTTCAACAAAATTCAACACCGATTTATGATAAAAACCCTTCAGAAACTAGGCCTAGAGGGAACTTTCCTCAACATAATAAAGGCCATATATGACAAACCCACAGCCAACCTCGTTCTCAATGGTGAAAAACTGAAAGCATTTCCACTAAGATCAGGAAAAAGAAAAGGTTGCCCACTCTCACCACTCTTATTCAACATAGTTTTGGAAGTTTTAGCCACAGCAATCAAAGAAGAAAAGGAAATACAAGGAATCCAAATCGGAAAAGAGGAAGTAAAGCTGTCACTGTTTGCACATGACATGATCCTATACATAGAGAATCCTAAAGATGCTACCAGAAAACTACTAGAGCTAATCAATGAATTTGGTAAAGTTGCGGGATACAAAATTAATGCACAGAAATCTCTGGCATTCCTATACACTAATGATGAAAAATCTGAAAGTGAAATGAAGAAAACACTCCCATTTACCAATGCAACAAAAAGAATAAAATCTCTAGGAATAAACTTACCTAAGGAGACAAAAGACCTGTATGCAGAAAATTATAAGACACAGATGAAAGAAAGATGATACAAATAGATGGGGAGATTTACCATGTTCTTGGATTGGAAGAATCAACATTTTGAAAATGACTCTACTACGCAAATCAATCTACAGATTCAATGCAATACCTATCACACTACCACTGGCATTTTTCACAGAAGTAGAACAAAAAATTTCACAATTTGTATGGAAACACAAAAGACCCCGAATAGCCAAAGCAATCTTGAGAACGAAAAATAGACCTGTAGGAAGCAGGCTCCCTGACTTCAGACTATACTACAGAGCTATAGTAATCAAGACAGTATGGTACTGGCACAAAAACAGAAAGGTAGATCAATGGAACAGGATAGAAAGTCCAGAGATAAACCCACGCACATATGGACACCTTATCTTTGATAAATGAGGCAGGAATGTAGAGTGGAAAAGGACAGCCTTTTCAATAAGTGGTGCTGGGAAAAATGGACAGGTACATGTAAAAGTATGATATTAGATCACTTCCTAACACCATACACAAAAATAAGCTCAAAATGGATTACAGACCTAAATGTACGTCCAGAAACTATCAAACTCTTAGAGGAAAACATAGGCAGAACACTCTATGACATAAATCACAGCAATATCCTTTTTGACCCACTTCCTAGAGAAATGGAAATAAAAACAAAAATAAACAAATGGGACCTAATGAAACTTCAAAGCTTTTGCACAGCAAAGGAAACCATAAACAAGACCAAAAGACAACCCTCAGAAAGGGGGGAAATATTTGCAAATGAAGCAACTGACAAAGGATTAATCTCCAAAATTTACAAGCAGCTCATGCAGCTCAAAAAACAAAAAACAAAACAAAACAAAAAAACAACACAGTCCAAAATTGGGCAGAAGACCTAAATAGACATTTCTCCAAAGAAGATATATAGACTGCCAACAAACACATGAAAGAATGCTCAACATCCTTGACCATTAGGGAAATGCAAACCAAAACTACAATGAGATATCATCTCACACCAGTCAGAATGGCCACCATCAAAAAATCTAGAAACAATAAATGCTGGAGAGGGTGTGGAGAAAGGGGAACACTCCAGCACTGCTGGTGGGAATGTGAATTGGTACAGCCACTATGGAGAACATTATGGAGGTTCCTTAAAAAACTGCAAATAGAACTACCGTATGACCCAGCAATCCCACTACTGGGCTTATACCCTGAGAAAAACATAATTCAAAAAGATTCATGTACCATTATGTTCATTGCAGCTCTATTTACAGTTGCCCGGAGATGGAAACAACCTAAGTGTCCATCATCGGATGAATGGATAAAGAGGATGTGGCACATATATACAATGGAATATTACTCAGCCATAAAAAGAAACGAAATTGAGCTGTTTGTCATGAGGTGGATAGATCTAGAGTCTGTCATACAGAGTGAAGTAAGTCAGAAAGAGAAAGACAAATACTGTATGCTAACACATATATATGGAATTTAAGAAAAAAAGATGTCATGAAGAACCTAGGGGTAAGACAGGAATAAAGACACAGACCTACTAGAGAATGGACTTGAGGATATGGGGAGGGGGAAGGGTGAGCTGTGACAAAGCGAGAGAGAGTCATGGACATATATACACTACCAAACGTAAGGTAGATAGCTAGTGGAAGCAGCCGCGTTGCACAGAGATATCAGCTCGGTGCTTTGTGACCACCTGGAAGGATGGGATACGGAGGGTGGGAGGGAGGGAGACACAAGAGGGAGGAGATATGGGAACATATTTATACATATAACTGATTCACTTTGTTATAGAGCAGAAACTAACACACCATTGTAAAGCAATTATACCCCAATAAAGATGTTAAAAAATAAAAATAAATGCTGGAGAGTGTGTGGAGAAACGGGAACACTCTTGCACTGCTGGCGGGAATGTGAATTGGTATAGCCACTATGGAGAACAGTATGGAGGTTCCTTACAAAAGTACAAATAGAACTACCATATGACCCAGCAATCCCACTACTGGGCATATACCCTGAGACAACCATAATTGAAAAAGAGTCATGTACCAAAATGTTCATTGCAGCTCTATTTACAATAGCCCGGAGATGGAAACAACCTAAGTGCCCATCATCAGATGAATGGATAAAGAAGATGTGGCACATATATACAATGGAATATTACTCAGCCATAAAAAGAAACGAAATTGAGCTATTTGTAATGAGCTGGATAGACCTAGAGTCTGTCATACAGAGTGAAGTAAGTCAGAAAGAGAAAGACAAATACTGTATGCTAACACATATATATGGAATTTAAGAAAAAAAGATGTCATGAAGAACCTAGGGGTAAGACAGGAATAAAGACACAGACCTACTAGAGAATGGACTTGAGGATATGGAGAGGGGGAAGGTTAAGCTGTGACAAAGCGAGAGAGAGGTGTGGACATATATACACTACCAAACGTAAGGTAGATAGCTAGTGGGAAGCAGCCGCATAGCACAGGGAGATCAGCTAGGTGCTTTGTGACCGCCTGGAGGGGTGGGATAGGGAGGGTGGGAGGGAGGGAGACGCAAGAGGGAAGAGACATGGGAACATATGTTTATGTATAACTGATTCACTTTGTTATAAAACAGATACTAACACACCATTGTAAAGCAAGTATACTCCAATAAAGATCTAAAAAAATTTTAAAAAAGGACCTTATGTCAACCTCCAGCAAGGTAGGGAAGCAGTTGAGAGACTGCCTAGTGGCAACTCCCACCA
This sequence comes from Grampus griseus, assembly GCF_964374135.1. Lineage (NCBI taxonomy): Eukaryota > Metazoa > Chordata > Mammalia > Artiodactyla > Delphinidae > Grampus > Grampus griseus. The sequence goes on along the minus strand of NC_138999.1, from coordinate 47,601,755 downwards.
GGCTGCTTATCTCTCCTTGTTCCCAGAGGAATCACAACGTGTTCTGCCAGATTCGGATCTGCCTGCAGTATAGTCTTGCGTCCATGGCCTAAGTGGGGACGTGCAAGGTCACCAGGGCACCGAGGCAGAGCCACTCCCCTACAGTGTCTGGCACAGAACAAGAGGTCACATATGTATGGTGCCAATAAACATAACATATACAATAATGACTCCAAAACAGAGGAGATTCTTTTCTTACCAGAGTCATTATAAAGGATTAATTAATTAATTAAACATGAATTAATGCCTCCATGTCTCAGGAAATATCTGGAATGCTGGAAATGAAAAGACCAATGTCACACAGTACTTGCCATGAGGGATAGCACACTCTAGTTGGAGAAATAGACACATATATAGAAAAACACTTCAAGAATAAAGAAGGAACACAGGCAAGGGACCCACAAAACAACAATAAAAACAGTGAATGGGGTAGCCTAGAATCAAGAGTCAACCAAGCAGGGCTTCCCTGGTGGTGCAGTGGTTGAGAGTCCGCCCGCTGATGCAGGGGACAAGGGTTCGTGCCCTGGTCCGGGAGGATCCCACATGCCGCGGAGCGGGTGGGCCCGTGAGCCATGACCGCTGAGCCAGCACTTCCGGAGCCTGTGCTCCGCAACGGGAGAGGCCACAACAATGAGAGGCCCGTGTACCGCAAAAAAAAAAAAAAAAAAAAAAAAAAAAAAAAAGAGTCAACCAAGCAGAAAAGACTAATTATGAGAGTGAAAATAGGTCCACTGGATTTCCCATGTCCACTGATCACTGGGTTCACATACTTGGCTCTGCTGATACAAGGCTGATTGGCATTTAAGCCTCACATTTAAATACTAAAATAACCAGATTAGCAGTGTCATGGTCATTCAAAAATATTTGCTGATGGCCAGGTGCGGTTTCAGTCCCTTTGTACAGAGGAAAATCAGTGAATTAGCTAACACAGTCCTTAACTGAGGGCTGATCTGAGCAAAGTGTCCAAGATTCATTATGAACATAAAGGTATAGAATATGTTTCTACTGGACACTTCTGGACAGTGTGTAATGAAGGCCACAAACCCTTCAAACAGAAGACTGGAAGAGAGATTTCCTATGATATCTCACTTGCAAAGTATTATTTTCAGTAGACTGCTGTTGTTATCATGGTTATACTTGGTTAAGTGAGTTGCATGTGTCATAAACATGCAGACAAAAAAAAATCTCTAATCACCTGCTGGGAATCTGCCTCTGGGCTCTAAGCTAGGCAGGCTCTAAGGACTTAAAAATGGTTCATTCTGGATATGAGTTCTCAAAGAAAGAGCTCAAAGTCTAATGATAAGAAAACCATCCAAAAAACAATGAAAAAACACGTGTGATGAAAGCTATGGCAGGGGTGACACAGGGGATGTGCAGAACATAGTGAAGGGCCCTGTAATCCAGGTGGTCAAATATGGTTTCTCCCAGGGGATGATGCATGTGTTCTAAGTACTACTTCACCATAAACAAATTTTAATCTTTATCCATCCTTCTCATTTTCATTAAAAAATATAAATCTCTCCATTCAAATATATCAAATTTATACACGACTAAAGATCAGGGAAGATAAGTAAGTTTTTCAAGGTCAAGTCTCTAACCAGTAGAGCAGCCAGTTTTCAATATACTGATATTGGAACCCATATTGGATATCAATATACTGATATTGGAAGCCATGCACTTCTTATTATAGCCATCTCTTTGCTCTTAATATTGTCTTCTGTTTTAATTCACATTCATTACATGTAGTTTTCCTTGCTCTGCTTTTCCCATAAATTATTTTTCTTTAATTCATCTGTAGTTTATTCTTACAAAACTTTATTGCCAAACTGCTGAAAAAGTTTTCGAAGTTGATTGTACAATATTGCATTCTGACCAGTAGTAAATGAGGGTTCCAGTTGCTCCATACCCTTGTGAAGAGTTGGTGTGATCAGTCTTCAAATTTAGCCATACCAGTAGGTGTGTAGTGATATCTCCTTGGAGTTTTAATGTACATCTCAACATTTGAACACGTTTTCATACATTTATTTGCCATATATATGTTCTTGTCTGCTCAAATGCCTTAGACATATTTTATTGGGTTGTTAGTCTTGTTTTTTTTTTTAGGAATTACTATTTATTTATTCTTGGTATCTGAAAGTTTACAGTAATACACCTTTGTCTGAGCCTTTATTCACTTGGACTCGGTAATCATGCCCTACATTTTTAGAGGCATTCTTGCGTTTTATTATTTGATAACTTCTGCTACCTCTTTCTCCATTCTCAGTATTTGGAAATATCCTTAATCTAAATCTATAAAGACATTAAAATCTTATAAAGACATTAAAAAGTTTCACTCCTTTTGTCTCTTTATTCAACTCCATGCGAGATTTTCTCAACTTGGTTTTTCCAAGTCTTCCACTGAATATTTTTTATTACCTACCTGATTCCTAAGAATTTTTAAAAATCAACTTTATTACATTTTCTTATTTTATAGCTAAACTATAAATATATAAATTAATGAATTAAGCTGTCCTTGTCAATACCAAAGTTATGGCAAAATCTTGGAAACACATTTTTCCTCCTTAATGGAAGGGTTTACAGAGCACAGGAGTTGTATGTTGCCCATAGGTTTATAAACCCTGCCTTGTGAACAATCTAATTTTTTTTAAAGGCAAAAATAGCCCATAGGGAACAGGCATTCTTAACTTGTACTGACTTTGGTTGGAGTGCTTTCAATGAACTAAGCTCAATTTGGGGAAAGTAAAAAGTTAGGAAAAACTAATTGGTTACTGTTATTCTTCCCAAATCACCTAATAACTGTGTTTGATTCAGAAATTTGTGTGAGGAAGCACTCAAAGGGAAGATGGAAAACATGGGCAATGAGGAAAGGTGGAGAGTTTCTTCTTACAGAAAAAGATTAACTCATGAAGTCTGCTCTATCTATGTTTGAGTCTACCCACTGACAGTGATTAGAGGTACTTTTCTGCTGCTCAGGCTTTAATTAGGAGCTGTGTGGTTGGGGCAGAAGCCATACTGAAGATTTGTCAATCCCCCTCAGCAGAGGCCCCTTGAGGAAGAGATATATATCTAGGCTACTGAGATCATCTTGTCTGGCTAAGGGATATAATTACACAAATCAATCTATGTCACAGGAATAAAGACCTCAGGAGGACCAGAAATCCACCCCCCAGACACTCAGAGATGTGTCTGCTGGTCATCATGAGGCTGTCTGAGAGTCCCATGATTAATTCCACAGAGAGGCATCAACCTCTCCAGGTTGCTCTGACCAGGAAGCTCAGGTCAATCAGGGACATAGGCACCTGAAATTCCAGGACTTGCAGGGCAAGTGTTTGCAGCAGTTTTGGGTTGGGGAGTCTCTTCCTCCTTTACTGAAACAGTCTGGTTTGGTGGTACTGGTAACAGCCATTGCTTAGTATTCCATTGCTGCTTTCTCCACATGATGTGACAGTTCTTGAACCACACCTTTACTACTGACTCATCAAAGTTAAGCATCTAAAGACAAACATACTGAAGAAAGGGGATGGAAAAAAATATCCCCTGCAAATAGAAATGAGAGGAAAGCTGGGGTAGCAATAATTATATCAGACAAATAGACTTTAAAACAAAGACTGTAACAAGAGACAAAGAAGGACATTACCTAATGATTAAGGGATCAATTCAAGAATAAGATATAACAATTGTAAATATATATGCACCCAACATAGGAGCAACTAATTACATAAAGCAAATGTTAATAGACATAAAAAGAGAAGTTGACAATAACACAATAATAATAGGGGTCTTTAACGCCCCACCTACATCAACAGACACATCATCCAGACAGAAAATCAATGAGGAAACATTGGCCTTAACTGTCACATTAGAACTTATGATCTTAATAGATATATACAGAATATTTCATCTAAAAGCACCAGAATACACACTCTTTTCAAGTGCACATGGAACACTCTCTGGGATAAATCACATGCTAGGCCATAAAACAAGTGTCTGTAAATTTAAGATCTGAAATCATACCAAGCAGCTTTCTTGACCACAAAGCTATGAGACCAGAAATTAACTACAAAAAAAACCTCTGCAAAAACACAAGCACAAAGAGGCTAAAAAATGTGCACCTAAACAACCAATGGATCAGTTCATCAATCAAAGAAGAAAGTTTAAAAAAATACCTAGAGACAAATAAAAGCAAAAAAACCCAATGATCCAAAATCTACTGGATGCAACAAAAGCAGTTCTAAGAGGGACGTTATAACACAAGCCGGATTGGTGTGGTGCAGGGGAGGGCATGTGGGCTGGAGGCTCTGGCCAGTGGGTGGAGCAGCCTGAGGGTGCAGTGCCCACTGCCCCAGGCAGGCCGCCACCCCATGCACACTGTTGCCGTGGCCCCATGTTGCTGCCCCTGGCCTGCCTGCATGACAGGGTTGCACAGTGTCTCACTGCACTCCTGGTGCTTGCAGAGCCACCCTGAAAAAAAAATGATACAAGCCTACCTCAGGAAACAAAAGTAAATCTCAAATAAACAACCTAACTGTATACCTAAATAAACTAGAAGAAGCAGACAAACAAAACACAAAGTTAGTAGAAGAAAAGAAATTATAAAGATCAGAGCAGATATAAAAAAAACAGAGACTAAATAATGATAAAAAGATCAATGAAACTAAGAGCTGGTTCTTTGAAAAGATAAACAAAATTGATAAATCTTTAGCCAGACTCATCAAGAAAAAAAGAGAGAGGGCCCAAGTTAATATAATCAGAAATGAAAAATGAGGTTACAAGCACAGAAATTTAAAGAATCATAAGAAAATATTATGAAAAATTATATGATAATAAAATGGGCAATGTAGAAGAAATGGGAAATTCCTAGGAATGAAAAATCTCCCGAGACAGAATTAGGAAGAAATAGAAAATATGAGCAGATCAATTACCTGTAATGAAAATCAATCAGTAAAAAACAAAATTAAACAAATAAACCAAAAATAAAATCTCCCAACAAGCAAAAGTCCAGGAACAGATGGGTTCACAGTGAATTCTACTAAAAGTTTACGGAAGAGTTAACACCTATCCTTCTTAATCTATTCCAAAGAATTGCAGAGGAAAAAACACTTCCAAACTATGTGGGCAGCATAACCCAGATACCAAAACCAGACAAAGATACACCAACAAAGTAAATTACAGGTCAATATCACTAATAAACATAGACACAAGAATCATCAACAAAATATTAGGGATTGTAATTCAACAATGTATTAAAAGGATCATACACCATGATCAAGTGGGATTTATCCCTGTGTTGCAAAGATGGTTCAATGTCTGTGAATCAATCAATGTGATATACCACATTAATAAACTGAAGAATAAAAATCATACGAACATCTGAATAGATGCAGAAAAAGCTTTTGACAAAATTCAAAATTTTATAATAAAAACTCTTAACAAAGTCATTATGGAAGGAATATGCCTCAGCAAATAATGGCCATATATGACAAACCCTCAGCTAACATCATACTTAATAGATATGAAAAGCTCTAAGATGAAAAACAAGACAAGGATGCCCACTCTCACCACTTTTATTCAACACAGTATTGGAAGTCCCAGCCACAGCAGTCAGACCACAAAAAAGAAATAGAAATACAATGAATGCAAATTTGAAATGAAGAAGTAAAAGAAGTAAAACAGCATTAGACATGATACTAAACATAGAAACTCCTAAAGACACAACCAAAAAAACTACTAGAAATCATCAGTGAATTCAGTAAAGTTTCTGGATACAAAATTAATATACAGAAATCTGTTGTGTTGCTAAACACTAACAACCAACTATTGGTAAGTGAAATTAAGGAAACCAGCCCTTTCACAATGATATCGAAAAGAATAAAATACCTGGGAATAATTTAGCTAAAGAGGTACAAGAACTGAACCTGGAAAACTATAAGACACTGATGAAAGGAATTGAAGGTGTCACAAACAGGTTGAAAGATACATTCTGCTCATGAACTGGAACAACTAATATTGTTAAAATGACCATACTATCCAAGGCAATATACAGATTCAGGGCAATCCCTTTCAAAAGGCCAATGGCATTTCCCCTAGAACCAGAACAAATGATTCTAAAATGTGTATGGAAACAAAAGACCAACCTTAGGCAAAACAATTGAAAGAAAGAGGAACAAATCTGGAGGTATCACACATGTTTTAATTACAAAGCTATAGTAATTAAAATAGTATGGTCCTGGCACAGAAACAGACACATAGATCAGTGGAACAATATAGAGCCCAGAAATGAACCCATACTTACATGGGCAATTAAACTATAATGGAGGCAAGAATATACAATAGGGAAAAGACAGCCACTTTCAATAAATGGTGCTGGGAAAACTGGACAGCTATGTGCAAAAGAATTAAACTGGACTAATTTTATCATATCATATACAAACATAAACTCAATATCTATTAAACACTTAACTGTAAGACCTGAAACCATAAAACTTCTAGAAGAAAACATAGGCATTAGATTCTTTGACATCAGTCGCAGCAACATTTTGTTGGATATGTCTCCTCAGGCAAGGAAAACAAAAACAAAAATAAACAAACAAACTACATCAAACTAAAAAACTTTTGCACAGTGAAGGAAGCTATCAGCAAAACGAAAAGGTCACCTACTGAATGGGAGAAGATATTTGCAAATGATATATGCAATAAGGGTTAATATCTAAAATATACAAAGAACTCATACAACTCAATATCAAAAAAAACACCAATCTAATTAAAAAATAGGTAGAGGATATGAATAGACATTTTTGCAAAGAAGACTTACAGATAAACATCATACACATGAAAAGATCCTCAAATCACTAATCATCAGGGAAATGCATGTCAAAACCACAATGAGATATCAACTCACACCTATCAGAAGGGCTATTATGAAAAAGACAAGAAATAAAAAATATTGGAGGAGATGTGGAGAAAAGGAAACCCTTGTGTACTGTTGGTGGGAATGTAAGTTAGTACAGCCATTATTGAGATTCCTCAAAAGATTAAAAATACAATCCAGCAGTTCACTCAAATATTTATTCAAAGAAAAGGAAAACACTAATTTGAAAAGATATATGCACCCCTATGTTCATTGCAAACTTATAGCCAAGATATGGAAGAAACCAAAGAACTCATCAATAGATGAAAGAATAAAGATGTGATAGACAGACAGACAGACACAAACACACAGACACACACACACACACACACACAGTGGAATGCTATTCACCCATAAAAATGAAGAAAATCTCGCCATTTTTGAATTTGGTAAAGTAGCCGGATACAAAATTAATGCACAGAAATCTCTTGCATACCTATATACTAAGGATGAAAAATCTGAAAGTGAAATTAAGAAAAAACTCCCATTTACCATTGCAACAAAAATAATAAAATATCTGGAGAAAACCTACCTAAGGAGACAAAAGATCTGTATGCAGAAAATTATAGGACACTGATGAAAGAAATTAAAGATGATACAAATAGATGGAGAGATATACCATGTTCTTGGATTGGAAGAATCAACATTGTGAAAATGACTCTACTACCCAAAGCAATCTACAGATTCAATGCAATCCCTATCAAACTACCACTGGCATGCTTCACAGAACTAGAACAAATTATTTCACAATTCATATTGAAACACAAAAGACCCCAAATAACCAAAGCAATCTTGAGAAAGAAAAACGGAGCTGGAGGAATCATGTTCCCAGATTTCAGACTATACTACAAAGCTACAGTAATCAAGACAGTATGGTACTGGCCCAAAAACAAAAATATAGATCAATGGAACAGGATAGAAAGCCCAGAGATAAACCTACGCACATATGGTCACCTTATCTTTGACAAAGGAGGCAAGAATATACAGTGGAGAAAAGACAGCCTCTTCAACAAGTGGTGCTGGGAAAACTGAACAGCTACATGGAAAAGAATGAAATTAGAACACTCCCTAACACCATACACAAAAATAAACCAAAATGGATTAAAGACCTAAATGTAAGGCCAGACACCATCAAACTCTCTGAGGAAAACATAGGCAGAACACTCTATGACATAAATCACAGCAAGATCCTTTTTGACCCACCTCCTAGAGAAATGGAAATAAAAACAAAAATAAACAAATGGGACCTAATGAAACTTAAAAGTTTTTGCACAGCAAAGGAAACCATAAACAAGACCAAAAGACAACTCTCAGAATAGGAGAAAATATTTGCAAATGAAGCAACTGACAAATGATTAATCTCCAAAACATACAAGCAACTCATGCAGCTGAATATCAAAAAACCCACAACTCAATCCAAAAATGGGCAGAAGACCTCAATAGACATTTCTCCAAAGATGATATACAGACTGCCAACAAACACATGAAAGAATGCTCAACATCATTAATCATTAGAGAAATGCAAATCAAAACTACAATGACATATCATATCACACTGGTCAGAATGGCCATCATCAAAAAATCTACAAACATAAATCCTGGAGAGGGTGTGGAGAAAAGGGAACACTTTTGCACTGTTGGTGGGAATGTAAATGGATACAGCCACTATGGAGAACAGTATGGAGGTTCCTTAAAAATCTAAAAATAGAACTACCATACGACCCAGCAATCCCACTACTGGGCATATACCCTGAGAAAACCATAATTCAAAAAGAGTCATGTACCAAAGTGTTCATTGCAGCTCTATTTACAAGAGCCAGTACATGGAAGCAGCCTAAGTGTCCATCAACAGATGAATGGATAAAGAAGATGTAGCACATATATACAATGGAATATTACTCATAAAAAGGAACATAAGAAGGAATGAAACTGAGTTATTCTGTAGTGAGGTGGATGGACCTAGAGACTGTCATACACAGTGAAGTAAGTCAGAAAGAGAAACAAATACCATATGCTACCACATATATATGGAATCTAAAAAAATAAGAGAAAATGGTCAGAAGAACCTAAGGGCAAGACGGGGATGAAGATGCAGGCCTACTAGAGAATGGACTTGAGGATATGGGGAGAGGGAAGGGTAAGCTGAGACAAAGGGAGAGAGTGTCATGGACATATATACACTACCAAATGTAAAACAATAGCTAGTGGGAAGCAGCCACATAGCACAGGGAGATCATCTCGGTGCTTTGTGACCACATAGAGGGGTGGGATAGGGATAGTGGAGAGAGGGAGATGCAAGAGAGAAGAGATATGGGGACATATGTATATGCATAACTGATTCACTTTGTTATAAAGCAGTAACTGACACACCATTATAAAGCAATTATACTCTAATTAAAGATGTTAAAAAAATCTTGGAGGAGACCTTGAAGATGGTGGAAGAGTAAGACGCGGAGATCACCTTCCTCCCCACAGATACACCAGAAATACATCTACAGGTGGAACAACTCCTACAGAACACCTACTGAAGGCTGGCAGAAGACCTCAGACCTCCCAAAAGGCAAGAAACTCCCCACGTACCTGGGTAGGGCAAAAGAAAAAAAGAAAAAACAGAGACAAAAGAATAGGGACGGCACCTGCACCAGTGGGAGGGAGCTGTGAAGGAGGAAAAGTTTCCATACACTAGGAAGCCCCATCGCGGGCGGAGACTGCGGGAGGCAGAGGGGGGGGCTTCGGAGCCGCGGAGGAATGCACAGCAACGGGTGCGGAGGGCAAAGCGGGTAGATTCCCACACAGAGGATCGGTGCCAACCGGCACTCACCAGCCCGAGAGGCTAATCTGCTCACCCGCTGGGGCGTGCGGGGCTGCGACCTGAGGCTCGGTTTCGGTTTCGGACGGAGCGCAGGGAGAGGACTGGGGTTGGTGGCTTGAACATAGCCTGAAGGGGTTAGTGCACCACGGCTAGCCAGGAGGGAGTCCGGGGAAAAGTCTGCACCTGTCGAAGAGGCAAGAGACTTTTCTTTCCCTCTTTGTTTCCTGGTGCGCGAGGAGAGCGGTTTAAGAGCGCTGCTTAAAGGAATTCCAGAGACGGGCGCGAGCCACGGCTAAAAGCGTGAACACCACAGACGGGCGTGAGCTGCAGCTAAAAGCGTGGACCCCAGAGACGGGCGCGAGCCACGGCTAAAAGCACGGACCCCAGAGACGGGTGGGAGACGTTAAGGCTGCTGCTGCCGCCACCAAGGGCCCTGTGTGCGAGCACAGGCCACTCTCCACATCCCTCTTCCGTGGAGCCTGTGCAGCCCGCCACTGCCAGGTTCCCGGGATCCAGGGACACCTTCCCTGGGAGAATGCACGGCTGGCCTCAGGCTGGTGCAACGTCATGCCGGCCTCTGCTGCCGCAGGCCCGTCCCACATGCAGTGCCCCTCCCTCCCCCACCCCACCCCCCACCCCAGCCTGAGTGCGCCAGAGCCCCCAAATCAGCGGCTCCTTTAACCCCGTCCTGTCTGAGCAAAAAACAGATGCCCTCCACCGACCTACACGCAGAGGCAGGGCCAAATCCAAAGCTGAGCCCCTGTGAGCTGTGAGAACAAAGAAGAGAAAGGGAAATCTCTCCCAGCAGCCTCAGAAGCAGCGGATTAAAGCTCCACAATCAACTTGATATACCCTGCATCTGTGGAATACCTGAATAGACAAGGAATGATCCCAAATTGAGGAGGTGGACTTTAGGAGCAAGATCTATGATTTTTTTTCCTTTTTCCTCTTTTTGTGAATGTGTATGTGTATGCTTCTGTGTGAGATCTTGTCTGTATAGTCTTGCTTCCACCATTTGTCCTAGGGTTCTATCCGTCCATGGTTTTAAAAAAAATTTTTTTCTTAATAATTAATTTTAATAACTTTATTATACTTTACCTTCGTTCTTTCTTTCTTCCTTTCCTTCCTTCCTTCCCTCCTTTAGACAACGAACCATCCCAAATTGAGGAGGTGGTCTCTGAGAGCAAGATTTATGATTTTTCCCCCTTTACCTCTTTTTGTGAGGGTGTATGTGTATGCTTCTGTGTAAGATTTTGTCTGTATAGCTTTGCTACCTACATTTGTCCTAAGGTTCTATCCATCCTTTTTTTTTTTTATAAGTTTTTTTAATTCAATAACTTTATTATACTTTATTTTATTTTTACTGTATCTTCTTTCTTTCTGTCTTTTTTCCTTCTTTCCCTACTTCCTTCCTTCCTCCCTCCCTCCCTCCCTCTTTTCTTTCCTTCTTGCCTTCTTGCCTTCTTTGCTTCTTTCTTTCTTTCTTCCTTCCTTCCTTCCTTCCTTCCTTCCTTCCTTCCTTCCTTCCTTCCTTCCTTCCTTCCCTCCTTTCCTTCTTTCTTTCCTCATACTTCTACTAATCCTCTCTACATTTTCTCCCTTTTATTCTGAGCCATGTGGATGAAAGGCTCTTGGTGCTCAAGTCAGGAGTCAGGGCTCTGCCTCTGAGGTAGGAGAGCCAACTTCAGGACACTGGTCAACAAGAGACCTCCCAGCTCCACATAATATCAAATGGCGAAAATCTCCCAGAGACCTCCATCTTAACACCAGCACCCAGCTTCACTCAACGACCAGCAAGCCACAGTGCTGGACAACCTAAGCCAAATAACTAGCAAAACAGGAACACAACCACACACATTAGCAGAGAGGCTGCCTAAAATCATAATAAGGCCACAGACACCCCAAAACACACCACCAGACATGAACCTACCCACTAGAGAGACAAGATCCAGCCTCATCCACCACAACACAGGCAGTAGTCCCCTCCACCAGGAAGCCTACGCAACCCACTGAACCAACCTTAGCCACTGGAGACAGACATCAAAAACAGCAGGAACTACGAACCTGCAGCCTGCAAAAAGGAGACCCCAAACACAGTAAGATAAGCAAAATGAGAAGACAGAAAAACACACAGCAGATAAAAGAGCAAGATAAAAATGCACCAGACCTAACAAATGAAGAGGAAATAGGCAGTCTACCTGAAAAAGAATTCAGAATAATGATAGTAGGGATGATCCAAAATCTTGGAAATAGAATGGACAAAATGCAAGAAACAGTTAACAAGGACCTAGAAGAAATAAAGATGAAACAAGCAACGATGAACAACACAATAAATGAAATTAAAAGTACTCTAGATGGGATCAATAGCAGAATAACTGAGGCAGAAGAACGGATAAGTGACCTGGAAGATAAAATAGTGGAAATAATTACTGCAGAGCAGAATAAAGAATGAAAAGAACTGAGGACAGTCTCAGAGACCTCTGGGACAACATTAAACGCACCAACATTCGAATTATAGGGGTTCCAGAAGAAGAAGAGAAAAAGAAAGGGACTGAGAAAACATTTGAAGAGATTATAGTTGAAAACTTCCTTAATATGGGAAAGGAAATAGTTAATCAAGTCCAGGAATCACAGAGAGTCCCATACAGGATAAATACAAGGAGAAATATGCCAAGACACATATTAATCAAACTGTCAAAAATTAAATACAAAGAAAGCATATTAAAAGCAGCAAGGGAAAAACAACAAATAACACACAAGGGAATTCCCATAAGGTTAACAGCTGATCTCTCAGCAGAAACCCTACAAGCCAGAAGGGAGTGGCAGGACATACTGAAAGTGATGAAGGAGAAAAACCTGCAACAAAGACTACTCTGCCCAGCAAGGATCTCATTCAGATTTGATGGAGAAATTAAAACCTTTACAGACAAGCAAAAGCTGAGAGACTTCTGCACCACCAAACCAGCTTTACAACAAATGCTAAAGGAACTTCTCTAGACAAGAAACACAAAGCAAGGAAAAGACCTACAATAACGAACCCAAAACAATTAAGAAAACGGGAATAGGAACATACATATCGATAATTACCTTAAATGTAAATGGACTAAATGCTCCCACCAAAACACACAGATTAGCTGAATGGAACAAAAACAAGACCCTTATATATGCTGTCTACAAGAGACCCACTTCAGACCTAGAGACACATACAGACTGAAAGTAAGGGGATGGAAAAAGATATTCCATGCAAATGGAAACCAAAAGAAAGCTGGAGTAGCAATTCTCATATCAGACAAAATGGACTTTAAAGTAAGGACTATTAGAAGAGAGAAAGAAGGACACTGCATAATGATCAAGGGATCGATCCAAGAAGAAGATATAACAATTGTAAATATTTATGCACTCAACATAGGAGCACCTCAATACATAAGGCAAATACTAACAGCCATAAAAGGGAAAATCGACAGTAACACATTCATAGTAGGGGAATTTAACACCCCACTTTCACCCATGGACAGATCATCCAAAATGAAAATAATTAAGGAAACACAAGCTTTAACTGATACGTTAAACAAGATGGATTTAATTGATAATTATAGGACACTCCATCCAAAAACAACAGAATACACATTTTTCTCAAGTGCTCATGGAACATTCTCCAGGATAGATCATATCTTGGGTCACAAATGAAGCCTTGGTAAATTTAAGAAAATTGAAATTTTATCAAGTATCTTTTCTGACCACAATGCCATGAGACTAGATATCAATTACAGGAAAAGATCTGTAAAAAATACAAACACATGGAGGCTAAACAGTACACTACTTAATAATGAAGTGATCACTGAAGAAATCAAAGAGGAAATCAAAAAATACCTAGAAACAAACGACAATGGAGACACAACGACCCAAAACCTGTGGGATGCAGCAAAAGCAGTTCTAAGGGGGAAGTTTATAGCAATACAAGCCCACCTTAAGAAGCAGGAAACATCTCGAATAAACAACCTAACCTTGCACCTCAAGCAATTAGAGAAAGAAGAACAAAAAAACCCCAAAGCTAGCAGAAGGAAAGAAATCATAAAAATCAGATCAGAAATAAATGAAAAAGAAATGAAGGAAACAATAGCAAAGATCAATAAAACTAAAAGCTGGTTCTTTGAGAAGATAAACAAAATAGATAAACCACTAGCCAGACTCATCAAGAAAAAAAGGGAGAAGACTCAAATCAATAGAATTAGAAATGAAAAAGGAGAGGTAACAACTGACACTGCAGAGATAAAAGAGATCATGAGAGATTACTACAAGCAACTCTATGCCAATAAAATGGACAATCTGGAAGAAATGGACAAATTCTTAGAAATGCACAACCTGCCAAGACTGAATCAGGAAGAAATAGAAAATATGAACAGACCAATCACAAGCACTGAAATTGAAACTGTGATTAAAAATCTTCCAACAAAGAAAAGCCCAGGACCAGATGGCTTCACAGGCGAATTCTATCAAACATTTAGAGAAGAGCTAACACCTATCCTTCTCAAACTCTTCCAAAATATAGCAGAGGGAGGACCACTCCCTAACTCCTTCTACGAGGCCACCATCACCTTGATACCAAAACCAGACAAGGATGTCACAAAGAAAGAAAACTACAGGCCAATATCACTGATGAACATAGATGCAAAAATCCTCAACAAAATACTAGCAAACAGAATCCAACAGCACATTAAAAGGATCATACACCATGATCAAGTGGGGTTTATTCCAGGAATGCAAGGATTCTTCAATATACGCAAATCTATCAATGTGATAAACCATATTAACAAATTGAAGGAGAAAAACCATATGATCATCTCAATAGATGCAGAGAAAGCTTTTGACAAAATTCAACACCCATTTATGATAAAAACCCTGCAGAAAGTAGGCATAGAGGGAACTTTCCTCACCATAATAAAGGCCATATATGACAAGCCCACAGCAAACATCATCCTCAATGGTGAAAAACTGAAAGCATTTCCACTAAGATCAGGAACAAGACAAGGTTGCCCACTCTCACCACTATTATTCAACATTGTTTTGGAAGTTTTAGCCACAGCAATCAGAGAAGAAAAGGAAATAAAAGGAATCCAAATTGGAAAAGAAGAAGTAAAGCTGTCACTGTTTGCAGATGACATGATCCTATACATAGAGAACCCTAAAGATGCTACCAGAAAACTACTAGAGCTAATCAATGAATTTGGTAAAGTGGCAGGATACAAAATTAATGCACAGAAATCTCTGGCATTCCTATATACTAATGATGAAAAATCTGAAAGTGAAATCAAGAAAACACTCCCATTTACCATTGCAACAAAAAGAATAAAATATCTAGGAATAAACCTACCTAAGGAGACAAAAGACCTGTATGCAGAAAATTATAAGACACTGATGAAAGAAATTAAAGATGATATAAATAGATGGAGAGATATACCATGTTCTTGGATTGGAAGAATCAACATTGTGAAAATGACTCTACTACCCAAAGCAATCTATAGATTCAATGCAATCCCTATCCAACTACCACTGGCATTTTTCACAGAACTAGAACAAAAACTTTCACAATTTGTATGGAAACACAAAAGACCCCGAATAGCCAAAGCAATCTTGAGAACGAAAGAAGGAATTGGAGGAATCAGGCTCCCTGATTTCAGACTATACTACAAAGCTACAGTCATCAAGACAGTATGGTACTGGCACAAAAACAGAAAGATAGATCAATGGAACAGGATAGAAAGCCCAGAGATAAACCCATGCACATATGGACACCTTATCTTTGATAAAGGTGGCAGTAATATACAATGGAGAAAGGACACCCTCTTCAATAAGTGGTGCTGGGAAAACTGGACAGGTACATGTAAAAGTATGAGATTAGATCACTCCCTAACACCATACACAAAAATAAGCTCAAAATGGATTAAAGACCTAAATGTAAGGCCAGAAACTATCAAACTCTTAGAGGAAAACATAGGCAGAACACTCTATGACATAAATCAAAGCAAGATCCTTTCTGACCCACCTCCTAGAGTAATGGAAATAAAAACAAAAATAAACAAATGGGACCTAATGAAACTTCAAAGCTTTTGCACAGCAAAGGAAACCGTAAACAAGACCAAAAGACAACCCTCAGAATGGGAGAAAATATTTGCAAATGAAGCAACTGACAAAGGATTAATCTCCAAAATTTACAAGCAGCTCATGCAGCTCAATAACAAGAAAACAAACAACCCAATCCAAAAATGGGCAGAAGACCTAAATAGACATTTCTCCAAAGAAGATATACAGACTGCCAACAAACACATGAAAGAATGCTCAACATCACTAATCATTAGAGAAATGCAAATCAAAACTACAATGAGATATCATCTCACACCAGTCAGAATGGCCATCATCAAAAAATCTAGAAACAATAAATGCTGGAGAGGGTGTGGAGAAAAGGGAACCCTCTTGCACTGCTGGTGGGAATGTGAATTGGTTCAGCCACTATGGAGAACAGTATGGAGGTTCCTTAAAAAACTACAAATAGAACTACCATATGACCCAGCAATCCCACTACTGGGCATATACCCTGAGAAAACCAAAATTCAAAAAGAGTCATGTACCAAAATGTTCATTGCAGCTCTATTTACAATAGCCCGGAGATGGAAACAACCTAAGTGCCCGTCATCAGATGAATGGATAAAGAAGATGTGGCACATATATACAATGGAATATTACTCAGCCATAAAAAGAAACGAAATTGAGCTATTTGTAATGAGGTGGATAGACCTAGAGTCTGTCATACAGAGTGAAGTAAGTCAGAAAGAAAAAGACAAATACCGTATGCTAACACATATATATGGAATTTAAGAAAAAAATGTCATGAAGAACCTAGGGGTAAAGCAGGAATAAAGATGCAGACCTCCTGGAGAACGGACTTGAGGTTATGGGGAGGGGGAAGGGTGAGCTGTGACAGGGCGAGAGAGAGTCATGGGCATATACACACTAACAAACGCAGTAAGGTAGATAGCTAGTGGGAAGCAGCCGCATGGCACAGGGATATTGGCTCGGTGCTTTGTGACAGCCTGGAGGGGTGGGATGGGGAGGGTGGGAGGGAGGGAGACGCAACAGGGAAGACATATGGGAACATATGTTTATGTATGACTGATTCACTTTGTTATAAAGCAGAAACTAACACACCATTGTAAAGCAATTATACCCCAATAAAGATGTTAAAAAAAAAAAAAAAAAAGAAAATAGAGAAAGAAGAACAAAAAAACCCCAAAGCTAGCAGAAGGAAAGAAATCATAAAAATCAGATCAGAAATAAATGAAAAAGAAATGAAGGAAACAATAGCAAAGATCAATAAAACTAAAAGATGGTTCTTTGAGAAGAGAAACAAAATAGATAAACCGCTAGCCAGACTCAACAAGAAAAAAAGGGAGAAGACTCAAATCAATAGAAATAGAAATAAAAAAGGAGAAGTAACAACTGAAACTGCAGAAATAAAAAAGATCATGAGACATTACTACAAGCAACTCTATGCCAATAAAATGGACAACCTGGAAGAAATGGACAAATTCTTAGAAATGCACAACCTGCCAAGACTGAATCAGGAAGAAATAGAAAATATGAACAGACCAATCACAAGCACTGAAATTGAAACTGTGATTAAAAATCTTCCAACAAACAAAAGCCCAGGACCAGATGGCTTCACAGGCAAATTCTATCAAATTTTTAGAGAAGAGCTAACACCTATCCTTCTCAAACTCTTCCAAAATATAGCAGAGAGAGGAACACTCCCAAACTCATTCTATGAGGCCACCATCACCTTGATACCAAAAGCAGACAAGGATGTCACAAAGAAAGAAAACTACAGGCCAATATCACTGATGAACATAGATGCAAAAATCCTCAACAAAATACTAGCAAACAGAATCCAACAGCACATTAAAAGGATCATGCACCATGATCAAGTGGGGTTTATTCCAGGAATGCAAGGATTCTTCAATATACGCAAATCTATCAATGGGATAAACCATATTAACAAATTGAAGGAGAAAATCCATATGATCATCTCAATAGATGCAGAGAAAGCTTTTGACAAAATTCAACACCCATTTATGATAAAAACCCTGCAGAAAGTAGGCATAGAGGGAACTTTCCTCACCATAATAAAGGCCATATATGACAAGCCCACAGCAAACATCATCCTCAATGGTGAAAAACTGAAAGCATTTCCACTAAGATCAGGAACAAGACAAGGTTGCCCACTCTCACCACTCTTATTCTACATAGTTTTGGAAGTTTTAGCCACAGCAATCCGAGAAGAAGAGGAAATAAAAGGAATCCAAATCTTAAAAGAAGAAGTAAAGCTGCCACTGTTTGTACATGACATGGTACTATACATAGAGAATCCTAATGATGCTACCAGAAAACTACTAGAGCTAATCAATGAATTTGGTAAAGTAGCAGTATACAAAATTAATACACAGAAATCTCTGGCATTCCTATATGCTAATGATGAAAAATCTGAAAGTGAAATCAAGAAAACACTCCCATTTACCACTGCAACAAAAAGAATAAAATATCTAGGAATAAACCTACCTAAGGAGACAAAAGACCTGTATGCAGAAAATTATAAGACACTGATGAAAGAAATTAAAGATGATACAAATAGATGGAGAGATATACCATGTTCTTGGATTGGAAGAATCAACATTGTGAAAATGACTCTACTACCCAAAGCAATCTATAGATTCAATGCAATCCCTATCAAACTACCACTGGCATTTTTCACAGAACTAGAAAAAAAATTTTCGCAATTGGTATGGAAACATAAAAGACCCCGAATAGCCAAAGCCTTCTTGAGAACGAAAAACGGAGCTGGAGGAATCAGGCTCCCTGACTTCAGACTATCCTACAAAGCTACAGTAATCAAGACAATATGGTACTGGCACAAAAACAGAAAGGTAGATCAATGGAACAGGATAGAAAGCCCAGAGATAAACCCACGTACATATGGACACCTTATCTTTGATAAAGGTGGCAGGAATGTAGAGTGGAGAAAGGACAGCCTCTTCAATAAGTGGTGCTGGAAAAACTGGACAGGTACATGTAAAAGTATGAGATTAGATCACTCCCTAACACCATACGCAAAAATAAGCTCAAAATGGATTAAAGACCTAAATGGAAGGCCAGAAACTATCAAACTCTTAGAGGAAAACATAGGCAGAACACTCTATGATATAAATCACAGCAAGATCCTTTCTGACCCACCTCCTAGAGTAATGGAAATAAAAACAAAAATAAACAAATGGGACCTAATGAAACTTCAAATCTTTTGCACAGCAAAGGAAACCATAAACAAGACCAAAAGACAACCCTCAGAATGGGAGAATATATTTGCAAATGAAGCAACGGACAAAGGACTAATCTCCAAACTTTACAAGCAGCTCTTGCAGCTCATTAACAAAAAAACAAACAACCCAATCCAAAAATGGGCAGAAGACCTAAATAGACATTTCTCCAAAGAAAATATACAGACTGCCAACAAACACATGAAAGAATGCTCAACTTTATTAATCACTAGAGAAATGCAAACCAAAACTACAATGAGATATCATCACACACCAATCAGAATGGCCACCATCAAAAAATCTAGAAACAAGAAATGCTGGAGAGGATGTGGAGAAAAGGGAACACTCTTGCACTGCTGGTGGGAATGTGAATGGGTTCAGCCACTATGGAGAACAGTATGGAGGTTCCTTAAAAAACTACAAATAGAACTACCATATGACCCAGCAATCCCACTACTGGGCATATACCCTGAGAAAACCAAAATTCAAAAAGAGTCATGTACCAAAATGTTCATTGCAGCTCTATTTACAATAGCCAGGAGATAGAAACAACCTAAGTGCCCATCATCGGATGAATGGATAAAGAAGATGTGGCACATATATACAATGGAATATTACTCAGCCATAAAAAGAAATGAAATTGTGCTATTTGTAATGAGGTGGATAGACCTAGAGTCTGTCATACAGAGTGAAGTAAGTCAGAAAGAAAAAGACAAATACCATATGCTAACACATATATATGGAATTTAAGAAAAATATGTCATGAAGAACCTAGGGGTAAGACAGGAATAAAGACGCAGTCCTACTGGAGGACGGACTTGAGGATATGGGGAGGGGGAAGGGTGAGCTGTGACAGGGCGAGAGAGAGTAATGGACATATACACACTAACAAACGTAGATAGCCGTGGGAAGCAGCCACATAGCACAGGGAGATCAGCTCGGTGCTTTGTGACTGCCTGGAGGGGTGGGATAGGGTGGGTGGGAGGGAGGGAGAACCAAGAGGGAAGAGATGTGGGAACATATGTATATGTGTAACTGAATCACTTTGTTATAAAGCAGAAACTAACGCACCATTGTAAAGCAATTATACCCCAATAAAGATGTTAAAAAAAAAACTTGCCATTTACAACAACATGGTTAGACTAAGAGGATATTATGCTAATTGAAATAAGTCAGACAGAGAAAGACAAATACTCTGTATTTTCACTTGTATGTTCAATCTAAAAAACAAATGATCATAGCTAAATCTAATTAAACAGAACCAGATCCATAGATAAAGAGAAAAAACTGGTGGTTGTTAAAAATTAAGGGTGCAGAGGAGTGAAAATAAGTGAGGAAGATTAAGAGGTACAAACTTCCATTTATAAAACAACTGAGCCATGAGTATGAAATGTACAGTATGGGTAATATATTCGATAATTATGTAATATCTTTGTGTGGTGACAGATGGTAACTAGACTTATCATGATGAACATTTTGAAATGTACAGAAATATTGAATCACTATGTTGTATACCAGGAACTAACATTGTACTGTAGCTCAATTATACTTCATAACAAACAAACTTGTAGAAAAAGAGATCATATTTGTGATTACCAGGAGCGGTAGGTGGATGGAGGTTGAAAGTAGTGAAAGGTAGAAACTTTCAGTTATAAGATAAATAAGTACTCTGGATGTAATATTCAATATGATAAATATAATTAACACTGCTGTACAGATTTACAGAGTAAATCCTGAGTTCTCACACAAGGAAAAATATTTTTTTCTATTTACTTAATTTTATATCCATAAGAGATAATGGATGTTCACTAAATGTACTGTGGTAATCATTTCATGATGTATGTAAGTCAAAACATCATGTTGTATACATTAAAATTATACACTGCTGTATTGTATGTCAATTATATCTCAATAAAACTGGAAGAAAAAAGAGTAACCCCAAGAAAGCTTAAGTACCCCACTCTCAAGTCCAGTAAAAACAAAACCCCTGGTTTTTGCTCTTTCTCTCTCTCTATCCATGACCTTCCTTTGTGGTCCCTGGTGTTCTGGGTACTCTCCAGGACCTGTAAGTAATAGACCTT
Organism: Grampus griseus; assembly: GCF_964374135.1. Classification (NCBI taxonomy): domain Eukaryota; kingdom Metazoa; phylum Chordata; class Mammalia; order Artiodactyla; family Delphinidae; genus Grampus; species Grampus griseus. The sequence continues at coordinate 47,580,554 of NC_138999.1, read as the reverse complement.
GGCTTTTCAAAGTTCCCTGATGGTTGCTGCTGAAGTGTGTCTCTCAGTAATAATAAGAACCGTAAGCACCAGTCCAGCCACAACATTGCCTCCAAATGGGGAAATATCTGTGGGGGATTGCCACGTATAGTATGGGCCCAGGTCAGTTCTGCCAGGCATTTCTAGTCAATAGCATAATTATTGATAGGCAAGACCAACTCAAAACAGGAGCCAAGAAGACTCCATAGGGAAATGATAGACTTCAAGAAATGATGCTGGGAAAACTGTATATTCACATGCAAAAGAATGAAATTGTACCCCTGTCTTGCACAAAAATTGACTTCACAACAATTAACTCGAAATAGAGTAAAGAGAAACACAAAACCCAAAACTGTAAAAGTCCTTTATGAAAACACAGGAAAAAAGCTCCTTGACATTGGTCTTGGCAATAATTTTTTGGATATGTCATAAAAAGCATAAGCAACAAAAGCAAAAATAAACAAGTTGGAGTGTAGCAAATGAACAGTTTCTCCACAGAAAAAGTAAAAATCAAAAAATGAAAAGGCAACCCATGAAATGGGAGAAAGTATTTGCAAACCATATATCTGATAAGGGTTAATGTCCAAAATTTTAAGTGTCTCATTCAACTCAATAGCAAAAAAGAAAGAAAGAAAGAAAGAAAAGAAAGAAAGAAAGAAAGAAAGAAAGAAAGAAAGAAAGAAAGAAAGAAAGAAAGAAAGAAAGAAAGAAAGAAAGAAAGAAAGAAAGAAAGAAAGAAAGAAAGAAAGAAAGAAAGAAAGAAAGAAAGAAAGAAAGAAAGAAAGAAAGAAAGGAAGGAAGGAAGGAAGGAAGAAAGAATCCAATTAAAAATGGTCAAAGGCCCTGAACAAACAATTTCCAAAGGAGATATACAAATGAGCAACAGGTACACGAAAAGGTGCTCAACATCAATAACTATCAAAGAAATGTAAATCAAAACCACAATGACATATTGCCTTATACCTGTAAGGATGGCTATTATCAAAAAGATAATTTAAATTTGTATTCAAAAGATGTGACAAGATTCCATTTTTTAAAGGTGACAATAGGTCACCTAGTATTCTAGACTCAGTGTGAATAAACTATAAAAATTCACTTCCATCTTTGTGTTTCTAAGATGTTTTGTATGTAAAATATTTGTGTGGTATATTCCTTTTATTACTTCTATAAATAAAATTATATTCCTAAAAACAAATGATAAGAGGTAACAAGAAATTTGAACGCTGTTGGTGGAAATGCAAAATGGTGCAGCTGCTATGGAAAATAGTATGGAGAGTCCTCAAAAAATTAAAAATGGAGCTACTATACAATTCAGCAATCCCACTTCTGAATATTTACCCAAAAGAAATGAAGGCAGAATATCAAATTGATACTAGCATTCCTATGTTCATTTCAACACTATTTGCAATAGCCACGCTGTGAAAACAATTTAATGTCTATTGACCAATGAATATATAAAGAAAATGTGGTATATATGTACAATGGGATATTATTCAGCCTTAAAAGAGAAAGAAATTCTGCAATATGTGACACATCATAGATGAACCTTATAGACACTATGCTAAGTGAAATAAGCAAGTCACAGAAAGACAAGTACTACCTGATTCCATGGACTTGAGGACTTGGGGAGGGGAAGGGTAAGCTGGGACGAAGTGAGAGAGTGGCATGGAGTTATATATACTACCAAATGTAAAATAGATAGCTAGTGGGAAGCAGCCGCATAGCATAGGGAGATCAGCTCAGTGCTTTGTGACCAACTAGAGGGGTGGGATAGGGAGGGTGGGAGGGAGATGCAAGAAGGAGGAGATATGGGGATATATGTATATGTATAGCTGATTCACTTTGTTGTAAAGCAGAAACTAATACACCCTTGTAAAGCAATTACACTCCAATGAAGGTGTTAAAAAAAAACTGACAAAAACAAAGAAAAAAAATCATGGAATCAAAGTGTGGAATGGTTTTTTCTAGGGGCTAGGTGGACGGGGAAATAGGGAATTGCTAATAATAGGCGTTACATTTCAGTCAAGCAAGATGAATAAGCTCTAGAAATCTGCTGAACAACATTGTACCTATATCAATAACAATATATAGTACACTAAACATATAAGAGGATAGATCTCACATTAAATGATCTTTCCACAATAAGATAAAGTAGAATAAAAGAATAATGTATAAATAAAATAAAATAGAACTAAATGCAAATGGAAATACAATATCAAAATTTGTACAATTCAGTGAAAATTAGAGGGAAATTTATAGCTTTGAATGCATATACTAGAAAGAAAGAAAACACTAAAAATCAATAATCTAAGCTTCTACCTTAGGAAACTAGAAAAAGAAGAGTAAATTAAATTAAAAGTAAGCAGAAGAAAATAAAAACTAAAAATTAGAGCAAAAATCTATGACATTGAAAATAAGAAACCAATAGAAAAAAATCAGTGAAGTGGATCTCGGAAAAGATCAATAAAATCTATAAACCACTAGCCAACCTAAGTTTAAAAAATAGATATGGCTAAGTAGTGTATCTTGCACCAGATATATGTCACAGGGCATCAGCACCCTGAACACTGGTTACTAATCCCAGGGGTAGACTCCAAACGCTTCTGCCCATTGGATCAGAGTAGCCAAGGAAAACACAAAACAGTCAATCACTGGTTGGAACAACACTTTACTTTCATAGAGAAGAGACAGAGCAAGATCAGTTCCAATAATGTACGAGGTTCCCATATGGTTATTTGGTACTCCCCACCCCGGCAGCTGGTGTAGGACACTTGGCTATGTACACTCTTCTCTTGCTGCATGAAAAGGACCCAGTGTTTCCCCTGTGGAATAAAAAGTACTGAAAACTGAGGGCGTGTCTGAAGGTCATTTATGCACATTTGTGAGCAAAACATAGGAACACATATTGAGCATTAAACTGGGAAAAATATTCCCACACAAGATGGTAAGCACAGCAGTGGCACAGCTCTTTATCTCTTGATATGTAAGCATTACATGCTCATTCTTACGTGGTCCAGTGCAGTCAAAAGACTGTGCACATGAAACTGCCTTCCCATCAGACACAAAGTACTAATACCATGATGAGGAAAATCACAAATAGTCTATGGCAGGACAATCAAACTAAGACAGAAAGAAAACAAAAAACAAAATGACATGCCCCCTTTGTGGCAAGCCTTTTCCAATGTGCAATGTGCATCTACATTATACATTAACCAGACCTCCTTAAAGCAGGAGGATGAAATCAACCTTTGAGGAAAAGTTGGACCCTTTCTCAGATGCCAGCGTTATAATGTTGTAATTCTATGATTAATATATTTCTTTTTCATCTCATACAAGTGGTCCCATTGACCAAAGTCTTGTCTGTACATGCATAATTGAAAACAACTTTGTTGATTGAACTATGTGCCCAATGCTAACCTGTCAGTATGCTACATAATTTCTTTGTCTCAAAAATGTATAAAACTGTATCTCTAACTCCTAATCAGTGGAGCAGTTCTCAGGACTTCTCAGAATCTGTTTCCCAAGTTATAATCCTCAGTTTGGCTTGAGTAAAATTCTCTTTTCTTTCTTCTTAGCTTATTATTATTTGACTTTTAATTGGCAACCAGAAATTAAAGAAGTCACATTGAGATTCCATGGGCATCAAAAGGATAATAAAGGAATACTGTGAACAACTCTATGTCCATAAACTTGATAACCTTGATGAAATGAACCAACCCCTTGAAAGACACAATCTGAAAAAACTCACACAAGAATAAATAGACAAAAAGAATAGGCTTATTTCTATTAAAGAAATTGAACCTATAATTAATACATGTTCAAAAGATAAGGCACTCAGCCCAGAATTTTTCACTGGAGAAGTCCACCTAACATTTAAGAAAGAAATTATACCAATTATCTAAAATTTCTTTCAGAATATAGAAGCAGAGCTAATACTTCCTAATTTATTCTCACAAATTTTGATAAGTTGTATTTTCATTTTCAATTAGTTAACAATAGTTTTTATTTCTCTTGAGATTTGTTCTTTGAACCATTTTTTATTTAGAAGTGTGTTGTTTAATTTCCAAGTATTTTGGGTTTTTTTCCCCCAATTATCCTTCCGTTATTGATTTCTCCTTTAATTCCATTGTGGATTGGAAGCATAGATTATATGATTTCCATTCTTTGAAAATTGTTAAGGTGTGTTTTATAATCCAGTATGTGATCTATTTTGATTAATGTTCCATGTGAACTTGAAAAGAATCTATATTCTGCCTATTGGTGGATGAATTAATCAATCAAGTTGACTGATGGTGCTATTGAGTTCAACTGTGCTCTTACTGATTTTCTGTCTAATGGATCTTTCTATTTCTGATAGACAGTTGTTGAAGTTTCCAAGTATAATAGTGGATTCATCTATTTCTCCTCAAAATTCTATCAGATTTTTTCTTCACGTATTTTGACACTCTGCTGATTGGAATGTACACATTAAGGATTGTTATGTCCTCTTGGAGAAATGACCTCTTTATCATTATATAATACCCCTCTTTATTCATATGATTTTACTTGTTCTGAAGTCTTCTTTGTCTGAAATTAGTAGAGCCACTGCAGCTTTATTTAGATTAGAGTTGGCATGGTATACTTCTCTCCATTGCTTTGTCTTTATATGATTCTTTATATGTAAATGTGTTTCCTTTTGTTAAAGTATAATTGACATACAATATCATATTTATTTCAGATATATATCATAGTGATTCAATA